>NC_090330.1:74360749-75661166 GCF_035084215.1 Heptranchias perlo | reverse complement strand
TCATCATCATCGGATGGGGCCTTGTCCTCCTCATCCTCCTCCTCCTCCTCCTCCTGATCATCAACATCAGATGGGGCCTCCTCTTACTCCTCCTCCCCCTCCTCATCTTCATCATCATCATCTTCAGATGGGGCCTCCTCCTCCTCCTCCTCATAATCATCATCATATGGGGCCTCCTCCTTCTCCTCCTCCTCCTCCTCATCATCATCATCATCGGATGGTGCCTCCTGCTAATCCTCCTCCTCCTCCTTCTCCTCCTCCACCTCCTCCTCCTCATCATCATCATCAGATGGGGCCTCCTCCTTCTCATCATCATCATCATCTTCATCATCATCAGATCGGGACTCCTCCTCCTCCTCATCATCATCATCAGATGGGGCTTCCTCCTACTACTCCTGCTCCTCGTCCTCATCATCAGCTTCATCATAATCAGATGGAGCCTCCTCCTACTCCTCCTCCTCCTCATCATCATCATCAGATGGGGCATCCAACTCCTCCTCCTCATCATCATCTTTATCAGACGGGGCCTCCTCCTCCTCCTCCTCCTCCTCCTTATTGTCATTATCCTCATTATCAGATGGGGCCTCCTCCTCCTCCTCCTCCTCCTCATCATCATCAGATGGATCCTCCTCCTCCTCCTCCTGATCATCATCATCATATGGGGCCTCCTACCCCTCCTCCAACTCATCGATATGATCATCATCATCATCATACTCAGATGAAGCCTCCTACTACTCCTCCTCCTCCTCATCATCATCATCATTAGATGAGGCCTCCTCCTCCTCCTCCTCCACATCATCATCATCAGATGAGGCCTCCTCCTCCTCATTATCATCCTCATTATCGGAAGGGGCCTCCTCCTCTTCCTCCTCATTATCTTCACCATTATCGTCATCAGATGCGTCCTCCTCCTCCTCCACCTCCTCCTCCTCATCATCATCATCATCATCATCATCAGATGAGGCCTCCTCCTCCTCCTCCTCATCATCATCATCTTCATTATCATCATCATCATCAGGTGTGACCTCCTCCTCCTCCTCCTCCTCTCCTCCTCCAAATCCTCATCATCATCAACAGCATTATCAACATCATCATCATCGGATGGGGCCTCCTCCTCATCATCATCCTCCTCCTCCTCCTCCGCCTCATCATCATCATCCTCATTATCAGATGGGTCCTCCTCCTCCTCCTCCTCCTCACCATCATCATCATCATCATCATTAGATGAGGCCTCCTCCTCCTCCTCCTCCTCCTCCTCCTCATCATCATCATCATCATCATCATCATCATCATCATCATCATCAGATGCGGCCTCCTCCTCCTCCTCATCATCATCATCAGATGAGGCCTCCTCCTCCTCCTCCTCCTCATCATCATCATCATCATAAGATGAGGCCACCTCCTCCTCCTCCCCCTCCTCCTCCTCCCCCTCCTCCTCCTCATCATCATCATCCTCAACATCATCTTCATCGGATGGGCCCCCCTCCTCCTCATCCTCCTCCTCCTCATCCTCCTGATCATCATCTTCAGATGGATCCTCCTCCTCCTCCTCCTGATCATCATCATCATATGGGGCCTCCTACCCCTCCTCCAACTCATCGATATGATCATCATCATCATCATACTCAGATGAAGCCTCCTACTACTCCTCCTCCTCCTCATCATCATCATCATTAGATGGGACCTCCTCCTCCTCCTCCTCCACATCATCATCATCAGATGAGGCCTTCTCCTCCTCATCATCATCATCATCATCTTCACTATTATCGTCATCAGATGCGTCCTCCTCCTCCTCCTCCTCCTCCTCCTCATCATCATCATCATCATCATCATCATCATCATCATCAGATGAGGCCTCCTCCTCCTCCTCCTCATCATCATCATCTTCATTATCATCATCATCATCAGGTGTGACCTCCTCCTCCTCCTCTCCTACTCCTCCTCCTCCTCCTCCTCATCATCAACATCATCATCAACATCATCATCATCGGATGGGGCCTCCTCCTCCTCATCATCCTCCTCCTCCTCCTCCGCCTCATCATCATCATCCTCATTATCAGATGGGGCCTCCTCCTCCTCCTCCTCAACATCATCTTCATCGGATGGGGCCTCCTCCTCCTCATCCTCCTCCTCCTCCTCATCCTGATCATCATCTTCAGATGGGGCCTACTCCTTCTCCTCCTCATCCTCATCATCATCTTCACCATCATCAGATCGGGCCTCCTCCTCCTCCTCATCATCATCATCGGATGATGCCTCCTCCTAATCCTCCTCCTCCTCCTTCTCCTCCTCCACCTCCTCCTCCTCATCATCATCATTAAATGGGGCCTCCTCCTCCTCCTCCTCCTCCTCATAATCATCATCATATGGGGCCTCCTCCTTCTCCTCCTCCTCCTCCTCCTCAACATCATCTTCATCATCATCAGATCCGGCCTCCTCCAACTCCTCATCCTCCTCCTCGTCCTCATCATCAGCTTCATCATCATCAGATCGGGCCTCCTCCTACTCCTACTCCTGCTTCTCCTCCTCCTCATCATCATCATCATGATCAGATGGGGCATCCAACTCCTCCTCCTCATCATCATCTTTATCAGATGGGGCCTCCTCCTCCTCATTGTCATTATCCTCATTATCAGATGGGGCCTCCTCCTCCTCCTCCTCCTCCTCGTCATCATCAGATGGGTCCTCCTCCTCCTCCTCCTGATCATCATCATCATATGGGGCCTCCTACCCCTCCTCCAACTGATCGATATGATCATCATCATCATCATACTCAGATGAAGCCTCCTCCTACTCCACCTCCTCCTCATCATCATCATCATTAGATGAGGCCTCCTCCTCCTCCTCCTCCTCCTCATCATCATCATCATCATCAGGTGTGGCCTCCCCCTCCTCCTCCTCCTCCAGCTCCTCCTCATCATCATCATCAGATGAGGCCTCCTCCTCCTCATCATCATCCTCATTATCAGATGGGGCCTCCTCCTCCTCCTCCTTCTCATCATCATCATCATCTTCATCAGATGAGGCCTCCTCCTCCTCCTCCTCCTCATCATCATCTTCATTATCATCATCATCATCAGGTGTGACCTCCTCCTCCTCCTCCTCCTCCTCCTCCTCCTCATCATCATCATCAACATCATCATCATCGGATGGGGCCTCCTCCTCCGCCTCATCATCATCATCATCTTCATCAGGTGCGACCTCCTCCTCCTCCTCCTCCTCATCATCATCATCATCAACATCATCATCGGATGCGGCCTCCTCCTCATCATCATCCTCCTCCTCCTCCTCCGCCTCATCATCATCATCATCCTCATTATCAGATGGGGCCTCCTCGCCCTCCTCCTCCTCCTCATCATCATCATCAGATTGATCCTCCTCCTCCTCCTCCTCCTTATTGTCATTATCCTCATTATCAGATGGGGCCTCCTCCTCCTCCTCCTCCTCACTATCATCATCATCATCATCATCATCATCAGATGCGGCCTCCTCCACCTCCTCCTCATAATCATCATCATATGGGGCCTCCTCCTTCTCCTCCTCCTCCTCCTCGTCCTCATCATCAGCTTCATCATAATCAGATGGGGCCTCCTCCTACTCCTACTCCTCCTCCTCCTCCTCCTCCTCCTCCTCATCATCATCATCTTTATCAGATGGGGCCTCCTCCTCCTCCTCCTCCTCCTCATTGTCATTATCCTCATTATCAGATGGGGCCTCCTCTTCCTCCTCCTCCTCATCATCATCATCAGATGTGTCCTCCTCCTCCTCCTGATCATCATCATCATGTGGGGCCTCCTACCCCTCCTCCAACTCATCGATATGATCATCATCATCATCATACTCAGATGAAGCCTCCTCCTACTCCTCCTCCTCCTCATCATCATCATCATTAGATGAGGCCTCCTCCTCTTCCTCCTCCTCCTCCTCCTCATCATCATCATCATCAGATGTGGCCTCCCCCTCCTCCTCCTCATCATCATCATCAGATGAAGCCTCCTCCTCCTCATCATCATCCTCATTATCAGATGGGGCCTCCTCCTCCTCCTCCTCCTCATCATCATCATCATCTTCATCAGATGAGGCCTCCTCCTCCTCCTCATCATCATCTTCAATATCATCATCAGGTGTGACCTCCTCCTCCTACTCCTCCTCCTCATCATCATCATCATCAACATCATCATCATCGGATGGGGCCTCCTCCTCCGCCTCATCATCATCATCATCATCATCAGGTGCGACCTCCTCCTCCTCCTCCTCCTCATCATCATCATCAACATCATCATCATTGGATGGGGCCTCCTCCTCATCATCATCCTCCTCCTCCTCCTCCGCCTCATCATCATCATCTTCATCAGATGGGGACTCCTCCTCCTGCTCCTCCGCCTCATCATCATCATCATCCTCATTATCAGATGGGGCCTCCTCGTCCTCCTCCTCCTCCTCCTCATCATCATCAGATTGATCCTCCTCCTCCTCCTCCTCCTTATTGTCATTATCCTCATTATCAGATGGGGCCTCCTCCTCCTCCTCCTCCTCATCATCATCATCAGATGGATCCTCCTCCTCCTCCTCCTGATCATCATCATCATATGGGGCCTCCTACCCCTCCTCCAACTCATCGATATGATCATCATCATCATCATACTCAGATGAAGCCTCCTCCTACTCCTCCTCCTCCTCATCATCATCATCATTAGATGAGGCCTCCTCCTCCTCCTCCTCCTCATCATCATCATCATCATCAGGTGTGGCCTCCCGCTCCTCCTCCTCCAGCTCCTCATCATCATCATCATCAGATGAGGCCTCCTCCTCTTCATCATCATCCTCATTATCAGATGGGGCCTCCTCCTCCTCCTCCTCCTCCTCCTCATCATCATCATCATCATCATCATCATCAGGTGTGACATAAGAACATAAGAACATAAGAAATTGGAGCAGGAGTAGGCCAATCGGCCCCTCGAGCCTGCTCCGCCATTCAATAAGATCATGGCTGATCTGATCCCAACCACAAATCTAAAGAACACAAGAAGTCGGAGCAGGACCCGGCCACATAGCCCCTGGGCCCTCTCCGCCACCCACAGGGCATTGACCGATCCGAACTCAGCTTCATGTCCAATTTCCTGCCCGCTCCCCATAACCCCTAATTCCCTTTACTTCTAGGAAACTGTCTATTTCTGTTTTAAATTTATCTAATGATGTAGCTTCCACAGCTTCCTGGGGCAGCAAATTCCACAGACCTACCACCCTCTGAGTGAAGAAGTTTCTCCTCATCTCAGTTTTGAAAGAGCAGCCCCTTATTCTAAGATTATTCCCCCTAGTTCTAGTTTCACACATCCTTGGGAACATCCTTACTGCATCCACCCGATCAAGACCCTTCACAATCTTATATGTTTCAATAAGATCGCCTCTCATTCTTCTGAACTCCAATGAGTAGAGTCCCAATCTACTCAACCTCTCCTCATATGTCCGCCCCCTCATCCCCGGGATTAACCGAGTGAACCTTCTTTGTACTGCCTCGAGAGCAAGTATGTCTTTTCTTAAGTATGGAGACCAAAACTGTATGCAGTATTCCAGGTGCGGTCTCACCAATACCTTATATAACTGCAGCAATACCTCCTTGTTTTTATATTCTATCCCCCTAGCAATAAAAGCCAACATTCCGTTGGCTTTCTTGATCACCTGCTGCACCTGCATACCAACTTTTTGATTTTCTTGCACTAGGACCCCCAGATCCCTTTGTACTGCAGTACTTTCCAGTCTCTCGCCATTAAGAAAATACCTTGCTCTCTGATTTTTCCTGCCAAAGTGCATAACCTCACATTTTCCAATATTATATTGCATCTGCCAAATCTCCGCCCACTCACCCAGCCTGTCTATATCCCCTCCTCTTCCTCCTCCTCCTCCTCCTCCTCCTCCTCCTCCTCATCATCATCATCATCAACATCATCATCATCGGATGGGGCCTCCTCCTCCGCCTCATCATCATCATCATCTTCATCAGGTGCGACCTCCTCCTCCTCCTCATCATCATCATCATCATCAACATCATCATCATCGGATGCGGCCTCCTCCTCATCATCATCCTCCTCCTCCTCCTCCGCCTCATCATCCTCATTATCAGATGGGGCCTCCTCGCCCTCCTCCTCCTCCTCCTCATCATCATCAGATTGATCCTCCTCCTCCTCCTCCTCCTCACCATCATCATCATCATCATCATCATCATCATCATCAGATGCGGCCTGCTCCTCCTCCTCCTCATGATCATCATCATATGGGGCCTCCTCCTTCTCCTCCTCCTCCTCCTCAACATCATCTTCATCATCATCAGATCGGGCCTCCTCCTACTCCTCATCCTCCTCCTCGTCCTCATCATCAGCTTCATCATAATCAGATGGGGCCTCCTCCTACTCCTACTCCACCTCCTCATCATCATCATCATCAGATGGCACATCCACCTCCTCCTCCTCATCGTCATCTTTATCAGATGGGGCCTCCTCCTCCTCCTCCTCCTCCTCCTCCTCCTCATTGTCATTATCCTCATTATCAGATGGGGCCTCCTCCTCCTCCTCCTCATCATCATCATCATCAGATGTGGCCTGCCCCTCCTCCTCCTCCTGATCATCATCATCATATGGGGCCTCCTACCCCTCCTCCAACTCATCGATATCATCATCATCATCATCATACTCAGATGAAGCCTCCTCCTACTCTGCCTCCTCCTCCTCATCATCATCATCATTAGATGAGGCCTCCTCTTCCTCCTCCTCCTCCTCCTCCTCATCATCATCATCATCATCAGATGTGGCCTCCCCCTCCTCCTCCTCCTCATCATCATCATCATCTTCACCATTATCGTCATCAGATGCGTCCTCCACCTCCTCCTCCTCCTCATCATCATCATCTTCTTCAGATGAGGCCTCCTCCTCCTCCTCCTCCTCCTCATCATCATCTTCATTATCATCATCATCATCATCAGGTGTGACTTCCTCCTCCTCCTCCTCCTCCTCCTCCTCCTCATCATCATCATCATCATCATCATCATCAACATCAACATCATCGGATGGGGCCTCCTCCTCCGCCTCATCATCATCATCATCTTCATCAGATGGGGACTCCTCCTCCGCCTCATCATCATCATCATCCTTATTATCAGATGGGGCCTCCTCCTCCTCCTCCTCCTCCTCATCATCATCAGATGGGTCCTCCTCCTCCTCATCATCATCATCATATGGGGCTTCCTCCTCCTCCTCCTCCTCATCTTCGTCATCATCATCATCATCATCATCAGATGAAGCCTCCTCCTCCTCCTACTCCTTCTCAGCATCATCATCATCATCATCAGATGGGGCCTCCTCCTCCTCCTCATCATCATCATCATATGGGGCCTCCTCCTCCTCCTCCTCCTCATCGTCATCATCATCATCATCATCAGATGAAGCCTCCTACTCCTCCTCATCCTTCTCAGCATCATCACCATCATCATCATCATCATCATCATCATCATCATCATCATCATCAGATAGGGCATCCTCCTCCTCCTCCTCCTCCTCCTCCTACTCTTCATCATCATCATCAACAGATGTGGCCTGGTCCTCCTCCTCCTCCTCCTCATCATCATCAACATAATCATCAGATGAGGCCTCCTCCTCCTCCTCCTCATCATCATCATCATATGGGGCCTCCTCCTCCTCATCATCATCGTCATCTTCATCATCATCATCAGATGAAGCCTCCTCCTCCTCCTCCTCCTTCTCAGCATCATCACCATCATCATCATCATCAGATGGGGCATCATCCACCTCCTCCTCCTCCTCATATTCATCATCATTAGATGAGGCCTCCTCCTCCTCCTCATCATCATCATCATCAGATGTAGCCTCCCCCTCCTCCTCCTCCTCCTCCTCATCATCATCAGATGAGGCCTCCTCCTCATCATCATCATCCTCATTATCAGATGGGGCCTCCTCCTCCTCATCATCATCATCATCTTCACCATTATCGTCATCAGATGCGTCCTCCTCCTCCTCCTCCTCATCATCATCATCTTCATCAGATGAGGCCTCCTCCTCCTCCTCCTCATCATCATCATCTTCATTATCATCATCATCATCAGGTGTGACTTCCTCCTCCTCCTCCTCCTCCTCATCATCATCATCATCATCGTCAACATCATCATCATCGGATGGGGCCTCTTCCTCCGCCTCATCATCATCATCATCTTCATCAAGTGTGACCTCCTCCTCCTCCTCCTCCTCCTACTCTTCATCATCATCATCAACAGATGTGGCCTCCCCCTCCTCCTCCTCCTCCTCATCATCATCAACATAATCATCAGATGAGGCCTCCTCCTCCTCCTCCTCATCATCATCATCATATGGGGCCTCCTCCTCCTCAACATCATCGTCATCATCATCATCATCATCATCAGATGAAGCCTCCTCCTCCTCCTCCTCCTCCTCCTTCTCAGCATCATCACCATCATCATCATCATCAGATGGGGAATCATCCACCTCCTCCTCCTCCTCATATTCATCATCATTAGATGAGGCCTCCTCCTCCTCATCATCATCATCATCATCAGATGTAGCCTCCCCCTCCTCCTCCTCCTCCTCATCATCATCATCAGATGAGGCCTCCTCCTCATCATCATCATCCTCATTATCAGATGGGGCCTCCTCCTCCTCCTCATCATCATCATCTTCACCATTATCGTCATCAGATGCGTCCTCCTCCTCCTCCTCCTCCTCATCATCATCATCTTCATCAGATGAGGCCTCCTCCTCCTCCTCCTCCTCATCATCATCTTCATTATCATCATCATCATCAGGTGTGACTTCCTCCTTCTCCTCCTCCTCCTCATCATCATCATCGTCAACATCATCATCATCGGATGGGGCCTCTTCCTCCGCCTCATCATCATCATCATCTTCATCAGGTGTGACCTCCTCCTCCTCCTCCTCCTCCTCCTCATCATCATCATCAACATCATCATCATCGGATGGGGCCTCCTCCTCCTCCTCCTCCTCATCATCATCAGATGGGTACTCCTCCTCCTCCTCCTCCTGATCATCATCATCATATGGGGCCTCCTACCCCTCCTCCAACTCATCGATATGATCATCATCATCATCATACTCAGATGAAGCCTCCTCCTACTCCTCCTCATCATCATCATCATTAGATGAGGCCTCCTCCTCCTCCTCCTCCTCCTCATCATCATCATCATCAGATGTGGCCTCCCCCTCCTCATCCTCCTCCTCCTCATCATCAGATGAGGCCTCCTCCTCCTCATCATCATCCTCATTATCAGATGGGGCCTCCTCCTCCTCATCATCATCATCATCTTCACCATTATCATCATCAGATGCGTCCTCCTCCTCCTCCTCCTCATCATCATCTTCATCAGATGAGGCCTCCTCCTCCTCCTCCTCCTCATCATCATCTTCATTATCATCATCATCATCAGGTGTGACTTCCTCCTCCTCCTCCTCCTCCTCATCATCATCATCAACATCATCATCATCGAATGGGGCCTCTTCCTCCGCTTTATCATCATCGTCATCATCTTCATCAGGTGTGACCTCCTCCTCCTCCTCCTCCTCCTCCTCATCATCATCATCATCATCAACATCATCATCATCGGATGGGGCCTCCTCCTCCTCCTCCTCCTCCTCATCATCATATTCAGATGGGTCCTCCTCCTCCTCCTCCTCCTCCTCATCATCATCATCATATGGGGCCTCCTACGCCTCCTCCAACTCATCGATATGATCATCATCATCATCATACTCAGATGAAGCCTCCTCCTACTCCTCCTCCTCATCATCATCATCATTAGATGAGGCCACCTCCTCCTCCTCCTCCTCCTCCTCATCATCATCATCATCATCAGATGTGGCCTCCCCTCCTCCTCCTCCTCCTCCTCATCATCATCAGATGAGGCCTCCACCTCCTCATCATCATCCTCATTAACAGATGGGGCCTCCTCCTCCTGCTCATCATCATCATCTTCACCATTATCATCATCAGATGCGTCCTCCTCCTCCTCATCATCATCATCTTCATCAGATGAGGCCTCCTCGTCCTCCTCCTCATCATCATCATCTTCATTATCATCATCATCATCAGGTGTGACTTCCTCCTCCTCCTCCTCCTCCTCCTCCTCCTCCTTATCATCAACATCAGATGGGGCCTCCTCCTCCTCCTCCTCCCCCTCCTCATCTTCATCATCATCATCTTCAGATGGTGCCTCCTCCTCCTCCTCATAATCATCATCATATGGGACCTCCTCCTTCTCCTCCTCATCCTCATCATCATCTTCACCATCATCAGAACGGGCCTCCTCCTCATCATCATCATCATCATCGGATGGTGCCTCCTCCTACTCCTCCTCCTCCTCCTTCTCCTCCTCCACCTCCTCCTCCTCATCATCATCATCAGATGGGGCCTCCTCCTCCTCCTCCTCATATTCATCATCATATGGGGCCTCCTACTTCCCTCCTCCTCCTCCTCCTCATCAAAATCATCTTCATCATCATCAGATCGGGCCTCCTCCTCCTCCTCCTCCTCCTCATCATCATCATCAGATGGGGCTTCCTCCTACTCCTCCTCCTCCTCCTCGTCCTCATCATCAGCATCATCATAATCAGATGGGGCCTCCTCCTACTCCTACTCCACCTCCTCATCATCATCATCATCAGATGGCACATCCACCTCCTCCTCCTCATCGTCATCTTTATCAGATGGGGCCTCCTCCTCCTCCTCCTCCTCCTCCTCATTGTCATTATCCTAATTATCAGATGGGGCCTCCTCCTCCTCATCATCATCATCAGATGGGTCCTCCTCCTCCTCCTCCTGATCATCATCATCATATGGGGCCTCCTACCCCTCCTCCAACTCATCGATATGATCATCATCATCATCATACTCAGATGAAGCCCCCTCCTACTCCTCCTCCTCATCATCATCATCATTAGATGAGGCCACCTCCTCCTCCTCCTCCTCCTCCTCCTCCTCCTCATCATCATCATCATCATCAGATGTGGCCTCCCCTCCTCCTCCTCCTCCTCATCATCATCATCAGATGAGGCCTCCACCTCCTCATCATCATCCTCATTAACAGATGGGGCCTCCTCCTCCTGCTCATCATCATCATCTTCACCATTATCATCATCAGATGCGTCCTCCTCCTCCTCATCATCATCATCTTCATCAGATGAGGCCTCCTCGTCCTCCTCCTCATCATCATCATCTTCATTATCATCATCATCATCAGGTGAGACTTCCTCCTCCTCCTCCTCCTCCTCCTCCTTATCATCAACATCAGATGGGGCCTCCTCCTCCTCCTCCTCCCCCTCCTCATCTTCATCATCATCATCTTCAGATGGTGCCTCCTCCTCCTCCTCATAATCATCATCATATGGGACCTCCACCTTCTCCTCCTCATCCTCATCATCATCTTCACCATCATCAGAACGGGCCTCCTCCTCATCATCATCATCATCATCGGATGGTGCCTCCTCCTACTCCTCCTCCTCCTCCTTCTCCTCCTCCACCTCCTCCTCCTCATCATCATCATCAGATGGGGCCTCCTCCTCCTCCTCCTCATATTCATCATCATATGGGGCCTCCTACTTCCCTCCTCCTCCTCCTCCTCATCAAAATCATCTTCATCATCATCAGATCGGGCCTCCTCCTCCTCCTCCTCCTCCTCATCATCATCATCATCAGATGGGGCTTCCTCCTACTCCTCCTCCTCCTCCTCGTCCTCATCATCAGCATCATCATAATCAGATGGGGCCTCCTCCTACTCCTACTCCACCTCCTCATCATCATCATCATCAGATGGCACATCCACCTCCTCCTCCTCATCGTCATCTTTATCAGATGGGGCCTCCTCCTCCTCCTCCTCCTCCTCCTCATTGTCATTATCCTAATTATCAGATGGGGCCTCCTCCTCCTCATCATCATCATCAGATGGGTCCTCCTCCTCCTCCTCCTGATCATCATCATCATATGGGGCCTCCTACCCCTCCTCCAACTCATCGATATGATCATCATCATCATCATACTCAGATGAAGCCTCCTCCTACTCCGCCTCCTCCTCCTCATCATCATCATCATTAGATGAGGCCTCCTCCTCCTCCTCCTCATCATCATCATCATCATCAGATGTGGCCTCCCCCTCCTCCTCCTCCTCATCATCATCATCAGATGAGGCATCCTCCTCCTCATCATCATCCTCATTATCAGATGGGGCCTCCTCCTCCTCATCATCATCATCATCTTCACCATTATCGTCATCAGATGAGGCCTCCTCCTCCTCCTCCTCCTCCTCATCATCATCTTCATTATCATCATCATCATCAGGTGTGACTTCCTCCTCCTCCTCCTCCTCCTCCTCATCATCATCATCATCATCATCATCATCATCAACATCAACATCATCGGATGGGGCCTCCTCCTCCGCCTCATCATCATCATCATCTTCATCAGATGGGGACTCCTCCTCCGCCTCATCATCATCATCATCCTTATTATCAGATGGGGCCTCCTCCTCCTCCTCCTCCTCCTCATCATCATCAGATGGGTCCTCCTCCTCCTCATCATCATCATCATATGGGGCTTCCTCCTCCTCCTCCTCCTCATCTTCGTCATCATCATCATCATCATCATCAGATGAAGCCTCCTCCTCCTCCTACTCCTTCTCAGCATCATCATCATCATCATCAGATGGGGCCTCCTCCTCCTCCTCATCATCATCATCATATGGGGCCTCCTCCTCCTCCTCCTCCTCATCGTCATCATCATCATCATCATCAGATGAAGCCTCCTACTCCTCCTCCTCCTTCTCAGCATCACCACCATCATCATCATCATCATCATCATCATCAGATAGGGCATCCTCCTCCTCCTCCTCCTCCTCCTCTTCATCATCATCATCAACAGATGTGGCCTCCCCCTCCTCCTCCTCCTCCTCCACATCATCAACATAATCATCAGATGAGGCCTCCTCCTCCTCCTCCTCCTCATCATCATCATCATATGGGGCCTCCTCCTCCTCATCATCATCGTCATCATCATCATCATCATCAGATGAAGCCTCCTCCTCCTCCTCCTCCTCCTTCTCAGCATCATCACCATCATCATCATCATCAGATGGGGCATCATCCACCTCCTCCTCCTCCTCATATTCATCATCATTAGATGAGGCCTCCTCCTCCTCCTCCTCCTCATCATCATCAGATGTAGCCTCCCCCTCCTCCTCCTCCTCCTCCTCATCATCATCAGATGAGGCCTCCTCCTCATCATCATCATCCTCATTATCAGATGGGGCCTCCTCCTCCTCATCATCATCATCAGATTCACCATTATCGTCATCAGATGCGTCCTCCTCCTCCTCCTCCTCCTCCTCCTCCTCATCATCATCTTCATCAGATGAGGACTCCTCCTCCTCCTCCTCCTCCTCATCATCATCTTCATTATCATCATCATCATCAGGTGTGACTTCCTCCTCCTCCTCCTCCTCCTCCTCATCATCATCATCATCGTCAACATCATCATCATCGGATGGGGCCTCTTCCTCCGCCTCATCATCATCATCATGTTCATCAGGTGTGACCTCCTCCTCCTCCTCCTCCTCCTCCTCCTCCTCCTCCTCATTATCATCATCATCAGATGGGTACTCCTCCTCCTCCTCCTCCTGATCATCATCATCATATGGGGCCTCCTACCCCTCCTCCAACTCATCGATATGATCATCATCATCATCATACTCAGATGAAGCCTCCTCCTACTCCTCCTCATCATCATCATCATTAGATGAGGCCTCCTCCTCCTCCTCCTCCTCCTCCTCCTCCTCCTCATCATCATCATCATCAGATGTGGCCTCCCCCTCCTCCTCCTCCTCCACCTCCTCATCATCATCAGATGAGGCCTCCTCCTCCTCATCATCATCCTCATTATCAGATGGGGCCTCCTCCTCATCATCATCATCATCATCTTCACCATTATCATCATCAGATGCGTCCTCCTCCTCCTCCTCCTCATCATCATCTTCATCAGATGAGGCCTCCTCCTCCTCCTCATCATCATCATCAGCTTCATTATCATCATCATCATCAGGTGTGAATTCCTCCTACTCCTCCTCCTCCTCATCATCATCATCATCAACATCATCATCATCGAATGGGGCCTCTTCCTCCGCCTCATCATCATCATCATCATCTTCATCAGGTGTGACCTCCTCCTCCTCCTCCTCCTCCTCCTCCTCCTCATCATCATCATCATCAACATCATCATCATCGGATGGGGCCTCCTCCTCGTCCTCCTCCTCCTCATCATCATCATATGGGGCCTCCTACCCCTCCTCCAACTCTTCGATATGATCATCATCATCATCATACTCAGATGAAGCCTCCTCCTACTCCTCCTCCTCCTCATCATCATCATTAGATGAGGCCTCCTCCTCCTCCTCCTCCTCCTCATCATTCTCATCATCATCAGATGTGGCCTCCCCTCCTCCTCCTCCTCCTCATCATCATCAGATGAGGCCTCCACCTCCTCATCATCATCCTCATTAACAGATGGGGCCTCCTCCTCCTCATCATCATCATCTTCACCATTATCGTCATCAGATGCGTCCTCCTCCTCCTCCTCCTCATCATCATCTTCATCAGATGAGGCCTCCTCGTCCTCCTCATCATCATCATCTTCATTATCATCATCATCATCAGGTGTGACTTCCTCCTCCTCCTCCTCCTCCTCCTCCTCCTCCTCCTCAACATCATCATCATCAATATCAACATCATCGGATGGGGCCTCCTCCTCCGCCTCATCATCATCATCATCTTCATCAGATGGGGACTCCTCCTCCTGCTCCTCCGCCTCATCATCATCATCATCCTCATTATCAGATGGGGTCTCCTCCTCCTCCTCCTCCTCCTCCTCCTCCTCCTCCTCCTCATCATCATCATCATCATATGGGGCTTCGTCCTCCTCCTCCTGCTCCTCCTCATCGTCATCATCATCAGATGAAGCCTCCTATTCCGCCTTCTCAGCATCATCACCATCATCATCATCAACATCATCATCAGATAGGGCATCCTCCTCCTCCTCCTCCTCCTCCTCATCATCATCATCATCATCATCATAACCAGATGTGGCCTCCCCCTCCTCCTCCTCCTCCTCATCAACATAATCATCAGATGAGGCCTCCTCCTCCTCCTCATCATCATCATCATCATATGGGGCCTCCTCCTCCTCATCATCATCGTCATCATCATCATCATCATCAGATGAAGCCTCCTCCTCCTCCTCCTCCTTCGCAGCATCATCACCATCATCATCATCATCATCAGATGGGGCATCTTCCTCCTCCTCCTCCTCCTCCTCGTCCTCCTCCTCATCATCATCATCATCATCATCATCACCAGATGTGGCCTCCCCCTCCTCTTCCTCATCAACATAATCATCAGATGAGTCCTCCTCCTCCTCCTCCTCATCATCATCATCCTCATTATCAAATGGGGCCTCTTCTTCCTCCTCCTCCTCCTCATCATCTTCATCAGATGAGGCCTCCTCCTCCTCATCATCATCATCAGCAGCTTCATTATCATCATCATCATCATCATCAGGTGTGACCTCCTCCTCCTCCTCCTCCTCATCATTATCATCATCATCATCATCATCAAAATCATCATCATCGGATGGGGCCTCCTCCTGCGCCTCATCATCATCATCATCTTCATCAGGTGTGACCTCCTCCTCCTCCTCCTCCTCCTCATCATCATCATCAACATCATCATCATCGGATGGGGCCTCCAACTCCTCCTCCTCCTGATTATCATCATCATATGGGGCCTCCTACCCCTCCTCCAACTCATAAATATCATCATCATCATCATCATCATTAGATGAGGCCTCCTCCTCCTCCTCCTCATCATCATCATCATCATCAGATGTGGCCTCCCCCTCCTCCTCCTCCTCCTCATCATCATCATCATCATCAGATGTGGCCTCCCCCTCCTCCTCCTCCTCCTCCTCCTCCTCCTCATCATCATCATCATCAGATGTGGCCTCCCCCTCCTCCTCCTCCCCCTCATCATCATCATCATCCTCAACATCATCATCATCGGATGGGGCCTCCTCCTCCTCATCCTCCTCCTCCTCCTGATCATCAACATCAGATGGGGCCTCCTCCTCCTCCTGCTCCCCCTCCTCATCTTCATCATCATCATCTTCAGATGGGGCCTCCTCCTCCTCCTCAAAATCATCATCATATGGGGCCTCCTCCTTCTCCTCCTCCTCATCATCATCATTTTCACCATCAGCAGAACGGGCCTCCTCCTCCTCATCATCATCATCATCGGATGGTGCCTCCACCTACTCCTCCTCCTCCTCCTTCTCCTCCTCCACCTCCTCCTCCTCATCATCATCAACAGAAAGGGCCTCCTCCTCCTCCTCCTCCTCATAATCATCATCATATGGGGCCTCCTACTTCCCTCCTCCTCCTCCTCCTCATCAACACCATCTTCATCATCATCAGATCGGGCCTCCTCCTCCTCCTCCTCATAATCATCATCATCATCAGATGGGGCTTCCTCCTACTCCTCCTCCTCCTCCTCCTCCTCGTCCTCATCATCAGCATCATCATAATCAGATGGGGCCTCCTCCTCCTCCTCCTCCTACTCCTCCTCCTCCTCATCATCATCATCATCATCATCATCAGATGGGGCATTCACCTCCTCCTCCTCATCATCATCTTTATCAGATGGGGCCTCCTCCTCCTCCTCCTCCTCCTCATTGTCATTATCCTCATTATCAGATGGGGCCTCCTCCTCCTCCTCCTCCTCATCATCATCATCAGATGTGGCCTGCCCCTCCTCCTCCTCCTGATCATCATCATCATATGGGGCCTCCTACCCCTCCTCCAACTCATCGATATCATCATCATCATCATCATCATACTCAGATGAAGCCTCCTCCTACTCCTCCTCCTCCTCAACATCATCATCATTAGATGAGGCCTCCTCCTCCTTCTCCTCCTCCTCCTCATCATCATCATCAGACGTGGCCCCCTCCTCCTCCTCCTCCTCCTCCTCATCATCATCATCATCATCAGATGAGGCCTCCTCCTCATCATCATCATCCTCATTATCAGATGGGGCCTTATCCTCCTCCTCCTCCTCATCATCATCATCAACATCTTCATCATTATCGTCATCAGATGCATCCTCCTCCTCCTCCTCCTCCTCATCATCATCATCATCATCACCAGATGTGGCCTCCCCCTCCTCCTCCTCCTCCTCCTCCTCATCAACATAATCATCATATGGGGCCTCCTCCTCATCATCATCATCGTCATCATCATCATCATCATCAGATGAAGCCTCCTCCTCCTCCTCCTCCTTCGCAGCATCATCACCATCATCATCATCATCAGATGCGGCATCCTCCTCCTCCTCCTCCTCCTCCTCCTCCTCATCATCATCATCATCACCAGATGTGGCCTCCCCCTCCTCCTCCTCCTCCTCATCAACATAATCACCAGATGAGGCCTCCTCCCCCTCCTCCTCCTCATCATCATCCTCATTATCAAATGGGGCCTCCTCCTCCTCCTCCTCCTCCTCATCATCATCATTATCATCATCATATGCAGCCTCTTCCTCCTCCTCCTCATCATCATCTTCATCACATGAGGCCTCCTCCTCCTCCTCATCATCATCAGCAGCTTCATTATCATCATCATCATCAGGTGGGACCTCCTCCTCCTCCTCCTCCTCATCATCATCATCATCAACATCATAATGATCGGATGGGGCCTCCTCCTCATCATCATCCTCCTCCTCCTCATCATCATCATCATTATCAGATGGGGCCAACTCCTCCTCCTCCTCCCCCTCCTCCTCCTCATCATCCTCATCTTCATCAGATGGAGCCTCCTCCTCCTGCTCCTCCTCCTCCTCATCATCATCAGATGTGTCCTCCTCCTCCTCCTCCTCATTGTCATCATTCTCATTATCAGATGGGGCGTCCTCCGCCTCCTCCTCCTCCTCATCATCATCATCAGATGGGTCCTCCTCCTCCTCCTCCTCCTCCTCCTGATCATCATCATCATAAGGGGCATCCTATCCCTCCTCCTACTCATCGTTATCATCATCATCATCATCATCATCCTCAGATGAAGCCTCCTCCTAGTCCTCCTCCAACTCCTTATCATCATCAACATCATTAGATGAGGCCTCCTCCTCCTCCTCCTCCTCATCATCATCATCAGATGAGACCTCCTCCTCCGCCTCCTCCTCATCTTCATCATCCTCATTATCAGATGGGGCCTCCACTTCCTCCTCATCATCATCATCATCATTATCATCAACAGATGCCTCCTCCTCCTCCTCCTCCTCATAATCATCATCATATGGGGCCTCCTACTTCCCTCCTCCTCCTCCTCCTCATCAACACCATCTTCATCATCATCAGATCGGGCCTCCTCCTCCTCCTCCTCATAATCATCATCATCATCAGATGGGGCTTCCTCCTACTCCTCCTCCTCCTCCTCCTCCTCGTCCTCATCATCAGCATCATCATAATCAGATGGGGCCTCCTCCTTCTCCTCCTCCTACTCCTCCTCCTCCTCATCATCATCATCATCATCATCATCAGATGGGGCATCCACCTCCTCCTCATCATCATCATCTTTATCAGATGGGGCCTCCTCCTCCTCCTCCTCCTCCTCATTGTCATTATCCTCATTATCAGATGGGGCCTCCTCCTCCTCCTCCTCATCATCATCATCAGATGTGGCCTGCCCCTCCTCCTCCTCCTGATCATCATCATCATATGGGGCCTCCTACCCCTCCTCCAACTCATCGATATCATCATCATCATCATCATCATACTCAGATGAAGCCTCCTCCTACTCCTCCTCCTCCTCAACATCATCATCATTAGATGAGGCCTCCTCCTCCTTCTCCTCCTCCTCCTCATCATCATCATCAGACGTGGCCCCCTCCTCCTCCTCCTCCTCCTCATCATCATCATCATCATCAGATGAGGCCTCCTCCTCATCATCATCATCCTCATTATCAGATGGGGCCTTATCCTCCTCCTCCTCCTCATCATCATCATCAACATCTTCATCATTATCGTCATCAGATGCATCCTCCTCCTCCTCCTCCTCCTCCTCATCATCATCATCTTCATCAGATGAGGCCTCTTCCTCCTCCTCATCATCATTATCTTCATTATCATCATCATCATCAGGTGTGACTTCCTCCTCCTCCTCCTCCTCCTCCTCCTCATCATCATCATCATCATCAACAACATCAACATCATCGGACGGGGCCTCCTCCTCCGCCTCATCATCATCATCATCGTCATCAGATGGGGACTCCTCCTCCTGCTCCTCCGCCTCATCATCATCATCATCCTCATTATCAGATGGGGCCTCCTCCTCCTCATCATCATCATCAGATGGGTCCTCCTCCTCCTCCTCCTCCTCCTCCTCATCATCATCATCATATGGGGCTTCCTCCTCCTCCTCCTCCTCATCGTCGTCATCATCATCATCATCATCATCAGATGAAGCCTCCTCCTCCTCCGACTCCTTCTCAGCATGATCATCATCATCATCATCAGATGGGTACTCCTCCTCCTCCTCATCATCATCATCATATGGGGCCTCCTCCTCCTCCTCCTCCTCATCGTCATCATCATCATCATCATCAGATGAAGCCTCCTCCTCCTCCTCCTTCTCAGCATCATCACCATCAACACCATCATCATTAGATAGGGCATCCTCCTCCTCCTCCTCCTCCTCATCATCATCATCATCATCACCAGATGTGGCCTCCCCCTCCTCCTCCTCCTCCTCCTCCTCATCAACATAATCATCATATGGGGCCTCCTCCTCATCATCATCATCGTCATCATCATCATCATCATCAGATGAAGCCTCCTCCTCCTCCTCCTCCTTCGCAGCATCATCACCATCATCATCATCATCAGATGCGGCATCCTCCTCCTCCTCCTCCTCCTCCTCCTCCTCCTCCTCATCATCATCATCATCACCAGATGTGGCCTCCCCCTCCTCCTCCTCCTCCTCATCAACATAATCACCAGATGAGGCCTCCTCCCCCTCCTCCTCCTCATCATCATCCTCATTATCAAATGGGGCCTCCTCCTCCTCCTCCTCCTCCTCATCATCATCATTATCATCATCATATGCAGCCTCTTCCTCCTCCTCCTCATCATCATCTTCATCACATGAGGCCTCCTCCTCCTCCTCATCATCATCAGCAGCTTCATTATCATCATCATCATCAGGTGGGACCTCCTCCTCCTCCTCCTCATCATCATCATCATCATCAACATCATAATGATCGGATGGGGCCTCCTCCTCATCATCATCCTCCTCCTCCTCATCATCATCATCATTATCAGATGGGGCCAACTCCTCCTCCTCCTCCCCCTCCTCCTCCTCATCATCCTCATCTTCATCAGATGGAGCCTCCTCCTCCTGCTCCTCCTCCTCCTCATCATCATCAGATGTGTCCTCCTCCTCCTCCTCCTCATTGTCATCATTCTCATTATCAGATGGGGCGTCCTCCGCCTCCTCCTCCTCCTCATCATCATCATCAGATGGGTCCTCCTCCTCCTCCTCCTCCTCCTCCTGATCATCATCATCATAAGGGGCATCCTATCCCTCCTCCTACTCATCGTTATCATCATCATCATCATCATCATCCTCAGATGAAGCCTCCTCCTAGTCCTCCTCCAACTCCTTATCATCATCAACATCATTAGATGAGGCCTCCTCCTCCTCCTCCTCCTCATCATCATCATCAGATGAGGCCTCCTCCTCCGCCTCCTCCTCATCTTCATCATCCTCATTATCAGATGGGGCCTCCACTTCCTCCTCATCATCATCATCATCATTATCATCAACAGATGCCTCCTCCTCCTCATCATCATCATCTTCATCAGATGAGGCCTCCTCCTCCTCCTCGTCCTCCTCCTCATCATCATATTCATTATTATTATAATCAGGTGGGACCTCCTCCTCCTCCTCCTCATCATCATCATCAACATCATCATCATCGGATGGGGCCTCCTCCTCCTCCTCCTCCCCCTCCTCCTCCTCATCATCATCATCTTCATCAGATGAGGACTCCTCCTCCTGCTCCTCCGCCTCATCATCATCATCATCCTCATTATCAGATGGGGCCTGCTCCTCCTCCTCCTCCCCCTCCTCCTCCTCATCATCATCATCTTCATCAGATGAGGACTCCTCCTCCTGCTCCTCCGCCTCATCATCATCATCATCCTCATTATCAGATGGGGCCTCCTCCTCCTCCTCCTCCCCCTCCTCCTCCTCATCATCATCATCTTCATCAGATGAGGACTCCTCCTCCTGCTCCTCCGCCTCATCATCATCATCATCCTCATTATCAGATGGGGCCTGCTCCTCCTCCTCCTCCCCCTCCTCCTCCTCATCATCATCATCTTCATCAGATGAGGACTCCTCCTCCTGCTCCTCCGCCTCATCATCATCATCATCATCATCATCATATGGGGCTTCCTCCTCCTCCTCCTCCTCCTCATCGTCGTTATCATCATCATCATCATCATCATCATCAGTTGAAGCCTCCTCCTCCTCCTACTCCTTCTCAGCATCATCATCACCATCATCATCAGATGGGTCCTCCTCCTCCTCCTTCTCCTCCTCATCATCACCATCATATGGGGCTTCCTCCTCCTCCTCCTGCTCATCGTCATCATCATCATCATCATCAGATGAAGCCTCCTCCTCCTCCTCCTTCTCAGCATCATCATCATCATCATCATCATCATCATCATCATCATCATCATCATCAGATGGGGCATCCCCCTCCTCCTCCTCCTCCTCCTCCTCATCATCATCATCATAATCATCAGATGAGGCCTCCTACTCCTCCTCATCATCATCATTATCTTTCTCATTATCAGATGGGGCCTCCTGCTCCTCCTCCTCCTCATCATCATCATCATCATCATCATCAGATGGGGCATCCCCCTCCTCCTCCTCCTCCTCCTCATCATCATCATAATCATCAGATGAGGCCTCCTACTCCTCCTCCTCATCATCATCATCTTCCTCATTATCAGATGGGGCCTCCCCCTCCTCCTCCTCATCATCATCATCTTCATCAGATGGGGCCTGCTCCTCCTCCTCCTCTTCCTCATCATCATCATATGGGGCTTCCTCCTCCTCCTCCTCCTCCTCATCGTCGTCATCATCATCATCATCATGAGTTGAAGCCTCCTCCTCCTCCTACTCCTTCTCAGCATCATCATCATCATCATCATCATCAGATGGGTCCTCCTCCTCCTCCTTCTCCTCCTCATCATCACCATCATATGGGGCTTCCTCCTCCTCCTCCTCCTCCTCCTCATCGTCATCATCATCATCATCATCATCAGATGAAGCCTCCTCCTCCTCCTCCTTCTCAGCATCATCATCATCATCATCATCATCATCATCATCATCATCATCATCATCATCATCATCATCAGATGGGGCATCCCCCTCCTCCTCCTCCTCCTCCTCCTCCTCATCATCATCATAATCATCAGATGAGGCCTTCTACTCCTCCTCCTCATCATCATCATCTTCCTCATTATCAGATGGGGCCTCCTCCTCCTCCTCCTCATCATCATCATCATTATCATCATCAGATGCAGCCTCCTCCACCTCCTCCTCCTCCTCATCATAATCTTCATCAGATGAGGCCTCCTCCTCATCATCATCATCATCATCTTCATTATCATCATTATTATCAGGTGGGACCTCCTCCTCCTTCTCATCATCATCATCTTCATCATCATCAACATCATAATCATCGGATGGGGCCTCCTCCTCCTCATCCTCCTCCTCCTCATCCTCCTCCTCCTCCTCATCATCATCATCAGATGGGGCCAACTCCTCTTCCTCCTCCTCCTCATCATCTTCATCAAATGGGGCCTCCTCCTCCTGCTCCTCCTCCTCATCATCATCATCACCCTTATTATCAGATGGGGCCTCCTCATTCTCCTCCTCCTCATCATGATCATCAGATGGGTCCTCCTCCTCCTCCTCCACCTCCTCAAAATCATCATCATCATCATATGGAGCCTCCTCCGCCCCCTCCTCCTCATCGTCATCATCATCATCATCAGATGAAGCCTCCTCCTCCTCCTACTCCATCTCAGCATCATCAACATCAGATGGGGCATCGTCCACCTCCTCCTCATCGTCATCATCTTCATCATCATCATCAGATGAAGCCTCCTCCTCCTCCTCCTCCTTCTCAGCATCTTCATCATCATCATCATCATTATATGGAGCCTCCTCATTCTCCTCCTCATCATCATCATCACCATTATCTTCATCATCATCAGATGGGGCCTCCTCCTCCTCCTACTCCTCCTCCTCCTCCTCCTCATCATCATCATCATCATCAGATGGGGCCTCCTCCTCCTCCTCATCATCATCATCTTCATCAAATGGGTACTCCTCCTCCTCCTCCTCCTCACCCTCATCATCATCATCGTCATCATCAGATGGGGCCTCATCCTCCTCCTCCTCCTCCTCCTCAACATCATCATTATTAGATGGGTCCTCCACCTCCTCATCATCATCATCATCATATGGGGCCTCCTCCTCCACCTCCTCCTCATCGTCATCATCATCATCATCATCATCATCCTCATCATCATTAGATGAAGCCTCCTCCTCCTTGTCCTCCTTCTCATTATCATCATCATCGGATGGGGCATCCTCCTCCTCCTCCTCCCCCTACTCCTCCTCATCATCATCATCAGATGGGGCCTCCTCATCCTCCTCTTCCTCCTCATCATCATCATCCTCATTATCAGATGGGGCCTCCACCTCCTTCTCCTCCTCCTCCTCATCATCATCATCAGATGTGGCCTCCTCCACCTCCTCCTCCTCCTCCTCCTCATCATCATCATCAGATGCGGCCTCCACCTCCTCCTCCTCCTCATCATCATCATCATCAGATGGGGCCTCCTCCTCCTCGTCCTCATCATCATCATCATCATCAACTTCATCATCATCGAATGAGGCCTTCTACTCCTCATCCTCCTCCTCCTCCTCCATTTCATCTTCATCAGATGGGGCCTCCTCCCCCTCCTCCTCCTCCTCCTCCTCATCATCATCATCATATGGGGCCTCCTCCTCCTCCTCCTCCTCCTCCTCCTCATCATCAACATCAGATGGGGCCTCCTCCTCCTCCTCCTCCTCCTCATCATCATCATTATTAGATGGGGCCTCCTCCTCCACCTCCTCCTCATCGTCCTCATCATCATCATCATCATCAACTTCATCATCATCGAATGGGGCCTTCTACTCCTCATCCTCCTCCTCCTCCTCCATCTCATCTTCATCAGATGGGGCCTCCTCCCCCTCCTCCTCCTCCTCCTCCTCCTCCTCATCATCATCATCATCAGATGGGGCCTCCTCCTCCTCCTCCTCCTCCTCCTCATCATCATCATCAGATGGGGCCTCCTCCTCCTCATCATCATCATCATCATCATCATCAACATCATCATCATCAGATGGGGCCTCCTCCTCCTCCTCGTCCTCATCATCATCATCATCATCAACTTCATCATCATCGAATGGGGCCTTCTACTCCTCATCCTCCTCCTCCTCCTCCATCTCATCATCATCAGATGGGGCCTCCTCATCCTCCTCCTCCTCCTCCTCATCATCATCATCATATGGGGCCTCCTCCTCCACCTCCTCATCATCGTCATCATCATCATCATCATGATCATCATCAGATGAAGCCTCCTCCTCCTTGTCCTCCTTCTCTTCATCATCATCATCAGATGGGGCATCCTCCTCCTCCTCCTCCCCCTCCTCCTCATCATCATCATCATCAGATGTGGCCTCCTCCTTCTCCTGCTCCTCCTCCTCCTCTTCATCATCATCAGATGAGGCCACATCCTCCTCCTCTTCCTCATCATCATCCTCATCCTCATTATCAGATGGGACCTCCACCTCCTCCTCCTCCTCCTCCTCCTCATCATCATCATCATCCTCATCCTCATTATCAGATGGGACCTCCACCTCCTCCTCCTCCTCCACCTCCTCCTCATCATCATAATCAGATGAGGCCTGCAGCTCCTCCTTTTCCTCCTCATCATCATCATCCTCATTATCAGATGGGGCCTCCACCTCCTCTTCCTCCTCATCATCATCATCATGATCATCATCATCAGATGTGGCCTCCTCCTCCTCCTCCTCCTCCTCATCATCATCATCAGATGAGGCCTACAGCTCCACCTCCTCCTCCTCCTCCTCCTCCTCATCATCATCATCAGATGCGGCCTCCACCTCCTCCTCCTCATCATCATCATCACCATCAGATGGGGCCTCCTCCTCCTCATCATCATCATCATCAACATCATCATCATCAGATGGGGCCTACTCCTCCTCCTCGTCCTCATCATCATCATCATCATCATCAACTTCATCATCATCGAATGGGGTCTTCTACTCCTCATCCTCCTCCTCCTCCTCCACTTCTTCATCATCAGATGGGGCCTCCTCCCCCTCCTCCACCTCCTCCTCATCATCATCAGATGGGGCCTCCTCCTCCTCCTCCTCCTCCTCCTCCTCATCATCATCATCAGATGGGGCCTCCTCATCCTCCCCCTCATCATCATCATCATCATCATCATCATCAGATGGGGCCTCCTCATCCTCCGCCTCATCATCATCATCATCATCAATATCATCATCATCAAATGGGGCCTCCCCCTCCTCCTCCTTCTCCTCCTCCTCATCATCTTCATCATCAGATGAGGCCTACACCTCCTCCTGCACCTCCTCCTCCTCTTCATCATCATCATCTTCATCGGATGTGGCCTCCACCTCCTCCTCCTCCTCATCATCATCATCATCATCAACATCATCATCATCGGATGGGACCTCCTCCTCCTCCACCTCTTCCTCCTCCTCATCATCATCATCAACATCATCATCATCGGCTGGGGCCTCCTCCTCCTCATCCTCCTCCTCCTCCTCATCATCATCAACATCAGATGGGGCCTTCTCCTCCTCCTCCCCCTCCTCCTCCTCCTCCTCATCATCATCACATGGGGCCTCCTCCTCCTCCTCCTCCTGCTCATAATCATCATCATATGGGGCCTCCTCCTTCTCCTCCTCCTCCTACTCATCATCATCATCATCAGATCGGGCCTCCTCCTCCTCCTCCTCCTCCTCCTCATCATCATCATCAGATGGGGCCTCCTCCTCCTCCTCCTCCTCCTCCTGATAATCATCAGCATATGGGGCCTCCTCCTTCTCCTCCTCCTCCTCATCATCAACATCATTTTCATCATCATCAGATCGGGCCTCCTACTCCTCCTCCTCATCATCATCATCAAATGGTGCTTCTTCCTACTCCTCCTCTACCCCCTCCTCCTCATCATCATCATCAGATGGGGCCTCCTCCTCCTCCTCCTCCTCCTCATCATCATTATTAGATGGGTCCTCCTCCTCCTCCTCATCATCATCATCATATGGGGCCTCCTCCTCCACCTCCTCCTCATCGTCCTCATCATCATCATCATCATCAACTTCATCATCATCGAATGGGGCCTTCTACTCCTCATCCTCCTCCTCCTCCTCCATCTCATCTTCATCAGATGGGGCCTCCTCCCCCTCCTCCTCCTCCTCCTCCTCCTCCTCATCATCATCATCATCAGATGGGGCCTCCTCCTCCTCCTCCTCCTCATCATCATCATCATCATCAGATGGGGCCTCCTCCTCCTCCTCGTCCTCATC
Organism: Heptranchias perlo; assembly: GCF_035084215.1. NCBI lineage: Eukaryota > Metazoa > Chordata > Chondrichthyes > Hexanchiformes > Hexanchidae > Heptranchias > Heptranchias perlo. Next base: position 75,634,330 of record NC_090330.1, on the reverse strand, counting down.
ATCATCATCATCATCAACTTCATCATCATCGAATGGGGCCTTCTACTCCTCATCCTCCTCCTCCTCCTCCATCTCATCATCATCAGATGGGGCCTCCTCCTCCTCCTCCTCCTCCTCATCATCATCAGATGGGGCCTCCTCATCCTCCTCCTCCTCCTCCTCCTCATCATCATCATATGGGGCCTCCTCCTCCACCTCCTCCTCATCGTCATCATCATCATCATCATGATCATCATCAGATGAAGCCTCCTCCTCCTTGTCCTCCTTCTCTTCATCATCATCATCAGATGGGGCATCCTCCTCCTCCTCCTCCCCCTCCTCCTCATCATCATCATCATCAGATGTGGCCTCCTCCTTCTCCTGCTCCTCCTCCTCCTCTTCATCATCATCAGATGAGGCCACATCCTCCTCCTCTTCCTCATCATCATCCTCATCCTCATTATCAGATGGGACCTCCACCTCCTCCTCCTCCTCCTCCTCATCATCATCATCATCATCCTCATCCTCATTATCAGATGGGACCTCCACCTCCTCCTCCTCCTCCACCTCCTCCTCATCATCATAATCAGATGAGGCCTGCAGCTCCTCCTTTTCCTCCTCATCATCATCATCCTCATTATCAGATGGGGCCTCCACCTCCTCTTCCTCCTCATCATCATCATCATGATCATCATCATCAGATGTGGCCTCCTCCTCCTCCTCCTCCTCCTCCTCATCATCATCATCAGATGAGGCCTACAGCTCCACCTCCTCCTCCTCCTCCTCCTCCTCCTCATCATCATCAGATGCGGCCTCCACCTCCTCCTCCTCCTCATCATCATCACCATCAGATGGGGCCTCCTCCTCATCATCATCATCATCATCAACATCATCATCATCATCAGATGGGGCCTACTCCTCCTCCTCGTCCTCATCATCATCATCATCATCATCAACTTCATCATCATCGAATGGGGTCTTCTACTCCTCATCCTCCTCCTCCTCCTCCACTTCTTCATCATCAGATGGGGCCTCCTCCCCGTCCTCCTCCTCCTCCTCATCATCATCAGATGGGGCCTCCTCCTCCTCCTCCTCCTCCTCATCATCATCATCATCATCAGATGGGGCCTCGTCATCCTCCCCCTCATCATCATCATCATCATCATCATCATCAGATGGGGCCTCCTCATCCTCCGCCTCATCATCATCATCATCATCAATATCATCATCATCAAATGGGGCCTCCCCCTCCTCCTCCTTCTCCTCCTCCTCATCATCTTCATCATCAGATGAGGCCTACACCTCCTCCTGCACCTCCTCCTCCTCTTCATCATCATCATCTTCATCGGATGTGGCCTCCACCTCCTCCTCCTCCTCATCATCATCATCATCATCAACATCATCATCATCGGATGGGACCTCCTCCTCCTCCACCTCTTCCTCCTCATCATCATCATCATCAACATCATCATCATCGGCTGGGGCCTCCTCCTCCTCATCCTCCTCCTCCTCATCATCATCATCAACATCAGATGGGGCCTTCTCCTCCTCCTCCTCCCCCTCCTCCTCCTCCTCCTCATCATCATCACATGGGGCCTCCTCCTCCTCCTCCTCCTGCTCATAATCATCATCATATGGGGCCTCCTCCTTCTCCTCCTCCTCCTACTCATCATCATCATCATCAGATCGGGCCTCCTCCTCCTCCTCCTCCTCCTCATCATCATCATCAGATGGGGCCTCCTCCTCCTCCTCCTCCTCCTCCTGATAATCATCAGCATATGGGGCCTCCTCCTTCTCCTCCTCCTCCTCATCATCAACATCATTTTCATCATCATCAGATCGGGCCTCCTCCTCCTCCTCATCATCATCATCATCAAATGGTGCTTCTTCCTACTCCTCCTCTACCCCCTCCTCCTCATCATCATCATCAGATGGGGCCTCCTCCTCCTCCTCCTCCTCCTCCTCATTGTCATTATCCTCATTATCAGATGGGGCCTCCTCCTCATCATCATCATCATGATTAGATGGGTCCTCCTCCTCCACCTCCTCCTCATCGTCATCATCATCATCATCATCAGATGAAGCCTCCTCCTCCTTGTCCTCCTTCTCATCATCATCATCATCATCAGATGGGGCATGCTCCTCCTCCTCCTCCTCCTCCTCATCATCATCATCATCATCAGATGCGGCCTCCTCCTTCTCCTCCTCCTCCTCATCATCATCATCAGATGAGGCCACCTCCTCCTCCTCTTCCTCCTCATCATCATCATCCTCATTATCAGATGGGGCCTCCTCCTCCTCCTCCTCATCATCATCATCATCATCATCATCATCATCATCAAATGCGGCCTCCTCCTCCTCCTCATCATCATCATCATCAGATGAGGCCTACTCCTCCTCCTCCACGTCCTCCTCCTCCTCCTCCTCCTCCTCCTCCTTCTCCTCATTATCATCAGATCTGGCTTCCTCCTCCTCCTCCTCATCAACATCATCATCATCATCAGATGGGGCATCCTCCTCCTCCTCATCATCATCATCATCAACTTCATCATCATCGGATGGGGCCTTCTACTCATCCTCCTCCTCCTCCTCCTCATCATCATCATCATCAACTTCATCATCATCAGATGGGGCCTCCTCCCCCTCCTCCTCCTCCTCCTAATCATCATCAGATGGGGCCTCCTCCTCCTCCTCGTCATCATCATCATCAGATGGGGCCTCCTCATCCTCCCCCTCATCATCATCATTATCATCATCATCATCATCAGATGAGGCCACCTCCTCCTCCTCTTCCTCATCATCATCATCATCCTCATTATCAGATGGGGCCTCCACCTCCTCCTCCTCCTCCTCCTCCTCATCATCATCATCATCATCAGATGTGGCCTCCTCCTCCTCCTCATCATCATCATCATCATCAGATGAGGCCTACAGCTCCACCTCCTCCTCCTCCTCCTCATCATCATCATCAGATGGAGCCTCCTCCTCCTCATCACCATCATCATCAACATCATCATCATCAGATGGAGCCTCCTCCTCCTCCTCCTCCTCATTAACATCATCATCATCATCAGATGGGGCATCCTCCTCCTCCTCCTCCTCCTCATCATCATCATCATCAGATGGGGCCTCCTCCCCCTCCTCCTCCTCCTCCTCATCATCATCAGATGGGGCTTCCTCCTCCTCCTCGTCATCATCATCATCAGATGTGGCCTCCTTATCCTCCCCATCATCATCATCATCATCATCATCATCATCATCATCATCATCAGATGGGGCCTCCTCATCCTCCCCCTCATCATCATCATTATCATCATCATCATCATCAGATGAGGCCACCTCCTCCTCCTCTTCCTCATCATCATCATCATCCTCATTATCAGATGGGGCCTGCTCCTCCTCCTCCTCCTCCTCCTCCTCCTCCTCCTCCTCATCATCATCATATGGGGCTTCCTCCTCCTCCTCCTCCTCCTCCTCATCGTCGTCATCATCATCATCATCATCATCAGTTGAAGCCTCCTCCTCCTCCTACTCCTTCTCAGCATCATCATCATCATCATCATCATCATCATCAGATGGGTCCTCCTCCTCCTCCTTCTCCTCCTCATCATCACCATCATATGGGGCTTCCTCCTCCTCCTCCTCCTCCTCCTCCTCCTCATCATCATCATCATCATCATCATCTTCCTCATTATCAGATGGGGCCTTCTCCTCCTCCTTCTCCTCCTCATCATCATCATCGTCATCATCATCATCAGATGGGGCATCCCCCTCCTCCTCTTCCTCCTCCTCCTCATCATCATCATAATCATCAGATGAGGCCTCCTACTCCTCCTCCTCATCATCATCATCTTCCTCATTATCAGATGGGGCCTCCCCCTCCTTCTCCTCATCATCATCATCTTCATCAGATGGGGACTCCTCCTCCTGCTCCTCCGCCTCATCATCATCATCATCCTCATTATCAGATGGGGCCTGCTCCTCCTCCTCCTCCTCATCATCATCATCATATGGGGCTTCCTCCTCCTCCTCATCGTCGTCATCATCATCATCATCATGAGTTGAAGCCTCCTCCTCCTCCTACTCCTTCTCAGCATCATCAGCATCATCATTAGCATCAGATGGGTCCTCCTCCTCCTCCTTCTCCTCCTCATCATCACCATCATATGGGGCTTCCTCCTCCTCCTCCTCCTCCTCCTCATCATCATCATCATCATCATCATCATCTTCCTCATTATCAGATGGGGCCTTCTCCTCCTCCTCCTCCTCCTCCTCATCATCATCATCATCATCATCATCAGATGGGGCATCCCCCTCCTCCTCTTCCTCCTCCTCCTCATCATCATCATAATCATCAGATGAGGCCTCCTACTCCTCCTCCTCATCATCATCATCTTCCTCATTATCAGATGGGGCCTCCCCCTCCTTCTCCTCATCATCATCATCTTCATCAGATGGGGACTCCTCCTCCTGCTCCTCCGCCTCATCATCATCATCATCCTCATTATCAGATGGGGCCTGCTCCTCCTCCTCCTCATCATCATCATCATCATATGGGGCTTCCTCCTCCTCCTCATCGTCGTCATCATCATCATCATCATGAGTTGAAGCCTCCTCCTCCTCCTACTCCTTCTCAGCATCATCAGCATCATCATCATCATCAGATGGGACCTCCTCCTCCTCCTTCTCCTCCTCATCATCACCATCATATGGGGCTTCCTCCTCCTCCTCCACCTCCTCCTCATCGTCATCATCATCATCATCATCAGATGAAGCCTCCTCCTCCTTATCCTTCTCATCATCATCATCATCATCATCATCATCATCATCATCATCATCATCAGATGGAGCCTCCTCCTCATCATCATCATCATCATCAACATCATCATCATCAGATGGGGCCTCCTCCTCCTCCTCCTCCTCATCAACATAATCATCATCATCAGAAGGGGCATCCTCCTCCTCCTCCTCCTCCTCTTCATCATCATCATCAACTTCATCATCATCGGATGGGGCCTTCTACTCATCCTCCTCCTCCTCCTCCTCCTCCTCATCATCATCATCAGATGTGGCCTCCTCCTCCTCCTCCTCCTCCTCCTCCTCCTTCTCCTCATTATCATCAGATCTGGCTTCCTCCTCCTCCTCCTCATCAACATCATTATCATCATCAGATTGGGCCTCCTCCTCCTCCTCGTCATCATCATCATCAGATGGGGCCTCCTCATCCTCCCCATCATCATCATGATCATCATCATCATCATCAGATGGGGCCTCCTCATCCTCCCCCTCATCATCATCATTATCATCATCATCATCATCAGATGAGGCCACCTCCTCCTCCTCTTCCTCATCATCATCATCATATGGGGCTTCCTCCTCCTCCTCCTCCTACTCATCGTCGTCATCATCATCATCATCATCATCAGTTGAAGCCTTCTCCTCCTCCTACTCCTTCTCAGCATCATCATCATATGGGGCTTCCTCCTCCTCCTCCTTCTCCTCATCGTCGTCATCATCATCATCATCATCATCAGTGGAAGCCTCCTCCTCCTCCTACTACTTCTCAGCATCATCATCATCATCATCATCATCATCAGATGGGTCCTCCTCCTCCTCCTTCTCCTCCTCATCATCACCATCATATGGGGCTTCCTGCTCCTCCTCCTCCTCCTCCTCATCATCATCAACATCATCATCATCATCTTCCTCATTATCAGATGGGGCCTCCTCCTCCTCCTCCTCCTCCTCATCATCATCATCATCATCATCATCATCAGATGGGGCATCCCCCTCCTCCTCTTCCTCCTCCTCCTCATCATCATCATAATCATCAGATGAGGCCTCCTACTCCTCATCATCATCTTCCTCATTATCAGATGGGGCCTCCCCCTCCTCCTCCTCATCATCATCATCTTCATCAGATGGGGACTCCTCCTCCTGCTCCTCCGCCTCATCATCATCATCATCCTCATTATCAGATGGGGCCTGCTCCTCCTCCTCCTCCTCCTCATCATCATCATATGGGGCTTCCTCCTCCTCCTCCTCCTCCTCATCGTCGTCATCATCATCATCATCATCATCAGTTGAAGCCTCCTCCTCCTCCTACTCCTCCTCCTCCTCATCATCATCATCATCATTATCATCAGATGGGGCCTCCACCTCCTCCTCATCATCATCATCTTCATCAAATGGGTACTCCTCCTCCTCCTCCTCCTCCTCTTCATCATCATCATCATCACATGAGGCCTCCTGCTCCTCCTCCTCATCATCGTCATCATCAGATGGGGCCTCCTCCTCCTCCTCCTCCTCCTCCTCATCATCATCATCATATGGGGCCTCCTCCTCCACCTCCTCCTCATCGTCATCATCATCATCATCATCATCATCAGATGAAGCCTCCTCCTCCTTGTCCTCCTTCTCATCATCATCATCATCGGATGGGGCATCCTCCTCCTCCTCGTCCCCCTCCTCCTCATCATCATCATCATCAGATGGGGCCTCCTCCTCATCATCATCATCATCATCAACATCATCATCATCAGATGGGGCTTCCTCCTCCTCCTCGTCCTCATCATCATCATCATCATCAACTTCATCTTCATCGAATGGCGCCTTCTACTCCTCATCCTCCTCCTCCTCCTCCATCTCATCATCATCAGAAGGGGCCTCCTCCCCCTCCTCCTCCTCCTCCTCCTCCTCCTCATCATCATCATCATCAGATGGGGCCTCCTCCTCCTCCTCATCATCAGATGGGGCCTCCTCATCCTCCCCCTCATCATCATCATCATGCTCATTATCAGATGGGGCATCCTCCTCCACCTCCTCCTCATCGTCATCATCATCATCATCATGATCATTATCAGATGAAGCCTCCTCCTCCTTGTCCTCCTTCTCTTCATCATCATCATCAGATGGGGCATCCTCCTCCTCCTCCTCCCCCTCCTCCTCCTCATCATCATCATCAGATGCGGCCTCCTCCTCCTCCTCCTCCTCCTCATCATCATTATTAGATGGGTCCTCCTCCTCCTCATCATCATCATCATCATATGGGGCCTCCTCCTCCACCTCCTCCTCCTCCTCCTCCTCCTCCTCATCATCATCATCATCATCAACATCATCATCAGAAGCCTCCTCCTCCTTGTCCTCCTTCTCATCATCATCATCATCGGATGGGGCATCCTCCTCCTCCTCCTCCCCCTCCTCCTCATCATCATCATCATCAGATGGGGCCTCCTCATCCTCCTCCTCCTCCTCATCATCATCAGATGAGGCCACCTCCTCCTCCTCTTCCTCCTCATCATCATCATCCTCATTATCAGATGGGGCCTCCACCTCCTTCTCCTCCTCCTCCTCATCATCATCATCAGATTTGGCCTCCTCCACCTCCTCCTCCTCCTCCTCCTCCTCATCATCATCATCAGATGCGGCCTCCACCTCCTCCTCCTCCTCCTCCTCATCATCATCAGATGGGGTCTCCTCCTCCTCATCATCATCATCATCAACATCATCATCATCAGATGGGGCCTCCTCCTCCTCCTCGTCCTCATCATCATCATCATCATCATCAACTTCATCATCATCGAATGGGGCCTTCTACTCCTCATCCTCCTCCTCCTCCTCCATCTCATCATCATCAGATGGGGCCTCCTCCCCCTCCTCCTCCTCATCATCATCATCAGATGGGGCCTCCTCCTCCTCCTCCTCCTCCTCATCATCATCATCAGATGGGGCCTCCTCATCCTCCCCCTCATCATCATCATCATATGGGGCCTCCTCCTCCACCTCCTCCTTATCGTCATCATCATCATCATCATGATCATCATCAGATGAAGCCTCCTCCTCCTTGTCCTCCTTCTCATCATCATCATCATCAGATGGGGCATCCTCCTCCTCCTCCTCCCCCTCCTCCTCCTCATCATCATCATCAGATGTGGCCTCCTCCTGCTCCTCCTCATCCTCCTCCTCTTCATCATCATCAGATGAGGCCACATCCTCCTCCTCTTCCTCATCATCATCCTCATCCTCATTATCAGATGGGGCCTCCACCTCCTCCTCCTCCTCCTCCTCATCATCATCATCATCAGATGTGGCCTCCTCCTCCTCCTCCTCCTCCTCATCATCATCATCAGATGAGGCCTGCAGCTCCTCCTCTTCCTCATCATCATCATCATCATCATTATCAGATGGGGCCTCCACCTCCTCCTCATCATCATCATCATCATCATCAGATGTGGCCTCCTCCTCCTCCTCCTCCTCCTCATCATCATCATCAGATGAGGCCTACAGCTCATCCTCCTCCTCCTCCTCCTCAGCATCATCATCATCAGATGCGGCCTCCGCCTCCTGCTCCTCATCATCATCATCATCATCATCATCAGATGGGGCCTCCTCCTCCTCATCATCATCATCATCAATATCATCATCATCAGATGGGGCCTCCTCCTCCTCCTCATCATCATCATCATCATCAGATGGAGCCTCCTCCTCCTCCTCCTCCTCATCATCATCATCATCATCAGATGGGGCCTCCTCCTCCTCCTCATCATCATCAGATGGGGCCTCCTCATCCTCCCCCTCATCATCATCATCATGCTCATTATCAGATGGGGCCTCCTTCTCCTCATCATCATCATCATCATCATTATCATCAACAGATGCCTCCTCCTCCTCATCATCATGATCTTCATCAAATGGTGCTTCTTCCTACTCCTCCTCTACCCCCTCCTCCTCATCATCATCATCAGATGGGGCCTCCTCCTCCTCCTCCTCCTCCACCTCATTGTCATTATCCTCATTATCAGATGGGGCCTCCTCCTCATCATCATCATCATGATTAGATGGGTCCTCCTCCTCCTCCTCCTCCTCCTCATCATCATCATCATCATCATGATAATCATCAGATGAAGCCTCCTCCTCCTTGTCCTCCTTCTCTTCATCATCATCATCAGATGGGGCATCCTCCTCCTCCTCCTCCCCCTCCTCCTCCTCATCATCATCATCAGATGCGGCCTCCTCCTCCTCCTCCTCCTCCTCCTCCTCATCATCATTATTAGATGGGTCCTCCTCCTCCTCCTCATCATCATCATCATAAGGGACCTCCTCCTACACCTCCTCCTCCTCCTCCTCCTCCTCATCATCATCATCATCATCATCATCATCAGAAGCCTCCTCCTCCTTGTCCTCATTCTCATCATCATCATCATCATCGGATGAGGCCTCCTCCTCCTCCTCCTCCCCCTCCTCCTCATCATCATCATCATCAGATGAGGCCACCTCCTCCTCCTCTTCCTCATCATCATCATCATCCTCATTATCAGATGGGGCCTCCACCTCCTTCTCCTCGTCCTCCTCATCATCATCATCATCATCAACTTCATCATCATCGAATGGGGCCTTCTACTCCTCATCCTCCTCCTCCTCCTCCATCTCATCATCATCAGATGGGGCCTCCTCCCCCTCCTCCTCCTCCTCATCATCATCAGATGGGGCCTCCTCATCCTCCCCCTCATCATCATCATCATGCTCATTATCAGATCGGGCCTCCTCCTCCTCCTCCTCCTCATCATCATCATATGGGGCCTCCTCCTCCACCTCCTCCTTATCGCCATCATCATCATCATCATCATGATCATCATCAGATGAAGCCTCCTCCTCCTTGTCCTCCTTCTCATCATCATCATCATCAGATGGGGCATCCTCCTCCTCCTCCTCCCCCTCCTCCTCATCATCATCATCATCATCAGATGTGGCCTCCTCCTTCTCCTCCTCATCCTCCTCCTCTTCTTCATCATCAGATGAGGCCACATCCTCCTCCTCTTCCTCATCATCATCCTCATCCTCATTATCAGATGGGGCCTCCACCTCCTCCTCCTCCTCCTCCTCATCATCATCATCATCAGATGTGGCCTCCTCCTCCTCCTCCTCCTCATCATCATCATCATCAGATGAGGCCTGCAGCTCCTCCTCTTCCTCATCATCATCATCATCCTCATTATCAGATGGGGCCTCCACCTCCTCATCATCATCATCATCATCATCATCAGATGAGGCCTACAGCTCCACCTCCTCCACCTCCTCCTCCTCATCATCATCATCAGATGCGGCCTCCGCCTCCTGCTACTCATCATCATCATCATCATCATTAGATGGGGCCTCCTCCTCCTCATCATCATCATCATCATCATCAGATGGGGCCTCCTCCTCCTCCTCCTCCTCATCATCATCATCATCAGATGGGGCCTCCTCATCCTCCCCCTCATCATCATCATCATCATCATCATCATCATCATCGGATGGGGCCTCCTCATCCTCGGCCTCATCATCATCATCATCATCATCAATATCATCATCATCAAATGGGGCCTCCCCCTCCTCCTCCTTCTCCTCCTCCTCATCATCTTCATCATCAGATTAGGCCTGCACCTCCTCCTGCACCTCCTCCTCCTGCACCTCCTCCTCCTCCTCCTCATCATCATCTTCATCAGATGCGGCCTACACCTCCTCCTCCTCCTCCTCATCATCATGATCATCATCAGGTGGGGCCTCCTCCTCCTCCTCCTCATCATCATCATCATCAACATCATCATCATCGGCTGGGGCCTCCTCCTCCTCATCCTCCTCCACCTCCTCATCATCATCAACATCAGATGGGGCCTTCTCCTCCTCCTCCTCCCCCTCCTCCTCCTCCTCCTCATCATCATCATCACATGGGGCCTCCTCCTCCTCCTCCTCCTGCTCATAATCATCATCATATGGGGCCTCCTCCTTCTCCTCCTCCTCATCATCATCATCATCAGATCGGGCCTCCTCCTCCTCCTCCTCCTCCTCATCATCATCATCATCATCAGATGGGGCCTCCTTCTCCTCCTCCTCCTGATAATCATCAGCATATGGGGCCTCCTCCTTCTCCTCCTCCTCCTCATCATCAACATCATTTTCATCATCATCAGATCGGGCCTCCTCCTCCTCCTCATCATCATCATCATCAAATGGTGCTTCTCCCTACTCCTCCTCTACCTCCTCCTCCTCCTCCTCATCATCATCATCAGATGGGGCCTCCAACTCCTCCTCATTATCATCATCTTCATCAGATTGGGCCTCCTCCTCCTCCTCCTCCTCCTCATCATCATCATCATCATGCTCATTATCAGATGGTGCCTCCTCCTCCTCATCATCATCATGATTAGATGGGTCCTCCTCCTCCTCATCATCATCATATGGGGCCTCCTCCTCCACCTCCTCCTCATCGTCATCATCATCATCATCATCAGATGAAGCCTGCTCCTCCTTGTCCTCCTTCTCATCATCATCATCATCATCAGATGGGGCATGCTCCTCCTCCTCCTCCCCCTCATCATCATCATCAGATGCGGCCTCCTCCTTCTCCTCCTCCTCCTCCTCCTCATCATCATCATCATCAGATGAGGCCACCTCCTCCTCCTCTTCCTCCTCATCATCATCATCCTCATTATCAGATGGGGCCCCCTCCTCCTCCTCATCATCATCATTATCATCATCATCATCATCAAATGCGGCCTCCTCCTCCTCCTCCTCATCATCATCATCAGATGAGGCCTACTCCTCTTCCTCCACCTCCTCCTCCTCCTCCTCCTCATCATCATCATCAGATGCGGCCTCCACCTCCTCCTCCTCCTCATCATTATCATCAGATGGGGCCTCCTCCTCCTCCTCCTCCGAATCATCATCATCATCATCATCAACATCATCATCATCGGATGGGGCCTCCTCCTCCTCCTTCTCCTCATTATCATCAGATCTGGCTTCCTCCTCCTACCTCCTCATCATCATCATCATCATCATCATCAGATGGGGCATCCTCCTCCTCCTCCTCCTCCTCCTCCTCATCATCATCATCATCATCATCAACTTCATCATCATCGGATGGGGCCTTCTACTCATCCTCCTCCTCCTCCTCCTCCTCCTCCTCCTGCTCATCATCAGATGGGGCCTCCTCTCCCTCCTCCTCCACCTCCTGTTCATCATCAGATGGGGCCTCCTCCTCCTCCTCTTCATCATCATCATCAGATGGGGCCTCCTCATCCTCCCCCTCATCATCATCAACATCATCATCATCATCATCAGATGGGGCCTCCTCATCCTCCCCCTCATCATCATCATTATCATCATCATCATCATCAGTTGGGGCGTCCTCCTCCTCCTCCTCCTCATCATCATCATCATCAACATCATCATCATCAAATGGGGCCTCCCCCTCCTCCTCCTTCTCCTCCTCATCATCATCATCAGGTGGGGCTTCCTCCTCCTCCTACTCCTCCTCCTCCTCCTCCTCATCATCATCAGATGGGCCCTCCTCCTCATCATGATCATCATCATCAGATGGGGCCTCCTCCTCCTCCGCCTTATCATCATCATAATCTTCATCATCATCATCAGATGGGGCCTTCTCCTCCTCCGCTTTATCATCGTCATTATTTTCATCATCATCATCAGTTGGGGCCTCCACCTCTTCATCATCATCATCATCATCAACATCATCATCATCAGATGGGGCCTCCTCCTCCTCCTCCCCCTCCTCCTCCTCCTCCTCATCATCATCATCAGATGCGGCCTCCTCCTTCTCCTCCTCCTCATCATCATCATCAACATCATCATCATCAAATGGGGCCTCCCCTTCCTCCTCCTTCTCCTCCTCCTCATTATCATCATCATCATCAGATGGGGCCTCCTCCTCCTCCTCCTCATCATCATCATCATCAGATGTGTCCTCCTCCTTCTCCTCCTCCTCCTCATCATCATCATCATCTTCTTCAGATGGGGCCTCCTTCTCCTCCTTCTCCTCATCATCATCATCAGATGGGGCCTCCTCCTCCTCCTCCTCATCATCATCATCATCATCAGATGGGGCCTCCTGCTCCTCCTCCTCATCACCACCATTATCATCTTCATCAGATGGGGCCTCCTCCTCCTCCTCCTCATCATCTTCAAATGGGTCCTCCTCCTCATCCTCCGCATCAACATCTTCATCATCATCATCAGATGGGGCCTCCTCCTCCTCATCATCATTATTTTCATCATCATCATCATCAGATGGGGCCTCCTCCTCCTCATCATCATCACCATCATCATCTTCATCGGATGGGGCCTCCTCCTCCTCCTCCTCCTCCTCATCATCATCATCATCATCAGAGGTGGCCTCCTCCTCCTCCTCATCATCATCATCAACATCATCATCATCAAATGGGGCCTCCCCTTCCTCCTCCTTCTCCTCCTCCTCATTATCATCATCATCATCAGATGGGGCCTCCTCCTCCTCCTCCTCATCATCATCATCATCAGATGTGTCCTCCTCCTTCTCCTCCTCCTCCTCATCATCATCATCATCTTCTTCAGATGGGGCCTCCTTCTCCTCCTTCTCCTCATCATCATCATCAGATGGGGCCTCCTCCTCCTCCTCCTCCTCCTCATCATCATCTTCAAATGGGTCCTCCTCCTCCTCCTCCGCATCAACATCATCATCATCATCATCAGATGGGGGCTCCTCCTCCTCCGCCTTATCATCATAATCTTCATCATCATCATCAGATGGGGCCTCCTCCTCCTCATCATCATTATTTTCATCATCATCATCATCAGATGGGGCCTCCTCCTCCTCTTCCTTCTCCTCCTCCTCATTATCATCATCATCATCAGATGCGGAATCCTCCTCCTACTCCCCCTCCTCCTCATCATCATCATCATCAGATGGGGCCTCCTCCTCCTCCTACTCCTCCTCCTCCTCCTCCTCCTCATCATCATCAGATGGGGCCTCCTCCTCCTCCTCCTCCTCATCATCATCATCATCAGATGGGGCTCCACCTCCTCCTCCTCCTCCTCATCATCATCATCATCTTCTTCAGATCGGGCCTCCTTCTCCTCCAACTCCTCCTCATCATCATCATCTGATGGGGCCTCCTCCTCCTCCTCATCATCATCATCATCGTTATCAGATGGGGCCTCCTCCTCCTCATCATCATCACCATCATCATCTTCATCGGATGGGGCCTCCTCCTCCTCCTCCTCCTCCTCCTCCTCCTCATCATCATCATCATCAGAGGTGGCCTCCTCCTCCTCCTCCTCATCATCATCATCAACATCATCATCATCAAATGGGGCCTCCCCCTCCTCCTCCTTCTCCTCCTCATCATCATCATCAGGTGGGGCTTCCTCCTCCTCCTACTCCTCCTCCTCCTCCTCATCATCATCAGATGGGGCCTCCTCCTCCTCCTCATAATCATCAGATGGGCCCTCCTCCTCATCATGATCATCATCATCAGATGGGGCCTTCTCCTCCTCCGCCTTATCATCATCATAATCTTCATCATCATCATCATCAGATGGGGCCTCCTCCTCCTCCTCATAATCATCAGATGGGCCCTCCTCCTCATCATGATCATCATCATCAGATGGGGCCTTCTCCTCCTCCGCCTTATCATCGTCATTATTTTCATCATCATCATCAGATGGGGCCTCCACCTCTTCATCATCATCATCATCATCAACATCATCATCATCAGATGGGGCCTCCTCCTCCTCCTCCTCCTCCTCCTCCTCCTCATCATCATCATCAGATGTGGCCTCCTCCTTCTCCTCCTCCTCATCATCATCATCAACATCATCATCATCAAATGTGTCTCCTCCTCCTCCTCCTCCTCCTCCTCCTCATCATCATCATCATCATCAGATGTGGCCTCCTCCTCCTCCTTCTCCTCATCATCATAATCAGATGGGGCCTCCTCCTCCTCCTCCTCCTCATCATCATCATCATCAGATGGGGCCTCCTCCTCCTCCTCATCATCATCTTCAAATGGGTCCTCCTCCTCCTCATCATTATTTTCATCATCATCATCATCAGATGGGGCCTCCTCCTCCTCATCATCATCATCATCAACATCAGATGGGGGCTCCTCCTCCTCCGCCTTATCATCATAATCTTCATCATCATCATCATCAGATGGGGCCTCCTCCTCCTCATCATCATTATTTTCATCATCATCATCATCAGATGGGGCCTCCTCCTCCTCATCATCATCATCATCAACATCATCATCAAATGGGGCCTCCTCCTCCTCTTCCTTCTCCTCCTCCTCATTATCATCATCATCATCAGATGCGGAATCCTCCTCCTACTCCCCCTCCTCCTCATCATCATCATCATCAGATGGGGCCTCCTCCTCCTCCTACTCCTCCTCCTCCTCCTCCTCATCATCATCATCAGATGGGGCCTCCTCCTCCTCCTCCTCCTCCTCATCATCATCATCATCAGATGGGGCTCCACCTCCTCCTCCTCATCATCATCATCATCATCATCTTCTTCAGATGGGGCCTCCTTCTCCTCCTCCTCCTCCTCATCATCATCATCATCGTTATCAGATGGGGCCTCCTCCTCATCATCATCATCACCATCATCATCTTCATCGGATGGGGCCTCCTCCTCCTCCTCCTCCTCCTCCTCATCATCATCATCGTCATCAGATGGGGCCTCCTCCTCCTCCTTATCATCACCATCATCATCATCATCAGATGGGGCCTCCTCCTCCTTCTCCTCCTCCTCATCATCATCATCTTCATCATGATCATCAGATAGGGCCTCCTCCTCCTCCTGATCATCAGATAGGGCCTCCTCCTCCTCCTGATCATCAGATGGGGCCTCCTCCTGCAGCGCACAACAGACGACTATGATACGTCCCACTCTGCGTGGCGCGTATTGGAGCGCTCCCCCAGACTGATCAAGGTAACTGAAGTGCATCTTGAGCAGCCCTATAGCCTGCTCAATTGCGCACCTGGTAGCGATGTGGCTGTCGTTATATCGACGCTGTGGATCGGTGGTGGGGTTCCTCTGAGGTATCATAAGCCACGTGTGCAGGGGGTATCCCTTGTCCCCGAGGAGCCAGCCCTTGTGGGTGTTGGGTGAGTGGAAGAGGGGCGGCACGGTGGACTCCCTGAGGATGATGGAATCGTGGCAGCTGCCAGGGAATCTGGTGCACACGTGTAGGAATCTCTTGCGGTGGTCACAGATGAGCTGAGTGTTCATGGAGTGATAGCCCTTCCTGTTGACTAACAGTCCTGGCTCATGTGGAGGTGATCGTATTGCTATATGGGTGCAATCGATTGCACCCGTAGGAAGCCAGCCAGCAGCCTGTGGCAGCTGCAAAGGTCCATCCGACGGTGGCGGCGGGGGGTGGGGGGGAATCCAATTGCCCTCTCCATCTGGCTGCCGTCATCCATGGCGAAGTTGATGTCGTGTGAGGCCCTGTGAAACAAGCCGTCGGTGACCTGCCTTATGCACTTGTGTGCAGACGACTGAGATGCCGGTGATGTCCCCGGTGGCACCCTGGAAGGATCCGGAGGCGAAGAAGTTGAGGGCAGTGGTGACTTTGACAGTGACAGGTAAGAAGATGGTGCTCTGTCCATCCAGGAGCAGCTTATCATGAAGGAGTCTGCAAATGTCCGCAACTACCTGGCAACTGACTCTGAGCCTCCGTATGCACTGCTCCTCAGAGGTCCAGGAAGCTGAGCCTCGGTCTGTGGACCCTGTGGCGAGGGTAGTGCCTTCTGCGACGCATCGCTCTCTGCGGTTGCCCTCCCTCCTGCTGTGCAGGTGGATGTGCCACAGCACCGTGTTGTGGAGCTCCATGTGTCAGGGGTGGATGCCGAGGATGGTGATGCTGTTCGTCCTCCGAGGAGGTCATGACTGCAACTACGGCGGCCCCCATCTGGAAGGTGTATGTCTGAGGGGGTCCGCAAGGTAGGTAAATGTGTCCTCACACCGGGGTAAGTGTGCAAGTTTGTGAATCTTATTGTTAGGAGGAGGGTTATGGAGGCCAAACTTTGTCCAAAGTGACAGAGTGGCCTCCTGCGATGGTTAAGGGTCTCTTTCCCTTCCCCCCCCCCCACCACCTGTCAGATGGACCTTTGCAGCTGCCACAGGCTGCTGTCTGCGACACGTCCGTTTGAACTGGGAGTGTTTCCCCCAGTACGGGAAACAGTCTCTGTCAGTTGAAAAATCCCATCCCTCCAAATATAACAGGTCAATCAGGTCTGTAAACGGCCTGAAATACCAAGATAAATATTTTAAGTGGCACCCCGCTGGCTCTAATTGCCGGCGGGAGTCCCGCATGTTGGCGCGTCTGTGGGGAAACCCGGAAGTGGGCGGGTTGAAGCCGGGCTCCCGACCCGCCCCGGGAATCCCCGATTTTTGGAGCCCCCCACCACGAACGCACCCAATGGCGGGTGCTAAAATCGACCCCTATGCCTCTTTTTATAAAGCCCAGGATACCATATGCTTTTTTTTTAACAACTTTATCAACCTGCCCTGCCAACTTCAAAGATTTGTGTACCTGCAGGTATCTCTGTTCCTGCATCCCTTCAGAATTGTAGTTTATATTGCCTCTCATTCTTCCTGCCAAAATGATCGCTTCGCACTTCTCTGCGTTAAATTTCATCTGCCTGTCTATATCCTCTTGAAGTCAATTACGATACGCCTCACTGTTTACTACACTTCCAAGTTTTGTGTCATCTGCAAATTTTGAAATTGTGCCCTTTACATTCAAGTCAGTAATCTACATCAAATAGTATTCAATAAGAACCTCAGCCATATCCTCTGCCTCTATGCATAGATCTCCTTTTTGGTCCCTGATCAGCCCCACCCCTCCTCCTTACTATCCGTATACTGTTTACTTGCCTATAAACTTTTGGATTCCCTTTTATGTTGGCCACCAGTCTATTCTCATATTCTCTCTTTGTCCCTCTTATTTCCTTTTTCACTTCTCCTCTGTACTTTCTATATTCTGTCTGCCCCTCAATTGTATTATCAACCTAACATCTGTCATAGAGAGTAAGATGAAGATAAAAAGGGGGTCTATCTCTTTCAACATCTGGAGCTCAGGCTTTAATTGCCCTACCTTTTCCCCCGTGTGGGAATGTACCTAGACTGTACCCAAAACATCTCTTTAAAGGTCTCCCATTGTTCAATTAGAGTTTTGCCTGCCAATCTTTGATTCCAATTTACCCGGGCCAGATTTACCCCTCAGATAATGAAGCAGTCCGTGCCCGCAGGCAGCAAGACCTGGACAACATCAAGGATTGGGCTGATAAGTGGCAAGTAAAATTCGTGACAAGCAATGATCATCTCCAACAAGAGAGAGTCTAACCACCTCCCCTTGACATTCAACGGCATTATCATCGCCGAATCCCCCACCTTCGACATCCTGAGGGTCACCATTGACCAGAAACTTAACTGGACCAGCCATATAAATACTGTGGCTACAAGAGCAGGTCAGAGGCTGGGTATTCTGCGGCGAGTGACTCACTTCCTGACTCCCCAAAGCCTTTCCACCATCTACAAGGCACAAGTCAGGAGTGTGATGGAATAATCTCCACTTGCCTGGATGAGTGCAGCTCCAACAACACTCAAGAAGCTCGACACCATCCAGGACAAAGCAGCCTGCTTGATTGGCGCCCCATCCACCACCCGAAACATTCACTCCCTTCACCACCGGCGCACTGTGGCTGCAGTGTGTACCATCACAGGATGCACTGCGGCAACTCTCCAAGGTTTCTTCAATAGCACCTCCCAAACCCATGACCTCTATCACCTAGAAGGACAAGGGCAGCAGGCACATGGGAACAACACCACCTGCACGTTCCCCTCCAAGTCACACACCATCCCGATTTGGAAATATATTGCTGTTCCTTCATCGTCGCTGGGTCAAAATCCTGGAACTCCCTTCTTAACAGCACTGTAGGAGAACCTTCACCACACGGACTGCAACGGTTCAAGAAGGCGGCTCACCACCACCTTCTCAAGGGCAATTAGGGATGGGCAATAAATGCTGGCCTTGCCAGCGATGCCCACATCCCATGAACAAATAAAAAAAAAATCCATTCTCAACCCACTGAAATTGGCCCTCCTCCAATTGAGTATTTTTACTCTAGATTGCTCCTTGTCCTTTTCCATAACTAATCTAAACCTTATGATATTATGATCACTGATCCTCCACTGACACTTGCTCCACTTGACCCACCTCATTCCCCAGAACCAGATCAAGCAATGCCTCCTTTCTCATTGGCCTGGAAACATATTGATCAAGACAGCTCTCCTGAGCACACTTCAGATATTCCTCTCCCTCTTTGCCCTTTATACTATTACTATCCCAGTTTACATTAGGATAGTTGAAATTCCCCATTATCACTGCTCTATAGTTCTTGCGCCTTGCTGTAATTTCCCTGCAAATTTCCCCTCTATATCATTCCCACTATTAGGCCTATTGAATACACCCAGTAGTGTAATGGTACCTCTATTGTTTCTTAACTTTAACCAAATAGACCCCTCAAGGACTTCCCCTCTCTCTCCAGCACTGCAATATTCTCCTTAATAAATACTGCTAACTGCCCCCCCACCCCCACTCCTTTTTCTTCCTTCCCAAACTTTCCTGAGCATCTTGTATCCAGGAATATTTAGTATCCAAAGCTGCCTTTTTTTGAGCCAGGTCTCTGTTATCACCACTACATCATATTCCCATGTGGCTATTTCCGCCGGCAGCTCACCAACCTTATTTACCACTCTTCATGCATTTACACACATGCACTCTACACCTATCTTCGACCTTCTCGTATTCTTAGTTCAGTATTAGGTGGGATCAGACTATTTCTTGCTCTAGTGCTATCTGTCTCTCCCAATCCTTTGTGCACCTTGTTTCTCCTTTCTAATGCTACATCCTGGTGCCCATCCCCCTGCCAAATTAGTTTAAACCCTCCCCCACATTGCTCCCAGCTCTGAGATGCAACCTGTCCGTCTTGAACAGGTCCCTCCTGCCCCAGAACTGATCCCAATACCCCAAGCATCTGAAGCCCTCCCTCTTGCACCATGTCTCTAGCCATGCATTAACCTGCCTTTCTATTTCTGTACTCAGTATCGTGTGGCACTGGGAGTAATCCAGAGATTACTACCTTTTTGTGGTCCTGGTTTTTAACTTCCTCCCTCGCTCCTGAAACTCTAACCGCAGGACCTCATCCCTTTTCTTTCCTATGTCATTGGTACCCACATGAACGATGACTTCTGGCTGATCGCCTTCTCTTCTCCACCCCCCCCCACCCCGCCTCCCACCGAAACTGCAGAATGTTCTGCACCCTCTGTGATGTCCTTTACCCGGGCACCAGGAAGGCAACTTACCATGCAGGACGCACATCGATGGTCAGAGAAACGTCTGTCTGTCCCCCTAACTATCAAATCCCCTATGACTACAGCATTTCTGCACTTTACTGTACCCCCCTCCCCGCGCAGTCTTTTGCCCCATGCTCGGACTGCACTCCAAGGTGTTGTCACCCTCACTGGTAAGTGCCTCACATCCAGAATATTCCTGCAGGGCATCCGAAAAACTTGGTACCATATTGGAGTGTCAGCCTAGATTTTGGGCTCGGTGTTACCAGGGCTGCGGGTTCGCGGCGGGGGGGTCTATTGGGCGCGTGGGTAACGTGCCGGGCGAAATCAGTCTGCCCCCCGCGCGATCGCAGCCCAATTGGATCCACTTACCTGGTCTTCCGGGTTCCCCACTGCACGTCGGGCGGACTGCGCATGTGCAGTAAGCTGTCAGCTGGAGGAGCTCTATTTAAAGGGGCATTCCTCCACTGACAGATACTGCAACAAATAGGAAAAATTACAGCATGGAGCAGCACAGGGGGAAGGCTACTCCCAGTTTAATGATGCCTCACTCCAGGTATCATTGGATGGGGTGAGGAGGAGGGGGAGGACAGAGATCTTCCCTCCGGCAAGCGGGAGGAAGCGGCCTGCCTCTGCCACCAGGAAGGCCTGGCTCGAGGTGGCAGAGGAGGTCACCTGTACCACCAACATATCGCCCACCTGCATACAGTGCAGGAGGCGCTGCAATGACCGAAGCAGGTCAGCCAAAGTGAGTACACTTACTCTTTCCCCTACACTCCGTCTGCCACATCACTGCCCCCACCCCACATCTCCTTCTGCACTGCCAACACTACTCTGCCACATCACCCCTCATACCCACTCAAACCTCATCCTCATTTTACCTGCACTTACTCACCTCGCCAGTACTCATCCCGCGACTACCACTCAACCCAATCCTCATACAATCTCATGGCTCTATCTCATACTCACCCTCTCATGCATCTGTTTCACAGTCAGCCTCACTCAACCTGCCATAGAGTCATAGAGAGTTATACAGCACGGATAGAGGCCCATCAGCCCATCGTGTCCGCGCCGGCCATCAGCCCTAGAGTCATAGAGTCATACAGTCATAGAGTCATAGAGTTATACAGCACGGATAGAGGCCCTTCGGCCCATCGTGTCCGCGCCGGCAATCAGCCCTGTCTACTCTAATCCCATATTCCAGCATTTGGTCCGTAGCCTTGTATGCTATGGCATTTCAAGTGCTCATCCAAATGCTTCTTGAATGTTGTGAGGGTTCCTGCCTCCACAACCCTTTCAGGCAGTGAGTTCCAGACTCCAACCACCCTCTGGGTGAAAAAGTTCTTTCTCAAATCCCCTCTAAACCTCCCGCCTTTTACCTTGAATCTATGTCCCCTTGTTATAGTACCCTCAACGAAGGGAAAAAGCTCCTTAGTATCCATCCTATCTGTGCCCCTCATAATTTTGTACACCTCAATCATGTCCCCCCTCAGCCTCCTCTGCTCCAAGGAAAACAAACCCAATCTTCCCAGTCTCTCTTCATAGGTGAAGCGCTCCAGCCCTGGTAACATCCTGGTGAATCTCCTCTGCACCCTCTCCAAAGCGATCACATCCTTCCTGTAGTGTGGCGACCAGAACTGCACACAGTACTCCAGCTGTGGCCTATCCAGTGTTTTATACAGCTCCATCATAACCTCCTTGCTCTTATATTCTATGCCTCGGCTAATAAAGGCAAGTATCCCATATGCCTTCTTTACCACCTTATCTACCTGTTCCGCCGCCTTCAGGGATCTGTGAACTTGCACACCAAGATCCCTCTGACCCTCTGTCTTGCCTAGGGTCCTCCCATTCATTGTGTATTCCCTTGCCTTGTTAGTCCCTCCAAAGTGCATCACCTCGTACTTTTCCGGGTTAAATTCCATTTGACACTGTTCCGCCCATCTGACCAACCCATCTATATCGTCCTGCAGACTGAGGCTATCCTCCTCGCTATTTACCACCCTACCAATCTTTGTATCATCAGCGAACTTACTGATCATACCTTTTACATTCATATCCAAGTCATTAATGTAGACCACAAACAGCAAGGGACCCAGCACCGATCCCTGTGGTACCCCACTGGCCACAGGCTTCCAGTCACAAAAACAACCTTCGACCATCACCCTCTGCCTTCTGCCACTAAGCCAGTTTTGTATCCAAAGTGCCAAGGCACCCTGGATTCCATGGGCTCGTACCTTCTTGACCAGTCTCCTGTGGGGGACTTTATCGAAGGCCTTACTGAAATCCATGTATACCACATCCACTGCGTTACCCTCATCCACACGCCTAGTCACCCCCTCAAAAAATTCAATCAAATTAGTCAGACATGATCTTCCCTTGACAAAGCCATGTTGACTATCCCTGATTAATCCTTGCTTCTCCAAGTGGAGACTAATTTTGTCCTTCAGAATTTTTTCCAATAATTTTCCTACCACTGATGTTAGGCTCACTGGCCTGTAGTTCCCCGATTTTTCCCTACTCCCCTTCTTGAATAATGGTATTACATTAGCGGTTCTCCAGTCCTCTGGCACATCCCCTGTGGCCAGAGAGGTTCTGAATATATGTGTCAGAGCCCCCGCAATCTCCTCCTTTGCCTCACACAGTAGCCTGGGATACATTTCGTCCGGGCCTGGGGATTTATCCATTTTTAGGCCTGCTAAAACCGCCAATACCTCCTCCCGCTCGATGTTAATATGTTAGTATATCACAGTCCCCCTGCCGTATTTCTATGTCTACATCGTCCTTCTCCATAGTGAAAACAGATGCAAAAAATTCATTTAGAACCCCTCCTACATCTGCCGGCTCCACACACAGATTGGCATTTTTGTCCCTAATGGGCCCTATTTTTTCCCGAGTCATCCTCTTACCCTTAATATACTTATAAAACATCTTAGGATTTTCCTTTATTTTGCTCGCCAGTGTTATTTCATGGCCCCTCCTTGATCTCCTAATTTCTTTTTTAAGTATCCCCCTGCACTTTTTGTACTCCTCTAGGGCTTCCTCCGTCTTTAGCCTTTTGTATCTGCCAAAAGCCCTCCTTTTTTTCCTAATCCATTCTCGTATATCCCCTGACATCTAAGGTTCCCTGGAGTTCTTGGAACCACCCTTGACCTTTACGGGAACATGTTGCCATTGTATGGTCTCAATCTCCCTTCTGAAAGACTCCCATTGCTCCGATGCGGATTTTCCTACAAGCAGCTGATCCCAGTCCATTTTGGCCAGATCCTGCCTTATCCTATTAAAATCGGCCTTCCCCCAATTTAGAACCTTTATTTCCGGCCCCTCCCTGTCCCATATTCCAGCATTTGGTCCGTAGCCTTGTATGCTATGGCATTTCAAGTGCTCATCCAAATGCTTCTTGAATGTTGTGAGGGTTCCTGCCTCCACAACCCTTTCAGGCAGTGAGTTCCAGACTCCAACCACCCTCTGCCACTACCTGTGCTGCAGTCACAGGGCATGCATCACATATGTGTAGTAGGAAGCGTAAGGCAAACGTGTCGTGAGCATGAAGGGGATGCACAAGGGTGTTTGAGGGTTTGTCATGGTTTTTACTTATATTGAATTTCTGACCAACTCACATTACATATTATATTGGCACCACTACTGTCACGTCTTTGCGAATCTTGTCTGGTTTGTGCAATAATGCCCTTTCCTGAGGATCACAATGAAGACCCACAACTGATGACACCCATTGTGTCACTGCAGAGTGGGTGTAGGTGTATTTGCAGGGCTCTTTTGTGCAAACGACTGAGAGACGTCGGCGATGTCCCCGGTGGCACCCTGGAAGGATGCGGAGGAGAAGTTGTTGAGGGCAGTGGTGACTTTGACAGCGACAGGTAAGAAGATGGTGCTCGGGCCAACCGAGAGCAGCTCGGCATGAAGGAGGCTGCAGATGTCCACTACTACATGTCGAGTGACTCTGAGCCTCCATGTGCACTGCTGCTCAGAGAGGTCCAGGAAGCTGAGCCTCGGTCTTTGGACCCTGTGGCGAGGGTAGTGCCCTCTGCAACGCATCTCTCTCTGTGGTTGCCCTCCCTCCTGCTGTACAGGTGGATGTGTCACAGCACTGTGTTGTGGAGCTCCACGTGTCAGAGGTGGACGGCGAGGCTGGTGAGGCTGGTGATGCTGTTCGCCCTCCGAGGAGGTCATGACTGCAGCTACGGTGGCCCCCATCCGGAAGATGTACATCTGAGGGGGTCCGCAAGGTAGGTACATGTGTCTGGACCCCGGGGTAGGTGTGCAAGTTGGTGAATTTGATTGTCAGGAGGAGGGTGGTGGAGGCCAAACTTTGTTCCAAGTGACAGAGTGGCCTCCTGCAATGAGTGAGCGTCTCCCCCCCACCGACCTGTCAAATGGACCTTTGCAGCTGCCACAGGCTGACAGCTGCAACACGTCCATTTCAACTGGGAGTGTTTTCCCCACTATGGGAAACAGTCCCTGTTGTCTCTAAAATCCCACCCCTCCTCACATATTCCCTTAATCAGGTCTGTTAATGACCTGAAATAGCAATGTAAATAGTCTTAAGTGGCACCCCGCTGGCTTTAATTGCCTGTGGGAGTCCCACATGCGGGAGCTGCACGCGTACGTTGGCGCGTCTGTGGGGAATCCGGAAGTGGGCGGGTTGGAGCCGTGCTCCGGGATTCCCCGATTTTCGGAGCCCCCCCGCCAGGAACGCACCCGATAGCTGGTGCTAAAATGAAGCCCTTTGTGTTCAAGTCTCTGAAGTGGGTCTTGAACCCACAACTTTCTCAGGCGAGAGTGCGACCAACTCTGCCTACTTTTCGCTGATCAATATCCACACTATCCTTGATCCTATAACACCAGAATATTATTTTGGTCTAAATACAGCCAACTCCATCAGTGGAATATTGTACCATTTTAATAAAACATCATTATTCTGGGATAAATCTGAATAATTTTATTTTTTTTAAAAACTCCTAAGCGATCATGCAGCAATATAATTTTGTAGCGGTCTCTGCAACAGAGATTTGTAATTTTAACATCTGCTTTGTTTTGTATACCTAGTTCTAATGAAAATATAAAATTTACTGAGGGAGGCAACTTTTTGAGGAGCATTCAACACAATTATGAACAATTTTACTACTTGATGTATGATTCAAGTATCTTATGTATCTCAGGATCTCATACAATTACCTTTTTGCAAACTACACTTTTATTTAAACACTTTATGGCTTTAAATCATTTGGATAATACTACTCATCTGTAACTAATTTGTACTGATTAACTTGTTTTTCACAGAAAATGCATGAATTATATCTGAATTTTAAAACATTTAATCTTTGGCTATAAATTTGGACGGAAGGAGTTGTATCATAAACAACTACGACAAAGAATTAAGCCCATTCCAGTTTAATCACTAATTGCAGTTGGTTTGATTAGAACTTGTAACTCCCAAAATGTATTGGTAAATGAAGTGGCATCTGGGGTGAAACTGGGTGAGATATAGCTGGCAGGATGAATGGTTAAAATGTTGGAAACTGAATTTTATATATATATATATCAAGTTGTAAAGGGGAGATAATGTTAATAGGGATTTTAGGAGCAGCTGCCATTTCATGGCTGAGTTGCTCATCTTCCCTATTTTTCTTCAATCAGGAGGTATGTGAAAATGAATTTTAAAAATCATTACTTTGAGATGAAAATAGTTTTCTAAAATTGTCATTATGTTGCTGTATTCTGGGTAAGGAAATATTTTTTTCAGTCAGCCAGGTATCTGACACATTAAACCCATCACCATGCTAAAAGGAACACGAAATGAAGCTACTGAAAAATCCATTTTGGAGCGTTTCCATTTACCTGATGTGGATTGCATACTTTCTCACTTAACGGGTATGGTAACCTAGTGATTATGATATTGGACTAGCAATCCAGAGGTTGTAAATTCAAATCCCACAATTGCAAGTTGTGAAATTGAATTCAATTAATATGGTAATTTGTGGGCTAGTACCAGAAAAAATGACTAGCTAATGGATTGTCGTAAAAAACCAACCGGTTCACTAATATCCTTCAGGGAAGAGAATCTGCCATCCTTATCTGGTCTGGCCTACAAGTGACTCCAATCCCACACTACATGGTTGACTCTTAATGCACTCGTGGCAACTAGGGATGGGAATAAATACAGGTACTGCCAGTGCCACCCACATCCCAAGAACAAACAATAAAAACTTATCCCAGAGAATTTAGGTGCAGGTTGGTAAGAGGCAAATCTTACAGACCCCCAGTGTGTGTAGGGGTACATTGGAAGTTTAACCAGTTAAAATTGCACAACTTGCCAGCACAGAGCATTAGTAAGCATCCCACTACTTTCTAGATAGACCACTCACTCTCCTATCAAGCAAGACTCCATACTGGAACATTATTACAATTTTTGGACTTATGGGGCTGATATAGTTCCAGTGCAGTGGTGCCAGGACTGCTGCTGTTTAAGAGCTGCAAAGAACTCACCTTGCATTGTAATGAGGTGAAACTCATTTATATGATATTGTGTTGCTCCCTGTGCATAATGCATAATGTGCTGGGTGGATGTGAGGGACCAGGGGCCAGGATATTGGGTACAGCAGGACTTAAAGGGCTGCTGATCTCCCTAAGTTGCCCAGGGGGAGAAATGTGCAGAGGAAGGTTTAACTCGAACTGCTCCCTTCAGTAAAGCTGCTTTTTGAAAGTTGTGCTGTGGGAGGTCCTTGTGGGGGAGTGGGGGAAAGGTGGTAGTTTTTGGAATTGAAGGCCAACTACAGTCAAGAGCAGTGGCACAACAGTCTGAATGGGGTTGGTAGAAAGAACAAATGCTATCTCATCTGTGCAGGTGAAGAAGAAATTTGCTGGCCTCAGGATGGTTTCTTATGTTCCAACGCTTGTGTAATGTATTTTAACAGCACTTAAACTTGGTGCAGAATCAAAAATGGAAAACACCCAAAACTCAAAAGTATTCATGTATTTTCCAAATATACAGACATGCCCAGGTTTTAAAATGTAACAATAGCATCCCCATGTGATCTGGACCGGATACTTATATGTTTTGCAAGTGTTTCTTCAATCTCTCCAAAGGTGGACCAAGTTAACACTAGATGAGGCGGGAAAGTGGATTTGAGGTTGAAGATCAGCCATGATCTTATTGAATGACAGAGCAGGCTTGAGGGGCCGTATGGTCTACTTCTACTCCCATTTCTTATGTTCTTATGCAGGTACAGCAAGCAATTAGGAAAGCAAATGGTATGTTAGCCTTTATTGCAAGGGGGTTGGAGTATAAGAGTAAGGAGGTCTTGCTGCAATTATATAGGGCTCAGGTGAGACCACACCTGGAGTACTGTGTACAGTTTGGTCTCCTTACTTGCGGAAGGATTTACTTGCCTTAGAGGGGGCGCAACAAAGGTTCGCTAGATTGATTCCTGGGATGAGAGGGTGTGCTATGAGGAGAGATTGAGAAGACTGGGCCTATAATCTCTGGAGTTTAGAAGACTGAGAGGCAATCTCATTGAAACGTATAAAATTCTGACAGGGCTTGACAGGGTAGATGCTGAGAGGCTGTTTCCCATGGCTGGAGTGTCTAGAACTAGGCTGTATAGTCTCAGGATAAGGGGTCAGCCATTTAGAACTGAGATGAGGAGGAATCTCTTCACTCAGGGTTGTGAACCTTTGGAATTCTCTACCCCAGAGAGCTGTGTATGCTCAGTCATTCAGTATATTCAAGACTGAGATCGATGGATATTTGGACACTAAGGGAATCAAGGGATATGGGGATTGGGCAGGAAAGTGGAGTTGAGGTTGAAGATCAGCCATGATCTTATTGAATGACTGAGCAGGCTCAAGGGGCCTTATGGCCTACTCCTGCTCCTATTTCTTATGTTAACTCCAATCTGGATCTCTTTGTTTTTAAAAAAAATGATCTCAATATCTAGAAATGTGCTAAGCCTCTTGTCAGAAACCTTCTGAAAATCCATATATATAGCGCCTGACCACATTTTCTTTATATAATCCATTGGTCATTTCTTCAAAAAACTCTATTAAATTTGTCAAACACAACTTGCTTTTAACATCTGCACTTGTTAATTGTGTCTCAAATTATAGGACTCTAAGACCTAAAGTCTATCTTAGAAATTTGTTCACACTGGCCTGCTCTGTGCCTAAACAGGTATGCCTGAGGCACACCCGATATTCAGCCTTGGGTATCATATAAATAAGATCAGCGAGCTGCGGACACTTTCTGGTAAAGAGGCTTGGAATTTTGGGCCATTGCTTTGTAGGCAGCGGCTTCGGGTAAGTGCTTAACGGGGAAGGGAAGGTGATTGGGAGGGGTGGATGGAGAAAGAAGACGATAGAAAGAAGTGGCAATTGGAAAGGAAGTTAATCGGGTGGGGACGACTGGGGGCCAGCATTGGTTTGAGGGACTGTCGTGGAGCTGGGAGGAGCACTCCTGCATTTAGTTAAGCATTTTTTAAAAACTTACCCTTTTTTGGTTGAGGCCTGCATGGTCCCTTTAAGGACCGCTGATTAGACTGCCTGTAGGCCACAGCCTGCCACCGGCTCTGTTCAGGGCACCAAAATTTTGCACAAGAACCCTCAAATAGGCGTTAGGACCCTTACTTGCATATTCGAAGGGCCTACACCTGTTTCAGGCGTCGGCCTGGTTGCCTTTGTTTTGTCTATATCAAATTGGCGGGTGGCACACCTCCAGCTCGTAATGAGCACATGTCATATTAGAGGTACCTGTTTAGTGCCTGAAAAACGGGCACAGTGCCATCAAATTTCTAGGTCTAAGAGTTTACCCAATATGCAGCCTTAACTGAGCACTTATACATAGAAATGCATAGGAGTTACAACACAGAAACAGGCCATTTGCCCTAACCAGTCCGTGTTAGCATTTACCCTCCACGTTAGCAGCATCTCCTGTCACTCACTTCTACAGTCGGAAGTTGCAGCACAGATACATCCACTGTGTGGTAGTGAGTTGCAAGAAGGAGCACTTGGAGAATCACAGAGCCTGAGTGATGGGGAGCAAGTACAGGTGGATTTCAAGGAGTGACAATCAGCTGGCTGGAGGGCCGGCTCAGTGCTTCAGACTTCACGTGCCTGATTACAAATGTCATCGGACAGCAGAACATCAGCACTTCATGCAGTTATTTTAGAGTAGGCCAAGCAGTTTGGGAGTATTTAATAAGGAGTTCACAACCTGCATCTGGAAAGTGCTGTATGAATATCTGATCTGCAGACCTTGGTGGAAAGTGTGGCCATGCTGCCTTGGAGTGCCCTTGGCCATGGTCCTAAACTCAGGCACACCTTCCATCATAAATACTTTGACGTGGAGCACTTGGGTTCTAATCTACTGTTGTCTGTCTTGTCTGGATTCACCTTTGGTGAGGGGATAAACTTGAGCTCATCCAAAACTCTGCTGCTTGTAATCTAACCCACACTAAGTCCTGCTCTCCCATTATCGCTGACTTATATTGGTTCCAGGTCTGCCAATGCCTCACATTTAAAATTCTCATCCTCAATTTTTGTTTCATTACATTCTTTTGAACCACCTTGGGACGGTTTCCTCTGTTAAAGGCGCTATATAAATGCAAGTTGTTGTTGATGCGATGGCCTATCATGCAGGACTTCAACAACCTTATTTCTACCTAGAGGTTTACTTCCGCACATCCCACATGATGATGGAGTACCCAGCAGTAGGGGAATGATGGGAGATGCCAGAGATGATGGATCTATCTATGTGGGTGATGCTAAATCTGTAACACCTAGCCACTCTGATCAAATGATTGCAGAGGCACTGCATCAATAACTGGTGCATTTAGCTGCTTAACACAGGGAGGTACTGGACCACTTCTACCCCTAGAGGCAGAGACTGACACCTAGCAACCATCCACTTTACCTCTTCCTACCAGTGGGGAAATACTTACAAGAAGCACACACAGGAAGTAGAAGGGACACTCCAAACACTGTCACAAAAGACAAACACCAGGGTAAAACACACTGAACATGCCTACACTACACAATATTAGGGCAAATACAATTCAGCTTAACTGGAACTATAGTGTGTCCTAAGACTTCATTTGGGATGGGGCAGAATAAGATGGTTGGGGAGAAATACTGCTGTTTTCATGGATCCTGATGTAAAGCTCCGGCAAATGGCCATCATGTTTCTTTTGGGTAGGCAATGTTCATATAACTGTTCATATAACTATTGTGCATTGGATATTTCAGGAACTTAAATGAACGTGAATGTTATCTTTAGAGCTTGAAATAAGATTTTTGTTGAGTGATTGTGCAGCTTTTTCTTCTGGCTTTTGGTCCTGGTTACTTTCTGCCACCAGTTGCAGCTGCCTGTCTTCTGCCTGCCTGCCCTTTGGCAGAGTGAGGTGAAGCTGTGTTACATGTGCTAACAATTTTCTTTGGGACGCATAGGGGTATAAATTCATCATAGGTGGAAGCGCAAAACAAGCAATAGCAAATCAGCAGCCCATTTTGCACTTCTCCCAGTTTTCTTTTCCATTTACTTCAATGAGAGAAAGTTGTCCCGAACATAAAACGGGCTGCCGTTTCACGACATATTTATATCCTATAGTCTCTATGTGGCGGTTTCTTCGGATATGTCCAGGTACGATAGTCTGGCCTTCTGAGTGGTGGTATAAGTGTGGATTCTAATTGGCGGTGAGGTGCCTTATGTGGCATTACTCCTCTGATCATTTTTAAAATTCATTTATGGGATGTGGGCGTCGCTGGCAAGGCCAGAATTTATTGCCCATTCCTAATTGCCCTTGAGAAGGTGGTGGTGAGCTGCCGCCTTGAACCGCTGCAGTCCGTGTGGTGAAGGTTCTCCCACAGTGCTGTTAGGTAGGGAGTTCCAGGATTTTGACCCAGCGATGAAGGAATGGCGATATATTTCCAAGTCGGGATGATGTGTGACTTGGAGGGGACTGTGCAGGTGGTGGTGTTCCCATGCGCCTGCTGCCCTTGTCCTTCTAGGTGGTAGAGGTCGCGGGTTTGGGAGGTGCTGACGAAGAAGCCTTGGCGAGTTGCTGCAGTGCATCTTGTAGATAATGCACACTGTAGCCATGGTGCACTGGTGGTGGAGGGAGTGAATGTTTAAGGAGGTGGATGGGGTGCCTATCAAGCAGACTGCTTTGTCCTGGATGATGTCGAGCTTCATGAGTGTTGTTGGAGCTGCATTCATCCAGGCAAATGGAGAGTATTCCATCATGCACCTGACTTGTGCCTTGTAGATGGTGGAAAGGCTTTTGGAGTCAGGAGGTGAGTCACTTGCCAGCCTCTGACCTGCTCTTGTAGCCACAGTATTTATGTGGCTGGTCCAGTTAAGTTTCCGGTCAATGGTGACCCCCAGGATGTTGATGGTGGGGGATTCGGTGATGATAATGCCGTTGAATGTCAAGGGGAGGTGGTTAGACTCTCTTGTTTGAGATGGTCATTGTATGGTATGAATGTTACTCTTCCTCTAACCTAGAAACACACATGGCTCGTGGGATACGCACAGCTACAGTAAAACAATATAATGTCCCTGGAAAAACTTTCACAGATGACTGATTGGACCCAGCTTTAGGCAACTCTCAGCAAGTTCTTGCAAAACAGCAAAGAAACACTGAAATAAGGGAAATCTCAGCGCTGAGCATCTAGAACGCTGTCCAGCTGCTCCAAATGCTTTTATCCCTTAAGTTACATTAAACGCAGGTCCATGAACCCAGCTCAAGGCATTCAAATGCAACAGGAACTTCTGGGTTGCATTATGATACACCGCATGCATCAGGCACTTCACCAAAACTACAGGACAGAAATAGGCCATTCGGCCCCAACTTGTCTATGCCAGTGTTCATGCTTCACACGAGCCTCCTCCCACCCTACTTCATCTAACCCTATTAGGATACCCTTCTATTCCTTTCTCCCTCATGTGCCTATCTAGCTTCCCCTTAAATGCATCTGTGCTATTTGCCTCAACTACTTCTTTTGGTAGCACGTTCCACATTCTTACCACTATTTAGGTAAAGAAGTTTCTGCTGAATTCCCTATTGGATTTATTAGTGACTATTTTATATTTATGACCTCTAGTTTTGGACTCCCCCACAAATGGAAATATTATCTATGCATCTACAATATCAAACCCTGTCATTATCTTAAAGACCTCCTATCAGGTCAACCCTCAGCCTTCTCTTTTCTAGAGAAAAGAGCCCTAACCTGGAATCATCCTGGTAAATCTTTTTTGCACCCTCTCCAATGCCTCTATCTTTTCTATAATATGGAGACCAGGACTGAGCACAATACTGTGTGGTCTAACCAAAATTCTATACAAGTTTAACATAACTTCTTTGCTTTTCAATTCTGTCCCTCTAGAAATGAACCCGAGTGCTTGATTTGCCTTTTTTATGGCCTTATTAACCTGCATCGCTACATTTAGAGATATTGTGTATCTGTACCCCGAGATCCCTTTGCTCCTCTATCCATTTATACTCTTATTATCCAAGCAGTATATGGCCTCCTTATTCTATATTGAAATTCATTTGCCAATTACCCACCCATTCTGCAAGTTTATTAATGTCCTCTTGCATTGTGATGTATCCTTCCTTTTGTATAACTATACCCCACCCCATAAATTTGGTGTCATCCGCAAATTTTGAAATTGTATTTCCGATTCCCGAATGTAAATTGTGAACAACTGTGGCCCCAGCACCCATCCCTGTGGAGCACCACTTCTCACCTTTTGCCAATCTGAGTAGCTACCTTGACCCCTCTCTCTGTTTTCTGTATTATAGCCAACTTGTTATCCATTCTGCTATCTGTTCCCTGACTCAAAATGCTCTGACCTCAGCCATGAGTCAACAAAATGGTACCTTATTGAAGGCCTTATGAAAATCCAAATTTATTACATTTACTGCATTACCCTTGTCTACTCTTTCTGTTACTACTTCAAAGAATTCAGTAAGGTTGGTCAAGCATGACATTCCCTTATGAAATCTGTGCTGACTATTCTTTATTATATTTTCATTCTCTAGATGTCTTTCTATTACAGCTTTGAGTAAAGATTCCATTATCTTTCCTACCACTGCTGTTAAGCTAAATGGTCTGTAGTTCCCTGGACTTGTTCTATTTACAGTAGAAAAAGAGGATAGCATGCTGGAGATCCCAAGAAAACTAATATTGAATCGGGGACAGGGACTCGATAAAATTAACATAAGTAAAGCAACAGTAATGAAGAAAATAATCGCACTAAAGAGTGACAAATCCCTAGGACCAGATGGTTTCCATCCCAGGGTTTTAAAGGAAGTAGGTGGGCAGATTGCAGATGCCCTAACCATAATCGTTCAAAGTTCTCTAGATTCAGGAACTGTCCCTCTAGATTGGAAAATTGCACATATCACTCCGCTTTTCAAGATAGGAGAGAGAGGGAAACCAAGGAATTATAGACCAGTTAGCCTAACATCTGTTGTGGGGAAATTGCTGGAGTCTATAATTAAGGATAGGGTGACTGAACACCTCGAGAATTTTCAGTTAATCAGGGAGAGCCAGCATGGATTTGTGAAAGGTAGGTCGTGCCTGACAAACCTGATTGAATTTTTTGAAGAGGTGACTAAAGTAGTGGACAGGGGAATGTCAATGGATGTAATTTATATGGACTTCCAGAAGGCATTTGATAAGGTCCCACATAAGAGACTGGTAGCTAAGTTAGAAGCCCGTGGAATCGAGGGAAAAGTATGGACTTGGTTAGGAAATTGGCTGAGTGAAAGACGACAGAGAGTAGGGATAATGGGTAGGTACTCACATTGGCAGGATGTGACTAGTGGAGTCCCGCAGGGATCTGTCTTGGGGCCTCAATTAGTCACAATATTTATTAACGACTTAGATGAAGGCATAGAAAGTCTCATATCTAAGTTTGCCGATGACACAAAGATTGGTGGCATTGTAAGCAGTGTAGATGAAAACATAAAATTACAAAGGGATATTGATAGATTAGGTGAATGGGCAAAACTGTGGCAAATGGAATTCAATGTAGACAAATGTGAGGTCATCTACTTTGGATCAAAAAAGGATAGAACAGGGTACTTTCTAAATGGTAAAAAGTTAAAAACAGTGGGTGTCCAAAGGGACTTAGGGGTTCAGGTACATAGATCATTGAAGTGTCATGAACAGGTGCAGAAAATAATCAAGAAGGCAAATGGAATGCTGGCCTTTATATCTAGAGGACTGGAGTACAAGGGGGCAGAAGTTATGCTGCAGCTATACAAAACCCTGGTTAGACTGCACCTGGAGTACCGTGAGCAGTTCTGGGCACCGCACCTTCAGAAGGACATATTGGCTTTGGAGGGAGTGCAGCGTAGGTTTACCAGAATGATACCCGGACTTCAAGGGTTAAGTTATGAGGAGAGATTACACAAATTGGGGTTGTATTCTCTGGAGTTTAGAAGGTTAAGGGGTGATCTGATCGAAGTTTATAAGATATTAAGGGGAACAGATAGGGTGGATAGAGAGAAACTATTTCCGCTGGTTGGGGATTCTAGGAGTAGGGGGCACAGTCTAAAAATTAGAGCCAGACCTTTCAGGAGTGAGATTAGAAAACATTTCTACACACAAAGGGTGGTAGAAGTTTGGAACTCTCTTCCGCAAACGGCAATTGATACTAGCTCAATTGCTAAATTTAAATGTGAGATCGATAGCTTTTTGGCAACCAAAGGTATTAAGGGATATGGGCCAAAGGCTAGATCACAGAACAGCCATGATCTTATCAAATGGCGGAGCAGGCACGAGGGGCTGAATGGCCTACTCCTGTTCCTATGTTCCTATGTTTCTATGTCCTATGTTCCTATGTTCCCTTTTTAAATATAGGAATAACATTAGTTGTCCGCCAGTCCTCTGGCACTATTCCGTTTTCTCATGAATTTTTAACGTGTAATAGTGCTTCTGCTATCTCCTCCCCAACTTTTAATATTCGCGGTTGCAATTCATCCAGACCAGGGGTCTTATCCTCCCTAAGTTTGATTAGTTTATCAATTATCTTCCCCCCCACCTTTCTATCTTAAATGGTTTAATATCTTTTTCGATCTCTTCTTCTAATGTCTTGCCCATCTTATTAGCCTCCCTGGTAAATAGAGGCAAAGTAACTATTCAGTAGTTCTACCATTTCACTGTTACCTGTGAGTTTATCTTGTGAATCCCTTAGTGGCCCTATCCATATTCTGATTTTTCTTTTGTCATTTGTGTCTTTAGAATATTTTACTATTTCTTTTTATATTCCTTTGATAATCTAACTTCGTAGTTCCTCTTTGCTTTCCTCACTTCTTTGTGTTCCCTTTTGTCATTCTCTCCTCTAATGTCTATGCACTTAGAATATGCCTTTTTCTTTAGTTTCAATTTTACCCTTATCTCTTGATTCATTATTGGCTAGTTTGTTCTTGCTTTTTAGAGGAATATACTTCTCCTGAACTCTCTTGATCACCGTTTTAAATATTATCCATTTCAGGCCCCAATATGTAGGTTGCCTACACTCATCACAAAACAGCACTGCAGGTGCCAAACAGCGAATCAAGGGCCCCAAAGGAGCAGCACCTTGATCTTACAGAGAGCAATGCTTTGTGAACTAGAACACAACAGCTGCAATTACACAAGACAAGTAAGAATTTTACCACTGTTTGAGTTGAGTCTTTCAACATTTCTTTATAAAAATTAAATTATATTGGGGGAAGGTGAATTTCCTCAGAGCATAAATGGGGCTTCCAATGAACTTTCGCTGAAGTTACGGCTACGGAGTGGGTGAAGTTCAAAGGAAATTTGCCCCATAGTCTTAGAAAAACAAAAAGGGTTTATACAGTAATTCTCTTTATACTGATCCTTTCCCATTTCCTCCCAAGCAGCCTGGAAAAACACATTCCTCGAATAACCATAACTATCTGGGAAGTGTAATTCTCTGCAGAACCATGCAATAATTTGCATGTACTCTGTGTTAAACCGTGTGCCTGACTGATAAATGGTATTTATTGCACCTTTATGATCCTGCTGCACAGGAGGGGAGGAATAAGAGTGGCAGGGCTATAGTGATAGGGGATTCAATTGTAAGGGGAACAGATAGGCGTTTCTGCGGCCGCAAATGTGACTCCAAGATGGTATGTTGCCTCCCTGGTGCTAGGGTCAAGGATGTCACGGAGCGGCTGCAGGGCATTCTGGAAGGGGAGGGTGAACAGCCAGTAGTCGTGGTCCATATTGGTACCAACGACATAGGTAAAAAAAGGGATGAGGTCCTGCAAGGTGAAATTAAGGAGTTAGGAGATAAATTAAAAAGTAGGACTTCAAAGGTCGTGATCTCAGGATTACTACCGGTGCCATTTCCTAGTGAGGATAGGAACAGGAGAATAGACAGGAAGAATGAGTGGCTGCAGGGATGGTGTAGGAGGGAGGGATTTAGATTCCTGGGACATTGGGACCGGTTCTGGGGAAGGTGGGACCTGTACAAGCGTGACGGGTTACACCCGAGCAGGACCGGGACCAATATCCTCGCGGGGGTGTTTGCTAGTGCTGTTGGGGAAGGTTTAAACTAGAGTGGCAGGGGGATGGGAACCTGAGCGGGGAGTCAGAAGGGAATAAAGTTGAGAGCAGCAAGAGAGGGGAAGACCCAGGGGAAATCTACAATACAAATAGTGCAAACAGTTGTTCAAGAACAAGGGAAAGGGAAAAGCGTAGAGCAGCGGAAAGAAAGTGTACTTTAGGCACGACAGATAAAATAAAAACTAGAAGGTGTAAGGCGATTAACCCAGCATCAAAGCTGTGGCAGGGGGTTGGGAACCTGAGCAGGGAGACAGAGGAAAGCGTGTCAGGAAGGGACAGAAGGTATGGAGTATCTAAACATAGGGCATTATCCAGGTCATTATTCAGCTATCATCAGTGAATTCAGAAATCCCCACGAAGTTAAATTAACACATCATCTTCTTTGCCATAAAATCTTAAATATTATTGTAAAGTAGATGCATGTTTCAAGTAAATACCGCCAGAGGGCAGTAAAAGATCTCACTCTATTTTTGTGAATTCCATGCACTTTGTTCAACTTGCACAAGGCTGAGTAAAGGAATCATAAATGGCTTAAGTCTCTGACAATTTTATTTTTTTATATTTGATGTTTAAAAATGAGGAATCAATTTAAATTCCAGTATTTGCTAATTTTTGAAAATTAATTTCAAATGATTAGTTCTTGTCGAAAAATCAAGGGGCGATACTTTCCTCTTTTTTCGAACAAGGAGAATTGCCCATTTTTTTGCCATATTTTGAGACATCAACAAAACAGCAGGAACACGTGAGAATGTGACATAAGTGGTAACAAAAAAATAGTTGCTAATCATGATGCAGCTGCATTAATGGTCCTTGAACACTTCTCAAGCAGCTAACGAGGCTGCATAACTGACAGTTATGTCAAAAAGTTTGTTAATGCTGCTGCAGACTGCACAACTGAAAATAAGAGGCTGATTTATCAACCAGAGCCTGAATGTATGGGTTGTCTCAGTAATGGAGGATTGTGGGGAAGGATGACTCCAACTGTTTGAGGGTTTGGCGGGAGGTCTGGAAGAAGCTGCATGATTTAAAGAGCTAAAAGGTTATGCATGAATATAACTGTAAATAAAGGAAAGATTTGCATTCATATAGCACTTTTTAATATCTTCAGGACATCCTTAATTGCTTCATAGCCAAATAATTACTATTTTGTAGGCATATGTGGCAGCCAATTTGTGTACAGCGAGATCCCACAAACAGCAAATAAAATAAATGACCAGTTACTCTGTTTTTAGCGGTGTTGGTTGACGGTTAAGATGACTGAGACAACGCCCATGCTCATCTTTAAATAGTGCCACAAAATCTTTTACATTCACCTAAGCAGGAAGACAGGGTCTTGGTTTAATGACTCATCTAAAAGACATCATCCCCAACAATGCAGCACTCCCTCAGTTCTTCACTGAAGTGTCAGGTAAAATTGTGTGCTCAAGTCTGGGATTGGGGCTTGAACCCATAACCTTCAGATTCAGAGGTGAGTGCTACCACTGTGCTAAGTTAACACCAGGGGCTCGATTTTAGGATCGTGTTTCCGGCGGGTTCCCAGCGGGGTGGCCCCGAAAATCCCGATATCCGGTCACGTGACCGGATCGCGACGAGATCCCGGCCACTTCCGGGTACCGCGCTGACGTGCGGGGCTGCGCGCGCAAGCCCTGCTGGTGGGAATCCCGCAGGCAATTAAAGCCAGCGGGGTTCCACTTGAGAGTACTTACCTTGCTCGTTGTGGTCAGTTAATGAGCTGAAGCAGCTGTCAAAAGAGGAAGTGTGGGATTTTCGGTTCAAGGCAGTGAGTTTCCCACACTGGGGGAAACAGTCTCCCTCCAACCAGGCGTGTTGCAGCCAGCAGCCTGTGGCAGGTGCCAAGGTGCGCTCCACGGGGGAGAGCCCTCACCCACGCAGGAGGCCACCGCGTCACATAGGGCAACCCCTGCCCTCCACCACCCCCCGCCAAGGCAGAGGACAGACCGACACGAAACCGCAGCCCCAGTCCGAGGAACCACACACCTACCCTGCACAACCCCTCAGACCAACACCTGCCAGTTGTGTGGTGTATGGAGACCCTCGGAGGACGAAGAGCATGACCAGCACCAGCAGCCTCGCAGTCCTCGCCGTCCGCCGCAGAGACGTGGATCCCCCCAAC
This sequence comes from Heptranchias perlo, assembly GCF_035084215.1. Taxonomy (NCBI): domain Eukaryota; kingdom Metazoa; phylum Chordata; class Chondrichthyes; order Hexanchiformes; family Hexanchidae; genus Heptranchias; species Heptranchias perlo. The sequence goes on along the minus strand of NC_090330.1, from coordinate 75,595,442 downwards.
ACGGTGTTGTTGCACGCCCACCTGCACGGCAGGAGGGAGGGCTACCGCAGAGAGAGACGCGTCGCAGAGGGCACTACCCTCGCCACAGGGTCCACAGACCGAGGCGCAGCTCCCCGGACCTCTCCGAGCAGCAGTGCACAGGGAGGCGCAGATTCGCTCGACATGTAGTCGTGGAGATCTGCAGCCTCTTTCATGCCGAGCTGCTCCTGGCTGGCCCCAGCACCAACTGCTTACCTGTCGCTGGCAAAGTCACCACTGCCCTCCACACCTTCTCCTCCGCATCCTTCCAGGGTGCAGCCGGCTACACCGCCGATGTCTCTCAGTCGTCTGCGCGGACGAGCCCTGCAAATACACCTGCACCTACTCTGCAGTAACACGATGGGTGGCATCAGTGGTGGGTCCTCATAGTGATACCCAGGAGCGGGCATTATTGGACACAACGGACAGGATTCGCGGAGACATGGCAGTGGTGGTGTCAATATAATGTGTGCTGTTTGTTGCTCTGAAATTCAATATGGGTAACACCCATGACAAACCCTCAGACACCCTTGTGCACCCCCTTCATGCTGACGAGACGTTTGCCTTACGCTGCCTACTGCACATATGTGATGCATGCCCTGTGGCTGCAGCACAGGTGGTGGCAGGTTGAGTGAGGCTGGCTGTGAGGGAGATGCACGAGAGGGTGAGTATGGGATGGAGCAATGAGATTGTATGAGGATTGGGTTGCGTGTTAGTGGCAGGGTGAGTACTGGCGAGGTGAGTAGGTGGAGGTAAGATGAGGACGGGGTGTGAGTGGGTATGAAGGGTGATGTGACAGAATAGTGTTGGCGGTGCCGAAGGAGATTTGGGGTGGGGGCAGTGTTGTGGCAGACGGAGTGTAGGGGAAAGACTTCGTGTTCTCACTGTGGCGGACCTACTGCGGTCATTGCAGCGCCTCCTGCACTGTATGCAGGTGGGCCATATGTTGGTGGCGCAGGTGACCCCCTCTGCCACCTCGAGCCAGGCCTTCTTGGTGGCAGAGGCAGACCGCTTCCTCCCGCCCGCCGGGGGGAAGATCTGTGTCCTCCCCCTCCTCCTCACCCCATCTGATGATACCTGGGGTGAGGCATCATTAAACTGGGAGCAGCCTTCCCCCTGGGCTGCTCCATGCTGCAATTTGACCATTGGTTGCAGCATCTGTCAGTGGAGGACTGCCCCTTTAACTAGAGAGCCTCCAGCTGACAGATCGTACTGCGCATGCGCAGCCCGACCGACGCGCAGGCCAGCGCCGTGGACCCCGGAGGAGCAGGTAATTGATTCCTATTAGTGGGTTGCCTGCTACGATCGCGTGGGCAACCCACTAATTTCGCCGAGCGTGTTGACCACGCTCCCGGAGGACCACCCGCTGGGAACCCGCAGGCCTGCTAAATTTGGGCCCCAGCAGTTTAGGATTTTAATTGACATGAAGGAAAGTTGTAGTTGTCAAAAATATAGGTTAAAAACAAGTTCAACTCAGAATTATGCCATAGGAACAGGAGTAGACCAGTCAGACCCTCAAACCTGTGCTGCAATTCAATTAGATCATGGAGATTAAAATGAAACAGAAAAAGGAGGCTTATGATAAATGTCAGATTTATAATTCAGTAGAGAACCAAGCTGAATACAAAAAGTACAGAGGAGAACTGAAGAAGGAAATAAGAGGGGCAAAGAGAGTGTATGAGAATAGATTAGTGGGTAACATATAAGGGAACCCAAAAGTCTATTATAAACATATAAATAGTAAAAGGATATTCAAAGGAAAGGTGGGCCTATACTTTCTGAGTCTGGAAAAATGAGAGGTGATCTCATTGAAACATATAAGATTATGAGGGGGATTCAAAGGGTAGATGCTGAGAGATTGTTTCTCCTGGCTAGAGAGTCGACAACTAGGGGGCATAGTCGCAGGATAAGGGGTTGGCCATTCAAGACTGAGATGAGGAGGAATTTCTTCACGCAGAGGGTTGTGAATCTTTGGAATTCTCGACCCAAGAGGGCTGTGGATGCTGAGTCATTGAATGTATTCAAGGCTGAGCTGGATAGACTTTTGGACGCTAGGGGAATCAAGGGATTATGGGAATTGGGCAGGAAAGTGGAGTTGAGGTTGAAGATCAGCCATGATCTGATTGAATGGTAGAGCAGGCTCGAGGGGCCATATGACCTACATCTGCTCCTATTTCTTATGTTCTTATGATTAGGGACCAAAAAGGAGATCTTTTTGTGGAGGCAGAGGGCATGACTGAGGTACTAAATGAGTACTTTGCATCTCTCTTCACTAAAGAAGAGGATGCTACCAATGTCACAGTAATGGAGGAGGTAGTAGAGAAGTAGGATAGGATAAAAATAAATAGAGGAGTTACTTAAAAGGTTGGAAGCGCTCAAAGCAGAAAAGCTGGATGGGATGCATCCTAGGTTGCTGAGGGAAGTAAGGGTGGAAATTGCGGAGGCTCTAGCCACAATCTTCTTTAGATTTAGGAGTGGTGCCAGAGGACTGGAGGATTGCAAATGTTACACCCCTGTTCAAAAAAGGGGAGAGAGATAAACCTTGCAACTACAGGCCAGCCAACCTAACATCGGTGGTGGGGAAACTTTGAGACAATAATCCGAAAAAAATGAATTGACACTTGGAAAAATATGGGTTAATAAATGAAAGCCAGCACGGATTTGTTAAAGGAAAATCGTGTTTCACTAACTTGATTAAGTTCTTTGATAAAGTAACAGAGAAAGTTGATGAGAGTAATGTGGTTGATCCCTGTGGCCCTGCAAATTTTTTCCTTTCAAGTACTTATCCAGTTCCCTTTTGAAGACCATGATTGAATCTGCCTCCACTACCCCCTCGGGCAGTGCATTCCAGATCCTAACCACCCGCTGCATAAAAAAGTATTTCCTCATGTCACCTTTGGTTCTTTTGCCAATCACTTTAAATCTATGTCCTCTGGTCCTTGACCCTTCTGCCAATGGGAACAATTTCTGTCTTTATTCTGTGAAGACCCTTCATGATTTTAAATAACTCTATCAAATCTCCTCTCAACCTTCTCTGTTCCAAGGAGAACAACCCCAGCTTCCACAGTCTATCCACGTAACTAAAGTCCCTTATCCCTGGAATCATTCTAGTAAATTGTTTCTGCACCCTCTCTAAGGCCTTCACATCTTTCCTAAAGTGCGGTGCCTACAACTGGACACAATACTCCAGCTGTGGCCGAACCAGTGTTTTATAAAGGTTCATCATGACTTCCTTGCTTTTCTTTCTATGCCTCTATTTATAACGCCCACAATCCCATATGCTTTTTTAACTGCATTTTCAACCTGCCCTGCAAGCTTCAATGATTTGTGTACATATACCCCCAGATCTCTCTGTTCCTGTACCCCTTTTAGAATTGTGTCCCTTAGTTTAAAATGCCTCTCCTCATTCTTCCTACCGAAATGTATCACCTCGCATTTTTCTGCATTAAATTTCATCTGCCACGTGTCTACCCATGCTACCAATCTGTCTATATCCTCTTGAAGTCTATCACTATCCTCCTCACTGTTCACTACACTTCCAAGTTTTGTGTCATCTGCAAATTTTGAAATTGTGCCCTGTACACCCAAGTCCAAGTCATTAATATATATCAAGAAAAGCAGTGGTCCTAGTACCTACCCCTGGGGATCACCACTGTACACCTCCCTCTCGTCTGAAAAACAACCGTTTACCACTACTCTCTGTTTCTGTTAATTAGCCAATTCTGTATCCATGTTACCACTGCCCCTTTTATTCCATGGGCTTCAATCTTGTTGTCAAGCCTATTATGCGGCACTTTATCCAAAGCCTTTTAAAAGTCCATATACACCACATCAACTGCATTGCCCTCATCTACCCTCTCTGTTACCTCATCAAAAAACTCTATCAAGTTAGTTAAACCTTTAACAAATCTGTGCTGGCTTTCCCTAATCAATCCACACTTCTCCAAGTGACTGCTAATTCAGTCCCAGATTATCATTTCTAAAAGTTTCCCCACCACCGTGGTTAAACTGACTGGCCTATAGTTGCTGGGTTTATCCTTACACCCTTTTTTGAACAAGGGTGTAACATTTGCAATTCTCCAGTCCTCTGGCACCACCCCCGTATCAAAGGATGTTTGGAAGATTATGGCCAGTACCTCCGCAAATTCCACCCCTATTTCCCTCAGCAACCTAGGGTGCATTCCATCTGGACCAGGTCACTTATCTACTTTAAGTACAGGTAGCCTCAATTTTTAGCCCATCCAGTATCTCAACTACATCTTCCTTTACTGAGACTCTGGCAGCATCTTCTTCCTTGGTAAAGACAGATGCAAAGTATTTGACCATGCCCTCTGCCTCCATGAGTAGATCTCCTTTTTGGTCCCTATTTAGCTCCACCCCTCCTCCTACTACCCATTTTACTGTTTACATGCCTATGGAAAACTTTTGGATTCCCTTTTATGTTGGCCGCCAGTCTATTCTCATACTCTCATTTTTCCCCTCTCATTTCCTTTTTCACTTCTCCTCTGAACTTTCTATATTCAGCCTGGTTCTCACTTGTGTTATCAATCTGACATCTGTCATGCTTCAGTGCAGTACTGAGGGAGTGCTGCCTTTCGGATGAGACATTAAACCGAGGCGCTGTCTGACCTCTCTGGTTCAGTGGCGTTTTGACAGTTGCAAATTAAAGGGCCACCGAGGCAACAATAATTACAATCTGTGAACCTACCCATCTGCCCAGCTGGAACGAATATGCTTACACCATGAGAAGGTGTGCTTGAAAATACCAGCCCTTCTACTTTTTAAAAGTGAGGTAACTTATAATGACTGCAAAAAATTAAATATTAAAGATGTGGAATGCCCAATTATTATTTTAATATTTTTTGATCATTAAAAAATGTATTAAATAAAATTTTTATATTTCTGTTTCGGTACATTATAAATCATTTCCTTACCTTTTTATAATGTTATTTATTTTTATTTAGACTAACATAGGGAATGTCACTTTAAATGAATATTACTTGCCTGTTTGTGGGCGGGGCTTGCATTCCCACAGTCTTTGCATGCGCACATGGCCTGCGCTGATCTCGGAGTGCACCACTGGAGAAGATTTCAAAATTCAGCAAATGGACATCGTGGCCTACGCAGTGAGTACATTCGTACTTTTTATCTGCAGGATGTGCGGAGAGCCTTACCACGCCAGTTGGAGCAAGTTCCAGCCCAATAATTTTTTTTTAAGCAGCGAGTTGTAATGATCTGGAATGCGCTGCCTGAAAGGATGGTGGAAGCAAATTCAATAGTAACTTTCAAAAGGGAATTAGATAAATACTTGAAGGGAAAAAAATTTACAGGGCTTTGGGGAAAGAGCAGAGGAATGAGACTAATTGGGTAGTTCTTTCAGGGAGCTTGCACAGGCACGATAAGCTGAATGGCCACTTCCTCTGCAGTATCATTCTATGATTCTATGATAACTAACCTAAACCTGAAATCCATTTTAACCACCTTTGTTCCATATCCCTCGATATCCTTAACCAACAAAAATGTATCCAACTCTGTCTTGAAAATTTCAATTCATAGTATCATAGTAGGTACAGCACAGGAGGCGGCCATTCGACCCATCGTGCCTGTGCCGGCTCTTTGAAAGAGCTACCCAATTAATCCCATTCCCCTGCTCTTTCCCCATAGCCCTGTAATTTTTTTCCCTTCAAGTATTTATCTAATTCCCTTTTGAAAGTTACTATTGAATCTTCTTCCACCACCCTTTCAGGCAGTGCATTCCAGATCATTACAACTTGCTGCATCAAAAAATGTTTCCTCATGTTACCTCTGGCTCTTTTGCCGATCACCTTAAATCTGGCGTCCTCTGGTTACCGACCCTTCTGCCACTGGAAACAGTTTTTCCTTATTTACTCTGTCAAAACTGTTCAATATTTTGATCACCTCTATTAAATCTCCCCATAATCTTTTCTGTTCTAAGGAGAACAACCCCAGCTTCTCCAGTCTTTCCACATAACTGAAGTCCCTCATCCCTGGCACCATTCTAGTAAATCTCCTCTGCACCGTCTCTAAGGCCTTGACATCCTTCCTAAAGTGTGATGCCCAGAATTGAACACAATACTCCAGCTGAGGCCTAACCAATGGTTTATAAAGGTTTAGCATAACTTCCTTGCTTTTGTACTCTATGCCTCTATTAATAAAACCCAGGATCCCTAATGCTTTTTTAACAGTTTTCTCAACTTGTCCTGCCCCCTTTAAAGATTTGTGTATGTGCACTCCAGGTCTCTCTGTTCCTGCACCCCCTTTAAAATTGTACCATCTAGTTAATATGGCCTCTCCTCATTCTTCCTACCACAATGCATCACTTCACATTTCTCTGCTTTAAATGTCATCTGCCACGTGTTTACCCATTTCACCGGTCTGCCTGTACTCCTGAAGTCTGTTACTATCCTTCACATTGTTTACTACATTTCCGAATTGAGTCAGCATCCACAGCCTTTTGGGGGAGAGAGTTCCAGATTTCCACTACTCTTTGTCTGAATGAATGCTTCCTGATTTTATTCCTAAATGGCCTGGCTCTCATCTTAAGATTATGCCACCTTGTTCTGGATTTGCCCACCATAGGAAATCACTTCCTCACTTTTGAAGTCCAACTCCCTTGAAATAAAGGCCTTTTTATTTACATATCTGTGTACTAACTTTTAGTGATTTGTGTATGTGGACACCTAAATCCCTTTGCTCCTCCACAACTCTTAATATTTCACCATTAAGAAAATATTCTGATTTGTCTTTCTCACGTCCAAAGTGGATGACCTCACATTTCCCTGCATTAAACTCTATCTACTATAGTTTTTCCCATTCACTTAGTCTGTTTATGTCCCTTTGTAATTTCCTGCTCCCATCCACACAACTTACTGTGCTCTTAACTTAGTGTCAACTGCAAACTTAGATATATAACTCTCTATTCCTTCATCCAAGTCATTAATGTAGATGGTTTAAAAACTGAGGCCCCAGTACAGATCCCTGGGGAACACCAAGTGACACTTCCCACCAATCAGCGAATGGACCCTTTATACCTACTCTCTGTCTCCTAGCTCCCAAATCAATTATCAACCCACATCACAAGGTTATCTCCAATTCCATGCGCTCTCATTTTTGCTAATAATCTCTTTGCGAGACCTTATCAAATGTCTTCTGGAAGTCTGTATAGACAACATCCATAGAAACTTTCCTATCCACCATGCCACTGCCATCTTCAAAAAATTCAACTAGGTTAGTCAGGCATCGTCTACCCGTCACAAATCCATGCTGACTCTCTTTGATCAGCTGATACTTGTCCAAGTGCTAAGTGACTCTATCTCTGATAGGTTCTAGTAACTTCCCCATAATTGATGTTAAACTGTCAGGTCTGTAGTTACCTGGTTTCTCCCTCCCTTCTTAAATAATGATGTGACATTTAGAATTTTCCAATCCAAAGGCACAACTCCTGAATCTAGAGAGCTTTGGAAAATTATGACAAATGCATCTGCAATTTCCTCACCTGTTTATTTTAATATCCTAGGGTGGAAACCATCAGGTCCTGGATATTTGTCTCTTAAGTACCATTATTTTCTCCATTACCATTTTTTAATGTATATCAAATCCACTAAGTTCCTTTCCTTGACTTATTTTTAGGTTCCCTTGTACCACTGGTATTTTGTCCTCTTGCTTCATTATGAAAACAGATACAAAGTACTCATTTAACAAGTCTCACATTTCCTTATTATCCATTATTACTAAGTAATAGAAGTGAAAAATAGCAGAGCTATAAATTACGCTATGCGTGCCATGATGGGAAAGAGAATATATTGCAGAAGGCAAATAATACTTTCTCAATCCATTCTGCTGTTATGTATGAAGTTTTCCTTTAAACATAACAGTTAGGCATGATGTCAAAGAGGTGGTGATCAGCAACAGCTCACTAAATCTGAGGAAGTAATAGCTGAGTTCTTCATGAGGTGTTGACACTGCATAGTTTGGATAGCCATGTAGATCTGTTAGATTATGTGATTAACATTGTAAATACTATGACAAGTACTAAAAGTTCCATCAATGTGACCATAGACACAAATTGTGCACAATAGTGTGTGTGTTGACAATATAGTACTCAAATGAATGTGTATTTATCCATTCATGCCCCATCTACTTCCTTCACAGAATAAAGATAGCCCAATGGTCTACAAAGGGCACCTGAAGAGCAACATTCACCTACACACTAACTGACCCCATTTGAAACAAGCACTTGCACACATATACCCACTAGAAGATCAGAGTGATATTGAGTAGGAAAGCGAGAATGAGCCATTAAGTACCGGTGATGAGACAGCTGGTTCAGGGTGGAGGTCAAGTGCCCCTCTTGAGTTGTATGAAGGTACAGACCCTAATAAGGCTGCATCACATTGGCAGCTGTTAGGATATTGGATCCATGGTGTACAGTCACTTTCTTCAGTACAAGAAGAAGAAGGTATGGTTAGCTTGAATCAAAGTTTGTCTACACTGCAGTCTTCCACATGGCAACATCAGTGATACATCCAAAGGAAAAGTTTTGAGGCCTATAAGGGTCGTGGGACTAATTGGATAACTCTTCCAAAGAGCTGGCACAGACGCAATGGGCCAAATGGCCACCTAAGAAGTAAGAGTCTATGGTTTCTATGAATTTGCATAATGCATTCACTGATGCTTTGCAAGCTTTGTAGTCCAAACTCTCAGGTGCTTGCTTGGAAAGCAGTTACAAGCAATCATGATGGAGGGATTCCATGACCTGGTAGCTCTCTTGCCTCTAAGTCAGAAGCTAAGTCAGAAGGTTCAAGCTGCTCTCCAGGACTTGAGCCTGTAATCTAGGCTGACCCTTCAGTGCAGTGCTGAAGGAATCTTGCAGTGTTGGAGGTGATGTTAAACCAACATCTATCTGCTCAGGTGGACATAAAAGGTTCCATAGCACTATTCAAAGAAGAGTATGGGAATTCTGAGATGTCTGAGCCAATATTAATCCCTTAACCCACACCACCAAAACAGATCATCTGGCCTTTATCAGTTTACAGGACCTTGCTGTGTGCAACTTGGTTGCATTTTTTACCTAAACACCAGTGCCAGCACTTCAAAAGTAATCCACTGGCTGTAAAATGCTTTGGGACATTCTGAGGATGCATGATATATAAATGAAAATTCTTTATGAAGTGCTTTGATGCTGATTTCAGACAATGTGGCCAAAGTCGGTAAGTTAAACCTGGACCTTGACAAATAGTCTGGTCTGACTGACTGATACTGGCCACAATGTTCAGGCACTGGTTACTGGAGACTTAATAGTGGGAAAAACCTCCCAGGCCTGTGCTTACAGCTTCAGTACAATCTATAAATCTACCATGGGAAGTAACGGGGAGGGGAAAAAATCTTTTATAATCATGTAACAGGAGAAAGATTTTGAGGAAGGAGGAGGGAGCAGGGATCAATAAACAAATAAACAAAAGCAAATACTCCAAATCAACCATGAGGGATGAATATATTGTATAATGAAAACAATTAGGAATAAGAGGTTTGGAGAGGGAAGAACAATGTTACTTGAATCATAAATTTTGTAAATAAAAGTATTATAAATATATCTGAGGCCTGTATCTTTCAATATTAACAAGAAAAGAAAAACTTTCATTTATATAGTACCTTTCATGACCTCAGGATGTCCCAAAGTGCTTTACAGCCAATGAAGTACTTTTCTGAAGTGTAGTCACTGTTGTAATGTAGGTAATGTGGCAGCCAATTTGGGCACAGCACGCTCCCACAGACAGCAATGTGATGTTTTCCAGATAATCTGATTTTTGATGTTGATTGAGGGATAAATATTGGCCAGGACACTGGGGAGCACTCCCTTGCTCTTCTTCAAAATAGTGCCATGGGATCTTTAACGTCCACCTGACAGGGCAGATGGGATCTTGGTTTAACGTCTCTTCCAAAAGATATTTTTGCTACACTTAGTCATATGATATTTTGCTTCAGTTAATTTTGCTGTATCACAGCGATGGATGAACCATGGTCATCTTTAAATTGCTGTAGGACCGTAGTAAATATCAAACACTTCACTTCAGGTCTCAAACTACATGCAACACACTTTTTATTGCCTTTAGTTATTCATGGTCCTCCCTAAGATAATGGGAGTGGGTAACTATGTTGGAGTAATGCATTAAATTATGAATGAAATATATGGGGTAATTTTCCAACTTCCTGCTCCTGTTGGAAAATTGTACCTGTTGGAAAATTGCCCCTGTAATTACCCACCCCCATTATCCAAAACTGATTCTCCATATTAGTACCAGTTTGCATTGGATTTAGTTTTTTTAGTACGTCTATTTGCTCCATCCAAACACAGTTTTATCTGGTTAAACTGCAGCACACATGGGAGGTCTATGAGTTTGGGTTTTGCTTAAGCTTTCTAGACTCTAGATAGGGTGTGTCCCTATGGAGGAAGAGTGTGGACTCTGTATCAGACAACCAGAAATTTTAATGAAATTCTACAATACTTTCAAAATTATGAGACTCCATAATTGTGGGATCTTGCTTGGTGGGAATGCAGATTGGAGAATCAAGTACTAAGTTCAGCATGCCCGATTCATGGAGGTCCCAAATTTCTAGCCGTTAACAGGAAGTAGTGCCAATCAAGCTGACCTCCATGTCTGATTTGCCAATCTGAATTCTCGTTGAGCAACGCTCCACACTGGGAGCGCAGTCTTGCAATATTATTTATTGGAGTTTTTTTTTAAATCAAAGATTAAAACAATGATTTTGATCCCAACTAATTAATCCCAATTAAACCATAAAAAACAATGGGCCCGATTTTACCAGGGGTGCGGGTTGGCAGCGGGTGGTCGGGCGGGCTCGAGGAAAACGCGCCGGCCAAATTGAGTGCGTTGCGCACGCGATCGCGGGATGATTGATGTGATTAGCCGGCAGTTACGGGTTCCGCGCTTCTCAGCTGCGTGCCGGCGGCCTGCGCATGCGCATTGACGTCTGAGCGATGGTTGCGCTCTATTTAAAGGGGCAGTCCACCAAAGCCCCTCCAGCCACAAACTACACTCCATCAAGGATGGAGGAGCACAGGGGTAAGGCTGCTCCCCGTTTCACGGACCACGCCCTCCAGGTGCTGCTGGACGGGGTCCGCATGAGGAGGGAGACGCTGTTCCCCACGGATGGAAGGAGGTGCCCTGCCAGCGCCACCAAGAGGGCATGGGAGGAGGTGGCCGCGGAGGTCACAAGCAGGGGAAACACCACCCGCACTTGGATTCAGTGCCGCAAGAGATTCAATGACCTCACCAGGTCCGGAAAAGTGAGTACACTAACGCATTCTGCATCACTCCGTCTTCCACATCACCTCAAACACCTCACAACCCCATCTCCACTGACAGTACTGCGCTCCCGCACCAATCCTCACAGCCACCCAACTATCATCCTCACAGTGCCTGCACGTACCCACCGTCCCTGTCCCCACTCGACCACTACCACACACCCCAATGCCCATACAATGGGATGGCCATGTGGCACACGCATCCTCCCATCCATCTGGCACACGTTCAACCCAATCACACCAATGCTTGAAGCGTCTCACATTGTAATCATCACTCAATAACGTTTTTGTGTTTTGCCCTCACAGGAGAAGAGGGCCAGGAACGCACGCGATAGGGCATGCACCGGAGGGGGCCCGCCACACGAGATGGCCCTGACAGACGCCGAGGTCGAGGCACTGGAGATCAGCCGCACGCTGCATTGCCTGTCGATGGCGGATGGCGAGTCTGGTTCTGGCGAAACGGCCGGTAAGGGAAAGCTGGCACTCATCACTCATGATCGTGAATGATCGTAGCATCACATGGCATATGCCGCACCGCCACATTTGGTCACATGCCTGATATTTCCCTCTGTTCTCTTCCAGGACCGTCTGCGATCGACGTCTCGGTTGAGGGCGATTCCTCAGAGGACATGCCCGTCTCTGAGGGTGCATCGTCACACATGAGCCTTGCATCCACCAGCGCAGATACACACACCTCGGTGGGTCCCCCCCCTCAGCTAGTTGGGATTGCACATGGTGAGTCACCGCGCACACATGAGCATGAGCAGACCCTGGTGGCAGGGTCAGCCGCGGAGGGTCCGCGTCGGTGGGAGCACTCTTCTCCAGGCTTTGCTCAGCCGGACCCAGATGCTGAACCCAGGGGGCCACCTGTCAAAAGGAGAGTCGTCGAGGGGCACCAGAACATTGCTGAGGTACTGGGAGAGGTGCCACGCGCACTCTCCACAATCGCACGGAGGATGGAGGAGTCCAACTCCTGCATGAGGGGAATGGTGGCACAGGTGCAGGAGGGTATCGCCGAGATAGTGTCGCAGGGACGTGAAGGCATCTCTGAGATAGTGTCGCGGGTAGGTGTGGGAACGTCTGCGGTGGAGGACAGGCTAGCCTCCCTCGAGCGTCACGCACAGCTCACCAATGAGTCCATCCAGGCCCTCACAACGGCTGTTCGGATTCAGGGTGAACAACATTCTGCCGCCATCAACAGGTTGACAGATACATTGGAGGTGGCCTTGCAAGGTCTCACCCACGTCATCCAAACTGCCGTCCAGCAGGGTGGAAGGGGTGATGTGGGCCTTGGCCATGAGAGGGAAGATGGTGAACGGGGAAATGGAAGTGTGGACGCTACTCAAGGCGCCCCCAAGTCTCACCCGTTGCCCCCCTCTCAACCAGTGCCCGCAATAGTCCATCCTCTCCAGATGGCCGAGTCTGCCCCTGCACAGGTGCAGGAGGAGCAGTCTGTGGAGGTGCCCTCACGGGCACCGAAACCCAGGGGGCGTCGGCCCAAAGCATCTACCCGGTCAGGGCACGAACAGGAGCAACCTGCCACCACCTCTGCTGGAGCCACAGGGGTAGCACCACGTAGGGGGTCCCGAAAACGAACGCCTAAAGTTCCGTGAGCACACAGGGATTGCAACAGGGTGTTTGTCGTTTTTTTTTAATTTTCTACTCTTTGAATGTCACCACAAAATAAACTCACTTTTTCTCACCAATGCTGCCACCTCTTGTCCATAATTCTGCGGCTTGTGCAATATGTCCCTTCCCTGCGCCTCATCATGACGACGACCACCCCGTCCCACCCATTGAGCATAATCCAGTGGGTGCAGGTGTACAGGCACCACTCTTCTGTGGAGGGAGCCTGTATGGACCCTCGTCTGTGCACGTTATGACATGTGAACGCCTCACACAGTGTGATGTTAGGAGAACCGTTGGCATATGAGTGCCTCCCTGGCCTGACGAGCACGCAGGTGAGCCGGTGTTCGGCGCATGGGTCGTTCCTCCTCCTCTCCCTCTTCCTCCTCCTCCTCTTCCTCCTCCACCTCCTCCTCATTGTCGTCCTCAATGTGGGTGGCGGGTGTGCATGGGGCCTCCTCCAGCGGCACCCCTCTCTGTAGTGCCATGTTATGCAGGGCACAGCAGACAACTATAATTCGTCCCACTCTGAATGGCGTGTATTGGAGCGCTCCCCCGGAACGATCAAGGCACCTGAAGCGCATCTTGAGCAGCCCTATAGCCTGCTCAATTGTAGACCTGGTAGCAATGTGGCTGTCATTATACCGACGCTGTGGCTCGGTAATGGGGTTCCTCAGAGGTGTCATAAGCCACGTGTGCAGGGGATATCCCTTGTCGCCGAGGAGCCAGCCGTTGCCGGCGTTGGGTGCGTGGAAGAGGGGCGGGACGGTGGACTCCCTGAGGACGAAGGCATCGTGGCAGCTGCCAGGGTATCTGGCGCACACGTGTAGGAATCTCTGGCGGTGGTCACAAATGAGCTGGGCGTTCATGGAGTGATACCCTTTCCTGTTGATAAACAGCCCTGGCTCATGTGGAGGTGCCCGTATTGCTATGTGGGTGCAATCGATTACACCCTGCACCCGTGGGAAGCCAGCCACAGCATGGAATCCAACCGCCCTCTCCGTCTGGCTGCGCTCATCCATGGCGAAGTTGATGTAGGTCGAGGCCCTGCGGAACAACCCATCGGTGACCTGCCTTATGCACTTGTGTGCGGAGGACTGACAGACCCCGGTGATGTCCCCCGTGGCACCCTGGAAGGATCCGGAGGCGAAGAAGTTGAGGGCAGTGGTGACTTTGACGGCGACGGGTAAGAAGATGCTGCTTGGTCCATCCGGGAGCAGCTCGTCATTGAGGAGGCTGCAGATGTCGGCGACTACCTGGCGAGTGACTCTGAGCCTCCGTATGCACTGCTGCTCAGAGAGGTCCATGAAGCTGAGCCTCGGTCTGTAGACCCTGTGCGGAGGGTAGTGCCTCCTGCGACGCATCTCTCTCTGCGGATGCCCTCCATCCTGCTGTGCAGGTGGATGTGCCGCAGCACCGTGTTGTGGGGATGCATGTCTCTGAGGCGGACGGCGTGGACTGCGAGGCTGCTGAGGCTGGTCATCCTGTTCGTCCTCCGAGGATGTCAACGCAGCACCCATCTGGCAGGTTTAGGTTTGCGGGGTTGTGCACGCTAGAAAAGTGTGTCCTCGCACAGGGGTTGGACTTCCACGCCGGTGAATCTTCTTGCTTGGAGGAGGGTGGTGGAGGGCAGGCGTTGCCCAATGTTACGGAGTGTCCTCCTGCGTTGGTGAAGGCTCTCCCCCCCCCCACCTGTGGAATGCACCTTGGCAGCTGCCACAGGCTGCTGGCTGCAACACGTCCGTTGAGAGTGTGAGTGTTTCCCCCAGTATGGGAAACAGTCTCATTTCACTGTAAAATCCGACACCTGTTAAATAAACAGCTCAATCAGGTCATTTAATGACCTGAAATACCAAGATAAATACACTCAAGTGGAACCCCGCTGGCTTTAATTGCCTGCGGGATTCCCACCAGCGGGGCCAACGCACGCACCCCCGCACGTCAGCGCGCAACCAGGAAGTGGGCGGGATCGAGGCGCGATCCGGTCCCGCTCCTCGAAACCGGGATTTTAGAGGCCCCCCCGCCGAGAACGCACCCGGAACCGGGTGCTAAAATCGGGCCCAATGTCTTTAAAAAAGAGATAATTTTGACAGTGACATTTTGTCTAAATCTATTTATGGATGCAGGGTACTTTTGTACGGCTCATAGCATGGATCATAGATGGGGGCACAGTATTATCGGATAGATCCTGTGACCTACATTCCTGTTTTGGGAGCCTCGCCTTGCAAAATGACCCAAATTGTTTATTTACTGAATTTACAAAGATGTGTCTGCTGAGCTTTGGGAGGACCCATCACTCGAAGAATCCTCCAAAAATTTACAATCTTGGGGCCCGATGTTACCAGGGCTGTGGGTTCTCGGCGGGGGGGCTATCGGGCGCGTGGGTAACGTGCCCGGTGAAATCGGTGTGATTCGCGCACAATTGTGGGCTAATTGGAGCCACTTACCTCCGGCTCCGGGTTTGCCGCTGCTCAGCTGCGCGCCGGCGGACTGCGCATGCGCAGTGACGTCTGAGCGCTGGTGGAGCTCTATTTAAAGGGAGAGTCCACCAATGCTCCTCCTGCTGCAACCAACGACGTGGAGAACATGGAGCACCCCAGGGGGAAGGATGCCCCAAGGTTTTCAGACTCCTCACTCCAGCTGCTGCTGGATGGGGTGAGGAGGAGGAGGGAGACGTTGTTCCCATCCGATGGCAGGAAGTGCCCTCCCTCCACCACCAGGAAGGCATGGTCGGAGGTGGCAGCAGAGGTGAGCAGCAGGGGAAACATCACCAGGACCTGGATCCAGTGCCGCAAGAGGTTTAATGACCTAACTAGGTCCGGCAAAGTGAGTATACTTACGCATTCTCCCACACTCCGTCCTCCACATCACCTCCACCACCACACAACTCCTTCTGCACTGCCACCACAGCGCTCTCGCATCATTCCTCACATCCACTCACCTATCATCCTCACCGTGCCTGCACGTACTCACCGCCCCTGTCCCCATTCGAACACTACCACACACCCCAATCCCCATACAATGGCATGGCCATGTGGCACACGCACCCTCCCATGCATCTCCCTCACGCTCAACCCATCCACACCAATGCTTGCAGCGTCTCACCATGCAAGCAGTACTCAATCACGCCTCTGCGTTTTGCCTTGACAGGAGAAGAGATGCAAGAACGCCCGGGAGAGGGCCCAGACTGGAGGGGGCCCGCCACACGAGGTGCTGCTAACGGACGCGGAGCAGGAGGCTTTAGAGCTCAGCCACACGCTGGAGTGCCTGTCCGTGGCGGATGGCGAGGCTGGGGTTGCAGAAACGGCCGGTGACAGAAAGCTGACACTCAGCACTCATGATAGCGAATGATCTTAGCATCACTTGGCATCTGCCACACCCCAACATCTGTCCACATGCCTAGTATTGCTTTCTGTTCTCTTGCAGGGCTGTCTGCGAGCGCCGTGACCTTGGAGGGCAATTCCTCAGAGGACCTGCCGGCCTCTGAGGGTCCATCGTCACATCTGAGCCATGCATCCACCAGCGCAGATACACACACCTCGGTGGGTCCCCGTCCTCCCTTAGTTGGGCTTGCACATGATGAGTCACCACGCACATGTGAGCATGAGCAGACCCTGGTGGCAGGGGCAGCCGTGGAGAGTTCGCGTCGGTGGGAGCACTCTTCTCCAGGCTCTGCTCAGCCGGACCCAGATGCTGAACCCTGGGGGCCAGCCGTGAAAAGGAGAGTCATCGAGGGGCACGAGCACATTGCTGAGGTGCTGGAACAGGTGCCACGCGCACTCTCCACAATCGCGCAGGTGATGGAGGAGTCCAACAACTGCATGAGGGGAATGGCGGCACAAGTACAGGAGGGTATCTGCAAGATAGTGTCGCAGGTAGGTGCGGGAATGTCTGCGATGGAGGAAAGGCTAGCCTCCCTTGAGCGTAATGCACAGCTCAACATTGAGTCCATCCAGGCCCTGACAACGGCCGTTCAGATTCAGGGTGAGCAACATTCTGCCGCCTTAGAAAGGCTGACAGATACATTACAGGTGGCCTTCCAAGGCTTCACACAGGTCATCCAAACTGCCGTCCAGCAGGGTGGAAGGAGTGATGTGGGCCTGGGCTACGAGAGGGATGATGGTGAACGGGGACATGGAAGTGGGGACGCCACTCAAAGTGCCCCCATATCTCACCCGTTGCCCCCCTCTCAACCAGTACCCACAATGCTGCCTCCTCTCTAGGTGGCCGAGTCTGCCCCTGCACAGGTGCAGGAAGAGCAGTCTTTGGAGGGGCCCTCACGGGCACTGAAACCCAGAGGGTGTCGGCCCAAAGCATCTACCCGGTCAGGGCATCAACAAGAGCAACCTGCCACTACCTCTGCTGGAGCCACAGGGGTAGCACCACGTAGGGGTTCCCGGAAGCGTAAGGCGAAGGTGTTGTGAACACAAAGGGAATGCACGAGGGTGTATGACTATCTGTCATGTTTTAATTTATAATTGTTTAGTGCACATACCCAATAAACCCCATAGTTCTCACCACTACTGCCACGTCTTGTCCATTCTTGACCGGCCTGTGCAATAGGTCCCTTTCGTGGGGCTCAGCATCCAGACGAACGCCTGGTCCCACCCATTGGGTCACACTACAGTGGGTGCAGGAGTAACTGCACCACTGTTCCGTGCAGGGGGCAGGGGAGGGGCTAGTATGGCCGCTCCTCTGTCCATGTGGGGAGGTCTGGACGCTTCGGACAGTCTGCTGTTAGGAGAACCGTTGACATGTCAGTGCCTCCCTGGCCTGACGAGCAGCCAGGTGAGCCGATGTTCACCCCATGACTCGTTCCTCCTCCTCCTCGGCCGCCTCCTCCTCCTCCTCCTCCTCATCCTCATCCTCATCGTCGTCAATATGGGTGGCGGATGTGGATGGGGCCTCCTCCAGCGGCATCCCTCTCTGTTGTGTCTTGTTGTGCAGGGCACAACAGACAACTACAATGCGTCCCACTCTGCGTGGCACGTATTGGAGCGCTCCCCCAGAACGATCAAGGCACCTGAAGCACATCTTGAGCAGCCCTATAGCCTGCTCAATTGTAGACCTGGTAGCGATGTGGCTGTCGTTATATCGACGCTGTGGCTCGGTGGTGGGGTTCCTCAGAGGTGTCATAAGCCACGTGTGCAGGGGATATCCCTTGTCACCGAGGAGCCAGCCGTTGCCGGTGTTGGGAGCATGGAAGAGGGGCGGGACGGTGGACTCCCCGAGGATGAAGGAATCGTGGCAGCTGCCAGGGTATCTGGCGCACACATGTAGGAATCTCTTGCGGTGGTCACAGATGAGCTGGGCGTTCATGGAGTGATAACCCTTGCGGTTGATGAACAGTCCTGACTCATGTGTGCCCGTATTGCTATGTGGGTGCAATCGATTACACCCTGCACCCGTGGGAAGCCAGCCACAGCATGGAATCCAACCGCCCTCTCCTTCTGGCTGCGGTCATCCATGGCAAGTTGATGTAGTGTGAGGCCCTGTGAAACAAGCCGTCGGTAACCTGCCTTATGCACTTGTGTGCAGTTGACTGACAGACCCCGGTGATGTCCCCGGTGGCACCCTGGAAGGATCCGGAGGCGAACAAGTTGAGGGCAGTGGTGACTTTGACGGCGACAGGTAAGAAGATGCTGCTTGGTCCGTCCGGGAGCAGCTCGTCATTAAGGAGGCTGCAGATGTCCACGACTACCTGGCGACTGACTCTGAGCCTCCGTGTGCACTGCTCCTCAGAGAGGTCCAGGAAGCTGAGCCTCGGTCTGTAGACCCTGTGGCGAGGGTAGTGCCTCCTGCGACGCATCTCTCTCTGCGGTTGCCCTCCCTCCTGCTGTGCGGGTGGATGTGCCACAGCACCGTGTTGTGGAGCTCCTCGTGTCAGGGGCGGGCGGCGTGGCCGGCGAGGCTGGTGATGCTGTTCGTTCTCTGAGGAGGTCATGACTGCAACTACGGCGGCCCCCATCTGGAAGGTGTAGGTCTGAGGGGGTCCGCAAGGTAGGTAAATGTGTCCCCACACCAGGGTTGCGGTTCCAGGTCGGTGAGTTTTCTTGTTAGGAGGAGGGTGGTGGAGGCCAACCTCTGTCCAATGTGACGGAGTGGCCTCCTGCCATGGTGAGGGGTCTCCCCCACCTGTCGAATGCACCTTTGCAGCTGCCACAGGCTGCTGGCTCCAACACCTCCGTTTGGACTGGGAGTGTTTCTCCCAGTGTGGGAAACAGTCTCGGTTCACTGTAAAATCCCACCCCTCCTTATAAAACAGCTCAATCAGGTCTGTAAACGACCTGAACGAGCAGGATAAATAGGTTCAAGTGGCATCCCGCTGGCTTTAATTGCCTGCGGGATTCCCACCAGCGGGGGCTGCGCGTGCACGCCGGCGCGTCAGTGGGGAACCCGGAAGTGCGCGGGTTCGAGGCGGGCTCCGGTCCCGCTACGGGATTTCCAGATTTTCGGGGCCCCCCCGCCAGGAACGCACCCGATAGCGGGTGCTAAAATCATTGATGTCATAGCGTATCAGCTACAAAGGAACTCAATGTGGAGTTACCAACCTCTGCAGTTGCCTTGAAGGTATTCGAAGGAGGAAGATCTCAATGACCATTTCCCGGTACTGCATGGAAGAGTTTTCCTGATTTCTTACCAACGTGATAAGCAAATTAATTACAGAACCAAGTTGCTTTGCTGCAGAGTACCATATCATTATGCATCTGGGTGAAACCAGACTGCGTATTGTTATGGCCATTCTTCCTGCTTTGTCTGTGTGTGCACTTATTGGTTGTGCTTTATGCGTTTCTAATCCTGTTTTAATAGACTCTGCATAGCTGGTCCTATGGAAGGGCTTAGCAAAAATGTGAATTCCTCCTACTGCTCAACAGTGGTTTAATTGGTTTCCTTATCTTTGAGTGTTTTTCTTCACCAGCTTCTCACCACCTTTTAGGTCTTTGATGTCTATTCTTTGACATTAAGAAGTATAATTGATTCCAAGGAAGTGATGTAACAGGATTGCATGTGGAGATGTAAAAGAAGAGTTTTAACTACAACAAGACTTTACCAGAAGACAGAAAAACAATAATTTATTTATAACCAACAACTAATTATGGACAAGGGACATCATAGGGTAAATTCCTCGAGGTGAGGCTCTCACAATGGAGTCTAGCTGGGGATGTAACACTAGGGCACAATTCTCTGATCTACTATCTATTCTAGTGAAGTTCCATGTCTTGTGCAGCACTTTATGAATTTACCCCTATAGATCAGACTTACAGGGGTTTGCTAAATATTATTGAGACACATTTTGTGGAAAAAGCTATGAAAATTGCTACATTATTGTGTGCATAAGTGCATTAAATAAAATAGCATATAAACACAACATATAATATACATAACAACAGTCGCCACACTTCAAAAGCAATTAATTTGATGTGAAACACTATAGAGTGTCCTGAGTATGTGTTAAGGTGCCAAATAAATACAAGTACTTTCTTCTTTTTACATCATATCAGTGTTAGAAGTAGCAGAGAGAAAAATGGGAGTCAATTCCTAAAGTTTGGCCTCAGAACCAGTACTCATTTTAACACCAACAGAAATCTTTGTGACTGTTGGTAGAGACCAGTAAAACGTCGACAATCATACAATTTTTCGAATAAATGTATTGGTTCACTCGCCCAGAACTACAAGCAGTCACAAGCCCCTGGCCAGGGAAAGTGCTTGTAAAGGGAAGTTGTGTTGTTCATTATGTAAGCATTTCTGATGCCTGCCCCTTTCCAGTACATTGTTATACATTGTATATCCTAAATGTAGTTTCTTGCACCAGCAACATTTTCATTGCTGGACATAAACAAAGCTGATCATTTTGATGAGTAATATTTAAAATCTCCCACTGTCTTAATTGGACACCTATTCTTTCGTCTCCGTTGATCCGGTTAATAATATTTAAGGGAATATGCACAGAAGAGACAATAGAAAGCTGTAGAAAAGGACTAGTCAATCACAGTAACTCATCTGTTCTGAACTTGGACATGGAGCTTTATCTGTGATATAAAATTGGTAATCTTGATAAACCTTGTATTTCAATATCTACAAAGTCAAATTAAGAGAGTATTTTAAACTATATATATTTTACTATCATTTAGCAGTAATAAAAATGGAATAATGGTACTATTTTCTCCTAATCCATATTTTGAAGTATCCAATATGGCTAAGAAACCTTATATACACTTGATATATTGAGGACTAAAAATGGAATCTTTTGGGAGATCTTGTTAGTATTTCTGCTGCTGATTAATGGCCGTTGCTCTGCAGCTCTGTATCATGTAAACTGAGAAATTGACGAGACTGGAGGAAGTAGTTAGTCATTCTGTGCATCAATAACACTTGCTTTTAAAATAGCATCTGATAAAAGCTTCTGAAACCCGATTTAGTTTTCCTATAACCTGTGAATGATTGACCTGGAATACTGTACAAGTATATGCTTCATATTGTCTGTTTAATGAGTACCAGTGTGGAATTTGGTGAATTTCAAAGTCTGTAAAGTATAATATAATCTTTATAAGGATCTCAACCACAATGACAGAAATACACAGTGACAGCTCAAACTTAGTGACAAGTTAAAGCCAGTCAACAAAGCAACCCAAATTAGTATTGTTTGACAATATTTGGGAGTTGTTTATTTTTCATACAAGCAGGTGGCAGGCTGCCTTTCATTGCATGTATATATTGCATTTAATCTACAATTTTAGTATTGATGCAAAGAAGTATGTACTTTGTACCAACACTACATTTTACTCTGTTTTACTCTGCCTTGAGCCTGGGGAAAAATTGTTTTCTAAAAAGCAGAGGAAAAAGGGGTGGAGACCCATCACACCAGGTCTTCACTCCCTTTACACGATTTCAAGGGTTTGCCCAAGAGGGGAGGGCAGCATTCTTGTACCCAAACATGCAAATCAGATTTTAATGAAGCAAGAAGGGCCCAATAGCACCTTCAACTTTGTTTTCCTCTCTGAATGCAGGGATGGGGTCCATTTGGAAGGGCGCCCAGAAAAAACAGTCAGTAGGCCTTATACCCAGCCCTGCTTATTTAGAGAATCTGAAAGGAGCTGCAGTACAACCAGGAGGCTAGCCAGAATCATAGAATCGTAGAATCATGGAATCTTACAGCACAGAAGGAGGCCATTCGGCCTGTTGTACTTGTGCCAGCTCTTTGAAACAGCTGTCCAATTGAATCCCACATTCCAGATTTTTCTTCACTACCCTGCAAATTAGTCCTCATCAAGTACATGTCCAATTGGCTTTTGAAAGTTCCTATGGAATCTGCTTCCACCACCCATTCATGTAGTGTGTTCCAGATCTAAACAACCCTCTGTGTGAAAACATGTCTCCTCATTACCCCTCTAGTTCTTTTGCCAATTATTTTAAATCTATGACCTCTGGTTACTGACCCACCTGCCAGAGGAAACAGTTTATACCTACTTGCTCTATCAAACCCCCTCATAATTTTGAATACCTCCCCTTAGCCTTCTCTGCTCCAAGGAAACAATCCCAGCTTCTCCAATCTCTTCACATAAATGAAGTCCCTCTTTCCTTGTATCATCCAGGTAAACCTTCTCTGTACCCTCTCCAAGACATCCTTCGTAAAGTGTGGTGCCAAGAATTGTATACAATATTCCCGCAGAGGCCTAAGCAGTGTTTGTAAAGGTTTAGAATGACTTTCTTGTTTTTGCATTCAATGCTCCTATTTACAAAGTCAAGTATCCCATACGTGTTCTTAACCGCCTTCTCATCTTTCCCTGCGACCTTCAAAGATTTGTGAATATGTACCCCCAGGCCCCTCAGCTCTTATACCCCCCTCAAAATAGTATTATTTAGATTATACTGCCTCCCCACGTTATTCCTCCCAAAGTGCATCACTTCACACTTACTGCATTAAATTGTATCTGCCTTGTATCACCATTTCACCAGTCTGTCTATGTCCTCCTGAAGTCTGCTACTATCCTCCTCACTATTTACTACGTTGTCAAGTTTTGTATCATCTGCAAACTTCGAAATTGTACTCCCTATACCCAAGTCCAAGTCATTTATATATAACAAGAAAAGCATTGATAATAATACCGATCCCTGGAGGACCCCCACTGCATACTTCTCTCCAGACAGAAGAACATTTGTTCGCCACTACTCTCTACCTCCTATCCCTAACAAATTACTTACCCAAGTTACCAACGTCCCTTTAATCCCACGTGCTTCTATTTTCCGAATGAGCCTTTATCAAATGTCTTTTGAAAGTCCATCTACTCCAGTCCTTCACAACCCTTCATCAAAGAAAATAAGTATTTTCATTCCATAATGGGACGGGAGGTCTTCTGGTTTTTGCCTTTGGCCAGTACCTATGCAGCAGTCTCTTAGGTTGGTTCAGGTCAAGAGTCAGACGGCGTGTCCAAGTGGGGGGAGGAAATCACAGCCGTGGAATGTAAATCGAATGTTGTTACAAATTCTGATCTGCTGTAGATACTTCTTGGACTCAGTGACATCAGTTGCTCCCATAAATGGTATATGCATCTTAATTTTTTGAGAGTTGGCACTCACTGCCCCTATATTCACTTGAACTCTAGTGTAACTTGGGGGCAAAACAATAGGAACCCCCTTGTGACTTGAACCAGATATTCATGTCTTTTACATGTGTATCTCTTCAATGTTTCCAAAGGTGGACTGAGCAAACATTTAGTGAGATGAAGTTGCTTTATTTCACAGTGGGTAAACACACAGTGCAACAATTATGATCAGATTAATTTAATTCAAACGATACAGCATGTCTGCATAATAATATAAAAATAATGAGCACAGTACACTTCCCTATATCGTTGGGTAATCATGCTTGATTTAAACAAACTAATTTCTAACTTGTCCTTTTGCTCGCCTCCCTGGTTAAGAGCTTTCTGTTTCAGCCTGATTACCTGTGCAGCATTCTGTTTCAAAAGCCTCCCTGACTCTCTCTATCATTATGTTTTGTCTCTTGTTCAATCAGAAAAAAAGGCCTGCCAGACCTTCTGTTGCGTGCCTGGGACCAATAACTCCCCAACACAATGAGTGTGAGGTGGTTATTGATTACTTAGACAAGACAATTAATTGTTTATTATTTACAGGCTATGGGGAAACAACATCAAAGCTAGCTCATTAGCATCTTAACGACTGATTGTCTCAGACTTCTTTCTAACATACATAAATACGCTATGCTCTAAATGCAATGTTTAAAGTAACTCTTTTTCCAAACCCTGAACCATGACAATGGCCAAGACCTAAGGCATTTGTGCCAATGCGGCAACAATGTGAAGTGATACAACTTGGTATGATGCTGCAGCTAGAGTGTGATAGACTCTTAGATATTGTTAGGTCCCTCAAGAATGATGCAAAGCTCTGGGGTGGTTGTAAACCCTTTTTTTTGTTATCTCTCTCTCCTTCTTCTGTCTCACATTTATAATAAAATCTAACCTAGGTGCACCTTAAAGCAATAGATTAACTGATCATTCATAGTCAATGGGTGGAAAATCTAACCTATCTCATTACTTCTTAACTGATTTCCTCACTTTTGTTCAATTTTAGTGGTCCCTGCAATATAGGTCTTGGCTTCACCTTGGCTCCTCAATATAAAAATTGAAAATCTGATAAATAGAAGTTCCGTATTGTGAGCCTTTTTTCCCAAACTTGGAGTTTTGAGTCTGCAAAATCATCCTTTTCACTTTTCCTGCGAATCAATACCCAAAATAGCACAGAATATTTCAAATGTGGTCTTACTGATTAAATATAGACTCAAAATGACCTCTTTTAATCTAGAATTGAATGTCCTCAAGATGGATTCCATCACTTGGTTAATCCTGTTGATTGCAACTTTGTCTGGACTTAATAATTTTAGTACATGGTCAATATACGCAAATCTAAGTTATGCCTGCTGGTGCCTTAGGTTTAAATCACTTGAGAAGATGTAAAATACACTTATCATTAATATTCAAGCTGATTGTATCGTATCTTCACACTCTTTCCTGTCACAAGGCTACATATACTTTGGCATCATCATTGTATTTGACAAGGTCAGTGTCATTACAGGACTCAGACAGGACAAGGCAATGGAGCAGATGGCCCGTCATTTGTCGTTCATCACAACAGTCGATCATCACCGAGTTGCTGTCATTGTAATCCCATTCCCGCATTATTATTTTTGAATGACCAGTACCAGTGCATAAACGGTTGAGGCATTGAGCGGTGCCATAGAAGGAGTGTTCATGTTGTGGCCTCTGTCAGGCTGTTAATCAGCCTACGAACTCTTCTACTACTTCACACTAGTCTAATGTTCAAGTTGATAGAACAGAAAAGGACTGGAGAGTTTATTTTTGGAAGAGGCTAGCCCATATGTCATAGACATGATAACAAAATTGTGCTGGTCCTTCTCATCATTATTTAAACATCCACTGTTCATGCTTCTATTCCTGTATTTACATTCAGTACATGTTTTGTTATTACAGGTGGATCTCCTGTGACATTGCTCACAGTGAGTCAAATGATAGGCTGTTTTCTAATGACAGGAAAATTATACCATGCAACACACAATGTCTTATTATATAATACTAACAGATCTCCCTTGGCATTGCTCATATAATCCGATAATAGACATGTGATGGGTAAGTGTGACGGAAAAAGTGTTCTAGAAAGTAGGCGTGGCACTCATAGGAAGTGATCGTTGCTTTCCTGTGGCAGTGCTTATAAACAAAAACATTTGTTAATAATATTTGCTCCTTGAACAGAATATAGGCCACATAATCTAGACCTGCATTCCAGTGCAGCACTGCAGAAGACGCAATCCGTCAAATGAGACATTAAACCAAGGCCACGCCTGCTGGTTTAGGCAGGTGTTAAAATTCCCATGGTGTTATTTGAAGAAGGGCAGGAAATTTTCCCAGTTCTCTGACTGACATTCCACCCTTAATCAATATCACAAAAAAACAGATGTATGTGCATCATTTACGGCGCAGAATTGCTTTTATCTTTGCCTATGCAACCACACTTACTGGACTTCAAAAGTAATTCAAATCTGTGTGAAATGCTATGAGACATGATAAAGCAGCAAAAAAAAGGCAGTCCTTTTCTTCCTTTCTTTCTTTCTGCTTCTTTCTCATGTAATAATCATCTCTGTGTCCTTCACTGTGTTTCTGTTCTATTCTTTCTCTATCTCCCCTTGTATGGCAGTAACGCTCTTTTTATTGTGGTGTTTGTATCGTTCTATTTGAGTCTTACTCTTTATCTTACTCTTAGTCACTCTTTTCCTAAGTCTTTCCATTCCTTTGTTTTCTCTCTTCTATGTGCTCTCGAAGACTCTATCTGGCTCTCACACATGTTCTTTACTGATGTAATCAATTTTAATCTCTTACCCTCTATTAAAGTCTACGGTCCTTCACATGACCACTCATATTCCTGGAGCAGTGTGTTTATCTGTAAACTTCATCCCTCTTACACGAACAGTCCTCCTAAACATCTTCACCATTTCCTGGAAATATGCAGCCTCATCATCACAAGGAAATATTACTCTTCAACTATCAAGCAGATCATTCATCTCACCTGTGATTCCAATCTACAAAGCCATTACAGAAAAACTTTCTGGACACAATGCAAACTAAAGGGAGTGGCCCTGGAAATAATGGATGCATTGGTAATTATCTTCCAAAATTCTATAGACTCTGGAACAGTTCCTACAGATTGGAGGGTGGCAAATGTAACCCCACTATTTAAAAAAGGAGGGAGAGAAAAAATAGGGAATTACAGACCAGTTAGCCTAACATCAGTAGTGGGGGAAATGCTAGAGTCTATTATAAAAGATGTGATAACAGAACACTTGGAGGGCATTAACAGGATTGGACAAAGTCAGCATGGATTTAGGAAAGGGAAATCATGCTTAACAAATCTACTGGAGTTTTATGAGGATGTAACTAGTAGAATAGATAGGGGAGAACCAGAGGATATGGTGTATTTGGATTTTCAGAAGGCTTTTGATAATGTCTTGGTGAGACCACATCTGGAGTATTGTGTGTAGTTTTGGTCTCCTTATCTGAGGAAGAATGTCCTTACCATGGAGGGAGTGCAACAAAGGTTTACCAGACTGATTCCTGGGATGGCAGGACTGATGTATGAGGAAAGATTGGGTCAACTAGGCTATATTCACTAGAGTTTAGAAGAATGAGAGGTGATCTCATCGAAACATATAAAATTCTAACAGGACTAGACAGACTAGATGCGGGGAGGATGTTCCCGATGTCTGGGGAGTCCAGAACCAGGGGTCACAGTCTCAGGATACGGGGTATGCCATTTAGAACCGAGATGAGGAGAAATATCTTCACTCGGGGTGGTGAACTTGTGGAATTCTCTACCACAGGAGGCTGTGGAGGCCAAGTCATTAGATGTATTCAAGAAGGAGATAGATATATTTCTTAATGGGCGAAAAGCGGGAACAGGGTACTGAGTTAGACGATCAGCTATGATCACTTTGAATGGCGGAGCAGGCCCGAAGGGCCGAATGGCCTACTCTTGCTCCTATTTTCTATATTTCTATGTTTCTCTGAGAGTTCCATTTATTATGCCTGGTCTTTTGTTAATCTTTGTCACCCTGGTGTTTGCCCTGGTATCTGACTGCTGTGCTCTACTCCCTAATCTAATCTTTTTATGATGTGCCCACCCAATGGCTGAAGCATGGGTGGTGACAGGCTGCTGCATTTCTGCCAGAGGCTCTTGAGATGGTGGTGGTCCTTAACCCGTGTGAGCATGGTCACCCTGAGATAGCCCAACTCCAGGCTGCATCACTTGGGTGACAATTCATAAGCCTTGAAGCAGGCAGGAAGTGGGTGTGGCAGGATTTCTTGAGACTATAAGCATTGAACCCAGCCAGTATTCTGAGTTTACCTTCATACTGTGAGCAAGCTGCAGGTGCAAATAATGCCTGGGATGGATGGCAGTTCCCCCATTAGGGAGCGGAAAATTGTAATGTAACTATGGCTCTTTAGGTATCAAGGGTACGCTCTCCTAACATCGTAAATTATAAGTAAATCAAACACAGCTTGAATCTTGATACATGTTTTGTCTTGGAGGCAGTATTAGATAACAGTAATACACTCCCCTGAGACTTTATCTTATGCCCAGTCCAAAGGATTGTTCACACTTCCTATGAACTGAAATGTATTTTTATGCACAAAGCTAACTGGGATTTACCGTGCCCCAGGGTAAACAATAAACCTCTTTACAGTCAATGGCTGAGGTTTTCTACTTCTGTGCTCACCAACCTGTGATTTTACATCCTTTGAATAGGTACTGATTTTTGTCTCCGCTATGTTCCATAAACAGGAGCAAACAGGGCATTAAGGAGGAAGAAAATAGATGGGGGTCGGTGACACGGTATCTATGCCCATGTTGCGCATTTTTGCTACAGATTACAGAAGTATGCGAGAGCTTCATTATATTATAATGTGGGGGAAGTGATGTTGGTACCATTTTTCATTCTTTATGCCAGATGTACACAGATTCTTAATTTTGTAGGAGGGTGTTTGGTGCGCCCATTTTTGAATGCCACCTACTCCCTTGGGAAAATGGAGGCTCTTCTGCAAATCCCGCTTTGTTTGTGCTATTTGAACAGAGAAGAAGAAGAGAAAACCTGGATGGATGCAAGGCTTTTTATTTATTTACTTTCCTTCAGCACCATTTAGCCATCAATGGGTTTACCAATGAGAATCACTCTGATGTGAGGGCCTAGGAAGAAGAGAAGGTTCCCAACAAGGACGGCAGGTGGGTCGCAATGCCTGAGAGGTGCTCTGTGCTCACCTACTTCTGTGTACAGAGGTGACCAGATGGCAGATGATTTGCGTAACCAAACACTCCAACTATCAATGTAAGTTGTGACAGAAGGAACAGATACATGTGAAGGCCTGACTAACCATTGTGGTATACGATTCGTTAGAAGTACTCCAATCACAGCATGTCACTCTTTACTTGATGCCAGAGTGATCATCAACCAGCAAAGCCTGATTGACCACAAATGCCAAAAAACCTTCAACCATATTTGCAGGTATTGTTGCACCCACCCAGAAATGACTATGGGGAAGAATCTTATAGAATCATATAGAAATCGTACAGCAGGGAAAGAGGCCATTCGGCCCATCGAGTTCACGCTGGCTCTATGCAAGTGCAATCCAGCTAGTCCAATTCCCCAGCCCTATCCCCATAGCCTTGCAATTTTTTTCGTTTCAAGTACTTTTCCAGTTCCCTTTTGAAAGCCATGATTGAATCTGCCTCCACCACCCCCTCGGACAGTGCATTCCAGATCCTAACCACTCAGTGTGTAAAAAAGTTTTTCCTCATGTCACCTTTGGTTCTTTTGCCAATCACCTTAAATCTAAATCATCTGGTTCTTGACCATTCCACTACTTTCTCTCTATTTACTCTGTCCAGACCCTTCATGATTTTGAATACCTCTATCAAATCTCCTCACAACCTTCTCGGTTCCAAGGAGAACAACCCCAGCTTCTCCAGTCCACTCACGTAACTAAAGTCCCTCATCACTGGAATCATTCTAGTAAATCTCTTCTCCACCCTCGCTAACATCTTCACATCTTTCCTAAAGTGTGGTGCCCAGAACTGAACACAATACTCCAGTTGTGGTCAAACCAGTGTTTTATAAAGGTTCATCATGACTTCCATACTTTTGTACTCTATACATCTATATATTTATTTCTTTATTTTTTAATGGGATGTGGGCATCGCTGGCAAGGCCAGCATTTATTGCCCGTCACTAATTGCCCTTGAGAAGGTGGTGGTGAGCTGCTTTCTTGAACCGTTGCAGTCCATGTGGTGAAGGTTCTCCCACAGTGCGGTTAGTTAGGGAGTTCCAGGATTTTGACCCAGCAACGATGAAGGAATGATGATATATTTCCAAGTCGGGATGGTGTGTGACTTGGAGGGGAATGTGCAGGTGCTGTTGTTCCCATGTGCCTGCTGCCCTTGTCCTTCTAGGTGTACAGGTCGCGGGTTTGGGAGGTGTTATCGAAGAAGCCTTGGTGAGTTGCTGCAGTGCATCCTGTGGATGGTACACACTGCAGACACGGTGCATCGGTGGTGAAGGGAGTGAATGTTTCGGGTGGTGGATGGGGTGCCAATTAAGTGGGCTGCTTTGACCTGGATGGTGTCGAGCTTCTTGAGTGTTGTTGGAGCTGCACTAATCCAGGCAAGTGGAGAGTATTCCATCACACTCCTGACTTGTGCCTTGCAGATGGTGGAAAGGCGTTGGGGAGTCAGGAGGTGAGACACTCACCACAGAATACCCAGTCTCTGACCTGCTCTTGTAGCCACAATATTTATGTGGCTGGTCCAGTTAAGTTTCCAGTCAATGGTGACCCCCAGAATGTTGATGGTGGGGGATTCAGCGATGGTAATGCCGTTGATTGTCAAGAGGAGGTGGTTAGACTCTCTCTTGTTGGAGATGGTCATTACCTGGCATTTGTCTGGCGCGAATGTTACTTGCCAGTTATCAGCCCAAGCCTGGATGTTGTCCAGGTCTTACTGCATGTAGGCACGGACTGCTTCATTATCTGAGGGGTTGCGAATGGAACTGAACACTGTGCAAACATGAGCAAACATCCCCATTGCTGACCTTATGATGGAGGGAAGGTCATTGAAGCAGCTGAAGATGGTAGAACACTGCCCTGAGGAATTCCTGCGGCAATGTCCTGGGGCTGAGGTGATTGGCCTCCAACAACCACTACCATCTTCCTGTGTGCTAGGTATGACTCCTGCCACTGGAGATTTCACACTGATGACCATTGACTTCAATTTTACTAGGGCTCCTTGGTGCCACATTCGGTCAAATGCTGCCTTAATGTCAAGGGCAGTCACTCTCACCTCACCTCTGGAATTCAGCTCTTTTGTCCATGTTTGGACCAAGGCTGTAATGAGGTCTGGAGCCGAGTGGTCCT
The DNA here is from genome assembly GCF_035084215.1 of Heptranchias perlo. Classification (NCBI taxonomy): domain Eukaryota; kingdom Metazoa; phylum Chordata; class Chondrichthyes; order Hexanchiformes; family Hexanchidae; genus Heptranchias; species Heptranchias perlo. The sequence goes on along the minus strand of NC_090330.1, from coordinate 75,564,458 downwards.
GGCAGAACCCAAACTGAGCATCGGTGAGCAGGTTATTGGTGAGTAAGTGCCTCTTGATAGCACTGTCGACGACACTTTCCATCACTTTGCTGATGATTGAGAGTAGACTGATGGGGCGTTAATTGGCCGGATTGGATTTGTCCTGTATTTGTGGACAGGATATACTTGGCAAATTTCCACATTGTCGGATAGATGCCAGCATTGTAGCTGTACTGGAACAGTTTGACTAGAGGCACGGCTAGTTCTGGAGCACAAGACTTCAGCACTACAGCCAGGATGTTGTCGGGACCCATAGCCTTTGCTGTTACCAGTGCATTCAACCATTTCTTGATACCACGTGAAGTGAATGGAATTGGCTGAAGACTGGCTTATATGATGGTGAGGATATCGGGAGGAGGCCGAGATGGATCATCCACTCGGCACTTCTGGCTGAAGATGGTTGCAAACGTTTCAGCCTTGTCTTTTGCACTCACCTGCTGGGCTCTGCCATCATTGAGGATGGAGATGTACACGGAGCCTCCTCCTCCCGTTAGTTGTTTAATTGTCCACCACCATTCACGACTGGATGTGGCAGGACTGCAGAGCTTTGATCTGATCCGTTGGTTGTGGAATTGCTTAGCTCTGTCCATAGCATGTTGCTTCTACTGTTTGGCATGCATGTAGCCCTGTGTTATAGCTTCATCAGGTTGGCATCTCATATTTAGGTACTCTTGGTGCTGCTCCTGCCATGCTCTTCTACACTCCTCACTGAACCAGGGTTGATCCCCTGGCTTGTTGGTAATGGTAGAGTGAGGAATATGCCGGGCCATACGGTTACAGATTGTGCTGGAATACAATTTTGCTGCTGCTGATGGCTCACTGTGCCTCATGAATGCCCAGTTTTGAGCTGCTAGATCTGTTCTGAATCAATCCCATTTAGCACGGTGATAGTGCCACACAATATGTTGGATGTTGTCCTCAGTGTGAAGACGGAACTTCGTCTCCACGAGGACTGTGCGGTGGTCACTCCTACCAATACTGTCATGGACAGATGCATCTGCGACAGGTAAATTGGTGAGGACGAGGTCAAGTAGGTTTCTCCCTCATGTTGGTTCGCTCACCACCTGCCGCAGGCCCAGTCTGGCAGCTATGTCCTTCAGGACCCGGCCAGTTCAGCCAGTAGTGGTGCTACCGAGCCACTCTTGGTGATGGACATTGAAGTCCCCCACCCAGAGTACAATCTGTGCCCTTGCTACCCTCAGGGCTTCCTCCAAGTGGTGCTCAACATGGAGGAGGACTGATTCATCAGCTGAGGGAGGGCGGTAGATGGTAATAAGCAGGAGATTTCTTTGCCCATGTTTGACCTGATGCCATGAGATTTCATGGGATATGGAGGTAATGTTGAGGACTCCCAGGGCCACTCCCTCCTGACTGTATATCACTGTACCACCACCTCTGGTGGGTCTGTCCTGCCGGTGCGACAGGACATACCCATAAAGCCCAGGATCCCGTATGCTTTTTTAACTGCTTTCTCAACCTGCCCTGCCACCTTCAACGATTTGTGCACATAGAACCCCAGATCTCTCAGTTCCTGTACCCCTTTTAGAATTGTGCGCTCTAGATTATATTGCCTCTCCTCGTTCTTCCTACTGAAATATATCACTTCGTATTTTTCTGCGTTAAATTTCTTCTGCCACGTGTCCGCCCATGCCACCAGTCTGTCTATATCCTCTTGAAGTCTATCACTATCCTCCTCACTGTTTATTACCCTTCCAAGTTTTGTGTCATCTCCAAGTTTTGAAATTTTGCCCTGTCCACCCAAGTCCAAGTCATCAATATATATCAAGAAAAGTAGTAGTCCCAGCACCAACCCCTGGGGAACACCACTGTACAACTCTCTCCAGTCTGAAAAACAACCATTCACCACTACTCTCTGTTTCCTGTCACTTAGCCAATTCTGTATCCATGTTGCTACTGCCCCTTTTATTGCATGGTCCGCAATCTTGATGATAAGCCTACAACGCGGCACTTTATCAAACGCCTTTTGAAAGTCCATATGCACCACATCAACTGCACTGCCCTCATCTACCCTCCCTGTTACCTCATCAAAAAACTCTATTAGGTTAATTAAATGCGATTTGCCTTTAACAAATCTGTGCTGGCTTTCCCTAATCAACCCATACTCACCCAAGTGACTGTTAATTCTGTCCCGGTTTATCCTTTCTAAAAGTTTCTCCACCACCAAGGTTAAACTGACTGGCCTATAGTTGCTGTGTTTACCCTTACACCCTTTTTTGAACAAGGGTGTGACATTTGCAATTCTCCAGTCCTCTGGCACCACCCCCATATCTACGGGTGTTTGGAAGATTATGGCCAGTACCTCTGCAATTTCCACTCTTACTTCCCTCAGCAACCCATGCATCCCATCCGGACCGGGTGACTTATCTGCTTTAAGTACAGCTAGCCTTTCTAGTAACTCTCCTTTATCAATTTTTAGCCCATCCAGTATCTCAACTACATTTCCTTTCCTGAGACTCTGGCCGCATCTTCTTTCTTGGTAAAGAGTGATGAAAAGTACTCATTTAGTATCTCGGCCATCCCCTCTGCCTCCCTCTTCTTACTACCCGTTTACTGTTTACATGCCTATAAAAGGCTTTTGGATTCCCTTTTATGTTGGCCGCCAATCTATTCTCATACTCTCTCTCTTTGCCCCTCTTATTTCCTTTTTCACTATCCCTCTGCCTGGTTCTCACTTGTGTTATCAACCTGACATCTGTCATACGCCCCTTTTTTCTGTTTCATCTTACTCACTATCTCTTTTGTCATCCAGGGAGCTCTGGCTTTAATTGCCCTACTTTTCTGCCTCGTGGCCTATAGAATACACCCAGTAGTGTAATGGCACCTCTTTTATGTCTTAACTCTAACCAAATAGATTCTGATGTGGAGATGCCGGTGATGGACTGGGGTTGACAATTGTAAACAATTTTACAACACCAAGTTGCTGGACTATAAATAGATTCTGTCCTTGACCCATCCTGGATATCCTCTCTCTCCAGTACTGCAATATTCTCCTTAATCAATACTGCCACCCACCTCCAGCTCTCCTTTCTTTCTTTCTCTATCTTTCCTGAACGCCTGTATCCAGGAATATTTAGTATCCAATCCTGCCCTTTTTTGAGCCAGGTCTCCATTATCGTCATGACATCGTATTCCCATGTGGCTATTTGCGCCTGCAGTTCACCAACCTTGTTTACCACCCTTCGTGCATTTATACTGCAAACCAGTCTTAAACTTTCTTGTACTTTCTCTTAGTCTGATCCCCCCTAATACTGTACTATTACTTGCTCTAGTGCTATCTTTCTCTCCCAATGCTTTGTGCCCCTTGTTTCTCCTTTCCAATGCTACATCCTGGTGCCCATCCCCCTGCCAAATTAGTCTCTGCCACAGGGTCTGGGTCGTCAGAAAGCCAGATGCAGAACTGCAACATCTGCTGAAAGGACATCTGCAGCTAACATGCACCATAGGGCTGATACAGTGACAGAATCAGTCATGTGCAACCCAAAAACTGCACATCAGGCCACCTTTACCTTAATTTTTGTCTGTCACCGGATTCCTTGCCTGTTCAGCCTTAGCAAAAGCTGTTAATTGGTTGCCCTTGAGTCGGGTGGAAAATTTGCATGTGCAATAGGCAGAAGTAAAGGCAGGCCTGGTAATGAGACAAAGTAGGTCGTAACGGTCTTCCCGCTTCATTGTGCTCCCCACTGATGGAAGAGCTCCAACTTTAACAAATGCTCAGAAGAAATGGGCCTTCTCTGATCAGAGGATTGTAGATGGACAGGCAGCAAAGACCAGTGGACCAAAAAACGGGAAGTGCCTTTTTCTTTCAGGGCCTTGGAGGTCAAATGGAGCCCCAGTGGCTCGCGAGGCTTGGTCTGCAAGATTCAACTTAAAAAACTTTAAAAGAAAAATTAGAAAAACTAAAAATAATATACCTGCAGCCAGCTCCAGGCCCCTTGTAGCCTTCAGCTCTGCAGCATCTGTGGTCTGCCACAAGCAGGGCTACATGCTTCTTTTACCAGAGGCACTTGTCAAAGGAGGTGGGACAGAGGCAGGGGGGCAATAGGCCTAGTTCCAGAAACACAGCATTGGTGAGAAGAATTAGCCCTGCCCTCTCACTGCCATTTACATGTAGCAGGGTGGGCAAGTGATGGCTGTTGTAATCAGCCCCCAGTGATGGTGGCAGAGAATGTTGAAGGCAGTTTTTTTTGGGGTGGGAACAAGGTGATGGACTTCCCCGGCTGAATTTCCTCCGTTTTGCACTCTGAGATCAACTGAAAGTGGGTGGAATCCTGCATTAAAATCTAGCTAGGTGTTCTTGTTTTCTGGAGGAGAGCAGGGGTTTCTCACCGACCGTGGCTGTTTTTTGCTAATACTTCTCACCATTGTTTTGTTTTTGGAACTGAGTTCTGGATAATTCTGCAGGGTTACTACTAGACTTGCAGGAGATTGGAGAACTGCCAGGGAACTGTGAAAATGGCAATATTCAGCTGTTTCTCTGGGGTTAAGAAATTGTTAGAACCCCCATAAAATTTCAGGGGCACTGCATTTTCTAATTTACTGACCATGTACCACTTGGCTCAGTGCTTACCAAAGTGTCGCCAACATTACTTCCATGATGACGGCACCCTCTGGTGTAAACACATGGAATTATATAATGGCCCAGAATTTGCTGGAGTGGGGCACCTCATGGCATTCCCTGTTAGTTAGATTTATTCCTGCAGTCTTCAGCTCAAAATCTTTTTGCCCACAAAATTGAAGGAATTGCGAGCTGATAACGGCACAGTGAGAAGAACTGGTCATCTGGGACCTGAGTGAACAATGGGACAAACAGTGTATCTCCTTAACCAATGAGATTCAAGGATTGAGAAATAAACAGTGGACTGAGAAGGAGGGTGAAATAGAGGGGGTGAATTCAAAAATCAGGCACAGAGAGAGAAATAAAGAGAGGGAAAGAAAGAAAGAGAGAGAAAAACAGAAAGGAAAAGTAAGAAAATAAATTTTAATTTTTAAATTTTACATTTTTAAAATCTCCAACAGCAATTCACAACCTGAAGGAATGGGAGTCCACAGTTTTAATTGTTCACTTTCTGGGCAAGCGAGGTTGATTGGCAGTCATTAACACTTATCACGTCATTAAAGGGGTACTTATGCTGTTAATTACTAGACTTAACTTTCTGTAGCGAATTTAATTGTCAATTAATGTGGAGGTGCAGCAACTTCATGAAAATCACAGGAAGGTTAAGTGCAAGATGCCATCTTCACGAGGCTAACGGCGGAGTGGCGCAAATCGGCCAGCAACTTGTGGTGATTCACAATTCACGGGATATCTCTTCCTCGCTATAAGTTGATGGCCGATTTGCACATTAATAATGGCGTGCGTCATTTCCATGCCGTTATTTTTTCAGCAAAATCTGGGCCAATATAGTTTTGATTGCTATAATGAAAAGAAAGAAAGAATTTGCATTTATACAACACCTTTCATGACCTCAAGTCGTTCCAAAGTGCTTCGCAGCCAATTAAATACTTTTTGAAGAGTATTCACTGATTTAGTGTAGGGAAACGTGCCCATCAATTTGAACACAGCAAGGTCCCACAACAGCAATGAAATAATGACCAGATAAACCGTTCTAGTGATGTTGGTTGAGAGTTAAATATTGGTCAGGACACCAGGAGAACACCCCTGTTCTTTTTCGAATAGTGCCATGGGATCTTTTGCCTCTACCTGAGAGGGCAGATGGGTTTAACATCTCATCCGAAAGATGGCATAGTGCTAACAACTCAGGGCCAAGTAAACTTAATGAAACAACGGCCTCAAAGGGGCCCGATCCAGTCTGGAGGAGCTAAAAGGTCCTAAAGGAACAGAGATGTAGAAGTAGCAGGGATATTCCAGATAGAGCAAAAGTGGCTGGAATTGATTAAAGGGGATCAGATAAGAGGATGGCACCAGGAAGGAACCCAAAGAGACTGTGGAATTGTGTTGTAGTGCCAGACAGCTGAGAGGTATAGACAACAAATGGTAAGGACCATGGTTACATGAGAGGGACCTGTAAGGAGCAAGATGGAGAGGTGTAAGTTCTTAATAGAATTCAGTGATTTCTGGCGCTGCATGAAAAAAAAGGCAAGAAATTCTCTTGTTTATGCTTCAAGTAATTTATTTAATTATTCCTTCTTGAAATTTAAAGATATTGGGTACATCGTGGGTCACTGGCTGCCTTCAGGCCTATGGTAGTCTAAATGAACTCACTCTACATTGCGGTAAGAAGAGGGTCACAGTAATATGCTTCTTCTAGCAACATGGAAAAAAACATTCATTTATTTAAAGAATGATGAAGACTACCTCACACCATTGTTCCCTAATCAACATCAGTGTGGGAGCATCATCACTAGAAGGACTGCAGCAGTTTGTGTAGAAGGACCACTGCAACTTTCTCAGGTCAACTAGGGATGGGCTGTCTTGCCAGAGTCATCCACATCCCAACAACAAATTAAACAAAAACACAGACATTTGGGTAAATGGACATTAGCCTCCTGTGTGATTTCTAACAGCTGTCCTCCCACATCAACAAAGATTAACTGTCTCGGTGCTGAATTTAGATTATCCTCCCTTTTGCCCAAAGGAGAGACAAAATAAACAGTGAAAAATCAGCTTAAGTGTCAGCCACTAGTGGGAGTTGACAGATCAACTAACTCAATCATTACCACAAGGGAATAAAAACAGCTTTCATGGAGAAAACATCATAAGCTTTGATAATTCTTAAATGATAACAGCGAAGACACAATACTTGAACTCCTGTTCATTTATTGTTTTGTGTCTCTTCTCAAAGCCTGAAAAAATCTCAAGCAACTGACCAGATATATTTATGGTACGCTAAGATTTCCAATGCCCTAAAGCTAACTGGGTGTTGTTCCAATGACAGACTGCTTTCAAAACATATGAGTAATAGCAATGGATTGTAAAGATAATACATGCTGATTCTTGTTTGCCTGAGGTGCTAATAACACAGAGGTTTTAAAGTAATTCATCCTAAAAAAACATGTGGAGGTAAATTTTGAGAGATTCCACTTTAGGCTTGCTGGATGGGAATGTGAATTGGAGAATTGGACACAAAAGTCAGTACGCCTTATTTATGTTGCTCCTGATTTTACCGTCATTAATTTTAATGACCAGAAAAATCAGGAGTGCCACAAGCCGAGTGCAGAAATCGAATGAGATTCCGCATTGGGAGTGGAGTCTCTGAAAATTTACCCTATAGAATTCTCTCACAATTCTCCCAGACACATTGCATGGCTATTTAAATTGTATTATTATATCTAGATTGAACACAGAGATGGGACAAGGCATTTTGCAGTTCTATTTCTCCAATTTTCTCCCTTCTTCTGAAGGAAGTGACTATTGTGAGGTACAGTTCCATAAGCTTCAGCTGCCCTCTCTCTTGCCCAAATGCTCATTGTGAACCCAACCAGTGAGCATCAGCAGGCTATTAGATTGTGCAGAGAATCATAGCTGGCTCCAATCCTGCTCTGACCCAATGGCCAAACAGCAGTGGTCACTGGACAACAATTAGCCCTAAGCTGTTGAGGGTCACCGCAGGGCTTCAACTGTTGCACTGGTTGAGATCAGCTAACTTGGAACAGAACAATAATGAAATCTGGGACCTTCCGATCAGTACTGCAACATATTTTGTTGCATTTTTAATGAATTTTCCAATCCAGTTAATTTCTTTAAGTGAGAAAATGTATCGTAACTTCAAATGTATAAAAATCTGGAACAAAGTTAGAGTAAAGTGGTAAACTGCAGAAATCTTTCAAGGCTTAATGATTATTAAATATAAAATTATATTGCCACAAGTAAAACAATTTTTCATCAATAGCAGAATACCAGCCAAATTCAAGCATTTAAACTTTACCTTAGAAAAACACAAGATATTCTTTGATAAATAGAATGTCGGTGTTGTTTTTATGAATTAATAGCAAATGAATAATAAGATGCACAGTTTATTCCATGAGTGACGATGATATGATTATGTACAGGTATCAGAGACATCGGAGGGTAATGAGCCCTTCCTCAGGACAGGGTAATTTGCACATCTCACAGGCATCTCATTGTACATTGACAATGCAGCCTGGAAGTTGTGAGACTCCATTCCCAATGCTGTGTTTCATTTGATGGCAATGTAGATCAGAGAATTGGACACCCAGAGCGGTGTCGCACAATATCAGTTCTTATTTGTCAAAGACCTATAGTTTATGGATAAATAACCACCAAATAACATCAGCCACATAACTCCCAGGGGCACAGGTGTGAATGAGTTATGTTGGTTACAACATAAGTAGTTTATTTCCTGTAAACAAACAGTCCCCAATGACTATTCAATTTGTAAATTGAAGTACTTTAATATGGTTTGTGTTTATCATTATTTGATAATGATAAACACAGAGGATCTGAATGGTACAGTGACAATAGACAAGCATAGGAACTGACAGAGGGGTGAGCATGATTGCAAGATATGTAGATATTTATGGCCAGCCTGGTTATGACAACGAAATATCACACATATAGTTACATCATACGGGAGCACGGATTGGAGAACCTGACACAGAAGTACATGCATCTAATTCAGGGCACTTTTGATTTCCTGACCATTTATTTTAATCACTGTAAAGTCTGGAGTGCTAGAAGTCGGGTTTTTTTTAATTCACTCATGGGATGTGGGCGTCACTGGTAAGGCCAGCATTTATTGCCCAAACCTGATTGCCCTTGAGAAGGTGGTGGTGAGCTGCCTTCTTGAACCGCTGCAGTCCATGTGGTGAAGGTTCTCCCACAGTGCTGCTAGGTAGGGAGTTCCAGGATTTTGACCCAGCGACGATGAAGGAATGGCGATATATTTCCAAGTCGGGATGGAGTGTGACTTGGAGGGGAATGTGGAGGTGGTGTTGTTCCCATGTGCCTGCTGCCCCTGTCCTTCTAGATGGTAGAGGTCGCAGGTTTGGGAGGTGCTGTCGAAGAAGCCTTGGTGAGTTGCTACAGTGCATCCTATAGATGGTACACACTGCAGCCACTGTGCGCCAGTGTTGAAGGGAGTGAATGTTTAGGGTGGTGGATGGGGTGCCAATCAAATGGGCTGCTTTGTCCTGGATGGTGTTGAGCTTCTTGAGTGTGGTTGGAGCAGCATTCATCCAGGCAAGTGGAGAATTTTCCATCACACTCCTGACTTGTGCCTTGTAGATGGTGGAAAGGCTTTGGGGAGTCAGGAGGTGAGTCACTCGCCGCAGAATACCCAGCCTTTGACCTGCTCTTGTAGCCACAGTATTTATGTGGCTGGTCCAGTTAAGTTTCTGGTCAATGGTGACCCCCAGGATGTTGATGGTGGAGGATTTGGCGATGGCAATGTCGTTGAATGTCAAGGGGAGGTGATTAGACTCTCTCTTGTTGGAGATGGTCATTGCCTGGCACTTGCCTGGCGTGAATTTTACTTGCCACTTATCAGCCCAAGCCTGGATGTTGTCCAGGTCTTGCTGCATGCGGGTATTCTGACCTTCACACCTGAATTCGTGAGATGTGCTTCTGACCTGCAAAGCTTATTCCCGGGTACACATATTCATAAAATCTACCCTATTGCATCATTAAAAGATGTTACAACACAAATGTTAAACCCACAGACAATTGATGAGGAGGAATTCGTTATGAAGTACAATGGTTTCACAATTGGCTTAGTGGTAACACTCTTGCCTCTGAGTCAGAAAGTTGTGGATTCCAGTCACATTACAGAGACTCGAGCACATAATCTAGGCTAATACTTCAATGCAATAATGAGGGAGTGCGGCATTGTCAGAGGTGCCGTCTTTCGATTGAGATGTTAAACCGAGGTCCCGCCTCCCTCTCAAGCAGATGTAAAAGGTCTTCGAAGAAGAGCATGGGATTTCTCCTGCTGCCCTGGCCAACATTTATCTCTCAATCAACATTACCAAAACAGTCATTTTGGTCATTTCTCTCATTGCTGTTTGTGGGACCTTGCTGTGGGCAAATTGGTCACCGCGTTTCCCTATAATTCACCAGTGGCTCCACTTCAAAAGTACTTTATTGATTGTGAAGCATTCTGGGATGCCCTGAGGTTATGAAAGATGCTATATAAATGCAAGTTCTTTCTTCTTTCTTCCTTGAAAAGCTCAGATAGCATCATAAATCTTAGCTAATTCATAATCTATTTTAAATATGTAAATAGATAATTAAAAAATCAATGGCTTCCTCAAAGCTGAGATCTTTCCTTTATTGCTGAGAAACCTAGCTAAAAGGTCAGAAGCAGGGCACCTCCTAGATTTAAAGGGAAGCCAATCTGGCTCCAATTTTACATGGCTCTATTGGCAGCATGGAGCCTCTATGTGGGTGAGCATGGGTTGCAAAATTGGGCACATAGTCCTTCATGCTTGATTCCCTGCGCACCATGTTTTGCAGTGTAGAAAAATGGGAAGCCCAATGCCAACCTATTTGAATTGGTAAATCAGTTTAAACACATCATCAGTGAGAATGGTGATTAAAAACCTATACCTACCCATAGTGCCAATTAAAAAGTGCAAAGAACATCTTAAAACTAGCAGCTCGAATGCCAATATTTCAGTCCACTTTCTAATCCATAAATCCACACCAAATAGTTTAAACTGGTCCTATACTGGACTTAGTGTTCTCCCTGGTGACTCCTGTTCCATACTTGTCATGCAGCTCCCTCAAATAAAATGGGCATGGTCTTTCCTGTAGAAGTAGATTTTTTGAAGCTGCCAATCAGGCCTGAAAATGTTTCGGATTTTTTATGTGTTTTTTTCGCTAAACCTTTTAGGGTAGGTGGATGGTTAAAATAGCAGCCTGATGCTAAATGGTGTATTCCCAATACGTTCATGCCTGTTGCCATTTTAACTGCCGGGCTGCCAGGAGCCGCCCGCCTGGGTGATGACTTCATTCAGAACCCCCTCCCGATCATAACTACCAATCATGGCAGTGATACCTGTGCCGGAGCCACCAGTGAAACCTAGTACAAACAGGTTCAGCTGGTCAGAACAGGACCAGGTAAGTTTAAGTTTTTAGTTTTTTGAAGCTTTCCTTGTGGACCAGGAGGAGCAGGAGCCGTCTTCTCTGGGCCCCACAAGGAAACATTGGGCTTCTCCTGCCTTGGGCTCCACTCTCCTAACAGCGATTGTCAGCAGACCTCCTCGAGTCCCCGGCAGCAGCTTCCTCCCACGCAAAATCCCACTCACACCTGCTGGCCTCCTCATCATTCCCACCGGGATCGTGCGGAAGTCTGTCCTAGAAGATGGTAATGAGGCCCGGGAATTAAAATGACCTGGGCCTCATGCCAGCACCGTCATGAGCACTTCCTGCCCACCTCAGCCTCCACATGCCACATTCATGCCTGGAGTTAAAATCCAGGCTTCAGAGGGTGAATTTTCACACTGAGAGTTGCGCTGTTTCGATGCCAATGGAAAAGCTTTTGTGTCCACCAGTGGTCAGGAGAGGAAGTTCCACACGGGTTTCTTGGGACAGCTCCTTTGCATATCCATTGGAGTGGGGATTAGGTAAATCCTGTGTAAAATGGGTGTAATCTGCTGGAATGCATTGCAACTGGAGTACAACCTTTAAAAAGACAACTCCGCTTGCACACTCCAGCAGCAGACTGGGGGACAACCAGGTATGGAAGGAGCAGCACTGGGCTCACTCACGTAACTTTGAGATAAGTCATTGATCTTTTATTATACTTCTCAAGACTTTCTACAGCAGGGCCCTCTGGAACAAGTAGCCAAACAAGCAAGCACAGCATGCCACCTGAGCACAGAAGAAAAACATATCATTTTTCTGGCTTGGACCTCCAAGCCCTCCTGGGTATCTGTGCCAGCAAGCCAGCTAGGAATGTCACCTGAAAGGAGAGGTGGTACTAGAACTGAGTGCCAACTCTTTCATTCCCAAGATTGCCCACCAGTACCCCAAGAATTTTAATGACCTCATCAGAACAGGCAAGGTAATGCACTGGACACTCTCCCTTTTCCTCCTTGTCCAAACTGGGTATCAACACATTCTTCAACCCCTTGTAACAATATTTGTATAACTAACCCTGCACAATGAACTTAAGTTAAAGGGGTCTCTAAACCTTGGGATTTTGCATTATGGATACCCAACTCCCCAACCAGCAATTAATTACACACCCAACCCTACAATCCCTTCCTCCAGGCTCATACCTCCACATCTTTTACTTCACCTCTTCTATGCCACTAGGCACACCCTTCTCAACTGCTAGACTTCTTCTCATTAACTCGAACTGCTTGCAGGAGAAATGGATGCAGAATGCTCCTCTGGGTCCCACAAGGAAACCTTGGGCTTCCCCTGCCCCAGCTTCCCTCCCTCTTCACTGACCATGATGTCCTCCTGACTCCCCTCCTACACACATCTTAGTGTAGGGAACTGTTCCCTCCTGCTGCCCAAAATCCTGCTGCCACCCACCAGATAGGTAGTTCTTGCTGCTGGGTTTGGGCTGACCATGCGGGTGAGGCTCAGGTGTTAAAATCTCCCGGGCCTCATGCTGCAGAGGGTTGGATGGTTTCTCATCTGCCTCAGGCCCCCAAGCACCGATCCTGCTCTTAGATAAAACAGACCCCTCTGAATCTGCTGTTTTACAATGCAGTCCAAGGTAACAAAACTATGGAACAAAAATAACACATTGTCTCTGGCATAAAAATTGTAAAATGGTGAGATTAACCAGAAATAATAATTTGACTTGAAAAATGGGCCTGTTTACTAGGAGATTACAGGGCGTTTTGATAGTGATGTTTAAAATTATGAAAGAAATGGGACAGACTGTTTCCAGTAGTTGAAAGATCTATGATAAGGGGATATAGAGATAAGATTAAATGTAAGAGATTTAGGGCAAAGAGCAGGCAAAACTTTTTTATTCACAGGGTTGTGAGTCTGTGAAATGTACTACCAGAATTATAAACAATTTTACAACACCAAGTTATAGTCCAGCAATTTTATTTTAAAATAAAATTGCTGGACTATAACTTGGTGTTGTAAAATTGTTTACAATTGTCAACCCCAGTCCATCACCGGCATCTCCACATCATGACTACCAGAATTAGTGATTGAAACAAAGACCATCAAAGATTTGATTAGATGGGTAGTTGAAGGAAAGGGGGATAAAAGGATATGAGAACACAGTGGGCACATGGGATTAGGACTACTGCTCATGTGGAGGATGAACAACAACACTGGCTGAACATCCTGTTTCCGTGTTGTCATTTCTATGTAATTCTCCTACCTGTAATGATAATGTGACATTACTGTTTAAGAAACTACAAATATTTTAGCCAGAGGCTACTGGGTTCAAAAGGCTTCAAATCAAGTTTTCAGTGCATTACTTATAAAACATTCCTGTTCTTGAAAGAATGTAAGCAGATATCTCTTGTGACTCCGCAAACAACACCCCATTAAAGATTAATGATCATCACCTGACATTAGAGGCCTCTTGAGATAAATGACATCATTACTGTACATGTGATTGATTAAACCAATTATTTTACAATTGCAATCCAACAAGACAGAAGAAAACTTTAATAGAAAATGAGGTGCATGGGCCCGAAAAGTACACTTTGCAGCTAGGAAATACACACTCTATTAAAGTCCTCCAGCATTTGGGATTGTTTAACTTACAAATGCTAATATTTACAGACCGCAGTTGAGCATTAGCCTGCACTGGCATAGATCCTTGTATTCTTTTTTAATATATTAATGGATTCTGAAGTTTGTGACTCGTTAGTTCTACCTATATTATAATTAAATAAAACTGAGGAACAAAGCTGCTGCCATAACAGTTTGCGTTAATCGTGCTGTTCCTTAATTAAGCAGTGCTATACAGGTATGTGCATTGTAGCAGGGAGCTGTGAATGCATTGGTTGGTTGAAGAGTGAGACTGCAGGTCAAATCCTTCAGTTGACCAGTCTATCATTAATTCTCTACCTCAGTTCATGTACTCATTCAGACATTATTAGCAAGAACACTGATTTATGATTTTCACAGAAAAATGCACAGGATCAAGGAAGTCAACCCCCAAAACACTGGGAAAAAATTGTGACTGTCTAAAATCCTTTTATTTTGTTCTTCCCACATCATCAATTTAACCAACACAACCATAAACACATTAACTGGTCATTTATCTCATTGTTGTTTGTAGGACCTCATTGTGTGCAAATTGGCTACCATGCTGTCTACATAACAGTGACTACAGTTCAAAAGTAATTCATTGACTGTGAAGCACTTTGGAATGTTCCAAGGACATAAAAAGATATTGTGCAAAAGCAAGTTCTTTTCTGCATAAAGAGTGCTTGCTGATGCCATTATCAGTCTCATTGGCTTAGATGCATTACGGGGATACATTTTTAGGGAATCTGATCTCAGCGTGGAGTCTTGTTTGATGGAAGCATGGACTGGATATCTGGGTGCAGAGATTATTGTATCTGATTCACGCGTTCCTGACTGGAAAATTAGGCACACTGAACTCACGCCTGAATCACTGATCCATGTTCCCGCCAAGCAAGGCTTTGTGGTGGAGGCAGAGTCTGTGAAAATGTACTGGCTAAAGCTGGGAATTGAGTTAATGGACAGGGTTGTTGTTGAAATAATGCAGGCTTAATGACTGTATGCTACACACATTTAGGGCTCAATTTGCCCGGGAAATTGCGGGTGCGTTGGGGTGGGAGGCTCTGAAAATCGGGGAAATCCTTTTTGGGTTCGGAAGCCGGCTCCAACCCGCAGACTTCCGGGTTCCCCACTGACGGGTCTGGGTGTGCACGTGCCTCCCGAATGCGGAAGTCCCACCGGCAATTAAAGCCGGCGGGATGATACTCGACACAGTTGTTGAGATAGTTTAAGTAGTTGAACTACTTAATTTTCTCCACATTGAGGCAGGGGTGCAATTTTGAAGCATTCTCAGCGTGATTCCTGTGCTTTGGGAAACACTCCAACAGCAATGTGAGCGACTGGTCTGGCGTTGGGAGCTCCGTCTTCATCTTTCTTCTCCTCCTCATCCTTCTCCTCCTCTCCATTGGAATCCTCATTAGATGAAGAGAGCTGAGCAGCTTGTTCCTCATCCACCTCTAGTCCTTGCTGCTGCGCTATGTTGTGCCGAACATAGCATACCAGGATTATCCTAGAGACCCTCGTTGGTGAGTACTGAAGGGTGCGTCCAGACCTGATGGGCATCTTGAGCATGCTAATATCTTGCTTGGTGACACATCTGGTTGTGGCTGGCGTTGTAGCGCTCTTGGGATTCATTGGTGGGGTTCCTCAGAGGTGTCATCAGCCAGGCTTGAAGGAGGTGTGCTTTGTCATCTATCATTAAGGGTGGTTCCAGGTACGAACAGGTCGGGGATGTTGGACAGGCTGAAAGCAATATGGCAGCTCCCAGGGTATCTGGTGCAGACCTTCATGAACCTTTTCTTATGGTTGCACATCAGCTGAACATCAATAGAATGAAATCCCTTGTGGTTGATGAATGCTCCTGGTTGATCTGGGGGTGCTCGGATTGCCACGTGTGCAGTTGATGGTACCCTGTACATGTGGGAAGCCAGCCAGAGATGCAAATCAGAATGCCTGCTCGTTCTGGCTAGCATCATCACAGGGGAAGTTTACACAGCTCCCAGCCCTGGCGAACAATCCTTCCATCATCTGCTTTATGAATTTATGTGCAGCCGACTGCGAGACCCTCAATATGTCTTCAGTGGCACCCTGGAAAGAACCAGAGGCAAAAAAATTGAGGGCGGTGGTGACTTTCACACCTCTGGTAATGCATGGCCACCAGGTCCAGCAGGGAACAGGTCTTCTTCTAGGAGGCTGCAGATGTCTGTGACCACCTGACGTGACAATCTCAGCCTTCGGAAGCACTGTTTTTCTGAGAGGTCAAGGAAGCCTCTGTCTATAGACCCTATTAGATGGGTAGTGTCTCTTGCGACCTCGACCCCTCTATAACTCTCCTCTCTGCTGTCCACCTGCAGCTCCCTCCACAGCATGTCCTCGCTGCTGCTGATGCTGATTGTCTTCCTCATCTGAAGTCCAATCAAAAGCAGCCATGACGCCACCGGTCCTGTGTGAACACCTCCAAACTGTACCGATAAATCTCTCACAACAAGTACTCTCACCAAACCGTTAGCAATGGTATTGAGAAAGCAGTTGTGAGCACTGAGCCTTTATTGATATTGGAACTCCTGATCTTTAATCATCCTCATGAAGTGCTGCTCAATCTTGCGTCCTGAACCCCAGGAAACCTGTGCAGGAGGCATTAATTTCAAGTAATTGCCAAAATCTCCGGAAAGGAGCCTCATTTAAATATTATAATTATGGACCTGCATCTCCGGAACGGATTACTCGGACGCACCCAAAGCCGCCGCGGTTAAATTTGCGCATTTGCTTTTCACATTTTTAACAATTTAACCCCCTCTCCCACCTGTGGTGGTGGGGTTAAAATTCCCCTCATTGTTTCAGAGAAGATTTATATTCGAGGCCACAATTGTTCTGCTCAGGAATTCAAAAACTGGTCTTCCAAAAGCAGATTTTATCTTTACACTTCCAACATTCCTAAGTGAGATACATCAAAGTACCTTTGATCAGTGAGTTCCATAGATATAAGACCCAATTTAATAGAATTTGATAGCCATAATCTTAGAATCATAGAATCATAGAAAATTTACGGCACAGAAGGAGGCCATTCGGCCCATCGTATCCACGCCGGCTGAAAATGAGCCACCCAGCCAAATCCCACTTTCCAGCACTTGGTCCGTAGTCTTGCAGGTTACGGCACTTCAGGTGCACATCCAAGTACTTTTTAAATGAGTTGAGGGTTTCTGCCTCTCCCACCCTCTCAGGCAGTGAGTTCCAGACCCCCACCACCCTCTGGGTGAAAAGATTTTTCCTCAGCTCCCCTCTAATCCTTCTACCAATCACTTTAAATCTATGCCCCCTGGTTATTGACCTCTCTGTTAAGGGAAATAGATCCTTCCTATCCACTCTATCTAGGCCCCTCATAATTTTGTACATCTCAATTAAATCACCCCTCAGCCTCCTCTGTTCCAACGAGGACAACCCCAACCTATCCAATCTTTCCTCATAGCTAAAATTCTCCAGTCCTGGCAACATCCTCGTAAATCTCTTCTGTACCCTCTCTAGTGCCATTACATCCTTCCTGTTTCTTCTTCTTTGGCAGTCCCTCAGGGTCGAGGATGACTTGCTTCCACTCCAGGGGGGTGGGTTCTGCGGTGGCTGAATAGTCCAATCCTGGAGCCACAGACTCTGCCACAGGTGGGGCAGGTAGTGTTTAATAAGGCGGGTGGGTGAGACGCTCTGGATTCTGCGCGCTATTTCCGCTGCTTATGCTTGGCCTCCACATGCTCCACTCGGTGACGCTCGAGGCGATTGGCGCCTTCGCGGATGCTTCTTCTCCAGTTTGGGCATTCTAGGGCAAGTGATTCCCACGTGTTGGTGGGGATGTTGCATTTTTTTAGGGAGGCTTTGAGAGTGTCCTTATAGCGTTTCCTCTGCCCTCCTAATGATCGCCTGCCATTGCGGAGCTCGGAGTAGAGCACTTGTTTAGGGAATCTTGTGTCGGTTATGCGGACAATGTGCCCTCCCATCGCAGCTGGTTGAGCGTGACCAGTGCCTCGATACTGGGGATATTAGCTTGGGAGAGAACGCTTACGATGGTACACCTATTCTTCCAGTTGATTTGCAGGATTTTGCGGAGGCAACATTGGTGATATCTCTCCAGGGATTTGAGGTGTCAGCTGTACTTTGTCCATGTTTCTGATGCATACAGGAGGGTGGGGACCATAGCTGCTCTGGAGACCATGAGCTGGGTGCTGGATTTGAGGGCTCGGTCTTCAAACACTCTGTTCCTCAGGCGTCCGAAGGCAACACTGGTGCATTGGAGTCAAATGTTGAATTTCATCGTCGTTGTCTGCTCACACCGAGAGGAGGCTCCGGAGGTATG
The DNA here is from genome assembly GCF_035084215.1 of Heptranchias perlo. Taxonomy (NCBI): domain Eukaryota; kingdom Metazoa; phylum Chordata; class Chondrichthyes; order Hexanchiformes; family Hexanchidae; genus Heptranchias; species Heptranchias perlo. The sequence goes on along the minus strand of NC_090330.1, from coordinate 75,546,402 downwards.
GGAAATGATCCACGCTGTCCAGAGGCTCACCATGGATCTTGATGGTCGGGGGGCAGTGTTTTGTGGCAGGAGCGGGCTGGTAGAGGACCTTTGTTTTCCAGATATTTAGCCTGAGGCCCATTCTCTCAAACGCCTCGGTGAATGTGTCGACGATGGTTTGTAGCTCGGCCACTGTGTGTGCGCGCAAGCAGGCGTTGTCTTTTTTTTTTATTCGTTCACGGGATGTGGGCGTCGCTGGCGAGGCCGGCATTTATTGCCCATCCCTAATTGCCCTCGAGAAGGTGGTGGTGAGCCGCCTTCTTGAACCGCTGCAGTCCGTGTGGTGACGGTTCTCCCACAGTGCTGTTAGGAAGGGAGTTCCAGGATTTTGACCCAGTGACAATGAAGGAACGGCGATATATTTCCAAGTCGGGATGGTGTGTGACTTGGAGGGGAACGTGCAGGTGGTGTTGTTCCCATGCGCCTGCTGCCCTTGTCCTTCTAGGTGGTAGAGGTCGCGGGTTTGGGAGGTGCTGTCGAAGAAGCCTTGGCGAGTTGCTGCAGTGCATCCTGTGGATGGTACACACTGCAGCCACAGTGCGCCGGTGGTGAAGGGAGTGAATGTTTAGGGTGGTGGATGGGGTGCCAATCAAGCGGGCTGCTTTATCTTGGATGGTGTCGAGCTTCTTGAGTGTTGTTGGAGCTGCACTCATCCAGGCAAGTGGAGAGTATTCCATCACAGTCCTGACTTGTGCCTTGTAGATGGTGGAAAGGCTTTGGGGAGTCAGGAGGTGAGTCACTCGCCGCAGAATACCCAGCCTCTGACCTGCTCTCGTAGCCACAGTATTTATATGGCTGGTCCAGTTAAGTTTCTGGTCAATGGTGACCCCCAGGATGTTGATGGTGGGGGATTCGGCGATGGTAATGCCGTTGAATGTCAAGGGGAGGTGGTTAGACTCTCTCTTGTTGGAGATGGTCATTGCCTGGCACTTATCTGGCGCGAATGTTACTTGCCACTTATCAGCCCAAGCCTGGATGTTGTCCAGGTCTTGCTGCATGCAGGCTCGGACTGCTTCATTATCTGAGGGGTTGCGAATGGAACTGAACACTGTGCAGTCATCAGCGAACATCCCGATTTCTGACCTTATGATGGAGGGAAGGTCATTGATGAAGCAGCTGAAGATGGTTGGGCCTAGGACACTGCCCTGAGGAACTCCTGCAGCAATGCCCTGGGGCTGAGATGATTGGCCTCCAACAACCACTACCATCTTCCTTTGTGCTAGCTATGACTCCAGCCACTGGAGAGTTTTCCCCCTGATTCCTATTGACTTCAATTTTACTAGGGCTCCTTGGTGCCACACTCGGTCAAATGCTGCCTTGATGTCAAGGGCAGTCACTCTCACCTCACCTCTGGAATTCAGCTCTTTTGTCCATGTTTGGACCAAGGCTGTAATGAGGTCTGGAGCCGAGTGGTCCTGGCGGAACCCAAACTGAGCATCGGTGAGCAGGTTATTGGTGAGTAAGTGCCGCTTGATAGCACTGTCGACGACACCTTCCATCACTTTGCTGATGATTGAGAGTAGACTGATGGGGCGGTAATTGGCCGGATTGGATTTGTCCTGCTTTTTGTGGACAGGACATACCTGGGCAATTTTCCACATTGTCGGGTGGATGCCAGTGTTGTAGCTGTACTGGAACAGCTTGGCTAGAGGCGCAGCTAGTTCTGGAGCACAAGTCTTCAGTACTACAGCCGGGATGTTGTCGGGGCCCATAGCCTTTGCTGTATCCAGTGCACTCAGCCGTTTCTTGATATCACGTGGAGTGAATCGAATTGGCCGAAGACTGGCTTCCGTGATGGTGGGGATATCGGGAGGAGGCTGAGATGGATTATCCACTCGGCACTTCTGGCTGAAGATGGTTGCAAACGCTTCAGCCTTGTCTTTTGCACTCACGTGCTGGACTCCGCCATCATTGAGGATGGGGATGTTTGCAGAGCCTCCTCCTCCCGTCAGTTGTTTAATTGTCCACCACCATTCACGACTGGATGTGGCAGGACTGCAGAGCTTTGATCTGATCCGTTGGTTGTGGAATCGCTTAGCTCTGTCTATGGCATGTTGCTTCCGCTGTTTTGCATGCATGTAGTCCTGAGTTGTAGCTTCACCAGGTTGGCACCTCATTTTTAGGTACGCCTGGTGCTGCTCCTGGCATGCTCTTCTACACTCCTCATTGAACCAGGGTTGATCCCCTGGCTTGTTGGTAATGGTAGAGTGAGGAATATGCCGGGCCATGAGGTTACAGATTGTGCTGGAATACAATTCTGCTGCTGCTGATGGCCCACAGCGCCTCATGGATGCCCAGTTTTGAGCAGCTAGATCTGTTCTGAATCTATCCCATTTAGCACGGTGGTAGTGCCACACAACACGTTGGATGGTGTCCTCAGAGCGAAGACGGGATTTCATCTCCACGAGGACTGTGCGGTGGTCACTCCTACCAATACTGTCATGGACAGATGCATTTGCGACAGGTAGATTGGTGAGGACGAGGTCAAGTAAGTTTTTCCCTCGTGTTGGTTCGCTCACCGCCTGCCGCAGGCCCAGTCTAGCAGCTATGTCCTTCAGGACTCGGCCAGCTCGGTCAGTAGTGGTGCTACCGAGCCACTCTTGCTGATGGACATTGAAGTCCCCCACCCAGAGTATATTTTGTGCCCTTGCTACCCTCAGTGCTTCCTCCAAGTGGTGTTCAACATGGAGGAGGACTGATTCATCAGCTGAGGGAGGACGGTAGGTGGTAATCAGCAGGAGGTTCTGCGTTCTGCAGCTTGATGACAGAAGTTGGGGTGGTCTTGGTTCTGGCCTGGAGGCGTCGAAGGTTGAACAGTTTCCCGCTTGTCCTGTAGGTTAGCTCCACTCCGGCGGGGAGCTTCATGGTGATGGGGTGGAGTGTTGCAGCGAGGAAGATGGAGAAGAGCATTGGTGCGATGACTCATCTCTGCTTGACCTCAGTTTGTACTCGTATTGGGTCTGCGGTGGATTTGTTGGTGAGGATCACAGCTTGCATGTCATCATGGAGCAGGCGGAGAATGGTGACGAATTTCTGCAGGCAGCCAAATTTGAGGAGGATACTCCACAATCCTTCAAGGTTGACAGAGTCAAAGGCCTTTGCGAGATCGAAGAAGGCCATGTACAGAGGTTGATGCTGCTCCCTGCACTTTTCCTGGACTTGTCGCCCGCTAAAGATCATGTACATTGTGCCTCTTGATGGGCGGAAGCCGCATTGAGACTCATGGAGGAGCTCTTTGGCCACTGGAAGGAAGAGATTGAGGTGGATTCTCGCGATGACCTTTCCCGTGGCAGACAGTAGGGAAATCCCTCTGTAATTTCCGCAGTCGGACCTATCTCCTTTCTTGAAGATGGTCACAATTACGGTGCCTCTGAGATCTCCTGGCATGTTCTCTTCCTTCCAGACAAGGGTGATAAGGTCGTGTATTCGTGTCAAGAGTGCCTCTCGGCCGTATATTATTACTTCAGTGGGGATTCCATCTGCGCCGGGGGCCTTGTTGTATTTCAGCTGTCGAATGGCTTTTTCGACCTCACAGCAGGCTGAGGTTGTGCTGAGATGGTGGCGGGTAGCGTGTTGCGGGATGGTGTCGATGGCACTTGCGTCGAGGACTACGTCTTGGTTGAGGAGGTCCTCAAAGTGCTCTCTCCAGTGGGCGTTGACTGCCTCTCTGTCTTTGATGAGCGCCTCTCCATTTTTGGCTCTCAGTGGGGTAGGTCCCTGGGTACTCGGACCGTAGATGGCTTTAATTGCACTGAAGAAGCCACGTGCGTCATGGTTGTCGGCGAGTTGCTGAGTCTCCTGTGCTCTTTCCACCCACCATCTGTTCTTTAGGTCACGGGTTCTTTGTAGCACCTCGGCCTTCAGTTGCCTGTAGGCTTGGTTCCTCTCGCTCGAGTTTTGGTGGAGCTGCCAATTCAGGAAAGCCTTGCGTTTGCGGTCTAGGAGATCCTGGATCTCCTCATCATTCTCGTTGAACCAGTCTTGGTATTTCCTGGTTGAGAGACCGAGCGTCTCCTCGCAGGTGCTGACTATGGTGGGTATTAGGGTGGACCAGAGGCTGTGGGCACTCTGAGGTTCTGGTTTGTTGGTGGGCGCCAGGTTGGTTGTAAAGCGACGGCTGAGTAGGTCTTTCTTCTCAGGGTCTTTGAGTCCAGCGACATTAAGTTTCCTGTGGCAGAGTTTTTTCTGTCACTGCCGGTTTGGGGCCAGGTTGATGGAGATGGTAGAATGGATTAGTCGGCGGTCAGTCCAGCAGTCGTCGGTTCCGGTCATGGCGCGGGTGATGCGGACATCTTTGCGGTCCCTCGCTCGGACGATGTTGTAGCCTATTAGGTGCCAGTGCTTAGAGCGGGGTGTTGCCATGAGCTCTAATACTTGTCCCTCTGGCGGAACAGGGTGTTCGTTATGATGAGGTCATGTTCTAGGCATTTTGTCAGGAGGAGGACTCCATTGGGGTTTGCTTTCCCTACGCCTTCCTTGCCTAACACGCCTTTCCAAAGGTTTGCGTCCCTTCCGACTCTGGCATTGAAGTCGCCGAGAAGAATCATCTTGTATCCCTTTGGGATACGGGACAGCGATTGGTGAAGGCTGGAGTAGAATGCCTCATTTATCTTGTCCATTGCGTCTAGGGTCGGGGCGTAGGCACTGACGACTGTGGTGAGCTGCTTCTGGGCCAGGGTGAGCCGTAGGGTCATGAGGCGTTCATTTACCCCGCAGGGGAATTCGTTGAGACATCCAAGCAATTTGTTTTTTACGGCAAAGCCGACTCCATAGAGACGGCGTTCTTCTTCTGGTTTGCCTTGTTCTTTAAGCTGGCCTTCTCCTGCCAGCTGTGTCTCGCTCAGGGCAGCGATGTCTATGTTGTAGTGCCGGAGTTCCCGGGCTATGATGGCAGTGCGACGTTCAGGTCTGTCGCTGTTGGGATTGTCCATAAGGGTCCTGACGTTCCAGGTCCCGAAATTCATTTGGGTGGGTAGGGTGGGTTTGGGGTGGAAGATGCCTGTGCGTGGATTCTTTTAACGTGGGCTGGTCGTTGCACACCAACCACCACACGGTCCCAGCAGGGAAATCCGAGATGATTGGAGACCAGGCTCTGCTGTAGGACGGGGACTAACAAACACTCATCGTCTATCAATCCACTGAAGCAGTGGGAGCGGCGAGAAAGGAACGGTAGCCTTCCTGTAATGTGGTGACCAGAACTGTGCACAGTACTCAAGCTGTGGCCTAACCAATGTTTTATACAATTCCAGCATAACCTCCCTGCTCTTGTATTCTATGCCTCAGCTAATAAAGGAAAGTATTCCATATGCCTTCTTAACCACCTTATCTCTGTCCTGCTACCTTCAGGGATCTGTGGACATGCACTCCAAGGTCCCTCACTTCCTCTACACCTTTCAGTATCCTCCCATTTATTGTGTACTCCCTTGCCTTGATTGCCCTCCCCAAATACATTACCTCACACTTCTCCGGATTGAATTCCATTTGCCATTTTCCTGCCCACCTTAAGAATTTGTTTGCGATGAGGATCGTTAATTATTTTGCCCAGTGGATACACCGATGGTAAATAATTATTTGATGGCACTTATATTTAACATCAATTTTAGGAATGAAAGTGGTTTGAATGTTTACTGTTTATATCTGTTTATCTGTCACTCATAGGACTGACCTGTGGACAATCTCTGAATTGAACAGTCCATAGTAGAGATTGCATTCTGGTAATAGAAGAAAACTACCACAGCTTTATTCAGAGAAGAATGTAGCCTGTTCTCTTGGAAGATTGTGCACCATTGAATGGTACTGTTTCTTGCTAGTACAATAAAACATTATCCACAATAGGGAATGCTTCAGCAAAACCCCAATGAGCCAGGTCCCTCTGTGTATATTTCTACAGTTGTGATTAATAGAGTTAATAGCCATAATTCCACTGTCACATGGATAATGTTTTGGTGATTTGTTACAAAAGAAACATTTTCACTTTAGAGAATTATGATTAAGGAAACAGCTGTCTTAGTGCTTATCATGGATCTTTACTGATCTCCTAACATAACATACTCAGAAGGAAAGATTTTTCACTTCAGACCGTCAGATGAGCAATGCCATCACTGGATTTACCATAGTCCACTTCATCTCTTGGTCCATTTCTGTGCTTATTTAAAATTTCACTTCTGTGTCCTTTCAGAAACCCAGAATTAAAGGTGTCTGTATGACAAACCTATTGGGGTAAATCTTGAATTTGTGCGATAGTGTAAAATGGGTAATAGTGAGTCAGCAGCCCCTTTTACATCTCTCCTAATTTTTATTTTCACAATGGAAATAAAAATCAGATGAGTTCTAGAACGAGTAGGTGATCCACCCCTCCAGTTTACTGCCCAAGTGGTGAAGGTGAAAACTACTCCCAGGGATACCACAGAACGGAATGAACGTTTTTGCTCCTGAAGCATGCTGTGTACAGAACAAATAAAAAGGAAAATATTGGAAATCTGATACAAAAATAGATATTACTGGAAATACACAGCAGGACAGTTAGCATCTGTGAAAAGACAGGTTAACATTTTGGGTGTAACCCTTTGTCAAAACATTCTGATGACAGGTTACACCCAAGGCATTAACTTGTCTTTTTCTGTACACTCGTAGCCCATCAGGAATGGAAAATTGTCTGCTAATTGACACATATGCTTATCTTCCAGTACTACTATCTAATGTCAGGATTATAATTAATTTCAAGAAGGAACTGGAAAGTTGCTCACTCTGATCCATCCAAACCACATGATTCCTCCACATCTCTATGCCTTCTCATTGTTCTCAGACTTTCACTATCCCACATATACACAGGTACTCCATCACCATTCTTTTACACAGAAAGAGTTATGAAACCCACCACAAGAATACTGATATCAAGGGGATTATCATTATGAGGAAGCGTTTGGCAAATCTTTGGGGAAGGAGAAAAGTGATGAACCATTTTCGTCATGATACTACCACATGCAAGTGATGACAGAGTAGAATTTATGAATTCACTTGCTTGGCATGGAATTTCACACACCGGGAGCACACAGAGAGACTCCAGGTGTGGAGATCAGTGGGCCCCATACCATTTTCCACGAATAGACAGAAAATCATACAGGACCCGTTGACCTCTGCACCTGAATTCCTGACATGTGCTCACTTCGTGTGAAGCTCCACACACGAATTTGGAGCATGAATTTGTAAAATTGAACCTGATGCATTTTTACATTATCATGTCCTGTGTTGGTAAACAAACTCTGCCTACCACTTTAAATAACATTTATCAGGATTCAGATAAAAAAGAAAAACAAACAGAAAATCGAGGAATGCATGGTAGCTCCATTGGCATCTGGAACTAGATTTTTGAGTGTCAGCCTTGGCTCTATGGTCGCACTCTCACCTCTGAGACAGCAGTCCCATTCCAGAGACTTCAGTACATAATCCAGGCTGACATTTCAGTTACTGAGGGAGTACTGCACTGTTGGAGGTGCTGTCTTTCAGATGAGACCTTAAACCGAGGCCCCATCTGCCCTCTCAGGTGAACATAAAAGATTCCAAGGCACGATTCGAAAAAGAGCAGGGGAGATCCCCCCGCCCTGGTGTCCTGGCCAATATTTATCGCTCAACAAACACCAGCAAAAACAGATTAAGTGATCAATTATCTCTTGCTATTTGTGGGACCTTGCTGTGCGCAAATTGGCTGCTGCGCTTCCCTACATTATAGCAGTGACTACACTTCAAAAGTACTTTATGGCTGTGAACGCTTTGGGATGTCCTGAACGAGCAAAAGGTACTATATCAATACAAAGTTCTTTTTCTTTATGTCAGGCAGTGGGCGGGAGAATCAGATTCCGTGGGGGGGGGGGCGTTAAACCTGGTGATGGGTCTGTGTGTGAGTAGTGGTGGGAATGGGATCTCAGATGGTAGGTTACAAAATACCAACACGTGTCAAACATTGTTCAAGTTAATGATTTTTGGCGCTCAACTCCCTCTGAATATTAGAGGAGACAGTATTTGTCGGAAATATTACTTAATATGAATAATTATATTATGATTATCTAGACTCCCCACTGTCATTACTCTAAACTTCATAACTTGCATAATATATAAATAAGCATAATAATTGACATGGGTAGGCAGAGGTAATTGCCAGTAGTTATTTTCATCTAAGTGTAATGATATGAACCAACTCATAAAAACATTTCACGTTTATTTCTGATTGGATGATAAGGACGCTTACGTTTGTTGTCATCACACCTGCTATCAGTTTTACCTGCATACAGCACAAACAGTGACAATGCAGTTTGCCACTGATAATAATGTCACAAGATTCGTCTGAGGGACACAGGCAACATATGCAGAGACATCAAGGCAGCTTGTTGACTAATGGTGCTGGACTAACACTCAAAGATTGTTAGTTTAAATATGTGGGTGGAAAATTAAGCACTGTGGGCTGGCGATTTCCCGACCAGTGCTCCCTGGGAATGGAATCAGCCCCCGTATCCCTTCATACCTTTCCTAATCTTGTTAATAATTGTTTAATTCACTGCAGGGATCCACGTATTGACACATATACTCTGATAGTTGTTTATATTCCATCTAACTGATGCTTCACCTCCCGGGGCTGTCATAAGCAGTTTCACCAACGAATTCAGTACTATACTGTAAAATGAGCAGGAGCTTGAAAAGCTAATGATGTCACTGCTATCTCTAATTGTAACATGAACCAAACATTATGACAATCAGCATCTCCAAAGACATGCTTTTTATTTCCTGCAATTTGCTTTCCAAATATTTTAATGGTGGTTATTATTGTACAATGATGGGTCTTTTCGTATATTCTCCAATCTACATCTTTCTTAACTTTCTTATATATAGATTGAAACATTTTGGCTTCGAAATTCTATGCCATGGATCACGGCATAAGTATCGGGATCTGCTCACTGGGAACCTCTGCCTCTGACCCTGCTGGAGTATTCGGGGCCAGACGGATGTTCCTGCGTCATTATAGCCGTGTGTCGGCACCCACTCGAGTGGGGGAGGGAGTGTGAGAAGCGGCAAAGGCCAGCCGTCATTCAGTCAGCTCTAGAAAAGAAGACATTTTTCAGGTGGGCTGCACACCTGCCAAGATTCTTCAGGGTCCAGGACAATATCCAGGCCTGAACCACGGTATCCCCAGGTATCCCCACATCCACAAGCTGGGAGCCTTCTTTCTCCTAGCATACCGGTCGCCCGGTGGAACCCTGGCCAGCGCCAAGGAAACTCCTTCTGATGTGGCGAACCATCTTTGTTGTGGACAGAGTTTGTGCCCCGAACAAGAGCTCTCCATGCCACCGAAGTTGACAGCGGGAACCGGGACCCAGTGTATCCAGGTCCTGGCCTAGTTTGCGGGCCTTCTGCGAGGCACCTTTGTTGCTTGTTTAGGGGATAATTTTGCGAGGATCTGCCCTTGGCATGGAGCCTCGCTGGACGAGATTGCGAGTCAGAGATAAGGCTACACTTGCGACCAAGCCTTCCATTCAGTAAGGATCTGTGTCAGAATCAGAGCCTTGAAAAATGACCCCTTTGAATACCTATATTTCTACAGTTAATTCTTGATTTTAATATTATCTTCCTGGTTTCATATAATACAGATCACATTTGTATCCTATTTAGCATTTCCAGCCTAGTTTTATTCTCAAGTATAAATTCACCCATTTTTCCACCTTAGCTTTAATATTAACTCTCCCAAAATTTCATTCAATTTTGCGATCCCTTCCTTCAGCTCAGATCATAATAAAAGTTCACATTTTTGCAATAGAGAAATTGGTAAATACATTGCAGATCATTCAAGCTTCATCTCTTTCTCTTTCTTCCCTCAATTAATTTCTGTTACTACCTTCTCAAAGCATATCAGCCTAGAAATTACAGTATGAAATATTACAATCACTTTGTCAATGTGCACTCTCATTGTGGAGCCTTGCTAGCTAGGAGCCCATATCCAGAATTAGCCCATATGTTCCCCCACGATTTACCGTCCATTAATTCTCAATGTGCATTCCAACCAGATGAGGCTCCATGTTGGGAGTCCATATTCAAAAAATTTACCTTGTTCTTCTATGGCAATCCTCTGCACACCTCTGTTAAATTATTGTTAAATAAGTTATTTGGAAGCTGCAGAAATGGACAGGTTGAGGTTCTAGCCTGTTTTGGGTGCAGAATTGCTGCAACCTGGGTAGGAAGGAATTTGGGGTTGGACCTTTCTCTCACAGATTTCTGCCCCTTTCTGGCCAGGCTTTGTAATTCCAATGGGAGTAGCGGGGATTACTTCTGCCTACAACCCCTTTCCCCCTTCATGACATCATATTTGGAGGTGGGGCAGGAGGGATGACGGATTCTCCCCGGAAATCCTGACAACTCCACCCAGTGTATGGCGAGTGGTAAGTACACCTGAATGAAGCAGACATACCTGCTGTACAAGGGCGACACTGGGCCCCACAATGCTGTGGTCAAATGTCAATTGATCCCAGAGAGATTGAATACCTTTGGGAGAGTGGCGAAGCAGCAAGCAATAAAACATTTTCCCTTCAGACACAAGCTTGACCTGCCCCCAAGGTCTCGAAGGAGCGGCTGCACTGAAGTCCCAATGCCCCCACAGGATGCATGCCCCAGTAGCACTGTTCATGTCACAGGTGCTTGCCCCTATTTTGTAAATGTGCCCACCTCCAGAATTTTGGATGGAATCAGGACCAGAGCGAGATGGCTGGGCAGAAATCCCACCCTACTGCATTTCCAGCAGTGGAGTGGGCCTCCAGCAATTTCTAGACTAGGGACCCAGGCGGCTTAATAATGGTACTTTGAAGTGCCTCAGGTTATTCATCTGGGAGCCACGTATTGGAATGGCATATGTCAGCTCAGCACTTGACATTAAGCCTTATTTACATGACGGCAATGAATAACTGGTGGATATGAAGCTCTGTAGTTGACGAAATCAATCTCCAGAATGCTTTCACTATGATTCTGCCTGACTATCACATGACAAGCTTTTTTCCAGCAAGTTTTCAATCACTTACTTTATGGGTATATAGCCAAAGTTACACCCTGTGGCTGTGATAGGCCACATGTGGAAATCATGGACTGGGTCAGGCCATATTAGGAGCTAGAGACAGATCAAATCAAGAACTGGGTCAGCCCATATACTGTAAAAGGAGACTCTGTCAAACTATGTATAGGAATCAGGGATTAGGATAGGTCAGATTATATATAATCATTAGAGATTGTAACAGACCAAATTATATGCAAGATTCACACACTGAAAGGGGCCACATGAAGCAGTAATCTAATAGAATGAAATCGTGTGCATTGTGAAAAAATTTCACTGTGTCTATAAGCACTGAAATTGCTCCCCATGTGGAGTCTCACTGGATGGGAGTGCAAATTAGAGAACTAGGGGTGGAGGTCAGACCACCTGATTTTCAGCGCTCCCGATTCTCTCTGTTAAAATTAATGGCTGGGAAAATTAGAATCCATTACTTGAGTATACTGACCTTTTGGTCCAGTTCTCTAATCTGCTTTCTCTTAGAGTGAGACTTCACGTACTGGAATTTTCCAATTTCAGGACTGTTACAAAACCAAAATGTGTGCATTTACAACTGCAGCTGGTGCATGTATGTAGGCTACGAAACCAACTGGTTCAAATATCACATCCACTGAAAAACAACTAATCCAAAAATACACACAATAATCACAATGCACATCCCAAAATGCTGCCAGAACCTAGTCCACTTCCATCAGTACTTCCAGATCCTGACTCCTGCCAAGTGCTGCCAGACAATTAACCCTCATCGAGTAGTAACAGAGCAGTCATCTCTTTCCTGTAGCCCTGCCAGGTGGAAGGACCCCTTCCATATGTGATACCAGATATCAGCCTCCTCTTCCTTCAGTGCAGATGACAAAAGTAGGGAATCCTCCTGCTGTCTTGGAAAACATTTGTCCCTCAACCAATAGTTTCTAAAAACTTCTTGACTGGTCATTCATCTCATGGCTGTGTCTAGGCCACTGCTGGCATGGAATGCCTGCCACATTTGCCTATATGACAACAGTCACTGCACTTCAAAATGTAATTAATTCAGTAAAACCACTTTCAGACATTTCACTCAAAGATAAACAGATGGGAAAAGCTACCAATGACCTTATTGCTTTCTAATTGACCCCATTACTATATAAAAATAAACTGATGACACCAGCCCACCTCTTATACCAGTTGATAATTTGCTGATATTGTGAACATAAATATCATATAATATTCTCAGATCTCTTAAGATTGTTGCTCATGGGGAATACAGGCAGTTGGACACCCTCGATGTTGGCAGTTCCAGGCTGTTTGTAGAGGTGGAACGTTCTCAGTGAAGAGTATTACCAGGTTAGATGAATGCCTGTGAAGCAATGTAGCCAATTTCTCTATAGAAGTGTGCAGGAAGATTGCAGTGAGGGCAGGAGCAGAGGTAGTTTGTATCGGTGAAGAAGGTCAAAGGGGAGAGGGGAAAATCATAAGTGCAAGAAAGTCATAGAAACAAAATTTTGGGGCACAGAAGGTCGAGCAGAAGAATAGGAGCCCAGGGAATGGGAGAGAGTGAGGCAGCTGAAAAAGGGGAGACCTGTGGAGATGAAAGTTGATGAAAATGTGGTAAGATATAATGAGGTAACTCTATTTTTAAATTTATTTTCAGAACTCTATGGGGGAGAAATTCAACTTGCATCAGTTTCCAGTGTGAAACGAGCAGTTGGATTGGAATGCATGCTCGAAAACATTGGCGCGAGGCCAGAGCCAAATCCAGCATCGGGCCTCATTTGAATGAAACAGGCGTGCTGCAGAAGTTCATCCTGATGCAGTTTAATGGTTGAGGCCTTAGGCTCCGATATTGAGCTGGCTGCAGTTAGGTCCTAGGGTGGCATGGGTGGGGGACGCAGCAACCTGGAGTATTTTTGTGAAGCTAGGAGGAACACTCCTGCTTCTCCAGGCTCCACAGAAATGTAACTTTTAAAAAGCTTTCTAGCCATTTCTTGAGCAACCTCCATCAGTCCCTTTAAGGACCACTGGGGGTGTCCTTAAGAACTAGCCGGAGCATACACAGCGCAGACTCCGCCCATTTGTGCACAAATTTCAATTGGGGTCCTGTTTCAGGAGGTTGCCCGCTTCCAATATTGGGACCTGTGCACTTCCGGAGGAGATGAGACGCGGGAAATCGCAACCCAAAATTTGTCCCCCAATCGCTAATTTCATGCTCAAAAAACGAGCGGGATGAAGTTGAATTTCTCCCCCTGTGTGTTTATTATGTTATGGGAGTGACGTAGTTCTCTAGTTAGGTTTGATCAATGTATGACTTTTCTGAAGGTCTAATAAAGAAGCTTAAATTCCCTGAAGGTCTACTGGAGGGATCAGGACAAGCACCCTATTGTTCGAGGAGGCTCCCATGCACTTAACTTCCTTGGAAAAATTCACATTGTAACTGAAGCCATCTGTATGTCAAGTGATTGGGATTCTAATCAAAAATTGTTATCAAGTGACATATTTACTTGTAATAAATGGATTTTTCTGCATACGAATTGAGTGGAACAGTCTATACATAAATTTAAGGAACAGATGATGTGTCAGGAATATGATTGTTTATATGCAACAGAAAAAGCTTCTGGGAATTAGGTACAGGAATAAAGGGTTGGGACAAATTATGTATGAGAATCAGGGAATCAGACCATGTAAAATAGGTCAGAGAAACACTAGGCCCAACTTTTCTACAGGAGTGTCGAATTAGAATGAGATGTAGATAATCATGCCATATAGATAAAGAGCACTGGTGATAGGAATGAGTTATAACTGCAGATTCATGAGTCATTGAATGTACCTCAGTTGAATGCTTACGTGGCTCAGTTGCTGGTTCAGATGCCTGAATGACCAAACTTTTACAATGCTGTTTACAGGAAATTGGGTTTTACCCTTTTGAAGCCAAGGATAACTTAAATTGTTTATTACAAGTGGATATACATCCTATGTAAATCTGTCAATATAATAAGAAGGTTTGTGTCTGTACATACGAACATACAACAACAACAACTTGCATTTATATAGCACCTATAACATAATAAAATTTTCCAAGGCACTTCACAGGTGTGTTATCAGACAAAATTAGACACTGAACCACATAAAGAGATATTAAGACCGGTGACTTAAAGCTTGGCTAAAGAGGTAGAAACTACTTAGAGGAGGAGAGAGAGGTGGAGAGGCAGAGAGATTTATGAAGGGAATTGCAGAGCTTAGACCCTAGACGGCCGCTAAAGGTGGAGCGAAAGAAATCGGAGATGCGCAAGAGGCCAGAAGTGGAGGAGCGCAGAGATCGCGGAGGGTTGGAGGAGGTTACAAAGATATGGAGATGCAGGCCATTGAAGGATTTGAACACAAGGATGAGAATTTTTAAATCGAGGCATTGCCAGACAGGGAGCCTATGTAGGTCAGCAAGCACAGGAGTGATGGATGAGCAGGACTTGGTGCGGGTTTGGATAGGGGCCGAGTTTTGAATGGGCTCAAGTTTACCGATGGTGGTAGTGGGAGGCTAGCCAGGAGACCATTTTCATAGTTGAGTCTGGAGGTAACAAAGGCATGGATGAGAGTTTCAGCAGCAGAAGGGCTGGGACAGAGGCAGAGACAGGCGATGTTAAGGAGGCAGAAATAGGCGGTCTTGGCGATGGAGAGAATAATGGAAGGCTGTTTCCAGTGGGGTGCCGTAGGGCTCGGTGCTAGGTCCTTTGCTTTTTGGGGTATACATTAACGATTTGGACTTAAATGTAGGGGGCATGATTAAGAAATTTGCAGATGACACAAAGATAGGCCATGCGGTTGATAGTGAGGAGGAAAGGTGTAGACTGCAGGAAGATATCAATGGACTGGTCAGATGGGCAGAAAAGTGGCAAATGGAGTTCAATCCAGAGAAGTGTGAGGTAATGCATTTGGGGAGAGCAAACAAGGCAAGGGAATACACAATAAATGGGAGGAAACTGAGAGGTGTAGAGGAAGTGAGGGACCTTGGAGTGCATGTCCACAGATCCCTGAAGGTAGCAGGACAGATAGATAAGGTGGTTAAGAAGGCATATAGAATGCTTTCCTTTATTAGCCGAGGCATTGAATATAAAAGCAGGGATGTTATGCTGGAACTGTATAAAACACTAGTTAGGCCACAACTTGAGTACTGCGCACAGTTCTGGTCACCACATTACAGGAAGGATGTAATTGCACTAGAGAGGGTGCAAAGGAGATTTACGAGGATATTGCCAGGACTGGAGAATTGTAGCTATGATGACAGATTGGATAGGCTGGGGTTGTTTTCCTTGGAACAAAGAAGGCTGAGGAGTGATTTGATTGAGGTGTACAAAATTATGAGGGGCCTAGATAGAGAAGATAGGAAGGACCCATTTCCTTTAGTGAAGATGTCAATAACCAGGGGGCATAGATTTAAAGTGATTGGTAGAAGGATTAGAGCGGAAATGAGGAAAATATTTTTCACCCAGACGATGATGGGGGTCTGGAACTCACTGCCTGAGAGGGTGGTAGAGGCAGAAACCCTCAACTCATTTAAAAAATACATGGATGTGTACCTGAAGAGCTGTGACCTGCAGGGCAATGGACCAAATGCGGGAAAGTGGGATTAGGCTGGGTGACTCGTTTCTCAGCCGGCGTGGACACGATGGGCCGAATGGCCTCCTTCTGTGCCGTAAGTTTTCTATGATTCTATGAATATGCAGTTGGAAGTTCAGCTCAGGGTCAACTAGGTCGCTGAGGTTGCGAACAGTCTGGTTCAGCCTCAGACAATGGCCAGGGAGGGGGATGGAGTTAGTGATTAGGGAACGGAGTTTGTGGCGGGCACCGAAGACAATGGCTTTGAATAATGATGGACAGGAAAATATCCTCTAGTCCATTTAGCCTGTCCCACACAATTGCGATGTCTTGTGCATTACAATGTATACACTCCTACTCCACCCATAAGCAATGTAATCTCCTGGGAGAGGCAAAAAACCACGTAAAAACCCAGGCCAATTTGGGGAAAAAAATCTGGGAAATTCCTCTCCGACCCCATTGGCGATCAAAACTAGTCCAGGGGAGCATTCTGTCCCTTATAATTCCATGCATTATCTACCTTTTGTAATAGCTGATATCTGCCCCAGCCAGAAATGGGTCCAGCTCTCGTTTTGTTCAGAGAGTTAATGTTCACTGCACAAGCCAGGAGCCTGTTCCACTGGTCCACTATTCTCTGGGAATAGAACCACCTCCTGGCATCTAGTTCTATCCTTACATAAATTGAGATTGTGACCCCCTAATCCTCCCTAACCTTTTCAGTTGAAACAACCTGTCCACACAAATACAATCCATTCACTTTATCATATTATAAACCTCAATAAAATCAGCCCATAGTGTGCACTTCTCTAAAGTGTAGAGCCCCAGCTCTTTTAGCCTAACTAAGATGCTTCAAACTGGGAATTAATCTAGAGGCTCTCCTCTGCACCCTTTCCAAAGCCTCAATATCGCCCACCATGTGATGAGACCAAAACTGGAAACAGTATTCTAACTGAGGCCTAACCAAGGTCTTGTACAAGGACAAAATAGTACACTTTGTCTTAGAGTGGATTGTTCTATAAATACACCCTAGCACCCTATTCGCTCTGACTATCGCTTCACGGCATTAGGAACCTTTAGAGATCTATGCAGTCATTCGGTGAACAATGGTAAATTTCTGGATGTCGTGCTCACTGCCCAGAGTTTCACGCGACAGGAACGCAGATCAGAGAATTGGGTGTGAACTTCAGCATGCCCAATCCGCAGCGCTCCGATTTTCCAATGATTAATTTGAATGACCCAAAAATCAGGAGCCCCACAAATTCAGCGCTGAATTTGGCTGATCGTCACTCCTGTCAAGGTGTGGAGTAGTGAAAATTTACCTCATGGTTTTCTTCTCTTAGTGCGTGAATGTTTTTTTCCTAAACTACAAAAGCCAGAATAACAGGATAATTATATATTTAAGACGTGGTTGTTTACAGGAAGTAGCAGAGACTGTTGACTGACAAGGTGAAAGTGCAATGAGAGGACTTTTGTTTACCCAACACTGTCTGTCTTCAGGCAAAACAATTCTGAGCATACAGCCAAGCATGCACAAATACATGAATCACCTTACCTTCATAAACAAACTTGCACACAGAGATAAAACAGTATGCACATGTTACTAATCTGCTCTGTTTTTCCTAATCATTGTCAGAGACCTTTCTCTCCCCTGTAAAATAATTAGGAATGTTTTCTCTTTCCCACTGTTTATCATTGCATGTGGGAGAGATATCTGATCTGTTGCCATATCACAAATAGCAGTGCATTGATTATGTGTGACGTTATGTGAAAAGTAACAAAAGAGAGCTGTTTTCTGGGCTCTTTCTCTAAAATGCTATTGATTCCCCCATTAATATAATCCCCAAATTGAATAAACCCTGCAGCACCTTGATCCATTGGGCTCCCAGGAGCTGTGCACCCATTTATAGCTGTATAACATTACAGAATCATAGAGATTTACAGTACAGAAGGAGGCCATTTGGTTCATTGTGCCAGTAACCTCCCGAAGCCCTACAACCATCCGGGAACGGAGAGAAAATGTTTCCACTTGTGGGGGAGTCCAAAACTAGGAGCCATAAATATAAGATAGTCACCAATAAAACCAATGAGGAATTCAGGACAAACTTCTTTACCCAGTGAGTCATTAGAACGTGGAACTTGCTATTACGTGGAGTAGTTGAGGTGAATAGCATAGATGTATTTAAGGGGAAGTGAGATAAGCACATGAGGGAGAAAGAAATAGAAGGACACGCTGATAGGATGGGAGGAGGTTCGTGTGGAACATAAACACCGGCATGGACCAGTTGGACTGAGTGGCCTGTTTCTATGCTGTACATTCTATGTAATTCTATATAATAATTTACTTTTGAGACAATAGTTTCGCATGCCAGAAGTGGGTATTGGGGAATCAGGCTCGGGCGCAAATCACAGGCCCCATGATTGTATCTCCATTATTTTTAATTGTGGGGCCCACAAACCTGGGAAACATTGGGGGGAGTTTTAACTCCCCACCCGCCGCCCCCCCCTACCCCCCCGCCACAACAGGCGGGAGAGGTTTCCGGGGGATAAATTGCTAAAAAGGTGAAACCCGACCCCAACCCACCGAGAACGTGCTTCCTTCCGGTTTAACGCTGGCGGGTTTGGGGGCATCCGAGTCACCTGAGCTGAACAGGTGGACGAAGAGCACAGCAGGTGGAAGTGGAGCAGACAAGAGCAGGGTAGGAAGTGAAGAGTAAAAGAGGTAAGTGAGGCACAGGCCTTTCTGGAGGAGGGGTTTGGGGCTTGGAGTTTTTGTGCATGGGGGCTTGCAGTTTTATGCATGGGGAGCTTATATTTTTTATGTATGGGAGGCTCGTATTTATTGTGGGGTGGATTGGAGATTTTGTTCATGGGAGGATTTGGAGTTTTTTTGGGCAGGGGCCTAACAGTTTTTGTGGGCTCGATTTTCGCGTTGGGTTTCCGGCGGGTTTCCAGCGGGGGGGCCCCGAAAATCCCAATATCCGGTCATGTGACCGGATCGCGACGAAATTCCGGCCACTTCCAGGTACCGCGCTGACGTGCGGGGCTGCGCGCGCAAGCCCCGCTGGTGGGAATCCCGCAGGCAATTAAAGCCAGCGGGGTTCCACTTGAGTGTACTTACCTTGCTTGTTGAGGTCATTTAATGAGCTGAAGCAGCTGTCAACAGAGGAAGTGTGGGATTTTAGGTTCAAGGCAGTGAGTTTCACACACTGGGGGAAACAGTCTTCCCTCAACCGGTCGTGTTCCAGCCAGCAGCCTGTGGCAGCTGCCAAGGTGCACTCCACAGCGGGTGGGAGAGCCCTCACCCACGCAGGAGGCCACCGCGTCACGTAGGGCAACCCCTGCCCTCCACCACCCCCCGCCAAGCCAGAGTACAGACCGACGTGAAACCGCAGCCCTAGAACGAGAAACCACCCACCTACCCTGCACAACCCCTCAGACCAACACCTGCCAGATGGGTGGTGCGTTGACATCGTCGGAGGACGAACAGCATGTCCAGCCCCAGCAGCCTCGCAGTCCACGCCGTCCGCCTCGGAGACGTGGAGCCCCCTAACACGGTGCGGTGGCACACCCACCTGCACAGCAGGAGGGAGGGCAACCGCAGAGAGAGATGCGTCGCAGGAGGCACTACCCTCCGCACAGGGTGTACAGAGCGAGGCTCAGCTTCATGGACCTCTCCAAGGAGCAGTGCATACAGAGGCTCAGAGTCAATCGCCAGGTAGTCGCCGACATCTGCAGCCTCCTTAACGACGAGCTGCTCCCAGATGGACCAAGCAGCATCTTCTTACCTGTCGCCGTCAAAGTCACCACTGCCCTCAACTTCTTCGCATCCGGTTCCTTCCAGGGTGCCACCGGGGACATCACCGGGGTCTGTCAGTCCTCTGCACACAAGTGCATAAGGCAGGTCACCGATGGGTTGTTCCGCAAGGCCTCGCACTACATCAACTTCGCCATGGACGAGTGCAGCCAGATGGAGAGGGCGGTTGGATTCCATGCCATGGCTGGCTTCCCACGGGTACAGGGTGTAATCGACTGCACCCACATCACAATACGGGCACCTCCGCATGAGCCAGGGCTGTTCATAAACAGGAAGGGGTATCACTCCATGAACGCCCAGCTCATTTGTGACCACCGCCAGAGATTCCTAGACGTGTGCGCCAGATACCCCGGCAGCTGCCACGATGCCTTCGTCCTCAGGGAGTCCGCCGTCCCGCCCATCCTGCAGGCACCCAACGCCGGCAACGGCTGGCTCCTCGGCGACAAGGGGTATCCCCTACACACGTGGCTCATGACGCCTCTGAGGAACCCCATCACCGAGCCGGAGCGTCGGTACAATGACAGCCACACTGCTACCAGGTCTACAATTGAGCAGACCATAGGGCTGCTCAAGATGCGCTTCAGGTGCCTTGATCGTTCTGGGGGAGCGCTGCAATACACACCATTCAGAGTGGGACGAATCATAGTTGTCTGCTGTGCCCTGCACAACATGGCCCAACAGAGAGGGGTGCCGCTGGAGGAGGCCCCATCCACACCCGCCACCCACATTGAGGACGGCGAGGGCGAGGAGGAGGAGGAGGAGGAGGAGGAGGCGGAGGAGGAGGACGCGCCAGAGGATGTTGGACGACCCATGCGCCGAACCACGACTCACCGGGATGGTCGCCGGGCCAGGGAGGCACTCATACGTCAACGGTTCTCCTAGAGTCAGACAGTGCGAGGCGCTCGCATCTCCTCACCTGCACATGCGAGCGGCCATACCAGCCCCCTCCACTGAAGACTGTCGCCAGTAATCCTGCACCCACAGCAGTGTGCCCAATGGGCGGCAGCAGGTGTTCGCCGTCATGATGGCCTCCACGGAACGCACCTATTGCACAAGCCGCGGAAGAATGGACGAGAGGTGGCAGGAGTGGTGAGAATAGAGTATTGAATATGTACAATGTGACATGATATAAAAAAAAAATGTACAAATTAATAGACACCCTGGTGTATTCCCTTTGTGCTTATAACGCCTTTGGATTTCTTTTGCGGGTACCCCTACGTGGTACTACCCCTGTGGCTCCAGCGGAGGTAGTGGCAGGTTGCTCGTGTTCTCGCCTTGACCGGGTAGATGCTTTTGGCGGACGGCCCCTGTGTTTCGGTGCCCGTGAGGGCACCTCCACAGACTGCTCCTCCTGCACCGGGGCAGGGGCAGACTCGGCCACCTGGAGAGGAGGCACCATTGCGGGTACTGGTTGAGAGGTGGGCAACGGGTGGGACGTGGGGGCGCCTTGAGAAGCGTCCCCGCTTCCATGTCCCCGGTCACCATCATCCCTCTCGTGTCCTCGGCCCACATCACCCCTTCCACCCTGCTGGACGGCAGTTTGGATGGCATGTGTGAGGCCTTGCAAGGCCACCCCTAGTGTATCCGTCAGCCTGTTTATGGCGGCGGAATGTTGCTCACCCTGAATCCGTACAGACGTTGTCAGGGCCTGCAAGGACTCGATCTGGAGCTGTGCGTGACGCTCGAGGGAGGCCAGCCTGTCCTCCACCGAAGACAGTCCCGCACCTACCCGCGACACTGTGTCGCCGGTACCCTCCTGTGCCTGCGCCACCAATGCCCGCATGCAGGAGGTGGACTCCTCCATCGCCTGCGCTATTGTGGACAATGCGCGCGGCACCTCTCCCAGTACCTCAGCAATTAGCTGGTGCCCCTCGACGACTCTTCTTTTCACTGGTGGCCCCCTGGGTTCAGCATCTGGGTCCGGCTGAGCAGAGCCTGGAGATGAGTGCTCCCTCCGACGCGGACCCTCCGCGGCTGCCCCTGCCACCAGGGTCTGCTCATGCTCACTCGTGCGCGGTGACTCACCAAGTGCTACCCCAACTAGTTGGCGAGGGGGACCCACCGAGGTGCGTGTCTCTGCGCTGGTGGATGGTTGGCTCTGATGTGACGATGCATCCTCAGAGACCGCCATGTCCTCTGAGGAATCGCCCTCCTCGATCGCTTCACTCGCAGACGGCCCTGCAAGAGAACAGAGGGCACTATGAGGCATGTGGACCAACTTTACGATGCGCCTGATGGCAGGTGATGATACGGTCACTCGCGATCATGGGTGTTGAGTGTCAGCTTTCCCTTACCGGCCGTTTCTGCAGCGACGCACTCGCCATCAGCCACCGACAGGCAATGTCGTGTGCGGGCAAGGTCGAGCGCCTCCACCTCTGCGTCGGTGAGCTCTACCACTTGCGGCGGGCCACCTCCGGTGCGTGCCCTTTCACGATTGTTCTTGCTCCTCTTCTCCTGTCAAGGCAAAACACAGATGTGTGAGTGGGTGCGTATTGCATTGTGAGACGCATCGAGCATCGGTGTGGGTGGGTTGAGCGTGGCGCGGATGGATGGGAGGATGCGTGTGCCACATGCCCATCCCATTGCATAGGGATTGGGTGTGTGGTAGTGTTCGGGTGGGGACAGGGACGGTGGGTACTTGCGGGCACGGCGAGGATGGTGAGTGAGTGGCTGTGAGGATTGCTGCTGGAGCGCTGTGGTGGCTCTGCAGGAGGGGTTGTGATCTGTTTGGCATGATGGTGGGGACGGGCTGTGGGAGGGTGCGTTGGTGTACTCACCTTGCCAGACCTAGTCAGGTCATTGAAGCGCTTGCGGCACTGCTCCCAAGTCCTTCGGGTGTTGGCCCTGCTGCTGACCTCCGCCGCCACCTCTGCCCATGCCTTCCTGGTGGCGGCGGCAGGGAACTTGCGTCCATCCTCCGGGAAGAGCGTGTCCCTCCTCCTCCTCACGCCCTCCAGCATCAGCTGCAGCGCAAGGTCGGAAAAACGTGGCGCAGCCTTTCCCCTTGCCTGAGCCATCATCACCAGCCTAATGATTGCAGCATTAGGCTGGTGATGATGGGAGACTGCCCCTTTAACTGGAGCTCCTACATCGCGTCGACGGCACTGCGCATGCGCAGCCGGCCGGCACGCAGCTGGGGAGCGGAGAACCCGGAAGCAGAGCTTAATCTGTTCAATTATCCCGCGATCGCGTGGGGGACGCACGCAATTAGCCGTCCGCGTTTTCCACGCTCCCGGAGGACCACCCGCTGGGAACCCGCAGGCCTGCTAAATTCGAGCCCTGTGTGTGGGCTGAAGTTTCTATACATGCAAGGTCTTACATTTTATGCATATGGGAACTTCCATTTTTGTGTATGGTTAACTTTTTTTTGTAGGTAGGCTCACATGTTAGTGCGTATGGGAGGTTCACAAATCTGTGCAATTTAATGTGCTCCAGTCACTGGTTGCAACATGTGGATTTAGCCTCTGCTCCAAAGGTTTGGACACTCTTCATTTACACTGATCACAACAGCCACCATACTGAGGAGGAGAAGGCAGAATGGGAGCTGGAGACACACAGGAAGCTGGAAGCAAGGAGAAAGCTCTAACCACACTTAAGGCACAATTAAACTACGACTTTTGCATCAATTTGAATGCCTGGGCACTTCAGAAACTTAAACAGAGTGGGCTTGAATTCCTGCAGCAATTCTCCTGCATACTATAACTTCAGCGGATGATTCGCGGAAACACCAGTGAACGGGCGTAAACGGCGTTTACAACACTTCTATGGGGTTTCGGCAAATCTTAAGCCAAAGTTACTTGGGCAATCGGGAGAAACCCCATGGGAAATTCAACCCCAGGGTCTTTTTCAGTGAGCTGCGCTCTCAGAACATTGAAGAGTTAGCAGTCAGGAGTGGAGGTCCAAATTCAGTCACATGACAGCTCTTAACTGTGTTGTGCAGCTACTCAAATCACGAATACACTTCAGGGATGGCGTTCGACTTTGTGCACCCAGCCAGGTACACATGTATCAGAAACTTGGGAGTGCACTGTGCACAATGAATGACCTTTCATTTAAATTGTCAGAAAATCAAGCATAGAGCATTCCTGAATTTATGACATGCGTGTCCAGCAGGCGAGGCTTGTTGGGAGCGCTATGTCAGAAAATAACCTCTTGTGAACATGCAATACTAGGCGTCTCCGTATACATAATTTGTTTACATGGCATGTACACAGGCGCACGTAATAATGGAACAGTACACATAAAAGCACCTATAGGAAACCATTGTAATGCACCATTTTTAATTACACCCTAGCATTAATGGCGATGTACAATAGGACAGGAATGAAGTGTGCAAAAAAAGCCATTGGCTAGTTGGAAATATTTTTTTTTATTCATTCATGGGATTTGGGCGTCTCTGGCGAGGCCAGCATTTATTGCCCATCCCTAATTCCCCTTGAGAAGGTGGTGATGAGCCGCCTTCTTGTACCACTGCAGTCTGTGTGGTGAAGGTTCTCCCAGAGTGCTGTTAGGAAGGGAGTTCCAGGATTTTGACCCAGCGACAATGAAGGAACGGCGATATATTTCCAAGTCGGGATGTTGTGTGACTTGGAGGGGAACATGCAGGTGGTGTTGTTCCCATATGCCTGCTGCTCTTGTCCTTCTAGGTGGTAGAGGTCATGGGCTTGGGAGGTGCTGTCGAAGAAGCCTTGGCAAGTTGCTGCAGTGCATCCTGTGGATGGTACACACTGCAGCTACAGTGCGCCGTTGGTGAAGGGAGTGAATGTTTAGGGTGGTGCATGCGGTGCCAATCAAGCGGGTTGCTTTATCCTGGATGGTGTTGAGCTTCTTGAGTGTTGTTGGAGCTGCACTCATCCAGGCAAGTGGAGAGTATTCCATCACACTCCTGACTTGTGCCTTGTAGATGGTGGAAAGGCTTTGGGGAGTCAGGAGGTGAGTCACTCACCGCAGAATACCCAGCCTCTGACCTGCTCTTGTAGCCACAGTATTTATATGGCTGGCCCAGTTAAGTTTCTGGTCAATGGTGATGCCCAGGATGTTGATGGTGGGGGATTCGGCAATGGTAATGCCGTTGAATGTCAAGGGGAGATGGTTAGACTCTCCCTTGTTGGAGATGGTCATTGCCTGGCACTTGTCTGGCGTGAATGTTACATGCCACATATCAGCCCAAGCCTGGATGTTGTCCAGATCCTGCTGCGTGCGGGCTCGGACTGCTTCATTATCTGAGGGCAAATACTTAGCATGTTTGAATGATGTTCTTTTGCTATTTTAACGCAGGTGTTAACCTATTAATTTTGAATGCTTCTGTTAAAATTCTGTTAAAAGAGGACAGGAGAATGCAAGGAGTGATTCTACGGCCCTTTGCTTCCAGTGGGGAGCCGTGCTCAGAGGGTGCACAGGACAAAGGTTCAGGGCTACAATGTTGCAGCCCTGTTTCTGACCAATGTGCCCTATAGGCCTGGTTTACTACTGGGAATGTTGGGCTGATGCATCGTCCTTTAGTACGAACACATTAGAATCATAGAATAATACAGCACAGAAGGAGGCCATTCAGCCCATCGTGTCTGTGCCGGCTCTTTGAAAGACCTATCCAATTAGTCCCACTCCCCTGCTCTCTGCTTTCTGTCCCTTAGCCAATTTCATATACATACAGCCACTGCCCCTTTAATCCCATTGGCTTCAATTTTGCTAACAGGTCTATTATATGGTACTTTATCATATGCCTTTTGAAAGTCCATATGCACAACATCAACTCCACGACCCTCATCAACGCTCTCCATTACTTCATCAAAGAACGCAATCAAGTTAGTCAAACATGATTTGCCTTTAACAAATTCATGCTGGCTTTCATTTATTAACCCATATTTTCCTAAGTGCCAATTCATTTTATCCCAGATTATTGTCTCTAAAAGTTTCCCCATCACCAACGTTAGGCTGACTGACCTGTCGTTGTCGGGTTTATCCCTCTCCCCTATTTTGAACAGGGGTGGAACATTTGCAATTCTCCAGTCCTCTGGCACCACTCCCATATCTAAGGAGGATTGGAAGATTGTGGCCAGAGCCCTGCAATTTCCACCCTTACTTCCTCAGCAACTTAGGATGCATCCCATTTGGGCCGGGTGACTTTTCTACAATGAGACCTGCCAACCTTATTAGTATCTCTTCTTTATCTATGTTTATTCTCTCCAATTTCTCTACTACCTTCTCCTTTACTGTGACATCGGCAGCATCCTCTTCTTTAGAGAAGACAGATGCAAAGTATTCATTTAGTACCTCAGCCATCTCCTCTGGCTCCACAAGGACATTTCCTTTTTGCTCCCTAATCAGCCCCTACCCTTCTTTTGACTATTCTTTTACTATTTAAATGTTTATAAAAGACTTTTGGGTTCCCTTTTATGTTTCCTGCTAATCTATTCTCATATACTCTCTTTGTCCCTCTTATTTCCTTTTTCTGTTCTCTCCTGTACTTTTTGTATTCAACTTGGCTCTCTGCTGTATTAAGAACCTAACATTTATCACAAGCCCTCTTTTTCTGTTTCATTTTAAGCTCTATACCTTAAGTCATCCAGGGAGCTCCAGCTTTGGATGCCCTGCCTTTCCCTCTCATGGGAATATGTCTAGTCTGTAGCCGAACTATCTCCTCTTTGAAGGCCTCCCATTGCTCATTTACCGTTGGACCTGCCAATCTTTGATTTCAATCCAGCTGGGCCAGAACCCTTTTCAAATCGTTGAAATTAACCCTCCTCTAGTTGCGTATTTTCACATTTGATTTTTCCTCGTCCTTTTCCATAACTACTCTAAATCTAATATTGTGATCACTGTTTCCCAGATGCTCCCCCATTGAAACATGCTCCACTGGATTCCATAGAAACAGAGAACCATAGAAAAGATACAGCACAGGAGGGGGCCATTCAGCCCATTGTGTCCGCGCTGGCTCGAAGAACAACCAGGTGCCCATTCTAATCCCACCTTCCAGCACCCGGTCTGTCGCCCTGCAGCGTACAGCACTTTAGGTGCAGGTCCAGGTACTTTTTAAAAGAGTTGAGGGTCCCTGCCTCTACCACCAATTCGGGTAGCGAATTCCATACACCCATCACCCTCTGGGTAAAAAAGTTTTTCCTCATGTCCCCTCTAATCCTTCTGCCAAACAGCTTAAATCTATGTCCTCTAGTTCTTGAACTCTCCGCTAGGGGAAACAGGTACTTCCTGTCTACTCTATCTAGGCCCCTCATAATTTTTTACACCTCAATCAAGTCACCCCTCAGCCTCCTCTGCTCCAAGGAAAACAATCCCAGCCTATCCAATCTCTCCTCATAGCTGCAATTTTCAAGCCCTGGCAACATTCTTGTAAATCTTCTCTGTGCTCTCTCCAGAGCAATTACGTCCTTCCTGTAATGTGGTGACCAGAACTGCGCACAATACTCCAGCTGTGGCCTTAGTAGCGTTTTATACAGTTCCATCATTACATCCCTGCGTTTGTATTCTATACCTCGGCTAATAACAGAGAGCATTCCGTATGCCTTCTTCACAACCTCATCTACCTATAATGCCATCTTCAGGGACCTGTACACATGCACTCCAAGGTCTCTCACTTCTCCTACCCCTCTCAATACATTCCCATTTACTGCGTATTCCCTTTTACTGTTTGCCCTCCCTAAGTGCATTACCTCACACTTCTCCAGGTTGAACTCCATTTGCCACTTTTCTGCCCACTCCACCAACCCATTGATATCTTCTTGGAGTCTACAGCTATCCTCTTCACTATCAACTACACGGACAATTTTTGTGTCATCTGCAAATTTGCCAATCATGCCCCCTACATTCAAGTCCAAATCATTAATATACACCACAAACAGCAAGGGACCCAACACTGAGCCCAGTGGCACACCACTGGAAACAGATTTCCATTTTGCAAAGACATCCATCGACTTTTACCCTTTGTTTCCTGTTACTGAGCCAATTTTGGATCCAATTCGCCACATTTCCCTGTATCCCATGGGCTTTTACCTTTCTGACCAGTCTACCATGTGGGACTTTGTCAAATGCCTTACTAAAATCCATGTAGACAACATCCACTGCACTACCCTCACCAATCCTTCTTGTCACTTCCTCAATAAATTCAATCAGATTTATAAGGTATGACCTTCCCTGAACAAATCCATGCCAACTATCCCTGATTAAACCATGCCTTTCCAAGTGACAATTTATCCTATCTCTCAGTATTGATTCTAATAGTTTGCCCACCACCGAGGTAAGACTGACCGGCCTATAATTGTTCGGCCTTTCCATCGTACCCTTTTTAAACAATGGAACTATGTTTGCAGTCTTCCAGTCCTCCCCTGTATCTAGTGAGGATTGGAAAATGATGTTCAGAGCATCCATTATTTCCTCCATGGCTTCCTTCAATAGCCTAGGAAACAATCCATCCGGCCCTGGTGAATTAGCAACTTTCAAAGATTCCAGTCCCTCCAGTACATCCTCTCTCATTATGTTTACCTTATCCAATATTTCACACCTCTCCTCTTTAACTCCTCTTCCGAATCATCCCTTTCCTTTGTGAATATGGAGACAAAATATTCATTTAAAACCCTACCCACATCCTATGCTTCTACACACAAGTTACCCTTATCATCCCTGATAGGTCCCATCTTTTCCTTAGCTATCCTCCTGTTCTTAATGTACTGATAAAACATCTTTGGGTTTTCTTTAATCTTACTAGCTAATATTTTTTCATGCCCTCTCTTTGCTTTCCTTATTTCATTTTTTACATCATCCCTGTACTTTCTATACTCCTCTAGGCTTTCTGCAGTATTTAGTTTTCTGTGACAATCATAAGCTTTCTTTTTCTGCTTTATGTTACCCTGTATACATCTAGACAACCAAGGGGCTCTAAATTTGGCAGTGCCACCCTTTATCTTTGATGGGACGTGTCTGCATTGTACCCGTAGAATTTCACTTTTAGTGCCTCCCACTGGCTTGCCACTGATTTCTCCTCAAGTAGTTGTGTCCAGTCCACTTCTGCCAAATCACCTCTTAGTCCTGTAAAATTTGCCTTCCCCCCAATTTAAAATGTTTGCTCCTGATTTAACTCTGTCCTTTTCCATAATATTGTGAAAACTAACTGAATTGTGGTCACTAACCCCAATATGGTCACCCACATGCTCATCTTCATTTCCCAGGACTAAATCTAGATTTGCAATCCCTCTTGTTGGACTTGTTACGTACTGGCTAAAAAAGTTCTCCTGGACACCGATCAAGAATTTTGAGCCCTCTGTGCCCCTCACACTGTTTGAATATCAGTTGATGTTAGGGTAGTTGAAGTCCCCTACTATTGCCCTTTTATTTTTGTACTCAGAAATTCACCTACATCTTTGTTCTTCTATCTCCCTTTCGGGGGTCTATAATACATTCCTAGTAGTGTGACTGGCCTTTTTTATTTCTTGGCTCAACCCATATCGGCTCGATTGATGATCTATTTAGCATATCATCCCTTCTCACAACTGTAATTGATTCTTTAACCAATAATGCTACCCCTCCTCCTTTTTTATCACCCACTCTATCCTGCCTGAAAACTCTATATCCAGGGATATTGAGCTGTCAATTATCCCCCTCTTTAAGCCAGGTTTCCGTTATAGCAATGATATCATGCTGCCATGTGTCCATCTGTGCCCTTAGTTCATCAGCTTTGTTTGTAATATTCCTTGCATTGAAGTATATACCCTATAACCCCATCAAATTCCTGTGCTGAACACTATTTAACCTTTGCTTCTTTTACCTTTCTGAGTCGCTAGCTATGTCACTAACTACTTTTCTACTTCCCATTTCCTGGTCTGAATTTGTCCTATCTGTACCTGCCCTTTGGTTCCCATACTTCTGCCATACTAGTTTAAACTCTCCCCAACAGAACTAGCAAATGCCCCCACAAGGACATTGGTCCTGGTTCTGCTTGGGTGCAACCCATCCAGCTTGTACAGGTCCTGCCTTTCCCAGAATCGGTCCCATTGCCTCAGGAATTTAAACCCGTCTCACCTGCACCATCTCTCAAGCCATACATTCATCTGGTTTATTCTCCTATTTCTGTTCTCGATAGCATGTGGGACTGGGAGTAATCCTGAGATTACTACCTTAGAGGTCCTGCTTTTTAATTTATTTCCTAACTCCCTATATTCTGCTTGCAGGACCTCATCCTTTTTTTTACGGATGTTGTTGGTATCGATATGGACCACGACCTCACGTTGTTCAGCCTCCCCCTTCAGAATGTTCTGCAGCCTTCCCATGACATGCTTGACCCTAGCACCAGAGAGGCAACATACCATCCTGGAGTCACGTCTGTGGCCGCAGAAACGCCTATCTGTTCCCCTTACGATGGAATCTCCTACTACTATTGCTGTCCCATTCTTTTACCTCCCTTCCTGTGCAGCTGAGTCACTTGTGGTGCCACGGTCTTCCCCAAAACTAGATCCAGCACTGTTTTCTTCCTCGTTGGGCTGGAAACATACTGATCAAGCAAGTTCTCTTGTACATATTTCAGGAATTCCTCCCCCTCTTTGTCCTTTACACTGTTATTTTCCCAGTTTATATTAAGATAATTGAAGTCCCCCATTATCACTACTCTAAAGTTCTTGCATCTTCCTTCAATTTGACTGCAAATTTGCTCCTCTATCTCCTTCCCACTATTTGGTGACCAATAGTATACACCCAGCAGCATAATAGCTCCTCTATTGTTCCTTAATTCTAACCAAATCGATTGTGTCTTTGAAACCCCAAGTACATCATTCCTTTCTTGTGCTGTAACAGTATCATTGATCAATATTGCCACTCACCCCCCTACTTTTTTCCCTTCCCTATGTAGTCAATTTTGACTCTCTGTTCAATTGTTTTTGACTGACACCATAATGGTTAATAGCCATATGACTTTATTTAGCATAAGCAAGAATCAATGCCTACAGTATTTAAGCAGTAGTTTACAAAGCACAATTGAGAATCATACTACCCCATTGTCCTTTGGGTAGAAGCTGCGACTTCATTCCCCATTCCTTCATGCACTTACTCTTGTTCTCGTTTACCTACCTGGTACTCTCTTTTCTGTCCTCTACACTTAACAAAGGCTCAGACTCCCCAGTTATACCCCACAAAAATGAAACTGCGGCAAAATACATCCAATCAGGTATTTTCCAAAATACTCCCTTTAATTTACCCAATCATATAGATAACACATATTTGTCCAGAAGAGATAATGCCGTGTGACCCTCTTATCTCTTCTTATCCTCAGCAAAATGTTCCCCAGTCCCTGCCGTTGATAAATCACCCTACAGGCCTCAAAGGTGACAGGAGATGGCAAGCTTCAGGATTCCAGCACATCTGAAGGAGTAGGGGTACCGTTTATTCCTCCCTTAGTTTGCAATAACACGATTCTCATGGCTGTTAATGCCTGCAGCTGCAGTAAGTTAATTTAAAAGCTGTCTATGTTATAGTACAGTACTTTCAGCTAAAGCTTTGACTAATTAACCCTTTCAAGCCTGGTTCACCTAAGTACCTTAACCTATATTTCCTTACACCTATCTTTCCTGAATACATTGCAGCCAGGAATATTAAGTGCCTATTCCTCCCCTTGATTGAGCCAGGTCTCCATTGTTGCCTCTATATCATAATCCCATGTAGCTCCTTGTGTCTGCAACTCACCAACTTTATTTACCACGCTCTGTGCATTTACACACATGTGCTCCAAACCCATCTTAGACTCAGAAGCAGTAACGCTTGGCTGACCTGTCTCCTTCCTGGCCAAGGGAAACTGAGGCCAGTTGTAGCACCGTTATTGTTGCTGTGAATGAGAGCAGCTAATTCAGCACAAACCAGAGATTGAAACTAGTTATTGCAAAGAAAGTGAACCAAGGTAGGGGTCAGGCAGGCAGGCCCCCACTGCAGTCGTACTCAAAATGTAGCTCAGAGAGCACTTGCAGCCCTCCCTCTCTTTACCTTCTTCATGTGCCTCTGGACCTCTGCCTTCAAGCCCGCTCAGCTGCGGGATGTAGCAGAACTGAGATTCAGTTCTGTCCCCTCTTTCCTTGTGCTTCAGCAACAGAAAGAAAAGGGGCATCATTAAGAAATGGAGATATCCCAGAATCCATTACAGAAACCAAAGAGTCACTCAGCAACATCTGAAATTAGCAAGTCATCCTGTGAGGAATCATAGGTACAGATGCAAGTACCGTCATTCAGTTGGGGAGTGTGTCAAAACATTCTAGAGAGCAGTTGTCAGAAAAGACACTTTTGTAGCCCCAACAAAAAGTTAGTATCACTGGTCTAAACAGTACAAACAATCACAATGTTTTTTTAAAGTTGGTAAGCAAGCAATGTCTTTTTATCAGTCTCCTGTATACTTATAAACAACATTTTTGGGTATTTTTTAAGAGACAGCCAATTCCATGTGGGTGGTTATCTGTTCAACAGATTAAACCCTTACTTAATCTTGTTGTGTAGTTGAGGAACTGGCAGGGAGATAATTTTTTGAAATGTGTCTATGTACACATATTTACACTGTTGCATTATTTTGAATTGGCACTGCATCTTGTGTCAGTAGCAGATTCAAAATCTCATCAATTATAAAACATAATGGTTCAGCTTGGAAATGAACGTTAGTGATCTTTGCGGGAGAACACCTAACAAAATCGCATGACATTCTTTGGTCCACTGTTTCATTGGGAGTATCAGCCCATTTAAAATACATTAATGCCTATGGTAAGCTATAGGAATGTCATACAAACATGCTAGGCATTTGTCTGATAATATCACCGGCAGGGAGACAGGGGGAGAAGAGATGTAGGAGGGGAGAAGAGGGGAGGAAGGGGAAGAAGAGGGGGAAGGAGAATCATAGAATCATAGAATCATAGAAAGCATACAGCATGGAAGGAGGCCATTCGGCCTGTCGAGTTCCCGCCAGCTCTATGCAAGAGCAATCCAGCTAGTCCCATTCCCCTGCCCTTTCCCCATTGCCCTGCAAATTTTTAACATTAAAGTATTTATCCAGTTCCCTTTTGAAGGCCATGATTGAATCTGCCTCCACCACCCCCTCGGGTAGTGCATTCCAGATCCTAGCCACTCAATGTGTAAAAAAGTATTTCCTCATGTCACCTTTGGTTCTTTTGCCAGTCACTTTAAATCTATGTACTCTGGCTCTTGACCCTTCCGCCAATGGGAACAGGTTCTCTCTATCGACTCTGCCTCAACCTTCATGATTTTGAATACCTCTATCAAATCTCCTCGCAACCGTCTCTGTTCCAAGGAGACCAACACCAACTTCTCCAGTCTATCCATGTAACTAAAATCCCTCATCCCTAGAATCATTCCAGTAAATCTCTTCTGCACCCTCTCTAAGGTCTTCACATTTTTCCTGAAGTGCGGTGCCCAGTGAACAAGTTGTGGCCGAAACAGTGTTTTATAAAGGATCATCATACTTTTGTACCCTATGCCTCTATTTATAAATTGTAAACAATTTTACAACACCAAGTTATAGTCCAGCAATTTTATTTTAAATTCACAAGCTTTCGGAGATTTTCTCCTTCCTCAGGCAAATGTTTCAAGATCTCCGAAAGCTTGTGAATTTAAAATAAAATTGCTGGACTATAACTTGGTGTTGTAAAATTGTTTACAATTGTCAACCCCAGTCCATCACCGGCATCTCCACATCTATTTATAAAGCCCAGGATCCCATATGCTTATTTAACCGCTTTTTTTTATTCGTTCATGGCATGTGGGCATCTCTGGCAAGGCCAGCATTTATTGCCCATCCCTAATTCCCCTTGAGAAGGTGGTGGTGAGCCACCTTCTTGAACCGCTGCAGTCTGTTTAGTGAAGGTTCTTCCACAGTGCTGTTAGGTACAGAGTTCCAGGATTTTGACCCAGCGACGATGAAGGAACGGTGATAATTTCCAAGTCGGGATGGTGTGTGATTTGGAGGGGAACGTGCAGGTGGTGTTGTTCTCATGTGCCTGCTGCCCTTGTCCTTCTGGGTGGTAGAGGTCATGGATTTGGGAGGTGCTGTCGAAGAAGTCTTGGTGAGTTGCTGCAGTGCATCCTGTAGATGGTACACACTGCAGCCACGGTACACCGGTGGTGAAGGGCGTGAATGTTTAGGGTGGTGGATGGAGTGCCAATCAAGCGGACTGCTTTGTCCTGGATGGTGTCAAGCTTCTTGAGTGTTGTTGGAGCTGCACTCATCCAGGCAAATGGAGAGTATTCCATCACACTCCTGACTTGTGCCTTGTAGATGGTGGAGAGCTTTGGGGAGTCAGGAGGTGAATCACACACCACAGAATACCCAGCCTCTGATCTGCTCTTGTAGCCACAGTATTTATATGGCTGGTCCAGTTCAGTTTCTGGTCAATGGTGACCCCCAGGATGTTGATGGTGGGGATTCGGCAATGGTAATGCCGTTGAATGTCAAGCCGGGAATGGTTAGACTCTCGCTTGTTGGAGATGGTGATTGCCTGGCACTTGTCTGGCGTAAATTTTACTTACCACTTATCAGCCCAAGCCTGGA
Source organism: Heptranchias perlo (assembly GCF_035084215.1). NCBI lineage: Eukaryota > Metazoa > Chordata > Chondrichthyes > Hexanchiformes > Hexanchidae > Heptranchias > Heptranchias perlo. The sequence continues at coordinate 75,512,361 of NC_090330.1, read as the reverse complement.
TGTTGTCCAGGTCTTGCTGCATGCGGGCACGGACTGCTTAATTATCTGAAGGGTTGCGAATGGAACTGAACATTGTGCAAACGTCAGCGAACATCCCCATTTCTGACCTTATGAAGGAGGGAAGGTCATTGATGAAGCAGCTGAAGATGGTTGGGCTTAGGACACTGCCCTGAGGTACTCCTGCAGCAATGTCCTGGGGCTGAGATGATTGGCCTCCAACAACCAATACCATCTTCCTTTGTGCTAGGTATGACTCCAGCCACTGGAAAGTTTTCCCCTGATTCCCATTGACTTCAATTTTACTAGGACTCCTTGGTGCCACACTCGGTCAAATGCTGCCTTGATGTCAAGGGCAGTCACTCGCACCTCACCTCTGGAATTCAGCTCTTTTGTCCATGTTCGGCCCAAGGCTGTAATGAGGTCTGGAGCCAAGTGGCGGAACCCAAACTGAGCATCGGTGAGCAGGTTATTGGTGAGTAAGTGTCGCTTGATAGCACTGTCGACGACACCTTCCATCACTTTGCTGATGATTGAGAGTGGACTGATGGGGCGGTAATTGGCTGGATTGGATTTGTCCTGCTTTTTGTGGACAGGACATACCTGGGCAATTTTCCACATTCTCGGGTAGATGCCAGTGTTGTAGCTGTACTGGAACAGTTTGGCTAGAGGCGTGGCTAGTTCAGGAACACAAGTCTTCAGCACTACAGCTGGGATGTTGTCAGGGCCCATAGCCTTTGCTGTATCCAGTGCACTCAGCCGTTTCTTGATATCACGTGGAGTGAATCAAATTGGCTGAAGACTGGCTTCTGTGATGGTGAGGATTTCGGGCGGAGGCCGAGTAGATCATCCACTCAACATTTCTGGCTGAAGATGGTTGCAAACCCTTCAGCCTTGTCTTTTGCACTCTGGTGCTGGACTCTGCCATCATTGAGGATGGGGATGTTCATGGAGCCTCCTCCTCCCGTTAGTTGTTTAATTATAAGAACATAAGAACATAAGAAATAGGAGCAGGAGTAGGCCAATCGGCCCCTCGAGCCTGCTCCGCCATTCAATAAGATCATGGCTGATCTGATCCTAACCTCAAATCTAAATTCATGTCCAATTTCCTGCCCGCTCCCCGTAACCCCTAATTCCCTTTACTTCTAGGAAACTGTCTATTTCTGTTTTAAATTTATTTAATGATGTAGCTTCCACAGCTTCCTGGGGCAGCAAATTCCACAGACCTACTACCCTCTGAGTGAAGAAGTTTCTCCTCATCTCAGTTTTGAAAGAGCAGCCCCTTATTCTAAGATTATGTCCCCTAGTTCTAGTTTCACCCATCCTTGGGAACATCCTTACCGCATCCACCCGATCAAGCCCCTTCACAATCTTATATGTTTCAATAAGATCGCCTCTCATTCTTCTGAACTCCAATGAGTAGAGTCCCAATCTACTCAACCTCTCCTCATATTTCCACCCCCTCATCCCCGGGATTAACCGAGTGAACCTTCTTTGTACTGCCTCGAGAGCAAGTATGTCTTTTCTTAAGTATGGAGACCAAAACTGTATGCAGTATTCCAGGTGCGGTCTCACCAATACCTTATATAACTGCAGCAATACCTCCCTGTTTTTTATTCTATCCCCCTAGCAATAAAAGCCAACATTCCGTTGGCCTTCTTGATCACCTGCTGCACCTGCAATACTGACTGGATGTGGCAGGACTGCAGTGCTTTGATCTGATCCGTTGGTTGTGGAATCGCTTAGCTCTGTCTATAGCATGTTGCTTTCGCTGTTTAGCATGCATGTAGTCCTGTGTTGTAGCTTCACCAAGTTGGCACCTCATTTTTAGGTACGCCTGGTTCTGCTCCTGGCATGCTCTTCTACGCTCCTCACTGAACCAGGATTGATCCCCTGGCTTGTTGGTAATGGTAATAGAGTGAGGAATATGCTGGGCCATGCGGTTACAGATTGTATAACACAATTCTTGCTGCTGCTGATGGCCCACAGCGCCTCATGGATGAGCTGCTAGATTTGTTCTGAATCTATCCCATTTGGCATGGTGGTGGTGCCATACAACATGTTGGATGGTGCCCTCAGTGTGAAGACGGGACTTTGTCTCCGCAAGGACTGGTGCAGTGGTCACTCCTACCAATACTGTCTTGGACAGATGCATCTGCAACAGGTAGATTGGTGAGGACGAGGTCAAGTAGTTTTTTCCCTCATGTTGTTATGCTCACCACATGCTGCAGGCCTAGCTCTGACAGCTATGTCTTTCAGGACTCGGCCAGCTCGGTCAGTAGTGGCTCTACTGTGCCATTCTCGGTGATGGGCACTGAAGTCCCCCACCCAGAGTACATTCTGTGCCCTTGCTACCCTCAGTACTTCCTCCAGGTGGTGCTCGTCATGGAGGAGTTTTGATTCATCAGCTGAGGGAGGGCGATAATCAGCAGGAGGTTCCCTTGCCCATGTTTGACCTGATGCTATGAGATTTCATGGGGTCCGAAGTCAATGTTGAGGACTCCCAGGGCCACTCCCTCCTGACTACTCTACTGCCACCTCTGGCGGGTCCGTCCTGCCGGTGGGACAGGACATACCCAAGTATGGTGATGGAAGAGTCTGGGATTTTGGCTGAAAGGTATGATTCTGTGAGTATGGCTATCTCAGGCTGTTGCTTGACTAGTCTGTGGGACAGCTCTCTCAATTTTGGCATAAGTCCCCAGATATTAGTGAGGAGGACCTTGCAGGGTCGACTGGGCTTGGTTTGCCTTTGTCGTTTCCAGTGCCTGATGGTTCATCCGGTTTTATTCTTATTGCGACTTTCTGTAGCGAGATTGTACAACTGAGTGTCTTGTTAGGCTATTTCAGAGGGCGATTACGAATCGACCACATTTCTGTGGGTGTGAGGTCACATATAGGCCAGACCGGGTAAGGACGGCAGGTTTCCTAAAGGGCATTAGTGAACCAAATGGGTTTTTAACGACAATCCGGTTGTTTCATGGCCATTATTAGTAATACTAGTTTTTTTAATTCCAGATTTTCTGGATTACTAGTCCAGTAACATAACCACTATGCTAACCTTTCTCAACCTGCCCTGCCACCTTCAACGATTTATGCACATATACCTCCAGATCTCTCTGTTCCTGTACCCCTTTTAGAGTTTTGCCCTCTAGTTTATATTGCCTCTCCTCATTCTTCCTACAAAAATGTATCACTTCGCAATTCTCTGTGTTAAATGTCATCTGCCACGTGTCCACCCATGCCACCAGACTTGCTATATCCTCCTGAGGTCTATCACTATCCTCCTCACTGTTTACTACCCTTTCAAGTTTTGTGTCATCTCCAAATTTTGAAATTGTGCCCTGTACACCCAAGTCCAAGTCATTAATATATATCAAGAAAAGCAGTGGTCCCAGCACTGACCCCTGGGGAACACCACTGTACACCCACCTCCAGTCCAAAACAAAACATTCACCACTACTCTCTGTCCCTTAGCCAATCCTGCATCCATGTTGCCACTGCCCCCTTTATTCCATGGGCCGCAATCTTGATGATAAGCTTATCGTGCGACACTTTATCAAACGCCTTTTGAAAGTCCACATACACCACATCAACTGCATTGCCCTCATCTACCCTCCCTGTTACTCATCAAAAAACTCTATCAGGTTAGTTAAACACGATTTGCCTTTAACAAATCCGTGCTGGCTTTCCCTAATCAATCTACCCTCGTTCAAGTGACTGTTAATCCTGTTCTGGATTATCGTTTCTAAAAGTTTCCCCCCCACTGAGATTAAACTGACTGGCCTATAGTTGCTGGGTTTATCCTTACACCCTTTTTTGAACAAGGGTGTAACATTTGCAATTCTCCAGTCCTCTGGCACCAGCCCCCGTATCTACGGATGTTTGGAAGATTATGGCCAGTACCTCCGCAATTTCCATCCTTACTTCCCCCAGAAACCTAGAATGCATCCCATCCGGACCGGGTGACTTATCCACTTTAAGTACAGCCTGCCTTTCTAGTACTTCTTCTTTATCAATTTTTAGCCCATCCAGTATCTCAACCATATCTTCTTTTAGTGAGTCTCTGGCAGCATCGTCTTCCTTGGTAAAGACAGATACAAATTACTCATTTAATACCTCGGCCATCCCGAGTAGATCTCCATGAGTAGATCTCTTTTATGGTCCCTAATCTATCTCACTCCTCCTCTTACTACCCGTTTACTGTTTACATGCCTGTAGAAGATTTTTGGATTCCCTTTTATGTTGGCCGCCAGTCTAGTCTCATACTCTCTTTGCCCCTCTTATTTCCTTTTTCACTTCCCCTCTGAACTTTCTATATTCTGCCTGGTTCTCACTTGTGTTATCAACCTGACATCTGTCATAAGCCCCTTTTTTCCTTACTCACTATCTCTTTTGTCATCCAGGGAGCTCTGGCTTTAGTTGCCCTACCTTTCTGCCTCATGGGAATGTACCTCGGCTATACCCACACCACTCCTCCTTAAAGGCCACCTGCTGTTCAACTACAGTTTTGCCTGTTAGTCTTTGATTCCAATTTACCCAGGCCAGATCTGTTCTCATCCCATTGAAATTGGCCCTCCTCCACTTGAGTATTTTTACTTTAGAGTGGTCCATGTCCTTTTCCATAACTATTCTAAACCTTATGATACTATGATCGCTGCTCCCTAAATGCTCCCCCACTGACATTTGCTCCACTTGGTCCACTTCATTCGCTAGAACCAAGTCCAGCAACGCCTCCTTCCTCGTTGGGCCAGAAATGTACTAGTTAATTAAGTTATCCTGAACACATTTCAAAAATTCCTCCCCCTCATTGCCCCTTATATTATTGTTATCCCAGTCTATATTAGGATAGTTGAAGTCCCCAGTTATCACTACTCTATAGCTTTTGCACCTCTCTGTAATTTCCCTGCAAATTTGATCCTCTATATCCTTCCCATTAGTTGATGGCCTATAGAATACACCCAGCAGTGTAATGGCACCTCTTTCATTTCTTAACTCTAACCAAATAGATTCTATCCTTGAACCCTCCAGGACATCCTTTCTCTCCAGTACTGCAATATTCTCCTTAATCAATACTGCCACCATCCCCCTCCTTTCTTTCTTTCTCTATCTTTCCTGAACGCCTTGTATCCAGGAATATTTAGTATCCAATCCTGCCCTTTTTTGAGCCAGGTCTCCGTTATCGCCACGATATTGTATTCCCATGTGGCTATTTGCGCCTGAAGCTCACCAACCTTGTTTACCATGCTTTGTGTGTTTGCACACATGCACTGCAAACCAGTCTTAGACTTTCTTGTATTCTCTCTTATTCTGATCCCATCTAATACTGTATTATTACTTGCTCTAGAGCTATCTTTTCCCCCCAATTCTTTGTGCCCCTTTTTTCTCCTTTCCATTGCTACATCCTGGTGCCCATCCACCTGCCAAATTAGTTTAAACCCCCCCACAGCACTAACGAACCTCCCCACGAGGACATTGGTCCCAGTTCTGTTGAGGTGCAACCCGTCTGGCCTGTACAGGTCCCACCTTCCCCAGAACTGGTCCCAATACCCCAGGAATCTAAAGTCCTCCCTCCTGCAACATCTCTCCAGCCACACGTTCATCTGCTCTATCCTTCTATTTATATATTCGCTAGTGCTTGGCACCGGGAGTAATCCGGAGATTACTACCTTTGAGGTCCTGCTTCTTAATCTCTTTCCTAACTCCTTAAACTCTTCCTGCAGGACCTCATCCCTCTTTCTACCTATGTCGTTGGTACTGATATGAACCACGACCTCTGGCTGTTCACCACCCCCCACTCCTCAGATTGTTCTGCAGCCGCTCAGTGACATCCTTGACTCTGGCACCAGGGAGGCAACATACCATCCTGGAATCACGTCTGCAGGCGCAGAAATGCCTGTCTGCTCCCCTTACTATTGAATCCCCTATCACTATTGCTCTCCTGACCTTTCTCCTTCCCCACTGTACAGCTGAGCCATCCATGGTGCTGTGAACTTGGCTGTGGCTGCACTCCACAGAAGAACCCTCTCCCTCACCAGTATTCAGAACTGAATACTGGTTAAAGAGTGTGATGCACTCAGGGGACTCCTGCATTACTGCCTGGTCCTCATTGTCTGTCTGGCGGTCACCCAGTCCCCCTCTGCCTGCACTTTCTTAAGCTGTGGGGTGACCATCTCCTGAAATGTGCTATCCACGTAGCTCTCAGCCTCGAGGATGCACTGCAGTGACGCCAGCTGCTGCTCAAGGTCCGAAACCCGGAACTCAAGCTCCTCCAGCTGATGACACTTCCTGCACCTGTGGATGTCCAGGACATGAGAAGCGTCCTGGAGTTCCCACATGGCACAGAATGTGCATTCGACGGGTCTGAGCTGCCCTGCCGTGCCTCGGTTTATTAGATTGTTTACTAACCTTATCAAAAATAAATTAAACCTTAAGAAAGCACTCAACAGAAAAAAAAACACTCACTAGCTACCAGCCAATCAGCTCAGTCTCCTGTTTATTTAGTTTTATTAGTCTAGTTAATAAACTAATTTAAGTTATTAAATTTAATATGACACTTCCTGCACCTGTGGATGTCCAGGACATGGGAAGCATCCTGGAGTTCCCATATGGTGCAGGCCGTGCATTCGACGGGTGTGAGCTGCCCTGCCGTGCCTTGATTTATTAGATTGTTTACTAAACTTATCAAAAATAAATTAAACCTTAAAAAGAAACACTCAACAGAAAAATAAATGCTCACCAGCTACCAGCTAATCAGCTCCTTCCCCTGTTTATTTAGTAAGAAGGAGGAGATTAAAGGGGAGGGAGGGGTAGAAAATGGAAGCAGGAGGAGAAGAGGGAAGTAGAGAGGAGGGAGGGGAGAAGAGTGGGAAGGAAAAGGAGGGGAGAAGCAGAAAGGGAGATACAGAAGATCGGAAGGATGGGGAGAAGAGAGTAGAAGTTGGGAGGAAGGAGGATAAGTAGTGAGGGAGGAGGAGAAAGGAGGAATAGGAGAAGGGGAAAGAAGAGGGATGTAGAGGAAAGAAAAGACATTTCCAGACATTTTTAAATAAATTTTGTAGATATGGATACTTGACTAAATACAATATTTGTTTCCCATGCATGCAAGCACCCGCACACACAAGCACGTGGGAGGGCACGCCTGCTAGGGGATCCAGAACAAGGGGTCACAGTCTCAGGATATGGGGTAGGGCATTTCGGACTGAGATGAGGAGAAATTTCTTCATTCAGAGGGTGGTGAACCTGTGGAATTCTCTACCACAGAAGGCTGTGGAGGCCAAGTCACTGAATATATTTAGGAAGGAGCTAGATAGATTTCTAGACAGAAAAGGCATCAAGGGGTATGGGGAGAGAGCAGGAATATGATATTGAGATAGAGGATCAGCCATGATCATATTGAATGGCGGAACAGGCTCAAAGGGCCGAATGGCCTACTCCTGCTCCTATTTTCTATTGCTACAGATTTGAATAAATCTTGATGATGAAAGGCTAATCTTATTCACAAAGCTGAGGGCATTTGATCAACTTCAACAATAAACATTTAACTGTAGAAGCTTTAATACATTTTAATTTGTTTATCAAACATACATATAGTTTGTTTTAAGAAATGTGCATCTTTTTGCTGGGATTTTAATTCAGGAACCCCAATTTAAAATAAAAATTGATGTGGTGGGAGGGGCGGAATCAGAGGAAAAGTGTTGAAATAGAATCAAAATTTACCTGTTTGCTGCTCTCAATCAATAGCACCAAAAATTAGATAGTTCCATTGCTACCCTTGACTGATCTATGCAAAACAGGGAGGGCAAATGTCAAATTCAGTATTTAATCTCATTATTTGTTCCATTTTATTGATTCCTAGAAAACAGAGACTTAATAACATGTTTTCCCATTAGGATTATAAAATGATTATAATGTTGGCTAAACTATCATTGGCTTATTACAATCGTAATCACAATTTAGCTGCTGGTATCAGCAGAGCAAATATGTTTTCAACCAACTCTAAAGTAAACAGCACATGGAGAAGTGTATGATCTGAACTTTGCCTTGGTTTATGAACTTAAAAAAGAAGGTAAGGCTTTTGAAGTTCATTTCTCAGTGAGTTCTGGCTTCGGAGTCCACAGTGCATTATAATATCGAACAAATCAAATTTAAAATAGATGCCAAGATATAACAGATGTTACCTTGCAACATTAACTTAGGACTCAACAGACCATCAAAAGGCATTTTGTACTACTGGCAAGCTCTTAGGACAGAGGAGGTTCTGAATGTACACTGCACTGAACCGACAGCAAAGTATGTTCACATGCGCAGAGCGGCTGTGACAAATTGACCACTTTGCATGTGCAACATAATTTATGTTGTGACATTATCGTGAGTCAAGAAACATCAAGTTCAATAAATTGAGTTATGTCACAATGTCAGCAGGAGGCATTTCCAAAATGCTTCCAGATCTCTCCCCCACCTTTTACTGTTTCTGAGATGCCAATAATCTACATATTCCCACTTATCTACATTTTCTTTTCCAGTACTTTATTCCTGATACTTCTGTTTGTATGGAAACATTTAATCCTATCCTTCAAAGTGTTAGGTGACAGCCTTGGCTCTGTGCTAGCACTCTTGTCTCTGAGTCAGAAGGTCATGGGTTTAAGCCCCACTCCAGAGACTTGAGCACATAATCTAGGCTGACATTTCATTACTGCACTGTCAGAGGTGCCGCCTTTTGGATGAGATCTTAAACAGAGGCTCTGTCTGCCCTCTCAGGTGGATGTAAAAAATCCAATGGCACAATTTGAAAAAGAGCAGGTGGGTTCTCCTGGTGTCCTCTCCCAATATTTATCCCTCAGCCAACACCTAAAACAGATTATCTGGTCATTTATATCATTGCTGTTTATGGGACCTTAGTGTGTGCAAATTGCTTGCTACGTTTCCTACATTACAATGGTAATTACACTTCAAAAATACTTCTTTGGTTGTAAAGTGTTTTAGACATCCTGAGGTCATGAAAGGGGCTATATAAATGTAAGCTCTTTCTTTCATTCCTTTTCTATTTGGAGATTTCTGTTATTAGTATCATTAATTTGGGTCTATTTTGTTTGCCTCCCTCCTGCCTAACCAATTCAAATCCTCCCCCACTGCCCTATTTACCTACCCTACAAGGGCTTTGATATCCATTTGGTTTAAGTGAAGGCCACCCCATCTGTCAATTTTTATGTCCCTTATCATACAAGAGAGCAAGATGCCTAAGGTATAGTGGAAAGCTAGGGTGATAGCTGTACCAAAACCAGGGAAGAACTACTACCTCCCAGCTAGCTACCATCCTATATCACTTCTGAGCTGTGATTACAAACTTCTGAAGTGGCTAATTCTGCAAAGAAGTATGCCCACAGTAGAGCACAGAAGAGTGACCAGGCAGGCTTCAGACCAAATAGGAGCACTTATGACCAAGTTCTTGCTCTTACCACCCATAGAGAAAATGGTTTCCAACAGAAGGAGAAGATAGCGACTGTATTTTTTGGCTTCACAGCAGCTAAAACTATCTGGCACACTTTCTTACTGGTTAAGATGTCAAAGATGATATCTTGATGAGTTGTTATGCTTACGTGATGATGTTTCAAGACAAACAATTCCAGGTGATGCTAGGCAATAAGCTGAACTCTTGGAGGATCCAGAAGAATGGATTCCCCCCAGGGATCCGTTCTTGCTCCAACTCTTTTCAACAGATTTACAAATAATCTGCCTCCAAAATCTCCGGGCGATTCAAGTATGCAGATGACATCTACCTGGCTTCAAGAGACAGAAACTTCAAAAAGATTGAGAACAACATGAATCAAGACATGGCAGCCACCAGTGATTATTATAAAAGTGGAGACTTAAGCCCAATGTGACGAAGGCAGTGTCGCCATACCGCCACCTTAATTATGCCAACGTTTCATGAGAATTCAACATGTTCTTGGAGCAAGGAGCTCATGGACTTGTTTGTCACTAAGATTGAGACCATCCGTTCAACTGCCTCTGCCACTTCCCTCCCTTCCTCTAGCCCAACAAACCAAACTTCCCCTAAGGTTCTCCCCTGCCTTAGCCCTGAACTCACATCTTTCTCTAGTTTCTCTCCTATCTCCTCATATGCCCTCTTTGAGATCATCCTGACCATGAGACCCACCTCCAGCTCCCTAGACCCTATTCCTACCAAACTGCTGACCACCCAACTTCCCTCCCTGGCCCCCATGTTAGCTGATAGTGTTAATGGTTCCCTCTCCTCAGGTACTGTACCCCTTCCCTTCAAATATGCCGTCATCACCCCCTTCCTCAAAAAACCCACCCTTGAAGCCCCTGTCCTTGCAAACTACCAACCTTCCTTTCCTCTCCAAAGTCCTTGAACATGTTGTTGCCTCCCAAATCCGTGCCCATCGTTCCGCAACTCCATGTTTGAATTCCTCCAATCAGGTTTCCGATCTGCCACAGTACTGAAACGGCCCTTATCAAAGTCACAAATGACATCCTATGTGACTGTGACTCATCCTCGACCTGTCTGCAGCCTTTGACACGATTGACCACACCATACTCCTCCAACGCCTCTCCTCCGTCGTCCAGCTGGGTGGGACTGCGCTCGCCTGGTTCCATTCTTATCTATCCAGTCATAGCCAGAAAATCAACTGTAATGGCTTCTCTTCCCACTCCTGCACTGTTACCTCTGCAGTCTCCCTAGGTTCTATCCTTGGCCCCCTCCTATTTCTCATCTACATGCTGCCCCTTGGTGACATCATCCGAAAACACAACATCAGGTTCCATATGTACACTGATGACACCAATCTCTACCTCACCACCACCTCTCTCAGCTTAACCACTGTCTCTCAATTGTCATACTGCTTGTTCGATATCCAGAACTGGATGAGCAAAAATTTCCTCCAACTAAATATTGGGAAGAACGAAACCATTGTCTTCGGTCCCCGCCATAAACTCAATTTCCTAGCCACTGACTCCATCCCTCTCCCTGGCTACTGTCTGAGGTTGAACCAAACTGTTCGCAACCTTGGTGTCCTATTTGACCCTGAGATGAGCTTCTGACCACATATCCGCTCCATCACCAAGACTGCCTACTTCCACCTCCGTAACATCACCCGTCTCCGCCCCTGCCTCAGCTCATCTGCTGCTGAAACCCTCATCCATGCCTTTGTTACCTCTAGACTTGACTCTTCCAATGCTCCTATCTTCCACCCTCCATAAACTTGAGCTCATCCAAAACTCTGCTACCCGTATCCTAACTCGCACCAAGTCCAGTTCATGCATCACCCCTGTGCTCGCTGAACTACATTGGCTCCCGGTCCAGCAACGCCTCGATTTTAAAAATCTCATCCTTGTTTTCAAATCCATCCCTGGCCTCACCCCTCCCTATCTTTGTAACCTTCTCCTGCCCTACAACCCTCCAAGATATCTACGCTCCTCCAATTCTTGTCTCTTGCTCATCCCCGATTTAAATCACTCCACCATTGGTGGCCGTGCCTTCAGCTGCCTAGGCTCTAACCTCTGGACTTCCCTCCCTAAACCTCTCCACCTCTCTACCTCTCTCTCCTCCTTTAAGACGCTCCTTAAAACCTACCTCTTTGACCAAACTTTTGGATGCCTGTCCTAATATCTTCTTATGTGGCTCGGTATCAAATTTTGTTTGATAACACTCCTGCGAGGCATCTTGCGACGTTTTACTACGTTAAAAGCACTATGTAAATGCAAGTTGTTGTTGTCGTTGTTGATGGAGAATGGCTGGCACATTACCCAAAGCCAGTATATCTAGGAGTAACTCTAGATCACACACTTATCTATAAGGACCACCTCACCAAGATAGCTCAGAAGACCAAGAGTGGAAATGGCTTGCAGACTCAACTTGGGGAGTTAATGCACCAACATTGCGCAGCTTGGCTAGGTCTCTGATATTCAGTTGGAGAATATTGTGCTTCTGTGTGTTAAAACTCTTCCCACACAAAACTAGTTGAGGAACAATTAAACCAAATAATGAGAATAATGACAAGGACTATGAGACCAACAAGCACCAAATGGCTATCAGTCCTCTCAAATAGATGGCCTCCTAACACCAGAAGTCATATTGCAGCAAAGAATCTCCTTGAGAAAATCCAGGAGATGCTACAATTGCCACTTTTCAAAGATACATGGGAGGTGACACACCGTCCCATCAGCAGAAGACCAATCTGAACTATTCCACCAACCATCTTCACAGCAGATATTGCCTCATTATGGAAAACAGAATGGGGATGAGTTTCTCCCACTGTAAGAACCTCCTTCCTCATCACCCAGCCAGCTAAGAGACTGCCTGGCTTCGAACTGCCATGCCATCTCGGATAAAAGTGCAAGTGTGTAGGACGCCTATCTTTTGACTTTTTTTAATTATAGTTTATTGCTCTACTTTATAGTTTGATTTTTGAATTTTTCCCCTAATATTTATTGTACCACTTATGCCTTTACAAATAAATAGCTTCTCCCTGCTCTGGAAATTGTCCCAGTGTTCTAGGAATCTGAAACCCTCCCTTCTATACCATTTCTCCAATGAGGCATTGTAGTATCCTTAACTGACCCAGGATGTGGATTACTTAGGATAACTACCTTCCAGGTGGTGCACTTTTATTGAGACGTTAACTCCTCAAGCCCCCTCTATAAGACCTCCATTCCGCTAACCGACTATGTCTTTCTGAGTCTTTTACAGTAGGTTGGGAAGTGCCTGGGGAAGAATACTTGGTAATGGTGTTGAAAGGTGTCACAGAGAAAGAAAGAACTTGCATTTATAAAGCAACTTTCAAAGTCCCAACGTGCTTCACAGCCGATTAAGTACTTTTGAAGTATAGTCACAGTTGTAATGTAGGGAAACATGGCAGCCAATTTGCACAGAGCAAGGTACCACAAAGAGCAATGAGATAAATGACCAGATAATCTGTTTTAGCGATATTGGTTGAGGAACCAATGTTGGTCAGCACACTAGTAGAACACCCCTGCTCTTTGTAAAGTGTTGTGGGATTTTTTACATCCATCTAGGAGGACAGATTGAACATTGCATCCGAAAGACAATAAAGTGCACTTTCTACATTCTACAGTCACGTATGGGGGCAGTCACCAGAGAAATGTTTCATTGCATTGTAAATCCCCCAAACATTTAGCGAAGGACCACTTGAGAGTTTCGAAATAAGCCATAAAAAGCTCTGTATTTCTCCGAATTCAGATGCAGTGGAGGTAATGTGAATCTTACTATTGAAATCAGTGCCAGAGGTTAGAGTTCACAGTGTCTTCATTTCAGAGGCACTGATTCTTATTGCCTATTTGTAAAAGTTTCAACTAGTTTTTTTCTTAGAATTAAATGCTCAGTAGCTAAAAATTATTCTTTGGGGTGCTATTAGCAAAATATTGAACTTAAAGTTTTAATCTATAAAGGGTGCAGAGCCTTGGTCACAGGAAGTAGTTATCAGGAACTCAGGCATGTGCTCCCTTTAGTGGATGGTAAATCACGGGGATAGCATATCCCAGTTCCTGATATGCACGGCTGATGGACAAAGTTTTACGTCAAGAACCTGATATAAAAATACCCCAATACGATATTCAAGGTGACAGGCAAAGATCTTCTATGGTTGTATTAGAAGGGAAAGATAGGTTATGTTAAATTTTGAATTGAGGTGCCCTGTAGTGGTTTAGTAAATAAAGCCACTGTATGCTGTGGCATTGAGCCATGTATATTAGGAAGGTTCCAGGCTCAACTCCTGGTCTGCAGTAAATTAGCTAATGTCAGCCAGTGTGGCAGTGGAAGACGCTAAAGTTTGTTCTCACATTGCTGAGCTAGGGGTAGCTGCTCCGGGTCCAGTGACCAAGGTTGGAAGTCCATGTGTGTGGATGTCAGCTCAATCAGCTTTGGGCTTTGTTGTGTTGCCCTTTATAAGTGAATAGGTCGACCCCCAAAGAATGGCCACTTCAGAGTGGTGCTGGAGGGCTGTCTACAGCTGAGGAACTATACCCCAACACTTCATAGAATCATAGAATCATACAGCACAGAAGGAGGCCATTCAGCCCATGGTGCCTGTGAAAGAGCTATCCAATTCGTCCCACTCTCCTGCTCTTTCCTCATAGCCCTGCAAATTTTTCCTTTACAAGTATATAAATTAGGATTCATTTTTTCAGGAGTGGAAGGATGGAGAGAAAAATGTTATTCTAAACTTCAAAAGGAAAAGATGGAGTTAAAATACAGATCAGCCATAATCTTATTGAATGGTGGAACAGGCTCGAAGGGCTGAATGGCCCACTCCTGTTCCTATGTTCCTATGAATAGCAATGGAGGATGCAAATGATTACAGTATGATAGCAAATTGAAAACTATATCTGCAAAATAATTAAAATAATTCTGTAGCTATGCCAAATACAGCTGTTAATGCCAACAAGGGAGCTTTAATAGGTCTTTGAGTCTAGCCCTTTAGTGTCTTCTTAAAATTTATTCTTGGGATGCGGGCACCACTGGCAAGGCCGGCAAGATGGGCCAATCCCTAGTTACACTGAAAAGGTAGTAGTGGGCTTTTTTCTTAAATGGTTGCATTGAACGTGCTCACATGATGCTACTAGGTAGGAAGTTTATTCTTTGCTAGGCCATTTTTTAAAGCAGTTAAGAGTCAATTACATTGGTGTGGGACTGGAGTCACAGATAGGCTTGTAAGGACAGCAGGTTTCCTTCGATAAATGTCATTAGTGAACCAGTTGGGATTTTACGACAATCCGACAGAGTCATGGTTACTTTTAATTACCAGATTTTTAAAAACCTGAATTTGAATTCTCTTAAAGGTCCACAGTGGGATTATGAACACATTGGCCCCGATATTAGCATGGAGACGGAATGGCAGCAGGGGGGTGAATGGGTGCGCGGGTAACCCGACCAATAAAAAATGTCCATTTCCCACGCAATCACGATTCAATTGGTGCCAATTAACGTGACTTCCGGGTTTGCCGTCCGAAAGCTGAGCAGCGGGCGGACTGCGCACCCGCATCATAGGCTGTCAGCTGGAGGAGCTCTATTTAAAGGTCCATTGCTTCAGTGGCTTTTCCTGGATCAAACACCCACACACCACAATGGAGCAGCACAGGGGCAAGGCTGCTCCAAGATTCAATGATGCCTCACTCCAGGTGCTACTGGATGGGGTGAGGAGGAGGAGGGATCTGTTTTACCCAGTGGATGGGAGGAAGTGGCATGCCTCTGCCACCAAGAAGGCCTGGTTGTTGCCCTCTGTGCTCTTATGTGGGTGCCTGTGGCGCAGCACTGAGTTGTGGAGGTCCAAGTGGCGAAGGTGGACACCGTGCCTGGCGAGGCTGGTGATGTTGCCCATCCTCGGATGTAATGGCACCCCCCCATCCTGATGGTGTGAGTTTGAGGGGGTCCAAAAAGTTGTTAAATATGTGTGAACAGAAGAATTGTGATGGAAAGCAAGAATTTTCAGTGAAAACACAAAGATCTTGCAGCCAAAAGTTTGTGTGAAAGAACTGAGTGCCCTGCAGCAAGAACTCACCTTTTCTCCCCATCTGTCAAATAAGCATTTGAATGTCCCACTGGCTGCTGGCTGTAACAAGTCTGGCAGAACATGAAGTGTTTCCCACAGCACGGGAAACATGCTGGGGATGTTTGAAAAGCGACCCCTGCCTTAAATGTGGACAAAATTAAGTACTTTAAATATCTAAATAAGTGTCTTAACTATCATTCCGCCAGCTTTAATTGCCGGTGGGACTTCTGCATTTGGGTGGTGCATGCGCCCAGACGTATCAATGGGGAACCCGGAAGTCTGCGGGTTGGAGCCAGGTTCCGAACTCGCTCGGGATTTCCGCGATTTTCGGAGCCTCCCCCGCTCCAAACGCACCCGCTACTGAAAATTGAGCCCACAATCTCTGGATTATTTGCCCAGGCCTCTGGATTACTAGTCCAGTAACATAATCAATACACTACCGTACCAGGAGCCAGAACGGTTTCTGAAACTCGGAACTATTAAAATATACATTAATCATCATTCATTATAAACAACCACTGATATCTCAATGAAACAATTTAAACAGTGAAGCCCCCTCTAAAATGTGGAAAATAAAACATTGCACATACGAATTTGATTCCATTCTTTTGGTATGGTATAAGTGGGAATTTATTTCGGCAGGTATACTATATTTACAGAATGCCTCATGTAACCCGACTTACGTTGAGCACTATGCACAGTGAGGTTATTTTTTTGAGACTTCATTCCTGGCACAGAACTCAATGTGAGTTTGTTTCATAGAATTGGGCACAAAGAACAGCAGGTGATAAATTGGGCTGTGTAGCGCCCATTGTTTCGGCGCTACACGGCCTCTCTGACATCCAAGATGGCGTCTTGGATGTGCACGCATGTTTTCAGCGTGACATCCGTCGAACGCCATCTTGGTATAGGAGTTAGTGCATGCTCAAATAACGAACGCTGGAAGCATGGAAAAGTAGGGAGAAAATGCGTGCAATCAGTGTGCAACGCTGATTTAAAGTGTTAGACACCATTTTGGACCATAACGCTCAACTCAACGCACAGTCTTAACCCCAACCATCCAAATATGTCTTACAGTGCCTGAAGGACCCCCCCCTCCAGCGCTATTTAAAGGGGCCGTACAGATGTTGCAGGTTAGTTGCTGGTTTATTGCTTCTGGCTGCTGGTGGAGTAGGAAGTGTTTTTTGAAGCTCTCTATTCTTACTGAGAGTTCCTGGACTACATTTGAGAGTGTTTTGGCAGGTACTTACGGGTCGGAAAGTTACAACCATGGTTGAACAACATTTCTGCCAACCATGGGCAGTCTGCTAGGACTCCCGCTGGGCATTGAGCATGACTGGGAGCATGCAGAGAGGCCACGCAGAGTGGGTCAAGCTGTGAGGAGACGAAGGATGAGGAGGCACAAGGCACTGAGCAGGAGGCCCTACCCAATGAGGGCCTTCCAGGACCAATTCTCTTACCTCAACATGACCAAGGAGGATTGCATCCGAAACCTGAGGTTCACCAAGGAAGCCGTCACCGAGATCTGTCAACTGGTGCGGCCACAACTGCAGCCTCAGAGCAGGGCGAGGACAGCATTGCCTGTGGTCGTGAAGGTCACCGTGGTGCTGAATTTCTACGGCTCAGGATTATTTCAGGCCTCTGCTGGCGATGTACAACATCCTCCAGTATGCAGTGTACTGCTGCATAAGGGAGGTCACAGATGCACTGTACCAGATGAGGAAGAGGTTCATCACCTTCCCTCTCCACAGAGACAAGCAGAACAAATGAGCACGGGGGTTCGCTCACATTGCTGACTTCTCCATGGTGCAGGATGTCATTGTCTGCACACATATTGCCCTGCGTGCCCCGCATATCAACTCGGCCGTCTTTGTCAACCAAAAGGGCTTCCACTCCCTGAACGTGCAGCTGGTGTGTGACCACACGCATTGAATCATGGAGATCGATGCCCGCTACCCTGGGAGAAGTCACGATGCCTTTGTCATGCGGCAGTCCAACATGCCAGCTATCTTTCACCCGACTCGGCAAGTCAAAGGCTGGCTACTGGGCGCCAAGGGCTATCCACTCAAGCCGTGGCTCATGACTCCGGTCAGGAACCCACGCACACGTGCACAGCAGGCCTATAATGAGAGCCATGCTGCCACATGCAACATCATGGAGCACACCATAGGCCTCCTCAAACAACGCTTCCGCTGCCTGGACCGGTCTGGAGGAGCCCTGCAGTACTCCCCTGTGCGGGTGGGCAGATTCATGGTGGTATACTGCATGCTGCACAACCTCGCCATCATGAGGGACTAGCCTTTGCCACTAATGATTGCAGAAGATCCTGAGCCAGAGGTAGGGGAGGAGGAGGCTGAGGAGGAAGAGACTGAGGAGGAGGAGAAGGAGGAGGGGGTGGAGCTGGAAGAGGAAGTGGAGGAAGACGCAAGGGTGCAGCAGGAACCACAAGCCTTGTCTGCAAGGGCTCTGTGTGCTCGCCTGATCCGTGCCCATTATCAATAATTTGAACTACATCCCCCAACTCACCAACAGTCCTACACTCCCTTCCTTTCCGCTCCCACAAGACAATCAAATCGCCCTCCATCTGATTACACATTTGTTTCCCCCTCAGCTCATTGCACAAATAAAATCCACCACCAAATGCAAAATCGAAGTATCATTCTTGAATAAATGGAAACATAGAAAATAGGAGCCAGAGTAGGCCATTCGACCCGTCGAGCCTGCTCCGCCATTCAATATGATCATGGCTGATCCTCTATCTCAATACCATATTCCCGCTCTCTCCCCATAGCCTTTGATGTCTTTTGTGTCTAGAAGGAAATTATGCAAACATAACCGACTATTCACTCTGTGTATTCCCTTAGTGCCTTTTGTTTGTGCGCTTTTACCTATCCTTGTGTTTGTATGAGCTGCTTCCCCAGTGGCTGGAGCATGGATGGTGGGAGGCTGCTGGCCTTCAATGGAGGAGCGTGCAGGTGGCCTTGGAGGACGACCTCGAGCAGCTCTGGGCCGGGAAAGCCCGCCTTCAGACTGCACCATCTCAGCATGGGCTGCAGCAGTCTGGCCTGGCTGGCCGAGAGGCAACAACAGGAGCACTGGGGGAGTGGCAGGGGTGGGAGCAGGAAGACAGCAGGTCCGACTGCCATGGCGCCACTGCTACTCGCATGGGGCGGCGCCTCAGCAATCCTGGTGATCAGTTCAAGAACTGGAGTGCTGTGACGCCCTGGAAGCCCCATTCCACAGTGGTCCCCAGACCCACGATAGCGGTAGTCTGAGCTGCCAAGGCAGCAGTCTGAGCTCCAAATACAGCAGTCAAACCTTGGTTGGCAGATGTCTATGCTGCAATGGAAGCTCTGACATCAGTCATCAGACACTGCATCATGGTGGGTTCCACAGGTGCGCTGATGGAGGTGACCACATGTTCCATGTTGGAAAGGATGGGCTCCAAGCTCTGCGCAAAGCCCTGTGCCAAGTTGGAGCTGGACTCCTCCATG
The DNA here is from genome assembly GCF_035084215.1 of Heptranchias perlo. Lineage (NCBI taxonomy): Eukaryota > Metazoa > Chordata > Chondrichthyes > Hexanchiformes > Hexanchidae > Heptranchias > Heptranchias perlo. The sequence continues at coordinate 75,493,343 of NC_090330.1, read as the reverse complement.
CCCCTTCTCATTGTGCGTAGGCTTTCTGGTAGGTTTTCCAGTGCCCCAAGCATTTAGTGGTGTGCACCCATCAGCCGTCTTCTGTAGCCTGGTCCATCAAAGTCCTCATCTGACTCCTCTGCAACAGAACTAGTGAGTGACCTCGCCCTCCGGCGAGCTGGCACCTGTGGTATCCGTTCCCTCCGCCCAAGCTCCTGCGTACTTGTGCCTGGTGTCTCACCACGTGCAGATCCCTCCTCTAACCTAACCTCTGAAGGACGCGCAGTGTCAGTCTCTGAGCTGGTGGAAGCAAGTGTCAGATCGAGTGACGGTGTGGCTTCAGTGTCCTCCTCCTCCTCCTCCTCCTCGGATGGTGCTGCCACGTGTTCTTGGGTATCTGCAATGACAAAGGGAAACAGGTTGATTTGTGGTGTGGGGAGAGGAGCAAGTAAGACGTGCGTCAGAATAGTCAGAAAAGATTATGGGAGGAGGGAGAGGTGGAAAAGGAGAAGGAGCATTAGATATGCAGCGATCCCCTTCATCAGGACGTCCAGCGCGGCGTGTTGTCACGGCTGCAGCAACGGCCCCAATGATCTGAAGCACTGTCTCCTCTAGGAGGGTGAGGACGTGTAAGTGTGTCCGTCCACTCTCAGGTCCCTCCTGTTGCCGGCTGTTATGTGCCACCTTCTCCTGAAAGGAGATTATAAAGGGAATTAGGGGTTATGGGGAGCGGGCAGGAAATTGGACATGAAGCTGAGTTCGGATCGGTCAATGCCCTGTGGGTGGCGGAGAGGGCCCAGGGGCTATGTGGCCGGGTCCTGCTCCGACTTCTTGTGTTCTTTAGATTTGTGGTTGGGATCAGATCAGCCATGATCTTATTGAATGGCGGAGCAGGCTCGAGGGGCCGATTGGCCTACTCCTGCTCCAATTTCTTATGTTCTTATGTTCTTATGACAGTGTGTCAGTGAGTGTCCTGCAAGGTGTGTGGGTGATATGCCTGTCGTGGTCGAATAGCTGCCAATTTGTTTGACCTGTGAGTGGTGGTTGTGTGGCCTGCAAGTGTGGTACTGTGTGTGGGTGAGATACAGCATCCCGAATGCAGCATTGCGTATGGATGGACAGTGTTTGTTGGTGGCTGGGTGTCAGGGAGTGTGATGCGTGGAGCAGTGATGCAGTAGGATGTGCCACTTGACACTTGCATTCACTCATCTTGACCATTCGTGTCAAATCATTGAACTTCTTTCGGCTCTGCACCCACATGTGGTGCAATGCTCCTGGTGTTGACTTCCTGCGCCACAGCCTGCCAATGCCTGTGGAGCTGCAGTCTGGAGGGTCTCTGGCCAGCCTGCGGGCATATGTTGGCCCTCCTTTCATCCACCCCTTCCACCAGGGTCTCCAGAGCATCATCAGAGAAGCATGGAGCCCTCTCTCGTGCCAGTCCTGCTATCCTCATGGCCACCTTACCATTCTCCAAGTAAGCTATGTACCTGCCATTTGAAATGTGCACAAGAGGTGCAGGCTGCTGATGATGTGCACTGTGCATGCTCCATTTCCAACTTCCCCATTCTCTGTGCAGCCTCCCAGCTGCGCGGGCAGTGCTGGCTGCACAGAGATATCATTCTAAGTAGCAGGCAGCATGAAGTTCACGTGCTGCCTGTGTAGGGGCCGTCGGGCACGGGGTACTACCGCATCACACTACACCTGCCCGAAAACGGCCCTTATTGAATTTTTCCCCCAGCATGCCAATTTGATGACACTTGAAATTTTTACCAAACATTAAAATTAATGACTAGAAAATCACAAGCGCCACAACTGTGGCACTCGCTCCTCCGTGCCCAACTGTCTGATCCATATTCCCATCGAGCAAGACTTCAATCGGAACAGAATCTCTGAAAATTTACCCTTGAATGTATCCTATCAATGTGTGCTCCTAGCTCTTCCTTTTAAAAACAAGCAGCAAATGCATTTTCAATGTGAATAAAAAGTCAGTTTAAACTGTTTTAATTTTTATACTAATTAGGAAATGTAATAAAAGTCTGAAGTGGTGTTGTACTTAATAAATAAAAGCTCTTGAAACTGAAGTGACCACAAATTGGTAATAATGCAATGGTTTCCATTGTGCAGTAAGGTGCATTCAGAATCTGTGCACATCGGTATTTTTGGAGTCCTAAGGTGATGTACAGTAGTGAACGTAAGGGATGATTCCTTGATCTGGCACTCCCAGCAGGGAGCGGAGTTGACAAGGAGCGTATCTTGGGAAAACGCAGGCATGCTGGGAATACAGGATTTCAGATTCACCCCTATAAATCTATTTACACCACTGGTATACTCCCCCTTAGTGCACCCGGAGTATGCACCACATGGCCTGCCTATATTCCCAAGTACAGGCCATTACAGCAGACCTTCCCCTTGACCAGAAGCAGGGTGGAAATTTAACTACAGGTCTACAACAAACATAAGGGCAGCCAGCTGCTGGGACAGCTGAGTACAAGGTACAGCTACAGGAGGAAGGTGCCCCACTACATTCAGAAGCAGGGAGAACCCTTCCGATTTCAGTTTCAATTCTAACCTAAGTGAGTTCTTTCTTAACTTTATTGGGATTGGTCATGATACAGTATGATATTGTACTACCCATTTTATTCAACAGGTGTCTCTCTCACACTCCTCTCCAGAAGGCTGCAATTCTCTTCCAGTCCTAAAATAATCAGCCTTGAATTTAACCTCCCCCTCCCCCCCCCCCCCCTCCGATGGAGAGGCACGAGGTGGGGGTTAAAATATCAGGGGGATTCGGCAACCCAACCCTCTTCCTGTCCCTTTAAATTTTAAAGTGCAGAGATCAGGCCATTGATGAGGCTCCCGCAAAAGACAGCCACGGGCCTAATTTACATACCAAAGTTTCGGCCTGATGACGCAACTTAAATTTAAAAGTGAGAGAGGGAGGCTCAAGCTGTGGAATTCCCCGCAGCTGAACCAAGGCGGGAGCTACTGGCTCCCCAAGGTAAGTGGCTCTTTTAGTACTCATCATGGGCCAGGAGGAACAGGAGTGCTCCCCCCTGGTCCCTCAAGGAAACCTTTGGCCTCCCCCAGCCCCAATCTCTAGCTCCCGATTCCAGGCCTCCTCCCAGCCCTCCCAATCTCAAACCTTCCCCCAGCCCACTTGATTGCTGCCCAGAGCTGATGCACCCTTCCCAGTGCTGGGGACCGTCCCCAAGGGTCCCAGGCTGCCGCCTCCTGCCGCTAATGCTCCCTCTAGCCCACTGGCCAGGCTGTCTATTTGGCCGGCTGCTGGGCAGGAGGCTGCACAACAATATGCTAATGAGGCCCTGCTGTTAAGATCAGCCTCCACATCTCTGGCCTTGCCAGGTTCTTCGGCTGATTTCAGCCTTCCCCGCACCCTCCCCGACTCCCTCTTAATATCAGGGCTTTTCACAAAACCCTCCTTATATATAGAAATATAAAAGAGCTAACTTTTGAAGGTCGACTACATGGTAAACATTATAAATGCGTGATCAAGGCAATGAGCTTTGTCCAACCAGGAGTACACAATTTACTCTTATATGTCAATATACGGGTAAGTTTCCCACTTCTATGCTCCTGGCATACATGAGCATAGCACTTCCATTTCCCATACCAGCCACCCCCATGGCTTCTCATTAAGGACAGTTACACTATAACTGTAGCATTGTTGTGAAGGGGGTTTTCTTCACATTGGCACTTTTGTGATGAAGGCCAATTTTACAAAGGCATGCTTCAAGTAAGGAGCCTTACCCAAGGGAGCATGTATCAGGAAACATATTTTGGATGGAAAATTATGGGACGTGTGATATGCACTCTGGCAACGGAATGCAATTTCATAAAATCGGCCCTATCATGTAAAGGCACCTTGAATCCAGATTCAGCACCTGATGTGACAGCATAATGAAGCAGAGTGAGACTCTCTTTGCTTTGGAGTCAGTTCGACCCTTCACACTCAACTTACACAATACAAGATTAGCCTTGGCGCAAGACAAAAATGCTTTGCACCAATGTTAAACTTGTAAGCTGTCATTTTCTGAAGCCTGGATTTTAACTCCCAGCTGGTTTCGGTGAGAAATCACGTTGGCGAGTTTATTTACCACCTGCCCATGGCAGGATGAAGCCTTGCCGATTTTAACCACCGGATATCACGAATACGTCTGTCGATTTCCCACCTGGAACAGCGAGAAGTGGATGTGAAGCAGCTGCTGGCCCATTGCTGCCTGCTGACATACACGTAGATGTGGGTAAGGGGCTTCCGAGAGGGTAGGGAAGGGGGGAGTCCGGGGCTGTGGAGGCCTAAACTTTCCTTGTAAGGCATGGAGGTGTACTTCTGCTCCTCCGGGGACCACAAAGGAAAGTAAAAAACTTACCTTTCAGGGCCTCTTCTGCTTCTGATCTTCTTCCTCCTCGCCTTCCCCTGGTGGGAAAGTCCCAGCGGTTTCCCCGCTCAGGCCAGAGTTAAAATTGCAATCTGCAGTTTTAAGAAAGGCTTCAGGTGGATGCCTTTACTGTCTACTGAGAAAACAGGTTAAAATCAGGATTGGCACGAAGCAATTAGGAAATCGGTGGGTAAGTTACCTGGAGCATTTTAACTGCTCACCTGCCCAGTTTCCACTGGGTGTATAGGATTAAAATTTCCCCCTGACTGTGCTCTAGGCGTGAAGCCTCACCTGCTGATAACAATTATTGGAAATTTGAGCAAGGACAAAATAAGATTGTCTAACCATAATAGTGCATTTACTTTTGTTGTGGGGAAAATGCTGGAGTTTATAATTAAGGATAGGGTGACTGAACACCTCGAGAATTTTCAGTTATTCAGTGAGAGCCAGCATGGATTTGTGAAAGGTAGGTCGTGCCTGACAAACCTGATTGAATTTTTTGAAGAGGTGTCTAAAGTAGTGGACAGGAGAATGTCAATGGATATTATTTATATGGACTTCCAGAAGGCATTTGATAAAGTCCCACATAAGAGACTGTTAGCTAAGAAAGAAGCCAATGGAATCGAGGGAAAAGTACGGACTTGGTTAGGAAGTTGGCTGAGCGAAAGGCAACAGAGAGTAGGGGTAATGGGTAGGTACTCACATTGGCAGGATGTGACTAGTGGAGTCCCGCAGGGATCTGTCTTGTGGCCTCAATTATTCACAATATTTATTAACGACTTAGATGAAGGCATAGAAAGTCTCATATCTAAGTTTGCCGATGACACAAAGATTGGTGGCATTGTAAGCAGTGTAGGTGAAAACATAAAATTACAAAGGGATATTGATAGATTAGATGAATGGGCAAAACTGTGGCAAATGGAATTCAATGTAGGCAAATGTGAGTTCATCCACTTTGGATCAAAAAAGGATAGAACAGGGTACTTTCTAAATGGTAAAAAGTTAAAAACAGTGGATGTCCAAAGGGACTTAGGGGTTCAGGTACATAGATCATTGAAGTGTCATGAACAGGTGCAGAAAATAATCAATAAGGCTGATGGAATGCTGGCCTTATATCTAGAGGACTAGAGTACAAGGGGGCAGAAGTTATGCTGCAGCTATACAAAACCCTGGTTAGACCGCACCTGGAGTACTGTGAGCAGTTCTGGGCACAGCACCTTCGGAAGGACATATTGGCCTTGGAGAGGGTGCAGCGTAGATTTACTAGAATGATACCCAGACTGCAAGGCTTAAGTCACGAGGAGAGATTACACAAATTAGGGTTGTATTTTCTAGAGTTTCGAAGGTTAAGGGGTGATCTGATCGAAGTTTATAAGATATTAAGGGGAACAGATAGGGTGGATAGAGAGAAACAATTTCCACTGGTTGGGGATTCTAGGAGTAGGGAGCACAGTCTTAAAATTAGAGCCAGCCCTTTTGGGAGCGAGATTAGAAAACATTTCTACACACAAAGGGTGGTAGAAGTTTGGAACTCTCTTCCGCAAACGGCAATTGATACAAGCTCAATTGCTAAATTTAAATGTGAGATAGATAGCTTTTTGGCAACCAAAGGTATTAAAGGATATGGGCCAAAGGCAGGTATATGGAGTTAGATCACAGATCAGCCATGATCTTATCAAATGGCGGAGCAGGCACGAGGGGCTGAATGACCTACTCCTGTTCCTATGTTCCTATGTTCCCATCAGGGCAGTTTCCGACATTACAATGAAAGCTCAAAGTCGAAAAGTTACCCCTGTTCTGTAAATGCATCATTAGTGACTTGCCAAATTAGTACCAATTCTGTGCTGTGTGCCTACAGATTCTGGTAACTGGATTTAAACTGTCCAACCCAATTTCTCATCGGGCTCTTTGCAGCTGGCAGACATGGGAGACTTTATCCCAAATATCTGAGCTGGATTCTAACGCAGGGATGAAAGGGAACTGTTTGGAGTGATTGTACCACCCAATCCCCTGTACAATGTTGTTGAAGGATGAACAGTAATGATGCAGAATACTGAGCACAGAAAAGAAAGACAGAAAAAAAAAGAAAAGACTTGTATTTAAATAGCACCTTTCAACCTTTCACAACTTCAGGAATCTCAAAGACAATGAAATACTTTTTGAAGTGCAGTCATTGTTGTAATGTAGGAAATTTTTTTTAATTCGTTCACGGGATGTGGGCGTCGCTGGCGAGGCCAGCATTTATTGCCCATCCCTAATTGCCCTCGAGAAGGTGGTGGTAAGCCGCCTTCTTGAACCGCTGCAGTCCGTGTGGTGACGGTTCTCCCACAGTGCTGTTAGGAAGGGAGTTCCAGGATTTTGACCCAGCGACAATGAAGGAACGGCGATATATTTCCAAGTCGGGATGGTGTGTGACTTGGAGGGGAACGTGCAGGTGGTGTTCTTCCCATGTGCCTGCTGCTCTTGTCCTTCTAGATGGTAGAGGTCGTGGGTTTGGGAGGTGCTGTCGAAGAAGCCTTGGCGAGTTGCTGCAGTGCATCCTGTGGATGGTACACACTGCAGCTACAGTGCGCCGGTGGTGAATGGAGTGAATGTTTCGAGTGGTGGATGGGGTGCCAATCAAGCGGCAGATAAGTTATGCACAGCAAGGTTTCACATACAGCGACGAGATAAATGACCAGATAATCTGTCTTGATGATGTTGGTGGTGGGATTAATGTTGTTCAGCACAGCAGGATGGTTCCCTGCGCTTCTTTGAATAGTTTTATGGGATCATTTACATCCACCTGAAATGGCAAACATCTTGATTTAACATCTCATCTGAAAGAGGCTGCAGCCTTCCCTCAGTACTGCAAAGAAGGTGGCATGAAACAGAAAGTAGTTGTGTGGAGACTCTGTGGACCAGTCATATTTCCATGGATTAAAGGGTTTGATCTAATAGCCATTAAAGAGACATGGTTGCAAAGTGAACAAGATTGGGAACTAAATATTCCAGGATACATGACGTTTAGAAATACAGGCAGAATGGAAAAGGAGGGGGTGTAGCCCTAATAAGTGGAAGGTAGCAAATGTAACCCCTCTATTCAAGAAAGGAGGGAGAGAGAAAACAGGGAATTGCAGGCCAGTTAGCCTGACAGCAGTCGTCAGGAAAATGCTGGAATCCATTATTAAGGAAGTGGTAACAGGGCACATAGAACATCATAATATGATTAGGCAGAGTCAACATGGTTTTATGAAAAGGAAATCATGTTTCACAAATTTATTAGAGTTTTTCGTGGATGTAACTAGCAGAGTAGATAAAGGGGAACCAGTGGATGTAGTATATTTGGATTTTCAAAAGGCATTCGATAAGGTGCCACATAAAAGCTTGTTACGCAAGATAAGGGCTCATGGGGTTGGGGGTAATATAGTAGCAAGGGTAGAGGATTGGTTAACGGACAGAAAACAGAGAGTAGGGATAAATGGGTCATTTTCAGGTTGGCAGGCTAGAACTAGTGGGGAACCGGAAGGATCGGTGCTTGGGCCTCAGCTATTTACAATCTATATTAATGACTTAGATGAAGGGACCGAGTGTAATGTATCCAAGTTTGCTGATGATTCAAAGCTAGGTAGGAAAGTAAGCTTTGAGGAGGACACAAAGAGTCAGGAAAGGGATATAGACAGGTTAATAGAGAGGGCAAGAAGGTGGCAGATGGAGTATCATGTGGGGAATTGTGAGGTTATTCACTTTGGTAGGAAGAATAGAAAAACATAATTTTTTTTAATGATGAGAAACTATTAAATTTTGGTGTCCAGAGAGATTTGGGTGTCCTTCTACAAGAAATACAAAAAGTTAGCATGCAGGTGCAGCAAGCAATTAGGAATGCAAATGGCATGTTGGCCTTTATTGCAAGGGGTTTGGAGTACAAGAGTAAGGAAGTCTTACTACAATTGTACAGGGCTTTGGTGAGAACTCACCTGGAGTACTGCGTACAGTTTTGGCCTCCTTATCTAAGGAAGGATATACTTGTCTAAGAGGCGGTGTAGCGAAGGTTCAGTAGATTAATTCCTGGGACGAGAGAGTTGTCCTATGAGAAGAGGTTGAGTAGAATGGGCCTATACTCTCTGGAGTTTAGAAAAATGAGAGGTGATCTCATTGAAACATATAAGATTCTGAGGGGGCTTGACAGGGTAGATGCTGAGAGGTTGTTTCCCTTGGCTGGAGAGTCTAGAACTAGAGGGCATAGTTGCAGGGTAAGGGATCAGCCATTTAAGACTGAGATGAGGAGGAATTTCTTCACTCAGAGGGTTGTGAATCTTTGGAATTCTCTGCTCAAGAGGGCTCTGGCTGCTGAGTCGTTCAGTATATTCAAGGCTGAGCTAGATAGATTTTTGGACTCTAGACGAATAAAGGGATATGGGGATCGGGCGGGAAAGTGGAGTTGATGTCGAAGATCCTTGCGGCGAGCTTTTCTAGTGCTGTCGGGGAGGGTTTAAACTAGCTTGGCAGGGGGATGGGAACCTGAGTGCGGATTCAGATGGGATAAAGTCAGAACTGGAAATGGAAGGCAGAAAGTTAGTGAGTGAGTCTGGAAGGCAGAGGGAACGAAGGTTAGAAAATAAACAACAGAGGAGTTTGACAGTCCTTAAATGTATTTATCTCGTTGCAAGGAGTATAGGAAATAAGGCGGATAAGCTGAGGGCATAGATAGACATGTGGTGGTATGATATCTTAACTATTACAGAAATATGGCTTGAATAGGGACAGGACGGCAGCTCAATGTCCCTGGTTACAGGGTTTTCAGACGCGATAGAGAGGGGGATAAAAAAGGAGGAGGGGTGGCAATTTTGGTTAAGGAAACAATTACAGTTGTGAGGAGGGATGATATTTTAGAAGGAGCATCAAATGAGGCCTTATGGGTTGAGCTAATGAACAAAGAAGGGGCAGTCACACTACTAGGAGTGTTCTATAGACCCCTAAACAGTCAGAGGGAGATAGAGGAGCAAATATGTTGGCAAATTTCTGAGAAGTGCAAAAACAATAGGGCAGTAATAGTAGGCGATTTCAACTATCCTAATATTAACTGGAATACAAATAGTGTGAATGGTACAGAGGGCACAGATTTCTTAAATTGCATAAAGGAGAATTTTTTTAACCAGTATATAGCAAGCCCAACGAGAGGGGGGGCAGATCTGGATTTAATTCTAGGAAATGAAAAGGGGTAGGTGGAAGAAGTAGCAGTGGGAGAGCATTTTGGTGGTGGTGATCATAATACACATAGTTTTAGCATAGTTATGGAAAAGGACAAAGACAGAGCAGGAGTTAAAGTTTTCAAATGGGAAAGATCAATTTTACTAAACTGAGAAGTGATTTAGCAGAAGTAAACTGGAAACAGCTACTTGAAGGTAAATCAGTGTCAGAGCGATGGGAGACATTCAAAGGGGTAATTCAAGGGGTTCTGGGTAAACATGATCCCACAAAGAAAAAGGGAGAGGCTGCCAAATCTAGAGCCCCCTGGATGTTCAAAAAGCATTCAGGGTAAGATAAGGCAGAAAAAGAAAGCCTATGATAGACACCGGGAACTCAATACTTAGAAAGCTTAGAGGAGTATACAAAGTGCAGGGGTAAAGTTAAAAAGGAAATTAGGAAAGCAAAGAGAGGGCATGAAAAAATATTACCAGGTAAAATCAAAGAAAACCCAAAGATGTTTTATAAATACATTAAGAGCAAGAGGATAACTAAGGAAAAAGTAGGACCTATTAGAGACCAAAAAGGTAAACTATGTGTGGAGGTGGAAGATGTGGGTATGGTTCTTAATGAATACTTTGCATCTGTCTTCACAAGGGAGAGGGATGATGCAGGGATTGAAGTTAAGGAGGAGGGGTGTGAAATATTGGATGGGATAAACATAGTGAGAGAGGAAGTATTAAGGGGATTAACATCTTTGAAAGTGGATAAATCATCAGGACTGGATGAAATGTATCCCAGGCTGTTAAAAGAATCCAGGGAAGAAATAGCGGAGGCTTTAACAAGATACAGGAGTAGTGCCGGAGGATTGGATGACTGCTAACATTGTACCGTTGTTTAAAAAGGGAACAAAGGATAGACTGAGTAATTACAGGCCAGTCAGCCTAACCTCGGTGGTGGGCAAATTATTGGAATCAATTCTGAGGGACAGGATAAACTGTCACTTAGAAAGGCATGGATTAATCAAGCACAGTCAGCACGGGTATGTCGTGTCTGACTAACCTGATTGAATTTTTCGAGGAGGTGACAAGGAGGATCGATGAGAGTAGCGTAATTGATGTAGTGTACATGGATTTTAGCAAGGCCTTTGACAAGGTCTCACATGGCAGACTGGTCAAAAAAATAAAGGCCCATGGGATCCAAGGGAATGTGGCAAATTGGATCCAAAATTGGTTCAATGGCGGAAGCAAAGGATAATTGTCGACGGGTATTTTTGCGACTGGAAGGCTGTTTTCAGTGGGGTGCCGCAGGGCTCAGTACTAGTCCTTTGCTTTTTCTGCTATACATTAACGATTTGGACTTAAATGTAGGGGGCATGATTAAGAAATTTACACAAATGACACAAAGATAGGCCGTGTGGTTGATAGCGAGGTGGAAAGCTGTAAACTGCAGGAAGATATCAATGGACTGGTCAGATTGGCAGAAAAGTGGCAAATGGCCAGCGCGGATACAATGGGCTGAATGGCCTCCTTCTGTGCCGTAAATGTTCTATGATTCTATGATCAGCCATGATCTGATTGAGTGGCGGAGCAGACTCGCGGGGTCGTATGACCTACTCCTGATCCTATTCCTTATGTTCTTATGTTGTTATGACTTGTTCAATGTACATAGGGTAAATAATATGTAAAAACAAGTAAAGATTCACATTTTTGGAAAATCAATACTTTTTAAAACAAATGCCTTGAAACGCTGAGGAGGTGGTACATTGCCAGTTCCACCATTTTGGGACTGCGCTCGCCTGATTCCATTCTTATCTATCCTGTCGTAGCCAGAGAATTAGCTGCAATGGCTTCTCATCCCACTCCCACACCATTACCTCTGGAGTCCCTAAGGATCTACCCTCTGCCCCCCCCATATTCCTCATCTATATGCTGCCCCTCAGCAACATCATCCAAAAACACAGTGTCAGATTCCACATGTACGCTGATGACATCCAGCTCTACCTCACCACCACCTCTCTCGACCCTTCCACTGTCTCCGATTTGTCACATTGCTTGTCTGACTGGATGAGCAAAAATTTTCTCCAACAAAATATTGGGAAGACCGAAGCCATTGTCTTCAGTCCTCACCACAAACTCTGAACTCCGGCAATGCGGTTCATGTGGTGTATACGGACTTCCAAAAAGTGTTTGATAAAGTGCCACATAATAGGTTTGTCAGCAAAGTTGAAGCCCACTGAATAAAAGGGACAGTGGCTGCATAAATACGAAATTGGCTAAGCGACAGGAAACAGAGTCGTGGTGAGTGGTTGTTTTTCGGACTGGAGGAAGGTACACAGTAGTGCTCCCCAGGGGTTTCAAGACATATATAAATGACTTGGAGTAACAGGGCACAATTTCAAAATTTGCAGGTGACACAAAACTTGGAATTGTAGTGAACAATGAGGAGGATAGTGAGAGATTTCAAGAGGATATAGACAGGCTGGTGGAATGTCCGGACACGTGGCAGATGAAATTTAACACAGAGAAGTGCAAAGTGATACATTTTCGTAGGAGGAATGAGGAGAGGCAATACAAACTAAAGGGTACAATTCTAAAGGGGGTGAAGGAACAGAGAGACCTGGGGGGTATATGTGCATAAATCGTTGAAGGTGGCAGGACAGGTTGAGAAAGCGGTTTAAAAAGCATACAGGATCCTGGGCTTTATCAATAGAGGCATAGAGTACAAAAGCAAGGAAGTTATGTTGAACCTTTATAAAACACTGGTTCAGCCACATCTGGAGTATTGAGTCCAATTCTGGGCACCGCACATTAGGAAGGATGTGAAGACCTTAGAGAGGCTGCATGAGAGATTTACTAGAATGATTCCAGGGATGAGGGACTTCAGTTACGTGGATAGACTGGAGAAGCTGGGGTTGTTTCCCTCAGAGCAGAGAAGATTGAGAGCAGATTTGATAGAGGTGCTCAAAATCAGGAGGAGTCTGGACAGTAGGTAGAGAGAAACTGTTCACATTGGCAGTAGGGTCAAGAAACAGAGGACACAGACTGGCAAGAAAACCAAAGCCAACATGAGGGAAAACCTTTTTACACAGTGAGTGGTTATGATCTGGAATGCACTACCTGAGGGCCTGGTGGAGGCAGATTCAATCATGGCTTTCAAAAGGGAATTGGATAAGTACTTCAAGGGAATAATTTTGCAGGGCTACGGGGAAAGGGCGGGAGCGTGGGACCGGCTCGATTGCTCTTGCAGAGAGCTGGCACAGGCTTGATGGGCCGAATGGCCTAAGACCATAAGACCATAAGATATAGCAGCAGGAGTAAGCCATTTGGCCCCTCGAGCCTGTTACGACATTCAATGAGATCGTGGCTGATCTGATTTTTATCTCAACTCCACTTTCCTTTTCCCCTTTTCCCCATATCCTTTGACTCCCTTGCTGATCAAAAATTTGTCTAACTCAGCCTCGAATGTATTCAATGACTCAGCCTCCACAGTTTTTTGGCGTAAAGAATTCCAAAGATTCACGACCCTCTGGGAGAAGAAATTCTTCCTCGTTTCTGTCTTAAACGGGCGACCCCTTGTTCTGAGAATATGCCCCCTAGTTTTAGATTCCCCACATGAGGGGTAACATCCTCTCAGCATTAACCCTATCGAGTCCCCTCAGAATCTTGTATATTTCAATAAGATCTCCTCACATTCTTCTAAACTCCAATGAGTATAGATCCAACCTGTTCAATCTTTCCTCATAAGACAACCCTTCCATACCCAAAATCAACCTAATGAACCTTCTCTGAACTCCCTCCAATGCAAGTATGTCCTTCCTTAAATAAGGGCACCAGAACTGTACACAGTACTCCAGGTGTGGTCTCACCAGCACCCTGTACAGTTGTTGCATGACTTCCCTGCTTTTATACTCGATCCCCCTAGAAATAAAGGCCAATATTCCGTTTGCCTTCCGGATTACCTGCTGCACCTGTATGTTGACTTTTTGTGTTTCATGTAAGAGACACCCAGATCCTTCTGTACCACAGCATTTTGTAGTATTTCTCCATTCAAATAATATTTTGCTTTTTTATTTTTCCTCCCAAAGTGGATGACTTCACATTGTCCCACATTATATTCCAAACTTTTGCCCATTCGCTTAACCTGTCAATATCCCTTTGCAGACACTTTGGGCTCGATTTTCGCACCCCCGAGCGGGTGCGTTCGTGGCGGGGGGGTTGCGAAAATTGGGGATTCCCGGGGCGGGTCTGGAGCCCGACTCCAACCCGCCCACTTCCGGGTTTCCCACTGACGAGCTCACATGTGCGCGCAGCCCCCGTATGTGGGACACCCGCCGGCAATTAAAGCCGGTGGAGTGCCACTTAAAGTACTTGAACAGGTACTTCAGGCTGTTTACAGACCTGATTGACCTGTTATTTTAGCAGGGATGGGATTTTGCAATTGACTGAGACTGTTTCCCGTACTGGGGGAAACACTCCCAGTTCAAACGGACGTGTTGCAGCCATCAGCCTGTGGCAGCTGCAAAGGTCCATCTGACAGGTGAGCGGGGGAGACTCTTACCCATTGCAGGAGGCCACTCTGTCACTTTGGACATAGTTTGGCCTCCACCACCCTCCTCCTAACAATAAAATTCATAAACTTGGAACCTCAACCCCGGTGTGCGGACACATTTACCTACGTTGCGGACCCCCTCAGACGTACATCTTCCGGATGGGGGCCGCCATAGCTGCAGTCATGACCTCCTCGGAGGACAAACAGCATCACCAGTCTCGCCGGCCACGCCGTCCACCTCTGACACGTGGAGCTCCACAACACAGTGTTGTGACACATCCACCTGCACAGCAGGAGGGAGGGCAACCGCAGAGAGAGATGCGTCGCAGAAGGCACTACCTTCGCCACAGGGTCTACAGACCGAGGCTCAGCTTCCTGGACCTCTCTGAGGAGCAGTGCATACGGAGGCTCAGAGTCAGTCGCCAGGTAGTCGCGGACATCTGCAGCCTCCTTAATGACGAGCTGCTCCCGGATGGACCGAGCAGCATCTTCTTACCTGTCGCTGTCAAAGTCACCACTGCCCTCAACTTCTTTGCCTCCGGATCCTTCCAGGGTGCCACCGGGGACATCACCAGTGTCTCTCAGTCATCTGCACACAAGTGCATAAGACAGGTCACCGACGGCTTGTTTCACAGGGTCTCGCACTACATCAACTTCCCCATGGATGACCGCAGCCAGATGGAGAGGGCAGTTGGATTCTGTGCTGTGGCTGGCTTCCCATGGGTGCAGGGTGTAATCGATTGCACCCATATAGCAATACGATCACCTCTACATGAGCCAGGACTGTTCGTCAACAGGAAGGGCTATCACTCCATCAACACTCAGCTCATCTGTGACCACCGCAAGAGATTCCTACACGTGTGCGCCAGATTCCCTGGCAGCTGCCACGATTCCATCATCCTCAGGGAGTCCACCGTGCCGCCCCTCTTCCACTCACCCAACACCCGCAAGGGCTGGCTCCTCCGGGACGAGGGATACCCCCTGCACACGTGGCTTATGACACCTCTGAGGAACCCCACCACCGATCCACAGCGTCGATATAATGATAGCCACATCGCTACCAGGTCCACAATTGAACATGCTATAGGGCTGCTCAAGATGCGCTTCAGGTGCCTTGATCATTCTGGGGGAACACTTCAATACGAAGAGTGGGACGCATTATAGTCGTATGTTGTGCCCTGCACATCATGGCACAACAGAGAGGGGTGCCGCTGGAGGCGGCCCCATCCACATCTGCCACCCATATTGAGGACGAGGAGGAGGACGAGGAGGAGGGGGCCGAGGAGGAGGCCGAGGAGGAGGAGGAACAACCCATGGGCAGAACAGCGACTCACCTGGCTGCTTGTGAGGCCAGGGAGTCGCTGATATGTGAACGGTTCTCCTAACATCAGACTGTCTGAAGAGTCCAGTCCTCATCACCTGGACAGAGGAGTGGCCATACCAGCCCCCTCCTCTGCCCCCTGCACAAAACAGTGATGCAACTACACTTGCACCCACTGTAGTATGACCCAATGGGTGGGACCAAGTGTGCGTCTTCATGGTGAGCCCCATGAAAGGGACCTATTGCACAAGCCAGTCAAGAATGGGCAAGACGTGGCAGTAGTGGTGATAATAATAGGATTTATTTTGCATGTGGCAGAAAACTAATATAAATAAAAAACATGTCGATTCGTCAAACACCCTTGTGCATTCCCTTTGTGCTCACAAAACCTTCGTCTTGCGTTTCCGGGAACCCTTACGTGGTGCTACCCCTGTGGCTTCAGCAGATGCAGTGGCAGGTTGCTTTTGTTCATGCCCTGACTGATGAGATGCTTTGCACGGACGCCCTCTGGGTTTCGGTGCCCGTGAGGGTCCCTCCAAAGACTGCTCCACTTGCACCTGTGCAGGGGCAGACTCGGCCACCTGGAGAGGGGGCAGCATTGCTGGTACTGGTTGAGAGGGGGGCAACGGGTGAGATGTGGGAGCACTTTGAGTGGCATCCCTGCTTCCATGTCCCCTTTCACCATCATCCCTCTCGTGGCCCAGGCCCACATCACTCCTTTCAACCTGCTGGACGGCAGTTTGGAGAACTTGTGTGAGGCCTTGGCAGGCCACTTCTAAAGTATCTGTCAGCCTGTTCAAGGCGGCAGAATGTTGCTCACCCTGAATCCGAACGGCTGTTGTCAGGGCCTGAATGGACTCATTGTTGAGCCGTGCTTGACGCTCGAGGGAGGCTAGCCTTTCCTCCATCGCAGATATTCCCACACCTACCCATGACACTATCTCAGAGGCGCCTTCACGTCCCTGAGACACTATCTCAGAGATACCCTCCTGTACCTGTGTCACCATTCCCCTCATGCAGGAGTTGGATTCCTCCAACACCTGCGCTATTGTGGAGAGCGCACGTCGCACCTGTTCCAGTGCCTCGGCAATGTGCTGCTGCCCCTTGACGACTCTCCTTTTCACGGCTGGCCCCCAGGGTTCAGCATCTGGGCCCAGCTGAGCAGAGCCTGGAGAAGAGTGCTCCCACCGACGCGGACTCTCCACGGCTGCCCCTGCCACCAGGGTCTGCTCGTGCTCACAAGTGCATGGTGACTCACCATGTGCAAGCCCAACTAAGTGAGGATGGGGACCCACCGAGGTGTATATATCCGCGCTGGTGGATGCATGGCTCAGATGTGACGATGAGCCCTCAGAGACCGGCAGGTCCTCTGAGGAACCGCTCTCCATGGTCAGGGCGCTCGCAGATGGCCCTGCAAGAGAACAGAAAGCAATATTAGGCATGTGGACAGATGTTGAGGTGCTGCAGATGCCAAGTGATGCTAAGATCATTCGCTGTCGTGAGTGCAGAGTGTTAGCTTTCTGACACCGGCCGCTTGTGCAATCCCAGCCTCGGCATCCACTACGGACAGGCACTCCAGCGTGCGGCTGATCTCCAACGCCTGCTGCTCCGTGTCCGTTAGGACCACCTGGTGTGGCGGGTCCCCTCTGGTCTGTGCCCTCTCCCGGGCATTCTGGCATCTCTTCTCCTATCAAGGCAAAACACAGAGGCGTGATTGAGTGATGGTTGCATGGTGTGCCGCTGCATGCATTGGTGTGGGTGGGGTTGAGCGTGAGGGAGATGCATGGGAGGGTGCGTGTGCAACATAGCCATGATATTGTATGAGGATTGGGTTGCGTGGTAGTGTTCAACTGGGGACAGGGGCGGTGAGTACGTGCAGGCAAGGTGAAGATGATAGTTGAGTGGATGTGAGGAGTGATGCGAGAGCGTTGTGGTGGCAGTGCAGAAGGGGTTGTGTGGTGGTGGAGGTGATGTGGAAGACGGAGTGTGGGAGAATGCGTAAGTGTACTCACTTTGCCTAACCTGGTTAGATCAGTAAATCTCTTCCGGCACTGGACCCAGGTTCGTGCCACATTGCCGAAGCTGCTGACCTCCTCTGCCACCTCCAGCCATGCCTTCCTCGTGGTGGAGGGAGGGCACTTCCTCCCATCAGACGGGAAAAATATTTCCCTCCTCCTCCTCACCCCATCCAACAGCAGCTGGAGTGAGGAGTCTGAAAATCTTGGGGCAGCCTTCCCTCCGGCGTGCTCCATGGTGTAGCATTGGTTGTCTGCTGCAGGAGGAGCATTGGGGGACTACCCCTTTAAATAGAGCTCCTCCAGCTGACAGACCTTACTGCGCATGCGCAGTTCGCCCGCCGCGCAGCTTACTAGCGGGAAACCTGGAAGCAAAGGTAAGTGGCTCCAATTATCCTGTTAATGCGTGTGGAGCACACTGATTTCACCGGGCACGTTACCCACGCACCCAGTCGACCCCCCACTGAGAACCTGCCGCCATGGTAATATCGGGCCCTTTGTGTCCTCATCGCAACTTGCTTTTCCACCTATCTTTGTATCATCAGCAAATTTGACCACAATACACTCTGTTCTCTCATCCAAGTCATTGATATATATTGTAAATAGTTGAGGCCCCAGCACTGATCCCTGCGGCACTCCACTCGTTACAGATTGCCATTTTGAAAATGACCTTTTTATCCCGACTCTTTGTTTTCTGTTAGTTAGTCAATCCTCTATCCATGTCAGTATATTACCCCCAACACCATGAGCTCTTATCTTGTGCAGTAATCTTTTATGTGGCACCTTATCGAATGCCTTTTGTAAATCCAAATACACTGCATCCATCTCAAGGGCAATTAGGGACGGGCAATAAATTCTGGCCTCGCCCACATCCCATAAACGAATAAAAAGAATGCAGACACACACACACACACACACACACAGAGCACATAAACACACAAATGAACACACAGATATATGTGGGTAATTTTAACGCCCCTGGACGGGCAGGGTGGGGGGTGCGGGGAAAGGCAGAGGGGGTGGAGTCAGCGGGGGGGGGGGGGTTAAAAATTTTGAAATGGGAAACCCAACCCCAACCCGCCTCCAACGCGCCGACTTCCGGTTTTAACTGAGGTGTGTTGGAGTCGTGCGACAAACCTGCTCTCCAGAGGTGGGTCCGTCATTTCTATATTTTAATGAGGCTGTGTGCCTAAGATTTTATCTGTGTTTCAGGTTTAACTCTGGCCGGCCAGATTTCCCAGGCCTCGGGAAACTCGGCATTTGAAGGGAGGCAAGAACGGCTGGATCCAACAGGTAAGTGCGTTTCCAGCACTGCTTGTGGGCCAGGAGGATCTACTCCCCCCGCCCACCAAGCTAACCTACTTATCTGTCCGCCATCAGACCCCTGCCATCAGATCCCACCCCACCCCTGCGATCGGACCCCTCTGTGATCGTATCCCCCCATGATCGGGCCCCACCCCCCCGCGATTGGACACCCCATGATTGTACCCCCCGCACGATCAGACCCTCGCGATTGGACCCCCCTTGCGATCGGACCTCCTCCCCAAGATCGAATCCCGCACCCCGTGAACTCTCTGACGCCTGATCTATCTCCCACCCCCCCAACCCGATGTCTCCAACCCCCGACCGATCTCACTAGCCCCCCCAAGTCCAACCCGATCCACGATCTCTCCAACCACCCTCCCAACAAGTCCACCCCAACCCATGATCTCTGCAGCCCCCCAGCCCCTACCCAAAGCCACTCCAACCCACAATCTCTCTGGGCCTCCCGTCCCAAGGGATGGCTCCCCCATCTGTCATAGGGAAAATGCTAGAATCTACTATTAAGGAGGTTATAGCAGGGCACTTAGAAAATCTCGATTTGATCAGGCAGCGTCATCACGGCTTTGTGAAAGGGAAATTGTGTTTGACTAATTTCTTAGAATTCTTTGAGGAAGTACAAGCAACGTGGATAAAGGGGATCCTGTGGATGTGGTATACTTGGATTTCCAGGAGGAAATACCGTATTTCAGGACAAAGACAAGGTGCCACATCAAAGGGCTCAAAATAAGAGCTCATGGCGTAGGGAGTAACATATTAGCATGAATAAAGGATTGGTTAGCGAACAGGAAATAGAGAGTAAGCATAAATGCATAATTTTCAGGTTGGCAAGATGTAACGAATGGAGTGCTACAGGGATCAGTGCTTGGGCCTCAACTATTTACAATCTATATCAATGACTTGGATAATGGGACCGAATTTATGGTTGCTCAATTTGCTAATGACACAAAGGTAGGTAGGAAAGTAAATTGTGAAGAGGACATAAGGAGTCTGCAAAGGGATATAGATAGGTTAAGTGAGTGGGCAAAAATTTGGCAGATGGAGTATAAAGTGGGAAAATGTGAACTTGTCCACTTTGGCAGGAGGAATATATATAAAAGCAGTATATTATTTAAATGAAGAGAGATTGCAGAACTCTGAGGTACAGAGGGATCTGGGTGTCCTAGTACATGAAACACAAAAATTTAACATGCAGGTACAGGAAGTGATTAGGAAGGCCAATAGAATGTTGTCATTTATTGCAAGGGGAATGGAATATAAAAGTAAAGATGTTTTGCTACAGTTGTACAGGGCATTGGTGAGACCACATCTAGAATACTGTGTGCAGTTTTGGTCTCCTTATTTAAGAAAGGACATAATTGCTTTGGAGGTGCTTCAGAGAAGATTCACTCGACTGATTCCTGGGATGAGGGGGTTATCTTATGAGAAAAGATTGGACAAGTTGGGCCTGTATACACTGGAGTTTAGAAGAATGAGATGTGATCTTATTGAAACATATAAGATCCTGAAGGGACTAGAAGGGGTAGATGCTGAGAGGATGTTTCCCCTTATTGGAGAGACTAGAACTAGGGGCCACAGTTTAAAAATAAGGGGTCTCCCATTTAAGACGGAGATGAGGAGAAATTTTTTCTCTCAGAGGGCCGTGAGTCTGTGGAACTCCCTTCCCCAGAGAACAGTGGAGGCAGGATCATTGAATATTTTTAAGGTTGAGTAGATAGATTACTGATTAACAAGGGAGTCAAAGGTTATAGTAAGTAGACAGAAAAGTAAGGTTAAGGTCACAAACAGATCAGCCATGATCTTATCAAATGACAGAGCAGGCTTGAGGGGCCGAATGGCCTACTCCTGCTCTTAATTCGTATGTTCGTATGTAAGTCCATACTGACCCACAATCTCTCTGGGCGCCCCCCCACACCCCCCATGTCTCCCCATTGACCCATGATCTCTCCCTCCCTCCCTCCCTCCTCTCCGCTCCCCGGCTGCGGCCTGTTGCTTCAGGCCTACCCAGCTGACAGCCAGCCAGCCTCATGCGTGTTTGCGTGCATATGGCTGGCTGCGGCCAGGAAACAGAGTCCAGAAATGTTAATCAGGTCCTGCCATTAAATTAGGCAGGTCCTCTGGAAAACCCATATTTCCGGGTTTTCCGGCCACTAAACCTCCCCCCCCACCCCCGCTCCCTTGCCGCCTCCCCGTAAATATCGGGGCCACGCAGTTGCATGCATATAATGCACACATGCATATGCATGCAAACACGCATGTGCAAACTAATATGCATTTCAGACTTGTATACACACACATGCATTCACATGTACATGTGTATACACAGTGGTTAATTTTAACTTTTGGCGACAGTGTAAAACAGACAATATCTGATCAGCTGCCCATTAAACACCGCTCCCAAACTGCATTTCCATTGGAAAGGAAAATCGGCAGAGGTGTATAAAGGGTGGCTGATCCGATATTGCCCATTTTATACTATTGCCCAAAGATAAAGTTACCCCCATATAAGCAAGCACGCACTCATGCACATAGACACACACGTGTTAGACAAGAGAGAAAGGAATAATAAAGAAAGGCTCTTGATCAAACTAATTAATATAAGCTTAATGATTTATTGCTAAATACTGGTAAAATATAACTAACTAGAAAACAGAGTAGGGTTATGCATTGGAGCTTGAACACAAGGCACCACTCACAGTGTGGCACCCAAGCTCAAACCTTCAGTCTCCTGACCTCAACTACAATGCACAGGGAAGTACCAACCAGAAGCTAGGGATTTCCCCATTATAACAGTACATGCAGGAGGCAAAATCCATTGGGGAGTCCCTACTGGGAGACCTTTACGTTGTCCTTGGCTGTTGGCACAGACTGGCATCAGTAAATGTGGGTTCAGACTGGCATCAGTGGATGTAGATTCAGACTGGCATCTGTGGGTGTGGATTCAGACTGGCATCAATAGATGTAGATTCAGACTGGCATCAGTGGGTGCAGATTCAGACTGGCATCAGTAGATATGGATTCAGACTGGCATCAGTGGGTGCAGATTCAGACTGGCATTGGTGGGTGTGGATTCAGACTGGCATCTGTGGGTGTAGATTCAGGCTGGCATTTACAGTGGTGTGAATGCTGGGGGCTGGAGCTGCATGTAAGACATGTGGATATCAATGGCAGGAGGGGAACACAAGGTATGTTCTCTCACAAAAGCATACGCACCAACAAAAACAGGACAAAAGAGGAAAGTAACCTTCCATTCCACCCCCCACTCAAAAAAGCCTATGGAAAGCGAAGGAACTCATGCAGCGCATCTCTATTCCTTTCTATAGGCTGATTTTCCACAAAGGATTTCAGTATGAGGACAGACATAATGGGGTAATTTTCCAATTGCACACCCTGGTGAGAAACCCTGCCAGTCACCAACGCATATCAGTAAAAAGGGTAACATGTCTGCAATTTTCCAGTATGCGCTAATGACAGGCAAGGTTCCTCATCAGCATCATGTAGTCAATATTTAGGTTGATACATTCACCATGAAGTCTACCATTGGATGTGAATCAGAATGATCATGGAGTCTGAGGGAAGGGAAAAATGCTAGTACGGGTTTCTAACATCATGAAACACTGGGAGTGAGGAAAAATAAACAACCGGAATTGAGGAACAACAGCAGCCTGTATTAATATGGAGGCCCCTAAGATGGAAGACGGTCTCAGAGTTCTTTACAAGGGGAAAAGGAGGATGCTGAGGGGGAGAAAAGAAATAAGGGGCATGAGGGAAATGCAAGCATGGTCGAACGGAGAAAGGTAGTAAGATGAAGTGGTTCAAGGAGAGACTAGGAGTTCAAAGATCGGCAAAGGAGCGGGAGATATGCTCCTGGTATCAGCAAAATTGGACGAGCAGTGAGTGCCAACTGCAACATACAGCTGGAGCAGATTGAATGGATAGGGTGGAGTAAGACCCAGGTAGGATTTGAAAATGAAGATAAGGACACTGAAGTCAATACATTTGGGGGATAGGGATCCAATGGGGCCTGGCAAGAGTGAGGCGGATAGTTAGAGGCGAGAGAGGGTCCAGGACCTGGAATTCTGGATTAGCTAAAGTTCATTAAGGGTGGAGAAGGGCAATCAAGAAATCAATCCTTCAGGTAATGAAGACGTGGACTAGAATTTTGGCAGTATAGGGAAAGAGCTAGGGATTCAAGTGATAAATTTACTGCTAAATAAGGAGTGAGGAATGTTAGTAGGTAGCTACTTGTTAGGTGACAGCCATAGTACAGTGACAGTGATAGTACTCTCACCTCTGAGTCAGAAGGTTGTGGGTTCAAGCCCCACTCCAGAGACTTGAGCACATAATCCAGGCTGACATGCCCAGTGCTGAGACATTAAGCTGTGGCCCCATCTGCCCTCTCAGGTGGACGTAAAAGATCCCATGACACTATTTAAAGATGAGCAAGGGAGCTCTCCCAGAATGCTGGCTAATAGTTATCCCTCAACCAACAACATTAGGAACAGATTATCTGGTCATTATTTCATTACTGATTTTGGGTCCTTGCTGTGTGGAAAGCTTACAACAGTGATTACATTTCAGAAGTACTTATTTTGCTGTAAAGCGCTTTGGAATGTCCTGAGGTCATGAAAGGTGCAATATAATGGAAGTTCTTTCTTTCCTTCACTGGTAAGGCCAGGTACTGAATACATACTTGCAGATTTCCCATGCCATTGTTCATGGTGAGTCAGGAGATTGTGATGGGAAGAAGTGTGACCTGGAAAATGTTAAAGGAAGTAATTGTGTCACACAGGAAATGTATACTATACGCAAGACTTTTAATACATTATAAATGAAAGGAAGCTTGATACCATCCAGGACAAAGCAGCCCGCTTGATTGGCACTCCATCCACCACCTTAAACATTCACTCCCTCCACCACTGGCGCATTGTGGCTGCAGTGTGTACTGTCTACAAGATGCACTGCAGCAACTCGCCAAGGCTTCTTCGACAGCACCTCCCAAACCCACGACCTCTACCACCTCGAAGGACAAGGGCAGCAGGCACATGGGAACACCACCACCTGCACGTTCCCCTCCAAGTGACACACCATCCTGACTTGGAAATATATCGCCATTCTTTCATTGTTACTGGGTCAAATTCCTGGAACTCCCTACCTAACAGCACTGTGGGAGAACCTTCACCACACGGACTGCAGCGGTTCAAGAAGGCAGCTCACCACCACCTTCTCAAGGGCAATTAGGGATGGGCAATAAATGCTGGCCTTGCCAGCAACGCCCACATCCCATGAATGAAAAAAAAAATTACTTTTTCATAAGTGTCATACTTCCAATAAGCCATAGAGATCGAAATTTTCCTCAGCCTTTTGACAAATGATTAAAATACGTAATACAGTTTGTAAGTTCAGAAGTCACAAGCCTTGAGTGGAAGGAAAATTGTTTCTTTCCTTGTACCTGCATAAACCTCTCCAATGACACATGGAAAAACATTCATTTACGTCAGACCTTATGGTGCGAAACATTTTATGAATTCCTTTTCCGAGCTAATATGTTTGTTCTGTTCTGTTAGGCACTGGAAAGAATTCTTTATCACTGGAAAGAGTTTTTATCAGCCTATCTGTAAACATTTAATTAGAAAAGCAACAATACAGACGTAGTACAAGCCAGCTAGTGCCAGAGGCCAACATTTCCTTGTTTGCGGGTGAGAAGTTTAGCCCACCTAGGTGGGCTGCATCTCCAAAAAAAGGACAGGGGACCTGAAAATTCAGAGATTTTGTGACTATTGTTGTAACAGTTAGTGGCCATTCCCCTCCTGAGTTTTTACATTATTTTACATTATGTAGTCTCTCACAGGATAGGACAGCAGTCCCATTCAGTAAATCAGCCATACTATTTCCCATGCCTGCTAGGTGTTGGGTAATGAGGGTAATCCCATGTCTCAAGTCCCAACTGGTACTGAGCTTTTGAGTTGTGTTTAACACCAAGATCGGTATCTAAAATACAACAATCCCAATATAAGCTGGCCAGGAGGCGACCCATTGGATCTTTTCAATCTAAGTGACCTGATGTGGTACTTCTCTGTGAAACTTCTTTTGGTATTTGTTCTCGAAATGTGTGACACTGGGAACGTCGGATTCATCGCCATCTCTGTTTGCCCTAAGAAGGTAGTGGTGGGCCTTTTCTTTGAACCGCGGCAGTCCTGGTGGTGATGATGCGCCATGATGGTACTACATAATTAATTCCAAGATATTGACCCAGCGACGATAGAGGAATGGCGATGTACATCCAATTCAGGATGGTGTGTTACAGTACAGCAGGAGACCACATGGTGCCTGTGCTGATTGAATAAACTATGCACTTAGTCTCAATCACTTGTTCATTCCTTATAATCACCCTGTACTGCAGTTTAAAAGTATTTTCCTGAAGAGTATTGCTCCCTGTTAACTTTTTCTGTTTGTTCATTTGTAATGCACTTACACACCAGCTTCACTGTCACAACCAAGAGGTTTCTACTGGATTGGTGATTTAAAGTGATTGGTAGAAGGATTAGAGGGGAGCTGAGGAAATTTATTTTTTACCCAGAGGGTGGTGGGGGTTTGGAACTCACTGCCTGAAAGAATGGCAGAGGCAGAAACCCACAACTCATTTAAAAAGTATTTGGATATACACCTGAAGTGCAGTGATCTACAAGGCTACGGACCAACGCTGGAAAATGGGATTAGGCCGGGTGGCTCATTTTCGGCCAGTGTGGACACAATGGGCTAATGCTTCCTACTGTGCTGTAAATTTTCCATGATTCTATGATTTCTATGATCAGAGATCGAGGCCTGTGATGTCAGAGAAAACCAAACTGGAGCTGCCCAATTGAATACTCCAGGAGCTGGGGGGGGGTTTCACAGTTGAACTGCAGATCCCAGTAGACAGTGTAAATATGGCCTTCTGCAATTCGGGTTCAACTACTTTAGGAGGGACAGATGGGAGCAGGAAGTTGTAAAGGGACATAGACAGATTAAGTGACTGGGCAAAACTATGGCAAATGGAATTCAATATGGGCAAGTTTAAGGTTATCCACTTTGGACTCAAGATGGATAAATCAAAGTATTTTCTAAATGCTGAGAAACTAGGAACTGAAGAGAAGCAAAGAGATTTGGGAGTCCAAGTTCACATATCATTAACAGCCAGTAAATAGGTACAAAAACAATCAAAAAGGCTAATGGAATGTTGGCCTTTATCTCAAGGGGGCTGGAGTCCAAAGGGGAGGAAGTTATGCTTCAGTTGTATAATACCTTGGTCAGACCCCATCTGGAGCATCGTGTTCAGTTTGGGCACTGCCCCTCAGTAAGGATATATTGGCCTTGGAGGGGTCCATCACAGATACACCAGAATGACACTGGGTAACTTATGAGGGCAGGTTGCATAATCTTGACTTGTATTCCCTTGAGTATAGAAGATTGAGGGGTGGTCTAATCGAGGTGTTTAAAATGTTAAAAGGATTTGATAGGGTAGATAAGGTAAAAATCTTTCCTCTGGTGAAGGAATCCAGAGCAAGGGGACACAATCTTAAAATTAGAGTTAGGCCATTCAGGAGTGAGATCAGGAAACACTTCTTCATACAAAATGTAGTGGAATTCTGGAACTCTCTCCTCCAAAAGGCTGTGGATGCTGAGAAAATTGGAGCTTTCAAAACTGAGATAGATTTTTGTTAGATTAGGGTATCAAGAGCTATGGAGCAATGGTAGGCAAATGATGTTGAGGTACAGATCAATCATGATCTAATTGGATGGCAGAGCAGGCTCGAGGAGCTGAATGGTCTGCTCCTGTTCCTCATGTTCCTATGTTCCTAAAAGTGCTGAATACAGCGAGGGAACTTTGTCAATTGGAAAAAAATGGAAATATAAGGAAAAACTTTTAGATTTATTCCTAGCGATAATACAAAAGACCTATTTAATTGCTGGTAATTTTAACTAACAGCTTTGCGGACATGTGTTGTAGCATCATCATGCACCCATCATAACATCAACAGTCTTCACAGCCACGGGAAGGACGATCGGGTTTTGGAGGAGCTGGTATAAACTGACTCTCTAATTACCCAATGTGAACGGCTCGCAGTTTGCCTCCTACTGTGTGAATGTGCTGTAAATATCTGCTGTTACAAATTGGTTTGTTTCTATTACATATCTTTGCTAGTTAATCATTTCACTTGCAGGTTTCACAACTCATCCATGAGGGGGCACTAGAGTACAGTGAGGATACAGTAGAACAGATTACATGCCAAACCAGTGTCATTCCTCTCACACCTGGATCCTAT
This sequence comes from Heptranchias perlo, assembly GCF_035084215.1. NCBI lineage: Eukaryota > Metazoa > Chordata > Chondrichthyes > Hexanchiformes > Hexanchidae > Heptranchias > Heptranchias perlo. Next base: position 75,466,288 of record NC_090330.1, on the reverse strand, counting down.
AGATCTTAATCCATTCAAAACCCACAGCTAGCCCCAAACAATACTTTAAAACATCTGTTTGTAACTACTGTAGCATGAAGGTCACATGTAATTGAGGGATGCAAACTTAATCTTTTGTGCTCTTTTATTTTAGGAGGAAGAACTGTGAACCTTAATTTACTGAGAGAGTTAAACGACAGATGGTGGTGATTCATGTTGACGAATACTTAATAAAGTGGGCACTTAAACTAAATAAACATGCGTCGGTAAATGATGACAAAGGATTTGGATGGGCATTAAAACAGTTGAACAAAGAGACGTCTGTTGACTTTACTTATACAATGACAACCGAGTACATTTACTTGTTCCAACTATTTCCTATTTATGTCTGTTTTAACAGACAATAGACACTGTTATCAGCACAACTCTCCCTTGCAAAAGACATATCTGCATTGTTTATTCAATCAACTATGCAGGTCAGTCATGATTCCCATGCTACTAAGATTCAGTGGGTCTTTATTTACAATAATGTGAACTGCCACACCTTTCATGTGATATCAGGAGGCATGATATGAGGTACTTTCCACCCTCCAAACAGACAATCTGACCGAAAACAGAATCTAAGAAGCTACCTGAGATGTTACCGATGCTTGTTGCAGTACACTGACATGCTATAATTAAATATAGTTTTAGAAACTGTGGAGCTGTGATGGAGTATTTTATTCCTCTGCTAATATTTATTTTCTTTTGACCGTCTGTTTTTGTGAAATCACATGCATGGAAATTTCCCCTTTAGGTTTGGACTCATTCCCCAGCGATATTGAAGTGCAAATGATTCTCCAGGTGCGATTTTCAAAAAAAACAACTTGCATTTATGTATCATCTTTGATATTGAATATGTCCCAGGGCACATCACAGAGGGGATGGGGTAACAGATTCGAGGAATAAAGAAGAAGGAGCTGAGCCCCAGTGGGACCATTAGGAGAGGTGCCTGAAAACTTGCCTGAAGTTTTTTAAGTTGGAGCGAGAAGTGGAGAAGCGAAGCAGTTAGGGGGGAGAGTAAGGCCAAGGCAGTACAGATTCTGACATCAATGGTGTGGCCAAAGAAGCAGGAGATACACAGAAGGCCAGAATCTAAAGATCAAAGGGGGAATGTTTCAGGGATAGGGTGGGGTGAGGCAGTGAAGGAATTTAAAGACAATGGCCCTGATTTTAATTCCAGGCAGGTTTTCGGTGGATGGCTGGAGAGGTGAATTGGGAAAGAAATCAGGCCTGGGCTATTTTGACTCCTGGGCCTCATTAACATATCAGGGCCTCTTCACGTTTTGCTCCCCTTCTGACCTGGTTCAGCCTGGTAGGATAGCCACAGCAGCTTCCCTGTTCAGGCTGGAATTAAGATTGCAGTTGGATGCTGTCTTTGGACCCAGATCCACATATGTAAAGAAGCATTGTGGGGATAGGGGGGGAGGAGGAGCAGTTCAGTGGTCCCTTCAAAGGCCTGTGTAAAAATCGTGGTCGGCAGAATCTGGGTGACTTGAGGGCGCGTAAGTAACCTGGGAGATTGTAACTGCCTGGTTTCCAGCATGTGGGTAGGGTTAAAATTGCCTCTAAAGATTTTACAATCAATGGATCTTGACTTTGTGCTTTAGTGTAAAATGGGTGAAGTGAGACGGCAGCCCGTTTTACATTAATTGTGGAAATGAAAATCGGAAGAGATATAAAATGGGCTGCCAATTAGCTATCACCTGTTTTACAGGAGACAGAGTCAATGGAGGCCGGTAAGGACATGCATAATGGGGGGCCCTGCTACTGATTGCATCGGCTGCACCTCTGCAGGGGCAGTCTGGGCCAGCTGGAGTTCAGATACTATGTCAGGTATTGGTTGAGCGGTGGCAACAGATGAGACATGCTGACATCCTGAGAGGGGTCTGCGCGTACTTCACCCATTCTGCCAAAATCCTTCCTTTGGGGCAGCGGCACATCAGTCCCGCTGGTCTGCGGGAGAGCAAACTGGAGTGACTTGGAAGCCCCGATCTATCTGACTAAAATGCCCAACTAGATGTGTCAGTCTCTGCGCTGTTGCCTGCAATGCACGTAACATGTGAGGGCGCATCCTCAGGAGGGATGACATCCTCTGAGGAGTTTTCTTCCTCTATGGGCTGGGGCTTGTGTTCTTCCTGTAAGTGCCTTGGGTCGGTTCACTACATTACACAGTGTTGTTGTTGTTGTTGTTGTTGCTGCTGCTGCTGCTGCAGTAGTAGTAGTCATAGTAGTAGTAGTAGTAAGGGCCCTGGAGGAAAGAAGAAAGGGTGAAGATTTAGTAATGGTACTTAGAAGAAGTTAATGTGCACATGAAGCATTTGACCATACTGTTTGATGTATTGAAATCGGCTGATGGTACAGTTGGTTTGTGGGAGATGAGAGGGTGTAAGGTTAAATCAGTCATCCTGCTTCACTGGTCTGCCAACCTCGCCATCACTATTGCTGAGGGTGGTGGAGGTATCGCTTATTTCCAGTCCTCCTCCTCCACCGGGGTCAGTTCCACGATGTCCGGTGGTCCTCCGCCGGTCCTGGCCCTCTCCCTGGTATTTTGCACTCTCTTCTCCTGCAAAGGGGGTAGGACAGCATTATGAGACCCCAGCAAGCATGTAGTGCATAAGGTGAAAGTGAAAATCAGGCGGATGTAAAAGGAGTGGGGATCTTTTTTTTATTCGTTCATGGGATGTGGGTGTCGCTGGCAAGGCCGGCATTTATTGCCCATCCCTAATTGCCCTAGAGAAGGTGGTGGTGAGCCGCCTTCTTGAACCGCTGCAGTCCGTCTGGTGAAAGTTCTCCCACAGTGCTGTTAGGAAGGGAGTTCCAGGATTTTGACCCAGTGACGATGAAGGAACGGCGATATATTTCCAAGTCGGGATGGTATGTGACTTGGAGGGGAACGTGCAGGTGGTGTTGTTCTCATGTGCCTGCTGCTCTTGTCCTTCTAGGTGGTAGAGGTTGCGGATTTGGGAGGTGCTGTCGAAGAAGCCTTGGCGAGTTGCTGCAGTGCATCCTGTGGATGGTATACACTGCAGCCACTGTGCGCTGGTGGTGAAGGGAGTGAATGTTTAGGGTAGTGGATGGGGTGCTAATCAAGCGGGCTGCTTTGTCCTGGATGGTGTTGAGCTTCTTGAGTGTTGTCGGAGTTGCACTCATCCAGGCAAGTGGAGAGTATTCCATCACACTCCTGACTTGTGCCTTGTTGATGGTGGAAAGGCTTTGGGGAGTCAGGAGGTGAGTCACTCGCCGCAGAATACCCAGCCTCTGACCTGCTCTTGTAGCCACAGTATTTATATGACTGGTCCAGTTAAGTTTCTGGTCAATGGTGACCCCCAGGATGTTGATGGTGGGGGATTCGGCGATGGTAATGCCGTTGAATGTCAAGGGGAGGTGGTTAGACTCTCTCTTGTTGGAGATGGTCATTGCCTGGCACTTGTCTGGCACGAATGTTACTTCCCACTTGTCAGCCCAAGCCTGGATGTTGTCCAGGTCTTGCTGCATGTGGGCTCGGACTGCTTCATTATCTGAGGGGTTGCGAATGGAACTGAACACTGTGCAATCATCAGCGAACATCCCCATTTCTGACCTTATGATGGAGGGAAGGTCATTGATGAAGCAGCTGAAGATGGTTGGGCCTAGGACACTGCCTTGAGGAACTCCTGCAGCAATGTCCTAGGGCTGAGATGATTGGCCTCTAACAACCACTACCATCTTCCTTTGTGCTAGGTATGACTCCAGCCATTGGAGAGTTTTCCCCCTGATTCCCATTGACTTCAATCTTACCTGGGCTCCTTGGTGCCACACTCGGTCAAATGCTGCCTTGATGTCAAGGGCAGTCACTCTAACCTCACCTCTGGAATTCAGCTCTTCTGTTCATATTTGGACCAAGGCTGTAATGAGGTCTGGAGCCGACTGGTCCTGGCGGAACCCAAACTGAGCATCGGTGAGCAGGTTATTGGTGAGTAAGTGCCGCTTGATAGCACTGTCGACGAAACCTTCCATCACTTTGCTGATGATTGAGAGTAGACTGATGGGGTGGTAATTGGCCAGATTGGATTTGTCCTGCTTTTTGTGGACAGGACATACCTGGGCAATTTTCCACATTGTCGGGTAGAAGTCAGTGTTGTAGCTGTACTGGAACAGCTTGGCTAGAGGCACAGCTAGTTCTGGAGCACAAGTCTTCAGCACTACAGCCGGGATGTTGTCGGGGCCCATAGCCTTTGCTGTATCCAGTGCACTCAGCCGTTTCTTGATATCACGTGGAGTGAACCGAATTGGCTGAAGACTGGCTTCTGTGATGGTGGAGATATCAGGTGGAGGCCGAGATGGATCATCCACTCGGCACTTCTGGCTGAAGATGGTCACAAACGCTTCAGCCTTGTCTTTTGCACTCACGTGCTGGACTCCGTCATCATTGAGGTTGGGGATGTTTACAGAGCCTCCTCCTCCCTTTAGTTGTTTAATTGTCAACCACCATTCACGACTGGATGTGACTGGACTGCAGAGTTTTGAATCTGATCCATTGGTTGTGGAATCGCTTAGCTCTGTCTTTAGCATGTTGCTTCCGCTGTTTAGCATGTATGTAGTCCTGAGTTGTAGCTTCACCAGGTTGGCACCTCATTTTTAGGTACGCTTGATGCTGCTCCTGGCATGCTCTTCTACACTCCTCATTGATCCAGGGTTGATCCCCTGGCTTGTTGGTAATGGTAGAGTGAGGAATATGCCAGGCCATGAGGTTACAGATTATGCTGGAATGCAATTCTGCTGCTGCTGATGGCCCACAGCACCTCATGGATGCCCAGTTTTGAGCTACTAGATCTGTTCTGAATCTATCCCATTTAGCACGGTGGTAGTGCCACACAACACGTTGGATGGTGTTCTCAGTGCGAAGACGGGACTTCATCTCCACGAGGACTGTGCGGTGGTCACTCCTACCAATACTGTCATGGACAGATGCATTTGAGACAGGTAGATTGGCGAGGACGAGGTCAAGTAAGTATTTCCCTCGTGTTGGTTCACTCATCACCTGCCGCAGTCTAGCAGCTATGTCCTTTTGGACTTGGCCAGCTCGGTCATGTAGCGGTGCTGCCGAGCCACTCTTAGTGATGGACATTGAAGTCCCCCACCCAGAGTACATTCTGTGCCCTTGCTACCCTCAGTGCTTCCTCCAAGTGGTGTTCAACATGGAGGAGGACTGATTCATCAGCTGAGGGAGGGCGGTCGGTGGTAATCAGCAGGAGGTTTCCTTGCCCATGTTTGACCTGATGCCATGAGATTTCATGGGGTCCAGAGTCAATGTTGAGGACTCCCAGGGCCACTCCCTCCTGACTGTATATCACTGTACCGCCACCTCTGGTAGATCTGTCCTTCCGGTGGGACAGGACATACCCAGGGATGGTGATGGGAGATTCTGGGACATTGGCTGAAAGGTATGATTGTGTGAGTATGGCTATGTCAGGCTGTTGCTTGACTAGTCTGTGGGACAGCTCTCCCAATTTTGGCACAAGTCCCCAGATGTTGGTGAGGAGGACTTTGTTGGGTCGACTGGGCTTGGTTTGCCTTTGTCGTGTCCGGTGCCTAGTGGTCGGATGCCGGGTGGTCCGTCCGGTTTCATTCTCATTGTGACCTTTTTTAAGCAAGATTTTACAACTGAGTGGCTTGCTTGGCCATTTCAGAGGGCAATTAAGAATCAAGCACCTTGCTGTGGGTCTGGAGTCACATATAGGCCAGACCGGGTAAGGACAGCAGGTTTCCTTCCTTAAACGACATTAGTGAACCAAATGGGTTTTTACGACAATCCAGTAGTTTATTTAATTAATTGAATTTCAATTCCCCAGCTGCCGTGGCAGGATTTGAACTCATGACTCTGGATTATTAGTCCAGGCCTACTGGATTACTAGTCCAGTAACATAACCACTATGCTACCGTACCCTAATGTTGTGCGTTTGCTGAGATTGGCTCCTGTGTGAATTGAGCAGGTTTGCTGAGAGGAGGTGCAGTTCGAACAGCTCAGAGGAGATGAGATGAGGATAGCATTATTGGCAGCAGTGAAAGGAAGAAGTGGCAGGTGAGTATGTGAAGGGAGTGAGGATGAGAGGTGGCATACTGTACCATTGTGATTGCTGGTGAAGAAACTGATGCAGGAGTGAGGAGTGGTGTGAATGGTGTATGATGGACAAAAAGGGAGTGGAAGAAGGTGCATTGCGGGAGATAAGTAAAGAAGAATGTGTCCTGACCCTTCCTGATCTAGTCAGGTTATTGAAATGTTTCCTCTACTGAATCCAGGCCCTCAGCATCACATTCCTGCTACTCTCTTCCTCAGACAACTTAATCCAGGCTCTCTTGGTTATCACAGCACGTTTCTTCTTCCCACTTGTGGGGAACAACACATCCCTCCTGCACCCAGCATTACCTCCAGGGATGCATCGCTAAGCCTGGGGGCCACCATCCCTCGATTTGCAGACATCCTTCCAATTGGCAATATTTCTTTATAGTTTCTACAGTCCTTTCCCTCAGCCTCCCTTGCAGAGGTGGACTGAGCTTTTAAATACTGGATGTGAAATTGCGTCATGTGGGTTGATGCTGCGAGTTGGTCATTCACTAACACCCTCACGCACTGCATTCCCATCTCCGGGTTAATATCATGGCCTACAACCCTCATGTGCCTGGATTTTAAATGCAATTATTACAGCAATCAATTCAATTAACATTGGAATACATGACAGTGCGAGGAGGGCTTCTGACAGCAGGTGGTTAATTTGACCCAATTAGTACTAGAATTTGTTTTGTTCAATTACGTAATAGGATGTTAATGTTTTAAGCTGTCCAAATCACTTATACAACTGAAAAAAAATATAGTACCACATTTTATTCTGTGAACAAACTTCAGGATAATATTAGCTGGGTCAAAACCAGCCTTGCTGGGACTAAGTCCTTCCCTTCTGCTATTGGAAGGCGGCTGAAGGCACACCGAGATTCATATGATCAGGATTACATGCTGTGATTTCAGTGTTAACCACTGGAGCTATATTCAATACAACCGCTCCCTCGCCGACTGATCACTGCTTTTTTTTCATTCATTCATGGGATGTGGGCGTCGCTGACAAGGCCAGCATTTATTGCCCATTCGTAATAGTCCTTGAGAAGCTGATGGTGAGCCGCCTTCTTGAACCGCTGCAGTCCATGTGGTGAAGGTTCTCCCACAGTGCTGTTAGGAAGGGAGTTCCAGGATTTTGACCCAATGACGATGAAGGAACGGCAATGTATTTCCAAGTCAGGATGGTGTGTGACTTGGAAGGGAAAGTGCAAGTGGTGTTGTTCCCATGTGCCTGCTGCCCTTGTGCTTCTAGGTGGTAGAAGTCGCGGGTTTGGGAGGTGCTGTGGAAGAAGCCTTGGCGAGTTGCTGCAGTGCATCTTGTGGATGGTACGCACTGCAGCCACGATGCGCCAATGGTGGATGGAGTGGGTTGCTTTGTCCTGGATGGTGTTGAGCTTCTTGAGTGTTGTTGGAGCTGCACTCATCCAGGCAAGTGGAGAGTATTCCATCACACTCCTGACTTGTGCCTTGAAGATGGTGGAAAGGCTTTGGGGAGTCAGGAGGTGAGTCACTCACCACAGAATATCCAGCCTCTGACCTGCTCTTGTAGCCACAGTATTTATGTGGCTGGTCCAGTTAAATTTCTGGTCAATAGTGACCTCCAGGATGTTGATGCTGGGGATTCGTCAATGGTAATGCCATTGATTGTCAAGGGGAAGTGGTTAGACTCTCTCTTGTTGGAGATGGTCATTACCTGCCACTTGTCTGGCATGAATGTTAGTTGCCACTTATCAGTCCAAGCCTGGATGTTGTCCAGGTCTTGTTGCATGTGGACACGGACTGCTTCATTTTCTGAAGGGTTGCGAATAGAACTGAACACTGTGCCATCATTAGCGAACAATCCCCTTTTCTGACCTTATGATGGAGGGATGGTCGTTGGTGAAGCAGCTGAAGATAGTTGGGCCTAGGACATTAGGCCTGAGGAACTCCTGCAATGTCCTGGGGCTGAGATGATTGGCCTCCAACAACCACTACCATCTTCCTTTGTGCTAGGTATGACTCCAGGCACTGGAGAGTTTTCCCCCTAATTCCCATTGACTTCAATTTTACTAGGGCTCCTTGATGACACACTCGGTCAAATGCTGCCTTGATGCCAAGGGCTGTCATTCTCACCTCACCTCTGGAATTCAGCTCTTTTGTCCATGTTTCGACCAAGACTGTAATGAGGTCTGGAGCCGAGTGGTTCTGGCAAAATACAAACTGGGCTTTGGTGAGCAGGTTATTGGTAAGTAAGTGCCGCTTGATAGCATTGTCGACGACACCTTCTATCACGTTGCTGATGATTGAGAGTCGGCTGATGGGGTGGTAATTGGCCAGATTGGATTTGTCCTGCTTTTTGTGGACAGGACATACTTGGCAATTTTCCACCTTGTCGGTTAGATGCCAGTGTTGTAGCTGCACTGGAACAGCTTGGATCAGCTCCTAGAGGGCCATCTATGCCTCTATGTAACTTAATTGAGGTCATTTTCTCTTCTACCTGCCTTTCCAATACAATGGGGACCCACTATTCTGAACCAAAGTGAATGCCAGCAGTGGCCGGCATTGTCTCATTTCAAGTTAAATCCCAATTACAAAAATTACAACAATCGTGCAGTTGTTAACAGTGGCCCAAGCTGGATTTGTGGAACCTGGAGGAGCACTGAAGCTCCTCCCAGCCCAACGAAAAGATAACGGAACTCACCTTTGGGATGCTGATCGGCCAGGCCTGGGGTATTTTAACACCCAGACCCCATTTAAATCATGTAGCAAACCAGAAGCTGTGAGTTCAAATCTCACCATGGTAAATTGTGAAATTGAATTCAGTAAATCTGATACTTTGTGGGAAAACAGTAAAGTGACCATAAAAGTTGCTTAATGTTGTTCAGGAAAGGGAACCAAGCACTCCTACCTGGTCCTACCTGGGCCAGGCCTTATTTGTATTGGGACAGTGGATTGCTGCCAGAGTTCGAGCGCCCCAAAGCAGCCACAGTACAATGGGGACCCACTATTCTGAACCAAAGTGAATGCCAGCAGCCGCAATATCGGGTGGTCTGGTCAGCTTCTGGGATGAAGATGGTTGGTCCATTGAGGTGGGGCCCTGATGTTTGAAGGGTGAGGAGAGCCTGATAGCAGTGGCCCAAGCTGGATTTATGGAACCTGGAGGAGCAGTGAAGCTCCTCCCAGCCCAATAAAAAGATAACGGAACTCACCTTTGGGATGCTGATTGGCCAGGCCTGGGGTATTTTAACACCCATTTAAATCCTGCTGGCTGACTTCCCACACGCTCTGTGCAGCAAGTTGACGGGAGGCGACAGAAATTTGCATGGCCCAGAGGATGCCCGCTGACAGCGGGATCAGCTGCCAGGCCATCCCGCGGCAGTCCTGCGATCAAGTAGGGAGAGTGTCCTTGCTGTGTGCTCAGTTGAGCACATTAAAATCACAAATGTTCAGTTCCCGGCTGCTCCAAGGTGGGTAAGTAACCTGGGTGATTTTAACGGCCCACCAGCCCAGTTTCCCAGTTTCCATAGTTTTGCACATGGGGTGAATTTGCAGCATGGAATCTCGCATGATGTGAGTGTAGATCGGAGAATTGTTGATCAGATAGTCCAGCGCACCACAAACTGTGTGCACTGACCTCCGCGTTCAAATCTCTGATCCCACTCTTGGCGAGTGAGACTCCCTGCCGTGTGTGGAATATTGAAACATTTACCCTGGTGTATTGGTACTAACAACAGCAGAAACAACAAATTGCATTTATATAGCACCCTTAACATAAAGAAAAGTCTCAAGGTGCTACAGAAATAAACGTATGGAAATAGACATCAGGAAGTGAGAGATTAGGAGGAGTGACAGAAAGCTTGGTTGAAGAGATGGGTTTTGTGAAGGTTTTTAAAGAGAGAGGTGGAAAAGTTGATTTCCCGATATCAGCTGGGCATTAAGAAATACTGTAAAGGAAGTGTCCTAATCTTAATGCTCATTACTTTTACCGTTAAAAACTGTTTGAAATTATGCATGCTTATTGCTAATTATAAATACATTTGTGGCGAATTTCCTAGTGGCTTCTCCCGTTCCGCTGTCCTAAATTTAGCGGTAACCCTGTTTATGCATGTCTGCTGTGCCTCAGCGGTAGCAGTCTTGCACCTGAGTCAGAAGGTTGTGGGATCAAGTCCCACTCCAGCAACTTGAGCACAAAAACTAGGCTGACATTTTAGTGCAGTGCTGAGGAAGTCTTTTAGATGAGACCTTAAACCGAGGCCCCGTCTGCCCTCTCAAGTGGTTATAAAAACTTCCATGGCAGTATTTCGACAAAGGGCAGAGGAGTTCTCCCTCAAGTAACATCACAAAAAAAACAGATTATCTGGTCATTATCTTAGTGCTGTACGTGGGACCTTGCTGTGCGAAAATTGGCTGCCGCATTTCCTATATTACAACAGTGCCTACACTTCAAAAAAAAACTTAATTGGCTGTAAGATGCTTTGGGATGTCCTGAGACCATGAAAGGTGCTATATAAATGCAAGTCTTTCTTAAATGGATATTCTGTGGAAGTTACGATGGTGGAGCAGGCGAGACCCTGAGGACATTCAGCCCTGTTGTGGCCAGCTATTGGATGTTTTTTTTTGACAACACCTACCGATTGTTAGTGAAACCTCTAGTGATGATGTATTTTACTACTATTACCATCATCAGAACTCACTAATATCTGGTAACTGAAAACATGATCAATCAAACAAGGACAAAAGGGCAGAGGGTTTTATTCGCAAACGTAGCTCAAAAAATGGTAGAGAAACATCAAAGAGTTTTAACAGCTGAACCTGAATGCAGCCGTGGCCTTAAAAGAAATGGCTTCCTCAGACAGCTGTCTGCTCCGCAGATGATGACCAATTTCAACAGATTTGACGTGGCACTGAAAAGGATAATAGCAAGAAACTTTTGGCATTTCCTTTGGAAGAGAAGGTAATGAGCAAGATTTGAAAGACTAATGACAGGTGGAAAATTTCCCCTCAGGCTTTTTTGTCAACTTATCTAAGCATCTGTTAAATCAACAGTAGGTTATTACACAGGATTGTGCATGGTATGTTAATTCATCTACAACTTGTTGTAGGTTAAGATCCTACTATCTGAAAGTCTTATTAAAAATCCATACGCTTTAAAATTGACAGCTCTTTTATTTGTAATATGAATAATGAAATGTGCAACTTCCATTGATAAAAGTTTATTATGAATCGAGATTTCATTTAAGCGGGTAAAACTTTTCAATTTAATAAACCAATAGATTTCACTAGTCTGCAAGATCCGACAAATCTCAACATAAATGCTCATATCCCTATTTTCCACAAATTACAGTACTATAAAAATATATAAAGACGGGAGTGATTTTTAGTTAATCGTTGATGTGTCTCTCACATATAAAGGGCAGTTAGCTTTTAATAGCAGACTGATGATAATATATAATCAAATTTTCTGGTTTAAAAAAGATACATTTACTTTCCTAATTATAGATGCTGTTGTCTGGATAATCAACAGTTGCTGTTAACAGCACTATTATTTTAAGCATTGCAGGTGCAAATCAGGAAGAAGCAAAGTGGGAGAATCTCAGATCAATCATGGACAATGTGATGTCTTAGTTGGTTTTACTGATTGTTAAAAAACAGAGTACAAATACTTTGAGGTTATCATGTCACAATTTTAAGAACATTATTGTAGTGAGACCATTGAGAATTAAAAAGAGAAAAAAATCTACAAATGTTGGAAATCTGAAACATAAACAGATAATACTGGAAATATACAGCAAGTCAGTCAGCACCTGTGAAGGGAAAAGATCACAAAGAAGAAAGAAGTTGCATTTATATAACACCTTTCAGGATCTCAGAACATCCCAAAGCCCTTCACCGACGATGAAGTACTTTCGACACGTAGCCTCTGTTGTAATGTAGGATGATGTGGCAGCTAATTTGCATACAGCAAGGTCCCACAGATAGCAACGGGGAGACCCAAAGTTTCATTACGGGGGCACAGAGGAACACTCCTGCTCCTCCTGGCCCACTAGGAAACTAAAAAAAAATCCACTTACCTTTCTGGGCCACTTCAGGCCCTGGCTCCTCCTTCCACCAGGTTGGCTTAGTGGGGAACCCAGAATGGGTTCTCTGTGCAGGTCTCCGGTTAATATTACAGTCGGGCCTTGATGACATAATCGGGGCCCAATCCGCATATTCAACGAATGTCCCTGCTGCCTTCCGGCCGGTGTCCCTCTCGTTTGCTCAGAAGAGCAAGTTAATATCGCAACTCACGAGTAAGTTGCCTGGGCCATTTTAACTGCCCGCCCGCCCAGTTTGGAAGAGGATAATTTGGTCCCAGGTAGGAGTCAAAACACTTTTTGTACCTTTTATATATATTGGATTGGCAACTCTATTTGAGTTTGAAAGATACATTTTTAATTTTCTTTGTTCCTGTATGTCTTCAAATAATTTTGAAATGCTTTCACTCCGAAGCCATCGGAGATAGGAGTAGGCCAGAGACTCTGTGGTAGGTAAGCAGTGAACCACCATGGAAGATTGGCCAAGGATCTGGTTTTAGGTCCAGTTTTACATTGAGAGTTAGTGCAGGAGAAATTTGTGGTTTTCTATATTTGAGGTGGAATAGTTAAGCCTATAAGTACTTTTAGGAGTTGAATTTCTGTGGGGGTTCTCATAATAGTCCACCAATTGTGTCATTTCTATGGGCTTTCCACATATTTTCTGGCAGTCAATTAAGAGAACCTATGTGGAAATTCAACCCCATTAGTCTGATGTTTGACCTTCTGCTGTTTATTTGTTTACTGTTCAATAATTCTGTCTGGTTATTTATAGCCTAAGACACAGTTCCAAAGTGAAGGAAACCACACAGTAGCACAAATTAGGGAACACATTCTGCAGTGCAGTTTCACCAGCAGATGTTTGGCAGGGTGAAGCTTCCACATGCTGCTTTGACCTGCCACTGACCCAGTACCAAACCTGGGGATGAGGTCATTTCAATAAAAGAGGTGGAGGTCAGTGCCTGGAGCACGAGCGCCTGCCACCTGCCCCCCCTCCCCCACACCCCAAGGAGGAAACAAAACTCAGAGCATATCTTCAGTTCATTCCATTCCTATTATTTTCCGCCTCCATTCCTATTTACATTCAACATGCCTGCATCGCCTCCCAGTCCAAATTCCAAAGAAGCAACTTATAAACTTGTGTTCTGCCCTATGGGAGCATATACTGGAAGATCATGAGCATTCTCCCCCAGTGGGTGAAGCTCCACGCCAGAAGTGCGAATCCGTAAAACTATCTCGCATGTCTCCTCACACAGCATTGTTCCATGCAATGTTTAAATGAGGGAAGTTCTCCCATTTCTGCTAAGTTAGTTTCTTTACTGATAGTGGCTCCCAATATTGATAATGTTTTCCTCACACTATCAAAGGGTATAAAAGAATGTTTTTCAAACAAATCTATTCCATGTATTTCAGAATCATGTCAATCCATTTAGAAGGTGTTCTTTATTCCTTCATAAATCGGGACTATCCAACAATGGAACCTTTCCCAGAGGTTTTATGCTAGCTCTCGGCTAACCAGCCATCATCAATGAGTACTGGATTATGGCATTATATGAACAGACTACTCTGCCTGAGGCATAAACCATCCTGCCCAAATCCATTAGTCTCAACATAATTTTCTCCATTTGTGCTAAGGTGCTCCTAATGTCTGCCTCCATGTCATTCCTATGGGTCTGATAGAGCAGTGATAGAGACAAAAGGAAACCCCAAAGCTACTTATGTCGTTTCTTTGGGGGTTGATGGATCTTCTGCCAGAGTCACCATGGGAGACCAGTGGCTGCCTTGGGCAATTTCAGGGCCAAAGTTTTTAACTAGAAAGAAAGAAAGAAGAAAGAACTTGCATTTATATTGTTGACCGGAGGTTACCGGTTACGGCTACTGGCTTAGTACAAAGAGGAGAAGAGTAAATTCTCTCTTAACTCTCAATTCACTTTATTCACGCTGTTAGATATAGACATTCAGTTTGCACCAGGTTATACAGTTTTATACCCAAATAAGGATCTAAATTCAATACGTCTGGTTAGATATAGACATGCAGTTTGCACCAGGTTATACAGTTTTATACCCAAACAAGGATCTAAATGCTATATGTCTGGTTAGATATAGACATGCAGTTTGCACCAGGTTATACAGTTTTATACCCAAACTGGGATCTAAATGCACACCCACTAGGTTTCTCTGACACTCCCTGAGTGGTCACAGAATATACGTCGTCTCTACGTCCCTGACGTAGTTTCTTCCACTTCCGCGACGGTTGGTCTCCGGAGTCTTCGCTCTGGCTCCACACCCCAGATTCTTCATTCTTATTCCGAATCTTATCTCTTCAAGCTGTGCGGTCTTTCTCCCTTTGGCTTAGGCTTACTCGCCTAGCCTGTGTCTTCTCCTCATTGGCTCTGTCCCAAGGACTTAGGTAGCATTACATCATTACTCCTTTTCTAAATAAGGACTTGTGTCTTATCACATCTCCTTTGTCTTTCACAAAACTTAGCTAATTCAAACCAGTTCCAGCCAGCTCAGGCCAGCGACTGAACTCAGGTTACTTCAGTTCAAAAGTTGCTCTTGCCTGTGTGTCAGCAGCTGATGTCTCAGGTTACTTTCTGCAGCCCCTGGCCAACAATATGGTGCATTTCATGACCTTAGGGCATTGCAAAGTGCTTCATAGTCAATGAATTACTTTTTGAAGTATAGTCACTGTTGTAACGTAAAAAATTGTGGCACTCAATTTGCATACAGCAAGGTGCCACAAACAGCAATGAGATAAATAACCAGATAATCTGTTTTAACGATGCTGGTTGAGGGATAATTGTTGACCAGAACACCAGGAAAACTTCTTTCCTCTTCTTCAAATAGTGTAATGGGATCTTTTACATCCTTCTGAGAAGGCAGACAGCATCTCAGTTTAACATTTCATCTAACAGTGCAGCACTCCCTCAGTACTGCACTAAAGTATCAGCCTAGCATATATTTGAGTCTTTGATGTGGGACTTGAACTCATAACCTTTTGGTTTAAAGATAAGTACTACCACTGAACCAAGTCTGCCACCTAAACTACAGCTCACTCCTGGAGTTAATAGTCAAGGTGAAAGCTAGATTTTTGAAGTATCACCATAGCAGCATCAGAAATGAATAGTACAGGGCATTTTCCTTCCTCATTAATATGGTGAGCATAACCAGATAGATCACAATGTAGTAGTGGAATAGAGGAGTGAACAGCCTGGGAAACTAAATGGCATTGGAGGCACATGACTTCAGAAAGCCCCACATGAGATAATGATTCTACCACAACTGAAACATTCAGCTACCTGATGAGCATGACTTGTTGTCTGACTACTTTATTGATGATTTGGCAATAAAGGGTTAACTCATTCACTCAGTAGCATGTGAGTATCCTAATTGAGAGTCGGTAAGGTGAATGCCAGTTCAATCCGAACTGCGAGATGTAAGCCAATTCAGTGAGGCGACATTTTGCATCATTCCCTCCTAAACCTAAAACTGGGCCATAAAAACACCAGACGGTTCCTTAGTGAGGAGTTAAGGATTACCCGAGTTCTTGAGGCGAGGTTTGTTAGTGCTGTTGGGGAGAGTTTAAACTAGCTTGGCAGGGGGATGGGAACCTGAGTGTAGATTCAGATGGGGCAGAATCATAATTGGAGATAAAAGGCAGAAAATTAGTAAGTGACTTAGGAAGGCAGAGGAAACAAAGGTTAGAAAATAAACAGCAAGGGAGTTTTGCAGTGCTTAAAGGTATATACCACAATGCAAGGAGGAAAGTGAATAAGGCAGATGAGCTGAGGGCACAGATAGATACGTGGCAGTACGATATCTTAGCTATTACAGAAACATGGCTTAAACAGGGGCAGGAATGTCTATTCCAGTGTAAGTCTTAATTACTGCCAGACAACCTCGCTGGCAATGAAAATTAACTTTTACAATTAGGGAGTCTTATTCCTTCAGGTATTAATTATTGTTGGACATTTAAAAAAAGATTAAATAAAAAATGATTTTTTTTACTTTTTCTTTCTATCTCCTTTAATTCTGTCTCTTAATTCAATCTTTCTTTCTCTTTATTTCATTTTCTGTGCCTGATTTGACATTCAATTCGCTATTCTAACTTAATCTTCCAGGTTCAGTCTCTGTGCTGCTCATTAATAATGCTTCAGTCTGATTGGTTAAGGAGATAAACAGCTGTTTTCCCTGTTCACACGGGTCGCAGATGCCCCGTAGAGGGTGCTGCGCTTTATGGATCTCTAATTTACAGGAACTTGCCATGCAAAAGCTCATAGAAAGTCTATGAGCAAGTGTAAGTCTAATGAGCGGCTGGCTCCATTCATTCGCCACTCACAGCTAACTCCAGCCCAATAAGTAACTTTGTGCCTGAAAGAGAAGTATTTGCAGACTTTAATACACTCATTAGGCACCTCATTAGTCTATGTTTTTAATAATTCCACAAGTTGTGTTAATTTTGTCCATACTTTTGAGAACATATTTGATAAATAATGAGTTCACAATTAAAACAGCCTCTCCTGTGCAAAAATACATTAAACCATTAAGCCCTTAATTAGAACATTTCATTTATAATGTAGTATATTATTATTCCCATTTGTATGAAATCAGTGTAGATATTTTCAGCTTAGGCAATTCTCCCAATTCCCCACGTCATTTCAAATATAGCTTACAAGACAGTCGCTCCAGCACTATCAGGTGAATACCTCCATTTAACTGTGTCTGGAACATGATGACATCATTGGGATCAGTTTCCCTTTGGCAAATGCTATGGGTTTTGATTTGCTCCAACTGTAGACAAGCCTCCTGTCAGCCTGAAAATTATCTGGAACATAATTAGCCTTGTCAGGCTATTTCTATATATGGTTGGCATTTTATAGTATAATGTCAATCATTCACAGGGGCTTAAATGCTGAAGTAAATGGAAGGTTTTTTTCTGACAGGAGAAAACTGAAGTGCTATGAATAGCTTATTACAACTTTTCCTCTTCCTTCTCTGCAACACGATGCTTAAGAAAGAAAGAACTTACATTACCAAACTGAGATTGATAAATTTTTGTTAGGTAAGGGTATTAAGGGATATGGAACCCATATATAGGCAGAAAAGCTGGTGAGATAGTGCATTTTCTTGTGTAGTTTCTACATCAAATGCATATTATGATGCAGTGAAATGAGCAATTATTTTAACCTCACTCCAGAACAGAGGTAAATTTAAAGTGTTACTCAAATCACATGAATGAAACTATAAATAACTAGTAATAAAAATGCAATTCACAGGGAAGAAGGAAAAATTATAATGATTTCTGAACAATTGAGTAACTTGATGTTAAAGATAATTTTTAGAAGCTGATGTGCAGGTGTGGTTGCTGGATCAGGAAACTTTGGCCTAGATTTTCTGCTGGAGTTATGCTGGGGAGATGGAATAACTCCAGCAGAATATGTAGGAAACTTTTGAGACATTCCCCAAATGTGTACTTATCCCTGCCTTTTCCAGGATTACAAACTGGGAATGATTGGGGTGGGGGGGGGGGCTGTAGAATATATCTGCCAAATATGGGCGGGCCTATTCAAATACTATGCAAGTATGCCACATGCTTTATGTTCGTCTTTTTTTCCCTAGCAACTTGAAATGAGGAAAGCCTGTCTCTGCATAAAGTGTTACAATGGATGATGGAGGGAGCATTTCAAAATTAAAGAGCCAGAAAGCCAATGCCAACAATCACAGAATGGCTAATTCCATAGGCCAAAACATTTTATTAAAAAATCTTCCACCTAGCCCAGGAGGCCACTGGTCAGGCTACACAGTAGTAAGTCTCCGAGGCTTGCTGAAGCCCATCTCCCATCTAGTTGCCTTCCCTTAGGTTGGAAAATCTGTCGGGGTCAGAGGCACATCATTGTGGTGGGCAGAAGTCCCATAGCACTCCTACCAACTCCCTTCTCTAATGTGGATGGTTGAAAGTGCTGAACAATATAGAATCTTCACAAGATAAGCAAGTGGGAAGATGAACTTCTAACACCAGGCTGTTGGTGGATGATTTATAAAAATGGGCGATTGGCTACAATTCTGTGATCTGGGGATTGCATGATGCTGCAGATCTCAGAAGGGTGATCCCAGAAAACTTGTGACCTCCATCTCTAATCCGATGGAACACAGACCCCAGCAGTTCAAGAGGGGTTCCTGAGCATACTCGGGGAGACCGAGTGCTGTCAAGAGACTCAAGAACATCGCAAACTGTGTGACGCTCATGATCTTCCACAACAGGAGGCAGTCACATACTTGTTTACAGTAAATGATTGGGCACCATTAGGCCTAGATGATGCAGGCTGTAGTCTGACATTATTATAAGAACATAAGAACATAAGAAATAGGAGCAGGAGTAGGCCAATCGGCCCCTCGAGCCTGCTCCGCCATTCAATAAGATCATGGCTGATCTAATCCCAACCTCAAATCTAAATTCATGTCCAATTTCCTGCCCGCTCCCCGTAACCCCTAATTCCCTTTACTTCTAGGAAACTGTCTATTTCTGTTTTAAATTTATTTAATGATGTAGCTTCCACAGCTTCCTGGGGCAGCAAATTCCACAGACCTACTACCCTCTGAGTGAAGAAGTTTCTCCTCATCTCAGTTTTGAAAGAGCAGCCCCTTATTCTAAGATTATGCCCCCTAGTTCTAGTTTCACCCATCCTTGGGAACATCCTTACCGCATCCACCCGATCAAGCCCTTTCACAATCTTATATGTTTCAATAAGATCGCCTCTCATTCTTCTGAACTCCAATGAGTAGAGTCCCAATCTACTCAACCTCTCCTCTGGTCAGGATGATCAATACCAAAAGGAAAGCAGTGGCAGAAAAGGTCCATTGAAGAAGAGCATGGCACTAAAGACCCCCAAACCGCAAGAGTGGTCATAAGGATGGGCGACGTGGGAAATGGAAGAATTCACATTGATTCAGTAACAAGGTGTTTTTCTAAGCTTGGAGTGAGGCACATTGTTGGGAAGAGTAGAGGGAACTATACAATGGACTATGTTATACCTGATCAGAAGTGCTTGACTAATCATGGACGACAAAAATAAAATAGGAATATTGGATGGATACCTCTGTATGTAGATCAGAAAATGAACATCTATCTATGATATATTAAAAATCTTACATCTGCATGCACATCCTGTTTACAAAACCTTACTTCCTGTTGTCATGTTTTTGTCGCACAATTGAATCAATTTTTCCCATTATAGATTCCTATATTCACATTTCTAATATACGGTCTCTATGTAAACCTGTCACCCTGTAATTCTACCCTTCTGCCAGTGATGATACTGTAGCACCTCAGTTTTACATCTCCCACTCCTCAGCCTGTACTGCGAAGAAACTCCTATACTCCAACCAGCTCTACTTCTCCGCTTCCCAAATTGCTTAAGTTTTTCTATATTAACTATGAATAATAATATAAAATCAAAGGATTTTACAAAAATGAAGACATAACGTATGACTTTAAAAGAGGGATCAGCATACCCGAGCCAATTATCACCCATCACCTAAACCCTGCTTCACCTGAGGTCTACATTTGGTCTTGACTCTCTGTGTATAATGCCATGAGAGATCGGCTAATGATTTTATAAATAATGGAAGCTCTGCACAGTAGGCTAGCCTGCAATTTAAACTAACGACATAGCTAGAAAATTAACTGACCAAGTCCAAACACCTCCACATTTTAAATAAAGTAGTGGTTTCAGACTAAAATTTTAAAATGATCGTCTTTCTTTGTTTCTCGCTAATCTCTCTGGGGTAAAATTGCTGCGGCTGACGCCAGTTCTCCAGGACTTCCATTGATCTGCCGCCAAAGTTACTGCAGGAGATCAGGAGAAGCCCCATGGAAATGTTACCCCTCTATTTTTGTTTGTGGAGAAAGTCACATTTATGCAAATGCACCGAAAGTTTAGGCAGTTGGACAGCAAATAAGTTTTTAAAATAACATTGAAATTCATTATTTCCTTGAAACTTGCAGGGCTCTCTCTGTTTTTACTTTCAGGCACTACACAGTGATGTGCTCTACTTTGACCATACACATATTTCCTGCCATTTTCTGCATGTGTGATGTAGTTGTACACCTATTCATAGCCACTGGATATAATTGACTGCGTGAGTATGCAGTTCAGCTCGTTCCCAGTTGTACAGAATGTACCGACTAGCATACCTCATAAAAATGCTCATGCAGCACTGTAATCAATGTCCTGAGGATAAGGTGGGATAGAGAGTAAAATTCCATGTGAAACTATTTAGCACTGCTATTTCAATGGTTCTCACATCTCTGCCAAGATTAACTCATTAACTTTATACTGTTTATAATGTATTCTTTACTTAATACAGCAAGTTGAGCAACTGTAATATATATAAAAAATCTGTATTCTTCCAATGACTGCACTGAGAGCAATGACAAACTGTTTCCTTTGATAATGAGTCAGTTAACAAGTAAAATACCTCAAAGGTAAGGAAAGTATAGGGGAATATTTTTTATTTGAAGTACTTCACACAGCTCTGGCTTAAAAAAGTCATAAGAAAGATATTTCAGTTGCATTTACATATATAAAAATCTTGAGAGTGTCCGTCACACTTCAGGGGTTACCCTTCAAGAAAACAAAAACCAACCTGTGATCTTCTCTCACTAAACAGCAATTAAATGCTGATTGATCAATTATTGATTAATTACAGAAATTACACTTTGTAGCCTTAAAGGGACAAGAGAGGAATGAGAGAGATGAAACAAACTGGGGCTCTTTTCATTAGAACAGAGAAGATTAAGAGGAGTTCTGACAGAGGTATTCAATGTTTGAGGGGTTCTGAAAAGGTAAATAGGAAAAAAAGCTATTTCTACTAGTCAGTGAGTCAGTAACTAAAGGGCATAAATTTCAGATCATCATCAAAAGAATGAAGGTAAAATCTAGGATTTTTTTTACACAGATGCTGGGAATTCCTCAAGGGTTCTCCCAATCAGCTGTGATAACTTTGACGGAAGATCGGCCGAAACTCCTGAGTTTCCGCCAAAGTTACGGCGGCCGATTGGGAGAACTCCTGAGGAAGTTCCTGGCAAGGGATTTTTGAAATAGAATCCATGAGCCAAATTAGAATTATAGAATCATAGAAAGGTTACAGCACGGAAGGAGACCATTCGGCCCATCGAGTCCGTGCCAGCTCTATGCAAGACCAATCCAGATAGTCCCACTCCCCCGCCCCATCCCTGTAGCCCTGCAAATTTTTACATTCAAGTACTTATCCAGTTCCCTTTTGAAAGCCATGATTGAATCTGCCTCCACCACCCCCCTGGCAGTGCATTCCAGATCCTAACCACTCGCTGCGTAAAAAGGTTTTTCCTCATGTCACCTCTGGTTCTTTTACCAATCAGCTTAAATATATGTCCTCTATGACCCTTCCGCCAATGGGAACAGTTTCTCTCTATTTATTCTGTCTAGACCCTTCATGATTTTGAATACCTCTATCAAACCTCCTCTCAATCTTCTCTGTTCCAAGGAGAACAACCCCAGCTTCTCCAGTCTATCCACGTAACTGAAGTCCCTCATCCCTGGAAACATTCCAGTAAATCTTTTCTGCATCCTCTCTAAGACCTTCACATCTTTTCTAAAGTGAGGTGCCCAAAATTGGGCACAATACTCCAGTTGTGGTCAGACCAGTGTTTTATAAAGATTCATCATGAATTCCTTGCTTTTGTACTCTATGGCTCTATTTATAAAGCCCAGGATCCCGTATGCTTTTTTAGCCGCTTTTTCAACCTGCCCTGCCACCTTCAACGATTTGTGCACATATACCCCCAGATCTCTCTGTTTGTGTGCCCCTTTTAGAATTTTGCCCTCTAGTTTATATTGCCTCTCCTCATTCTTCCTACCGAAATGTATCACCTCGCATTTTTCTGTGTTAAATTTCATCTGCCACGTGTCTGCTCATGCCACCAGCCTGTCTATATCCTCTTGATGTCTATCACTATCCTCCTCACTGTTCACTACACTTCCAAGTTTTGTGTCATCTGCAAATTTTGAAATTGTGCCCTGTACACCCAAGTCCAAGTCATTAATATGTATCAAGAAAAGCAGTGGTCCCAGCACCGACCCCTGGGGAACACCACTGTATACCTCCCTCCAATCCGAAAAACAACCATTCACCACTACTCTCTGTTTCCTGTCCCTTAGCCAATTCCATATCCACGTTGCTACTGCCCCCTTTATTCCATGGGCTTCAATTTATATGACAAGCCTGTTATGCGGCACTTTATCAAATGCCTTTTGAAGTCCATATACACCACATCAACTGCATTGCCCTCATTGACCCTCCCTATTACCTCATCAAAAAACTCTATCAAGTTAGTTAAACATGATTTGCCTTTAACAAATCCGTGCTGGCTTTCCCGAATCAATCCACACGTGTCCAAGTGACTGCTAATTCTGTCCCGGATTATTGTTTCTAAAAGTTTCCCCACCACCGAGGTTAAACTGACCGGCCTATAGATGCTGGGTTTACCTTTACACCCTTTTTTGAATAAGGGAGTAACATTTGCCTCTGGCACCACCCTCGTACCTAAGGAGGATTGGAAGATTATGGCTAGTACCTCCACAATTCCCTCAGAAACCTAGGATCCCACCCCATCTGGACCGGGTGACTTATCTACTTTAAGTACAGTTAGACTTTCTAATACCTTCTCTTTATCAATTATTGGACCATCCAGTATCTCAACTACATCTTCCTTTACTGAGACTCAGGCAGATGCAAAGTATTCATTTAGTACCTCGGCCATCCCCTCTGCCTCCATGAGAAGATCTCCTTTTTGTTCCCTGATTGGCCCCACCCCTCCTCTCACTACCTGTTTACTGTTTACATGCCGATAGAAGACTTTTCGATTCCCTTTTATGTTTGCTGCCAATCTATTCTCATACTCTCCCTTTGCCCCTCTTATTTCCTTTTTCACTTCCCCTCTGATCTTTCTATATTCAGTCTGGTTCTCACTTGTATTATCAACCTGACATCTGTCATGTGCCCCTTTTTTCTGCTTCACCTTACTCTCTATCTCTTTTGTCATCCAGGGAGCTCTGGCTTTAGTTGCCCTACCTTTCTCCCTCGTGGGAATGTGCCCAGACTGTACCTGAACCATCTCCTCCTTAAAGGCCGCCCATTGTTCAATGACAGTTTTGCCTGCCAATCTTTGATTCCAATTTACCTGGGCCAGATCAGTTCTCATCCTACTGAAATTGGTCCTCCTCCAATTGAGTATTTTTACTTTAGAGTGGTCCATGTCCTTTTCCATAGCTGTTCTAAACCTTATGATACTATGATCGCTGTTCCCTAAATGTTCCCCCACTAACACTTGCTCAAATTAGCCCGCCTCATTCCCCAGAACCAAGTCCAGCAATGCCTCCTCTCTCGTTGCGCCGGAAATGTACTGGTCAAGAAAGTTCTCCTGAACACACTTCAAAAATTCCTCCCCCTCTTTGCCCCTTATATTATTACTATCCCAGTCTATATTAGGATAGTTGAAGTCCCCCGTTATCACTACTCTATGGCTTTTGCACCTCTCTGTAATTTCCCTGCAAATTTGCTCCTCCATATCCTTCCCACTAGTTGGTGGCCTATAGAATACACCCAGTAGTGTAATGGCACCTCTTTTATTTCTTAACTCCAACCAAATAGGTTCTGTCCTTGACCCCTCCAGGACATCCTCTCTCTCCAGCACTGCAATATTTTCCTTAATCAATACTGCCACCCTCCCCTCCTTTCTTCCCTTCCTTCTTTCCTGAACACCTTGTATTCAGGGATATTTAATACCAATCCTGCCCTTTTTTGAACCAGGTCTACATTATTATCACAACATCATATTCCCATGTGGCTATTTGTGCCTGCAACTCTCCAACCTTGCTTAACGTGCTTTGTGCATTCACACACATGTACTGTAAACCTATCTTAAACTTTCTTGTACTCTCTCATAGTCAGGTCCCACCTACTACCGTACTATTTCTTATTCTAATGCTATCTTTCTCTCCCAATTCTTTGTGCACCTTGTTTCTCCTTCCCAATGCTTAAGCTGTGGGGTGACCACCACCTGAAATTTGCACTTCACCATGTCATCAAACAATGTGACAGTAGCCTTTTTCTTACACACAGCAAACTACATATAATTCGCTGTAGCAGCAGCAAGTTCCTCAATGGTAGCTTTCCCGAGTTCAAGGAGTCGCTGACTGCTCTCATGTAGCCCTCCCTGTGCCTGTGGACCATATTGTGGCAAGTACAGAGAGAAAGGATTATTTTCCGTGAATTTTTAGCAGGTACGTGATGCTCAGATGAGAATCATGGAGTAAATGCTGGGCTCTTATAATTCCTTCATATTGAGACAAACATATCTGTCAGGATTCTTCATAGGAAAACAAAGGTGGGATGGGAGGCCTTGGGAGATCTGGCTTACCCATTAGTACACTGAATATTCACACATCTACATGATCCTCAGATTGGATTGCTGGGGTCCTCCGTACTTCAGATAGTCGGTGATCACCAATGGAGTGAAAAAATGTATATGTTTATAGGGCAACATAAAGCTTTTATTTTGCAGTGAAAAGTATTGCTGTGTGTAGGTGCTGAAAGGCAGATAGTGTACATAAAATACATAACTATGGGTAATATAATACTTTCTATTTATCATTGCAGGCTGAGCGTCGTATCAATTAAAGTATGGTACACAATGTGATAAAGAAGAGAGGACACTATCTGAATTCACTGGTGACTAACCCTTTATCATCACCTCCAGATTCTTTAGCCTAGATAGTTAGACCAGGCCAGACCATGGGTTTTTCTGACTCTGAGACCCCATTACGTTGCTGCGGCCCTCCACTCATGCTCTCCATGTCCTAAAGGTTGAATATTGCATTCTCCTTAGTTGTCATATTGATGTTATCCAACCTTTTTTGGACCTCCTAATAAGTGCTTCTGTTGGTCATCAGCATGAGAAGACAGGAAATGCAGGAGGAACGTTTTTACTAAAAAGGTAGTAAGTATGTGGAATAGATTACTGGCATCGGTGGTTTAACAAGAAAGCTCAATGGGTTTCATGCAGGAACTAAACAGGTTCTTGTCAACAAAAGGGATTCCAGGTTATTAGAAATGTACCAACGGAATACTGTGGATAGGTGGGCTAGATGGACCGAAGGTTTTCTCCTGCCTGAAACTGTTACTATGTTATGATGTTACTATGTAACTTGTGAAACCCTCCCAGGCCCATTGATGACAATGGGGGAGAGGGGTATGGAAATGTGCTCCAAAGACCACTGCCACTCTGCACAACAACCCCTTTACAGCTCATCAAAAACGTCTTCTGAGTTTTCTGCAGCATTAAGTTGCAATTTTCTGATCAGTACATCTGGATTGCTGCCTGATTGCTGTCTTACAAGATCAAGAGACTTGTTTCTTGCTTGTTCAGATGTTAACTTGAGCTTAAATTCCCACCACTATGAGTCACACTGATGCTCCATACCAATGCAAGCAATTCTTGAGGAAGTGACGAAAAATTGCGTAAGAGGCCAGTGCATAACCCCCTAAAACACTTATAAAATTCAAGACTTTTTATACTGGTACCTAAGGATCCCTTGCAAACTATTTCTACTACTCCCTCACCTCCACCTTCAATGCCCTCACCTGACAATACCTGCACTATCTCCCATCTCTGTTGTTTCTCCCTACTATGACTCTCCGATCTTTGAACATAAGAACATAATAAATAAGAGCAGGAGTAGGCCATACAGCCCCTCGAGCCTGCTCCGCCATCCAATAAGATCATAGCTGATCTTCGACCTCAACTCCACTTTCCCGCCCGATCCCCATATGCCTTGATTCCCCTAGAGTCGAAAGTCTATCTATCTCAGCCTTGAATATACTCAACAACTCAGCATCCATAGCCCTCTGGGGTAGAGAATTCTAAAGATTCACAACCCTGAGTGAAGAAATTCCTCCTCATCTCAGTCTTAAATGGCCGACCCCTTATCATGCAACTATGCCCCTAGTTCTAGACTCAAGCCAGGGGAAACAACCTCTCAGCATCTACCCTGTCAAACCCCCTCAGAATCTTATGCGTTTCAATGAGATCACCTCTCATTCTTCTAAACTCCAGAGAGTATCAGCCCATTATACCCAATCTCTCCTCATAGGACAACCCTGTTATCCCAGGAATTAATCTAGTGAACCTTTGTTGCACCGCCTCTAAGGCAAGTATATCCTTCCTTAGATAAGGAGACCAAAACTATACACAGTACTCCAGGTGAGTTCTAACCAAAGCCCTGTACAATTGTAGTAAGACTTCCTTACTCTTGTACTCTAACCCCCTTGCAATAAAGGCCAACATGCCATTGCCTTCCTAATTGTTTGCTGTACCTGCATGCTAACTTTTTGTGTTTCTTATACAAGCACACCCAACTCTCTCTACACCAACATTTAATAGTTTCTCACCATTTAAAAAATATTGTTTTTCTATTCTTCCTACCAAAGTGAATAGCTTCACATTTCCCCACATTATACTACATCTGCCACCTTCTTGCCCACTCACTTAACCTGCCTAGATCCCTTTGCACTCTCTTTATGTCCTCCTCACAGCTTACTTTCCCACCTACCTTTGTATCATCAGCAAACTTGAATACATTATGCTCAGTCCCTTTATCTAGGTCATTAATATAGATTGTAAACTGCTGAGGCCCAAGCACCGATCCTTGCGGCACCCCTCTAGTTACAACCTGCCAAACTTAAAATGACCTGTTTATCCCTACACTCTGCTTTCTGTCCGTTAACCAACCTTCTATCCTTGCTAATATGTTACCCCCAACCCCATGAGCCCTTATCTTGTGTAACAACCTTTTATATGGCACCTTATCGAATGCCTTTAGAAAATCCAAATATACTACATCCACTGGTTCCCCTTTATCTACCTAGTTTGCTCCCTCAAGCCCAAGGGATGCAAACTTGAGTGCACCTGTTGCACAATTGATTTAACCATCTCATTGCCAGATCTGGCTCAACCACTTGAAATTCAGCTGGACCTTGCTATCTTCTGTCAAAACCATTCCACGACTCTAGGATTGTCTTTGGAAGATAAAGATAACCATATATACCCCAAGCTCCTTTTCTCAACTACCGATCGCCTACTTAAACTGTTCTGCCCTGCCCCTTTCACCCACTCCTCGAACAACAAGTGTGACGAATTCATGGATTTCTACGTCACCATGCTGGAGAGCAAACTTTCAGTTGCTTCCCTTCTCTTCCCTTCTCCTTTCCCACTGAGCCAATCCTCCTCCAGTCCTCCCTATTTTGCTCTGAATCCCCCTCTCTCTCTATTTTCTCCTCCACATATACTGCTACCCTCTCTAAGCTCGTTCTCGGCCATGAGACCTACCTGTTGCTCCCTCCACACCATTATCACTAAATTCCGTAACACTCAATTTCCCTTCCTGTTCTCCACGTTAACTAATATTGTCAATGGTTCTCTCTCCTCAGATTATAATCATCTCTTTCCAAACTGCCATAATTGCTCCCCTCTTCAAAATACCCAATCTCGGCTCCTCATTAACTACCACCCCATCTCCAACCTTCTTTTTCTTTCTTAAACTTTGTGGTGCCTCCCAGTTGCATGCCCATCTTTACTGCAACTCCCTATTTTAATTCCTCCAATCAGATTTTTATCCTTTCCACATCACCAAAATGGACAAACCAAAGTCTCTGTGAATGTGAGCATGATGCATTATCCCTCCTCATCCTCCCTGCAGCCCTTCACACAGTTGCCATACCATCCTCCTCCAATGTCTCTTCTCCAATGGGACTGCCCTCACTTGGTACCACTCTATACATTCCACAGCGGAGCATCTCTAGTAATGGCTTCTTGTTCCATTCTCACACCTTGATTCCCTCCTGTTCCTCATCTAAAGCAATCTCCCTTAACTCCTCTACTACCTCTGTACTGTTAAATTGACATCCAATAACTGGAGGAGGATCTCAGCTGTAACTTCCTCCAGCTAAACATAGACATGACTGAAGCCATCGCCTTCAAGCCCAAATATAAAGTCATTACCCTTGCCACCGATTCCATCTCCCTCCCTGGCCACTGCCTCAGGCTGAACTAGACTGTTCACAATTTTGGAATTCTGTTTGAAACATAGAAACATAGAAAATAGGAGCAAGAGTCGGCCATTCGGCCCTTCGGGCCTGGTCCGCCATTCAAAATGATCATGGCTGATCGTCTAACTCAGTACCCAGTTCCCGCTTTTTCCCCATATCCCTTGATTCCTTTAGCATTAAGAAATATATCTATCTCCTTCTTAAACACATCTAATGAATTGGCCTCCACTGCCTTCTGTGGTAGAGAATTCCACAGGTTCACCACCCTCTGAGTGAAGAAATTTCTCCTCATCTCGGTTCTAAATGGCATACCCCGTATCCTGAGACAGTGACCCCTGGTTCTGGACTCCCCAGCCATCGGGAACATCCTCCCTGCATCTAGTCTGTCTAGTCCTGTTAGAATTTTATATGTTTCGATGAGAGCACCTCTCATTCTTCTAAACTCTAGTGAATATAGGCCTAGTCGACCCAATCTCTCCTCATATGTCAGTCCTGCCATCCCAGGAATCAATCTGGTAAACCTTCGTTGCACTCCCTCCATGGCAAGGACATCCTTCCTCAGATAAAGAGACAAAAACTGCACACAATACTCCAGATGTGGTCTCACCAAGGCCCTGTATAACTGCAGTAAGACATGCCTGCTCCTGTACTCAAATCCTCTTGCAATGAAGGCCAACATACCATTCGCCTTCCTAACTGCTTTCTGCACCTAAATGCTCGTTTTCAGCGACTGGTGTACAAGGACTCCCAGGTCTCGTTGCATCTCCTCTTTTCTCAATCTATCACCATTCAGATAATAATCTGCCTTTCTGTTTTTACAACCAAAGTGGATAAGCTCACATTTATCCATGTTATACTGCATCTGTCATGATCTTGCCCACTCACCCAACTTGTCTAAATCACTTTGGAGCCTCTTTGTATCCTCCTCACAGCTCACATTCCACCCCATCTTTGTGTCGTCTGCAAACTTGGAAATGTTACATCAAGTTCCCTCATTCAAATCATTGATATATATTGTGAATAGCTGGGGCCCAAGCACTGATCCCTGCAGTACCCCACTAGTCACTGCCTGCCACCCGGAAAAAGACCCGTTTATTCCTACTCTCTGTTTCCTGTCTGTCAACCAATTCTCAATCCATGCCAGTATATTCCCCCCAATCCCATGTGCTTTAATTTTGCACACTAACCTCTTGTGTGGGACCTTATCAAAAGCCTTCTGAAAATCCAAGTACACCACATCCACTGGTTCTTTCCTATCTATTCTACTAGTTACATCCTCAAAAAACTCCAATAGATTTGTTAAGAATGATTTCCCTTTCATAAACCCATGCTGACTTTGTCCAATCCCGTTAATACCTTCCAAGTGTTCTGTTATCACATCTTTTATAATAGACTCTAGCATTTTCCCCACTACTGATGTTAGGCTAACTGGTCTGTAATTCCTTGTTTTTTCTCTTCCTCCTTTTTTAAATTTGCCACCCTCCAATCTGTAGGAACTGTTCCAGAGTCTATAGAATTTTGGAAGATGATTACCAATGCATCCACTATTTCCAGGGCCACTTCCTTTCGTACTCTGGGATGTAGATTATCAGACCCTGGGGATTTGTCAGCCTTTAGCCCCAATAATTTCCCTAGCACCATTTTTTTACTAATACTGGTTTCCTTCAGTTCCTCCCTCTCACTAGACCCTTGGTTCCCTAACATTTCTGGGAGGTTATTTGTGTCCTCCTTTGTGAAGACAGAACCAAAGTATGTGTTTAATTGTTCTGCCATTTCTTTGTTCCCCGAAGATGAACCTCCAACCCCATATTCTCTCCATTACAAAAGCCGACTATTTCCACCTCTGTAACATCGCTTACCTGTGTCCCTACCTTAGCCTATCTCCTGCTGAAACCCTCAGCCATGCTTTTGTCACCTCCAAACTTGATTACTCCAATGATCTCCTAGCTGGCCTCCCATCTTTCATTCTCTATAAATCTCAACTTATCCAGAGCTCTTCCACCCATATCCTATAATACACCTTGCCCCGCTTGGCCATCACCCCAGATCTCACTGACTTACATTGGCTCCTGGTCCCTCAATGCCTCAAATTTTAATTCTGATGTTTAAATCCATCCACTCTTCCCTATCTCTCTTCCAGCCCTACAACCCATCCCTGAATTCTCCATTACACTGACTCCAGCCTCTTGCTATGCTCCACCATTAGCAGATGTGCTTCCGGTTGCTTAGGTCCCACTATCGGAATTCCTTATCCAAACCCCTCCACATTTCCACGTCCCTCTCCACCTTTAAGATCCTCCTTAAAACCCATCTCTTTGACCAAGCTTTTAGTCATCCGTCTTAATCTCTCCTTCTTTGGCACAGCCTCAGTTTAATTTTCCCCATTCCCTTCTGTAGAGCCTTGAGACATTTTCTACATTAAAGGCACTAGATAAATGCAAGTTGGTGTTGGTATCTAAGAATCTTTTGAAGCTCATGACCAACTGGTTCCATCAATGTCATGTTCAGAGAGGATAACAAGGCACTCAATACAATTAATATTTGCGAATTTCCAGTTGAATACACCTTGGATCTGGAGATTCTCATTGTAATTTGTATTGATGCATATGTTTATACCACGATCTGGACTGGAAATCAGTGGTTTGTTTACACACCTGTCACTATTGGCACTATTGTACTTTTGTGACACATCATGGAGCAGAGCTGCCAATACCGCAACTAATGATATTCTTTCAAATCTTCTGTGACAAGTGTAAAACATCAACTGCATTAGTCAGTGGTTTCTACAAGTTAAAAAAACTTCATTTGTGCAGGACCCATCTCTTGTGAGGCAAGTTTCCTTGAGATAAAACAAAATAAAACATTGCTTGCTATTTCGCCACCTCCACAATGTGCACAGTAGCCAGCCTGCCTACTCAATGAGCACGCAAATTGCCAACAGACCATATCTTAGCTCAGCAATCTGGAATTGTTGTGTGTGCAATGGAAAATTCCCTAAAAAAACAAATCTGTTTGTCAATTTTTAAATATGAATTCAAATAAACAAATAAACTTAATTTTAAATATCAACATTTACCTGAGTAATTCAGGTGCTGGTAATTGCATACCCTATGCATGTCAAAGGAGTAAAAGCCTTGTATTGTATTTTATTTACAGGGGCCTGAATGGAAAGTCTGTGCATTCTTGCTAAGCCAGAAGACATATAGAAATGTGTCAGCCTATGCTGCTGATGTTGTTGCAAAAAAGTTGAAATTGTTGGTCCAGCAGAATATGGCATCCAACACCTCTGCGACGAATCAGTGCACAGCAAAATGACTGATACAAGCATATGTCACCATTGTTTGCTGGAACTACCCTGGGGCATAGAAGTTCATTGCCCTGGTGACTTTCACTACCATTTGTAGTGCCATACTGTCATTAAATTTGGCCTGCAGGTCTTCACTTAGATGATACAGCTCTGTTGCAGACACCGAACTTAACCTCAGACATTCCCAAATAGCTCTGCTTAGTATGTACCATGACAGGAAATGACATGTCTACCACCTTACCTCTTGGACAACTCTCTCCTATTCTTCTCCCTTCTCGGCCAAGTACAAAGCATATGATGCATAGAATCATAGAATCATAGAAAACTTACGGAACAGAAGGAGGCCATTCGGCCCATCTTGTCCACGCTGGCTGAGAAACGAGCTACCCAGCCTAATCCCACTTTCTCGCATTTGGTCCGTAGCCCTGCAGGTGCACATCCAAGTATTTTTTAAATGAGTTGAGGGTTTCTGCCTCTACCACCCTCTCAGGCAGTGAGTTCCAGACCCCCGCCACCTGCTGGGTGAAAAAATCATTCCTAATTTGCACTCTAATCTTTCTACCAATCACTTTAAATCTATGCCCCCTGGTTATTGACCTCTCTGCTAAGGGAAATAGATCCTTCCTATCCACTCTATCTAGGCCCCTCATAATTTTGTACACCTCAATCAAATCACCCCTCAGCCTCCTCTGTTCCAAGGAAAACAACCCCAGCCTATCCAATCTGTCATCATAGCTAAAATTCTCCAGTCCTGGCAATATCCTTGTAAATATCCTCTGCACCCTCTCTAGTGCAATTACATCCTTCCTGTAATGTGGTGACCAGAACTGTGCGCAGTACTCAAGCTGTGGCCTAACTAGTGTTTCATACAGTTCCAGCATAACATCCCTGCTTTTATAGTCTATGCCTCGGCTAATAAAGGAAAGCATTCCATATGCCTTCTTAACCAACTTATTTACCTGTCCTGCTACCTTCCGGGATCTGTGGACATGCACTCCAAGGTCCCTCACTTCCTCTGCACCTCTCAGTAACCTCCACTTATTGTGTATTCCCTTGCCTTGTTTGCTCTCCCCAAATGCATTACCTCACACTTCTCTGGATTTTTCTGCCCATCTGATCAGTCCATTGATATCTTCCTGCAGTCTACAGCTTTCCTCCTCACTTTCAACCACACGGCCTATCTTTGTGTCATCCGCAAATTTCTTAATCATGCCCCCTACGTTTAAGTCCAAATCGTTAATGTATACCATAAAAAGCAAAGGACCTAGTACCGAGCCCTGCGGCACCCCACTGGAAACAGCCTTCCAGTTGCAAAAACACTTGTCGACCATTACCCTTTGCTTCCTGCCACTGAGCCAATTTTGGATCCAATTTGCCACATTCCCTTGGATCCCATGGGCCTTTACTTTTTTGACCAATCTGCCATGTGGAACCTTGTCAAAAGCCTTGCTAAAATCCATCAATTGCGCTACCCTCATCAATCCTCCTTGTCACCTCCTTGAAAAATTCAGTCAAGTTAGTCAGACACAACCTCCCCTTAACAAATCCGTGCTGACTGTCCTTGATTAGTCCGTGCCTTTCTAATGACAGTTTATCCTGTCCCTCAGAATTGATTCCAATAATTTGCCCACCACCGAGGTGAGGCTGACTGGACTGTAATTACTTGGTCTATCCTTCGCTCCCTTTTTAAACAACGGTACAACGTTAGCAGTCCTCCAATCCTCCGGCACTAAGCCTGTATCCAGTGAAGTTTGGAAAATGATTGTTAAAGCCTCCGCTATTTCCTCCCTGGCTTCTTTTAACAACCTGGGATACATTTCATCCGGCCCTGGTGATTTATCTACTTTCAAAGATGCTAATCCCCTTAATACTTCCTCTCTCACTTTGTTTATCCCATCCAATATTTCACACTCCTCCTCCTTAACTTTAATCCCTGCATCATCCCTCTCCTTTGCATCTCCAGATGCAAATTATTCATTAAGAACCATACCCACATCTTCCGCCTCCACACATAGTTTACCTTTTTGGTCTCCAATAGGCCCTACTCTTTCCTTAGTTATCCTCTTACTCTTAATGTATTTGTGAAACATCTTTGGGTTTTCTTTGATTTTACCTGGTAATATTTTTTCATGCCCTCTCTTTGCTTTCCTAATTTCCTTTTTAACTTTACCCCTGCACTTTGTATACTCCTCTAAGCTTTCTGTAGTATTGAGTTCCTGGTGTCTATCATAGGCTTTCTTTTTCTGCCTTATCTTACCCTGAATGCTTCTTGACATCAGGGGGCTCTAGATTTGGCAGCCCCTCCCTTTTTCATGTTAACCCTGAACCCCTTGAATTACCCCTTTGAATGTCTCCCACTGCTCTGGCACTGATTTACCTTCAAGTAGCTGTTTCCAGTTTACTTCTGCTAAATCACTTTTCAGTTTAGTAAAATTGGCCTTTCCTCAATTGAAAACTTTAACTCCTGCTCTGTCTTTGTCCTTTTCCATAACTATGCTAGAACTATGTGTATTATGATCACTACCACCAAAATGCTCTCCCACTGCTACTTCTTCCACCTGCCCCTTTTCATTTCCTAGAACTAAATCCAGAACTGCCCCCACCCCCAGCTCTTGTTGGGCTTACTATATACTGGCTAAAAAAATTCTCCTTTATGCAATTTAAGAAATCTGTACCCTCTGTACCATTCACACTGATTGTATCCCAGTTGATATTAGGGTAGTTGAAATCCCCTACTATTTATGCCCTATTGTTTTTGCACTTCTCAGAAATTTGCCGACATATTTGCTCCTCTATCTCCCTCTGACTGTTTAGGGGTCTATAGAACACTCCCAGTAGTGTGACTGCCCCTTTTTTGTTCTTTAGCTCAACCCATAAGGCCTCATTTGATGCTCCTTCTAAAATATCATCCCTCCTCACAACTGTAATTGTTTCCTTAACCAAAATTGCCACACCCCCTCCATTATACCCCTCTTTATCGCGTCTGAAAACCCTGTAACCAGGGAAGTCGAGATACCAGTCCTGCCCCTCTTTAAGCCATGTTTCTGTAATAGTTAAGATATCATACTGCCACGTGTCTATCTATGCCCTCAGCTCATCCGCCTTATTTCCTATACTCCTTGCATTGTGGTAAATACATTTAAGGGCTGCCAAACTCCTCCGTTTATTTTCTAACCTTCGTTCCCTCCGCCTTCCAGACTCACTCACTAATTTTCTGCCTTCCATTTCTAGTTCCGACCTTATCCCATCTGAACCAACACTGAGGTTCCTATCCCCCTGCCAAGCTAGTATAAACCCACCCCGAAAGCAAAGCTCGCCGCATGGATATTGGTCCCGGCCCTGTTGAAGTGCAACCCGTCCAGTTTGTACAGATCCCACTTCCCCCAGAACCGGTCCCTATGCCCCAGGAATCTAAAGCAGTCCCCCTTGCACCATCTTTGCAGCCACATATTCATCTGCTCTATCCTTCTATTTCTATTCTCACTAGCGTGTGGCACTGGGAGTAATCCAGACAATACTACCTTTGAGGTCCTGCTTTTTAATCTTTTTCCTAACTCCTTAAACTCTGCCTGCAACACCTCATCCCTATTTCTACCTACGTCATTGATCCCAATATGGACCATGACCTCTGGCTGTTCACCCTCCCCCCACAGAATGTTCTGCAGCCACTCAGTGACATCCATGACCCTGAGAGGCAACATACCATCCTGGAATCACACCTGCGGCCGCAGAAACACCTGTCTGCCCCCCTAACTATGGAATCACCTACCACTATTGCTCTCCTGACCTGTCTCCTCCCCCACCCATGGTGCTCTGGTCTTGGCTCTGGCTGCGCTCCCCAGGGGAACCCTCTCCCCCACCAGTATTCAGAACTGAATACTGATTAAAGAGTGAGATGCCCTCAGGGGACTCCTGAACTATCTGCCTGGTCCTCCTTGCCTGTCTGGCGGTCACCCAGTCCCTCTTTGCTTGCACTCTTTTAAGCTGCTCTTCCTCCTGAAACGTGCTATCCACAAAACTCTCAGCCTCGCGGATGCACTGCAGTGACTCCAGCTGCTGCTCAAGGTCCAAAACCCGGAGCTCCTCCAGCTGACGACATTTCCTGCACATGTGGTAGTCCAGGACATGGGAAGCATCCTGGAGTTCTACATGGCACAGAATGTGCATTCCATGGGTCTGAGCTGCCCTGCCATGCCTCTGTTTTTAGAATATTACCTAAACTAAAGCAAATTAAGCCTTAAAACCAGTCATGATGTGGAGATGCCGGTGATGGACTGGGGTGGACAAATGTAAGGAATCTTACAACACCAGGTTATAGTCCAACAGTTTTATTTGAAAATCACAAGCTTTCAGAGGCTTTCTCCTTCGTCAGGTGAGTGTGGGATTCCATGAAGGTTACCGCATATATAGTCAGAGAACAATGCCTGGTGATTACAGATAATCTTTCCAACTGCCCGTTGTCAAGGCAATCAGACAGAGAGACATTAGATACAGGACTACTGAATATACAAACGGTCAGAGCCCAAAGACAGAGAGAGAGAGAGAGAGAGAGAGAGAAACATCCGAAAGGAAGAGAGAGAGAATGACCAGTTGTATTAAAAACAGATAACTCTTTTTTCGCTGGTGGGTTTACGTGTAGCGTGACATGAACCCAAGATCCCAGTTGAGGCCGTCCTCATGGGTGCGGAACTTGGCTATCAATTTCTGCTCGACGATTTTGTGTTGTCGTGTGTCTCGAAGGCCGCCTTGGAGAACGCTTACTCGAAGATCGGTGGCTGAATGTCCATGACTGCTGAAGTGTTCCCCGACTGGGAGGGAACCCTCCTGTCTGGCGATTGTTGCGCGGTGTCCGTTCATCCGTTGTCGCAGTGTCTGCATGGTCTCGCTAATGTACCATGCTCCGGTGCATCCTTTCCTGCAACGTATGAGGTAGACAACATTGGCCGAATCACAGGAGTATGAACCATGTACCTGGTGGGTGGTGTCCTCTCGTGTGATGGTGGTATCTGTGTCGATGATCTGGCATGTCTTGCAGAGGTTGCCGTGGCAGGGTTGTGTGGCGTCGTGGACGTTGTTCTCCTGAAAGCTGGGTAATTTGCTGCAAACTAGAGTAATAAACTAGAGTAATAAAATTTAGGTTTTACCATTTTGCAATCCTCATGGTCTTCACCATAATCAAAATTGCTCCTCCCTTTAACCAGTAGTGCATCCCTCGTACTTAAGGATGATGGTGCCAACAATGAAGGGAGCATAAGTTCATGGAAGATGGTTCCGTTGATGACTATGCAAGCCGATACGTGGCAGACGTTGTATACCACAAGCCTCACATAACCACGTTTCTAATGGGTTCTCCTGTTGATGCCTCTGACGTTGCAGATCCTTCCATCTCTCACGTCTTGCCCCCACACTGGCATAATATTGTACTCATAGCCCTTCACTCCTTCTCTCACTCCAGCGTGCCATTGCCATCTGTCAATCTCTTTAACTAATCAGCACTGGCTAAAGCAAAGCAAATCAGAGTTCTCAATGCACTACGTTTGTAAACTGAGAACTTTGCAAAATGGTATATCCTAAATTTTAACAGGAAATATGCCGTCATTAACAAGCTCAACAAAATACTCATGCAGCCCAGATGCATGCCAGGAGTAACTTTACAGCATGTGATAAACCAGCTACAGCCGTGTATGGCACTGCTAAAATTACCCATAAATAATGGCATATAGTAGAGGCATTAATTGTTACAACAGAGTAATGTCCAGCCTCTGGTCTTATCCTTGACATTCACTGTAATGCTTTACTGAATATTTTAAATCTTAGAATTTACACCACAGAAGAAGGCAATTCTGCCCATTGTACCTGTGCCAATGTTAGCTCTTCAACTGCTGCTATCTACTCTAATCCCATTTTCCTTTCCTTTCCCCATAACCTTTTATATTCTTCCTCCTCAAAATCTTAGCCAATTGCCTTTTGCCAATTGCCAAAGGTTTTATTGTGGCTGATTTCCCGAGCAGGTGCTCCAGCCAAGGAGTGGCACTCGCAGGGAGTGAGGAAGTTGCGGCCAGCAGCCACTGATTTCCTGTCCATAATTTAAATCTGCTTGGCGGGAGTGCCCGGTTGGGAAATCAGCCCTGTAGTCTCTGTCTCAATAGTCACTTGTGATAATGCATCCCACACATGTATGGTAGCCTAATGGTTATAGTACTGGACGAGCAACCCGGAGATCATGAGTTCATAATCCTACCATGGCATGCTATGAAACTTATTTCAATAAACTGGTAATTTTTGGGGGTAGCTCCAAAAAAAGATAACCATGAAAGCTGCCAAACTGTTGTACCCAACAAAAAGCCAATTGGTTCACTCATGTCCTTCAGGGAATGGAACTTGCCACCCCCAGCTGTTCTGCCCTACATGTGATTCCATCTCTCATTATTTGTGAAAGGTAGGTCGTGCCTGACAAACCTGATTGAATTTTTTGAACAGGTGACTAAAGTAGTGGTCAGGGGAATATCAATGGATGTTATTTATATGGAGTTCCAGAAGGCATTTGATAAGGTCCCACATAAGAGACTGTTAGCTAAGATAGAAGCCCATGGAATCGAGGGAAAAGTACAGACTTGGTTAGGAAGTTGGCTGAGCGAAAGGTGACAGAGAGTAGGGATAATGGGTAGGTACTCACATTGGCAGGATGTGACTAGTGGAGTCTCGCAGGGATGTGTCTTGGGGCCTCAATTGTTCACAATATTTATTAATGACTTAGATGAAGGCATAGAAAGTCTCATATCCAAGTTTGCCGATGACACAAAGATTGGTGGCATTGTAAGCAGTGCAGATGAAAGCATAAAATTACAAAGCGATATTGATAGATTAGGTAAATGGGCAAAACTGTGGCAAATGGAATTCAATGTAGACAAATGTGAGTTCATCCACTTTGGATCAAAAAAGGATAGAACAGGGTACTTTCTAAATGGTAAAAAGTTAAAAACAGTGGATGTCCAAAGGGACCTAGGAGTTCAGGTACATAGATCATTGAAGTGTCATGAACAGGTGCAGAAAATAATCAATAAGGCTGATGGAATGCTGGCCTTTATATCTAGAGGACTAGAGTACAAGGGGGCAGAAGTTATGCTGCAGCTATACAAAACCCTGGTTAGACCGCACCTGGAGTACTGTGAGCAGTTCTGGGCACCGCACCTTCGGAAGGACATATTGGCCTTGGAAGGAGTGCAGCGTAGGTTTACTAGAATGATACCCGGACTTCAAGGGTTAAGTTACGAGGAGAGATTACACAAATTGGGGTTGTATTCTCTGGAGTTTCGAAGGTTAAGGAGTGATCTGGTCGAAGTTTATAAGATATTAAGGGGAACGGATAGGGTGGATAGAGAGAAACTATTTCCGCTGGTTGGGGATTTTAGGAGTAGGGGGCACAGTCTAAAAATTAGAGCCAGACCTTTCAGGAGCGAGATTAGAAAACATTTCTACACACAAAGGGTGGTAGAAGTTTGGAACTCTCTTCCGCAAACGGCAATTGACACGAGCTCAATTGCTAAATTTAAATCTGAGATAGATAGCTTTTTGGCAATCAAAGGTATTAAGGGATATGTGCCAAAGGCGGGTATATGGAGTTAGATCACAGATCAGCCATGATCTTATCAAATGGCGGAGCAGGCACGAGGGGCTGAATGGCCTACTCCTGTTCCTATGTTCCTATGTTCCTATTTGGTTGACTCTTGATGCATTCAGGGCCCTTCGGAATGGGCAATAAATACTGCCTTGCCAGTAACGCCCACATCACAAGAACATAAAACCCCACAGAAATGGTATACCCTTTTTATTTTTGGTACATGTTGGGAGATCTAGGTGAAAACGTGGAAATTAGCAGTGGCTGAGTATCATAAACAAAACAACAACAACTCACATTTATATAGTGCCTTTAATGTAGTAAAATGTCCCATGGTGCTTCACAGGAGCTTAATCGGACAAAATAAATTGGCACTGAGGTAAAGAAGGTGGCAGATGATCAAAAGCTTCGTCAAAGAGGTAGTGGCGTCTTAAAGGAGGAGAGAGAGGTGAAGAGATGGAGAGGTTTAAGGTCTAGACAGCTGAAGGAACGGCCACTAATGGCAGGGTGAAGGAAGTTGGGGATGGAAAAAAAGGCAGAATTGAAGGAACACAGAGTTCTCGGGGGGGTTGTAGGGCTGAATGAGGTTACATCTGGGCACCAGCTTTAGAAACATCAGTGAAATAAATGATTTGATCAGAATCCCAGCAACAAAAACTAAAGTAAAACCTAAAATTAAGTTTCAGAGTTGTTATAAAGGTAAGGGAGAGTCTGATTTTTTCTGAGGAATACTTGAGTGTATAGTTATTGTATGGCAACATCCTGCAATACTCCTTCAATGTTACATCTGGTTTTCAAATGACATTCTGTTGAAAGCAATTCCTTGATCTGACTTTTGCTGATCAGGTCTAAGTTGACATTTTTAGTGACAAAGGATAAAATATATAGACAGAAGTGCACTTGTGTTTTATCTGATAGAAAAACAACACTACAAGTCTCTCATTGTCAGTGATATCCATTGGTCTAATTGAAGTTATTCCTGCGATTTTGCCTTTACAGAGGACTAATTGTCAAACAGAATCAAATGCACAAGTAGAAATTGTTAGCATTCCTGTAACTGATATACTTGTATTCCTGCTCTGCAGCCTGTGACCTACAAACATGTTGATTTTAAGGGTCTGGAATAGAATGGATGGGAATAATTTGCACTTTGGTTCAAGCAGTGCTTTAATTATCACAGGTCAAATGCCACCATAGGTTTTTAAATTGATTTTGACTAATTTAAATCTTAAGATCGACTTTCCCCATTCTCTGTCTTTTCTGCCGATCATGGGAGGAAGCCAATTCTCTGAAACGAAGACTATCCTGGGAAAAGAAGATTTTTGGACAGATGCCAATCAGAATTGGTAGGAAAAGGGATGTGTTTGTTTCCATGCTTGTTTCTTTTTCACAATCCCGAATGTTTCACTTTCATTTTTTAAAATCAATTTAAAGAGTTTTAACAACTATTTTTATTTGCTGAGCTCTATACATGCAGGAGGAAATCTCAAAAGACTTAACATTAAAGAAGACATGAAACAGAGGGGGACAGGGAGAAATACAGTGAGTTAGATTGGAGGTCCTAAAGTCTTGGGTGAAGAGAAAGCTTTTGGAGGAGGCATTTAAAAAGGAGGGAGGTAGCAGGATGGAGGGTACTAGGCAGGGACCTTCAGGCAGCAAGGCAGTAATGGTGGAGCAGAGGGAGCAGGAGCCAAGGAAAACAATGGGCTCGATTTTAAATGTAAAATGCAGGTGCGTTGGGAGCAGGGGGGCTGCGAAAATTGCAGAAATGCAGAGCGGGTTCGGAAGCCGGCTCCAACCTGCCGACTTCTGAGTTCCCCACAGACGCACCTGTGTGCGTGCGGGCGTCCCGAATCCGGAAGTCCCGCCGGCAATTAAAGCCGACTGGATGATAGTTAAAGAACCAAATGTACCTCATTGAGGTACTTAAGACACTTTGGGCCCGATTTTAGCAGGCCTGCGGGTTCCCAGCGGGTGGTCCTTCGGGAGCATGGAAAACGCGGACAGCTAATTGAGTGCGCCCCCCGCGCGATCGCGGGATAATTGATCCCATTAAGCTGTGGTTACGGGATCTCCGCTCCCCAGCTGCGCGCCGGCGGGCTGCGCATGCGCATTAACGTTATCGCAATGGAGGAGCTCCACTTAAAGGGGCAGTCCCCCAAAGCCCCTCCTGCTTCAAGCAAGAGGCATCACAGCATGGCGCACCCCAGGGGCAAGGCTGCGCCACGGTTCTCCGACTTCGCGCTGCAGCTGCTTCTGGAGGGTGTGAGGAGGAGGAGGGACACGCTGTTCCCGACGGACGGAAGCAATTGCCCTGGCTCTGTCACCAGGAAGGCATGGGCAGAGGTGGCGGCGGAGGTCAGCAGCAGGGCCAACACCCCCAGGACATGGGAGCAGTGCCGAAAGCGATTCAATGACCTCACTAGGTCCGGCAAAGTGAGTACACCAACGCACCCTCCCACAACCCGTCCCCACCATCACGCCAAACACATCACAACCCCTTCTGCAGAGCCACCACAGCGCTCCCGCATCAATCCTCACAGCCACTCACTCACCATCCTCGCCGTGCCCGCAAGTACCCACCGTCCCTGTCCCCACCTGAACACTACCACACACCCCAATCCCCATGCAATGGGATGGGCATGTGGCACACGCATCCTCCCATCCATCTGCCCCACACTCAACCCACCCACACCGATGCTTGAGGCGTCTCACTATGCAATCTGCACTCACTCACGCATCTGTGTTTTGCCTTGACAGGAGAAGAGATGCAAGAATGACCGAGAAAGGGCCCGCACCGGAGGGGGCCCGCCGCACGTGCTGGAACTGACGGATGCAGAGGTGGAGGTACTCGACATCAGCGGAACGCAACATTGCCTCTCCGTGGCGGATGGCGAGTCTGGCGCTGCAGAAACGGCCGGTAAGGGAAAGCTGACACTCAACACCCATGATCGCGAGTGACCGTATCATCACCTGGCATCTGGCGCACCGCAACGTTTGTGCACATGCCTCATAGTGCCCTCTGTTCTCTTGCAGGGCCGTCTGCGAGCGCTGTGTGCAAGGAGGGCGATTCCTCAGAGGACATGCCGGTCTCTGAGGGTGCATCGTCACATATGAGCCAACCATCCACCAGCGCAAAGACACGCACCTCGGTGGGTCCTCCTCGCCAACTAGTTGGGGTCGCACATGGTGATTCACCGCGCATGTGTGAGCATGAGCAGACCCTGGTGGCAGGGGCAGCCGCGGAGGGTCCTCGTCGGTGGGAGCACTCTTCTCCAGGCTCTGCTCAGCCGGACCCAGATGCTGAACCCAGGAGGCCACCAGTCAAAAGGAGAGTCGTCGAGGGGCACCAGCTAATTGCTGAGGTACT
Source organism: Heptranchias perlo (assembly GCF_035084215.1). Lineage (NCBI taxonomy): Eukaryota > Metazoa > Chordata > Chondrichthyes > Hexanchiformes > Hexanchidae > Heptranchias > Heptranchias perlo. The sequence continues at coordinate 75,423,682 of NC_090330.1, read as the reverse complement.
GGGAGAGGTGCCGCGCGCATTGTCCACAATCGCGCAGGCGATGGAGGAGTCCAACTCCTGCATGCGGGCATTGGTGGCGCAGGCACAGGAGGGTATCGGCGACATAGTGTCGCGGGTAGGTACGGGAACGTTTGCGGTGGAGGACAGGCTGGCCTCCCTCGAGCGTCACGCACAGCTCCACATCGAGTCCATGCAGGCCCTGACAACGGCTGTACGGATTCAGGCTGAGCAACATTCCGCCGCCATAAACAGACTGACGGATACACTAGGGGTGGCCTTGCAAGGCCTCACACATGCCATCCAAACTGTCGTCCAGCAGGGTGGAAGGGGTGATGTGGGCCGAGTCCACGAGAGGGATGATGGTGAACGGGGACATGGAAGCGGGGACGCTACTCAAGGTGCCCCCACGTCCCACCTGTTGCCCCCCTCTCAACCAGTACCCTCAATGGTGCCTCCTCTCCAGGTGGCCGAGTCTGCCCCTGCCCCGGTGCAGGAGGAGCAGTCTGTGGAGGTGCCCTCACGGGCACCGAAACCCAGGGGCCGTCGGCCCAAAGCATCTACCCGGTCAGGGCAAGAACAGGAGCAACCTGCCACTACCTCTGCTGGAGCCACAGGGGTAGCACCACGTAGGGGTTCCAGTAAACGAAAGCCAAGGGCGTTATTAGCACAAAGGGAATGCACCAGGGTGTCTGTTAATTTGTACACTTTTTGTTTATAGTATTGCACCATGTACATATTAAACACTATCGTTCTCACCACTCCTGCCACCTCTCGTCCATTCTTCTGCGGCCTGTGCAATAGGTGCGTTCCGTGCGGCCCATCATGACGACGAACACCTGCTGCCGCCCATTGGGCACACTACTGTGGGTGCAGGAGTACTGGCGAGACTCTTCTGTGGAGGGGGCTGGTATGGCCCCTCGTATGTGCAGGTGATGAGATGTGAACGCCTCAGACTGACTCCAGGAGAACCGTTGACGTATGAGTGCCTCCCTGGCCTGGCGAGCATCCTGGTGAGCAGGTGTTCGGCGCATGGGTCGTACATCATCCTCTCACGCAGCCTCCTCCTCCTCCCCCTCCTCCTCCACCTCCTCCTCATCATCGTCATCCTCAATGTGGGTGGCGGGTGTGGATGGGGCCTCCTCCAGCGGCACCCCTCTCTGTTGGGCCATGTTGTGCAGGGCACAGCAGACAACTATGATTCGTCCCACTCTGAATGGCGTGATTTGGAGCGCTCCCCCAGAATGATCGAGGCACCTGAAGCGCATCTTGAGCAGCCCTATGGTCTGCTCAATTGTAGACCTGGTAGCAATGTGGCTGTCATTGTATCGACGCTGCGGCTCGGTGATGGGGTTCCTCAGAGGTGTCATGAGCCACGTGTGCAGGGGATACCCCTTGTTGCCGAGGAGCCAGCCGTTGCTGGTGTTGGGTGCGTGGAAGAGGGGCGGGACGGTGGACTCCCTGAGGACGAAGGCATCGTGGCAGCTGCCGGGGTATCTGGCGCACACGTGTAGGAATCTCTGGCGGTGGTCACAGATGAGCTGGGCGTTCATGGAGTGATACCCCTTCCTGTTGATGAACAGCCCTGGCTCATGCGGAGGTGCCCGTATTGCGATGTGGGTGCAGTCGATTACACCCTGCACCCGTGGGAAGCCAGCCATGGCATGGAATCCAACCGTCCTCTCCATCTGGCTGCGCTCGTCCATGGCGAAGTTGATGTAGTGCGAGGCCCTGTGGAACAAACCATCGGTGACCTGCCTTATGCACTTGTGTGCAGAGGACTGGCAGACCCCGGTGATGTCCCCGGTGGCATCCTGGAAGGATCCGGATGCGAAGAAGTTGAGGGCAGTGGTGACTTTGACGGCAACAGGTAAGAAGATGCTGCTTGGTCCATCCGGGAGCAGCTCGTCGTTAAGGAGGCTGCAGATGTCGGCGACTACCTGGCGATTGACTCTGAGCCGCCGTATGTACTGCTCCTCGGAGAGGTCCATGAAGCTGAGCCTCGGTCTGTAGACCCTGTGCGGAGGGTAGTGCCTCCTGCGACGCATCTCTCTCTGCGGTTGCCCTCCCTCCTGCTGTGCAGGTGGGTGTGCCACAGCACCGTGTTGGGGGGCTCCACGTCGCTTAGGCGGACGGCGTGGACTGCGAGGCTGCTGGGGCTGGTGATGCTGTTCTTCCTCCGAGTATGTCGAAGCAGCCCCCATCTGGCAGGTGTAGGTCTGAGGGGTTGTGCACGGTCGGTAGGTGTTTCCTCGCACTGGGGCTGCGGTTCCACGTCGGTGTTTCTTCTGGCGTGGAGGGGGGTGGTGGAGGGCAGGCGTTGCCCTATGTGACGCGGTGGCCTCCTGCGTTGGTGAGGGGTCTCCCCCCCCCCTGTGGAGTGCACCTTGGCAGCTGCCACAGGCTGCTGGCTGCAACACGTCCGTTTGGAGTGAGACTGTTTCCCCCAGTGTGTGAAACAGTCTTGGTTGAAGGTAAAATCCCACACTTCCTAATAAGACAGCTGAATCAGGTCATTTAATGACCTCAACAAGCAAAGTAAATACACTCAAGTGGCATCCCGCTGGCTTTAATTGCCTGCAGGATTCCCACTAGCGGGGGCTGCGCATGCAGCCCCGCACGTCAGCGCGGAACCCGGAAGTGGCCGGGATCGCGGCACGATCCGGTCATGCACCTGGAGATCGGGATTTTCGAGGCCCCCCCGCCGAGAACGCACCCGAAACCCGATGCTAAAATCGGGCCCTTTACTTGTGACATATTAGGTAGTTGGAATGATTTTTAACTTACCTGGGCGGCTTTCCCACGGCTTCTGATTCACGTCTGGTGAAACCAGACATGAATGGCCGGATCAGGCAAACAGAAACAAAATAAATTAAATAAAAAACCATTGCACAAAGTTAAAACACAAAATCAACCTACCTTTCCACCCTGCTCCGATGTCCGATGTCTCCCTTTCCGATCTCCCCCTCTTCACCCCCCCTCCGATGTCCCCCCGATCTTCTCCTCTTCACACCCCCCAGATGTCCCCCCGATCTTCCCCTTCTCCCCCCGATCTTCCCCTCTCCCCCCCCGATCTTCCCCTCTCCCCCCCGATCTTCCACTCTCCCCCCAATCTTCCCCTCTCCCCCCCGATTTTCCCCCCTCCCCCCGATCTTCCCCTCTCCCCCCGATCTTCCCCTCTCCCCCCGATCCTCCCCTTCCCCCTCGATCTTCCCCTCCCCCCTCGATCTTCCCCTCCCCCCGATCTACCCCTCCCCCCCGATCTACCCCTCCCCCCCGATCTTCCCCTCTCCCCCCGATCTTCCCCTCCCCCGATCCTCCCCTTCCCCCTCGATCTTCCCCTCCCCCCTCGATCTTCCCCTCCCCCCGATCTTCCCCTCCCCCCGATCTTCCCCTCCCCCCTGATCTTCCCCTCCCTCCGATCTTCCCCTCCCCCCCGATCTTCCTCTCCTCCCTGATCTTCCCCTCCCCCCGATCTTCCCCTTCCCCCAATCTTCCACTCTCCCCCCGATCTTCCCCTTCCCTCCCCCCGATCTTCCCCTCTCCCACCCGATCTTCCACTCTCCCCCAATCTTCCCCTTCCCTCCCCCCTGATCTTCCCCTCCCCCCGATCTTCCCCTTCCCCCCAATCTTCCACTCTCCCCCCGATCTTCCCCTTCTCTCCCCCCGATCTTCCCCTCTCCCACCCGATCTTCCACTCTCCCCCAATCTTCCCCTTCCCCACCCCCCGATCTTCCACTCTCCCCCCGATCTTCCCCTTCCCCCCAATCTTCCACTCTCCCCCAATCTTCCCCTTCCCTCCCCCCGATCTTCCACTCTCCCCCCCGCTTCGTTCTTCGTTCCAGCGCTGGATGACGTCTCGCTCTCTCTCTTTCTCTCCCCCAACCTCACGTTGCAGCTCCATGGACGCAAAACCCAGAAAGAACTTTAATCACCATCAATTACGATGTGATCACGTCGGAAACAGTAAGTTTTGTTTATTCGGGTTTGCCATGTGCACCTTCATCCCCCCCGCTGCCAACCCGCCACCATTTCAAAATTGAGCGCAATGAGTTCAAAGAAAGAAAGGTGTTTGAGGTGGTGCAAAGCAGGAGGTGATCGACAAGGGAAGGTGTGGTGGGGTCATGGAGGGGTTTCAATGGGAGTATGTGAACTGTGAATTCAACTCACTGGACCACAGGGGAGCCAGTGAAACTTAGAGATGAAGTAGGCACTAGGACTGTCGGCCTTGTGGGTGTGTTTTGGGTGAGTTGAATCTTCTTGAGAGTTTAGGCAAGGTGTTAGTGAAATCAGCAATTAACTTTTGAGACATAAACTCATGTTTCAGCAACAGTGGGGTGAGATGTTAGGTGGAGTTTGACCATTTCGCGGAATTTTGGTGGAAGAATGGAGCTCATGTTGGGAGGAAATTGAACTCAGGGTCGAGCAATATGTCAAGATCTTTAACTTAAGATGTGATGGATGAAATTTTCCTTTTTTAAAGAAAAGCAGAAGTGCCTGTTTTTCACTATTAGCCAAATTCTGTTCTCCAAGAATTCTTTGGCTTTCACCCACACATGGCCTCAGGAAGTTCAACAATTTTCCCCCCCTGAGTTTGTCACTGCTAAAATAAAGTGTTTATTTAAATTCACCTGCTCATATGTCCTTAATGTTTAAGTTTCTTGTGCTTTTCTTAACATTTGCAATGGACATGGGTTTGTAAACAATTTATGAAGTTGAGTGCTGAAATTCTTTTCACTGTTGCAGTTCAACATATCAGTTAACTTCATTTCTGCAGTTTAGACATTGATTTTTGGGGTACTCTGCCAAGGAGGTTTGCACACCAATAACAAAACCCGCTGAAGTCTATAAAATAATGAGGGGCATAGATAAGGTAGATAGTCAAAATCTTTTCCCAAAGGTAAAGGAGTTTATAACGAGGGGGCATAGATTTAAGGTGAGAGGGGAGGGATACAAAAGGGTCCAGAGGGGCAATTTTTTCACTCAAAGGGTGGTGAGTGTCTGGAACGAGCTGCCAGAGGCAGTAGTAGAGGCGGGTACAATTTTGTCTTTTAAAAAGCGTTTGCACAGTTACATGGGTAAGATGGGTATAGAGGGATATGGGCCAAGTGCAGGCAATTGGGACTAGCTTAGTGGTATAAACTGGGCAACATGGACATGTTAGGCCGAAGGGCCTGTTTCCATGTTGTAAACTTCTATGATTCTATGATTCTATCTTGTACTTCATGCATCAGCCTGAAATGGCAGCTGGAGAGGTTGATAGAGTCAAGGCCAAAGGTATGTAAATGATAGCAAAAATCAAAAAAGCTGGCTTCAGTTTTACCGACATTGAGCTGGAGGAAGTTTTGGCTCACCTGGCTTTTGATGTTGGATAGGTTGTTGGAAAATGTAGAGTTGATGGAGCAGGTGGAGAGCTAGAGCTTAGTCTTATCTGCAACATGTGGAAATCCCATGATTCCAGACAATATTACTAAGGGATTACACGTACAGTGAAGAGGAAGGGAACAAAAATCGACCCCTGCCGTTCACCTGAGGTGACCATATGGGCAGAAGAGAAGAAGCTGTTGGAGCAAGGATTATGTCATAGAGGTGCAAGTCTACACCTCTATTGTAGTTCTATTTTATGTAGTCACTGTGAGCATTGCCATTCCAAAGTAATGTGCTCCCATTGGAACTGTGACTTTCCCTAATGGGGGCATTGAGTCATTTGTGATCTTGATGTTTTTATTGATATTATTTTAATGTCAATGGAAGCCCATTTTTTAAATTTTACAGCTTTAAAATAATCCTGATTGCAAAGTCTAGACTACCCTGTCCAACAAAAGAGCACATACATGCATATTCTAAAAATGCTCCAAGATATTAATTAAATTGATTCCCATCAAATTTTATTTTAAGATCACAAATAGCAAATTAACAATTTTTAACATAAAATACACTTTTATTCAATACAAATCTGAAACATTCTTTGACATGATGGAGGTTCTAACATGGTTACAGCTCTGATAAATAATTGAAATTGACAGATAATTGAGAGTCTCCAAAATCTGGTCTTATGTATATGGTATAGCAGCGCACCCCAGGAATGGACATAAAGACAAATTTAGTGCAAATCACAACTTAAGTTTAATATAAGGAAAAATGGGCAGAGACCTGTAACACCTGAAGGCTGTTTTAGTCTGACTCAACACACAATTCCAGGGGTGGGCAGTGAAAGTTCTCACTTGAAGCAGGCAGAAAGAAAGAACCTGCATTTATATAGCACCTTTCATGACCTCAGGACATCTTAAAGCTGATGATTTATATTTGAAGTGTAGCCACTGTAGTACTGTAGGAAAACACGGCAGCCAATTTGCGCACAACTAGATCCCACAAACAGCAATGAGATTATGGCCAGATGATCTGGTTTAGTGGTGTTGGTTGAGGGATAAATGTTGGTCAGGACACTGGGAGAACTCCCTACTTTTCTTCAAATAGAGCCGATCTTTTATATCCACCTGAAAGTGTAGGCAGGGCCTCGATTTAAAGTCTCATCTGAAAGATGGCACCTCCAACAGTGCAGCACTCTCTCAGTACTGTACTGGAGTGTCAGCCTAGATTATGTGCTCAAGTCTCTGGAGTGGGACATGAACCCACAACCTTCTGACTCAGAGGCACAAATGTTACCACTAATGTAAGGCTGACACCAAATATGTAAATAATATGGGAAAGTCATTCTGAACACTCTTGCATCTTTTGCCAGACTTTACACAATTTCCAAGATAATGGGAATTGACGACCATTTATACTAAATGCTCAGGGTTGTCAAAAATTGAGCATGGAGATAAATAATATTGAGGGTCCACAAAGAAATGTTTTTTTGCTATATTGACCCCATTTCTGGATGATATTTTTTTTCCCCCCTGATGCACATAGATTCTCATAAGCTTTTATGACAGTTGTTTTATTTACTTATTTTCCCTCAGCATCATTACAACCATCAATGGGTTTCCCAATGGGAATGCTCCCGGTACGAGGGCTGGGAAGAGGAGGAGAACCGCCATCGATGGCTGATGGGTTGCAATGCCCAAGATGTTCTCTGTGCTCATCTGCTGGTAACCAGAGGTAACCAAGTGGCAGAATCATGGCATCATTTTAGCACCCGCTATCGGGTGCGTGCCTGGCGGGGGTGCTCCGAAAATCGGAGAATCCCGGAGTGGGTCGGGAGCCTGACTCCAACCCGCCCACTTCCGGGTTCCCCACTGACGCGCCGGCGTGCGCGCGCAGCCCCTGCTGGTGGGAATCCCACAGGCAATTAAAGCCAGCGGGATGCCACTTGAAGCTATTTACTGTGCTTGTTCAGGTCATTAACTGACCTGATTAAGGGATTATGTGAGGAGGGGTGGGATTTTAAAGCAAACTGGGACTGTTTCCCACACTGGGGGAAACACTCCCAGTTCAAATGGACCTGTTGCAGCTGTCAGCCTGTGGCAGCTGCAAAGGTCCATTTGACAGGTGGGGGGTGGAGACCCTCATTCATTGCAGGAGGCCACTCTGTCACTTGGGACAAAGTTTGGCCTCCACCACCCTCCTCCTGACAATCAAAGTCACCAACTTGCACACTTACCCCGGGGTCCAGACACATGTATCTACCTTGCGGATCCCCTCAGATGTACATCTTCCAGATGGGGGCCGCCGTAGCTGCAGTCATGACCTCCTCGGAGGGCGAACAGCATCACCAGCCTTACCAGCCTCGCCATCCACGCCGTCCACCTCTGACACGTGGAGCTCCACAACAGAGTGCTGTGACACATCCACCTGTACAGCAGGAGGGAGGGCTACCGCAGAGAGAGATGCGTCGCAGAGGGCACTACCCTCGCCACAGGGTCCACAGACCGAGGCTCAGCTTCCTGGACCTCTTTGAGCAGCAGTGCACACGGAGGCTCAGAGTCATTCGACATGTAGTCGTGGACATCTGCAGCCTCCTTCATGCCGAGCTGCTCCTGGCTGGCCCGAGCACCATCTTCTTACCTTTCGCTGTCAAAGTCACCATTGCCCTCAACAACTTCTCCTCCGCATCCTTCCAGGGTGCCACCGGGGACATCGCCGACGTCGCTCAGCCGTCTGCACAAAAGAGCCCTGCAAATACACCTACACCCACTCTGTAGTGACACAATGGGTGGCATCAGTTGTGGGTCTTCATTGTGATCCTCAGGAAAGGGCATTATTGCACAAACCAGGCAAGATTCGCAAAGACATGGCAGTAGTGGTGCCAATATAATATGTAATGTGAGTTGGTCAGAAATTCAATATAAGTAACAACCATGACAAACCCTCAAACACCCTTGTGCATCCCCTTCATGCTCACGACACGTTTGCCTTACGCTGCCTACTGCACATATGTGATGCATGCCCTGTGGCTGCAGCACAGGTAGTGGCAGGTTGAGTGAGGCTGACCGTGAAAGAGATGCACGAGAGGGTGAGTATGAGATAGAGCCATGAGATTGTATGAGGATTGGGTTGAGTGGTAGTGGCGGGATGAGTACTGGAGAGGTGAGTAGGTGCAGGTAAGATGAGGATGAGGTTTGAGTGGGTATGAGGGGTGATGTGACAGAGTTGTGTTGGCAGTGCAGAAGGAAATGTGGGGTGGGGGCGGTGATGTGGCAGACGGAGTGTAGGGGAAAGAGTAAGTGTACTCACTTTGGCTGACCTACTGAGGTCATTGGAGCGCCTTCTGCATTGTATGCAGGTGGGCGATATGTTGGTGGTGCTGGTGACCTCCTCTGCCACCTCGAGCCAGGCCTTCCTGGTGGCAGAGGCAAGCCGCTTCCTCCCACCCGCCGGGGGGAAGATCTCTGCCCTCCCCCTCCTCCTCACCCCGTGTATTGATACCTGGAGTGAGGCATCATTACACTGGGAGCAGCCTTCCCCCTGGGCTGCTCCATGCTGTAATTTTTTCTGTTTGTGGCAGCATCTGTCAGTGGAGGACTGCCCCTTTAAATAGAGCTCCTCCAACTGACAGATCTTACTGCACATGCGCAGCCCGCCCGACGTGCAGATCAGCAGTGGGGAACCCGGAGGACAAGGTAAGTTGATCCAATTGGGCTACGATCGCGCGGATGGCAGACTGATTTTGCCGGGCGCGTTACCCACGCACCCGATAGACCCCCCGCTGAGAACCCACAGCCCTGCTAACACCAGGCCCATGCAGATAGTGGCTCCAACTCTCAATGTAATTTGTGACAGCAGGCATGATGGCACAGACTTACCATTATGCTGTATGATTCTTTGGAAGCACCCCAATCACAGCATGTCATTCTTTACATGATACCTGCATGAAAAAGGCATGCCAGGATGATCCTCAGCCAGCGAAGTCTGATTGGTTGCAATTACCAAAATATCGCCAATCAATTTGCAGGCATTGTCGTACCCACCTAGAAATGGCTGTGGGGAAGTGTCTTCACAGGTTAACAGAGAGCCAGATGTGGAGCTGTGCCTTCTGCTATAAGGCCACTTGCAGCTAACACGTCCCGTGGGGCTGGCACTGCTCGTGAGGGAATTGTTCAGCGGCGGCTTCAAGCCTGCAGGTGCAGCATCAGTTTTGTCTGTCCACCCCTCAATTACCTGTCCATTCAGTATTAGCAAAGGATTAGCAAAGCAAAGCACTAGAGAGGGTGCAGAGGAGATTTACAAGGGTGTTGCCAGGACTGGAGAATTTTAGCTATGATGACAAATTGGATAGGCTGGGGTTATTTTCCTTGGAACAGAGGAGGCTGAGGGGTGATTTGATTGAGGTGTACAAAATTATGAGGGGCCTAGATAGAGTGGATCGGAAGTACCTATTTCCTTCAGCGGAGGGGTCAATAATCTGGAGGCATAGATTTAAATTGATTGGTAGAAGGATTAGTGCAGAAATGAGGAAATTTCTTTTCACCCAGAGGGTGGTGGGGGTCTGGAATTCACTGCCTGAGAGGGTGGTAGAGGCAGAAACCCTCAACTCATTTAAAAAATACCTGGATGTGCACCTGAAGAGCCGTGACCTGCTGGGCTGCGGGGAAGTGGGATTAGGCTGGGTGGCTCGTTTCTCAAACAATGTGGACACGATGGGCCGAATTACCTCCTTCTGTGCCGTAAATTTTCTATGATTCTATGATTCTATGATGTTAATGGTTTCAGATACCTTTTGAAACATCCTAAGGACTTTCAGAGCTTTTGTCGCCCCATTGTGACATTCCCTTTTAATTGCCCCATCCCTTTATATTTCATTTACACAAAAATTTCCCATCCTACTTAAGCTCCTTAAACTTGCTTTAGTCTGTACTCAGATCTGTGATAAGCTGACCCAGGAAATTTTTGAATGATATTAACACAGGCAGATTTAGAACCAGTTTTTAATCTTTTAGCCACAACATGCATCAGAAGAGGCAAATCATTCCCGACAACTTCATTGGAAGTGACCCGCAAGAGCTGTCGGATACCCTTGTTGTGTGAGGACATAAAGAGCCCTTCCAGGCCTTTGAGAGATATATCAAGGTACACAGAGTAGAGGGATTTTTATTCTGCCTACAACCCTCCCCATGAGTGCTTGGTGTTGACCTTAGAGGGCTAACCTTCTGATTTTGCATTCCCAGCAGAAAACCTCATCTGCATCTCAAAAATTCAGCCATCATAACATAGTAATCACTTCGCCATTGATTCCTGGATTGCAGTTAGAACAGGATTGTATTGAGCTGTATTTGGTGAGTCAGTTATATCTTGCAAACAGAGATGTTTAGCAAATATCCACCCAGTCCCAAACTAGAATACTTACAAAAACACACTCCACATTTGTCACTGTCTGATCAATAAGAACCTTTAGGCAAATAGTTTAGTTTAATAAGAATGCTCATTCAGTTGAACAGCTATCATTTAGCCAGCAATTCCAGTTAGTGTATATTTGTTTTCTTTCCAAAAAGGCAATGGGACCAATGTGATTACATACTTAAAAGAGCTATCTGGTACATCATGCTTTAAATGCTAACATGATTAATTGGATATAAAAACAATATCAGATGCTTTTTACTTTTACAAGTAAGCCGAAGGGTTAGATTTTCACCTTCACTGCTTGGGCATAATATGATGGAATGGATCAGCTGCCTGTTATAGAACATGTCAAATTTTCACTTCCAGTGATTTCATCTGCATACACATACCAGAAACTCCACCATGTGCAGCGCATAATTTTCCAATCAAAAGTTTTGGAAAATCATCTGCAGCAAAAAGAAAATCACACTACAGCTTTTTGCTCCAACATGGAGATGGCAAGGAACTCGGCTCTTGTGCACACCAGTAGTTGTCAGCGCTGACTCAAGTTTCACTGTCCTCTGCCAATTTTGCACCAATGGCAATACTTGTTAGGGCACAGAAAATGGCTCCGGTACATAAGCACCAACAACAAACAAAACAACATCAACTTGCATATATACAGAGCACCTTTAACGTAGTAAAATGTCCCAAGGCACTTCACAGGAGTGTTATCAAACAAAATTTGATACCGAGCCACATAAGGAGATATTAGGACAGGTGACCAAAAGCTTGGTCAAAGAGGTAGGTTTTAAGCAGCAACTTAAAGGAGGGGAGAAAGGTAGAAAGGTGGAGATGTTTAGGGAGGGAATTCCAGACCTTAGGGCCCAGGTAGCTGAAGGCACAGCCACCAATGGTGCAGCGAATTCAATCGGGGATGTGCTACAGGCCAGAATTGGAGGAGCGCAGAGATCTCAGAAGGCTGTAAGGCTGCAGGAGGTCACAGAGATAGGGAGGGGCGAGGCCAAGGAGGGATTTGAACACAAGATAGTAACAAACTATATAAGGAAATGTAACTACTGAGTGATAGCCTAACATCCTAACTCAATATGGCAAGTGGTCACTGGTGAACACTGAAAACTGTTGTACTACGTACAATCATTTCTTTATAGAATAGAATCATAGAAATGTTACAGCAAAGAAGGAGGCTCTATGGCCCATCGAGTCTGTGCCGGCTCTATGCAAGAGCAATCCAGCTAGTCCCACTCCCCCCGCCCGTTCCCTGTAGCTCTGCAAATTTTTTACTTTCAAGTACTTATCCAGTTCCCTTTTGAAGGCCATGATGGAATCTGCCTCCACCACCCCCTCAGGCAGTGTATTCCAGATCATAAACACTCGCTGTGTAAAAAAGTTTTCCCTCATGTCACCTTTGGTTCTTTTGCCAATCACCTTAAATCTATGTCCTCTGGTTCTTCGCCATTCCACCAATGTGAACAGTTTCTCTCTATCTACTCTGTCTAGACCCTTCATGATTTTGAATACCTCTATTAAATCTCCTCTCAAACTTCTCTGTTCCTAGGAGAACAACTCCAGCTTCTCCAGTCTATCCACGTAACTAAAGTCCCTCATCCCCGAAACCATTCCAGTAAATCTCTTTTGCACCCTCTCTAAGGTCTTCACATTTTTCCTAAAGTGCAGTGCCCAGAACTGGACACAATACTCCAGTTGTGGCCGAATCAGTATTTTATAAAGGTTCATTATGACTTCCTTACTTTTGTACTCTATGTCTCTATTTATAAGGCCCAGGATTCCGTATGCTTTTTTAACCGCTTTCCCAAACTACCCTGCCACCTTCAACGATTTGTGCATATATACCCCCAGATCTCTTTGTTCCAGTACCCCTTTAAGAATTGTGCCCTTTAGTTAATATTGCCTTTCTTCATTCTTCCTACCGAAATGTATCACTTCACATTTTTCTGTGTTAAATTTCATCTGCCACTTGTCCACCCATTCCACCAGCCTGTCTATGTCCTTTTGAAGTCTATCACTATCCTCATCACTTTTCACTACACTTCCAAGTTTTGTGTCATCTGCAAATTTGGAAATTGTGCCCTGTACACCCAAGTCCAAGACATTAATACATACAAGAAAAGCAGTGGTCCTAGCACTGACCCCTGGGTAACACCACTGTATGCCTCCCTCCAGTCCGAAAAACAAACGTTCACCATTACTCTCTGTTTTCTGTTACTTTGCCAACTTTGTATCCATGCTGCTATTGCCCTCTTTATTCCATGGGCTTCAATCTTGATGATAAGCTTATTATGTGGCACTTTATCAAATGTCTTTTGAAAGTCCATATGTACCACATCAACTGCATTATGGAGAATAATTTTAGTGATTTGTAAAAATAAATGCATTGGCCTGGTGTATTTATCAACAGAGTTCGTCCACATGATCTTGCATGCAACAGCGAGTACCTAACTGTTATGGGGCAGGCATTTTAACTGTACACACAGCTGATTTTTCAAATTCTTTGCAAAATCCCCATTATTAGTAACATACAGATAGGCTTATGACACAATTATTCTCAGTGCATTAAATGAGAGTTCATTTTTCTCTTTTTTTTAATGCAGCCCCAGAAATGAACAGCTTTGTTCTGGGCATAGAAGCGTGTGCATTTCAATTCCCAATATGCAGTCTCAACACACCAGGATCTGAGTTAGTTAGTTAGTTAGCTAATTAGTTAGTTAGGTGAAGTCGCATGTGCTTAGTGGTACATCAAATAACACATTTCTTCCACTGCTAACTGTTCAAAGCAAGATATTTGACTCCGATCGGAGTATCATATTGCCATAATCCAGCAGATTATGGTTCTCCACAGCTGAAGTTTATATTTGCAAGTCTGTAACAGATTCATCTTGTATCTCGGTTGTTTCCATAACAAAAGGCATTTTGATGTGGACAGGATGATAACCTGACTCACAATCCATACCTGAAGGACCGCTGGCTCTTATTCTGGCTCTTACTTTCTGACCTGTCTGGCTTGGGTGTTCCTACCAGGAGTTATACTCTCAGCAGCATAGCTCTCAGGGTCATAGGAACACGCAAGCCTTCCCAACACGTCAGGGTAGAGCCCCTAGGGCGTCCATTGCTAAAATTGGGGTGGGAGCGTTCCTCTCTGATTCAAGAGAATAGCAGATGTGGGTGGCGCTGGTGGTGAAAGTGATGTGTCCTACCTGCCACACAAGGATGTGCCAGGATTGTGCCTGAGAAGTGCACAGGTGAGCAATGAGGATGGATAGGGATTACCTGGACCAATCATATATGGGACCTCAGCAGGCTGGCAGATTACACTGCTCATATTGGAAATGTAGGCACTCGCTGCCCATGCTTTACCCACCAATAATGGGCAGAAAATCATGGGCAGCACCAGCTTCTCCACCGATACTATTTGGGCCTATATTCTCTGGAGTTTAGATGAATGAGAGGTGATCTCATTGAAACATATAAGATTCTGAGGGGGCTTGACTGTGTAGATGCTGAGAGGTTGTTTTCCCTGGCTGGAGAGTCGAGAACTAGGGGGCATAATCTCAGGGTAAGGGGCCGGCCATTTAAGACTGAGGCGAGGAGGAATTTCTTCACACAGTGGATTGTGAATCTTTGGAATTCTCTACTCCAGAGTACTGTGGATGCTGAGTCATTGAGTATATTCAAGGCTGAGATAGATAGATTTTTTGACTCTAAGGGAATCAAGGGATGAGGGGATCAGGCGGGAAAATGGAATTGAGGTCGGAGATCAGCCACCATCTTATTGAATGGCGGAGCAGGCTTGAGGGGCAGTATGGCCTACAGCTGCTTCTATTTCTTATGTTCTTATGATAGCTTGGACTCATAAAAGTACCCGTCAGCGTCACATATACTTGCCTCACTAGTTTTACAAATAGTATAATTAACACTGGAAATACAATACAAAGAAAGGTTGGCAAGAAGTATTCAGACAAATTCAACAAAGGAAACATTAAAAGTTCCAGTTGACAAAGACTGCTGTGTGCTGGGTGCACTGAGGATGAAAAAGTATCGCACTATCAATATGGCACATGTATAACTGATCGTGTCGTGCCTTGGTTCAGTGGTATTGCTCTTGCCTCTGAGTCAGAGGTCGTGGGTTCACGCCCTACTCCTAGAGTTTTGAGCTCCTAATCCAGGCAGATGGTTCAGTGCAGTACTGAGGGAGTGCTCCACCACAAAAAATGCTCTTTCAGGTGGATGTAAAAGGTCCGATGGCACTAGATTTGGAAGAAGAGCAGTGGAGTTCTCCCTGTGTCCTCCCTGTGTCCTGGCTATTGTTTTCCCCTCAACTAATATCACTGGAACAGATTATCTGTTCATCTATCTCATTACTGTTTGTGGGACATTACTCTGTGCAAATTGGCTGCCATGTTTCCCTACATCACAATAGTGACTACAACAACAACTTGCATTTATATAGCGCCTTTAACATAGTAAAACGTACCAAGGTGCTTCATAAAATTTGACACTAAGCCACATAAGGAGATATTAGGAGAGGTGACCAAGAATTTGGTCAAAGAGGTAGGTTTTAAGGAGCCTCTTAAAGGAGGAGAGGTAGAGGGGCAGAGAGGTTTAGGGAGGGAATTTAGAGTTTAGAGCTTAGGCAGCTGAAGGCACGGCCGCCAATAGTGGAGCGATTAAAATTGGTGATGCACAAGATGGCAAGAATTGGAGGAGAGCAGGGATCTCAGAGGATTGTAAGGCTGGAGAAGGTTACAGAGATAGGGAGGGGCAAGGCCATGGAGGGATTTGAAAACAAGGATGAGAATTTTAAAATCGAGGCGTCCCCGGATCAGGAGCCAATGTAGGTCAACAAGCACAGGGGTGATGGATGAACAAGACTTGGTGAGAGTTAGGATACTGGCAGCTGAATTTTAGATGAGCTCAAGTTTATGGAGGGTGGAAGATGGGAGGCCGGCCAGGAGAGCATTGGAATAGTCAAATCTCGAGGTAACAAAAGCGTGGATGAGGATTTCAGCAACAGAGGAGCTGAGGCAGGGGCGGAGACGGGCAATGTTATGGAGGTGGAACTAGGCTTGGTGATGGAGCGGATGTGTGGTCGGAAGCTCATCTCAGGGTCAAAAGTATTTCTTTTGCTTATGAAACGCTTTGGGACATCCTGAGGATATGATAGGTGTCGTATAAATGCATGTTCTGTCTTCTGTCTTTTATCATTCAGATGTACTTGGTCAGTTCTTGGAGTTATTAATGTTAAATTACTTCTATATGAGGCTATAACTAATATACTGCAGCCTTAGCTACGTGCCACATAATGTTGACTCATTCAAAGCATATAGTTCTTCTCCTTGACGAAGGAGGCAGTCTACAATGAGAAGAAATTTCAGGTAGGAGCATACAATAAATAAACCCTTACCCACTTTGATGAAGGCATCAGCTGGGACCTGCAGATGGCCTGAGTGATGCACAAATGGAGAAGAAAACCAGCTTCTGATTTGTACAGTTATATCCTTTAACCATGCCAATGAATGTGAGCTTCTGCAGTTGTAAAGCAGTGCTGGGAAACATAGCGTATAAGAAAGAAAGAACTTGAAACTATATAGCACCCTTCACATCATCAGGAGATCGTAAAGCACTTCCCAGCCAATAAATTATTAAAAGTATCATGACTGAAGGCAAACAGAGTAACCAATTTTCAGACAGCAACATCCTATAAACAGAAAATATGTTAAGCGACCAGTTAAGCTGTTACTGGTGACGTTGGATAAGGGAGGAATGTTGGCCAAGGCATCAGAAGAACTTTCTGATCTTCCTCGAATAGTGCCATGCGATCTTTGACGTTCACTTGTGCAGACAGGTTTAATGTCTCTTCCAAAAGGCATATGATAATGCAGCGCTCCCTCAGCAGTGCTCAAGTATGGAGCGGTGCAGGAACCCCAAACCTTCTAACTCAGTGGAGGATGTGCTACCAACTGAGCCAAGCTGACACCACAAGCTTTTGTGCTCTCAGTGGAGTGCAGTACATGTCAGTAGCATGGATCAGAATATTGCATGTGCCCATTCAGAAGCCCACCTGATTTTCAGTCCATTAACTTTTTAAAAATTCATTCTCAGCATTTATTGCCCATCCCTAGTTACTCTGAGAAGGTTGTGGTGGGCCTTCTCCTTGAACAGCTAGTAGTTTGATGCAACTGAATGGCTTATTAGGCCACTTCAGAGGTTAGGTAAGAGTCAACAACATTGGTGTGAGACTGAAGTCACCTAGAGGCCCGACCAGATTACAACAACAGGTTTCCTTCCCTAAAGAACATTATTGAACCAGTTGGGTTTTAAAACAATCCAACGGCTTCATGGTCACTTTTTACTGATACCAGTTTTTTAAACTAAATTCAAATCCTAAAACTGCCATGGTCTGATTTGAACTCACATTCTCTGGACTATTAGTTCAATGCTTCTGGATTACTAGTCCAGTAACATAATCACTATACTATTCTATCGATGGTTCATGGCTCTATCTTCCACATTTAATATTCTAAAATGTTCTTTGGCATGAAATAATCTGTCAAGAATGGAAAATATACCCCATACTATCTGTGTGGCACTAACATTTATAGCTATGTATATGTACACAGAATGATATCTGTCCTTTTTACAGACATGCTATCACCACTTTTGGGATAACGAGCATCACCACAACTCGCCGCATCACCAGCACGACTTGAGGCAGGCACCAGCTCAGAGATATAGGGAATAATTTTCCTTACCAATACACCTGAGGAACTCTCAGTTCTGGGACGTAAAGGACAGGGGAAGGAGGCAGAATCCTGGGACACCAGATCTCTGACCTTTTTACGTTGCTCCTGGGATTTACAGGGCTTTCACTGTGGGGTGGGGGGAGAGAGCCAATTGCTGAGTCCTACAGTAGGTGCAGGCAAAGGACAAACATGGCAATGAGATGGGAGGGGCCATTCTCGGCCCTACCGCTTCATTTTTCTGCAGATCCAGCGGAAGGGCGCCCAAACACAAGGACACCAGAAGAAGTTAGCAGTAGGCCTTATACGTGAAACCCCTAAAAAAGGAAAATTGCGGCCTTTTCTTTTAGCCACTCCAGAGATCTTCAGGCCTGGACCTCTTAGGGGTATGATTGATTGTTTTAAAGAAGAATTCTCTGTTTTGTTGGCAGTTCGCAGGCTCCTGTCACTAATTCACTGCTTTCCACAGCAAAACTCTGTTCCTGCTCCATCCAGCAAAGGTCTGGAAGCCAACCAAAAACATAGTAATGAGCCAGAGTCAGGAGCACATCTCTGCGGTGGACAGAAGCCCCACCACACTGGAGATCACCCCAAATCAGTGGAAGTGATAATTCGGATCCTACTAAGGTGCCATCATTGGCTCAGTGGTAGCATTTTGTGCTGTAAAATTCTTTAATTTTAGTCCCCTTTTCCTAGCTCTTCTCAATACCTTTTCTAGCTCAGCTACATCATCGACACAATGGCAGAGTAACCTTCTTTCCATACTCTATTCTTGCTTCTGAGTCAGAAGGTTGTGGGTTTGAACCCCACTCTAGAAACTTGAGTGCATAATCTAGGCTGACATTCAGTACAGTTGTGCTACACTGTTGTTAAGCTGCCTGCTTGAGTGGGTATAAAAGATCCAATGGCACTATTAAAGAAGAGTAGAGAAGTTCTCTTGGTGTCCCGGCCAATATTTATCCCTCAACCAACATCACTAATAACCAGATTATTTAGTTATTAACCTCATTGTTGTTTGTGGGACCTTGCTGTGTGCAAATTGGCTGCTGCATTTCCCTACACTATATCAGTGGCTTCAAAATACTTAATTGGCTGTGAACCGCTTTGGAATGTCCTGAGGTTGTGAAAGGTGCTACATTAATACAAGTTCTTTCTTTCTTACTAGGAACATAGGAACAGGAGTGGGGTATTCAGCCTCGCGAGCTGTTCCGCCATTCAATGAGATCATGGCTGATCTGTATCCGAACTCCATCCACCCACCTTGGCTTCATGGGGGTTTTATTGGATAATCCCAAAACCGTAACATTCATGCTGCCTGGTGATTTACCTAATTGCTGCGTCCAGCCATGCCTACCTGCGCTGTTGGGTGCCTGTTCACCAGCAGGGGGCCCAGATATCGGGAGTGGTTAGCACCACTTGAAGGCAACTTGCACCTCTAATTTGCAAAATATAAGATACAGGTCCGCACGGAGTCTGAACAGAGATCAGACATCGCACACGTAAAACACAGATGCGGGTCCCGTCCCTATGTTTATAAGCTGTTGAGAGTTATTTTAAAACACTGAATAAAGGTTGCTACTAAATCCCACATCCTCCAATCTGCATGCCAGACCCCACCAATCTGCCGATCTGAGTTTGTACCGGGCCTGCGAGAGAGCGTGCACCAAGGTTCCCAGAGGATGCACTGGAGACCTTGGTGCAAGCGGTGGACAGAAGGAGGGGCATCCTATATCCACAGAGGGGGAGCAAGAGGCCCTCCAGAAGTATATCCTCGAGGCAGTGGGAGGCAGTAGGGGACGAAGTTAATGCCAGGCACATAACACCATGAACATGGATGCAGTGCAGGAAGAAGTTCAATGCTTTGACACGAGTGTTCAAGGTGAGTGAGGTCAACTGTCATGTGGCATCTCTTATCAACTGCACCACTAGTTGTATCCACTGCTCCACACACTACACCCCCCATCACCCACGTATCAACAAACTCTTTCAATCAGTATTAAACTCTTCCAATCAGATGCTTCCTCTCACCCTCACACATTACCACTGTTGCAAGCTGCACATCCACAACTTACAGGTCACACACACTGGCAGCTATTCAACCATGATAGCCACATCACCTAAACATCTTGCAGGACACTCACCAACACAAGTCCTGCTTTCTAGCAGGAGAAGATAGTGCATAACAGGAGGCAGCAAATAGCAGTGGCTCCATGGAACATGCACCTGCTGTCCCCTATCAGGATGACAGCATTCCTGTCCCACTCCTGCCACTCTGCCAGTGCCCTTGCTGTTGCCTGTTAGCTAGCCAGCCCACTCCCTGTAAAGTGTTGAAACTTTATTAGAGAAACATAGGAAGATAGGAACAGGAGTAGGCTGTTTAGCCGCTCGAGCGTCTTCCGCCATTCAGTGAGATCATGGCTGATCTGTGACCTAACTCCACATACTCGCCTTAGCTCCATATCCCTTAATACCTTTGGTTAACAAGAATCTATCAATCTCAGATTTAAAATTAACAATTGAGCTAGCATCAACTGCCATTTGAGGAAGATCGTTCCAAACTTCTACCAACCTTTGCGTGTAAAAGCATTTCCTAACTTCACTCCTGCAAGTCGTGGCTCTAATTTCTAGGCTATGTCCCTTAGTCCTAGTATTCAATTACAGGTACAAATGAATCAGCAGCCAGAAGCAATAATCCATCAACTAACCTGTAACTCCTGTATGATCCCTTTAAATTGCGCTGATGGGGGAGTCCTTTATGTTATTTAAGGCCTGTTCAGCTGTGCGAGGTTAAGAAAGTGGGTTGGCTGGAGCGTTAAGTTCCAAAACCGCATCTGTCCCTTTAAATCAGCGTTGCATACTGATCTACTTCATATTCTCCCTACTTTACATGGTGCCGGCGTTTGTTGTCTGCACGTGCGCAAACACCTTTACCAAATGGCATCTGGCGCACGTCACGCCAGAAGTGTGCACGTGCATTCTGGACACCATTTTGGGTTCTTAGTAGTCCGCGTAGTACCGACACAACGGGCGCTACGTAGACTGCTAATTTTTAGCCCCATATCTCTTAATACCCTTAGTTAGCAAAACTCTATCGATCTCAGATTCAGAATTATTAATTGAGCTGGCATTTACTGCTTTTTATGGGAGAGAGTTCCACACTTCGACTAATCTTTGCAAGAAGAAGTGTTTCCGAACTTCTCTCTTGAATGGACTGGCTCTGATTTTAATGTTATTTCCCCTTTTCTTTTATTCATTCACGGGATGTGGGCATCGCTGGCAAGGCTAGCATTTATTGCCCATCCCTAATTGCCCTTGAGAAGGTGGTGGTGAGTGTCTTCTTGAACTGCTGCAGTCTGTGTAGTGAAGGTTCTCCCACAGTGCTGTTAGGAAGGGAGTTCCAGGATTTTGACCCAGCGACGATGAAGGAACGGCGATATATTTCCAAGTCGGGATGGTGTGTGACTTGGAGGGGAACATGCAGGTGGTGTTGTTCCCATGTGCCTGCTGCTCTTGTCCTTCTAGGTGGTAGAGGTCGCGGGTTCGGGAGGTGCTGTCGAAGAAGCCTTGGCAAGTTGCTGCAGTGCATCCTGTGGATGGTACACACTGTGCGCCGGTGGTGAAGGGAGTGAATGTTTAGGGTGGTGGATGGGGTGCCAATCAAGGGGGCTGCTTTGTCCTGGATGGTGTCGAGCTTCTTGAGTGTTGTTGGAGCTGCACTCATCCAGGCAAGTGGAGAGTATTCAATCACACTCCTGACTTGTGACTTGGAGATGGTGGAAAGGCTTTGGGGAGTCAGGAGGTGAGTCACTCGTCGCAGTATACCCAGCCTCTGACCTGCCCTTGAAGCCACAGTATTTATGTGGCTGGTCCAGTTAAGTTTCTGGTCAATGGTGACCCCCCAGGATGTTGATGGTGGGGGATTCGGCGATGGTAATGCCATTGAATGTCAAGGGGGGGTAGTTAGATTCTCTCTTGTTGGAGATGGTCATTGCCTGGCACTTGTCTGGCGCAAATGTTACTTGCCACTTATCAGCCCAAGCCTGGATGTTGTCCAGGTCTTGCTGCACACGGGCACGGATTGCTTCATTATCTGAGGGGTTGTGAATGGAACTGAACACTGTGCAATCATCAGCGAACATCCCCATTTCTGACCTTATGATGGAGGGAAGGTCATTGATGAAGCAGCTGAAGATGGTTGGGCCTAGGACACTGCCCTGAGGAACTCCTGAAGCATTGTCCAGTGGCTGAGATGATTGGCCTCCAACAACCACTACCATCTTCCTTTGTGCTAGGTATGACTCCAGCCACTGGAGAGTTTTTCCCCTGATTCCCATTGACTTCAATTTTACTAGGGCTCCTTGGTGCCACACTCGGTCAAATGCTGCCTTGATGTCAAGGACAGTCACTCTCGCCTCACCTCTGGAATTCAGCTCTTTTGTCCATGTTTGGACCAAGGCTGTAATGAGGTCTGGAGCCGAGTGGTCCTGGCGGAACCCAAACTGAGCATCGGTGAGCAGGTTATTGGTGAGTAAGTGCCGCTTGATAGCACTGTCGACGACACCTTCCATCACTTGGCTGATGATTAAGAGTAGGCTGATGGGGCGGTGATTGGCTGGATTGGATTTGTCCTGCTTTTTGTGGACAGGACATACCTGGGCAATTTTCCACATTGTCGGGTAAATGTCAGTGTTGTAGCTGTACTGGAACAGTTTGGCTAGTTCTGGAGCACAAGTCTTCAGCACTACAGCCGGGATGCTGTATCCAGTGCACTCAGCCATTTCTTGATATCACGTGGCGTGAACCGATTTGGCTGAAGACTGGCTTCTGTGATGGTGGGGATATCGGGAGGAGGCCAAGATTGATCATCCACTCTGCACTTCTGGCTGAAGATGGTTGCAAACGTTTCAGCCTTGTCTTTTGCACTCATGTGCTGAACCCCGCCATCATTGAGGATGGGGATGTTTACAGAGCCTCCTCCTCCCATTAGTTGATTAATTGTCCACCAACATTCATGACTGGATGTGGCAGGACTGCAGAGCTTTGATCTGATCCGTTGGTTGTGGAATCGCTTAGCTCTGTCTATGGCATGTTGCTTCTGCTGTTTAGCATGCATGTAGTCCTGAATTGTAGCTTTACCAGGTTGGCACCTCATTTTGAGGTACACCTGGTGCTGCTCCTGGCATGCTCTTCTACACTCCTCATTCAACCAGTGTTGATCCCCTGGCTTGTTGGTAATGGTAGAGTGAGGAATATGCCGGGCCATGCGGTTACAGATTGTGCTGGAATACAATTCTGCTGCTGCTGATGGCCCACAGCGCCTCATGGAATGCCCAGTTTTGAGCTGCTAGATCTGTTCTGAATCTATCCCATTTAGCACGATGATAGTGCCATACAATAAGTTGGATGGTGTCCTCATTGCGAAGACAGGACTTCATCTCCACGAGGACTGTGCGGTGGTCACTCTTACCAATACTGTCATGGACAGATGCATCTGCGACAGGTAGATTGGTGAGGATGAGGTCAAGTAGGTTTTTCCCTCGTGTTGGTTCGCTCACCACCTGCCGCAGGCCCAGTCTGGCAGCTATGTCCTTCAGGACTCGGCCAGCTCAGTCAGTAGTGGTGCTACCAAGCCACTCTTGGTGATGAACATTGAAGTCCCCCACCCAGAGTACATTCTGTGCCTTTGCTACCCTCAGTGCTTCCCCCAAGTGGTGCTCAACATGGAGGAGGACTGATTCATCAACTGGGGGAGGATGATAGGTGGTAATCAGCAAGAGGTTTCCTTGCCCATGTTTGACCTGATGCCATGAGATCTCACGGGGTCCGGAGTCAATGTTGAGGACTCCCAGGGCCACTCCCTCCTGACTCTATATCAGTTAGAAATGCCAACATTCCATTAGCCTTTTTGATTATTTTTGTACCTGACTACTATATTTTAATAATCTGTGTATATGGACCTTTTGTTGGACCTCCACTGTTCTTAACTTCTCACCATTTACAGAATACTCGGATCTATTCATTTTTGGTCCAAAATGGATGACCGCACACTTACCAGCATTGAACTCCATCTGCCACAGTTTTGCCCTTTCACTTAATCTATCAATGTCTCTTTGTAATTTTATGCTCCCATCTACATTATTTACTGTGCCACTAATCTCAAACTTGGATTTATGTCTCTCTATTGTGTCAGCTAAGTCAATAATAAATATAATGAATAGTTGAGGCCCCAGCACTGATCTTTGTGGGGCACCACTAGTCACTTCCTTCCAATTCGAGTACATACCCATTATCCCTACTCTCTGTCTTTTACCGCCTAACCAATCTCTCAACCAGGTCAATAATTTTATGCTAACAGTCTCTTACGTGGAACCTTACAAATGCCTCTGGATGTCCATATAAACTAAATCCATAGACATTTGCCTGTCTTTTAGTTTCTTCCTCAAAAAATTCAATTAGGTTCGTTAGACATGACCTACTCTTTACAAATCCATGTTGGCTCTCTCTAATCAGCTCAAATTTCTCTAAGTGCTCAGTCACACTGTCCTTAATTATAGATTCCAATATCTTCCCACAACAGACTAATAGGTCTATAATTTCTTGGTTTCTCTCTCTCGCCTTTCTTAAATAAAAGAGTTACATTTGCAATTTTCCAATCTAAAAGGACAATTCCTGAATTGAGAGAGCTTTAAAACCCTGGGGTTGAATCCATCAGGTCCTGGGGATTTGTCATCTTTAGTGCCATTATTTCTTCTAATGCTGTTTTCTTGCAGTGTAAGTGAGTTCCATTCCTTGATTCATTATTAGTTTCCCTGGAATGTCAGGTATATTATCCTCTTCCTCTACTGTGAAGTCTTACACAAAGTAATCATTCAACAATTCTGCCATTTCCTTATTTTCATTTGCAATATTACCCACATCTGATTTTAAAGGGCCCATATTACCCTTGACTACCCTTTCTCTTCTAATATAATTGTAAAATCTTTTTGTGTTAATCTTGATATCTGTCGCAAGTTTCTTTTCGTATTCCTTTTTTGCAGCTCTTACTATCTTTTTTGTCTTCCAAGTTTCTAGAACTGGAAGGCTATAGTCTCAACATGGAGAGAACAGTTTCCAATCAACAGTGCAAAATGATCTGGTGTTTCTGCACTAATTCAGAATGAAATTGTTCTTTCAACATAGTATTTAATATAGACATTTCTTGAAAGAGAAAGTGCCACTCCCATTGCCTCCTTTAAAAATCACACATTTGCAAAGAATGATCATTTACTTTAGCATTGTTTTGTTTACTGCTCTCCTTTTGATTATATTTGAGAAATATTCTTGGGTATTGAATGACAATAACTGACGCAGTTGGCTTGTCGGGATTAATGAAGCGCAGTGTGAAGGAGCTGAGGCAACAAATACAGTTGAGGCTGAAACAACCTGTAGCTAATAACTAAGAGTGGAATAACCCCGTCAATGGAAATGTTGCTGACCATTCATCACTTGTAGTTATTTTAACCGTGGTTTTGGCACAATTCCACAGTTGATTAAACACAATGCTAATGCATTATAGCCAACAGCAATTTTGTGTGCAAGAACATGGAACTATGCATTAATACATGGGTGTCAAACATAGGTAATTACCTAGCATTTAGCAGCCAAATAGCCTTAATTGATGCAGAGCAGATAATCCAGTCACAAATGATCCCCCATAAAAGGAAGGCAGAGGAAGCTGATGCTGAGTTATTCCAAACCACCATTGCACACTTTAAAAAAAAATCTGCCAACTATAGAGAGAATGGGAAGGGGCCATCTGCATATCCCCTGGATGGGAGACTAAGGTACGTGGTGGAGACCATTGAAATACACATATATATATACACAAATAGAGAGAAGCAGAAAGTTAACATGAGCATCAAGAAGTCTTTGGGGTTGAATTTCCACTGGGGTTCTCCTGATCGACTACCATAACTTTGGTTATAACTTTTTTCCGTGTTAGAAGGTTGTACGTTCAAGTCTTACTCTAGCCTGAGATTTCAGTGCAGTACTGAGGGAGCGCTGCATTGTCAGAGATGCTGCCTTTTGGATGAGATGTAAAATTTAGGCCCTGGCGTCCTGTTAAGGTGGATGTAAAAGATTCCATGGCACTATTTCAAGAAGAGCAGAGCAGTTCTTCTGGCATCTTTGCCAACATTTATCCCTTAACCAACATGATCAAAATAGATTACCTGGTCATTTATTTCATTTACTGTTGATTGGACCATGTGCACATATTGGCTGTCACATTTACAAACATACAGGACAGGAAAAGATTAGCTGGTCCATTGAACCTCCACATACAGTCTTGCTGCAATTAGCATCATGATTCCCAAAGCTCCCACCCACCAACAGCCACATAACCTCTTGGGAGAGGCAAAAAAAGAGTTTAAAAAAAAGCCTAGGCCAATTCAAGGAAGAAAGAATTCTGGGAAAATCCTCTGACCCCTCTTCAAAACGAGTTCCAGGAGACCATAGTATCCATGAGGCATGAGACCCCACATCACACCCATCTTTTGTACACAGTGATATCAGCCTCAACCAAGTACTCACTCAATTCCCCTTTGAATGTTTGCAGCCAATTCCCACTCTCTGCACGAGCTGACAACTTGTTCCAGAGGTCAATGACCTTTTGGAAAAAGAAGAACCTTTTGACATCTTCTATGCTTACGTAACTTATACACATGTCCTCTGGTTTTCCCAAATATATCTAATTCAAATAGTTTATCCATATGGACACAGTGTAGTCAAAGAAACATAGAAATAGGAGTAGGCCATTCAGCCCCTCAAGCCTGTTCCATCAGTCAGTATACTCCAACTCCATTCACCCACTTTTGCTCCATATCCTTGATACCCTTACCTAATAAAAAAAATTATCTATCTCAGTCTTGAACACTCCAATTGACCAAGCATCCACAGCCTTTTGGGGGGAGAGAGTTCCAGAATTGCACTACCCTTTGTGTGAAAAAGTACTTCCTGATTTTATTCCTGAATGGCCTAGCTGTAATTTTAAGATTGTTTCTCTTTGTTCTGAATTCTCCCACCAGAGGAGATAGCTACTCTGTATGTTCCTAACAAATCCTTTTATCATTTTAAACATGTCAATTAGATCACCCCTTAACCTTCTAAACTCATTGGAATAAAAGCCAAATTTATGCAAACTGCCCTCATAATTTAATAAGGACAGGTTACATAAACAGGTTGCATAAACGTGGCTTGTAATTCCTTGAGTAAAGGAGATTGACGGGTGATCTGATCATGATGTTCAAAATGTTAAAAGGATTTAATAGGATGGAATATTTTATGTCCACCTGACAGGGCAGATGGACCTTGGTTTAACGTCTCATCCGAAAGACGGCACCTTCAACAGTGCAGCACTTCTTCAGTACTGCACTGAAGCGCCAGCCTAGGTTATGTACTCAAGTCTCTGGAGTGAGGTATGAAGAGTCACAATCTTCTGACTCAGAGATGAGAGTGCTACCACTGAGCCAAGGCTGACCACTTAACCTTTATTATACCATACTGATCGTGAACCTTTAGACATTCAATCATATCACTTAGGTCTCTTTCCTGCTCAACAGACTTTAGTTTGGAACCCTGCATGGTAAATACATGTTTGGTGTTAGTCCTACCCACATGCATAACACTACATTTATCTACATTAAATCTCATCTGCTACATGTGGGCCCAGTCCCCAATGGTGTCTAGATCTGATTGTATTTTTTTTCTCATTCAAGGTTCTAACATCAACACAAATCTTTGTGTCATCCATGAACTTGCTGACAGTTCCTGCAACACCTTCATCCAGATCATTAATATAGATAGTAAAGAGTAATGGTCCTAATGCCAATCCCTGTGGGCTTCACTAGTTACTGGTCCTCACGCATAACCACTTCCATAACAACCTCTGCCCATGAGGATGCAACCAAGTCCTTATCCACCCCAGATCTGACCTTCCATCCCACAGGATTTTAAATTAGCACAGTGTGTGGCACCTTGTCAAAAGCTTTTTTACCTATACATCAGTGACTACACTTCAAAAGTAATTCATTGGCTGTGAAGCACTTTGGGACATCGTGAAGATGTGAAAGTTGCTATAAAACATAAGTTGTTTATTTTTTACTATCTTATAAAATCAAATCAAACAAAATATAGTTTGGCATTAAAATACTAGTTAATTTCTAAGCTGGAGGTTTTCATGTTATCCACAAATCTTATTGGCCGGAAGAAGTTGGAGGGGCGGGGCTGGGATGGCGGGGGAGGGGGGAGTATGAATCAGTTTCCATTATTTGATTGCCAGTTCAAAACCGCAGCACAAATTTCCTCTATTAAGCCTTCCAACCTGCTCTTCCTCTGCATTCTGATTTCTTAATCAAAACTCGTTACCAAAAATCAGATCAAAATGAATAGCACAGACCTTGCATGCTCTGGGGGAACTACACTTGATCGCTTTTCAAAATGATTCGCTCAGCTGCCCTGGTGTTTACCTCTTTAAACTTCAAAAATAATGGCATAAATAAGGCAATCACAGAAATACATTAGTCCCTTCAGTTGATTTTTTTGGACTATTTCTGTCATGTGGATGACTAACAGCTCCTTTTTGAATTTAGTTGCCAATTATTTAAATCCAGGAAGTCCTGCCTACTGTTTTCAGGTGTATTTAAGTTTGAAAGCTTCAAGCTTCAAGGTAAGACCAGTGTGGGTCCCAAAGTGATGAGAGATGTTTGATAAGAATCACTGTGCATGTAACATGTTGATTCAAAAGAATAGTAATTTAGTATAGAGATTGTGAACATTTATTGTTTTCCTTTCATGGAGCTAGATAGTTTAATTTCTAATGTAAATATATGTGTGTTATGTTACTGTTAATTATTCACTTGTTCATCAGTAAATTTGCTTGGTAGTCATACATCAAAAATGAAGGCCTAATGTTGTGAAGCGTTACCATTTTGTGGAGCTAAAGGATCGATCCAGTATCCAAAGTAATTAACAAAAAATGTTCTTTTTTAGCGAGTTCTTTTGAGCACAGTACCAAAAGCCTACCTTCCTCAGCTCCTTTAAGACCTTACGTAAAACCCACCCCTTTGAACAAACTTTTGGTCACCTCTCCTAATATCTCCTTCTTTGCCTTGGTGTCCATTTTTGTCTGTGAAGCAGCTGGGGATGTTTTTCTACATTAAAGGTGCTAAATAGATGTAAGTTTGTTATTATTGTAGATATCAGAGTTAGTGAAGGTACCCTTGGGGTCACAGGGAGTTGGGATAAATTGGAGGAAATCACTCATAGGTGATAATGGAGCTTTAAAGTAATTTACAAAAGCAGTATTCCTCACCTGTATGTGAACTGCACCTTTTTGTTTCTGGACAATGTAGGCCATAAGCTGAAAATAAAGTGAGAGATCTGATATGACAGAACTGTATGGACATGGCTCTGGAGCAGCAATAAAATGTCCTGAATGTTATTGGATGCAAGACTTGCAGGTATTTTCAACAGACAATGTTGTCCAGTTGCAGAATACTTTGGCAACAAAAAGGGTAGTGACCAATTTTCATAAAATCAACGACAACTTGCATTTTTATCGTGCCTTTAATACAGATAAACGTCCCAAGGCGCTTCACAGAGGTATAATCAAAATGGACGCCATGCCAAAGGAGGAGATATTAGCAGGAGTAGCTAAAATCAACTGTAAAGTTTCTTTCAAAATTAGCATACAAAAATCTAGGTTTAAAGAAACTGCCTTCTGCTGTAGTTAACGCTATTCTCCTGCCATGGTTTATTTCAGATCTTAATTTCCCAATCAACCTCTGACATGTTTATGTAATGTAGTAGTTGCCAGGAAGTCACATGCCTTAAAACTGATTACTTATCGAAATCATGGGGTCGATTTGAACTCGGAGCGGTTTTTGAGCGGGTGAGGGATGGGGAGAGTGTGAAGCCCACTCGCTGGCTTAAATGTCAGGGTCACGGTATTTTAACTCCCAGGCCTCATTTAAATGACATCGGTCTACTTCCTGCCTCCGGGCATGAAGAGGGAGCAGAGCAGTTGCGGCAGGCAAAGATCTGGCAGCCGCAGCCACCTGCTGGCTTCCAGATAAGTGGCAGGGAGGGGGTTTCAGGAGGGTTTGGCGGGAGTGATGGGGAGAGTCCGATGCAGGAGAGGCTGGCCCCACAAAGGGAAGTTTTAGGCTTATATGAGAGGCCTCCTCTGTCTTCAGACCTGCTTCTGCCTAATGCGTCTTCCCTGCTCAGGCCACAGTTAAATCTGTATTGGTCGTTCTACTCACGTAATAGGACCCCAATATTGCTGCAGGAGTTCATCAGGGCAGTGTCCTAGGCCCAACCATCTTCAGCTGCTTCATCAATGACCTTCACTCCATCATAAGGTCAGAAATGGGGATGTTCGCTGATGATTGCACAATGTTCAGTTCCAATTCACAACCCCTCAAATAATGAAGCAGTCCGAGCCCGCATGCAGCAAGACCTGGACAACATTCAGGCTTGGGCTGATAAGTGGCAAGTAACATTTGAGCCAGACAAGTGCCAGGCAATGACCATCTCCAACAAGAGAGAGTCTAACCACCTCCCCTTGACATTCAACGGCATTACCATCGCCGAATCCCCCACCATCAACATCCTGGGGGTCACCATTGACCAGAAACTTAACTGGACCAGCCATATAAATACTGAGGCTGGAAGAGCAGGTCAGAGGCTGGGTATTCTGTGGCGAGTGACTCACCTCCTGACTCCCCAAAGCCTTTCCACCATCTACAAGGCACAAGTCAGGAGTGTGATGGAGTACTCTCCACTTGCCTGGGTGAGTGCAGCTCCAACAACACTCAAGAAGCTCGACACCATCCAGGACAAAACAGCCCGCTTGATTGGCACACCATCCACCACCCTAAACATTCACTCCCTTCACTACCGGCGCACTGTGGCTGCAGTGTGTACTATCCACTGGATGCACTGCAGCAACTCGCCAAGGCTTCTTCAATAGCACCTCCCAAACCCGCGACCTCTACTACCTAGAAGGACAAGAGCAGCAGGCACATGGGAACAACACCACCTGCACGTTCCCCTCCAAGTCACACACCATCCCGACTTGGAAATATATCGCCGTTCCTTCATCGTCGCTGGGTCAAAATCCTGGAACTCCCTTCCTAACAGCATTGTGGGAGAACCTTCACCAGACGGACTGCAGTGGTTCAAGAAGGCGGCTCACCACCACCTTCTCAAGGGCAATTAGGGATGGGCAATAAGTGCTGGCCTTGCCAGTGATGCCCACATCCCATGAACGAATAAAAAAAAATACATAAATTATGAGGCTCCTGCCTGCTTTAGGCGGGCACGTCATCTGCCTGCAAAACCCTGCAGGTTAAAATTGGAAATGGTCCAGATGTGAGTGGATAAGTTACCTGTTGCCCCCTGCTCGGTTTCCACAGAACAGAAGAGTTAAAATCGAACCCCATATTTTATAGTTCCACTTTCATGCTGCTTACATTGCACACTACAATCTGTATCACCAGAGCACCATGAATGTGCAGCTTCCCACTTTCGACTTTCTAATGCCCAGAATGAGATGTAGAGCTAGTCAGTTGGTTTACTTTTCATTTAATTGCACCCATCTGCTTGTTTTCATGATTTCTCTGTTGGTGCAGCCACTGTTGAAACTGGAGACAATGGAGGTAATGGCTATTTTGGAGGAGATCAATTAGTGAGAGATCCAGGGAATGTACTTCTGACCACCAATGCTTTACTGCCCCAGTAAATTCATGTGGCACTGTGTTAAACTGTCTTACTATTGAGTCGAAGCTCTCTAAAAATTTGTATTTACACAGAAAGTTTCTGTTACGACGGATCATAAAAAAATGACCTCCTCAGCAGGGCTGGCCAAGTGATCTGTTTCTTCATGTCTCTCCCAAGAGCTGGTGTTCCACCAACCTGCCTCCACAAATCTCCCAAAAATCCACATATGTGTTCATCCCAGGACCCTTTACTCATTTACTCAGCTTTCTTTTATAAAATACTCACTTTAATACATCTCTCAGAATCATATCAAAGCACTTCACCTACAGTGAATTATTCTGAAGTGCTGTGACTGTTGTTATATAGTTTGGCAACCATTTTTCACACGGCAAGATCCCAAAAACAGCCATGAAGTGATTGACAAATTAATCTATTTTTGTGGTTTCGGTTGAGGGAGGAATGTTGACTAGGGCACATAGAACTCATTGCTTTGCTTTGAATGCCATGGAATCTTTAACATCGACCTAAACCACTGGAACAGCCACAGTTGAAGGGTATCAAAATAGTGGTGTCTTTGACTGGAATGGGACTTGAACCTTTAACTTTTTGATCCTGAGTGTTATCAACCAAGTCATATTGCCGTATTTAGGCTGAATGTGCATTGTCTGTGTGGGGTCTCATCTGTTGGGAGTGCCCATCAAGAAAATTTTGGAAAATCTCCCCTTTGATTTCTGTGGTGTTTTATTGATTAAATAGAATTTCTGCGTTAACAGTTTTGGAAGGAAAAACTACATTGGAGAATAAAGCAACAAATATTTAATTATATAAGAAACAAAGAACTCATGATGTCCCAAAGTGCTTTACATCCGATGAAGTACTTTTGAAGTGTAATGACAGTAGTCAATTTGCACACAGCAAAGTCCCACAAACAGCAATGAGATAAACTACCAAATAATCTGGTTATTGGTGATGTTGGATGAGGGATAAATATTGGCCAGGACATAGAGCAAACTCCCTCTGCTCTTCTTTGAATAGTGCCATGAGATCTTTTACATCCACCTGAGAGGGCAAACAGGGCCTTGGTTTAATGTCGCATCTGATAGAAGGCACCTTTGATAGTGCAGCATTCCCTCACTACTGCATAGAGGTGTCAGACGAGATTATGTACTCAAATATTTGGAGTTGGACTTGAACCCACAACCTTCTGACTCAAAGGCAAGAGTGCTACCACTGAGGCAAGATTGACATTCATGTAAATAGTTTGAAATATGAGGGTTTGGTGAGGAAAGAATAAAGTTATTTGCATCTCAAGCAAGTTTTATAAATAGATCAATAAATAGTGTTACATATATTAGGCCTATATCAATAAGCTGTGTAATTTTTTTTATCTCATGTTAACTATATGCTATATTGCCTCAATAAACCTGCTGCATTGCAGCATTTGGGCTGCACTAGAGCCATGCAGATCCATGACTACCTCTGAGCAATGCCATGAAAGTTCTGGCTGCACAGTGGAAGAGCCACAGTCATGACAATGGGAAAATATACAAAAAATAATGCCTCCCAGTCATAACTGTTCAAAAACAGCATTGCACTTTACAGCTGGTGACCATGCCAAATGTTATAGCAACATTCTTGCTAGTGTTATTACAGATAAAGTTTGCTGGATGGACCTTTTCCAAATACTTTCTGTTGAATTTAGATATATTTCTCCGCTGCATAATTCCGGGTTCATTTGCCATGGAATCTCAGGGGTCCAAGTATCAATGAAGTGCAATGATACTTTAAAATTTGATATCTTAATTCACTTTGCCCAAGAAAACTCAAGAGCAAGCCGACAAACACTAGACTGTAACTAAAGCCAGAATACTGCTGATTTGACTCATACAAGTAGGCATGTGCTATTTCACGTATGACAAGGTCAATTCCAGTTTTTTAAGCTCCCAAACTATGATAAACTATACTTAACTATGGTGACATTCATTGTACACAGTATGTTAACTGGAAGAAAAACAGGCCGCCTAGACTGAACACAACTGTAACCAGATGTGAAACTTAATGTAACCTCAATGAAGAGGTCATTGGGCCACATTTGTTCCCATAGTTTATTGGAGAAAAATGCTATTTACATTGTGATTGTAACATGCTGCTGGCTGTGGTTTGAGGAAATTACAATAGCTGTCTGGTAAAAACAGACTATTTACTTTAGTTACATGTTCTAGTTAATTATAGCCCTAATTTTTAATGGGCCAGGTAAACAACAAAGAGCTTCCTGAGTGTAATTGTGACAGAAAGAGATTGAATAATGGATTGTTGTGTGTAATTGTGTTTGGATATGTGCCACATTTCTGGAAAATCCTTATCCTGCATCTTGTGTACTAAAGCTTAGTGTGCAGACAAAGTAGGCCAGCATGGAGAGTTGTTGGGAAGTCATGAGGTAAGAATTACTGTGGACGCGAGCCACATTATTACGAATGAAGGGTGGACTTGGTTCTTTCTTCTCGGATTGAACCTTGATATTACAGTTTTAGTGTCAGAAGCAGTGTGCCGGGTATCAGTAAGTGACTCAGATAGCAAGGCTTCGTTCAGATAAAACAAATGCAGGTGAGCAGCCTGGAGCTGTCGGCAATGAAAAGAGAAGGATCGCTGCCAATAATGGAGTTCAGGAAGTATTGGAGCTCCAAAGCCCAACATATGGGAGCACAATCTTTTGATTGCTACTGGACATCAAGGACAAGACATGAAAACGGGGGACAAAACTTAGCACTAACTTTAACAACACAGACTAAGCCTCCAGAACAAATCAAACAAGCCTAGACTGAGATAGACGACTTGCAAATAAAAATGTTCTGGAAGTTGCTATCGCCTCCCTTCCTAAGTGTGTTTCCTATCTCATCTCAATATTCATGTTTACAGCATTTAAATTTAATTGTTATCTCTTTTCATCTGAATTTGCTATCTTTTGCAATATCTATATGTGAACCAACTAAAAAAGCTGGGACCCAAGTTTGAAGAAAAAACCCGGGGTTGGGAAGGGGAGGGGGCGGGGAGGGGAAATTATTCTTTTCATTCAGTAATGCTTAAAAGGAGTAATAATTATCATGGTATCATAGTAGGTACAGAACAGGAGGAGGCCATTCGGTCCATCGTGCCTGTGCTGGCACTTTAAAAGTCCTATCCAATTAGTCCCATTCCCTGCTCTTTCCCCATAACCATGTAATTTTTTCCTTTCAAGTATTTATCTAATTCCCTTTTGAAAGTTACTGTTGAATCTGCTTCCACCGCCCTTTCAGGCAGTGCATTTCAGATCATTACACCTCGATGCGTAAAAATATGTTTCCTCATGTCGCCTCTGGCTCTTTTGCCGATCACCTTAAATCTGTGTCCTCTGGTTATTGACCCTTCTGTCACTGGAAACAGTTTCTCCTTATTTACTCTATCAAAACCGTTCATGATCTTGAACACCTCTATTAAATCTCCCCTTAACCTTCTCTGTTTTAAAAAGAACAGCCCCAGCTTTTCCAGTCTCTCCACATAACTGAAGTCCCTCATCCCTGGTACCATTTTAGTAAATCTCCTCTGCACCCTCTCTAAGTCCATGACATCCTTCCTAAAGTGTGGTGCCAGAATTGAACACAGTACTCCAGCTGAGGCCTAACCAATATTTCATAAAGGGTTTAGCATAATTTCCTTGCTTTTTTACTCTATGCCTTTATTAAATCCCAGGATCCCATGTGCTTTTTTAACAGCCTTCTCAACTTGTCCTGCCACCTTTAAAGATTTGTATATGTGCTCCCCCAGGTCTCTCTCTGTTCCTGCACCACCTTTAAAATTGTACAATTTAGTTTATATTACCTCCCCTCATTCTTCCTACTTAAATACATCACTTCACACTTCTCTGTGTTAAATTTCATCTGCCATGTGTCTGCCCATTTCACCAGTCTGTCTGTTATATCATGAAAAGCCAGCAGACTTTTTATGATGTAACATAGTCCATTTATGGGCATGCCTGAAAGCCGCACACCAGATTCAGATACATATGAATAGCTGCCTGCACAGCAGAACTGGCGAGAAGATCGTGAGCAGTTTATGAGAAAGGTAATGTCCATCATGACTATGTGCAATATACTTATGTCCCTGTACAGTGTAATCATAAAAAAGTGCTTATGCTTGTTATCCCTGCAGTACAAGCTGGCCTTTAACAAGCAGGGAAGGATGGAGGTGGTATTTGTCAATTCTATGACTTTACCCCCTAAATTACCCCCTTACATTGCATAGCCACAATTGGAGAAGTTGAGAGCATAGGGGAAGGCAAATCCAGTGGTCACTGCTGATAATGTGGTATCGCCAGCAATGTTTGCAATAAGAACATAAGAACATAAGAAATAGGAGCAGGAGTAGGCCATCCGGCCACTCGGGCCTGTTCCGCCATTCAACAAGATCATGGCTGATCTTCTACCTCAACGCCATTATCCTGCACCATCTCCATATCCCTTGGTGCCTTTAATATCTAGAAATCTATTGATCCCTGATTTGAATGTACTCAATGACTGAGCCTCCACTGCCCTCTGGGGTAGAGAATTCTAAAGATTCACCACCCTCTGAGTGAAGAAATTTCTCCTCATCTCAGTCCTAAATGGCCTACCATTTATTCAGAGATTGTGACCCCTAGTTCTAGATTCCCTAGCCAGGGGAAACATTCTCCTTGCATCTACCCTGTTGAGCCCTGTAAGAAATTTGAATGTTTCAATGAGATCACCTCTCATTCTGCTAAACTCTAGAGAATACAGGCCTAGTCTGCTCAATCTCTCCTCATATGACAATCCCGCCATCCCAGGAATCAGTCAGGTGAACCTTCGTTGCACTCCCTCTATGGCAAGCATATCCTTTCTTAGGTAAGGAGACCAAAATTGTACACAATACTCCAGGTGCGGTATCACCAAGGCCCTATGTAATTGCAGTAAGACATGTTTACTCCTGTACTCAAATCCTCTTGCAATAAAGGCCAACATACCATTTGCCTCCCTAATTGCTTGCTGCACCTTGCATGTTAGCTTTCAGTGACTCATGTACAAGGACACCCAGGTCCCTTTGAACATCAGCATTTCCCAATATCTTACCATTTAAAAAATACTCTGCATTTCTGTTTTTCCTACCAAGGTGGATAACTTCACATTTTTCCACATTATATTCCATCTGCCATGTTCTTGCCCGTTCACTTAGCCTGTCCCCTTGAAGCCTCTTTGCATCCTCCTCACAACTCATATTCCCACCCAGTTTTGTGTCATCAGCAAACTTGGAAATATTACATTTGGTCCCTTCATCCAAATCATTGATATAGATTGTGAATAGCTGGGGCCCAAGCACCGATCCCAGTAGTACCCCACTAATCGCAGTCTGCCAACCTGAAAAAGACCTGTTTATTCCTACTCTCTGTTTGCTGTCTGTTAACCAATTCTCAATCCATGCCAGTATATTACCCCTAATTCCATGAGTTCTAACTTTGTTCACCAACCTCCTGTGTGGGACCTTATCGAAAGCCTTCTGAAAATCCAAATACACCACATCCACTGGTTCCTCCTTATCTATTCTACTAGTTACATCCTCAAAGAACTCCAATGGGTTTGTCAAACATGATTTCCCTTTCATAAATCCATGTTGACTCTGCCAAATCCTATTATTTTTTAAGTGTCCTGTTATCACATCCTTTGCAATAGATTCTAGCATTTTCCCTACTACTGATGTCAGGCTAACAGGTCTGTAGTTCCCTGTTTTCTCTCTCCCTTCTTTCTTAAATAATGGGGTGACATTTGCTACCCTCCAATCTGCAGGAACCATTCCAGAATCTATAGAATTTTGGAAGATGACAACCAATGCATCCACTATCTCTATAGCCACCTCTTTCAAAACCCTGGGATGTAAATCATCAGGTCCTTGGGATTTATCAACTTTCAGTCCCATTAATTTCTCTAGTACTATTTTTTAATAATACTAATTTCCTTCAGTTTCTCATTCTCGCCAGACCCTTGGTTCTCTAGTATTTTTGGGAGGTTTTTTGTGTCTTCTTCCATGAAAACAGACAAGTATTTGTTTAATTTCTCTGCCATTTCCTTATTCCCCATTATAAATTCTTACGTCTCTGTCTGTAAGGGACCTACATTTGCCTTGGCCAGTCTTTTCCTTTTTACATGGAAGCTTTTTCAATCCATTTTTATATTTCTCGCTTTAATCTCATATTCTATTTTTATATTTATGCTCTTATTCTATTTTCCCTTTCTTTATCAATTTCTTGTTCCTTTTTTGCTGAATTCTAAAATGCTCCCAATCCTCAGGCTTACTGCTTTTTCTGGCAACTTTATATGCCTCTTTCTTTGATTTAATACTATCTTTAATTTCTCTTGTTAGCCACGGTTGAACCATTTTTCCTGTTGGGTTATTGTGCCTTAAAGGAAGGTATATTTGTTGCAAATTATGTATTAATTCTTTAAATGCTAGCCATTGCCTGTCTACCATCATACCTTTTAATGTAGTTCCTCAACCACAGTCAACTTGTGCCTCATACCTCCATAGTTTCCTTTGTTTAGATTTAAGACCCTAGTTTCGGATTGAACTACATCACTTTCAAACTTAAAGAAGAATTCTATCATATTATGGTCATTCTTCCCTAAGGGGTCCTTTACAACAAAATTATTAATTAACCCTTTCTCATTGCACAATACTAGATCTAAAATAGCCTATTCCCGAGTTGGTTCCTCAACATCTAGAAAACCATCTCATATACATTCCAGGAATTCATCCTCCACAGTATTAGTGTTAATTTGGTTTGCCCAATCTATATGTAGATTAAAGTCCCCCATGATTACTGTATTACCCTTGTTACATGCACTTCTAATTTCCTACTTTATACCGTGCCCTATATTACCACTATTGTTTGGTTGCTGAAAACAACTCCCACCAATGTTTTCTGCCCCTTGCTGTTTCTTAGCTCCACTCAAACTGATTCTACATTTTGATCTTCTGAGCCAAGATCCTTTCTCACTATTGTACTGATCTCATCCTTTATTAACAGAGCTACTCCACCTGCTTTGCCTTTTAGCCTGTCCTTCCTAAATGTTGAATATCCTTGAATATTCAGTTCCCAGCCTTGGTCACCCTGCAGCCACGTCTCCGTAATGGAAATTAGATCATACCCATTTACTTCTATTTGTGCCGTCAATTCATCTTGTTGCGAATGTTGCGTGCATTCAGATAAAGTACCTTTACTTTTGCCTTTTTAACGTTTTTACCTATTTTGATCTTATTTGTTGCTGGCCTTTGTTTCCGCTGCCTTCCAATTTTGTTACTACTTTTCTGCCTTCCACTTCCAGCTTTGTTACTCTCCCTTCTGAATCTCCTCTCAGGTTCCCATCCCCCTGCCAAGATAGTTTAAACCCCCCCCCCCCTCCCCAGCAGCACTAGCAAACCTCCCCGCAAGGATATTAGTCCCGGCCTTGTTGAGGTGCAACCCGTCTGGCTTGTACAGGTCCCACCTCCCCCAGAACCGGTCCCAATGTGGACACTCAGTGATACATACATATTATAGCCTATTTTGACAGTGTTCAGTATTTAACATTATCTAATAGTAATGTTAACATACCAATTATTCTATTCACTAAACAATGAGAATCCAATGGAACAAGAGGCTATGACTGCAAATGTAAAGCCAGCTCTCACACATCCACATGACACACTCACATAGGAAGAACATAAGAAAATAAGAAATAGGAGCAGAAGTAGGCCATATGGCCCCTCCAGCCTGATCCCCCATGCACTAAGATCAAGGCTGATCTTCTACCTCAACTCCACTTTCCCGCTCTATCCCCATTGCACTGCTCATTCACAACCGCACCCTCCCAGCATTACTTTGGGCCCTCATAGGAAAAAGTTGATTCAGGGTACTTTCTGTCACCAGCCACACCTGAAGCAAACATCAGGCCTGAAATACACACCTAGAAGGATGGCAGTGAGATAGGCAAAAAGGTCACAAGGTAAGACAAGGAGCACTCTTAATAGTTAGTGAAATCTGGACAATAGTCATGGGCCCTGCTGTAGCATTTCAAGTGTAAGGAATCTTACAACACCAGGTTATAGTCCAACTGTTTTATTTGAAAATCACAAGCTTTCGGAGGCTTTCTCCTTCGTCAGGTGACACTCGCTCACCTGATGAAGGAGAAAGCCTCCGAAAGCTTGTGATTTTCAAATAAAACAGTTGGACTATAACCTGGTGTTGTAAGATTCCTTACATTTGTCAATCCCAGTCCATCACTGGCATCTCCACATCGTGGCATTTCAAGAGCAGACTTCCCACAACTAGCCTTCAAAAGAAGGATCGTGTGTAAGCATAAAATGTACACCATTGCTGCAATCTGTGCACAACACACTGCAAGATGATGTAGCTGCTGGAGGAGTCCATTTCAGCAGCCAGCAGCAACGTGTTGCATGATGGAGCCGATGTTTGCACAGCACTCTGTTACTGCCTGCTTGGCAACTACTGTGGAGATCTCTCTGGGGCAGAGAGAAGCCACCGTAGGAGCATTTGTCATGGATGTGATGCAATTGAGGTGCTGGGATCGAAAATCGAAGATGTGATAATGGAAATCTTCAACAGAGAATCCAGCCAGCCACAATGAAGTGATTCAGAGACCTGGTGATGTCCTGTCCTTTGCCAGCTCAGTTGGCTACATGAGGAATTGACTTCCAGGGAGGTAATGTGTGCTGGAGCACAGAGTCTTGCTGGCTCTCAGCTCAATGCCAGTCTTGTGCCATCATATAACTGAAACACCCCAACAAGTACATCAAAGTACAGCCCTGTGCAGATAAGAGTCCGTTGGGATCACTAACCCAAGGAGTTACCAAGCTATTGCATTCCCAAGAAGCAGATGAGGCCACCACAAGGCCATCCACTACACCTACCTCTTCAGTTAGCTGGTCCAGTAGGACAGAGATGTCCAAGGTTTTATATTTGTGGGTATGATAGCGCGACATTAGCCTGTTTTACATCTTTGTTGATTTTTATTTCTTTTAACTTCAATGGAAATAAAAATCAGGAGAGATGCAAAATGGGCTGCCGACTTGCTATCACCAGTTTCACACTATCGCACAAAGTCAAGACCTATTCCAAGGAGTGGGAGCACATACTCAATGGAAAGATGTTAAAGGTGTGAATGAATAGAGAGACCTAAGAGCTTAAATACATAATTTTTTGATAATGTGAGTGCATGTAGATAAAGTTACAGAAAAGACAATAGCATTTTGGGGTTCATAAATTGGGGCATAGTGCAAAAGAGTAAAGAATTAATGATAAATTTATACAGAACATCGGTTAGCCCAAAGTTAGGGTACTGCATGCAGTTTTGGATACCCCATCATAGAAAGGACATTAAAGTCATAAAGAGTGCTCAATGAGAATTTATCAGGATGATGCCGGAGATGGGAAAATATAGTTATGAGGAGAGACTTGAGATACTGGGACTATTTCCATTGGAACAGAGAAGGTTAAGAGGGGATTTAATATAGATTTTAAAAATTATAAAGGGGCTTTAATATGGTAAATAGGATAAGACTATTTCCTCTGGTTGGAGAGTCAGTGATGAGGGGATAATCGATTTAAAACTGTCACTAAGGAGTGGGCTTCAGGAAAATTTCTTTATACAGAGAGTTGTTAGAGTATGGATGCTTTGCTACAGGGAATAGATCAAACAGA
Source organism: Heptranchias perlo (assembly GCF_035084215.1). Taxonomy (NCBI): domain Eukaryota; kingdom Metazoa; phylum Chordata; class Chondrichthyes; order Hexanchiformes; family Hexanchidae; genus Heptranchias; species Heptranchias perlo. The sequence goes on along the minus strand of NC_090330.1, from coordinate 75,382,642 downwards.
AACCATTGCATTTATTGAGGGAAAAGTGAATAAACAATTGAAGCAGAGGAACATACACGGTTATGGGGCGAAAGTGGGGCAGTAGGATTAGTTTCCATCTAGCAAGGAGCCGGTGCAGGCATGCTGATCCAAATGGCCTCTTTCTGTACTGTAAACTTCTACAGTTCTAACACTGAAAACAGCCAGTAAAACAAAGATACTACTTCCTCAGGTTATAGTCCTGGACAGTCCAAGAGTAGACATTGGCTATTCACCTCCAGAACCTCTCCTCTCTCTGCTGCCTGTAAGAGTCTGAAATGAAATAAATTTGCGCAGTCTGGTAGGCAAGAGCCTATAATTGAACTTTCCTGAGGTTGGGAGTGAGGCTTGTTGCTGAGGCAGAGTAGAGGAAACTTTGCTCTGAACCTGATCTGATGCTAAACCGAGTAATGGAACGTGTTCCATAAGAAGATAAAAACATAAGAAATAGGAGCAGAAATAGGAGTAGGAAGAGGCCAAACTGCCCCTCGAGCCTGCTTTGCCATTCAATAAGATAATGGCTGACCTTCTCCCTCAACTCCATTTTCCTGCCCTATCCCCATATCCTTTGACTCCCTTAGTGTCTAAATATATATCGATCTAAGCCTTGAATATACTCAATGACTAAGCATCCATAGCCCTCTGGGGTGGAGAATTCCAAAGATTCACAACCCTCTGAGTGAAGATTTTTTTCCTCATTTTGGTCCTAAGTGGCTGACCCCTTATCTTGAGACTATGACACCCTAGTTCTAGACTGTCCAACCAGGGGAAACAGCCTCTCAGCATCTACTCTGTCAAGCCCTCTAAGAATTTTATATGTTTCAATGAGATCACCTCTCATTCTAAGCAATCTCTCCTCCATAGGATAACCCTCTCATCCCAGGAATCAATCTAGTGAACCTTTGTTGCACCCTCTCTAAGGAGAGCAAAACTGTACACAGTACTCCAGGTATGGTCTCATAGCACTATATAATTGCAGCATGACATTCTTACTCTTATACTCCAACCCCCTTGCAATAAAGACTAACATACCGTTTGCCTTCCTAATTGCTTACTGTACCTGCATGTTAACTTCCCGTGATTCGTGTACAAGGACGCCCAAATCCCTCTGACAACCAACATTTCTTAGTGTCTCACCTTTTAAAGAATATTTTGCTTTTCTATTCTTCCTACCAAAGTGGATAATTTAATATTTCCTCACCTTATACTCCATCTGCCATGTTCTTGTCCACTCACTTAACCTACCTATATCCCTTTGCAGCCTCCTTGTGTCCTCCTCATAGCTTACTTTCCCACCTAGCTTTGTAACGTCAGCAAACTTAGATACATTACACTCGGTCCCCTCATCTAAGTCATTGGTAGAGATTGTAAACAGCTGAGACCCAAGCACTGATCCTTGCGGCACCCCGCTAGTTAGGAAGTGGCCCTGGAAATAGTGGATGCATTGGTGATCATCTTCCAAAATTCTATAGACTCTGGAACAGTTCTTACAGATTGGAGGATGGCAAATGTAACCCCACTATTTAAAAAAGGAGGGAGAGAAAGAACATGGAATTACAGACCAGTTAGCCTAACATCTGTAGTGGGGAAAATGCTCGAGTCTATTCTAAAAGATGTGATAACAGAACACTTGGAGGGCATTAACGGAATTGGACAAAGTCAGCATGGGTTTATGAAAGGGAAACCATGCTTAACAAATCTACTGGAGTTTTTTGAGGATGTAACTAGTAGAATAGATAGAGGAGAATTAGTGGATGTGGTGTATTTGGATTTTCAGAAGGCTTTTGATAAGGTCCCACACAAGAGGTTAGTGTGCAAAATTACAGCACATGGGATTGGAGGGAATATACTGGCATGGATTGAGAATTGGTTGACAGACAGGAAACAAAGAGTAGGAATAAACGGGTCTTTTACCGGGTGGCAGGCAGTGACTAATGAGGTACTGCAGGGATCAGTGTTTGGCCCCAGCTATTCACAATATATATCAATGATTTGGATGAGGGAACTTGTTGTAACATTTCCAAGTTTGCAGACGACACAAAGCTGGGGTGGAATGAGAGCTGTGAGGAGGATGCAAAGAGGCTCCAATGTGACTTAGACAAGTTGGGTGAGTGGGCAAGAACATGGCAGATGCAGTATAACATTGATAAATGTGAGCTTATCCACTTTGGTTGTAAAAACAGAAAGGCAGATTATTATCTGAATGGTGATAGATTGGGAAAAGGGGAGGTGCAACGAGACCTGTGTGTCCTTGTACACCAGTCGCTGAAAGCAAACATTCAGGTGCAGCAAGCAGTTAGGAAGGCGAATGGTATGTTGGCCTTCATTGCAAGAGGATTTGAGTACAGGAGCAAGGATGTCTTACTGCAGTTATACAGGGCCTTGGTGAGACCACATCTGGAATATTATGTGCAGTTTTGGTCTCCTTATCTGAGGAAGGATGTCCTTGCCATGGAGGGAGTGCAACGAAGGTTTACCGGACTGATTCCTAGGATGGCAGGACTGACGTATGAGGAGAGATTGGGTCGACTAGGCTTATATTCACTAGAGTTTAGAAGAATGAGAGGAGATCTCATTGAAACATATAAAATTCTAACAGGACTAGACAGACTAGATGCAGGGAGGATGTTCTCGATGGCTGGGAATCCAGAACCAGGGGTCATAGTCTCAGGATATGGGGAATGCCATTTAGAAATGAGATGAGAAGAAATTTCTTCACTCAGAGGGTGGTGAACCTGTAGAATTCTCTACCACAGAAGGCAGTGGAGACCAAGTCATTAAATGTATTCAAGAAGGAGATAGATATATTTCTTAATGCTAAAGCGATCAAGGGATATGGGGAAAAAGCGGGAATAGGGTATTGTGTTCGACAATCAGCCATCATCATTTTGAATGGCGGAGCAGGCCCGAAGGGCCAAATGGCCTACTCTAGCTCCTATTTTTTATGTTTCTATGTTTCTATGTTTCTACAACCTGCCAACCCGAAAATTACCTTTTATTCCTACTCTCTGTTTTCTATCCATTAACCAATTCTCAATCCATGCTAATATATTACCTCCAATCCCATGAGCCCTAATCTTGTGTAACAACCTCTTGTGTGGCACCTTATCAAATGCCTTTTGAAAATCCAAATATACATCCACTGGTTTCTCCTTATCTAACCTGCCAGTTACAACCTCAACAAGCTCTAATAGATTTGCCGAACACAAATTCCCTTTCATAAAACCGTGTTGACTCTGCCTAATCATATTATGATTTACTAAGTGCCCTGTTACTACGTCCTTAATATTAGATTCTAGCATTTTCTAGCATCTACTACTGATGTCAGGCTAACTGGCCTGTAGTTCCCTGTTTTCTCTCTCCCTCCTTTCTTGAATAGCAGGATTACATTTGCTACCTTCCAATTCATGGGGACTGTTCTGAAATCTAGGGAATTCTGAAAGATCAAAACCAATGCATCCACTATCTCTGCAGCCACCTCTTTTAAAACCCTAGGATGTAGGCCATCAGGTCCAGGGGGTTTGTCAGCTTTTAGTCCCATTAATTTCTCCAGTACTTTTTCTTTACTAATCTTAATTGCTTTAAGTTCCTTACTCTCATGAGAACCTTGGTTCCCCACTATTTCCGATATGTTTTTTGTGTCTTCCACTGTGAAGACAGATATAAAATATTTGTTTAATGTCTCTGCCATTTCCTGATTTCCCATTATAATTTTCCTTGTCTCTGCCTCTAAGGGACTCTCGTTTACTTTCATTAATCTCTTCCATTTTACATCCTTGTAGAAGCTCTTATAATCTGTTTTTCTATTTCTTGCTAGTTTACCCTCATATTCAATTTTCTCCCACTTTATCAACATCCTTTGCTGATTTCTAAAACCTTCCCGATCCTCAGGCTTACTACTCTTTTTGGCAACATCGTAAGCCTCTTCTTTTAATCTAATACTATCCTTAGCTTCTCTAGTTAGCCACAGTTGGATTATTTTTCCCATGGAGTTTTCATTCCTCAAGGAATGTATATTTGTTGAGAATTATGAATTATTTCTTTAAATGTTCGCCATTGTTTATCTACCATCATATCTTTCAATCTAATTTCCCAATCTACCTTAGCCAATTCGCCCCTCATACCTACTTGTAGAATCATAGAATCATAGAATGGTTACAACACAGAAGGAGGCCATTCGGCCCATCGAGCCCATGCCAGCTCTTTGTAAGAGCAATCCAGTTAGTCCCATTCCCTTGTGCTTTCCTCGTAACCCTGCAAATTTTTTCCCTTCACATATTTATCCAATTCCTTTTTGAAAGCCACAATTGAATCTGCTTCCATCATCCTTTTAGGCAATGCATTCCAGACCAGTAATTGGCTTTGTTTAAATTTAAGACCCTAAAACACATATGAAATTCTATCATATTATGATCACTCTGCCCCAGAGGATCCTTAACTATAGGATTACTAATTAACTCTGTTTCATTACACAATACTAGATCTAAAATAGCCTGGTTCCTTGACATATTCTTCTAGAAAACTGTCCTGAATGCATTCCATGAACTTGTCCTCAAAACTACTTTTGCCAATTTGGTTTGCCCAGTCTATATGAAGATTAAAGTCCCCCACAATTATTGCATTACCCTTGTTACATGCTCCTCTAATTTCCTGATTTATACTCTGTCCAACACTATAACTACTGTTAGGGGGTCTATAAACTACTCCCACCAGTGTTTTCTGTTCCATTCCTAGGTCCAAGCCCCACGCCTTCAGGAGCTACAAAATTCCCAAAAAGAGATCCTGTATGAATAATAGTTCATTACCCTTCAGGATACTTAGTGGTTGATTTTAACCCTGCACACGTTTCGAGTGGGCAGGAAGGCAGAGCAATTTGAAACACACTCGCTGATCCAGGTATTTTAACTATTGGGCCTCATTTATGCCACATAAATGTCCCCGGTCTACTTCCCACCCAGAACATTGGAGAAGAGGATGCAGTTTAGCTGCCAGTAGGAAACGATCAGGTGGGTGTTGACCACCTGCTGGAATGCAGGTAAATGGTCGGGAGCACTCCTGTTTCTCCTGGCCCCACAATGGAATTTTTTCACTTACCCGGAGGTCCTTTTAGCCCTTACCATTAGTTGCTGACCTGCTCAGTTCCCAGTTAAGATGCCATCATGGTCTTATCGATGCCATGGGACCCTGATTAGCATTTTTACATAAGGCTCCCGTCTGAGTCCGGCAGCCACCTCATCCACTGCTAAAACCAGCAGTGTTAAAATCAAACATTGGCAGGAACGGAGCGGGAAATGGAGCCGCTCCATTTTAACTTCTCGCTCTTTCCATTCCTGCCAAATGGCGAGCGTTAAAATCCCCCCTTACACATTGTGGTCTAGTCTGATTTCCAAGTCAGAGTTTGCTTGCTTGTGCAGCACAGTGACTTTGATTTAAACAGGATTTGAACATATTCAGACTTCTAATTAGACACTATTTAATCTCTATAATTTCTCAGTCAAACAGCTAGGCAGACATATCAATTTAGATTATATTTTATGCATGCAAAAATCTCAGAACAAAGGATTTTAACAGATTATTTAATACAACTTAAGGTTAATCCCAGATACTAAGACAAAAAAATGTTTGAAGTAGAATTCATCTGTAATGAAGTGATAAGAAACAAGGGCAATAATGATAAAATAATTTACATTTCAGTTAAACACATCTTTTATTTTTAAATGTGACTTTAAAAGATAATCAAAGAATCTTGTGTTGGAAAACAAAAATAAGCTTTGAATTTACTGTAGAATCATAGAATCTTACAGGAGCATTCGCCACATCATGCCTATGCTGGCTCTTTGAAAGAGCTATCCAATTAGTCCCACTACCTTGCTCTTTCCCCATAGCCCTGCAAACCTTTGCCTTTCAAGTATGCACTGTGAGTAATGTTATCACACAGATGCTTAACACATTAATATCTGTCTTCTATCACCTGTTTCAACAGAGGCTGCAAATTTAAGTTTAAATTTAAAGTAAATAGATATCTCACTCACAGTGATTTTTAGGCTTATGGAGTTGTTCCATAAATAAAATGCAGCACATTATCAATGTATTTAATTGTTTTTTTATCCCCTTCCTCATGTTCTCTCCCAAAGTAAAATGGGCTCCCAACTGGCAAGAGTTCTATTGTGCCTGATGACAGTGGAGGGTAGGGTTTCATCACATGACCTACTGCCTCCCAGTTCTCCGCCCTTACACTCCCATCATTGGCTGCCCAACACGTCCATCCTCATGATGTACTGCCTTCCCATGCCAATTTGAAAGTGTACAGACTGTTCATTACCCGATTGAATAATTCTTGACTGTCAATCAAAAAGCCTTATTTCCCCTCTCCAATTTTTCTCCCAGGTTGCTCACAGCAGCGTCCTGAAGATTATTTTTTAATTCCTGGAGACTCCAGGACAATTCTGGATGGTTGGTAACCCTAGTGAAGGGAAGATTAGGGAGGTGGCATGGCTGAAAACGTAGGTTTTGAGAAGGCTTTTGAAGGTATGGGAGATGTAGCGAGATTAATGGATTCAATGTGGAAGTTACAGATTCTGTGGGGGCAAGACAGCTGAAGGTTGTAGCACTGATGGTGAAGTTGAGGATGAGATGAAGAAGCTAATTCAGCCCATCTTAATTCATCCATCCAAAAAGATCCTAAAGTACTCTGACTGTAGCATCCAACTGTGTTTCTTAAATGATTTCAGGACTTTCACCTCCTCTATTTTATCTGAAAGTCCATTCCATGTATGGATCACTCTTTGTGTGAAGAAGAACTTCATGATATCAGTCATCAATTTGCCTTTTACTAGCTTGAACCCATAGAACCATAGAATCATAGAAAAGATACAGCACAGAAGGGGGCCATTCGGCCCATCGTGTCCGCGCCAGCTCGAAGAACAACCAGGTGCCCATTCTAATCCCACTTTCCAGCACCCAGTCCATAGCCCTGCAGCTTACAGCATTTTAGGTGCAGGTCCAGGTACTTTTTAAAAGAGTTGAGGGTCCCTGCCTCCACCACCAATTCGGGCAGTGAATTCCATACACCCGCCACCCTCTGGGTAAAAAAGTTTTTCCTCCTGTCCCCTCCAATCCTTCTGCCAATCAGCTTAAATCTCTGTCCTCTAGTTCTTGAACTCTCCGCTCGGCGAAACAGGTACTTCCTGTCTACTCTATTTAGGCCCCTCATAATTTTGTACGCCTCAATCAAGTCTCCCCTCAGCCTCTTCTGCTTCAAGGAAAACAATCCCAGCTTAACCAATCTCTCCTCGTAGCTGCAATTTTCAAGCCCTGGCAACATTCTTGTAAATCTTCTCTGCACTCTCTCCAGAGCAATTGCGTCCTTCCTGTAATGTGACCAGAACTTTTTTTTATTCGTTCATGGGATGTGGGCGTCTCTGGTGAGGCCAGCATTTATTGCCCATCCCTAATTGCCCTTAAGGAGGTGGTGGTGAGCCACCTTCTTGAACTGCTGCAGTCCGTGTGATGAAGATGCTCCCACAGTGCTATTAGGAAGGGAGTTCCAGGATTTTGACCCAGCGACGATGAAGGAACGGCGATATATTTCCAAGTCGGGATGGTGTGTGACTTGGAGGGGAACGTGCAGGTGGTGTTGTTCCCATGTGCCTGCTGCCCTTGTCCTTCTAGGTGGTAGAAGTCGTGAGTTTGGGAGGTGCTGTTGAAGAAGCCTTGGCGAGTTGCTGCAGTGCATCCTGTGGATGGTACACACTGCAGCCACAGTGCGCCGGTGGTGAAGGGAGTGAAAGTTTAGGGTGGTGGATGGGGTGCCAATCAAGCTGCTGCTTTGTCCTGGATGGTGACGAATTTCTTGAGTGTTGTTGGAGCTGCACTCATCCAGGCAAGTGGAGAGTATTCCATCACACGTCCACTTGTCCTATTCTCACAATTTAGCTTACTTTTCAGGGTTTATCTTCTCCACATTATTTACTATCTAATGTACCTCTGTAAGATCACACCTCAGGCACGTCCTTTCAAGGCTGAAAAGCCCAAGTTTCTTTAGTCTTCGCTCATAACTCAAATCTTTACACTAAGGATTAGCCTCATGGCTCTTCTCTAAATGGCCTTCAGTGCCTGAATCTTGGGACTCGATATTAGCAGGGCGGTGGGTTCTCAGCGGGGGGGTCGACTGGGTAATGTGCCCGGTGAAATCAGTCTGCTCCGCTCGGAATCGCAGGCTAATTGGAGCCACTTACCTGTGCTTCTGGGTTTCCCGCTGGTAAGCTGCGCGGCGGCCGGACTGCACATGGGCAGCAAGGTCTGCCAGCTGGAGGAGCCCTATTTTAAAGGGGCAGTCTTCCACAGACTGATGCTGCAGGAATTAGGAAAAATTATAGCATGGAGCAGCCCAGGGGGAAGGCTGCTCCCAGGTTTAATGATGTCTCATTCCAGGTATCATTGGATGGGGTGAGGAGGAGGGGGAGGGCAGAGATCTTTCCCCCGGCGGGCGGGAGGAAGCAGCCTGTCGCTGCCACCAAGGTGTCCTGGCTCGAGGTGGCAGAGGAGGTCACCAGCACCACCAACATATCGCCCACCTGCATACAGAGCAGGAGGCACTTCAATCACCTAAGTCGGTCAGCCGAAGTGAGTACACTTACTCATTCCCCTCCCCTCCGTCTGACACATCACCGCCCCCACCCCACATCTCCTTCTGCACTGCCAACACTACTCTGTCACATCACCCCTCACACCCACTCAAAGCTCATCCTTATCTTACCTGCACTTACTCACCTCGCCAGTACTCATCCCACCACTACCACTCAACCCAATCCTCATACAATCTCATGGCTCTATCTCATACTCACCCTCTCGTGCATCTATTTCATGGTCAGCCTTACTCAACCTTCCACTACCTGTGCTGCAGCCACAGGGCATGCATCACATATGTGCAGTAGGAAGCGTAAGGCAAACATGTCGTGAGCATGAAGGGGATGCACAAGGGTGTTTGAGGGTTTGTCATGGTATTTACCGATATTTAATTTCTGATCAACTCACATCACATATTATATTGGCACCACTACTGCCACGTCTTTGCGAATCTTGTCTGGTTTGTGCAATAATGCCCTTTCCTGAGGATCACTATGAAGACCCACAATTGATGCCACCCATTGTGTCACTGCAGAGTGGGTGTAAGTGTATTTGCAGGGCTCTTTTGTGCAGACGACTGAGAGACGTCGGCGATGTCCCCGGTGGCACCCTGGAAGGATGCGGAGGAGAAGTTGTTGAGGGCAGTGGTGACTTTGACAGCGACAGGTAAGAAGATGGTGCTCGGGCCAGCCGGGAGCAGCTCGGCATGAAGGAGGCTGCAGATGTCCACGACTACATGTCGAGTGACTCTGAGCCTCCATGTGCACTGCTGCTCAGAGAGGTCCAGGAAGCTGAGCCTCGGTCTGTGGAACGTATGGCGAGGGTAGTGCCCTCTGCGACGCATCTCTCTCTGCGGTTGCTCTCCCTCCTGCTGTGCAGGTGGATGTGTCACAGCACTCTGGTGTGGAGCTCCACGTGTCAGAGGTGGACAGCCTGGCCGGCGAGGCTGGTGATGCTGTTCGCCCTCCGAGGAGGTCATGACTGCAGCTATGGCGGCCCCCATCCGGAAGATGTACGTCTGAGGGGGTCCGCAAGGTAGGTAAATGTGTCTGGACACCGGGGTAAGTGTGCAAGTTTGTGAATGTTATTGTTAGGAGGAGGGTGGTGGAGGCCAAACTTTGTCCCAAGTGACAGAGTGGCCTCCTGCAATGAATGAGGGTCTCCCCCCTCCCCCACCTGTCAAATGGACCTTTGCAGCTGCCACAGGCTGATAGCTGCAACACATCCATTTCAACTGGGAGTGTTTCCCCCAGTACGGGAAACAGTCTCAGTTGATTTCAAAATCCCAGCCGTCCTAAAATATCAGGTCAATCAGGTCTGTAAACGACCTGAAGTACCTGTTTAAGTACTTTAAGCAGCACCCCGCCGGCTTTAATTGCCGGTGGGAGTCCCACATGCAGGGGCTGTGCGCGCATGTCAGCGCGTCACTGGGGAACCCGGAAGTGGGCGGGTTGGAGCTGGGCTCCAGACCCGCCCCGGGAATCCCCGATTTTCGTAGCCCCCCGCCACGAACGCACCCAATCGCGGGTGCGAAAATCGAGCCCTTGGTGACCACAATTGGACACAGTGCTCAAAGTGCAGTCTGACTAGAGCACTGTATTGTTTGATCATGACTTCCTCTGGGCTGTATTTTATTGTTTTTACTACATAGTTCAATATTCTGTTGGCTTTGATGATTGCTCTTTCACATTGGTTGGAGATGTTGAGCGCTGGGTCTATTAAGACTCAGAGTTTTCTTTCAACATCCTTAGCTATTACAATGACAGTCGGCAGTCTTGGTGTGGGATTTAAAGCTCAACTCAGCGCAGAACCCTAATTGAGCTTGCTTGAGCATCCAGGAAACTCACTGCTGACCTGAGGTCAGATAGGCAGTCAGACTGCACGGTGACAGTCTTGGAATCTGGAGACAGATGGAGAGGTTTAGCTCGGTATCATCGGTATACTTATAACATCTGACCTGATCAATGTGCCACATGTGCAAATGGAGAATATTACACAATTCTATGCGTTGAATTTAAATAGCAGTTATGTTGGCATTAACAAGCATGGGCTCAGCACTGTATTGTCAACCAGCCACTTTGTACCAGTGGGCATTCTGTCGCATGTGATGAAGCCAAGGCAAAATGTGCTCTCCAGCTTTTGCGAACTTATTCACTTTTAATGTACAAATACAGTGTGTGCTAATAATATCAGTAATTCCTAGGCTCTTCTAGTCACTTTATGACATTGAAAAGTTAATGTAACAAATGAACGAGTTGGGGATAGTGGCTACTCGCAGCTAATTTTTTTCTGGTATAGCTTTTCTTGACCTATTCCATTTGCCCTCCTCTCATATGAGCTTAATCTCTGGAATATTTAGAAAGACTCTAATAGAGGCATAGGATGCTTAAGTTTAGGAATACTCTTCTTTCCATTGAACCAAAACTGCACTGAAATTGCTGAAAATGTTGCATTCGTTCATTTAAACCTGTTGATTAAGAGAACACATTATATCATCTGACAACTGGACATCCTATAGATCATAGAATCATAGAATGATACAGCACAGAAGGAGGCTATTCAGCCCAACGTCCCAGTGCCAGCTTTTTGAAAGAACTGTCCCATTTGTCCCATTCCCTTGCTCTTTCCCCATAGCCCTGCAAGTTTTTGCATTTCAAGTATTTATCCAATTCCTTTTGAAAGTTACTACTGAATCTGCTTCCACCACCCTTTCAGGCAGTGCATTACATGTCATAACAACTCGCTGTGTAAAAATGTTTTTCCTATTGTCGCTTCTGGATCTTTTGCAAATTACATTAAATCTGTGTCCTCTGGTTACCGACACTTCTGTCACTGGAAACAGTTTCTTCTTATTTATTCTATCAAAACCCTTCATGGTTTTGAACACCTCTATCAAATCTCCCCTTAACCTTCTCTGCTGTAAGGACAACAACCATTCTTTAGTCTCTCCACGTAACTAGGACAAGATGATTAGTTCAGTGTCTGTCTTTTGATATTTTTGGATCTTCACCGAGTATATTTCCTAAGTGATCATCCTTTTTCTTTTTAATAACCTCGCCATCTACTTTTGTTACAGCTGAAACTTTATCGGCTTAGAAATTTGGCCGTGGAGCCCTCCAATATGGTGGGCAAGAAGTGCACACTCATCACGAGCCAGAAGTGTGCCACCTGCCATATTGGTCAAGGCCAAATAATTGGTGTGCAGTGCCCACACCTGAAACAGGCGTTAAGCCCTTTGCATATGCAAATAAGGGACCTAACGCATGTTGAGGCCCTACTGCAGGAAAACCAGGTCTACATGCGGCATAACAGGCGGTCCCTTAAGGTAAGATTATAAAATATACATACCTGAATGTGGATACAAGAGGAGCAGGAGTGCTCCTCCCAACCCAACATTCTAAGAACGCGGGCCGCTGCAGGCCACCTCTTCACCTCCCTGATTGCCGCTGCTACCTCCCAGAAGTCAACGCTATCTCCCCGCAGCCAATGCCAACTCCCCACAGCCAATGCTACCTCCCACCTGCCCATCGCTGCCTACCAACCCGATCACTTACCTGAGGGCCACTGCGAGTGCTACAGTGGCCTGATCTTCCATCCTTCTTTGCTGGCGAGCTGTCTGTTACTATCTGCAGCTCACTGAATCGATGGTAGTGAGGCCCGAGGCCCAATATTGGGTGTGTGTCGGGCCTTACCATTCAGGTGCAGGGATCAATCCTTGCTCCTCCCCCCAATGCCCAAAAAAGAGCGTGCCAATATTTACATTCTTAGTATCAGAAATTTTGAACCGGCACAGCCAGGCTTGTGAAAAGGAAAGTGAAGTGTTAGTTCAGCTGTATTTTCAAGCAGTTCAAACAACATTCATTTTGCCAATAAATTACGTTATGAAGCAAATAAACAAATTATAAATCATCAGCATGTAATACTAACAAAAATAAAATTATTGCAGCAGAAGTTATCTTTCATAAACTAAGACTTTGTTTGGTTATTAATCACACCGAGTACAGTTGGACCCCTATTGTCATCTTCAGCGTGCAGGTCTAGAGCTTCACAATGTTTAATCTCTCTGGTGTTATTTATCACAGTTTATGATTCATACAGAGATACACTAGAAATGGTCACCACTTGCATGTTCCACTCGTGTCTCATCAATTAATCACTTAGTTAATTAATTACCACTGCCAAGTATAACTCCACAATAGTTTGTTTCTTTTAGCTTTTAGGAAAAATATTCAATCGGAAGGTTTTATACTTACTGCAAAAGGCAACATTCGGTGTCACAACAAGACTTTTACTTTTTATATTGGCTTCCTACATGTACATTCTCAAACATATTTTCTGAAGTCATTTTACATCTTAATTCCACAGTGCTTGCACGAGGAGTGCATTGATACATCCATGTTTCTTGGGTAACTGACCTTGTGCTGCAGGTCAGGAGTGTCATAGGAGCAGTTTCAGGCAGGAAAAGACCTTGGGTCCATCTAACCAATCCATCCACAGTATTCCCTTTTTACCTTTCTAATAATCCGGGATCCCATTTGTTAACAAGAACCTGTCTAGTTCCTTCTTGAAACCCATTAAGGTTTCTTGTTCCACCACCCGTGCTGGTAATCTGTTCCACATACTTACCAGCCTTTTAGTAAAGAAGTTAAGGCAATTTGTTTGGTCTTGGTTTCTGGGAGTTTGTTCGGCCTGCGGACTTGCCTTCTCTTAATTTAAAAGCTGACATTGTCCTGTGTGAGGTAAATGTTACCTCCTTAGAGAGTGTTCTCACATTTCTAATGAAATGGATTCTAAAAGAATGGGGTAAATTTTTCCTTTGTGCAGTGTTTGGGCGGCTGGCTGATAGAGCCTGCCGGCTGCCTGATTGTGCTGGTGAGAGGCCCAGTCCAATTTGAGGCCTGGGCCTCATTAACATAGGGCCAGCAGGCAGCGGATGGAAAATGAGTGCTCTGGAACAGCCTGCCGGCTCCGAGCCACCACAATATCGAGCACCCTTGCCTGCCTCCATATCCAGAAAAAGGTAGATCCGGGAGTGGGCTGGGGTGTACATCATAGGACCCCAAATTGCAAATTTATAAAGGCCCACCACCTGATAAAGGCAGGCACCCTGATCACCCAGCGGTAGGCATTTGGGAAGATAGTCTCGACCACGCTGTTGGCAGGGACAGAATAATAAGTCATACCCCACCAGTTTCGGGGTTCTACCACCCTGTTTCTGCTGATGGACGGCCAGAAAATCTCCCCCAACATGTTTAGGACCTCAATAGAGCTAGTAAATGGACTTTTTGTGCTAAATTTACAGTGTCACTAATGCAAAAGGGAATCTTTCTGTCTTTAGCTCCTTGGTAAAGAACTTCATGCACTAGGCAAGTAAATCAGGAACCTGGGTGCCTACCCCCTGCCCCTGTAATTTTCTATCCATTGGTTGGAAAATTGTGGGGAAACAAGTGTACCGATTCCGTATATACAAAATATACGGATAGAGAAAAGTCTAGCTGGTCCATTGAGTCTGTTCCATTCAACAACTAGGCAACACAACCCCCTTTACTCCCCACCCACCAGCAGTCATCTCCTGGGAGAGGCAAAAAAAAATTTTAAAACAAGCTAATTCAGGGAAAAAAAGAGCTCTGGGAAATTCCTCTCTGACCTCCTCGATGCATGGCATCCACCTGTGTGAACTCCGTGCCAGGAGTGCTACCGAATCCAGGGTGGGGAGTTACCTCCAGGTGGGCACCTGGAACAGGCACAAGCATTCAAATTACATTTAAATGAGGCAGGAAGGAAGAGCGCCCAGAATAATTAGGCCTTAGGCCTTGGACTAGCTCCTCTAAGATTGGAGGAGATGAGAGGGGCAGACAGTAAGGCCATGGAGGACCGGAAAATGTATGTTCATTTTTGTTACCATTAGATCTTGGGACTAGAGGGCATCTAACTAATATTTTTGGATAGCAACCAGAAGAAACCACAATCAATGGCCTTTCAGGCCTACAACACTGGTTGGATTTTGGCCCTGTTTTCTATGCACAAAGCCCTGTCAAGAGGCCGTGTCTGGAGTACATTAGACCTTGAGTAATGACCTGAACTTGCAAATTCAGGTGGATTCAGTTAAAGGCACTTTGTTGTGTATTGTCTGTTTTGTGCCTAGATTGGATTCAATGGGTAGCAAACCTTAAAATTGATTTTACAGCAAATTCTTCTTTGAATGAACCAAAGCAAATATTCCTGGTTGCTGTAAAATTTAAAAACCTGCCCTTAGTTCTGTTCTGGTCTGACAACAATTCAGCTTCAACATCCATCTTGACGAAATGAAAAGGGTAACTTTACGATTTGCAGGGGGATTGGAGAGCCTTGCCCACCAGAATTACATAGAATCATAGAATTTTAGAATGGTTACAGTATAGAAGGAGGCTATTTGGCCTCTCGACTCCGTATGGTTCTTTGTAAGAGTAATCTAGTTAGTCCCATTCCCCCACTCTTTCCCCATAGCCCTGCAAATTTTTTCCCTTCAAGTATTTATCCAATTCCTTTTGAAAGCCATGATTGAATCTGCTTCCACCACCTTTTAAGGCAGCGCATTCCAAATCATAACTATTTGGTGTGTGAAAAAGTTTTTCTTCATGTCACCTTTAGATCTTTTGCCAATCTGTGTCCTCTGGCTACCGACCCTTCTGCCAATGGGAACAGTTTCTCTTGACTTACTTTATCTAAACCCTTTGTGATTTTGAACACTTCTATCAAATCTCCTCTTGACCTTCTCTGCTCCTTTGAGAACAACCCCAGCTTCTCCAGTCTATCCACGCAACTGAAGTCCCTCATCCCTGGAACCATGCTAGTAAATCTTTTCTGTACCCTCTCTAAGGCCTTAACATCCTTCTTAAAGTGCGGTGCCCAGAATTGGACAGAATACTCCAGCTGTGGCCAAACCAGTGTTTTATAAAAGTTCAACATAACTTCCTTGCTTTTGTATTCTATGCCTCTATTTATAAAGCCTAGGATCCCATATACTTTTTAAAACACTTTCTCAACCTGCCCTGCCACCTTCAAAGATTTGTGCACATATACTCCCAAGTCTCTCTGTTCCTGCTCCCCCTTTAGAATTGTACCATTTAGTTTATATTGCCTCTCTTTGTTCTTCCTGCCAAAATGTATCACTTCGCACTTCTCAGTGTTAAATTTCATCTGCCATGTGTCTGCCCATTCCACCAGCCTGTCTATGTCCTCTTGAAGTCTATTACTATCCTCCTCACTGTTTACTACACTTGCAAATTTTGTGTAATCTGCAAATTTTGAAATTGTGCCCCATACACCAAAGTCCAAGTAATTAATATATATCTAAAAAAGCAGTGCTCCTAGTACCAACCCTTGGGGAACACCACTGTAGACCTTCCTCCAGTCCGAAAAACAATCGTTCACCACTACTGTCTGTTCCCTGTCACTTAGCCAATTTCGTATCCATGCTGCCACTGCCCCTTTTATTCCATGGGTTCAATTTTGCTGTCAAGCCTATTATATGCACTTTATCAAGCGCCATTTGAAAGTGCATATACACAACATCAACCGCATTGCCCTCATCGACCCTCTCTGTTACCTCCTTTCGGAAATTCGGATGCATGCTGTGCACGGTTTTTTGGCTGCTATTTTTAATGGTCAGAACATTACACTTAGCATGCCCCAAGTTGTGCCCCTAACCCAATGGAAGTAGAAAGACATTCTTATTAATAATAATAATAATTTTAAAAATATTATTATTGTTGTTGTTATTATTATTATTGTTATTTAACTACACTATCGCAAGTTACTTTTACTCTACCTACTTCCCACTGTTCCAGTCTCAGGGAAACCACCTCCATGTGCCTCTTTCCCCCTATACTAGTGCCAGCTTTGGCTCGGTGCTAGCCCTCTTGCATCTGAGTCAGAAGTTAGGTTTGCTCAAGCTACACTCCAGACACTTGAGCACATAACCCAGGCTCCTACTTCAGTGCAATATTGAGGAAGTGCTGTCTTTCAGATGAGACATTAAAGCAAGATCCTATCTGCCCTCTCAGCTGCACATAAAAGATCCCATAGCACTATTTGAAAAAGAGCAGGGGAGTTCTCCTAGTGTCCTGGCCAACATCTATTACTAAACCAACACCATTTATTGTTTGTGAGATCTTGCTATGTGTAAATTGGATGCTGCATTTGCCTACATGATGCCAGTGACTACACTTCAGGAGTAATTCACTGGTTGTGAAATGCTTTGAGACGTCCTGAAGATGTGAAAGATGCTATATGAATGCAGGTTCTTTCCTACTTTTACTTTTCAGTCAGGTATAGGCTCCGCTATGTAAGTGGAGATCCCTGAAGGCGGCGGAACAGGTAGATAAGGTGGTAAAGAAGGCATATGGGATACTTGCCTTTATTAGCCGAGGCATAGAATATAAGAGCAAGGAGGTTATGATGGAGCTGTATAAAACACTGGT
Organism: Heptranchias perlo; assembly: GCF_035084215.1. Lineage (NCBI taxonomy): Eukaryota > Metazoa > Chordata > Chondrichthyes > Hexanchiformes > Hexanchidae > Heptranchias > Heptranchias perlo. Next base: position 75,365,534 of record NC_090330.1, on the reverse strand, counting down.
TAGGCCACAGCTGGAGTACTGTGTGCAGTTCTGGTCGCCACACTACAGGAAGGATGTGATCGCTTTGGAGAGCGTGCAGAGGAGATTCACCAGGATGTTACCAGGGCTGGAGCGCTTCAGCTATGAAGAGTGACTGGGAAGATTGGGTTTGTTTTCCTTGGAGCAGAGGAGGCTGAGGGGGGACATGATTGAGGTGTACAAAATTATGAGGGGCACAGATAGGATGGATACTAAGGAGCTTTTTCCCTTCGTTGAGGGTTCTATAAAAGGGGACATAGATTCAAGGTAAAAGGCGGGAGGTTTAGAGGGGATTTGAGAAAGAACTTTTTCACCCAGAGGGTGGTTGGAGTCTGGAACTCACTGCCTGAAAGGGTTGTGGAGGCAGGAACCCTCACAACATTCAAGAAGCATTTGGATGAGCACTTGAAATGCCATAGCATACAAGGCTACGGACCAAATGCTGGAATATGGGATTAGAGTAGACAGGGCTTGATGGCCGGCGCGGACACGATGGGCCGAAGGGCCTCTATCCGTGCTGTATAACTCTATGACTCTATAACTGCTAAATGCAATGCAAATACGGAGGATCAGCTCCCTGTGTTTACCTTTACCATGAGTCCATTCATAGATCCATGTTTTCAAAGGTCCCAAATGTTAGGAAATTTATACTATGGAATGGAGCCGATGTCAGAGTAAAAATTCTGGGTTCCCTGTGCCTGACGGGAGCACACATTGTAAAATAGCCTGCTCTCAGTTTGTGATTAATTCATGGGCTGAGACTACACCAAGAGAAGGTGCACGAGCGGAATTTCGACCCCGTAGGTAGGCCCATGGGTCTCCATGTTGGCTGCATTTATCGGCAGGGTTATTTTCCAGGCACTTTTCTTGCCCAAGTCACATGAGCCATGGTTTGCCTCTGAATCCCACATGTATTCAAGTAATCCAGTTTCTGGTTGTGACTGATTAAAACTGCTGGCACTCCTGTGGGATGTCACATATCCTTGTCCATCAGGAACTTTTTCACTGCCACAGCAGAGGTGTGGAATGTCACATCTCATTACCGAAACTGAATGATGAGGTAGGTCCATAAGTGGCTCATGCAATATTGGATTTCTGCAAATCCTATGAAATTTGAATGAGGAGCAGGTAATGGCAGTGTTGGCCAGTTAAAAATTAACTTTTTTTTTTAATTGTGATACGGAACATGCACTGCACAGTACTGATTTGTACTTCAGAATTCAGAACTTAATATTTCAGTAATTAAATGTTTACAGTGAACATTGTAACTTTATTGCTCAGAACTTTCATTAATACAACGTTTATTGCTTTGAAAGAGTCTTTAAAAGCCTTCATTTTTACTCGATTCTACACACCATATGCTGAAAAAGTACAATGCCTCTAGAATACATGCAGGCTAGGCTCACAGAGCTAGGGTACGGTAGTGTAGTGGTTATGTCACTGGGCTAGTAATCCATAGGCCTGGACTAATAATGTACAGAATGTGAATTTAAAATCAGTTTAAAAAAATTTGGAAATAAGCTGGTATCAGTAAAAGTGAACAGGAAGCTATTGGATTGTTGTAATTAGTTCACTAATATCCTTAAGGGAAGGAAACTTGCCGTTCTTACCCGGTCTGGCCTATATGTGATTCCACTCCCACATCACACCGCAAATCACTCAGTTGTATCAAACCGTTCAAGAAGAAGCTCCACCAACACCTTATCAGAGCAACTAGGGATGGGCACTAAATGTCACTGCCCACATCCTGAGAATTAATATGTAAAAATGGTAGGTGTTTTTACGCTGCTTTCTCGAGTCCTGATCTTAGGAGAAGACCTTGGTGTGGCACTCTGTCCATTTAAATTTGCCACTGTGATCCCCGTAGGCCAATTGGATTTAATTGTGTGGAGAATGATCACACAGGAATGCAGACATACGTGACCAGCTCCTCACACTTAATTTCCATGTTAAGAGGTGCTTGATTCAATGACAAATTTGTAGAGTCGCAGGTTCATGATCTACGGTACTGTTGGCTCTTTGTAGTTTGAGTGGTTTATACTTACAAAAGGGAATGGACACCGGGGTTCATTTTAACCCCCAAGGACAGGTGAGTTGGGGGTAGGTGAGAAGGTAAAAATTGTAAAAATGTGAACCGCGACCGCAACCCGCCACTAACCCGCCCACTTCCAGTTTTAACGGAGGCGGGTCGGGGAGCAAGCAACCAATCCGCTCTCAGGAGGTGGGTCGGTCAGTAGAATCTTTTATGGTGCCTCCATTTTCATAGCTTTTTTATTTTTAACTCCTAGGGACCGGGATTCCCGGGCCTTCTGATTCTTGCCACCTAAGAGGAGGCGAGAAGGGCCGGATCAACACTACACTGCTTGTGGGTCAGGAGGAGCAGGAGCGGTTCTCCCCGACTCCCCAAGCTAGCCTACCGCGATCCGACAAATGCGATCGGCTGACACCACCCCCCCCCACAATGCCCAACCCCCCGATGTCTCCAACCCCCACCCCCCACAATGTCCAATTCCCTCATGTCTCCGACTCCCCCCCCCCACAATGTATCCGATCCCCCCCCAACGATGTCCAACCCCCCGATCGATCCACGGCCCTCCCGATGACCGAAACCCCCTCCCCACCGATGACCGACCACTGTCCGATGTCAGGCCCCAACCCCCTCATTGTCCAACTTACTTGGCATCCACTCCCCATCTGCTTTCCCATCCGATAGGCAACCAACCTATCAATCTGGCTAGCTGTCGCACGGGAAACCTGCTGAAAATATTTAAAGACGTCCTGACTTCAAAATCAACCCATGCTTCTGGGTTTCCCGTCTGGAAATCCTCCCCCCCAGCGCTCTCCATGGAATGGAGTAAATATCCAGGCCTCAGTACCTGCCGTTACTACATTCTTCCACTGTAAAGCGCCTTGTGTTGAGCAACAGTTGTATTTCACATTGCGTGGGTGGAACTCTGTTTGTACAGGAGTTTTTCTCATGACAACCTGGGCTTGTGCACCTACTATCTTAACCGTGTTTTCTTTTCTTAGTACCTTTGCTTCCTCCATAGCTCTCCCATGCTTTCACCATTGTTTTTGTTACTGAAACATGTGCAATAACATCACTATTGCTGCTCCTCTAATTCATAGTTTATTTTTTGTTCATAAAGTTTAGAAGTATAAGTTGTCTGGTATTGAATTATTGCAGGAAGTCCAGACAAGACTGATTCCAGAACTTAAAGGACTGACCTGTGAGGCAAGATTGTCCATTCTGAAACATTACTGTCTGGAGAAGAGGAAGATATGGGATGCAGGAACCTGATAGGTTTTCATGGGTATGGACAATTTGGTGCCAGGAATGTCCTCTGTTGGGCAAAGGATTTGAGGATTAGGGGACTTAAAGTTAAGGTGTCAAAAGAAAATAGGATATTTAGGCAACATTTTTTTTAGTAAAAGGGAGATAGGGTTGTTGAACAGATTACCAGGGAATGCATTGGAACATAAAACCATGGCAGAGTTTAAAAAAGGGCCGGATCGAATTCCTGTCAGCAAAGGGGATACAGGGTAATTAGTTCCAGAATCACTTGGCTCAATGGTAGCACTCTTACCTTTGAGTCAGAAGGTTGTAGGTGCAAACCCCACTCCTGATACTTGAGCACATAATCTAGGCTGACTCTTCAGTGCTGTACTGAGGGAATGCTGCACTGTCAAAGGTGTTATCTGTCAGATGAGATGGATGTAAAAGGTTTCATGAGACTATTTGAAAAAGAGTAGGTCAACATTCCTCTCTCAACCAACACCACCAAAACAGATTTAACTGGCCATTTATGGTTTGTGGTAAACTTGCTGTGTGCAAAATGGCTTCTGTGTTTGCCGATATAACAAAAGTAATGCATTGGCTGTGAAGCTGTTTGGAATGCCCTGGGGATGTGAAAGGTGTATATAAATATAGATATATGCAAGTTCTTACTATTTTTGTAAGAGTTGTCTAGATGAACCAATGGTCTCCTGCCAAAAACATTACTGTGTTACTATGTATGTTTTAGAAAATAAATGGAATTGCAGGAGTGATCCTGCGATCCAATGCTCCGTGTAGGGAGTGGCACTCAGAGAGAGCACATTGCCAAAAATCATTGGCACACAGCTCGTGATTCTCCACTTATTAAGATGAAAGGATGGAAAATCATGGGTTGTGTGTCGCAATTCCCCAAGATGCACTTTCGTCTGGTGCGCTGGATCATGGATCTCACTATTTCCTTTTTAGGCTGAAGTTTGATTTTTCAGTATTAATTATCTGGTTTTGAGCTGAGCGGTCTGACGTAAACTGGATACAAGTCTAATTTTAAAAATAAAAGTCCCTTATGTTTTGTCTCTTATGCTGTGGAGAGCTATTACCTGTTAATCTTATTAAGGTTTTTAATAGATGCAAGCACCAGAACTCATTCTTGGACCTATCGTTAACCCCTGTCAGAAAAGGACCCTAATTTACATCAACTTGGTCCCACCATTATCTTTATTGTACCCAGGCAAATGCATTGCTTTTTTGAGTAATATAGAAATGTGTAATATTCATTGCTACCGTGGCTTTTCAAAGTCCTAAAAGACAATTCTCCCAGTTCAAAAAGGCTTCAATTCTGCATAACTCGGGATACAGGCTATCTCAAAGCAAACTGATGCATCTTTGTGAAGCCATTGTACCCATTTGGGTTTCGAGTGCATAGTCCAGTTTTTGGATTTTCCTGAAATTTCAAAATACTAAAGCAGACCTCAGAGCTAGGATTTTCTGCTTTGGCGGAATCCCAGTCCAATGGTCTGCCCCAGCAACCCTGACCTATTGTCCAGGGTCAGGCTACTTTTCATATTTTAAGCAAGGTTTGTGGTACCCACTGGGAAGCCCACCTGGAGGCTGAAGCAGGTGCTTAGGATCTGTCACTATGCAGCTTGGCTGCTAACCTCTGTGGCTGCCCAGAATAAAAAAAGGCTTTAAAATTAGAAAGATTGCACAGGTTAAGGTAGCCCTTTAATATTTAAATCCCTCCACTGCAACAGCAATCCTGGTTGTTAGAAATGGACAGGCATTCCTAATGCCTAGTGTTGTTAGGGTGCAAATAATGGGAAATGCATCCGATGGCGTATTTCCATCATTTGCATACCATTTCTATATGGCTGCCCATATTTGGTTGAGCATATTACTTGTCCGTCATCACTTCAAGTGGAAAATTCTAGAAGTGGTGGAGAGCTGACGAAGCAACTTCTCACTCCAGGAAGCTACTTCTTTCTACATCTTGCGATGTGGGTACATTAATTATTGGAGCAGATTTTCCTCCGGCACAGACTTTAGGCAGCCAGCCGGCAGAGTCCACTGACCACCCAATAGTCCCAGTGGGAGGCACATTCCATTTTGAGGGCAGATCCTCATCAGCAGTCAATTGGAGGCTGTGGGCAGAAAACGAACGCCTTGGAGCAAACTGCCGGCTCTGGGCCGCCGCAATATTGGGAGGAATGGACTGCCTTCAGGCCGGAAGACGGTAAGGGTCCTATCTTGCAAGGAGGGGGTAAAGACCCAGAGCGACTGTGGCCCAGGCTGGTTTTGAGGAGCTCAGAGGAACAATCCTGCTCCTTTCAGCCACACAAAAATACAATAAAGCTTACCGGCTGGCCTCCTCTTCTGCTGGGCTGCCATCTTTTCTTTTATACGTTCATGGGATGTAGGCGTCCCTGGCGAGGCCAGATTTATTGCTCATCCCTAATTGCCCTTGAGAAGGTGGTGGTGAGCCATCTTCTTGAACTGCTGCAGTCCGTGTGGTGAAGGTTCTCCCACAGTGCTGTTAGGAAGGATTTTGACCCAGTGACAATGAAGGAGGAGGACTTTGTAGGGTTGACTGGGCTTGGTTTGACCTTTGTTGTGTCCAGTGCCTAGTGGGTAAGTCCAGTTTTATTCTCATTATGACTTTTTTTAGTGAGATTGTACAACTGAGTGGCTTGCTAGGCCATTTCAGAGGGTAATTAAGAATCAACCACATTGCTGTGGATCTGGAGTCACATATAGGTCAGACCAGGTAAGGACAGCAGGTTTCCTTCTCTAAAGGACATTGGTAAACCAGATGGGTTTTTATAACAATCTGGTAGTTTCATGGCCACCGTTACTAATACTATTTTTTAAATTCTAGATTTTAGTTAATGAATTGAATTTAAATTCCCCAGCTGCTATGGTAGGATTTGAACTCATGACTCCAGATTATTAGTCCAGGCCTCTGGATTACTAGCCCAGTAACATAACCATTATGCTACCTTACCCTTACATCTTATACTTGGCAAAGCATGTTCCACACACGTTCCACCCAGTACTGTCCTAAGATGGTAAGTGGGATCAGATTATGTCTTAGATCTCTGATTTGCATATTAAAAAAGCCTGATGCCTGGCTCAGATGGGTCCTCTGGCCGCTCTGTGGTAAGCCTGGGGGAAGATTGCGACAGCCACAGCAATGATGGTTGTGGGGCGGTAAATAATTCCCCATCATTTTCATTGCACTACTGCCCCATTTCTGCCAGGGGGGAGGCCTCAAAATGTCCCCCATTAACTTTTGTCAATTAATTTTTGTCAGCAATGAAGCAAACGTCACAACTCAAGCCACATTCCCACTTCTGCCCCAAATCTAACTTCCCAACTGGTTTTGGACTTGGAAGAAGTTGGCAGCCGTAAGACCCACCAACCTTTTGTTTCTCTGTTTTGGCCAAGCACAGTGTCTCCTGAGGCAAATGGCCATTGTCAACAGCCAGGTCGGGGCTATGGCCAAGACCTTAACAAAGAGGTTCAACAAACCAGGAATGCGCTCTGCTAGACTGGCAAACATTAATGTGGCCAGAAACAACTTTCCTTATTCTTGTGATTCAATCGTCAGCCTAACCTCACTTTGAATAATGACCTGCACCATCCCCATTCACTGCATCAACTCAGCCTGAAGAAATAATGATCTTCTATCTCCAATATACTGGGTCAGCTACTCAGGGACAATCTGAGTGCCCGACCCTTCTTTACCATGTGGTGTTATGTGTTTTGTGCTGCCATATCATCACTCTTCACTTAACTCAATATATAAGAAAGGCAATAATGAAGCCTACAACTTCTCAATATATTTGCATTAAAGAAGGATCAGTTGAAATAAACCCTTACATGGAAAGGCCTGGACGAATAATACGGAGTCATGAGTTCAAATCCCCCAACCGCAGCTGGGGAATTTAAATTCAATTAATTAAATAAAATCTGGAATTAAAAAAATAGTGTCAGTAATGGTGGCCATGAAACTAGCGGATTGTCGTAAAAACCCATCTGGTTCACTAATGTCCTTTAGGGAAGGAAACCTGCCGTCCTTATCCAGTCTGGCCAACATGGGACTCCAGACCCACAGCAATGTGCTTGATTCTTAATCGCCCTCTGAAATGGCCTAGCAAGCCACTCAGTTGTACAATCTCGCTACAAAAAGTAATAATAAGAATAAAACCGGACGGAAAACCCAGCATCGGACCACTAGGCACTGGACATGACAAAAGCAAAACAAGCCCCATCGACCCTGCAAAGTCCTCCTCACTAACATCTGGGGACTTGGACCAAAATTGGGAGAGCTGTCCCACAGACTAGTCAAGCAACAGCCTGACATAGCCATACTTACAGAATCATATCTTTCAGCCAACACCCCAGACTCTTCCATTACCATCCCTGGGTATGTCCTGTCCCACCGGCAGGATAGATCCACCAGAGGAGGCGGTATAGTGATATACATTCAGGAGGGAGTGGCCCTGGGAGTCCTCAACATTGACTCCGTACCCCATGAAATCTTATGGCATCAGGTGGATCATAGGCAAGGACACCTCCTGCTGATTACCACCCACTGCCCTCCCTCAGCTGATAAATCAGTCCTCCTCCATGTTGAGCACCATTTGGAGGAATCACTGAGGGTAGCAAGGGCACAAAATGTACTCTGGGTGGGGGACTTCAATGTCCATCACCAAGAGTGGCTCGGTAGCATCACTACTGACCGAGCTGGCCGAGTCCTGAAGGACAAAGCTGCCAGACTGGGCCTGTGGCAGGTGGTAAGCAAACCAACACGAGGGAAAAACCTACTTGACCTCATCCTCACCAATCTACCTGTTGCAGATGCAACTGTCCATAACAGTATTGGTAGGAGTAACCACCGCTCAGTCCTTGTGGCGACGAAGTCCCGTCTTCACACTGAGGACACCATCCATGTTGTGTGGCACTACAACTGTGCTAAATGGGATAGATTCAGAACAGACCTAGCAGCTCAAAACTGGGCATCCATGAGGTGCTATAGGCCATCAGCAGCAGCAGAATTGTATTCCACCACAATCTGTAACCTCATGGCCCAGCATATTCCTCACTCTACCATTACCAACAAGCCAGGGGATCAACCCTGGTTCAATGAGGAGTGTAGAAGAGCATGCCAGGGGCAGCACGAGGCGTACCTAAAAATGAGGTGCCTAACTGGTGAAGCTACAACACAGGACAACATGCATGCTAAACAGCGGAAGCAACATGCTTTAGACAGAGCTAAGCAATTCCACAACCAACGGATCAGATCAAAGCTCTGCAGTCCTACCACATCCAGTCGTGAAACAACTAATGGGAGGAGGATGCTCTGTAAACATCCCCATCCTCAATGATGGCAGAGTCCAGCACGTGAGTGCAAAAGACAAGGCTAAAGCGTTTACAGCCATCTTCAGCCAGAAGTGCCGAGTGGATGATTCATCTCGGCCTCCGCCCGATATCCCCACCATCACAGAAGCCAGTTCTTCAGCCAATTCAATTCACTCCACATGATATCAAGAAACAGCTGAGTGCACTGGATACAGCAAAGGCTATGGGCCCTGACAACATCCCAGCTGTAGTGCTGAAGACTTGTGTTCCAGAACTAGCCGCACCTCTAGCCAAACTGTTCCAGTACAGCTACAACACTGGCATCTACCCAACAATGTGGAAAATTGCCCAGGTATGTCCCGTCCACAAAAAGCAGGACAAATTCAACCCGGCCAATTACCGCCCCATCAATCTACTCTCAATCATCAGCAAAATGATGGATGGCGTCATCGACAGTGCTATCAAGCGGCATTTTCTCACCAATAACCTGCTCACCGATGCTCAGTTTGGGTTCCGCCTGGACCACTCGGCTCCAGACCTCATTACAGCCTTGGTCCAAATATGGACAAAAGAGCTGAATTCCAAAGGTGAGGTGAGAGTGACTGCCCTTGACATCAAGGCAGCATTTGACCAAGTATGGCACCAAGGAGCCCGAGTAAAATTGAAGTCAATGGGAATCAGGTGGAAAACTCTCCAGTGGCTGGAGTCATACTTAGCACAAAGGAAGATGGCAGTGGTTGTTGGAGGCCAATCATCTCAGCCCCAGGACATTGCTGCAGGAGTTCCTCAGGGCAGTGTCCTAGGCCCAACCATCTTCAGCTGCTTCATCAATGACCTCCCCTCCATCATAAGGTCAGAAATGGGGATGTTCGTTGATGATTGCACAGTGTTCAGTTCCATTCACAACCCCTCGGATAATGAAGTAGTCCGTGCCTGCATGCAGCAAGACTTGGACAATATCCAGACTTGGGCTTTATAAGTGGCAATTATCATTCGTGCCAGGCAAGTGCCAGGCAATGACCATCTCCAACACGAGAGAATCTAACCACCTCCCCTTGACATTCAATGGCATTACCATCGCCAAATCCCCCATCATCAACAACCTGGAGGTCAACATTGACCAGAAACTTAACTGGACCAGCCACATAAATACTGTGGCTACAAGAGCAGGTCAGAGGCCGGGTATTCTGTGGCGAGTGACTCACCTCCTGACTCCCCAAAGCCTTTCCACCATCTACAAGGCACAAGTCAGGAGTGTGATGGAATACTCTGCACTTGCCTGGATGAGCGCAGCTCCAACAACACTCAAGAAGCTCAACACAATCCAAGACAAAACAGCCCACTTGATTGGTACGCCATCCACTACCCTAAACGTTCACTCCCTTCACCACCGGTGCATGGTGCCTGCAGTGTGTACCATCTACAGGATACACTGCAGCAAATCGCCAAGGCTTCTTCAACAGCACCTCCCAAACTCGCGACCTCTACCACCTAGAAGGACAAGAGCAGCAGGCACATGGGAACAACACCACCTGCACGTTCCCCTCCAAGTCACACACCATCCCGACTTGGAAATATATCGCTGTTCCTTCATCGTCGCTGGGTCAAAATCCTGGAACTCCGTACCTAACAGCATTGTGGGAGAACCTCCACACGTACTGCAGTGGTTCAAGAAGGCGGCTCACCACCACCTTCTCAAGGGCAATTAGGGATGGGCAATAAATGCTGGCCTCGCCAGGAACGCCCACATTCCATCAACAAATAAAAAAAAAGTCTAATCATTCATGGCTTTTATTTCCACTTTTAACATTTTAAAAGCATGTTCCTTCACCGCAATATAAGATATATTTTAAATATTGTTAACAGAAAATTTATTTTATGTTATATATTATTTACCAGGGAGACTAACAAGGTGGGCTTGACATTAGAAGGAGAGATCAAAGAAGATATAAAGACACACCCGTGCATTTAAAAAGAAGTTAGGGAGGAGATAGCAGAGACACTATTACACATATATAAAATTCACTAGAAAAGGGAATAGTGCCAGAGGATTGGCGGATAGCTAATGTGGTTCCTGTAGTTATAAAGGGGGATAGAATAAGGGAACTATGAACCAGTTAGTTTAATGTCGGTGGTAGGAAAGGTTATGGAATCTTTACTAAAAGATGTAATAGAAAAATATCAAGAAAATGAAAATATGATAAAGAATAGTCAGCACAGATTTCAGAAGGGAAAGTCATGCTTACTGAATTCTTTGAAGAGGTAACAGAAAGAGTAAAGAAGAGTAATGCAGTAGATGTAATCTATTTAGATTTTCAAAAGGCCTTTGATAAAATACCGCATTGTAGACTCATGACTAAGGTCAGAGCATGTGGAGTCAGGGTATAGCAGAGTGGTTAGCAAGCTGGTTACAAAACAGAAAACAGAGAGTAGGGGTTATGGGAAGCTATTCAGACTGGCAAAATGTGGGAGATGTTCCATAGGGATTGGTGCTGAGACCAACGTTGTTCACAATTTACACTAATGATTTGGACTTGGGAATCAGAAGGACAATTTTAAAATCTGCGGACGACACCAAATTGGGGGGAGGTATAGTTAATACATCAAGAATACATCAAAATACAAGAAGACATTAATAAACTTGGAGAACGGGCATGTAATTGGCAAATGAATTTCAATATAGATAGGTGTGAGGTGGTGCATTTTGGTAGGAAGGATAAGGAAGTCACATACAGCTTGGACAATAAGAGTCCAAATGGGGTAGAGGAGCAAAGGGATCTAGGGATACAGATACACAAATCACTAAAAGTAGTGACGCAGGTTTATAAGCCCATAAAAAAGGCAAATCAAGCACAGGGGCTCATTTCTAGAGGATAGAATCGAAAAGCAGAGAAGTTATGTATAATTCGTATAGAACCTTAGTTAGAACACACTTGAAGTACTGTGCACAGTTCTGGTCTCCGTATTATAAAAAAGATATAGAGGCATTGGAGAAGGTGCAAAAAAGATTCACAAGGATAATACCAGAACTGGGGGGGTATAATTATCAGGAAAGGCTGAATAGGCTGGGGCTCTTTTCTCAAGGAATCAGAAGGCTGAGGGGTGATATGATAGAGATCTTTAAGATAATGAAAGGGTTTTATAGGGTAGTCATAGAGAAAATGTTTCCATTTGTCGGGGAGTCCAAAACTAGAGGTCATAAATATGAGATAGTCACTAATAAATGCAATAGGGAATTCAGGAGAAACTTCTTTACCCAATGAGTGATAAGAATGTGGAACGCGCTACCGCAAGGAGTAGCTGAGGCAAATAGCATAGGTGCTTTTAAAGGAGAAACTAGTTAAGCACATAAGGAAGAAAGGAATCGAAGGGTATGCTGATAGGATTAGATGAAGAGGGGTGGGAGGAGGCTCGTGTGGAGCGTAAACACCGGCATAGACCAATTGCGCCGAATGGTCTGTTTCTGTGCAGTAGACGCGATGTAACTCGATGTACGTTTTTATGCAAATCAATGCAGTGATTCTAAAACTTTACAATTGGTTACTAATAGAATCATAAAATGTTTTAGCGAAGTAACAGGCCATTCAACCCACCAAGTCCGTGTTTTTCTCCACGTGAGCCGTCTAGTTTAATCTCACTCACCTCGTCACTCCCGATATCCTTTAACATTCCTCTTTTTCAAGTAGCTAGCTAATTCCCAGAAATTAGCAGACGACATGAAACTTGGAAGTGTAGTGACTAATGAGGAGGATTGTGATAGACTTCAAGAGGGTATAGACAGACTGGTGGCATGGGCAGACACGTGGCAGATGAAATTTAACGCAGAAAAATGCGAAATGATACATTTCAGTAGGAAGAATGAGGAGAGGCAATATAAACTAGAGGGCACAGTTCTAAAAGGGGTACAGGAACGGAGTTATCTGGGGGCATATGTGCATAAATCGTTGAAGGTGGCAGGGCAGGTTGAGAAAGCGGTTAAAAAAACATACGGGATCCTGGGCTTTATAAATAGAGGCATAAAGTACAAAAGTAAGGAAGTCATGATGAACCTTTATAAAACAGTTCGGCCGCAACTGGAGTATTGTGTCCAGCTCTGGGCACCGCACTTTAGGAAAGATGTGAAGGCCTTAGAGAGGGTGCAGAAGAGATTTACTAGAATGATTCAAGGGATGAGGGACTTTAGTTACGTGGATAGACTGGAGAAGCTGGGGTTGTTCTCCTTGGAACAGAGAAGGTTGCGAGGAGATTTGATAAAGGTATTCAAAATCATGAAGGGTCTAGACAGAGTAGATGGAGAGAAACTGTTCCCATTGGCGGAAGGGTCAAGAACCAGAGGGCATTGATTTAAGGTGATTGGCAAAAGAACCAAAGGTGACATGAGGAAGAACTTTTTTACACAGCGAGTGGTTAGGATCTGGAATGCACTGCCTGAGGGGGTGGTGGAGGCAGATTCAATCATGGCCTTCAAAAAGGAACTGGATAAGTACTTGAAAGTAAAAAATTTGTGGGGCTACGGGATAGGGCGGGGGAGTGGGACTAACTGGATTGCTCTTGCACAGAGCCGGCGCGGACTCGATGGGCTGAATGGCCTCCTTCCATGCTGTAACCTGTCTATGATTCTAATTCTCTTTAAAAAAAAATTATAGACTCTGCTCCAACAACAGTTTGTGCTAGAGAATCTCACATTCTAACCACTCTGTCTGTAAAGGATTTTACATTTTCTTGTGATTTTTAATGATTTTTGTGATTATCTTAAATTTGAGCCCTTTCATTGTTGTCTCATCGATCAGTGGAAACAATCACTCACAATTTACCTTACCATAACCCTTCATAATCTTGAAGTCCTCTATCAGGTCACCCCTTTATCCATGGTCTAGTCAACTAACCCTCCCTTCTCAAGTCTCTCTTCATAACTGTAGCCCCTCTGCCTCCCACACCTAAGTGAATTTACAGTGCACCTTTCCCATTGTTTTTCTATCCTTTCTATAACAGGATATGCAAAACTTCACATGGTACTCCAAATGTTGCCTGACTAAGGTCTTGTACAAGTTCGACATTGCCTTCTTGCTTTTGTATTCTATGGCCATAGGTAAAAAACTAAGGATATTGTTTTTGTTTTTATAGCCTTGTCTACCTTTAATGACCTGTGTTTTTTTAATATGTTCTCAGGATATGGGTAATGATGGCAATTACACATTTTTTTCTCATTCCTAGTTGCCCTGAAAAGATGATGGTAGGCTTTCTTCTTCAGCTGAGGATTTAGCAATTGTTTTCACAACTGTGTAAATGTTAAGCCGTTTTTAAAACTCAACTCTATAATGTGGACAAGAGTCACATGTAAGACAGGTGGGCTTCTTTCGCTGAAGAACATTAATGAATCAGTTGAATTTTTACAACAATCCTACAGCTGCTATAGTCAATTTTGCTGGGGATAGCCCACAAATTACTAAATTCCAAATTAAATTCAATATCATAATTCGCTATTGTAAAATTTGAACACTCGACATGTAGGTTACTAGTCGGATACCATAATCAAATGCTACTGTACTCATGACCTGTGTGACAGCCTTCTTATTTTTATTCAGATATTTTTGTGTGTGTCATTGTGAATTGCATTCATAAATCCAGTATTTTTAATTATGCCTTAAAGCCAAAACAAATGAGTTAAAATACAGTATTGAAAGTGAAGTAAGAAGATGAATCCTGTTAAATTCATCGCATCAATAGTCAGAAATTTGTCTTCAAAATTAAAAAAAAACTATTCTGTTTCTTTAGAAGAAGTTATCATAAAAGGTAATTGACCGATTATGGATTTTCAAGGACTCCAATCCTACACCAAGTAGTTGACTCTTAACTGCCCTCTGAAGTGGTCTAGCAAGCTATCCAGTTACTACCACCTTTTCAGGGCAACTGGGGATGGACAATAAATGCCAACCTTGGCAGCGATGCCCACATCCTGAGAATGAATAAAAATATAATAAATATAATTTTTAAAAATGAAAAAGATCCTTGGGCCTGGGTGCCTTCTGGTCACTGTTTTTGGATAGCAGCTGGACGGCTGGACGGTCAGTGGCCATTACCAATGATGCAGGCCCCTCATTCTTATAGCAGCCGCTGGCTTTCCACTCCTGTATCTGACCAGAGGCTCCTGCCAAGGGGAGTGCCTCTGTCAGGGGTCCGATGGGGCCATGATAACGGCATAACGGCATGAACCTAGAAATACTTGCGGGGGGGGGGGGGGAGGGAGGGAGAGGAGGAAGGGAATCAATCCTGTGGTTTTGTGCTTCTTATTTTTATTTCATTATAAATATACTAGGTGCTTTAGACTATAAGATTTGGTATGAGATTAATATGCACTTTTGTAAAGTGAGTGTGATACCATAGTGTGAGACAATTGTAAACAATTTTACAACACCAAGTTATAGTCCAACAATTTTATTTTTAATCCCACAAGCTTTCGGAGGCTTCCTCCTTCCTCAGGTGGTGTGAGACCACATTTAATCCAATAAGGAGATTACTGCAAGCATGACCATCATTAATCCTTGGGTCATGCATCATTGGAAGAGCAGGTCACTAAAAAGATACAGCAACTAGATTATAAGGAATTTTTCCTATAAAGCCCCTAAGAATCTAATAGATAGGATGCTGTAAAAATATAAGGAAAAACCAAATATACCTCATCAAAAAAAGAAACACTACATAATTTTATAGAACTAACTCAAATTAACATGCACTCTGTTTGGCTTTGGTGTGTGTCCCATTTAAGACTTAGGAAAGCACACAATTGTGCAAGTTCATCAGATCCAATCTCTATAATTGGCTCTGTATATTTTCTTACTTTGCAATAATCACCCACCGTGTTATTAAACCCACATCAGAATATGTGCGGGTAGATTTTGACTCCTTCTTTGGCTCGGTGTCAATTTTTTTTGTCTGATTATGCTCCTGTAAAGTGCCTTGTGTCGTTTTTCTACACTATAGGCGCTATATAAATGCAAGTTGTTGTTGTAAATGCCTTGCAGTACCTTCACCAGATGGGGTACATTCTGATATCACCAATCAGCAACAAAATATGTGAGGCTCTGGTTAATATTTTCAGAAACTCCATTAATAAAAGAGCTGTAGATGAGCACTGGAGGGTAGTGAATCTTATCCTTCTATTTACAAAAAGGAGCAAGTTGTGAAGCATAGAATTATAGGCTAGTTAGACTAACATCCAGCAAGGAATATCATCAAAAACACTGTATAAGATTCAATTAATGTTTGTCTAAATAATGCAGAGGCAATAGGGAGTGATACAGTGGTTTAGAAGCAATGTGTTATGCTTGGTGGATCTGCTGGAATCCTTTGGGGAGGTCACTAAGTTAGGAGATGATGGCTATCCAGTCGATATAATCTACTTGGATTTTAATATGGCATTTGATAAATTTCTCCGTGTGAGACTTTAAAGAAGATCAAAGATTGCGGAGTTAATGGAAATTACTTAGTGGCATTGAAAAATGGCTTGGCAAAATAAACCAGTACAAACTCTGGTAGTGTAGGAAAGTGGAGCAATCCCCTTGCTATTATACCAACTTAAACAGGCACTTCCAGTGATATTATAATTTTAGCTGGTGTCATCAAGGTCAATGGTCAGGTGGCTCTTGTGAGGTGTAAAGGAGACTGATAACATTCAAAATAATCTGTATCAATTAGGTAGACAGGCTAGAAATGACACATGAACTTTACTGTGGAGATATATATGTATTTATTCAGCGATCTTGTGCTCTTGGCACTTGCTAGATGAGAGTGCAGGTCGGAGGTACCACCGCCCTGATTTTCCTACTTGTGCTCCAACCTAGCAAGGCTCAGCACTGGGAGTGAGGGATCATTGAATTTCCCCTATCAAAAAAAATCCAAATTGCAGCAGGAAACATAGGTAAAGAAAGAACTGGTTATCAGCAAAGGAGGAAACAGTAAAAGACATAGGCACAATTATTAACAATGCGTTAAAATTTCCCTACTTGATGTACATTTCTTATTAACAGGTCTAATCAAGTAAATGACAAGGGCATTTGATTACAGACGAAAAAGGTTATTTTAATCCTGTATAATTTATTGGTCAAGCTACATTTATAATATTCTGTGCAACTTTGGGCACCCAGCAGTCATCCTCCCATTGGGGAAACACTTAGAATGAGCAGATGGTTAGGAAGTAGAAGACTCCCATCATACACTATTACTAACGGGAAACAGCAGGAAATAAAACTTACTGAATGCATCCATAGAACTCACTGTAAGAGGTAAAAATGCTTTCCTGGCCAGCCTCCCATCTTCCCTCCATAAACTTGAGCTCATCCAAAACTCTGCTGCCCGTATCCTGACTCGCACCAAGTCCTGTTCACTCATCACCCAATGCCTCGATTTTAAAATTCTCAACCTTGTTTTCAAATCCCTCCATGGTCTAGCCCCTCCCTATCTCTGTAACCTCCAGCCCTACAACCCTCCGAGATCTGTGCAGTCCTCCAATACTTGCCACTTGCGTATCCCCGATTTTAATCACTCCACCATTGGCGGCCTTGCCTTCAGCTGCCTAGGCCCTAAACTCTGGAATTCCCTCCCGAAACCTCTCCACCCTCCACCCTCCTTTAAGATGCTCCTTAAAACCTACCTCTTTGTCCAAGCTTTTGGTCACCTGTCGTAATATATGGCTCGGTGTCAAATTTTGTTTGATAAAGCTCATGTGAAGCGCCTTGGGACGTCTTACTACGTTAAAGGCGCTATAAAAATGCAAGTTGCTGTTGTTGTTGCTGCTTCCATTATTGTAGTAAAGGATTTGATGATGATACTGTAATGTGTCCAGTTTGTGTGAGATAAGGCAGATTAAGGTAGTTGGGGAGAATTATTCCTGAGCCCCAGGAAACCCGGCCGGCCAGCATTAAATTTAAATCAGGTTCCCTACTCCTCTGTGGGAGCCTGATTTAAATATTATAATGAAGTGTCCTGCCTCTCCACGGCGGGACACAGACATGCCTCGCAACCCACCGCCGTAAAATGGCGGCAGGGGCGTACGCGGGGGGTTGGGGTCGTGTTACGTGATTTAAAATTTTTAACACCCTCCCCGACCCTCTCCTGCCCATCATGGGGTCTTTAATATTGACTCTTCTGTAACTATGTGGCAAAGACCTCATTACGATTTTTTTTTGAGACTTAGTGAATCTAGCACACACCTGATGCGCACACCTTCAGTGCCACACTGCATTATACTTGGTTATGTACACCAGGTGCACAGCAGACCTCAGCATCAAATAATACGGTTCATTTGCGTCCAATGTGTATCTGTATTACAGGCGCTGACGATTGCATTATTGACCTCATTGTGTACAACTGTGCGCTTAGTTGAAATGAATTTTTGAATCTAGATAATGGTAACATAAAAACGTAGGTAATAGGTGGTGAACACTGAATAGCACAAACATGGTGTCAATAGTGTTGCTCATGGCATAGCTAAACATTGGTAATGGGGATGAGCTAAGTGTATAGATTAGCGATGCTTAAACTTTACAAGATGGAAAAAAAATGGTTATAGGAGGACGTCATGGAAGTAGATACAATGGGCAAGAAGTTGCTGGGATAATAATGACGCATTAACAGCGCTCGCCATTAATTCATAAAAAATCTAAAAATTTGCAGAGTAAAAAATGCCATGAGTTCCAATTTTCCGAAATTTGCTGGACAATTTGTGCAGCTCACTGGTAAGCATTGCCAAAGTCGATAAAAGTCCCATTTCGCCATGAGACTCCCCATTGAAGTTAACGGTGATCATGAAATTGCTGGATTTACGATGTTAATACGTATTATTACTGCCGCAGCCATTTAGGGCTGGTAATTAATGCCATAGAGGACCCTGTTCATTATTTATGGTCCTGACATGACACTCAGCCTTGGAGGCCCATAAAGGAGTCAATGAAGTTGTGGAGTCTCATTCCAGCAAGTAGTGAATTGCTCTTAGGGGTTTTTTACCCTTTTTATCTGTCTTGGCAGTCTTTTGTGCCATTACTGTTAGTGTTGGAAGGCAATAATTTTCATGAAGCAAAGCTGTTTCAACACTCAGAAATGCAAACTAGATAGATTTATTTCAGAAAATAACAATTTGAGATAAGGTATATGAGTAATTTGAGACATGGTGTGGTAATTGTAGCATGCTTGGGAAGAAAAAGGTATCAATTTTGGGTCTGTTGTAGACTAATTGATAGAGATTGATTGCTATGATTAGTCAACAACTCCATAATCACTGTATCATGTCACTACAAGGATGGTAGAAGGTGAACTCGGTGGACCTTGGTCTTTTTCATTTAGCAATTCCTATGTTCCTATGAAAGCAGTGCAATAGCATAACCATTGGGTGTTCCACTGTTTCTAATCATGATGGACAGTGCCGTTGGTTCTATACTTCATGGGTCATGAATGTTTGTACATTTCGCACACCTACCCTGTCATTGACTCATTAACTTTTCAAGGACCAATACAACAATTCCCAAACACAACTGGGTTAAAATGTTCTCTTCTTCTGCTTGATCTTTTAAATATTTTTTCTTACTTTTCCTTTCTTTCTCTTTTCTCTCTCTTAATCCACTCTCTTTCTTTCCCTCTCTTTATTTCTCTTTCTGTCTCTAATTTGACTCTTATTCACTCTATTTTCTTCACCGTCATTCACTTTGTTTCTTTCCCTAACCTTTTCTTTCATTGGTTAAGGAGATAAGCCATTTGGCACGATGTTCATGAGGTTCCAGATGTGACATTAACATCACAGCGCTGCTATCCTTTCAACGTTCCAGCAATTTGCGGCGCAAATATAGTGTGATGTCAATGGTGAGCTAAATAATCTTGTTTGTCGTGAGATATGCCATTGTAGCAATTTTGGCTCATAATTATATGGTATAGCAAATGCAAATCCAGGTCGTTACAACAAAGCATGGCAAGAAAGTAACCACAGAGGACATTAATGGAAGTTACTGAAAAGTAAATTTTCAAGTCAAGGAAGACTTCCTTATCTAAAGTGATAAATGTTTGGAATGATGAAGAAGTTTGAGTCAAGGTAGCAGCCCTGAAATTTCATGGGGTTCTACTGGCCTCCCACCGTAATTTCAGCAGGAAATTGGCAGAACCCCCCACCCCCACCCCCACTTCCACCCCCTCCCACCAAAAGGAAACAGTGGAGACCTGGTCAAGTTGGACTCTGCTGTTTCTGCCAGTTTTCACATTGACTTTCCGCCCCTTTGAAAGATAAATCACATGGTGCTGAATCCCCAAGCCGGGAGTTCCCAGTCCTGACCATGGATGGGGAACTGATGTATCAGTGGCAGTTCAGTGTTAGAAGACACTAATAGGCATGATCCTGGTGGAACTGCCAGGATTGCAGCCCATTAAATTTTGGAATCTGAAAGTCCTACGAACACACGAAAATAGCGAGGATTATGACTAGACACTTCCTACCTCCACCCCCCTCCCCACCCACACGCACCCATGTAATCTCTTGGGAGAGGCAACAAAACAGGAAAAAAACTCAGGGCCAATCAGAGGGAAAAAAAATCTGGAAAATTCCTCTCTGCCCTCCCCCTCAGGCGATTGAAACCAGTCCAGGAGATTACATTGACCATGCCTACATTAACTGTTAATCCACTTACTTTCAAAAGATGCAATCTCTGCCACAACCAAAAACCGATCCAGCTCCCTCTTGAAAGCATGCACAGCTGGCAATACATTCCAGAGGCTCACTACTCTTTGGGAAAAGAAAAACCCCTGAACATCTAGCCTATTCCTACTTTTGCGTAGTTTAAATGAATGTCCCTTCATCCTCCCCAGTCAATCAAACTGAAATAATCTATCATGATATAATATAAAAACAGAAAATGCTGGAGAAGCACAGCAAGTCAGGCAGCATCTGTGGAGAAAGAAACAGAATCAACGTTCCAGGTCGAAGACCTTTCGTCAAAACCCTGACAACAGATCTTCGACCTGAAACGTTAACTCTGTTTCTTTCTCCACAGATGCTGCCTCACTTGCTGAGCTTCTCCAGCATTTTCTGTTTTTATTTCAGATTTCCAGCATTCACAGTATTTTGCCTTTGAAATAATCTGTCAATAGGCATGCAATCCAACCCTTTCCTTATTTTATATACCTCTATCAGGTCATCTCAAAGTCTATACTGCTTTAAAGTAAAAAGACCCAGCTCTTTAAGCATATCTGAGTAACTAAGGTTCTTTAAGCTGGGAATCATTCTCGTAGCTCTCCTCTGAATGTTTTCCTACCACAGAGTCAGGTGTCAGTTTGGCTCAGTGGTAGCACTCGCACCTCTGAGTCGAAAGGTTGTGGGTTTAAGCTTCACTCCAAGACTTGAGCACCTAATCTAGGCTGACACCTCTGTGCAGTACTGAGGGAGTGCTGAATTGTTGGAGATGCTGTCGTTTGGAAGAGACGTTAAACTGAGGGCCTGGCTGCCTGTACAGTGGATGTAAAAGATCTCATGACACCTTTTCAAAGAATTGCAGGGAGTATTCCTGTTCTCCTCAGCCAACACACCAATACATATTAACATGGTCAGTCATCTCATTTGATGTTTGTTTCACCATGCTGTGCACAAAATGTCTGCTGCGTTTGCCTACAATACAACAGTAGCTGCACTTGAAAGGTAATTTATTGTCTGTGAATCACTATAGGACTTCCTCAGGACGTGAAATATGCTTTATAAATGCAATTCTTGCAAGTCTTTCTAATCTACCAAGCACGATAGTAGAAGGAAAAACATTGGAGTTAAACAAAATACAATTTGCTTGCATTAAATTGTAATGAAACCATAAGTCTGTCTTTTATAAACACCTTTATGACTTTGCTACATTTAGTGCACAGAGTAAACTTTCCTCTTAGATATCATGATGTCAGTGTTAATGTACTTGAATTTTCTCAGATTTTGACTGAGCAGTCGTGGATTGATCTGTGTTCTCCCAATGTGTGGTGCTATTAGTGCCTCAACACTCAAAGCCAACCGACTGCATCTTTGTCCAGACTGCCAAACAAACCTTTCCAGAGGAATCATTGTACATTTTTTTCATTCGTTCATGGGATGTGGGCGTCGCTGGTGAGGCCATCCCTAATTGCCCTTGAGAAGGTGGTGGTGGTGGTGAGCCACCTTCTTGAACCGCTGCAGTCCGTGTGGTGAAGGTTCTCCCATAGTGCTGTTAGGTAGGGAGTTCAAGGATTTTGACCCACTGACGATGAAGGAATGGCGATATATTTCCAAGTCGGGACGGTTTGTGACTTGGAGGGGAAAGTGCAGGTGGTGTTGTTCCCATGTACCTGCTGCTCTTGTCCTTCTAGGTGGTAGAGGTCGCGGGTATGGGAAGTGCTGTCGAAGAAGCCTTGGCGAGTTGCTGCAGTGTATCCTGTGGATGGTACACACTGCAGCCACTCTGCGCCGGTGGTGAAGGGAGTGAATGTTTAGGGTGGTGGATGGGGTGCCAATCAAGCGGGCTGCTTTGTCCTGGATGGTGTCGAGCTTCTTGAGTGTTGTTGGAGTTGCACTCATCCAGGCAAGTGGAGAGTATTCCATCACACTTCTGACTTGTGCCTTGTCGATGGTGGAAAGGCTTTGGGGAGTCAGGAGGTGAGTCACTCGCCGCAGAATACCAAGCCTCTGACCTGCTCTTGTAGCCACAGTATTTATATGGCTGGTCCAGTTAAGTTTCTGGTCAATGGTGACCCCCAGGATGTTGATGGTGGGGGATTCGGTGATGGTAATGCCGTTGAATGTCAAAGGGAGGTGGTTAGACTCTCTCTTGCTGGAGATGGTCATTGCCTGGCACTTGTCTGGCGTGAATGTTACTTGCCACTTATCAGCCCAAGCCTGAATGTTGTCCAAGTCTTGCTGCATGCCGGCTCGGACTGCTTCATTATCTGAGGGGTTGCGAATGGAAATGAACACTGCAATCATCAGTGAACATCCCCATTTCTGACCTTATGATGGAGGGAAGGTCATTGATGAAGCAGCTGAAGATGGTTGGGCCGAGGACACTGCCCTGAGGAACTCCTGCAGCACTGCCCTGGGGCTGAGATGATTGGTCTCCAACAACCACGACCATCTTCCTTTGTGCTAGGTAGGACTCCAGCCACTGCAGAGTTTTCCCCCTGATTCCCATTGACTTCAATTTTACTAGGGCTCCTTGGTGCCTTGATGTCAAGGGCAGTCACTCTCAACTCACCTCTGGAATTCAGCTCTTTTGTCCATGTTTGGACCAAGGCTGTAATGAGGTCTGGAGCCGAGTGGTCCTGGCGGAACCCAAACTGAGCATCGGTGAGCAGGTTATTGGTGAGAAAATGCCGCTTGATAGCACTGTTGATGACGCCATCCATCATTTTGCTGATGATTGAGAGTAGATTGATGGGGCGGTAATTGGCCGGGTTGAATTTGTCCTGCTTTTTGTGGACAGGACATACCTGGGCAATTTTCCACATTGTCGGGTAGATGCCAGTGTTGTAGCTGTACTGGAACAGTTTCGCTAGAGGTGCGGCTAGTTCTGGAACACAAGTCTTCAGCACTATAGCTGGGATGTTGTCAGGGCCCATAGCCTTTGCTGTATCCGGTGCACTCAGCCGTTTCTTGATATCATGTGGAGTGAATTGAATTGGCTGAAGAACTGGCTTCTGTGATGGTGGGGATATCGGGCGGAGGCCGAGATGAATCATCCACTCGGCACTTCTGGCTGAAGATGGCTGTAAACGCTTTAGCCTTGTCTTTTGCACTCACGTGCTGGACTCTGCCATCATTGAGGATGGGGATGTTTACAGAGCATCCTCCTCCCATTAGTTGTTTCACGACTGGATGTGGTAGGACTGCAGAGCTTTGATCTGATCCGTTGGTTGTGGAATTGCTTAGCTCTGTCTAAAGCCTGTTGCTTCCGCTGTTTAGCATGCATGTAGTCCTGTGTTGTAGCTTCACCAGTTAGGCACCTCATTTTTAGGTACGCCTCGTGCTGCTCCTGGCATGCTCTTCTACACTCCTCATTGAACCAGGGTTGATCCCCTGGCTTGTTGGTAATGGTAGAGTGAGGAATATGCTGGGCCATGAGGTTACAGATTGTGGTGGAATACAATTCTGCTGCTGCTGATGGCCTATAGCACCTCATGGATGCCCAGTTTTGAGCTGCGAGGTCTGTTCTGAATCTATCCCATTTAGCACAGTTGTAGTGCCACACAACATGGATGGTGTCCTCAGTGTGAAGACGGGACTTCGTCTCCACAAGGACTGAGCGGTGATTACTCCTACCAATACTGTTATGGACAGTTGCATCTGCAACAGGTAGATTGGTGAGGATGAGGTCAAGTAGGTTTTTCCCTCGTGTTGGTTTGCTTACCACCTGCCACAGGCCCAGTCTGGCAGCTTTGTCCTTCAGGACTCGGCCAGCTCGGTCAGTAGTGGTGCTACCGAGCCACTCTTGGTGATGGACATTGAAGTCCCCCACCCAGAGTACATTCTGTGCCCTTGCTACCCTCAGTGATTTCTCCAAATGGTGCTCAACATGGAGGAGGACTGATTCATCAGCTGAGGGAGGGCAGTGGGTGGTAATCAGCAGGAGGTGTCCTTGCCTATGATCCACCTGATGCCATAAGATTTCATGGGGTACGGAGTCAATGTTGAGGACTCCCAGGGCCACTCCCTCCTGACTGTATATCACTATACCGCTTCCTCTGGTGGATCTGTCCTGCCGGTGGGACAAGACATACCCATGGATGGTAATGGAAGAGTCTGGGGTGTTGGCTGAAAGATATGATTCTGTAAGTATGGCTATGTCAGGCTGTTGCTTGACTAGTCTGTGGGACAGCTCTCCCAATTTTGGTCCAAGTCCCCAGATGTTAGTGAGGAGGACTTTGCAGGGTCGATGGGGCTTGTTTTGCTTTTGTCATGTCCAGTGCCTAGTGGTCCGATGCTGGGTTTTCCGTCCGGTTTTATTCTTATTATTACTTTTTGTAGCGAGATTGTACAACTGAGTGGCTTGCTAGGCCATTTCAGAGGGCGATTAAGAATCAAGCACATTGCTGTGGGTCTGGAGTCCCATGTTGGCCAGACTGGATAAGGACAGCAGGTTTCCTTCCCTAAAGGACATTAGTGAACCAGATGGGTTTTTACGACAATCCGCTAGTTTCATGGCCACCATTACTGACACTTTTTTTAATTCCAGATTTTATTTAATTAATTGAATTTAAATTCCCCAGCTGCGGTTGGGGGATTTGAACTCATGACTCCGTATTATTCGTCCAGGCCTTTCCATGTAAGGGTTTATTTCAACTGATCCTTCTTTAATGCAAATATATTGAGAAGTTGTAGGCTTCATTATTGCCTTTCTTATATATTGAGTTAAGTGAAGAGTGATGATGTGGCAGCACAAAACACATAACACCACATGGTAAAGAAGGGTCGGGCACTCAGATTGTCCCTGAGTAGCTGACCCAGTATATTGGAGATAGAAGATCATTATTTCTTCAGGCTGAGTTGATGCAGTGAATGGGGATGGTGCAGGTCATTATTCAAAGTGAGGTTAGGCTGACGTGTTGTTGGAGTTGCACTCATCCAGGCAAGTGGAGAGTATTCCATCACACTTCTGACTTGTGCCTTGTCGATGGTGGAAAGGCTTTGGGGAGTCAGGAGGTGAGTCACTCGCCGCAGAATACCTAGCCTCTGACCTGCTCTTGTAGCCACAGTATTTATATGGCTGGTCCAGTTAAGTTTCTGGTCAATGGTGACCCCCAGGATGTTGATGGTGGGGGATTCGGTGATGGTAATGCCGTTGAATGTCAAAGGGAGGTGGTTAGACTCTCTCTTGCTGGAGATGGTCATTGCCTGGCACTTGTCTGGCGTGAATGTTACTTGCCACTTATCAGCCCAAGCCTGAATGTTGTCCAAGTCTTGCTGCATGCCGGCTCGGACTGCTTCATTATCTGAGGGGTTGCGAATGGAAATGAACACTGCAATCATCAGTGAACATCCCCATTTCTGACCTTATGATGGAGGGAAGGTCATTGATGAAGCAGCTGAAGATGGTTGGGCCGAGGACACTGCCCTGAGGAACTCCTGCAGCACTGCCCTGAGGCCGAGATGATTGGTCTCCAACAACCACGACCATCTTCCTTTGTGCTAGGTAGGACTCCAGCCACTGCAGAGTTTTCCCCCTGATTCCCATTGACTTCAATTTTACTAGGGCTCCTTGGTGCCTTGATGTCAAGGGCAGTCACTCTCAACTCACCTCTGGAATTCAGCTCTTTTGTCCATGTTTGGACCAAGGCTGTAATGAGGTCTGGAGCCGAGTGGTCCTGGCGGAACCCAAACTGAGCATTGGTGAGCAGGTTATTGGTGAGTAAGTGGCACTTGATAGCACTGTCGACGACACCTTCCATCACTTTGCTGATGATTGAGATCAGACTGATGGGACAGTAATTGGCCGGATTGGATTTGTCCTGCTTTTTGTGGACAGGACATACCTGGGCAATTTTATGGACAGGACATACCTAGGCAATTGTCAGGTAGATGCCAGTGTTGTAGCTGTACTGGAACAGTTTGGCTAGAGGCGCGGCTAGTTCTGGAACATATGTCTTCAGCACTACAGCTGAGATGTTGTCGGGGCCCATAGCCTTTGTTGTATCCAGTGCACTCAGCCGTTTCTTGATATCACGTGGAGTGAATCGAATTGGCTGAAGACTGGCTTCTGTGATGGTGGGGATATCGGGAGGAGGCCGAGATAGATCATCCACTCGGCACTTCTGGTTGCAAACGCTTCAGCCTTGTCTTTTGCACTCACGTGCTGGACTCTGTCCTCATTGAGGATGAGGATATTTGTAGAGCCTCCTCCTCCCGTTCACGACTGGATGTGGCAGGACTGCAGAGCTTTGATCTGATCCATTGGTTGTGGAATCGCTTAGCTCTGTCTATGGCATGTTGCTTCTGCTGTTTAGCATGCATGTAGTCCTGAGTTGTAGCTTCACCAGGTTGGCACCTCATTTTTAGGTGCACCTGGTGCTGCTCCTGGTATGCTCTTCTACACTCCTCATTGAACCAGGGTTGATCCCCTGGCTTGTTGGTAATGGTAGAGTGAGGAATATGCCGGGCCATGAGGTTGCAGATTGTGCTGGAATACAATTCTGCTGCTGCTGATGGCCCACAGCGCCTCATGGATGCCCAGTTTCGAAATTCTCGATCTGTTCTGAATCTATCCCATTTAGCACGGTGGTAGTGCCACACAACACGTTGGATGGTGTCCTCAGTGCAATGAGGGGTCTTCGTGTGGATGAGGGTAACGCAGTGGATGTGGTATACATGGATTTCAGTAAGGCCTTCGATAAAGTCCCGCACAGGAGACTGGTCAAGAAGGTACGAGCCCATGGAATCCAGTGTGCCTTGGCACTTTGGATACAAAACTGGCTTAGTGGCAGAAGGCAGAGGGTGATGGTCGAAGGTTGTTTTTGTGACTGGAAGCCTGTGGCCAGTGGGGTACCACAGGGATCGGTGCTGGGTCCCTTGCTGTTTGTGGTCTACATTAATGACTTGGATATGAATGTAAAAGGTATGATCAGTAAGTTCGCTGATGATACAAAAATTGGTAGGGCAGATGGGCGGAACAGTGGCAAATGGAATTTAACCCGGAAAAGTGCGAGGTGATGCACTTTGGAGGGACTAACAAGGCAAGGGAATACACAATGAATGGGAGGACCCTAGTCAAGACAGAGGGTCAGAGGGATCTTGGTGTGCAAGTTCACAGATCCCTGAAGGCGGCGGAACAGGTAGATAAGGTGGTAAAGAAGGCATATGGGATACTTGCCTTTATTAGCCGAGGCATAGAATATAAGAGCAAGGAGGTTATGATGGAGCTGTATAAAACACTGGTTAGGCCACAGCTGGAGTACTGTGTGCAGTTCTGGTCGCCACACTACAGGAAGGATGTGATCGCTTTGGAGAGGGTGCAGAGGAGATTCACCAGGATGTTACCAGGGCTGGAGCGCTTCAGCTATGAAGAGAGACTGGGAAGATTGGGTTTGTTTTCCTTGGAGCAGAGGAGGCTGAGGGGGGACATGATTGAGGTGTACAAAATTATGAGGGGCACAGATAGGATGGATACTAAGGAGCTTTTTCCCTTCGTTGAGGGTACTATAACAAGGGGACATAGATTCAAGGTAAAAGGCGGGAGGTTTAGAGGGGATTTGAGAAAGAACTTTTTCACCCAGAGGGTGGTTGGAGTCTGGAACTCACTGCCTGAAAGGGTTGTGGAGGCAGGAACCCTCACAACATTCAAGAAGCATTTGGAAGAGCACTTGAAATGCCATAGCATACAAGGCTACGGACCAAATGCTGGAATATGGGATTAGAGTAGACAGGGCTGATGGCCGGCGCGGACACGATGGGCCGAAGGGCCTCTATCCGTGCTGTATAACTCTATGAACTCTATGACTGTGTGGTGGTCACTCCTACCAATACTGCCATGGACAGATGCATTTGCTGTTCAGCTTTCAAAAGCATATTATCATGGTTACCATTTGAAGTTCAACCATTCCAGGAGTAGGCTGTTTGACAACAGAAAGAAGCTGCTTGATTACCACCTGGATGCTTCCGGGATTTTTTTTCTCTTAATGACCCCCTACTTAAGAAAACTGTTGCCTTTGAGAACAAAAGTTCAGTCTCGAGTTATAATTATCCCCTGGCTTTCAAGAGCCCTAGCTGTTAATCTTGAGAAAATGCATGAATCACTCAGCATACAGTGTATGATTCCACAACTGGCAAGGTTAGGGTACATTGAAATAATCCATACACCTAATTTTTTTATATCTATATTTCACTTTACAATTATAGTATCTGTGGTTGATGAAGACTAACACAACACCTTGGGCCAGTTTTTATAATCAATAAATGGGGATAAACTAGACAACAGTGTGACAAAAATGAAGCAGGCCATGTTATTGGCTTCTTTCTTCTGTCACAGTACATGCAAGGTTAGAAACCATGTTGACACAGAAAATGGTCCAGCTTGTTTTGATACACAGTAGCCCCATAACAGATGTCATGTCTGTGACAGATATCCAAGATGGGGTCAAGACCCATCAATTCAATTCAGTTCAATTTAATTTCATTTCACCCTGGCCATTTTGTTTGTATGTGTCTGATTGACAACTTAAGTTTAAGGAACATATATTAAAATTTCTTTTATCCCGGTTGAATTTTGAAAATATGTCTCAGCTTGCCTTGTTCCAGTTCAGTAGTCCGTCTGAAGCCATCAGCAAGATAGATAGGCCAGAAAGACTGCATGGACGGTTAGCAGTAAGGTTAGTGTTCAAGAACCTTGGACTAGAAATTAGATTGCACCTGTTGGACGGGGCATGCGTTGCATGTGCTGCATGCGCTTGTTCATGCGGTCACAAGGACTAAGCGGTGGACAGGATGAAGGAGATCCTGTTCGCACCAAGGGAGCAGAAATCCCTCCATGCAATACCTCCACTGTCAGTGGGATGAGATCGCTGAGGAAGTTAATGCCAGGAGCTTAGCTCCCTGAACATGGCCATAATGCCGAAAGACGTTTAATGACCTCAGCAGAATTGTCAAGGAAACAATTTACCTGCAGCACCACTACTCACAACACTCCCCTCCCCCACTTCCCTTCATTCTCCTACAATCACTGCAGCACACTACACTCCACCTCCTCCTCCACCTACTCACACATTCTGCACTTCCTCACAGCTCAGAGAGCTGCCATCCTATTTTTGAGGGATAGTGTTAACAGAGGCTTCCAGAATGTCACATCACTCCTGAACTCTCTTTTTGCCTTGGAGTGCTGAAGCTTAGTCCCAGATGAGTGGCCTTTGGCTCCATGGGATAGGGTCCTGCTGTCCTCTCTCAGGATGACAGCATGCCTGGTCCCCTGCCGCCTATTCTGCCAGTGTTCTTGGTAGTGCCACACAACAAACTGGGCTAGACTGACCCAGCCCACTCCAAGATGCTTCCATCTGCAACTGGGCCCTCAAGGCCCACAACTGCTCGAGATTGCCCACCATGGCCATCTGAAGTGTCCTCAATGGAAGTTCAGCAGCCTTCCATCTCCCAAGCTGTAGCCACTCGGGAAACACTTTGTAGGAGCATTGGAGAAGTAAACAAGCACTCAAAACAGCCACAAGGCTTTGCACATAGTTGATGTTTAATTATTTCTGTTAAATATTATACAGAGATGAAATTGAGTTGTTGGATTATTTTTAGTTTTGTTCTGGATTTGGTGTTGGTGTTAATATTTGTAGTGACCCATAAAACCCATAAGGCTGGACTGAAGGGAAACAATTGGATGATGGTAGTAAGGATGATGGTGATAAGGATTGTGGGACTGTTGGTCAATGTTGCTCCTGCTCTTCCTCCTCTTTGTGCTGCTCTTCCTCCACCTCCTCCTCCTGCACTTCTGCTTTCCAAGCCGTGGTAAGGGCTGGTCCCTCATTATCGCAAATTTATGCAGCATGTAGCAGATTACCTCAAATCTGGGTATGTGGTCAGGGCTGTACTACAAAGCTCCTCTCAAATGGTCCTAAGCTGAACTTTGCTGCAGCTAAATGGATTGTGGCTGCTTTATATAAATTGAAGAGAAAACCGTGAGGTGTTGAGAATTCCCACCTAGAGACAATTTAGTTCTTCATTCCAAAGACAGATTCATCATCAGTAATATCTGGCTGCTTGTAATTGGTGTTATCTAGCCAATGGCTTAAGAGTTTTTGTTAATTTGTAGCCCATTACATCTGTTTCTGTTTCAATAGACCTGCACTTGTTATTTAACAAATTACATCAAAGCTTTTTATTGTTATTTTGAATTTTCTTTTTCTATAAACCCTTTTTTGTCTATTTTTATGTTTGAATTTTTAGCTTTCTGTTCTCCTGTTTTAAATAATTCTGTAACTGGCAGTGCATATGCCATCTTTCCTAAAGAAAATAATAATGATTGGACATGATATGTGCTTACCTGCTGCAGAGATCAGTTGGAATAGATTAAGAGAGCTCATTTTCCATCTTCGTGCTTCCAGTGGGAGAGCCTCTCCGGCCGGGAATGCACGATGGAAAATTAAAAATGGTTGGAAAATCATGCCCAGCGTCCATCAGAACTTCTAATATGATCTTGCGATGAGTGAGGCTCTCTGCCTGGAGAGCAAAGTCAGAAAATTACCCTTTATGTAGACTGAATAAGACATGTGTGCATTTTTAGGACATGGAGAGCATAGTTGAGGCATTAAAAACCTCTTAAGGAAATGATCACAGTGATTTTTACTAAGCAGGGCATGATGTTCATCTCAAATAACATCATGTAGCCACTTTAGATCCACTGTTTATTTGCATCCTACGCATTATTGCATAACTCAAGGTCAAAGGCTCATGTATGTGTTACTGTCATTTACACTAATGATGCAAGCATTGTGAAGGGACAACAACAACAACTTGCATTTATATAGGGCCCGATTTTACCAGGGGTGTGGGTTCCCGGAGGGTAGGCCAGCGGGCGCGTTGAAAACGCGCCTGGTGAAATTAGTGGGTTTCCCACGCGATCGCAGCAAGCAACACACTAATTGGATTCACTTACCTGCTCCTCCGGGCTCCCCGCTGCTGATCAGCGCGTCGGGCGGGCTGCACATGCGCAGTAAGATCTGTCAGCTGGAGGCGCTCTATTTAAAGGGGCAGTCCTCCACTGACAGATGCTGCCACAAACAGAAAAAATTACAGCATGGAGCAGCCCAGGGGGAAGGCTGCTCCCAGTTTAATGATGCCTCACCCAAGGTATCATTAGATGGGGTGAGGAGGAGGGGGAGGACAGAGATCTTCCCCCCGGCGGGCGGGAGGAAGCGGCTCGCCTCTGCCACCAAGAAGGCCTGGCTCAAGGTGGCAGAGGGGGTCAGCTGCGCCACCAACATATCGTCCACCTGCATACAGTGCAGGAGGCGCACCAATGACCTCAGTAGGTCAGCCACAGTGAGTACACGTAGTCTTTCCCCTACACTCCGCCTGCCACATCACTGCCCCCACCCCACATCTCCTTCAGCACTGCCAACACTACTCTGTCACATGACCCCTCATACCCACTCAAACCTCATCCTCATCTTACCTGCACCTACTCACCTCGCGAGTACTCACCCCGCCACTACCACGCAACCCAACCCTCATACAATCTCATGGCTCTATCCCATACCCACCCTCTCGTGCATCTCTCTCACGGCCAGCCTCACTCAACCTGCCACCACCTGTGCTGCAGCCACAGGGCATGTATCACATATGTGCAGTAGGCAGCGTAAGGCAAATGTGTCGTGAGCATGAAGGGGATGCACAAGGGTATTTGAGGGTTTGTCATGTTCTTACTTCTATTGAATTAAAGAACAACTCACATCACACATTATATTGGCTCCACTACTGCCATGTCTTCGCGAATCCTGTCCGGTTTGTGCAATAATGCCCGCTCCTGGGTATCCCTATGAGGACCCACCACTGATGCCACCCAGTGTGTCACTGCAGAGTGGGTGTAGGTGTATTTGCAGGGCTCATCTGCGCAGACGACTGAGAGACACCGGGGATGTCCCCGGTTGCAGCCTGGAAGGCTGTGGAGGTGCCCTCACGGGCACCGAAACCCAGGGGGCGTCGGCCCAAAGCATCTACCAGGTCAGGGCACGAACAGGAGCAACCTGCCACCACCTCTGCTGGAGCCACAGGGGTACCAGGAAACGAAAACCCAAAGTTCCGTGAGCACACAGGGATTGCACCAGGGTGTTTGTCTATTTGTTATCTTTTTATTTCCAGTCTTTGAATGGCAACACGAAATAAAGTCACTTTTTCTCACCAATGCTGCCACCTCTTGTCCATAATTCTGCGGCTTATGCTATATGTCACTTCCGTGCACCTCATCATGACGACGAACACCCCGTCCCACCCATTGGGCATAATTCAGTGGGTGCAGGTGTACAGGCACCACTCTTCTGTGGAGGGAGCCTGTATGGACCCTCGTCTGTGCACGTTATGACATGTGAACGCCTCACACAGTGTGATGTTAGGAGAACCGTTGGCATATGAGTGCCTCCCTGGCCTGACGAGCACGTAGGTGAGCCGGTGTTCGGGCCATGGGTCGTTCCTCCTCCTCTCACTCATACTCCTCCTCTTCCTCCTCCTCCTCCTCCTCCTCCTCTTTGTCGTCCTCAATGTGGGTGGCGGGTGTGCATGGGGCCTCCTCCAGCGGCACCCCTCTCTGTAGTGCCATGTTGTGCAGGGCACAGCAGACAACTATAATTCGTCCCACTCGGAGTGGCGTGTATTGGAGCGCTCCCCCGGAATGATCAAGGCACCTGAAGCGCATCTTGAGCAGCCCTATAGCCTGCTCAATTGTAGACCTGGTAGCAATGTGGCAGTCATTATATTGACGCTGCGGCTCGGTAATGGGGTTCCTCAGAGGTGTCATAAGCCACGTGTGCAGGGGATATCCCTTGTCGCCGAGGAGCCAGCCGTTGCCAGTGTTGGGTGAGTGGAAGAGGGGCGGGATGGTGGACTCCCTGAGGATGAAGGCATCGTGGCAGCTGCCAGGGTATCTGGCGCACACGTGTAGGAATCTCTGGCGGGGGTCACAAATGAGCTGGGCGTTCATGGAGTGATACCCCTTCCTGTTGATGAACAGCCCTGGCTCATGTGGAGGTGCCCGTATTGCTATGTGGGTGCAATCGATTACACCCTGCACTTGTGGGAAGCCAGCCACAGCATGGAATCCAACCGCCCTCTCCGTCTGGCTGCGCTCATCCATGGCGAAGTTGATGTAGGTCGAGGCCCTGCGGAACAACCCATCGGTGACCTGCCTTATGCACTTGTGTGCAGACGACTGACAGACCCCGGTGATGTCCCCCGTGGCACCCTGGAAGGATCCGGAGGCGAAGAAGTTGAGGGCAGTGGCGACTTTGACGGCGACGGGTAAGAAGATGCTGCTTGGTCCATCCGGGAGCAGCTCATCATTAAGGAGGCTGCAGAAGTCGGCGACTACCTGGCGAGTGACTCTGAGCCAACGTATGCACTGCTGCTCAGAGAGGTCCATGAAGCTGAGCCTCGGTCTGTAGACCCTGTGCGGAGGGTAGTGCCTCCTGCGACGTATCTCTCTCTGCGGTTGCCCTCCATCCTGCTGTGCAGGTGGATGTACCACAGCACCGTGTTGTGGGGATCCACGTCTCTGAGGCGGACGCCGTGGACTGCGAGGCTGCTGAGGCTGGTCATGCTGTTCGTCCTCCGAGGATGTCAACGCAGCACCCATCTGGCAGGTGTAGGTCTGCGGGGTTGTGCACGGTAGAAAAGTGTGTCCTCGCACAGGGGTTGGACTTCCACGCCGGTGAATCTTCTTGCTTGGAGGAGGGTGGTGGAGGGCAGGCGTTGCCCAATGTTACGGAGTGTCCTCCTGCGTTGGTGAAGGCTCTCCCCCCCCCACCTGTGGAATGCACCTTGGCAGCTGCCACAGGCTGCTGGCTGCAACACGTCCGTTTGGAGTGAGAGTGTTTCCCCCAGTATGGGAAACAGTCTCATTTCACTGTAAAATCCCACACCTGTTAATTAAACAGCTCAATCAGGTCATTTAATGACCTGAAATAGCTAGATAAATACACTCAAGTGGAACCCCGCTAGCTTTAATTGCCTGCAGGATTCCCACCAGCGGGGGCTGCGCAAGCACCCCCGCACGTCAGCGCGGAACCCGGAAGTGGGCGGGATCGAGGCGCGATCCGGTCCCGCTCCTCGATTTCGGGATTTTAGAGGCCCCCCGCCGAGAACGCACCCGAGACCGGGTGCTAAAATCGGGCCCATAGTGTCTTTAACGTGGTAAAACATCCCAAGGCGCTTCACAGGAGCGTTATCAAACAAAATTTGACACCGATTCACATAAGGAGGCATTAGGACAGGTGACCAAAAGTTTGGTCAAAGAGGTAGGCTTTAAGGAGCATCTTAAGGAGGAGAGAGTGGTAAAAAGTGGAGAAGTTTAGGGAGGGAATTCCAGAGTTTAGGGCCTAGGCAGCCGAAAGCAAGGCCGCCAATGGTGGAGCGATTAAAATCGGGGATGCTCAAGAGGCAAGAATTGGCAAAGATCTGAGGATTGTACGGCTGGATGAGGTTACAGAGATAGGGAAGGGCAGGGCCATGGAGTGATTTGAAAAAAACAATGAGAATTTTAAAATCGAGGTGTTCCTGGACAGGGAGCCAACGTAGACAGTGAACACAGGGGCAAAGGGTGAACGGGGCTAAGTGCGAGTTAGGATATGGGCAGCAGAGCTTTGGATGAGCTCAAGTTTATGGAGGGTGGAAGATGGGAAGCCGGCCAGGAGACCATTGAAATTGTCAGGCCCAGAGGTAACAAAGGCATGGATGAGGGTTTCAGCAGCAGATGAGCTGAGGCAGGGGCGGAGATGTGTGCAGTTATGGAGGTGGAAGTAGGCGGTCTTGGTGATGGAGCAGATATGTTGTCGGAAGCTCATCTCAGCGTCAAATATGACACCAAGGTTGCGAACGGTCTGGTTCAGTGGCCAGGGAAGGGATGGAGGCGGTGGCTAGGAAACAGAGTTTGTGGCGGGGACCAAAGACATTGGGGACGATTTTCGGAAGGCCGAGCAGGTGCGTTGGGGGCGAGAGAGCTCCGAAAATGGCGGAATCCCGGAGCGGGTTCGGAGCCCGGTTCCAACCCGCTGACTTCTGGGTTCCCCAGTGATGCGTTCGGATGCGCGCGCAGCTCCCGAATGCGGGACTCCCACAACCAATTAAAGCCGGCGGGATGCTGCTTTAAAAAGTTAGGTGGATACTTGAGGTACTTGACAGACCTCATTGAGTGGAGATTTTGGCAGGGGTGCAATTTTGAAGGACCCTCACCGTGTTTCCCGTGCTGTGGGAAACACTCCCTGTTGGAGCAGACATGTTTCAGCCAGCAGGCAGTGGGAGATGCAAAGGATCATTTGACAGGTGGGGAGAAAACCTCATTTATTGCAGCAGGGCACTCTGTCACTTCAGACAAAGTTTTGGATGCAACACCTTTGTCTTTCCACTCAAAATTATTAATTTTTACCCTAAACTCTGCTGTGCAAACACATTTACCTACTTTGCGGACCCCCTCAAATTCACACCGTCAGGATGGGGGCACCATGGCTGCATTCATCACTTCATCCGAGGATGAGCAACATCACCAGCCTCGCAAGGCATGCCGTCCACCTCCGCCACGTGGAGCTCCACAACACAGTGCTTTGCCACAGGCACCTGCACAAAATAGTCATGCAACAACACATACACCCACTGTAGGGTGACCCAATGGACACTTCCATGCCCCCTTTCACCATCATCCCTCCCCTGGGTCAGGCCCACATCACTCCTACCACCCTGCTGGACGACAGTTTGGAAAACATGCGTGAAGCCTTTTAAGGCCAGTGCCAGAGTATCTGCCTGCCTGTTTAAGGCACTTACCCGCGACACTATCTCAGAGATGCCCTCACGTCCCCGTGACAGTATCTCAGAGATTCCCTCCTGTACCTGTGCCATCATTCCACTTATGCAGGAGTTGGATTCCTCCATCCTCTGCGCGATTGTGGAGAGTGCGCATGGCACTTGTTCCAGCACCTCACAAATGTGCTGCTGCCTCTCGATCATTCTCCTTTTCATGGATGGCCCCCAGGGTTCAGCATCTGTGTCCAGCTGAGCAGAGCCTGGAGAGGAGTGCTCCCACAGACGTGGACTCTCCACAGCTGCCCCTGCCACCAGTGTCTGCTCGTGCTCACATGTGTGTGGTGACTCACCATGTACGAACCCAACTAACTGAG
The DNA here is from genome assembly GCF_035084215.1 of Heptranchias perlo. NCBI lineage: Eukaryota > Metazoa > Chordata > Chondrichthyes > Hexanchiformes > Hexanchidae > Heptranchias > Heptranchias perlo. The sequence goes on along the minus strand of NC_090330.1, from coordinate 75,329,035 downwards.
GACGGGGACCCATCGAGGTGTGTGTATCTGCACTGATGGATGGCTCGCTCAGATGTGACGGTGCCACCTCAGAGGCCGATTGGTCGTCTGCAGTCACGGCGGTCGCTGAAGGCCCTGTAAGAGAACAGAGGGCAATATTAAGTATGATGACAGATGTTGAGGTGCTGAAGATGGCAAGGCATGTTAACATCAATTGATATCGTGTGTGCTGAATGTTAAAGTTCTGTCACCAGCCGTTTGTCGGGTGCCAGTCTCGGCGTCCCCCACGGACAGGCACTCGAGGGTGCAGCTTAGTTCCAGAGCCTCCTGCTCTGTGTCTGTGAGGACGACCAGATGCTGCGGCCCCCCTCATTTCTTTGCTCTCTCTCGTGCATTCTGGGCTCTCTTCTCCTATAAGGGGAGAAAGTAGAGAGGCGTGAGTGAGGGATGGTGACGTTGCCAACCGCTGAATGCATTGGTTTGGGTGAGGCTGACCGTGAAAGAGATGCATCAGAGGATGAGTATGAGACAGAGCCATGACATTGTATGGGGATTGGGTTGAGTGGTAGTGGTGGGATGAGTACTGGGGAGGTGAGTTAGTGCAGGTAAGTTGAGGATGTGGTTTGAGTGGGTGTGAGGAGTGATGTGATAGAGTAGTGTTGGCAGTGCAGAAGGAGTTGTGGGGTGGGGGTGGTGATGTGGAAGAGAGAGTGTAGGAGAATGAGTAAGTGTACTCACTTTGGTTGACCTAGTTGGGTCATTGAAGCGCTTCCTGCACTGGATCCATGTGCGGGCGATGTTGCTGCTGCTGGTGACCTCCTCTGCCACCTCGAGCCAGGCCTTCTTGGTGGCAGAGACAGGCCATTTCCTCCCGTCCGCCGGGTAGAAAATATCCCTCCTCATCCTCACCCATCCAGTAGGACCTGGAGTGAGGCATCGGTAAATCTGGGAGCAGCCTTTCCCCTGGTCTGCTCCATTGTATAATTTTGATTGTTTGCTGCCCCTTTAAATAGGGCTGCTCCAGCTGATGCGGGTGCGCAGTCCGCCCGCTGCGCAGGTTTCCGGTGGGAAACCCGGAAGCCACGGTAAGTGGCTTCAATTTACTCGCGATCGCATGGGGAACAGACCGATTTAACTGGGTGGGTTACCCACGCGCCCAGTCGACCCCCGCTGCCATCCCGCCTGCCTGATAATATCGGGGCTATTGACTTCAGTCTTCCTAATATTTAGTCAGAGCAAATTTTTGCTCATCCAGTACTAGATGCCTAACAAGCAATGTGACAAATGAGAGACAGTGGAGGGGTTGAGAGAGGTGGTGGTGAGGTAGAGCCGGGTGTTGTCAGCGTACATGTGAAACCTGATGTTGTGTTTTCGGATTATGTCGCCAAGGGGCGGCATGCAGATGTGAAATAGGAGGGGGCCAAGGATAGATCCTTGGGGGACTCCAGAGATAACAGTCCAGGAGCGGGAAGAGAAGCCATTTCAGGTGATTCTCTGGCTACAACTGGGTAGATAAGAATGGAACGAGTTGAGCGCAGTCCCACCCAGCTGGATGATGGAGGAGAGGCGTTGGAGGAGGATGGTGTGGTCAACCGTGCCAAAGGCTGCAGACTGGACAAGAAGGATGATGAGAGGTAGTTCACCACGGTCACAGTCATTTGTGACTTTGATAAGGGTCGTTTCAGTGCTGTGGCAGGTGTGAAAACCTGATTGGAGGGATTCAAACGTAGAATTGTGGAAAAGCTGGGCACGGTTTTGGAAGGCAACAACACGTTCAAGGATTTTGGAGAGGAAAGGAAGGTTGGAGCTGGGGTGGTAGTTTTCAAGGATAGAGGGGTCAAGGCTGGGTTTTTTGAGGAGGGGGATGGTGGCGGCAGATTTGAAGGGGAGGGGGACAGTACCTGAGGAGAGGGGACCGTTAACAATATCAGCTAACATGGAGGCCAGGAAGGGAAGTTGGGTGGTCAGCAATTTGGTGGGAATAGGGTTGAGGGAAGAGGAGGTGGGTCTCATGGTCAAGATGAGCTCGGAGAGGGCTTATGGGGAGATAGGAGAGAAACTAGGAAAAGATGCGAGTTCAGGGCTAGGGCAGGTGGGAACCTTAGGGGAAGTTTGACTTGGTGGGCTAGGGGAAGGGAGGGAAGCGGCAGAGGCAGCTGAACGGATGGTCTCAATTTTAGTGACAAAGTAATCCATGAGCTTCTCGCACTTGTTTTTGGGGGTGAGGGTGGAGAGAGGCAGGGGAGTGGGGTTTAAGAAGATGCTTTGTAGTGGAGAAGAGAAACTGGGATTATCTTTGCATTCCGGGATGATCCTGGAAAAGTGAACAGTTTTGGCAGAGGAGATGCAAGAGTGTTCACGATAGCCTTGTATTTTACAGGAAGCCATGGTTTTAAGAGTTATTTGCAGGGTAGGAAATTCAAGTTGATAAATCAGCCCGATAGGCACTTTGAATAGTGAATATTAGCAACACCCATTGGTAATTTGGCAACTCACAGGACCAGAGTGTCCTCCCAGAAATAAATACCTGTAGTCAGTAAAGCACACTTGGCCTCTTACAAGCCATCTGTAAGGAACGTGTACAAATATTTAATGACAATATAATCTGAGTATAACAGCAGAGAACCAAGATATATGAGGCACATCAGATGTAAGAATTCATGAAGCATGCCCCACTGTGCCTAAAGCCTTCATAATTGAGGACTGCTTTGCAAACATTACAGGCATTGCCCCATACTCCATAACAGTCTGTACTGCAACCAACTATTCAGCCAAATTACCAATGGGTGTTGCTAATATTCACTATTCAAAGTGCCTATCGGGCTGATTCATAGATCATGGTCGTGATCTCTCCTTACTCTTCCAAAGACCTTGTGGTAAGTTTTGAGTGGACTCAAGTTTAGATTATCCTGCATACAATATCTATTTATAAGTAGACCACATGAAGTCTGCAGCAGAGCCAGTACTCGTGACAGACACTTTCTGAGTCTTCACTCTGCTCCTCCATTCCTACGAAAACAGTAGAGGACAAAATGACCAGATTATAACAATGCATGATATTCCCTGTGATGTTGCTCAAGTAGAACTTGTAACAGCCACTTAGTGGGACAACATGGTCATGTGATGTGACATAATGGTCACATCACATGACCATTATGGTGTTAGCTCAGGAGAAGCCTCTGACTTTGCTATCCTCAGTCCCTTGATGCCATCCCTTCCAAAGTTGCCTGCACCAGCCTTTTTAAATGGAGTCAAGTGCGTCTCCTCTTTAGGACTTCGCCAGTGAGGCATTGCTCCTGCAGGTTAAAGGCCAACTTGTCTTGCAAGTAGAACAGCACTGAGATACTGAAAGTGCATAGTTTCAATGGCATATTACATGCTTCAAATTTAATAGGCATGGTACTACTAAATTGACTTGTAAACATTCCTGGTGTGAATCTTCTTTTGAAATAGTTGTTGTAGGCACTAGTTGCTGTCTTGTGCCCTAATTATATCTTTCCCATGTGTAAGTATCCTTTTCACGCTAAGGCTTCATTGCCCTAGTTCTTCCATGCCACTACTACACCTGTTAACCTCCTCTTACTAGTTCACATGCTTGAGCAGCAAAGAATCAATAGTTTGGCAGGACTGATTTTTTTTGCATGTCTACTTATAGCGGGTGCTTGTCATATATAACAGTAAAGTTAGCTTACCTTAGTATATTTCTTCAGGTCTGTCATAACCATGCCAATGTCTGAGTTCAGGAGATGGCATTGACCCCTTCAGCTACTTCCCCCCATGCCTGTTGCAGTAGGGACTTCTGGTAAAGATATGGCCATCTCTGCAACATATTCTCTCCCTCTTTTCACACTTCTTTAAGCAGCACCTGGTCATTGAAGCGAGATTTTGTTTGCCCCCTTGTCCCATTTCTACAGGGAAATCTATGAGTAAGCAGCTGCACTGGGATGCTGTCCACTATTTTGGGGGTTAAATGGCTACTTAATGCTGTTTAAAAGTGCTTATCATGATAATTGGTCCCCTTACCCCACTGACGTCTTGTTATGCTTGTACACTATATCAAAGGCAAGTAATACAGTAAAATCATGGGTTCACAAGCATGCATAATTAAGATGAGAAAGATTAAGCAATGCTTGGCTAATCCCTTTTTTAATTGTAAAAACAGTAATTTTTAGAGTTATATTCGTCCAGTGCTGCATAATTACATTTACTATCAGTTTCGCTCAGGTTAACTGTCTGTGAAGCTAGAAAGAGGAAAGATAGAGGGAGCGCAGAGAACCAAAAGAAAGGAGGCGGCTCATCTTGGATCTGCAGCTACACTGAGACGTCTGTCAATCAGTGACACAGACACTTCCTACCAGGTGGCATGTGGGTTGTGACTTTACTTAGGTATAGATTCTAAAGTCAGAAGGTTCGTTTGGTTCAACATAGTTTTCTATGGCGACATAGGTATCAGCTATGGCTCAGTGGTTGCACTCTTACCTTTGAGTCAGAAAGTTGTAGGTTCCACAGACTTGAGCACAAAATCAAGGCAGACACTCCAGTGCAGTGCTGAGGGAGTGCTGCACTGTTAGAGATGTCATCTTTTGGATGAGATATTAAACAGAGTCTGCCATCTCAGGTGGACATAAAAGATCTTGTGGCACTATTCGAAGAAGAGTAGGGGAATTCTCCCCGGTGTCCTGGCCAATATTTATCCCTCCACCAACATCACTAAAAACAGATTTTCTGTTCATCATTACGTTGCTGTTTATGGGACCTTGTTGTGCATAAATTGGCTGCTGTTACAACAGTGACTACACTTCAAAAGTATTTCATTGCCTGTAAAGCACTTTGAGATGTCCTGAGAGCATGGAAGGCGCTATATAAATGCATGTCCTTCTTTCCTTTCCTCTTCCTTCCAATGTGGCAATAGAGAGGGGAAGAGGACTCCTTGGAAGGAATTCTTCAAAATGAGGAAAAAGTAAAGTGCAATTTCATGCCAATTTGGGCTGATCTGCAGGCAGTCTTTGACTGTTTTGGGAAGGTCCGAACATACTTCACCTAGGACTATTACAGAGAAAGGAAACTTTCACCCAACCTAAATGGGCTGGTGTCAGGCCCGCATTCCTGCTGTGGAAGGGCAGTTTGCTATCAACAGTGACATGCATTCCTCCAACATTATTGGGACAGAATTTACTGTCAAAATAATGATGATGCTAATGATGCTCAATGTTATTTATGATCAAACCACATATCAACTTCTCATGAAGGCAGATGCACAGTTAAATGTGAAAACCCGGAAGATGCTGACAAGATGCGCCACTCTGCCAATACCTTCCAGAAAACGGCATCTCGCTGTCTGACTCACCATTCAAATGCATCGAACGATGTGAAGTTCCTGTACTTGCATGGTAGATACGAACTAAACTTGCCACAGAAAGTTAGGTCTTGCCCATTTCAATCTAAGTGATTCAACGGCGTGATAAGTTTTAATTACTGCCAAACAATCTCTCTGGCACTGAAAATTAACTTTTGCAAGTGTGGAGCCTCATTTCTTCAGCTTTTAATTATTGTTGGAGATTTTTTAAAAATTTAAATTTAATTTTTTAAAACTTTTTCTTTCTGTCTCTTTTTTTCTCTCTCTCTTAATCCATTCTATATTTCCTTCTCTTTATTTCGCTTTCTGTACCTGATTTGATATTAAATTCACTATTCCAACTTATACTTCCTGGTACAGACTCTTCGCTGGTCATTAACAACGCTTCAATCTGATTGGTTAAGGAGATACACAGTTGCTTGCCCTATTCACACAGGTCCCAGATGCCCTGTAGGGGGCGCCACACTGTTTTCATTTCTATTTGCACAGCAAATTGCCGTGCAAAAGCTCATGGAAATTAATTGAGCAAGGAAAAATCTAATGAACGACGGACGCCACTCATTCGCCGGCTACAGCAAATTCTGGCCCAGTAAGTTTTTCACTCATTTCCTTATGTCCTTATAAAAATATACGACAGGGGGAAAAACTGGCCAATCCTCAAATACAGTTTAATCGACACCTATCAATATTATGGAAATAGCCCCTGTCTTTTGCTCACAAAGTGACAGGTTCAAAAAATATATGGGGAGAATTTCCTCAGAGCCTCACCCGCTCTGTCACCTGAACTTCATCAGAAACATTGTTTACGCCAAAGTTACTGCGGTTGAGTGAGAGAAGCCTCGAGAAAATTCCCAGCATTTGTGTTATAGTTGCTCACTGTTCATTTCCTTTAACCATCTAGGGTATAATCTGAAGAAAGATTTGCATGTATATAGCGCTTCTCACATCTTCTGGATGTCCCGAAGCACATCTCATTCAAAAGCTGATGCCACTGAAAATGCAGCATTCTCTCATTGAAGTTGCAGCCAAGGTTATATGTTCTAACCCTGGAGTGGGGTTTGAATCTGTTACCTTCTGACTTAGAAGCAAGACTGCTACAACTGAACCAAACTACTTAGAGATATGTAGATTATTCACTAATACTTCAATTTCTGCTTACTAACGGACTGAAACACATACTGCTGTAGCTTATTACAGACAGCTGACTACAAAGTCTGTCAAAATATTGTCAAAACACATTTGCTGCCCCACCTAATTGTATTCCAGATCTATCAACTTGGATGTCAAAACTACTATTCCAAAACAAAACATTGTTGGCAAAAACCAATGACTGGGGACTTCCAGATTTTACAATATATAAATCATGAATTTTTGGGGGTGTGGGCTTGATACTAGTGCAGACTGGTGGATTATCATAAGTTATGTGCATCATGAAAAGAGAAAGTGCACACTGGAGATAAAAAAGCGATCACTATTATAGTGGACTGGAGAGAGAGAGAAAAAAAGAGAGAGTAGAGATTGTTATTGCAGGGGACTGTTAAGGACTTTGGGGGAGATCTTGACTTTGTGCAATAGTAAATGGAAATAAAAATCGGGAGATATGCAAAATGTGCTGCTGACTCGCTATCATCCATTTTACACTATTGCACAAAGTCAAGATCTACTCCTTTGCATTTGAAACAAAAAAGACTTTTATTATATCTCGAGAAGTCATTGAATTGGGTTATACCACAATCGTAATTTCCCTAAGATTTGTTTTCTGATACAGCCTTTGGACGATTTATTATATATAAAAAGCACAGATGCATTTTGGTTCCTTCTAACACATTCAATTGCACTTCTCTAAGATCTGACAATATTCTGTCTTTGCAGAGGTGCACGCTCACAGGGCTAACCTTATTTACAGTGGTCTGCATTCTGAATAAACCATAGTCTCGCATTGCAATACCATTCACCTGAAGCTAGTGAAATATCTATCACAGACAACAGCTATTACCGGCAGAAACAACTTAAAAATATTTATTTTGCAATTAACTGGAACAAAATTGTAACAGAATTTGACAGAAACTAAGGAGACAATACAGAAACAATAACAAGTAAAGTTTGTATGGGTGAATTAACCCAATTCAAAGACTGCTGTTGATGTACAATAAAGGTCTCTCTGGTTTCAAATGCATACGCCGGGAATTTCCTTGGGACTCTCCTGAATGGCCACCGTAACAGGGTTTACATTGCTTTTCCAGGGTTTCCGTAGCACTTCCATCAAAGATACGACAGTTGAGCAGGAGTATTCCCGAGGAAATTCCTGGCGAAAGTCCTTAAACAATCCACTGCATTGGCAATCTACTTTCCCTCTCTCTTTCTTTCTCTCTCTTTCCAATCCACTGCAATAGAGATCTCCTTTCTCTCTCTCCAGTGCACACTTTCTCTCTTCATGATGTACATAACATATGACAATCCACCAGTCTGAGTTAGTATGAAGCCCACAACCTAAACCATGATGTCTGTAAAGTAAACCTTACATTATGGAGTCTGCTCTTTTTAGCCCCAATCTCAGAATACTTCTTATATCCCAGTTTCCTTTGAAGTCAGGTTTCGAGAAACTTGACAAGAATTCATTAATAAAATTAATAATACTTAACGATATCATACTGCAAATACAAACAGATGCCCATAACAATCAATTTAGCACAGTCTCCTGCTGAAGATAAGATATAATTTTGCCTGCAGGCTTGATTTCATTTAAATATCACTAGGCAAAAACAATGAAACAGCAATTTGCAATTTATTTCAGCACACTAATCTTATCATGGAATCAATAGACAACTGTTCTTAACTCTCACATTTGACTTTTTTTTAAAGGCCTTGAGAAAAGCCTTGTGTTTGCAACAGATTGTTGTGTATCACTGGTGTCCATCATATGAACATATGAAAATAATGGACAGGATGGCTTAAGCATCATGATGCACAACACCTCCCGTGCACAGCACGGGAGGTGTTGTGCACGGGAGAGGCAAAAAACAGATAAAAAACCCAAGGCCAATTTAGGAAGAAAAAACTCTGCAAAATTAGGTGATCAAAACTGGTCCAGGAGACCACATTGACCATGATTTATATTACGTAGTATTCCACCTATGTTTTATAAGATGTGATCTCTGCCCCAGACAGAAACCAGCTGTCTTTTGAAGATCTGCAGCGAATCCGCACTCACCACATGAGCCAGTAGTTTATTCTACAGGTCTACCATCCGGACCAGGTGACTTATCTACTTTAAGTACAGCTAGCCTTTCTAGTACCTCTTCTTTCTCAATTTTTAGCCCATCCAGTATCTTAAATATATCTTCCTTTACCGAAACTCTGGCAGCATCTTCTTCCGGAACATGATTATGAACATAATCTAGTCCCTTCGTTATTTTAAACACCTCTATCAGACCCCCTCCCCCACTCCTGGAGTCTACTGAGATCTCAATAGATTCCCTGATAGATCTGAGCAATATCAAGTTGAATTTCAGTTAAATGGTTGCAATATAGTAATTGAAATAAAACCCATGAAATAAAATCATATTCTATATTGTTTCAGTCATCAACACATTTAGGTTATATTTTGACACATCTTGAATTTATGCAATTCAGACATTTCAGTGAACAATGCGGCCACGATTTTAGCAAGGCGGCGGGTGGGTGGATTTGCACATGGGGAACCCAGAGGCAAAATGAGCTTGTTTAAATCTGCGATCGTATCTCGATTGCAGTTCATTAACTTTGCTTCTGGGTTTCGCTTCTCCAAGCTGTGCACTGCGCACCCGAATGCTGCAATTTAAAGCCCACTATTTAAAGGGCCAGTCCAAGAATGGATTTTAAAGGAGAAATGGAGTCCAGGAAACCAAAGGCTGCCCTTATATTTAATGATGCCTCCCTGGATGTACTGCTGGCTGCAGTGAGAACCAGGAGGGAGGTAATGTTTCCAATTGATGATAGGAAGAAACCTGGCTCTGTAACCAAAAATGCTTGGTTGGAGGTGAGCAGGAGCTGAGTACCTAGATCTTGAGTTCAATGTAGAAAACGTTTTAATGACTTAACCAAGTCAGGAAAAATGAGTCCAGTTGCTGATTCACCCACATCCTGTGTTGTTCCGCACTCACCCTCCTCTCCCTCTCCCCCACCCCGTCACTCTGTGTTGGCACGTCTACCCCATCACATAACCCCTCACAACACTTAAGTTTAGCAGCAGCAACCATCCTTCACTTTCTATGCACTCCCTCAACCGCCCATTTATTCATCCACCACTGCCACTCACCCCAATCCTGATGCAATGTGATGTATCTGTCTGATAGTCACCCTCTGATGCATCTCTTTCATGGTCAGCCTCACCCAAAGCAATGCATTCAGAGGGTGAATACATCCCTTTCAGTCACTCACAGGTCTGTTCTTTCTCCCCTTGTAGGAGAAGAGAGTGCAAAATGCAGGGAGAGGAGCAGAACTGGAGGTGGCCCAGCACAAAGCGGTGGTGACAGATGTGGAGGAGGAGGCCATGGAAATAAGTCAGACCATCGCATGCCTATCCAATGGAGATGGAGAGACTGGCAATCTGCAGATGGCTAGTGACAGAACTTTAACGTCTTTCACACACATGATGAATTGATTTTATCAATGATGTAACTGTGCCAGGCCTCAGTATGGTCATTGGAAAGATTGTCACTTTTGCGATGAATCATTAACATCGATTTCTGTTGTCTTCTGTTGTCACGAGGAATCAGCAGAAATGGAAGAAAGCAATTCCTCAGAGGAGCTCATTCTTTCTGTCGGTGCACATCACATCCAGCCATGCATCAGTGCAGATACTCGCACTTCGGTGGGTCCTGTTAGGCAGTCAGTTGGGCTGTCACCTGGTTCACCACTCACAAGTGTGCATGAGCGGACACTGGTGACAGGAGCAGCTGTGGAAAGTCTGCATCGGGGGCGCACTCCTTACCAAACTCTACTCAGATGGATATAGATGCTGAATCCCGGGGGCCATCATTGAGAAGGAGAATGATAAAGGTGTAGCAGCAACTTTGCGATGTAATGGATAAAGTGCCACGCACACCATCCACAATCGCGGAGAGGATGGAGGAGTCCAACTCCATTGCTGGTGGATTGGTGGCGCAGGTAAGTGTGAGAATGTCTGCGATGGAGAGAATGGAAGCCTCCATTGAGCTCCAAGCGCGGCTGTCAAATGAGTCCATTCAGACCATGACAACGGCCATCTGGACTCTGGATGCCAACATGTCTGCCGCCTTAAATAGACAGATATATACTTTAGCCGTGGCCTTACAAGGGGGCACATCTGCTCACCAACCTGCTGGCCAGCAGAGTGGTGGTAGTGATGTTGCGCTGGCCTGGGAGAAGGATGTGGCAAAAGGGGACATGGAGGTGGAGACTCCATTCAAAGAGCTCCCACGTCTCACCTGTTGCCCCCTCCTCAACCAGTACCTGCAATGCTGCCTCCTCTCCCGATAGCCGAGTCTGCCCCTGCACAGTTGCAGGTGGAGCAGTCTTTGGCGGGGCCCTTACGGACTCCAAAATCCAGAGGTCGTAGGACGAAAGCATCTCAGCAGTCAAGGCAGGTATTTGAGCAACCTGCCAATATCTCTGCTGAAGCCAGAGGGGATGCAGCATGTAGAAACAGCAGAAAGAAAAGGCAAAGCAATTGTAATTCACCAAGGATATGCACAAGGATGCTTGACAAGCTGTCATGTTTATATTTATATATTTTTTTTGTAATGGCACATTAAATTTAATCATTATCACCACCACTGCCACGTCTTAGTCATTATTGAGCCCCTTTTGTGAATTTGTCCTTTCATGTGCTTCACCGTGAATGCCAAGACATGATACCACCCATTGGATGTGTGTTCAATAGGTGTATGCATGGTTGAAGGACTGGTTTGTTTAAAGTTGGGGGGGGAGTTGGTGATGGTGGTTGTTCCAGCTGACCTGAGTATTTCAAAGTCTTCAATTTGCACATCCTATTATAAGAACTTATTAGAGATGATTGTAAACAATTTTACAACACCAAGTTATAGTCCAGCAATTTTATTTTAAATTCACAAGCTTTCGGAGATTTTCTCCTTCCTCAGGCAAATGTTGGTGTTGTAAAATTGTTTACAATTGTCAACCCCACTCCACATCATTATTAGAGATGAGGGAATCCCTGGCATCATGGGCAGCAATGTGCACGGCTGCTCTGGTGATGGGTTCATCATCTTCATTTTCCTCCTCCTCTGGTGTACTGTGGAATAGATCTATGGTGCTCCCCATTCTAAGCTTGTCAGTTTGAGGGACTTCAAAACATAGGTAAATTTGTCTGAACACAAGAATTCTCGGTCTCAACAAAGAAATCTCAGTCTAAATACAAAGAACTCCCAGCCAAACTTTTGTCTGAGAGAACTGAGTGCCCGGATGCAATACCTTACCTTTTATTGAGATGTGTCAATCACTGGTTTAAAGGGATGGACAACAGTGCCAAAAGGATCAGAGAAGCTGAGAAAAACTAAGATGGACGTGAGACCCATTCTTGCTTGTGCTATTCCCAATTTCAGTAATGGCTTCTAGTTATCACTTCTTATTACTCGCTAATATCATTACTGGCTGCCCTAATTAACTTTGACTCTTGCATGATCTCCCCCAAGATATAAGTTGATATGGTGTATGTGTTTTTTTATTATTGGCACTTGCTGTTTAGTGGTGCAAGGTCATTAATTGAGGAATAATTGAGAGAAAGAATGTTGTGGGATTGTTCGTATTAATCCTCTCATTCCATTAGATACAAAGATTGTCAATCGGGCCCAGAAGAGGGCTGTGAGAAGATTAAATTGCAGGAGAATAGTTAGAAATTATTTTACGATTTTAGAGACTTGCCTTAGCTATTCTCTTTGGTATAGCGGTGCTGGTTACTCCCATAAGCGTCTGAGAATCTTATATTTAGGAGTGTGCCTGTACTACACAATATCCAGGCTGTAACAATCATGCCCCTTTTTGGTCTGAACTGGATGTCTATGGTTCTTCAACCACTCCAAAGATGGACCAAGCAAACACTTGGTAAAACAAGGCCAGATATGAATCATTAGGCTGCTTTATTTCACAGTGAGTAAACATACAGAGCAGTGATTTATTTTGCGACTGGAAGGCTATTTCCAGTGGGATGCTGCAGGGCTCGGTACTAGGTCCTTTGGTTTTTGTGGTATACATTAACAATTTGGACTTAAACGTAAGAGGCATGATTAAGAAATTTACAGATGACACAAAGATTGGCCGTGTGGTTGATAGTAAGGAGGAAAGCTGTAGACTGCAGGAAGATACAAATGGACTGGTCAGTGGGGCAGAAAAGTGGCAAATGGAGTTCAATCCGGAGGAGTGTGAGGTAATGCATTTGGGGAGAGCAAACAAGGCAAGGGAATACACAATAAATGAGAGGATACTGAGAGGTGGAGAGGAAGTGAGGGACCTTGGCGTGCATGTCCACAGATCCCTGAAGGTAGCAGGACAGGTAGATAAGGTGGTTAAGAAGGCATATGGAATGCTTTCCTTTATTAGCCGAGGCATAGAATATAAAAGCAGGATAATGTGCTGGAACTGTATAAAACACTAGTTAGGCCACAGCTTGAGTACTGTGCACAGTTCTGGTCACCACATTACAGGAAGGATGTGATTGCATTAGAGAGGGTACCGAGGAGATTTACGAGGATGTTGCCAAGACTTGAGAATTTTAGCTATGAGGAAAGATTGGATAGGCTGGAGTTGTTTTCCTTGGAACAGAGGAGACTGAGAGGTGATTTGATTGAGGTGTGCACAATTATGAGGTGGCCTAGATAGAATGGATAGGAAGGACCTATTTCCCTTAGCAGAGAGGTCAATAACCAGGGGGCATAGATTTAAAGTGATTGGTAGAAGGGTTAGAGCGGAAATGAAGAAAAAATTGCCTCAGAGCGCCCGTTCGGCTCTCGCAGCTCACCGGCCGCATTCTAATGAGTATCAGTACCAAGACAGTTCAGGTCTCTCATTGCTGAGATTGGACAGGTGGCACAATTTCAACTCCCACTGCCCACCCGATTACTGCAGCAAACCAAAATTGTCCCCTATGCTTTAAAACACATCTAAATGTAACTGTTTTTCCAAATGCTATCTGTGGAAAAATGGTCCAAAAGTCCCAAAATGTGACAGTTATAACACCATGATTGAATGGTCACAATTAGAACTGAAGTGGCTAAAGGGGGACGGAATATTTGAAATTTTAAAACTCTTTTCGGTAACAATAAATTCACTCAATAAATAACCACTATCTTTAAAATTATTTTCCTACTTACTTGGGTACTAAACAGAAGAAAAGGTTTCAAAGATTTTTTTGCAGCTTTTCCCACTTTGTCTGAATCAGACCTAAGCAAAACATATTTACTGGCTGAAGGATTGTGCAGTGAACTTGAGTGGGCTTGTTGAGGTGGTGGGTTGTCTGAGAGTTGACTTTCAGATTTGTCACTGGCAGTTAAAAAGAAGATAGAACAATAACTCAATGTTGCCATGGGACATAAAGAGGACGAGGGACCCAGCAATGTGCAAAATAGAGAAATTGTAGAGCTCCATGTTGGCCGACACACACTTCATCAGTTACATGGTTGTGGTTTGCATCTATATTTCTAGTACAGGCTCAGGAAGTAGCACTCCTCCACACTCAAATATTGTACTGTTGTTTTATTCATTCTTGGGATGTGAGCATCGCTAGCAAGGCTGGCATTTATTGTCCATCCCTAATTGGCCTGAGAAGGTGGTGGTGGGCCTTGGTCTTGAACCACTGCAGTCCATGTGGGTGAAGGTACTCCCACAATGATGCTAAGTAGGGAGTTCCAGGATTTTGACCCAGTGACGATGAAGCAATGCCGATATATGTCTAAATCAGGATGGTGTGTAACTTGGATCGTGTTTCCATGCACCTGCTGCCTTTGTCCTTCTGGATGGTGGATGCCGCGGGTTTGGGAGATGCTGCTGAAGAAGTCTTGGCGAGTTGCTGCAGTGCATCCTGTAGATAGTACACACTGCAGCCACGGTATGCCAATGTGGGAGGGGGTGGATATTTAGGTAAACCCAAACCTGGTTTATATCCTACAGCCTTTTAATAAGGAATTAATAAAGTACATAAGGGCGAAATTTAGTCTGTATATTAGACTTAGGGCATTTACCAAATGTGTGTGTAGGAGCAGTCATTTTGTGTTAGCACTAAAAAATGTAGTGTTCATTTTTATCCACTCTCTTCAAATTGTTCCTCTACATAAACAGTCATCGTACTTGTGAAGGGCTTGTTAAACACCATTGAACGGGGTTCATAAAGTATTACTCAGGCTTTACTCCATACGCACATCATGTTATTGTTGCTCATTTAAACACCTGGCATTCAAGCAGCAGAGGGAGCAGCAGAGGTCACGCAGAGAGCAGAGCAGGAGGTAGCAAATAGAGTTAGTGAATTGTTTTAGCTGCAAGCCTGATTTTGCTGGACCTGGTGCAGGAGCAGGAGGGGACAGTGAGGGAGATCAGATGCCATAAGCAGAGGCTCACCAGGACTCGCTACAATCCCAAGCAGGATGTCTACTGTAAGAACTGAGCTAACCCAACCCCAGTGATAAATAGTGTGAGGGAGCTATGCATCACCAGGGATACATTTCAGGAACCGTGTTGTCAACTGGGGAGTGAGCCTTTGGTCTATTGGTAACATTCCTGCCTCTGAGTCAGAAGGTGAATGGTTTGAGCCCCACTCCGGACAGCTCTGGTAAGCAGAGACTGAAGTGCTGGTTTTGAATGGGGATGGGTGCAAGTACCCCCGCTGGACGTTAATCTTGAGTGAATAAGAACTTAACTAATGTAAATAATCACTCACTCGAATATAAGTTTCATTGGTGAGCTTTAAATGAAGATGGTGTCGTAAACAATAAATTGTTGAAGTACACAACCAAAACATGTGCATACAAAAATGGTGAGCAGCTACAGAAACACGCCTCTGCTCAGAAAGTCCAGCTTCCTGAGACCACAAAAAAAATCTGGGGTTTCCTCCACCTCGCCAGTACCAAGAGCTAGTACCAACGCCGATTGGCCCAGCATTGTCATGTGACCAACTATGGTGTGTGAGAAGCTACACTCCATATGCAAAAAAATGTCAAAATGAGCCACGACAATCTTATTTAAAGGGCTCGGATGCAGCCCTCCTAGGAGAAGTTATTCCATAGCTAAAAAGCGTGAGGAAGTCAATTGGAAACCACCTCACATACTCTTCCCTATTAAGTGTGAGGCTTGAGTTCCCTCATGTGTGATACTTGAGTTCGGACCTGACCTGGGGCAGAACACAATGGACACACGGACAATCAACTGAAATCGGACCTGCAGCGAAGGAATGCTATATGTTATGTTAGGGATTCCATGGGGCGTTGTAAGGGGTGCAGCATTGTAGTTCTACAAGGAGCATACTTGACCCAAATTTTTCCAGTAATAGGGTGGGATGGACACAGTTAATATATGCAAATATAACTGTTCAAACCAGGAATGTGATTATCTCCTGCCACTTGTGCATCACCCAAGCCCTCAATGTGATCTTTGTTATGGCCATAAACCATGTAATGGGTTTTATTTGCTGGAGTACCCATCTCTCCTGAGATGGTCTCACCTACTGAAGGCCATTTCTTTTCTTCAAGAAGAACGATCTAAAATGAACGAGTGGACATTATGCTGTGAGAAGCTATAGTTATAGTACAGTGTGTACAACATAATGCACAATACAAAAGAATTTCTAAGAGCTGAACAATTTCCTTTGCATTGTGAGTTATATCTGTGCATAATAAAAGTTAGTTATCAATTTTTCTCATCCTGCAACTTTGTCCGTTCCCCTCATATGGTCTGCTGTAATATTTCTCAACAATTTTCATTAATTTGCTTCATACTATACATCTACCCTGTTACTGGATACATTTGAGTTAAGTATATTCTTTCTACAGCTAAGCAAACCTGCCTGACACCTGCAATGTATTTCATACTCTTATGTGGGAGGCTCAGATTATTCACATTAATCCTCGTTATTTATCTATGCACTTTTCCTCTGCTTCTTTCTTTGTGTGACGGGTCAGAGGTGGCAGATTCACTGCCTATGTAATTGCCTCCCATGTACTCTGTGCCCATTCGTTATTTGTGGCTTGCTCTTCAATTCCAAAACAAACACTTTGCCAGGCCCTCATAGATCGACAGAATAACCTTAGTAAACCTGCCCAATTAAAAAAAAAGCAAAATACTGCAGATGCTGGAAATCTGAAATAAGAACAGAAAATGCTGGAATCACTGGGCAGGTCAGGCAGCATCTGTGGAGAAAGAAGTAGAGTTAACATTTCAGGTCGAGATCCTTTCATCAGAACTTGTGTCTTGCTTCATGAACGCTTAAAATAAAAAATGAATCTCAATGTTTTAAAAGATTTTGTTTTGGGTTGTACCATCATAATAAATTCAAATAAATTATTACTGGTTGTAAATACATGCTGAATGACAGTTTCTTTGTCAAATTTTTCAATTTATACTGAATACCTAGGAACACATTTCATGAGCAGAAAGTTCCTCTTATCACACTGAGAATACATTCAATGAGAGTAACATTTTTGTAGCTTTTTAGCAGATTCTCTGGAAACCACAATTGAAACTCACGTGGAAATAATGGTACAAAGTCACTCAAAGTCAACTAGTAATAATTTGATTCTTGTCATTGGAGAAAACATCTCTACAGCAAAGTTTGAATCGCTCATTTCATTTAGATAAAGATCAGATAGTGGGGCAAATTCTGTAATCCTCTGCTCCCAGCAAGGAGTCTTGCTAGCCGGAGTGCAGGCGGATAGGGTTGCAATACCAGCACTGATTCTTTGAGCCGTGATCTCATCGAGGAAGGGAAGGATCGCTGAATAAACCAGTCTGTCTCTCATCAAATGGATTTGCTTCTTTGATTTAAATAATAGCATTGTTCATTTGAAACTAAATTAACTGATTGGTTCCATTGTGAAGGTTCAGTGCTGACATGCCAAATGTTCATATCTTCTTAGAATATTCTCCAATTTTGTGGCGTCTCTTTTCTATCATCAACTATAGGGACAATTTTACAAATTGGCACTCTTGGTGAACAGCTTTGCCCAGTGGCAATGCATATCAGGAATTAAGCCACATCACCCTCCCCCCATGATTTGCCAGCCATTGACATTAATGGTCAAATAATCAAATTCCCAATATGGGTTCATGGCAAGCAAAGCTCTGCACCCAGGAGTGTGAATTCATAAAATGACCTCTTACATATATGTATGAAGTACTGTTGAGACTGTTTGAGAACCTTTACATCAAACGGTTAACAGAAGTGTTGCTTTTGACACTTAAGTGGTTCAAAACAGGAATTTGAAAGTGTCCCAATTCTATTGAAAGCTTGTGTTTGATCAGAACAGGAGCCAAATATTATTGCCTACTTAAGGAACACACTAAAGTACAGAGGGAATATTTGTCTTGCAGAAACAGAACTTTGTTCATTGAATTCACACTGATTCTTGAATTCAATCTGCACCTATTCTTATGAAGAGTAATTAATCTATTGCAGACTTTCTCACTGTGGGTATGTTTATACATATTATGCAATTAGTATTTGCTGATTTTTGAGCGCTATATTACTATTTATTGACCCCAATTATATTTACCTTTTCCAAGAGAATTTGTAACATAATTTGACTCGATGGTAAGTCCATACCACAAGTGGACCAGTTGTTAGCACCTGGACTTAAACCTCTAAAACAGAGTATACCGCTTCTGAATCTTAAGGGACAAGGTTCACTCATGGTAAATAAAAATGTTAGTTGCTCTAAAATGTGTGATATATGTATGAGGTAACTGAGGTGTGAGACTGCACACGAAGTCTCACTAGCAACAAGCATGATAGAGTAGATGGTGTTACAACATTTTAGCACTGGTATTCTGACGTGTGCTCACCAGTAGTGAGATTCCACTTGTAGTGAAGCCTCATTAAACTACCCAATAAGATCTAACTTTTCCAAGAAAGTTCATAGCACATTATGAGTCTCTGTTAAGTTCAGTTAGCGAATTACTGCAAGTGAACCAATTGCTAGCCCCTGGGTACACACCTCTATAAAGACAGAGACCCTGGAATTCCTGAGGGTCCACTCCACTGACATTGTGGACCCCCCACTCCACCCTAGCCCAAGGCCGGAGACCTCAGGCCAAATCCCGGGGGTGGGGTCATTTGCATGGGCAGGCAGGCTGCCAGTGCCTGGAAGTGGTGCTCTCCCTGATCCAGCCTTGTAAGGCAGAGTATCCCGCAGCCACTCCAGTTGAGGTCTCCCTGAAGCCCAATGCGGCTGAAGACGAAATAAAGGCCCTGCATTTCCTTGGACTTTCTGCTGCTGCACCAATGTAACTTTGCCAGAAGAGCGGCAGAAACCCCATTTATGCCCGTAAACAGGACTTACGCCACACTTCCAGAGCAGTTAAGATGGGGAAGCAATGGAAAGTCCACAGAAACTCAGGGCCTTCAGCTCCAAAAGAGCAATTCTGCTATCAGAAAAGGTAACTGTTCCCCTCCAGGATCGATTGCCTTAGTCTAGGTGAGGTTTGGAGCCTTTCAGAAGCCTTAAGGTACGCTCAGCATGAGTACCACTGAGGAATTTTAAGGGTATAAAGGATGTAATTTGGTCAGTAGCCTAGGAACACTCCCCGATACCACCATTGACTTAATGACTGAAGTACTGCTATGGCCACCCTCAACTGCAAAATGGCTGACAGCCAAAAGGGCATAATGCTGACAGAACCAGGTTTCACCCCAAATTATCTCTGCAGCCAACCAATCTCCAGCCTTGACCCAGGCTGAAATTTCAGGACCAGAATTTGGAAAAGTTACAGCTTCCCAATCAGAGGGGATACGGTGCAGCTATGGGAATTGCTGCTAAACCATTGAGAGAGCTTCTAAAAAAGACTGTAACAATCTCCCTTGTCCCAGCATGGGTTAAAACAAGGCTTAAAAACTGCTACAGCGAATCAGTCCCTAGCTCACTGGATGAAAAGACCATACTTGTCTTTCTGCGGTAAAAATTAATGGCAGAAGAAAATTAGAAATTAATCATTCTGAATCTCCTGATAATGCATGAAAACTGACAGCCTAGTCAGCCTGTCAGAAGTCTGTGTGTAAAGACCAGTCCCTGGAGTTTTTGAACAGCCCTCTGTACCTGTGAATTTTTTTTCTAAATTATCAAGTAATATGGCAAAATGGTTTGCGGCTCTATGAGAACATGACCAATATTGACGCTGTATAATTACTATAATGGCTCAAGTTGGTTCTCTGTATAAAGTATGTACGCATTATGAGCTGAATAGTTAACACTTTGCAACTTATGTCCCACTGTATTTTTTTGTAACAAGGATTGTTAGTTGGAATGTTTCTATTATTTTGACATGTTAAAATAGATTACCTAGAGGACTGCAAAAATTTACATCATGAAAAGGATTATTATCTCCCTTGGTCATTACATATGTTTGATTAAGTATTATTACCAAGTCCAACTGATAATCGGGCAAGATTCTATCATTTGGCAATTGGAAACTGATACATGAAACTACCTGACCCTATTCAACATAATTACAAACTTCTACAATACAGTGAGAATTTGACTGTCATAATCATTACCATTATCATTTTTAAAAGAAACTAAATTATAGCTACCTCTTTCCATCAATTACTTTGCTTCCATTCAGATAAAACATGCAGTAAAAAAGCAAAGATTTTCTCCAATGTTACCAGCATGCTTGTGGAAAACTGATTTTCCTAGAGATGGAAGTATAACTTTTATTTATTTAAATATAAACAGGAGCAGGCCATACAGCCCTTCAACTTGTTCTGCCATTCAGTTAGATCATGGCTGATCTGTACCTCAACTCCATTTACCTGCCTGTGCTCCATATCCCTTGATATCTTTACTCAACAAAGATCTATCGATCTCAATCTTTAAATTTTCAATTGAGCCAGGATCCACATGCCTAGGTGAAGGCCATGACTTTCTTATCATTTATTTAAAGGGTTGGAAAATTGTGCACAGCATATTCTTGAATTTCTGATAGGCGCTCCTTGTGGGCAAGGCTCCTCGCCATTACATGGAGTTTGAAAATTACCTCTGCTCAATTTATCTATTCCTTTAAGAATCTTGAATACTTGAATAATATCTTTCCTGAGCCTTCTCCTCCCGAAGAAACAATCCCAGGCTCTTCAACTTCTCCACATAGTTAGATACCTTAAGCCCAGCATCAGTTTGGTTGCTCTTTTCTGCATCGTCTCCAATGCCTGGATCTCCTTGCTGTAGTATGGTTACTAGAATTATACCCAGTACTTCAGGTGTGTCTATGCCAGTGCCTATGACAGCCAAAAGGGCACAATGCTTCACCTTCTGGGATTTGTTGCTCCATCCCTCTGACTGTGCATCCCAAGATTTGGTTAGCTTTCCATACTGAAGCAGTACATTGTTTCAGTGAGCCATTCATTAATATTCCTTGATCCCTCTCCTGAGTGGTGCCCTGTAACCTAGAGCCATTTAGTTTATTCTCCTTTTCTTGTCTCATTACCTTGTAGATATTAGGTATAGGGGCCTAATGGTTATTATATTGGACCAGCAACCCAGAGATTGTGAATTAAAATCTCACTGTGGTAAATTGTGAAATTAAATTCAATAAATCTGGTAATTTGTGAGCTGAAAATGATCATAAAGCTGCTGGATTGTTGTAAAAGCTCCATTGGTTCACTAGTGTCCTTCAGTGAAGGGAGCCAGCCACCCTTCCCTGATCTGGCTTATATGTGACTCCAGTCTCACACTATGTGGTTGATTCGTTATGCTCTCAGGGCAACTGGGGACGAACAATAAATACTGTCTTGCTATTGTTGCCCACATCCCAAGAACAAATATATTTTAAAAATTGATTACGTTGAATGCCAATTGTCACTCACCAGCCCACCTTCCTAAGTGATCCACGTCCCTTGTGTTTGCTTTGCCTCTTCCCTACAATTTGAACCTTCCCCCTCAAATATGGTGTCATCTTCAAACTTGGACAATTTTGTTTCTGTCCCCATCTCCAAACCATTTATATACACTGTAAACAAATGGCCCCAACACTGATCACTGTGGCACCCCACAATTAACGCCTTGACATGGGATCTTTAACATACATCTGCATCCCTGTTAAATGTCAGCTTGGCTCAGCTGGTAGTGCCCTTACCTCTAAATCAGAAGGTTATGAATTCAAGCCCCACTCCAAAATTTGGACACTTCAATGCACTGAGGAATGGCTGGTCAGGTATATTGCCAATAGATTAAGAGCATAGCCCTCTTCTCCAACAGTATAGCTAAATCCCAGTCTCAGTAGAGCACCCTGTGTTTGTCCCAAAATATCAGCCATCCTTATGGCCTATCTCAGTGACACTGGTAATTTTATGCCAATCAGTCCCTGTTTGGTGTTACTGATTTGTGTCCACTAAGAACTCAATTGAGAGCTCCAAAAACTAATGTAATTCAGCACACTAACGGGCTGATTCCAGCGAGGGGCTGGGCCTTCAAAAATAAAAACTGAAAATTTCTTCGGCCATTTTTTGAGCAGCGTCCAGTGTTTCCTTTAAGGATTGTTGGTTAAGCCGCACAGTGCCTGATACAACTGAGCAGAGCTTTCTGCTGCTGTACGCTCTGCCCATTTGTACCTGAATTTCACATTCGGGGTCCTACAATCGGCATAGAACCCTGATTTCCATTTTAAACAGCCTAGCGCCTGTTTCAGGTGGGTGCCCGAGCCAACCGAGCCAATATTGCATCCGGTGCAATTTGGGCATAGTTTTGACGCAGCAGATCGCGGCACGAAATTCAGAGATTTTACACTGGAAAAATGTATCTGCCTCTTCCAATGGAGTTCCACCAAGCAAGTGGGAATCTTTTAATAAGCAAAATCTCACTATAAATAGGACTGATTTTAATAACTTTGAAATCTTTTTCATTTTAAAAATGAGTCTCATATTTTCAAAATTCACAGCTGCTGTAAACTTGGTATAAATATATTAAAAGGCAGGTAGGTGTGGTGATTAAACAGGAGAAAACACCCTGGCAGTCAAGCCTGCAGCATTTGTGAGTTATTAGGGCCTAAAATCACTCTGCTTTTTTCACTCTGGGAAAGACCCACTTTCCATCATGTACTTACTGACAACTGAGCCGTTTACCAGCTTAAAAGTAATCCTTTTTAGGGCATTTGTACATAATCTACTTTGACTGGGAATTCCCAGACCATAGATCTAAAGGATCTGGCTTTAAATCAGTCCTAAAGCTCTACTTAACTGAATTTAGAAACAAAATTATGTGGAATCCTTTTAGACAATGTAATTGAACATGAGTGTATCTGTGCTTTCCCAGTAAAGCCCCTTAAGAGTAACAAATGAACAAGGTCAGGCACAGCACTTCATGAGATTACTGCTTTGAGGTTATTTGGTAAACAGGGTAAAAGTGTTGAAGTGTGAAGTGAGCATGTGCATTTTGACTAATTAAACTGAAGCTTATTGACGCACAGCATCGGAATTCACTTAACAAGATCAATTGCACCCTGTGTGTTTGCTCTAACGTTAATATGTTCAGTAGGAAAGTGTGGAATGTCACAACAAACATATTTTATTCACAGGTATAGTGTAACATGATGCTTGGATGTTTCCCTCATGTATTGTTAAGGCTTGATATAAGATACAAGATAAATGTCTTAACTCTAATCAACTGATATCAACAATCTAATTTTTGGCAACTTCTTTGAAATTGTTTGGTACAAAATTCTTGAACTGGAATGTTAGGAAGCAACCAATAATTATGCTTTTCAGAGACTGCCCTTCCCCATCTTTTGCTCCAGCATCCCACCCCAGTTCTCTCCATATCCAATTTTTTTCCTTGTCCGCTGCCCTTAAGCAAGGTGGACTAGAGCATGGAAAGGAGCAGAAAAGTGGAATCCATGGCACGATTACTCACATTAAGCAATCTCTGTCACAGATGTACACTTTTTAAGAGTAACATCTTTGAATCATAGAATTATAGAATTTTACAGTACAGAAGGAGGCTGTACGACTCATCACATCTGTGCTGGCTCTCCGAAAAATATTTCCACTTAGTTATGATTCCCAAGGCTTTTTCCCAAATCCTTTAAAATGTTTATTTTTCAAATATTTATCTATTTCGCCTTTAAAAGCTTTTATGAATACATTTTCCACCAATGTTTTTGGTGGAGCATTCCATGTCTTAACAACCCTCGGTGTGTAAAAAAATTATCCTAATCTCTCCATTGTTTTGGTGATTATTTTTAATTTATGGCCTCTAGTTACCAACTCACTGACCTGTGGAAATAGATTTTCCAATTTATCTTATCTGAACTTCTCAAAATTTTGAATACTCCTCTTCAGATCTCCTCTGAACCTACTTTTTTCTAATGAAAAGAGGGCCATCCTCTTGCCTTTGGTGGGTGAAGATTTAGTGGTCCCTAGCTTGCCACCTTTCCTCGGTCTGGAGAACTTTTTCTCATTTTCTCCCATGATCTCCCATGCAGAGCTAGGTAACCTCAAAGCATTCTTGCCGTACTATTTGTAGGGGTTTCCTCTGCACCAAATGTTGTCCATCTCCTCAGGGCCACTCTCACAATTAAATCTCCAGGCTCTCTTTGCTGAAGGTGCTTAGTTCTGGAGAACCCAACCATATTGTCCATTAACTTAGCCTCTAATAAAAAAAAATGGCACTTCCTTTTAAGTGAGCAGTAGCTCTTTAAGAGCTGCTGCACCCCCAATTCCGTATCACCAGGAAGCATTCTTAATCTATTTAAATGTGCTGGCATCATGAAATCTATTGGGGATGTCCTCCCTGTGATAAAGCTGGGAATGAGACCTTTTTTTTTGGTCAGCCACGGAACTGGCCATTGGGTGTGAGAGAGCCCATGGGTACGGTTCCATAGGCATTGGCGAGCCTAAATATTCATTCTTCATGTGTGAGTCTTAGGTTTCCTTACTACACTTCAATTCTGCAATTCTAGTAGGGGATCATTGGATAGTCATCAGAATCAATAACACTGGCTCAATTTCCCACTCTAGCCCAGGGATACTGAGGTCAACTGTAACATCAACAACAGCAACATACATTTCTATAGTATTCCTCACTCCTCAATATCTGGAGAGCTGAGATAGACAGGCCAACTAACACAGCATTACAGAAATCGAGCCTCGAGATGATAAAGGCATCGATTAGGGTTGGGCAGAGGTAGCTGCAGAGACAGGCAATGTTGTGGAGGTAAAAAAAGTGGTTCAGGTAACGGGGCACATGTAGAGACCAAGCTAAGCACAGGCCAGGAAATACACTTAAATATGGTACGGTAGCATAGTGGTGTTTGTTACTGGACTAATAATCAAGAGGTCCGGACAAATAATCCGGAGTCATGAGTTCAAATCCCACCACGGCAGCTGGGGAATTCAAATTCAATTAATTAAATAAAAATCAGGAATATAAAAAACTAGTATCAGTAATGGTGGCCATGAAACTAGCAGACTGTCGTAAAAACCCATCTGGTTCACTAATGTCCTTTAGGGAAGGAAACCTGCCGTCCTTACCCGGTCTGGCCTATATGTGACTCTAGACCCACAGCAATGTGGTTAATTCTTAATCGCCCTCTGAAATTGCCGAGCATGCTACAAAAAGTCATAATAGGAATAAAACCGGACGGACCACTAGGCACCAGACAAGACAAAGGCAAACCAAGCCCAGTTGACCCTGCAAAGTCCTTCTCACTAACATCTGGGGATTTGTGCCAAGATTGGGAGAGCTGTCCCACAGACTAGTCAAGCAACAGCCTGACATAGCCATACTCACAGAATCATACCTTTCAGCCAATGTCCCAGACACTTCCATCACCATCCCTTGATAAGTCCTGTCCCACCAGCAGGATAGACCCACCAAGAGGTGGTGGTACAGTGATATACAGTCAGCAGGGAGTGTCCCTGCGAGTCCTCAACATTGACTCCGAACCTCATGGCATCAGGTCAAACATGGGCAAGGAAACCTCCTGCTGATTACCACTTACCACCCTCCCTCAGCTAATGAATCAGTCCTGCTCCATGTTGAGCACCACTTGGAGGAAGCACTGAGGGTAGCAACGGCACAGAATATACTCTGGGTGGAGGACTTCAATGTCCATCACCAAGAGTGGCTTGGTAGCACCACTACTGACCAAGGTGGCCGAGTCCTGAAGGACATAGCTGCCCAACTGGGCCTGCGGCAGGTGGTGAGCGAACCAACACGAGGGAAAAACCTACTTGACCTTGTCCTCACCAATCTACCTGTCGCAGATGCATCTGTCCATGACAGTATTGGTAGGAGTAACCACCGCACAGTCCTCGTGGAGACGAAATCCCGTCTTCGCACTGAGGACACCGTCCATCGGGTTGTGTGGCACTACCACCGTGCTAAATGGGATAGATTCGGAACAGATCTAGCAGCTCAAAACTGGGCATCCATGAGGTGCTGTAGGCCATCAGCAGTAGCAGATTTGTATTCCAGCACAATCTGTAACCTCATGGCCCGGCATAGTCCTCACTCTACCATTACCAACGATCCAGGGGATCAACCCTGGCTCAATGAGGAGTGCAGAAAAGCATGCCAGGAGCAGCACTATAAATGAGGTGCCAACCTGGTGAAGCTACAACACAGGACTACATGCATGCTAAACAGCAGAAGCAACGTGCTATATATATACAGAGCAAAGCGATTCCACAACCAACGGACCAGATCAAAGCTCTGCAGTCCTGCCACAACCAGTCGTGAATGGTGGTGGACAATTAAACAACTAACGGGGGGAGGAGGATGGTCTGTAAACATTCCCATCCTCAATGATGGCGGAGTCCAGGACTTAAGTGCAAAAGACAAGGCTGAAGCATTTGCAACCATCTTCAGCCAGAAGTGCCAAGTGGATGATCCATCTCGGCCTCCTCCCGATATCCCCACCATCACAGAAGCCAGTCTTCAGCCAATTCGATTCACTCCACATGATATTAAGAAATGGCTGACTGCACTGGATACAGCAAAGGCTATGGGCCCTGACAACATCCCAGCTGTAGTGCTGAAGTCTTGTGCTCCAGAACTAGCCGCACCTCTAGCCAAACTGTTCCAATACAGCTACAACGCTGGCATCTACCCGGCAATGTGGGGAATTGCCCAGTTATGTCCTGTCCACAAAAAGCAGGACAAATCCAATCCGGCCAATTACCGCCCCATCAGTCTACTCTCAATCATCAGCAAAGTGATGGAAGGTGTCGTCGACAGTGCTATCAAGCAGCACTGACTCACCAATAACCTGCTCACCGATGCTCAGTTTGGGTTCTGCCAGGGTCACTCGGCTCCAGACCTCATTACAGCCTTGGTCCAAACATGGACAAAAGAGCTGAATTCCAGAGGTGAGGTGAGTGACTGCCCTTGACATCAAGTCAGCATTTGACCGAGTGTGGCACCAAGGAGCCCTAGTAAAACTGAAGTCAATGGGAATCAGGGGGAAAACTCTCCAGTGGCTGGAGTCATACCCAGTACAGAGGAAGATGGTAGCGGTTGTTGGAGGCCAGTCATCTTAGCCCCGGGACATTGCTGCAGGAATTCCCCCGTGCAGTGTCCTAGGCTCAACCATCTTCAGCTGCTTCATCAATGACCTTCCCTCCATCATAAGGTCAGAAATGGGGATGTTCGCTGATGATTGCACAGTGTTCAGTTCCATTCGTCAACCCCTCAGATAATGAAGCAGTCCGTGCCCGCATGCAGCAAGACCTGGACAATATCCAGGCTTGGGCTGATAAGTGGCAAGTAACATTCGCACCAGACAAGCGCCAGGCAATGACCAAACAATTAGAGTCTAACCACCTCCTCTTGACATTCAACAGCATTACCATTGCCGAATCCCCCACCAACAACATCCTGGGGGTCACCATTGACCAGAAACTTAACTGGACCAGCCGTATAAATACTGTGGCTACAAGAGCAGGTCAGAGGCTGGGTATTCTGCGGTGAGTGAGTCACCTCCTTACTCTCCAAAACTTTTCCACAAGGCACAAGTCAGGAGTGTGATGGAATACTCTCCACTTGCCTGCTCCAACAACACTCAAGTTCGACATCATCCAGGACAAAGCGACCCGCTTGATTGGCACCCCATCCACCACCCTAAACATTCACTCCCTTCACCACCGGCGCACCGTGGCTGCAGTGTGTACCATCCACAGGATGCAGTGCAGCATCTCGCCAAGGCTTCTTCGACAGCACTTCCCAAACCCGCGACCTCTACCACCCAGAAGGACAAGGGCAGCAGGCACATGGGAACAACACCACCTGCACATTCCCCTCCAAGTCACACATCATCCCAACTTGGAAATATATCGCCGTTCCTGGAACTAAATAACAGCACTAAAGGAGAACCTTCACCGGACGGACTGCAGCAGTTCAAGAAGGCGGCTCACCACCACCTTCTCAAGGGCAATTAGGGATGGGCAATAAATGCTGGCCTTGCCAGCAACGTCCGCAGCCTATGAACGAATAAAAAAGAAATACCGCAGCTTTCAACTTAACCTAATGTGATAGCTGGACTAAAGGCAAGTAAATGCTGATGAGAACCAAAGGGGATGGTTTCTGTTTTGCTGACACTGATCTGGGGGTCTTAATGTCGAACAAGCAGTTGGATGGCGTAGCAACAGCCTTTGGACTGATGGTGGAGATAGTCGGAAGCCTGATTGGAGGGTCTCAACAGGGATTAATGGCTGAAGCGGGAGCTTAGTTTCATGGCAACATGTTCCAGGATTTTGGAAAGAAAGGAGAGGGTAGAGATAGAGCAGTAGCTGGAGATAATGGAGAGGTTGAAGATAGTTATTTGGAGCGGTGGTCTTGAAGAGAGAAGGAATGGAGCTGAAGAATAGAAACAAGTTGATGCATCAGCAAGCACAGGACTGAGGAGGTTATGTTTGGCACTTGGAGCTGGGACAGGAAGAGAACAAGAGAGCGGCGATAGGCTTCATGGATGAAATAAACGTGCTGAGATTGGGGGAGATGGAGGAAAAGAAAAAAAGACTTGCATTTATGGAGTGCCTTTCATGACCTCAGGACATCCTAAAGCGCTTTACAGCCAAAGAAGTATTTTTGAAGTATAGTCATTGTTGTAACGTAGGAAATGCGGCAGCCAATTTGTGCACAGCAAGGTCCCACAAGCAGCAATGTGATAATGACCAGATAATTGACCAAATGTTGGGAGGACCTGCAGTGTTGCTATATCTCATTGGTATCACATGACTACATCATCTTCATCGGTCAACTATTGTTCCAGCTCCTGAAACTGTTCCACATCTCTTTATCTAACATGCATGATGTCAATTAGTCTATGGGAATTTCTGTATCCCATACAAGTTGAATATTGTACTTAATTCTCGATCAACCTCTCTTTTTGTTTGCATGTTTAGGTTCCCAGAATAATAATTCAGAAACCGAAGTCAGGTCAGAGCTACATCACTATAGCCCTGATTCTCTGACCCACGCTACTGTCCAGCAAGGCTCCATGCTGGAAGCACAAGCTTACTAGCTTTTATTAACGCAAAATTTTAAATCTTTTAGTGTCAAATTAAATATTTGAGTATAGTGCAAGAAAACACACTGAAATGAAAACCTCAATAATATTGATGTTATTCATTAGAAAGTCATTCAGCTTTGCTTATACTTTCATGCTGTTCATCAAAAACAATACTAAAAACACCACTGCCGTTTTTGATCCATCTCAAGTATACTGATTATGCTCTCAGTTTCAGAATGACATGCATTGCTGAGAGTTGCTTATTGAAACCCAGATCTCCCACTGATATGTAAAGGAGACACATTTCCATTCCAGTGAATTGAATGAGCTGTTTGTTACCAAATGTAACCTTCATATTAGGAATAGGCTAATGTGTTTAGACATGGACATGCAATTAGGCATTCATGAACTATGTATAATTTGACCTGCAACAATTGCAGAGCTGTATAAATCTCAAATAGTGCCTATCATCTGCTTCATTTGCAGCAATGGCAGCCAGAAACATCTAAACAGTAGTCATGTTATAGCCAAGATTTTCTGTTTGGTGGTATCGGTATCACCAGCAGGGAGCAGGAAATTGTGCAGCCTTGGCCCTCGTCCAGATTGCATCCATCATGCAGCTAGATTCTGTTGGAAGGATTTTTTGGGTGAATCCAATGGAAGATATCAATGTGACAAAAGTTAAAGTTGATGTTGTAATATGTGCCCTGCTTATATTTCTTTACATTATAACAGTGACCACACTTCATTGGTTGTAAAGTGTTTTTGCAATTCCTAAGGTCATGAAAGGCGCTATATAAATGCAAGTTTTTCTTCCTTTCTATTTTGCTGTAGAATGAGCCCGAATAGTAAGTATTTGAATGTTTGTAAAGTAGTCTGAGTGGGAGGAAACACTTTGGGGACAATTTTCCTCCCCCCCTCGCCTCTAACCCCGGTAGTCAGATAGTGCACGGTTCCAATCTATCTGACTGAAGTGCAGCTGAACCCAAGTGAATTTCCAGGTTCAGCTCATCTAGCTTTCACCAGGGTGGGACAATGCCCTCTAGCAATGGGTGGGCACCTCAAATTGGATGAGGGAGCAATGGGCCAGACAGCAGCGCCAGACTCAGAAATTTATCCGCCAGATTATTTTGCTTGCAGCTTGCTGAAACTCCAGGAAAATCCAATGTCCCTGCATTTCTGGAATTTCTATATTTTACAGAAAAGACAATTACCTGGATGTAGGTATGGGAAATAATACACAGTTGAGGGAGACATGAGTGTTGGAGAGACAGGCAGAGAAAGGGAGCAAGAGACCGAGGCTAAGAAGTGTCCTGGTGTCCAACTGTTAGCCCATTAGTGATATTGGAGTTGGAGTGAGATTGAAGCCATCCTGGTGACTGTTTTTAAGCATTAAAGAAATGATCTGAACAGCAATGAAGCTTCACCAGTAACTCTTTTGGAAAACCCATTACTGGCTACTGTGCAGAAAATCACGTCCACCATCTCTTTAATCTGATAATTCTATTCATTCGTAATAATTGCACATTTACTGCTTACCTCAATTACCCATACATCTTACAAAACGACAATTATCCATTAAGAAAGTTAATTCAAATGACAACTGTTACCCACATTAAGTGTTTCCTATCACTGTACAGTATCCTGAGTCATTGCAATTCACTCTAACCAGAAAATTTTTTTGTTCAGTTTACTCTGAAATACTAAGCACTGACAAATTATTTTTCCCCAGGTTGTAACACAGCTTCTTGCTAGGATTCCTATCCTCCTCAAGTTATAGTTGAAGAGCTGGAGAGACACAGAGAACATTATAGCAGCAAAATCAGCACACTTAATTGCACTCATTACGGTCTAAATTGTATGGGTAAATGGCCTGAGGGTGACAGCTGTATGAATAGCAATCTTTCTCTCTCTCATTCTGCCATTCTCTCTCTCGGACCTTCATGAGAGTGGTTCGTGGCTCAATACGGAACTCTTTTTACTAGACAATTTCAGCTAGCAGCGGGCAGATTAACCAAGCACCTGGTTTATGACCAGTAAATTTCATACACTATGCATCACTAGTACAGGTTTTTCCACTTATTTTACAAGGTCAGTTTGTGAAAGTATTTTATTATTTCCTGGCATCCTCTCTATAGTCTAATGTCAACTTCTAAGAGTTATATATATATTTCCTTTTTGTTCATTTACCTTGTTGTACTACACATGCCACAAAACAGTGTGGGGGTAATTTCACAAATCCAAACTAGTGAGGTAGAGCCTTGCATTCCTGCAGCATAAATTTGGAAATTCGGACACGGATTGTCCATGAGTTTCCAACCGTACATACCACCTACCAGGTTTAGAAAGCACATCTTGTGCAACTATGGGTATTTGTCAGAATATCCATTTGTCTTCTAGTGAAAACATCATTTTAAGCCAGAGATTAGTTTCTCTTCATGTCAGGTCCTGGGAGAAATCAACTCTCCTAAAATATGCACTTTTGTACTGTATGCATATTATTTGTCTAGCTGAATATCACCTGCTCTTATTCTGTTTCGCAAAATTACATTCAACTGTCCCTTCAAACCATGAAAAATTTTTTCTCAACAGATTTTCAAATGACATAATTCTGTTCTAAAGAAAAGAAATAGTATAGTGCTTTGATGAGCACCAAAATATAGGGCCATTCATAAGGCAACAAATTTGATTTGAGTCTGCTATTGTATTTCCTACCACTCTGCACCATCGTTTCTCAGGAAATGTCTAATCTCCATTTCGTCCTGACTGCTCTCTTCACATTGAATATTTCTCACTGTCCTCTTCACTGGGTTCAAAATCCGTGTTCTAGTTTACAAATCCCTCGAATCTCTTAGCCCACCCTGCCTCTGCCGACCAACCTCCTACGTGAACAAATGTCCCTTTCTAATCTCCTATTGTTACATAAGAACATAAGAAATAGGAGCAGGAGTAGGCCACCCGGCCCCACGAGCCTGCTCCGTCATTCAATAAGATCATGGCTGATCTTCTACCACAATGACATTTTCCTGCACCATCCCCATATCCCTTGGTGCCTTTACTATCTAGAAATCTATCAATCCCTGATTTGAATGTACTCAATGACTCTGGGGAAGAGAATTCTAAAGATTCACCACCCTCTGAGTGAAGAATTTCTCCTCATCTCAGTCCTAAATGGCCTACCCCTTATTCTGAGACTGTGACCCCAGGTTCTAGACTCCCCAGCCAGGGGAAACATCCTCCCTGCATCTGCCCTGTTGAGCCTTGTAAGAATTTTATATGTTTCAATGAGATCATCTCTCATTCTTCTAAACTCCAGATATTACAGGCCTAGTCTACTCAATCTCTCCTCATACGACAATCCCGCCATCCCAGGGATCAGTCTGGTGAACCTTTGTTGCACTCCCTCTATGGCAAGTATATGCTATCTTAGGTAAGGAGACCAAAATTGTACACAATACTCCAGGTGCGGTCTCACCAAGGCCCTATATAATTGTAGTAAGACATCTTTACTCCCGTACTTAAATCCTCTTGTAATAAAGGCCAACTTACCATTTTCCTCCCTAATTGCTTGCTGTACCTTGCATGTTAGCTTTCAGTGACCCATGTACGAGGACACCCAGGTCCCTTTGAACATCAGTATTTCCCAATATCTTACCATTTAAAAAATACTCTGTATTTCTGCTTTTCCTACCAAAGTGGATAACTTCACATTTTTCCACATTATATTCCATCTGCAATGTTCTTGCCCACTCACTTAGCATATTCCCTTGAAGCCTCTTTGCATCCTCCTCACAACTCACATTCCCACCTAGTTTTGCATCATCAGCAAACTTGGAAATATTACATTTGGTCCCTTCATCCAAATCATTGATATAAATTGTGAATAGCTGGGGCCCAAGCACCGATCCCTGCCAGTGTATTACCCCCAATTCCATGTGCTCTAACTTTGTTCACCAACCTCCTGTGTGGGACCTTATCTGTTCTACTAGTTACATCCTCAAAGAACTCCAATGGGTTTGTCAAACATGATTTCCCTTTTATAAATCAATATTGACTCTGCAAAATCCTATTATTATTTTCTAAGTGTCCAGTTTTCACATCCTTTATCATAGATTCTAGCATTTTCCCTACTACTGATATCAGGCTAACAGGTCTGTAGTTCCCTGTTTTCTCTCTCCCTCCTTTCTTAAATAATGAGGTTATATTTGCTACCCTCCAATCTGCAGGAACCATTCCAGAATCTATAGAATTTTGGAAGATGACAACCAATGCATCCACTATCTCTATAGCCACCTCTTTCAAAACCCTGGGATGTAGATCATCAGGTCCTTGGGATTTATCAACTTTCAGTCCCATTAATTTCTCTAGTACTATTTTTAATAACACTAATTTCCTTCAGTTTCTCATTCTAAACAGACCTTTGGTTCTCTAGTATTTCTGGGAGGTTTTTTGTGTCTTCTTCCATGAAGACAGACACAAAGGGCTCGATTTTACCAGGCCTGCGGGTTTCCGGCGGGTTGGGTTTCGGGAGTGTGGTCAACAAGCTCGGTGAAATTAGTGGGTTGCCCGCGCGATCGTAGCAGGCAACACACTAATAGGAATCAATTACCTGCTCCTCCGGGGTCCGCGCTGCTGGTCTGCGCATCGGGCGGGCTGCGCATGCGCAGTACGATCTGTCAGCTGGAGGCTCTCTAGTTAAAGGGGCAGTCCTCCACTGACAGATGCTGCAACCAATGGAACAAATTACAGCATGGAGCAGCCCAGGGGGAAGGCTGCTTCCAGTTTAATGATGCCTCATCCCAGGTATCATCAGATGGGGTGAGGAGGAGGGGGAGGACAGAGATCTTCCCCCAGGCGGGCGGGAGGAAGCGGCCTGCCTCTGCCACCAAGAAGGCCTGGCTCGAGGTGGCAGAGGGGGTCACCTGCGCCACCAACATATCGCCCACCTGCATACAGTGCAGGAGGCGCTGCAATGACCGCAGTAGGTCAGCCACAGTGAGAACACGAAGTCTTTCCCCTACACTCCGTCTGCCACAACACTGCCCCCACCCCACATCTCCTTCGGCACCGCCAACACTACTCTGTCACATCACCCTTCATACCCACTCAAACCCCATCCTCATCTTACATCCACCTACTCACCTCGCCAGTACTCATCCTGCCACTAACACGCAACCCAATCCTCATACAATCTCATGGCTCCATCCCATACTCACCCTCTCGTGCATCTCCCTCACGGCCAGCCTCCTGTGCTGCAGCCACAGGGAATGCATCACATATGTGCATTAGGCAGCGTAAGGCAAACGTGTCCTGAGCATGAAGGGGGTGCACAAGGGTGTCTGAGGGTTTGCCATAGGTGTTACCTATATTGAATTTCAGAGCAACAAACATCACACATTATATTGGCACCACCACTGCCATGTCTCCGCAAATCCTGTCCGTTGTGTCCAATAATGCCCGCTCCTGGGTATCACTATGAGGACCCACCACTGATGCCACCCATCGTGTTACTGCAGAGTAGGTGCAGGTGTATTTGCAGGGCTCTTCTGCGCAGACGGCTGAGAGACATCGGCGGTGTACCCGGCTGCACCCTGGAAGGATGCGGAGGAGAGGTTGTGGAGGGCAGTGGTGACTTTGACATCGACAGGTAGGCAGTTGATGCTGGGGCCAGCCAGGAGCAGCTCGGCATGAAAGAGCCTGCAGATCTCCACGACTACATGTCGAGCGAATCTGCGCCTCCGTGTGCACTGCTGCTCGGAGAGGTCCGGGGAGCTGCGCCTCAGTCTGTGGACCCTGTGGCGAGGGTAGTGCCCTCTGCGATGCGTCTCTCTCTGCGGTAGCCCTCCCTCCTGCTGTGCAGGTGGGCGTGCAACAACCCCGTGTTGGGGGGCTCCACGTCTCTGCGGCGGATGGCGTGGACTGCGAGGCTGCTGGGGCTGGTCATGCTGTTCGTCCTCCGAGGGTGTCCACGCACCACCCATCTGACAGGTTTTGGTCTGAGGGGTTGTGCAGGGTAGGTGGGTGGTTCCCCGGACTGGGGCTGCGGTTTTGTGTCGGTCTGTCCTCTGGCTTGGCGGGGGGTGGTGGGGGGCAGGGGTTGCCCTGTGTGACGCGGTGGCCTCCTGCGTGGGTCAGGGCTCTCCCCCGTGGAGTGCACCTTGTCACCTGCCACAGGCTGCTGGCTGCAACACGCCTGGTTGGAGGGAGACTGTTTCCCCCAGTGTGTGAAACACTCTGCGATGAAGGTAAAATCCCACACTTCCTCTTTTGACAGCTGATTCAGCTCATTAACTGACCTCAACAAGCAAGGTAAGCACTCTCAAGTGGAACCCCGCTGGCTTTAATTGCCTGCGGGATTCCCACCAGCGGGGGCCACGCACGCAGCCCCGCACGTCAGCGGGGAACCCGGAAGTGGTCGGGATCGCGGCGCGATCCGGTCACGTGACCAAATATCGGGATTTTCGGGGCCCCCCCGCTGGAAACCCGCAGGAAACCCGACGGTAAAATCGAGCCCAAAGTATTTGTTTAATTTCTCTGCCATTTCCTTATTCCCCATTATAAATTCTCCCGTCTCTGCCTTCGCCAGTCTTTTCCTTTTTACATACCTATAGAAGCTTTTACAGTCCGTTTTTATGTTTCTCGCTAGTTTACTCTCATATTCTGTTTTCCCTTTCTTTATCAATTTTTTGGTCCTCCTTTGCTGAATTCTGGAATGCTCCCAATCCTCAAGCTTACTACTTTTTCTGGCAACTTTATACGCCTCTTTCTTTGATTTAATACTATCTTTAATTTCTCTTGTTAGCCACGGTTGGACCACTTTTCCTGTTGGCTTTTTGTGCCTTAAAGGAATATATATTTGTTGAAAATTATGTATTAATTCTTTAAATGCTAGCCATTGCCTGTCTACCGTCATACCTTTTAATGTAGTTCCTCAATCAACCACAGCCAACTTGCGCCTCATACCTTCGTAGTTTGCTTTGTTTAGATTTAAGACCCTAGTTTCGGATTGAATTACATCACTTTCAAAGTTAATGAAGAATTTTATTATATTATAGTTACTCTTCCCTAAGGGCTCCTTTACAACAAGATTATTAATTTACCCTTTCTCATTGCACAATATTAGATCTAAAATATCCTGTTCCCTAGTTGGTTCCTCAAAATACTGATCTAGAAAACCATCTCGTATACATTCCAGGAATTCATCCTCCACAGTATCAGTGCTAATTTGGTTTGCCCAATCTATATGTAGATTAAAGTCTCCCATGATTACTGTATTACCCTTGTTACATGCACTTCTAATTTCCTACGTTATACCGTGCCCTACATTACCACTAGTGTTCGGTGGCCTGTAAACAACTCCCACCAATGTTTTCTGCCCCTTGCTGTTTCTTAGCTCCACCCAAACTGATTCTACATCTTGATCTTCTGAGCCAAGATCCTTTCTCAATATTGTACTGATCTTATCCTTTATTAACAGAGCTACCCCACCTCCTTTTCCTTTTTGCCTGTCCTTCCGAAATGTTGATATCCTTGAATATTCAGTTCCCAGCCTTGGACATCCTGTTAGCACAATATTGCAAAAATGAGAACTAAACTATTCAAAGGATATCAGCTGCTAACATATACCAGTATTATACTACAAATACCAATGAATGACAGTCAGCAATATGGAATTAGAATACACTAATAGATCTCCCATAACTTTGCTCACAGTTAGTGAAGGACATGGGCTTGTGAGCGTGGCAGTGGGGTGGAGAATGAAGAACAGGGGAAAAAAATGTAATGGAACCAGGAAGAAATTCTAATGGAGTCAGGGAGAAAGTGTATATGAGCCAGGGAGAAAGTGTATTGGAGCCAAGGAGAAAGTGTGTTCGAGCCAGGGAGAAAGTTTATTGGAGCCAGGGAGAAAATGTATTGGAGTCAGGGAGAAAGTGTATTGGAGCCAGGGAAAAAGTGTAATGGAGTCAGGGAGAAAGTGAATTGGAGCCAGGGAGAAAGTGTAATGGAGTCAGGGAGAAAGTGTATTGGAGCCAGGGAGAAAATGTGTATGAGCCAGGGAGAAAGTGTATTCGAGCCAGGGAGAAAGTGTATTGGAGCCGGGGAGAAAATGTATTCGAGCCAGGAAGAGTATTGGAGCCAAGGAGAAAGTGTAATGGAACGAGGGAGAAAGTAAAATGGAACCAGGGAGAACGTGTAATGGAACTAGGGAAAAAAGTGTATTGGAGCCAGGGAGAAAGTGTAATGGAGCCAGGGAGAAAGTGTATTGGAGCCAGGGAGAAAGTGTAATGGAGCCAGGGAGAAAGTGTAATGGAGTCAGGGAAAAAGTGTAATGGAGTCAGGGTGAAAGTGTAATGGAGCCAGGGAGAAAGTGTAATGGAGCCAGGGAGAAAGTGTAATGGAGCCAGGGAGAAAGTGTAATGGAGTCAGGGAAAAAGTGCAATGGAGTCAGGGAGAAAGTGTATTGGAGCCAGGGAGAAAGTGTATTGGAGCCAGAGAGAAAGTGTGTTCGAGCCAGAGAGAAAGTGTATTGGAGCCAGGGAGCAAGTGTACTGGAGGCAGGGAGAAAGTGTATTGGAGCCAGGGAGAAAGTTATTGGAACCAGGGAGAAAGTGTAATGGAGTCAGCGTGAAAGCTTATTGGAGCCAGAGAGAAAATGTATTGGAGCAAGGGAGAAAGTGTATTGGAGCCAGGGAGAATGCGTAATGGAACCAGGGAGAAAGTGTATTGGAGCCAGGGAGAAAGTGTATTGGAGCCAGGGAGAAAGTGTAATGGAGTCAGGGAGAAAGTGTATTGGAGCCAAGGAGAAAGTGTATTGGAGTCAGGGAGAAAGTGTATTGGAGTCAGGGAGAAAGTTATTGGAACCAGGGAGAAAGTGTAATGGAGTCAGGGAGAAAGTGTATTGGAGCCAGGGAGAAAGTGTATTGGAGCCAGGGAGAAAGTGTATTGGAGTCAGGGAGAAAGTTTATTGGAGCCAGGGAGAAAGTGTAATGGAGCCAGGGAGAAAGTGTATTGGAGCCAAGGAGAAAGTGCATTGGAGCCAGGGAGAAAGTGTATTGGAGCCAAGGAGAAAGTGCATTGGAGTCAGGGAGAAAGTGCATTGGAGCCAGGGAGAAAGTGTATTGGAGCCAAGGAGAAAGTGCATTGGATTCAGGGAGAAAGTGCATTGGAGCTTGGGAGAAAGTGTATTGGAGCCAGGGAGAAAGTTATT
The DNA here is from genome assembly GCF_035084215.1 of Heptranchias perlo. Classification (NCBI taxonomy): domain Eukaryota; kingdom Metazoa; phylum Chordata; class Chondrichthyes; order Hexanchiformes; family Hexanchidae; genus Heptranchias; species Heptranchias perlo. Next base: position 75,290,816 of record NC_090330.1, on the reverse strand, counting down.
GGAACCAGGGAGAAAGTTTATTGGAGCCAGGTAGGAAGCGTATTGGAGCCAGGGAGAAAGCGTATTGGAGCCAGGGAGAAAGTTATTGGAACCAGGGAGAAAGTGTAATGGAGTCAGGGAGAAAGTGTAATGGAGTCAGGGAGAAAGTGTATTGGAGCCAGGGAGAAAGTGTAATGGAGTCAGGGAGAAAGTGTAATGGAGTCAGGGAGAACGTCATTGGAACCAGGGAGAAAGTGTATTGGAGCCAGGGAGAAAGTGTATTGGAGCCAAGGAGAAAGTTTATTGGAGCCAGGGAGAAAGTTTATTGGAGCCAGGGAGAAAGTGTATTGGAGCCAGGGAGAAAGTTTACTGGAGGAAGGGAGAAAGTGTAATGGAGCCAGGAAGAAAGTGTATTGGAGCCAGGGAGAAAGTGTATTGGAGCCAGGGAGAAAGTGTATTGGAGCCAGGGAGAAAGTGTATTGGAGCCAGGATGAAAGTTTACTGGAGTCAGGGAGAAAGTGCATTGGAGCCAGGGAGAAAGTGTATTGGAGCCAAGGAGAAAGTGCATTGGATTCAGGGAGAAAGTGCATTGGAGCTTGGGAGAAAGTGTATTGGAGCCAGGGAGAAAGTTATTGGAACCAGGGAGAAAGTTTATTGGAGCCAGGTAGGAAGCGTATTGGAGCCAGGGAGAAAGCGTATTGGAGCCAGGGAGAAAGTTATTGGAACCAGGGAGAAAGTGTAATGGAGTCAGGGAGAAAGTGTAATGGAGTCAGGGAGAAAGTGTATTGGAGCCAGGGAGAAAGTGTAATGGAGTCAGGGAGAAAGTGTAATGGAGTCAGGGAGAACGTCATTGGAACCAGGGAGAAAGTGTATTGGAGCCAGGGAGAAAGTGTATTGGAGCCAAGGAGAAAGTTTATTGGAGCCAGGGAGAAAGTTTATTGGAGCCAGGGAGAAAGTGCATTGGAGCCAGGGAGAAAGTTTACTGGAGGAAGGGAGAAAGTGTAATGGAGCCAGGAAGAAAGTGTATTGGAGCCAGGGAGAAAGTGTATTGGAGCCAGGGAGAAAGTGTATTGGAGCCAGGGAGAAAGTGTATTGGAGCCAGGATGAAAGTTTACTGGAGGAAGGGAGAAAGTGTAATGGAGCCAGGGAGAAAGTGTATTGGAGCCAGGGAGAAAGTGTATTGGCGCCAGGGAGAAAGTTTATTGGAGTCAGGGAGAAAGTGTATTGGAGCCAGGGAGAAAGTGTAATGGAGTCAGGGAGAAAGTGTAATGGAGTCAGGGAGAAAGTGTATTGGAGACAGGGAGAAAGTGCAATGGAGTCAGGGAGAAAGTGTATTGGAGCCAGGGAGAAAGTGTTTTGGAGCCAGGGAGAAAGTGTATTGGAGCCAGGGAGAAAGTGTATTGGAGCCAGGGAGAAAGTGTATTGGAGCCAGGGAGAAAGTGTATTGGAGCCAGGGAGAAAGTGTATTGGAGCCAGGGAGAAAGTGTATTGGAGCCAGGGAGAAAGTGTATTGGAGCCAAGGAGAAAGTGTATTGGAGCCAAGCAGAAAGTGTATTGGAGCCAGGGAGAAAGTGTACTGGAGGCAGGGAGAAAGTGTATTGGAGCCAGGGAGAAAGTGTATTGGAGCCAGGGAGAAAGTGTATTGGAGCCAAGGAGAAAGTGTATTGGAGCCAGGGAGTAAGTGTATTGGAGCCAGGGAGAAAGTGTACTGGAGGCAGGGAGAAAGCGTATTGGAGCCAGGGAGAAAGTGTAATGGAACCAGGGAGAAAATTTAATGGAACCAGGGAGAAAGTGTAATGGAACCATGGAGAATGCGTAATGGAGCAAGGGAGAATGCGTAATGGTAACAGGGAGAAAGTGTAATGGAGCCAGGGAGAAAGTGTATTGGAGCCAGGGAGAAACTGTATTGGAGCCAAGGAGAAAGTGTATTGGAGCCAGGGAGAAAGTGTATTGGAGCCAGGGAGAAAGTGTATTGGAGCGAAGGTGAAAGTGTAATGGAGCCAGGGAGAAAGTGTATTCGAGGAAGGGAGAAAGTGTATTGGAGCCAGGGAGAAAGTGTATTGGAGCCAGGGTGAATGTGTATTGGAGCCAAGGAGAAAGTGTAATGGAGCCAGGAAGAAAGTGTATTCGAGGAAGGGAGAAAGTGTATTGGAGTCAGAGAGAAAGTGTATTGGAGCCAGGGAGAAAGTGTATTCGAGGAAGGGAGAAAGTGTATTGGAGCCAGGGAGAAAGTGTAATGGAGCCAGGGAGAAAGTGTATTCGAGGAAGGGAGAAAGTGTATTGGAGCCAGGGAGAAAGTGTATTGGAGCCAGCGAGAATGTGTATTGGAGCCAGGGAGAAAGTGGAATGGAGCCAGGGAGAAAGTTGTTGGAACCAGGGAGAAAGTGTAATGGAGTCAGGGAGAAAGTGCAATGGAGTCAGGGAGAAAGTGCAATGGAGTCAGGGAGAAAGTGTATTGGAGTCAAGGAGAAAGTGTATTGGAGCTAGGGAGAAAGTGAATTGAAGTCAGGGAGAAAGTGTATTGGAGCCAGGGAGAAAGTGAATTGAAGTCAGGGAAAAAGTGTATTGGAGCCAAGGAGAAAGTGTATTGGAGCCAGGGAGAAAGTGTATTGGAGTCAGGGAGAAAGTGTATTGGAGCCAGGGAGAAAGTGTACTGGAGGAAGGGAGAAAGTGTATTGGAGCCAAGGAGAAAGTGTATTGGAGCCAGGGAAAAAGTGTAATGGAGTCAGGGAGAAAGTGAATTGGAGCCAGGGAGAAAGTGCAATGGAGTCAGGGAGAAAGTGTATTGGAGCCAGGGAGAAAATGTGTATGAGCCAGGGAGAAAGTGTATTCGAGCCAGGGAGAAAGTGTATTGGAGCCAGGGAGAAAATGTATTCGCGCCAGGAAGAGTATTGGAGCTAAGGAGAAAGTGTAATGGAACGAGGGAGAAAGTACAATGGAACCAGGGAGAACGTGTAATGGAACTAGGGAAAAAGTGTTTTGGAGCCAGGGAGAAAGTGTAATGGAGCCAGGGAGAAAGTGTATTGGAGCCAGGGAGAAAGTGTATTGGAGCCAGAGAAAAAGTGTAATGGAACCAGGGTGAAAGTGTAATGGAGCCAGGGAGAAAGTGTAATGGAGCCAGGGAGAAAGTTTAATGGAGCCAGGGAGAAAGTGTAATGGAGTCAGGGAAAAAGTGTAATGGAGTCAGGGAGAAAGTGTATTGGAGCCAGAGAGAAAGTGTGTTCGAGCCAGAGAGAAAGTGTATTGGAGCCAGGGAGCAAGTGCACTGCTGGCAGGGAGAACGTGTATTGGAGCCAGGGAGAAAGTTATTGGAACCAGGGAGAAAGTGTAATGGAGTCAGCGTGAAAGCTTATTGGAGCCAGAGAGAAAGTGTATTGGAGCAAGGGAGAAAGTGTATTGGAGCCAGGGAGAATGCGTAATGGAACCAGGGAGAAAGTGTATTGGAGCCAGAGAGAAAGTGTATTGGAGCCATGGAGATTGTGGAATGGAGCCAAGGAGAAAGTGTATTGGAGCCAGGGAGAAAGCGTAATGGAACCAGGGAGAAAGTGTATTTGAGCCAGGGAGAAAGTTATTGGAACCAGGGAGAAAGTGTAATGGAGTCAGGGAGAAAGTGTATTGGAGCCAAGGAGAAAGTGTATTAGAGTCAGGGAGAAAGTGTATTGGAGTCAGGGAGAAATTTATTGGAACCAGGGAGAAAGTGTAATGGAGTCAGGGAGAAAGTGTATTGGAGCCAAGGAGAAAGTGTATTGGAGTCAGGGAGAAAGTGTATTGGAGTCAGGGAGAAAGTTATTCGAACCAGGGAGAAAGTGTGATGGAGTCAGGGAGAAAGTGTAATGGAGTCAGGGAGAAAGTGTAATGGAGTCAGGGAGAAAGTGCATTGGAGCCAGGGAGAAAGTGTAATGGAGTCAGGGAGAAAGTGTATTGGAGCCAGGGAGAAAGTTGTTGGAACCATGGAGAAAGTTTATTGGAGCCAGGGAGAAAGTGTAATGGAGCCAGGGAGAAAGTGTAATGGAGTCAGGGAGAAAGTGTAATGGAGTCAGCGTGAAAGCTTATTGGAGCCAGAGAGAAAGTGTATTGGAGCAAGGGAGAAAGTGTATTGGAGCCAGGGAGAATGCGTAATGGAACCAGGGAGAAAGTGTATTGGAGCCAGGGAGAAAGTGTATTGGAGCCATGGAGATTGTGGAATGGAGCCAAGGAGAAAGTGTATTGGAGCCAGGGAGAAAGCGTAATGGAACCAGGGAGAAAGTGTATTTGAGCCAGGGAGAAAGTTATTGGAACCAGGGAGAAAGTGTAATGGAGTCAGGGAGAAAGTGTATTGGAGCCAAGGAGAAAGTGTATTAGAGTCAGGGAGAAAGTGTATTGGAGTCAGGGAGAAATTTATTGGAACCAGGGAGAAAGTTTAATGGAGTCAGGGAGAAAGTGTATTGGAGCCAAGGAGAAAGTGTATTGGAGTCAGGGAGAAAGTGTATTGGAGTCAGGGAGAAAGTTATTCGAACCAGGGAGAAAGTGTAATGGAGTCAGCGTGAAAGCTTATTGGAGCCAGAGAGAAAATGTATTGGAGCAAGGGAGAAAGTGTATTGGAGCCAGGGAGAATGCGTAATGGAACCAGGGAGAAAGTGTATTGGAGCCAGGGAGAAAGTGTATTGGAGCCAGGGAGAAAGTGTAATGGAGTCAGGGAGAAAGTGTATTGGAGCCAAGGAGAAAGTGTATTGGAGTCAGGGAGAAAGTGTATTGGAGTCAGGGAGAAAGTTATTGGAACCAGGGAGAAAGTGTAATGGAGTCAGGGAGAAAGTGTATTGGAGCCAGGGAGAAAGTGTATTGGAGCCAGGGAGAAAGTGTATTGGAGTCAGGGAGAAAGTTTATTGGAGCCAGGGAGAAAGTGTAATGGAGCCAGGGAGAAAGTGTATTGGAGCCAAGGAGAAAGTGCATTGGAGCCAGGGAGAAAGTGTATTGGAGCCAAGGAGAAAGTGCATTGGAGTCAGGGAGAAAGTGCATTGGAGCCAGGGAGAAAGTGTATTGGAGCCAAGGAGAAAGTGCATTGGATTCAGGGAGAAAGTGCATTGGAGCTTGGGAGAAAGTGTATTGGAGCCAGGGAGAAAGTTATTGGAACCAGGGAGAAAGTTTATTGGAGCCAGGTAGGAAGCGTATTGGAGCCAGGGAGAAAGCGTATTGGAGCCAGGGAGAAAGTTATTGGAACCAGGGAGAAAGTGTAATGGAGTCAGGGAGAAAGTGTAATGGAGTCAGGGAGAAAGTGTATTGGAGCCAGGGAGAAAGTGTAATGGAGTCAGCGAGAAAGTGTAATGGAGTCAGGGAGAACGTCATTGGAACCAGGGAGAAAGTGTATTGGAGCCAGGGAGAAAGTGTATTGGAGCCAAGGAGAAAGTTTATTGGAGCCAGGGAGAAAGTTTATTGGAGCCAGGGAGAAAGTGTATTGGAGCCAGGGAGAAAGTTTACTGGAGGAAGGGAGAAAGTGTAATGGAGCCAGGAAGAAAGTGTATTGGAGCCAGGGAGAAAGTGTATTGGAGCCAGGGAGAAAGTGTATTGGAGCCAGGGAGAAAGTGTATTGGAGCCAGGATGAAAGTTTACTGGAGTCAGGGAGAAAGTGCATTGGAGCCAGGGAGAAAGTGTATTGGAGCCAAGGAGAAAGTGCATTGGATTCATGGAGAAAGTGCATTGGAGCTTGGGAGAAAGTGTATTGGAGCCAGGGAGAAAGTTATTGGAACCAGGGAGAAAGTTTATTGGAGCCAGGTAGGAAGCGTATTGGAGCCAGGGAGAAAGCGTATTGGAGCCAGGGAGAAAGTTATTGGAACCAGGGAGAAAGTGTAATGGAGTCAGGGAGAAAGTGTAATGGAGTCAGGGAGAAAGTGTATTGGAGCCAGGGAGAAAGTGTAATGGAGTCAGGGAGAAAGTGTAATGGAGTCAGGGAGAACGTCATTGGAACCAGGGAGAAAGTGTATTGGAGCCAGGGAGAAAGTGTATTGGAGCCAAGGAGAAAGTTTATTGGAGCCAGGGAGAAAGTTTATTGGAGCCAGGGAGAAAGTGTATTGGAGCCAGGGAGAAAGTTTACTGGAGGAAGGGAGAAAGTGTAATGGAGCCAGGAAGAAAGTGTATTGGAGCCAGGGAGAAAGTGTATTGGAGCCAGGGAGAAAGTGTATTGGAGCCAGGGAGAAAGTGTATTGGAGCCAGGATGAAAGTTTACTGGAGGAAGGGAGAAAGTGTAATGGAGCCAGGGGGAAAGTGTATTGGAGCCAGGGAGAAAGTGTATTGGCGCCAGGGAGAAAGTTTATTGGAGTCAGGGAGAAAGTGTATTGGAGCCAGGGAGAAAGTGTAATGGAGTCAGGGAGAAAGTGTAATGGAGTCAGGGAGAAAGTGTATTGGAGACAGGGAGAAAGTGCAATGGAGTCAGGGAGAAAGTGTATTGGAGCCAGGGAGAAAGTGTTTTGGAGCCAGGGAGAAAGTGTATTGGAGCCAGGGAGAAAGTGTATTGGAGCCAGGGAGAAAGTGTATTGGAGCCAGGGAGAAAGTGTATTGGAGCCAGGGAGAAAGTGTATTGGAGCCAGGGAGAAAGTGTATTGGAGCCAAGGAGAAAGTGTATTGGAGCCAAGCAGAAAGTGTATTGGAGCCAGGGAGAAAGTGTACTGGAGGCAGGGAGAAAGTGTATTGGAGCCAAGGAGAAAGTGCATTGGATTCAGGGAGAAAGTGCATTGGAGCTTGGGAGAAAGTGTATTGGAGCCAGGGAGAAAGTTATTGGAACCAGGGAGAAAGTTTATTGGAGCCAGGTAGGAAGCGTATTGGAGCCAGGGAGAAAGCGTATTGGAGCCAGGGAGAAAGTTATTGGAACCAGGGAGAAAGTGTAATGGAGTCAGGGAGAAAGTGTAATGGAGTCAGGGAGAAAGTGTATTGGAGCCAGGGAGAAAGTGTAATGGAGTCAGGGAGAAAGTGTAATGGAGTCAGGGAGAACGTCATTGGAACCAGGGAGAAAGTGTATTGGAGCCAGGGAGAAAGTGTATTGGAGCCAAGGAGAAAGTTTATTGGAGCCAGGGAGAAAGTTTATTGGAGCCAGGGAGAAAGTGTATTGGAGCCAGGGAGAAAGTTTACTGGAGGAAGGGAGAAAGTGTAATGGAGCCAGGAAGAAAGTGTATTGGAGCCAGGGAGAAAGTGTATTGGAGCCAGGGAGAAAGTGTATTGGAGCCAGGGAGAAAGTGTATTGGAGCCAGGATGAAAGTTTACTGGAGTCAGGGAGAAAGTGCATTGGAGCCAGGGAGAAAGTGTATTGGAGCCAAGGAGAAAGTGCATTGGATTCATGGAGAAAGTGCATTGGAGCTTGGGAGAAAGTGTATTGGAGCCAGGGAGAAAGTTATTGGAACCAGGGAGAAAGTTTATTGGAGCCAGGTAGGAAGCGTATTGGAGCCAGGGAGAAAGCGTATTGGAGCCAGGGAGAAAGTTATTGGAACCAGGGAGAAAGTGTAATGGAGTCAGGGAGAAAGTGTAATGGAGTCAGGGAGAAAGTGTATTGGAGCCAGGGAGAAAGTGTAATGGAGTCAGGGAGAAAGTGTAATGGAGTCAGGGAGAACGTCATTGGAACCAGGGAGAAAGTGTATTGGAGCCAGGGAGAAAGTGTATTGGAGCCAAGGAGAAAGTTTATTGGAGCCAGGGAGAAAGTTTATTGGAGCCAGGGAGAAAGTGTATTGGAGCCAGGGAGAAAGTTTACTGGAGGAAGGGAGAAAGTGTAATGGAGCCAGGAAGAAAGTGTATTGGAGCCAGGGAGAAAGTGTATTGGAGCCAGGGAGAAAGTGTATTGGAGCCAGGGAGAAAGTGTATTGGAGCCAGGATGAAAGTTTACTGGAGGAAGGGAGAAAGTGTAATGGAGCCAGGGGGAAAGTGTATTGGAGCCAGGGAGAAAGTGTATTGGCGCCAGGGAGAAAGTTTATTGGAGTCAGGGAGAAAGTGTATTGGAGCCAGGGAGAAAGTGTAATGGAGTCAGGGAGAAAGTGTAATGGAGTCAGGGAGAAAGTGTATTGGAGACAGGGAGAAAGTGCAATGGAGTCAGGGAGAAAGTGTATTGGAGCCAGGGAGAAAGTGTTTTGGAGCCAGGGAGAAAGTGTATTGGAGCCAGGGAGAAAGTGTATTGGAGCCAGGGAGAAAGTGTATTGGAGCCAGGGAGAAAGTGTATTGGAGCCAGGGAGAAAGTGTATTGGAGCCAGGGAGAAAGTGTATTGGAGCCAAGGAGAAAGTGTATTGGAGCCAAGCAGAAAGTGTATTGGAGCCAGGGAGAAAGTGTACTGGAGGCAGGGAGAAAGTGTATTGGAGCCAGGGAGAAAGTGTATTGGAGCCAGGGAGAAAGTGTATTGGAGCCAAGGAGAAAGTGTATTGGAGCCAGGGAGTAAGTGTATTGGAGCCAGGGAGAAAGTGTACTGGAGGCAGGGAGAAAGCGTATTGGAGCCAGGGAGAAAGTGTAATGGAACCAGGGAGAAAATTTAATGGAACCAGGGAGAAAGTGTAATGGAACCATGGAGAATGCGTAATGGAGCAAGGGAGAATGCGTAATGGTAACAGGGAGAAAGTGTAATGGAGCCAGGGAGAAAGTGTATTGGAGCCAGGGAGAAACTGTATTGGAGCCAAGGAGAAAGTGTATTGGAGCCAGGGAGAAAGTGTATTGGAGCCAGGGAGAAAGTGTATTGGAGCGAAGGTGAAAGTGTAATGGAGCCAGGGAGAAAGTGTATTCGAGGAAGGGAGAAAGTGTATTGGAGCCAGGGAGAAAGTGTATTGGAGCCAGGGTGAATGTGTATTGGAGCCAAGGAGAAAGTGTAATGGAGCCAGGAAGAAAGTGTATTCGAGGAAGGGAGAAAGTGTATTGGAGTCAGAGAGAAAGTGTATTGGAGCCAGGGAGAAAGTGTATTGGAGCCAAGGAGAAAGTGTATTCGAGGAAGGGAGAAAGTGTATTGGAGCCAGGGAGAAAGTGTAATGGAGCCAGGGAGAAAGTGTATTCGAGGAAGGGAGAAAGTGTATTGGAGCCAGGGGGAAAGTGTATTGGAGCCAGCGAGAATGTGTATTGGAGCCAGGGAGAAAGTGGAATGGAGCCAGGGAGAAAGTTGTTGGAACCAGGGAGAAAGTGTAATGGAGTCAGGGAGAAAGTGCAATGGAGTCAGGGAGAAAGTGCAATGGAGTCAGGGAGAAAGTGTATTGGAGTCAAGGAGAAAGTGTATTGGAGCTAGGGAGAAAGTGAATTGAAGTCAGGGAGAAAGTGTATTGGAGCCAGGGAGAAAGTGAATTGAAGTCAGGGAAAAAGTGTATTGGAGCCAAGGAGAAAGTGTATTGGAGCCAGGGAGAAAGTGTATTGGAGTCAGGGAGAAAGTGTATTGGAGCCAGGGAGAAAGTGTACTGGAGGAAGGGAGAAAGTGTATTGGAGCCAAGGAGAAAGTGTATTGGAGCCAGGGAAAAAGTGTAATGGAGTCAGGGAGAAAGTGAATTGGAGCCAGGGAGAAAGTGCAATGGAGTCAGGGAGAAAGTGTATTGGAGCCAGGGAGAAAATGTGTATGAGCCAGGGAGAAAGTGTATTCGAGCCAGGGAGAAAGTGTATTGGAGCCAGGGAGAAAATGTATTCGCGCCAGGAAGAGTATTGGAGCTAAGGAGAAAGTGTAATGGAACGAGGGAGAAAGTACAATGGAACCAGGGAGAACGTGTAATGGAACTAGGGAAAAAGTGTTTTGGAGCCAGGGAGAAAGTGTAATGGAGCCAGGGAGAAAGTGTATTGGAGCCAGGGAGAAAGTGTATTGGAGCCACAGAAAAAGTGTAATGGAACCAGGGTGAAAGTGTAATGGAGCCAGGGAGAAAGTGTAATGGAGCCAGGGAGAAAGTTTAATGGAGCCAGGGAGAAAGTGTAATGGAGTCAGGGAAAAAGTGTAATGGAGTCAGGGAGAAAGTGTATTGGAGCCAGAGAGAAAGTGTGTTCGAGCCAGAGAGAAAGTGTATTGGAGCCAGGGAGCAAGTGCACTGCTGGCAGGGAGAAAGTGTATTGGAGCCAGGGAGAAAGTTATTGGAACCAGGGAGAAAGTGTAATGGAGTCAGCGTGAAAGCTTATTGGAGCCAGAGAGAAAGTGTATTGGAGCAAGGGAGAAAGTGTATTGGAGCCAGGGAGAATGCGTAATGGAACCAGGGAGAAAGTGTATTGGAGCCAGAGAGAAAGTGTATTGGAGCCATGGAGATTGTGGAATGGAGCCAAGGAGAAAGTGTATTGGAGCCAGGGAGAAAGCGTAATGGAACCAGGGAGAAAGTGTATTTGAGCCAGGGAGAAAGTTATTGGAACCAGGGAGAAAGTGTAATGGAGTCAGGGAGAAAGTGTATTGGAGCCAAGGAGAAAGTGTATTAGAGTCAGGGAGAAAGTGTATTGGAGTCAGGGAGAAATTTATTGGAACCAGGGAGAAAGTGTAATGGAGTCAGGGAGAAAGTGTATTGGAGCCAAGGAGAAAGTGTATTGGAGTCAGGGAGAAAGTGTATTGGAGTCAGGGAGAAAGTTATTCGAACCAGGGAGAAAGTGTGATGGAGTCAGGGAGAAAGTGTAATGGAGTCAGGGAGAAAGTGTAATGGAGTCAGGGAGAAAGTGCATTGGAGCCAGGGAGAAAGTGTAATGGAGTCAGGGAGAAAGTGTATTGGAGCCAGGGAGAAAGTTGTTGGAACCATGGAGAAAGTTTATTGGAGCCAGGGAGAAAGTGTAATGGAGCCAGGGAGAAAGTGTAATGGAGTCAGGGAGAAAGTGTAATGGAGTCAGCGTGAAAGCTTATTGGAGCCAGAGAGAAAGTGTATTGGAGCAAGGGAGAAAGTGTATTGGAGCCAGGGAGAATGCGTAATGGAACCAGGGAGAAAGTGTATTGGAGCCAGGGAGAAAGTGTATTGGAGCCATGGAGATTGTGGAATGGAGCCAAGGAGAAAGTGTATTGGAGCCAGGGAGAAAGCGTAATGGAACCAGGGAGAAAGTGTATTTGAGCCAGGGAGAAAGTTATTGGAACCAGGGAGAAAGTGTAATGGAGTCAGGGAGAAAGTGTATTGGAGCCAAGGAGAAAGTGTATTAGAGTCAGGGAGAAAGTGTATTGGAGTCAGGGAGAAATTTATTGGAACCAGGGAGAAAGTGTAATGGAGTCAGGGAGAAAGTGTATTGGAGCCAAGGAGAAAGTGTATTGGAGTCAGGGAGAAAGTGTATTGGAGTCAGGGAGAAAGTTATTCGAACCAGGGAGAAAGTGTGATGGAGTCAGGGAGAAAGTGCAATGGAGTCAGGGAGAAAGTGTAATGGAGTCAGGGAGAAAGTGCATTGGAGCCAGGGAGAAAGTGCAATGGAGTCAGGGAGAAAGTGTATTGGAGCCAGGGAGAAAGTTGTTGGAACCATGGAGAAAGTTTATTGGAGCCAGGGAGAAAGTGTAATGGAGCCAGGGAGAAAGTGTATTGGAGCCAAGGAGAAAGTGCAATGGAGTCAGGGAGAAAGTGCATTGGAGCCAGGGAGAAAGTGTATTGGAGCCAGGGAGAAAGTGTAATGGAGCCAGGGAGAAAGTGCATTGGAGCCAGGGAGAAAGTTATTGGAACCAGGGAGAAAGTTTATTGGAGCCAGGTAGAAAGCGTATTAGAGGCAGGGAGAAAGCGTATTGGAGCCAGGGACAAAGTTATTGGAACGAGGGAGAAAGTGTAATGGAATCAGGGAGAAAGTGTAATTGAGCCAGGGAGAAAGTGTAATGGAGTCAGGGAGAAAGTGCAATGGAGTCAGGGAGAAAGTGTAATGGAGTCAGGGAGAACGTGTATTGGAGTCAGGGAGAAAGTGTAATGGAGTCAGGGAGAACGTCATTGGAACCAGGGAGAAAGTGTATTGGAGCCAGGGAGAAAGTTATTGGAACCAGGGAGAAAGTGTAATGGAGTTAGGGAGAAAGTGCAATGGAGTCAGGGAGAAAGTGTATTGGAGCCAGGGAGAAAGTGTAGTGGAGTCAGGGAGAAAGTGTATTGGAGCCAAGGAGAAAGTTATTGGAACCAGGGAGAAAGTTTATTGGAGCCAGGGTGAAAGTGTAATGGAGTCAGGGAGAAAGTGTAATGGAGTCAGGGAGAACGTTATTGGAACCAGGGAGAAAGTGTATTGGAGCCAGGGAGAAAATGTATTGGAGCCAGGGAGAAAGTGTATTGGAGCCAGGGAGAAAGTTATTGGAACCAGGGAGAAAGTTTGTTGGAGCCAGGGAGAAAGTGTAATGGAGTCAGGGAGAAAGTGTAATGGAGTCAGGGAGAACGTTATTGGAACCAGAGAGAAAGTGTATTGGAGCCAGGGAGAAAGTGTATTGGAGCCAGGGAGAAAGTTATTGGAACCAGGGAGAAAGTGTAATGGAGTAAGGGAGAAAGTGTAATGGAGTCAGGGAGAAAGTGTATTGGAGCCAGGGAGAAAGTGTATTGGAGCCAAGGAGAAAGTGTATTGGAGTCAGGGAGAAAGTGTATTGGAGCCAGGGAGAAAGTGTATTGGAGCCAGGGAGAAAGTGTACTGGAGGAAGGGAGAAAGTGTAATGGAGCCAGGAAGAAATAGTATTGGAGCCAGGGAGAAAGTGTATTGGAGCCAGGGAGAAAGTGTATTGGAGCCAGGGAGAAAGTGTATTGGAGCCAGGGAGAAAGTGTACTGGAGGAAGGGAGAAAGTGTAATGGAGCCAGGGAGAAAGTGTATTGGAGTCAGGGAGAAAGAATATTGGAGCCAGGGAGAAAGTGTATTGGAGTCAGGGAGAAAGTGTATTGGAGCCATGGAGAAAGTGTACTGGAGCCGGGGAGAAAGTGTATTGGAGCCACGGAGAAAGTGTATTGGAGCCAGGGAGAAAGTGTACTGGAGGAAGGGAGAAAGTGTAATGGAGCCAGGAAGAAAGTGTATTGGAGCCAGGAAGAAAGCGTATTGGAGCCAGGGAGAAAGTGTATTGGAGCCAGGGAGAAAGTGTCCTGGAGGAAGGGTGAAAGTGTAATGGAGCCAGGGAGAAAGTGTATTGGAGTCAGGGAGAAAGTGTATTGGAGCCATTGAGAAAGTGTATTGGAGTCAGGGAGAAAGTGTATTGGAGCCAGGGAGAAAGTGTATTGGAGCCAGGGAGAAAGTGTATTGGAGCCAGGGAGAAAGTGCATTGGAGCCAGGGAGAATGTGTACTGGAGGAAGGGAGAAAGTGGAATGGAGCCAGGGAGAAAGTGTATTGGAGCCAGGGAGAAAGTGTATTGGAGCCAGGGAGAAAGTGTATTGGAGCCAGGGAGAAAGTGCAATGGAGCCATGCAGAAAGTGTAATGGAAGCAGGGAGAAAGTGTATTGGAGCCAGGGAGAAAGTGCATTGGAGCCAGGGAGAAAGTGTAATGGAGCCAGGGAGAACGTGTAGTGTAGCCAGGGAGAAAGTGTAATGGAGTCAGTGAGAAAGTGTATTGGAGCCAGGGAGAAAGTGTAATGGAGTCAGGGAGAAAGTGTATTGGAGCCAGGGAGAAAGTGTATTGGAGCCAGGGAGAAAGTGTATTGGAGCCAGGGAGAAAGTGTATTGGAGCCAGGGAGAAAGTGTATTGGAGCCAGGGAGAAAGTGTATTGGAGCCAAGGAGAAAGTTTATTGGAGCCAAGGAGAAAGTCTATTGGAGCCAGGGAGAAAGTGTACTGGAGGCAGGGAGAAAGTGTATTGGAGCCAGGGAGAAAGTGTATTGGAGCCAGGGAGAAAGTGTATTGGAGCCAAGGAGAAAGTGTATTGGAGCCAGGGAGAAAGTGTATTGGAGCCAGGGAGAAAGTGTACTGGAGGCAGGGAGAAAGCGTATTGGAGCCAGGGAGAAAGTGTAATGGAACCAGGGAGAAAATTTAATGGAACCAGGGAGAAAGTGCAATGGATCCATGGAGAATGCGTAATGGAGCAAGGGAGAATGCGTAATGGTAACAGGGAGAAAGTGTAATGGAGCCAGGGAGAAAGTGTATTGGAGCCAGGGAGAAACTGTATTGGAGCCAAGGAGAAAGTGTATTGGAGCCAGGGAGAAAGTGTATTGGAGCCAGGGAGAAAGTGTATTGGAGCCAAGGTGAAAGTGTAATGGAGCCAGGGAGAAAGTGTATTCGAGGAAGGGAGAAAGTGTATTGGAGCCAGGGAGAAAGTGTATTGGAGCCAGGGTGAATGTGTATTGGAGCCAAGGAGAAAGTGTAATGGAGCCAGGAAGAAAGTGTATTCGAGGAAGGGAGAAAGTGTATTGGAGCCAGAGAGAAAGTGTATTGGAGCCAGGGAGAAAGTGTATTGGAGCCAAGGAGAAAGTGTATTCGAGGAAGGGAGAAAGTGTATTGGAGCCAGGGAGAAAGTGTAATGGAGCCAGGGAGAAAGTGTATTCGAGGAAGGGAGAAAGTGTATTGGAGCCAGGGAGAAAGTGCATTGGAGCCAGCGAGAATGTGTATTGGAGCCAGGGAGAAAGTGGAATGGAGCCAGGGAGAAAGTTGTTGGAACCAGGGAGAAAGTGTAATGGAGTCAGGGAGAAAGTGCAATGGAGTCAGGGAGAAAGTGCAATGGAGTCAGGGAGAAAGTGTATTGGAGTCAAGGAGAAAGTGTATTGGAGCCAGGGAGAAAGTGAATTGAAGTCAGGGAGAAAGTGTATTGGAGCCAGGGAGAAAGTGAATTGAAGTCAGGGAAAAAGTGTATTGGAGCCAAGGAGAAAGTGTATTGGAGCCAGGGAGAAAGTGTATTGGAGTCAGGGAGAAAGTGTATTGGAGCCAGGGAGAAAGTGTACTGGAGGAAGGGAGAAAGTGTATTGGAGCCAAGGAGAAAGTGTATTGGAGCCAGGGAAAAAGTGTAATGGAGTCAGGGAGAAAGTGAATTGGAGCCAGGGAGAAAGTGTAATGGAGTCAGGGAAAAAGTGTAATGGAGTCAGGGAGAAAGTGTATTGGAGCCAGAGAGAAAGTGTGTTCGAGCCAGAGAGAAAGTGTATTGGAGCCAGGGAGCAAGTGCACTGCTGGCAGGGAGAAAGTGTATTGGAGCCAGGGAGAAAGTTATTGGAACCAGGGAGAAAGTGTAATGGAGTCAGCGTGAAAGCTTATTGCAGCCAGAGAGAAAGTGTATTGGAGCAAGGGAGAAAGTGTATTGGAGCCAGGGAGAATGCGTAATGGAACCAGGGAGAAAGTGTATTGGAGCCAGGGAGAAAGTGTATTGGAGCCAGGGAGATTGTGGAATGGAGCCAAGGAGAAAGTGTATTGCAGCCAGGGAGAAAGCGTAATGGAACCAGGGAGAAAGTGTAATGGAGTCAGGGAGAAAGTGTATTGGAGCCAAGGAGAAAGTGTATTAGAGTCAGGGAGAAAGTGTATTGGAGTCAGGGAGAAATTTATTGGAACCAGGGAGAAAGTGTAATGGAGTCAGGGAGAAAGTGTATTGGAGCCAAGGAGAAAGTGTATTGGAGTCAGGGAGAAAGTGTATTGGAGTCAGGGAGAAAGTTATTCGAACCAGGGAGAAAGTGTGATGGAGTCAGGGAGAAAGTGTAATGGAGTCAGGGAGAAAGTGTAATGGAGTCAGGGAGAAAGTGCATTGGAGCCAGGGAGAAAGTGTAATGGAGTCAGGGAGAAAGTGTATTGGAGCCAGGGAGAAAGTTGTTGGAACCATGGAGAAAGTTTATTGGAGCCAGGGAGAAAGTGTAATGGAGCCAGGGAGAAAGTGTATTGGAGCCAAGGAGAAAGTGCATTGGAGTCAGGGAGAAAGTGCATTGGAGCCAGGGAGAAAGTGTATTGGAGCCAGGGAGAAAGTGTAATGGAGCCAGGGAGAAAGTGCATTGGAGCCAGGGGGAAAGCTTTTGGAACCAGGGAGAAAGTTTATTGGAGCCAGGTAGAAAGCGTATTAGAGGCAGGGAGAAAGCGTATTGGAGCCAGGGAGAAAGTTATTGGAACGAGGGAGAAAGTGTAATGGAATCAGGGAGAAAGTGTAATGGAGCCAGGGAGAAAGTGTAATGGAGTCAGGGAGAAAGTGTAATGGAGTCAGGGAGAAAGTGTAATGGAGTCAGGGAGAACGTGTATTGGAGTCAGGGAGAAAGTGTCATGGAGTCAGGGAGAACGTCATTGGAACCAGGGAGAAAGTGTATTGGAGCCAGGGAGAAAGTTATTGGAACCAGGGAGAAAGTGTAATGGAGTTAGGGAGAAAGTGCAATGGAGTCAGGGAGAAAGTGTATTGGAGCCAGGGAGAAAGTGCAGTGGAGTCAGGGAGAAAGTGTATTGGAGCCAAGGAGAAAGTTATTGGAACCAGGGAGAAAGTTTATTGGAGCCAGGGTGAAAGTGTAATGGAGTCAGGGAGAAAGTGTAATGGAGTCAGGGAGAACGTTATTGGAACCAGGGAGAAAGTGTATTGGAGCCAGGGAGAAAGTGTATTGGAGCCAGGGAGAAAGTGTATTGGAGCCAGGGAGAAAGTTATTGGAACCAGGGAGAAAGTTTGTTGGAGCCAGGGAGAAAGTGTAATGGAGTCAGGGAGAAAGTGTAATGGAGTCAGGGAGAACGTTATTGGAACCAGAGAGAAAGTTTATTGGAGCCAGGGAGAAAGTGTATTGGAGCCAGGGAGAAAGTTATTGGAACCAGGGAGAAAGTGTAATGGAGTAAGGGAGAAAGTGTAATGGAGTCAGGGAGAAAGTGTATTGGAGCCAGGGAGAAAGTGTATTGGAGCCAAGGAGAAAGTGTATTGGAGTCAGGGAGAAAGTGTATTGGAGCCAGGGAGAAAGTGTATTGGAGCCAGGGAGAAAGTTATTGGAACCAGGGAGAAAGTGTAATGGAGTAAGGGAGAAATTGTAATGGAGTCAGGGAGAAAGTGTATTGGAGCCAGGGAGAAAGTGTATTGGAGTCAGGGAGAAAGTGTATTGGAGCCAGGGAGAAAGTGTATTGGAGCCAGGGAGAAAGTTATTGGAACCAGGGAGAAAGTGTAATGGAGTAAGGGAGAAAGTGTAATGGAGTCAGGGAGAAAGTGTATTGGAGCCAGGGAGAAAGTGTATTGGAGCCAAGGAGAAAGTGTATTGGAGTCAGGGAGAAAGTGTATTGGAGCCAGGGAGAAAGTGTATTGGAGCCAGGGAGAAAGTGTACTGGAGGAAGGGAGAAAGTGTAATGGAGCCAGGAAGAAATAGTATTGGAGCCAGGGAGAAAGTGTATTGGAGCCAGGGAGAAAGTGTATTGGAGCCAGGGAGAAAGTGTATTGGAGCCAGGGAGAAAGTGTACTGGAGGAAGGGAGAAAGTGTAATGGAGCCAGGGAGAAAGTGTATTGGAGTCAGGGAGAAAGAATATTGGAGCCAGGGAGAAAGTGTATTGGAGTCAGGGAGAAAGTGTATTGGAGCCAGGGAGAAAGTGTACTGGAGCCGGGGAGAAAGTGTATTGGAGCCACGGAGAAAGTATATTGGAGCCAGGGAGAAAGTGGACTGGAGGAAGGGAGAAAGTGTAATGGAGCCAGGAAGAAAGTGTATTGGAGCCAGGAAGAAAGCGTATTGGAGCCAGGGAGAAAGTGTATTGGAGCCAGGGAGAAAGTGAATTGGAGCCAGGGAGAAAGTGTCCTGGAGGAAGGGTGAAAGTGTATTGGAGCCAGGGAGAAAGTGTATTGGAGTCAGGGAGAAAGTGTATTGGAGCCATTGAGAAAGTGTATTGGAGTCAGGGAGAAAGTGTATTGGAGCCAGGGAGAAAGTGTATTGGAGCCAGGGAGAAAGTGTATTGGAGCCAGGGAGAAAGTGTATTGGAGCCAGGGAGAATGTGTACTGGAGGAAGGGAGAAAGTGTAATGGAGCCAGGGAGAAAGTGTATTGGAGCCAGGGAGAAAGTGTATTGGAGCCAGGGAGAAAGTGTATTGGAGCCAGGGAGAAAGTGCAATGGAGCCATGCAGAAAGTGTAATGGAAGCAGGGAGAAAGTGTATTGGAGCCAGGGAGAAAGTGTATTGGAGCCAGGGAGAAAGTGTAATGGAGCCAGGGAGAACGTGTAGTGGAGCCAGGGAGAAAGTGTAATGGAGTCAGGGAGAAAGTGTATTGGAGCCAGGGAGAAAGTGTATTGGAGCCAGGGAGAAAGTTATTGGAACCAGGGAGAAAGTGTAATGGAGTTAGGGAGAAAGTGCAATGGAGTCAGGGAGAAAGTGTATTGGAGCCAGGGAGAAAGTGTAGTGGAGTCAGGGAGAAAGTGTATTGGAGCCAAGGAGAAAGTTATTGGAACCAGGGAGAAAGTTTATTGGAGCCAGGGTGAAAGTGTAATGGAGTCAGGGAGAAAGTGTAATGGAGTCAGGGAGAACATTATTGGAACCAGGGAGAAAGTGTATTGGAGCCAGGGAGAAAGTGTATTGGAGCCAGGGAGAAAGTGTATTGGAGCCAGGGAGAAAGTTATTGGAACCAGGGAGAAAGTTTGTTGGAGCCAGGGAGAAAGTGTAATGGAGTCAGGGAGAAAGTGTCATGGAGTCAGGGAGAACGTTATTGGAACCAGAGAGAAAGTGTATTGGAGCCAGGGAGAAAGTGTATTGGAGCCAGGGAGAAAGTTATTGGAACCAGGGAGAAAGTGTAATGGAGTAAGGGAGAAAGTGTAATGGAGTCAGGGAGAAAGTGTATTGGAGCCAGGGAGAAAGTGTATTGGAGCCAAGGAGAAAGTGTATTGGAGTCAGGGAGAAAGTGTATTGGAGCCAGGGAGAAAGTGTATTGGAGCCAGGGAGAAAGTTATTGGAACCAGGGAGAAAGTGTAATGGAGTAAGGGAGAAAGTGTAATGGAGTCAGGGAGAAAGTGTATTGGAGCCAGGGAGAAAGTGTATTGGAGCCAAGGAGAAAGTGTATTGGAGCCAGGGAGAAAGTGTATTGGAGCCAGGGAGAAAGTTATTGGAACCAGGGAGAAAGTGTAATGGAGTAAGGGAGAAAGTGTAATGGAGTCAGGGAGAAAGTGTATTGGAGCCAGGGAGAAAGTGTATTGGAGCCAAGGAGAAAGTGTATTGGAGTCAGGGAGAAAGTGTATTGGAGCCAGGGAGAAAGTGTATTGGAGCCAGGGAGAAAGTGTACTGGAGGAAGGGAGAAAGTGTAATGGAGCCAGGAAGAAATAGTATTGGAGCCAGGGAGAAAGTGTATTGGAGCCAGGGAGAAAGTGTATTGGAGCCAGGGAGAAAGTGTATTGGAGCCAGGGAGAAAGTGTACTGGAGGAAGGGAGAAAGTGTAATGGAGCCAGGGAGAAAGTGTATTGGAGTCAGGGAGAAAGAATATTGGAGCCAGGGAGAAAGTGTATTGGAGTCAGGGAGAAAGTGTATTGGAGCCAGGGAGAAAGTGTACTGGAGCCGGGGAGAAAGTGTATTGGAGCCACGGAGAAAGTGTATTGGAGCCAGGGAGAAAGTGGACTGGAGGAAGGGAGAAAGTGTAATGGAGCCAGGAAGAAAGTGTATTGGAGCCAGGAAGAAAGCGTATTGGAGCCAGGGAGAAAGTGTATTGGAGCCAGGGAGAAAGTGAATTGGAGCCAGGGAGAAAGTGTCCTGGAGGAAGGGTGAAAGTGTATTGGAGCCAGGGAGAAAGTGTATTGGAGTCAGGGAGAAAGTGTATTGGAGCCATTGAGAAAGTGTATTGGAGTCAGGGAGAAAGTGTATTGGAGCCAGGGAGAAAGTGTATTGGAGCCAGGGAGAAAGTGTATTGGAGCCAGGGAGAAAGTGTATTGGAGCCAGGGAGAATGTGTACTGGAGGAAGGGAGAAAGTGTAATGGAGCCAGGGAGAAAGTGTATTGGAGCCAGGGAGAAAGTGTATTGGAGCCAGGGAGAAAGTGTATTGGAGCCAGGGAGAAAGTGCAATGGAGCCATGCAGAAAGTGTAATGGAAGCAGGGAGAAAGTGTATTGGAGCCAGGGAGAAAGTGTATTGGAGCCAGGGAGAAAGTGTAATGGAGCCAGGGAGAACGTGTAGTGGAGCCAGGGAGAAAGTGCAATGGAGTCAGGGACAAAGTGTATTGGAGCCAGGGAGAAAGTGTAATGGAGTCAGGGAGAAAGTGTATTGGAGCCAGGGAGAAAGTGTATTGGAGCTAGGGAGAAAGTGTATTGGAGCCAGGGAGAAAGTGTATTGGAGCCAGGGAGAAAGTGTATTGGAGCCAGGGAGAAAGTGTATTGGAGCCAAGGAGAAAGTGTATTGGAGCCAGGGAGAAAGTGTATTGGAGCCAGGGAGAAAGTGTAATGGAACCAGGGAGAAAATTTAATGGAACCAGGGAGAAAGTGTAATGGAACCATGGAGAATGCGTAATGGAGCAAGGGAGAATGCGTAATGGTAACAGGGAGAAAGTGTAATGGAGCCAGGGAGAAAGTGTATTGGAGCCAGGGAGAAACTGTATTGGAGCCAAGGAGAAAGTGTATTGGAGCCAGGGAGAAAGTGTATTGGAGCCAGGGAGAAAGTGTATTGGAGCCAGGGAGAATGCGTAATGGAACCAGGGAGAAAGTGTATTGGAGCCAGGGAGAAAGTGTATTGGAGCCAGGGAGATTGTGGAATGGAGCCAAGGAGAAAGTGTATTGCAGCCAGGGAGAAAGCGTAATGGAACCAGGGAGAAAGTGTAATGGAGTCAGGGAGAAAGTGTATTGGAGCCAAGGAGAAAGTGTATTAGAGTCAGGGAGAAAGTGTATTGGAGTCAGGGAGAAATTTATTGGAACCAGGGAGAAAGTGTAATGGAGTCAGGGAGAAAGTGTATTGGAGCCAAGGAGAAAGTGTATTGGAGTCAGGGAGAAAGTGTATTGGAGTCAGGGAGAAAGTTATTCGAACCAGGGAGAAAGTGTGATGGAGTCAGGGAGAAAGTGTAATGGAGTCAGGGAGAAAGTGTAATGGAGTCAGGGAGAAAGTGCATTGGAGCCAGGGAGAAAGTGTAATGGAGTCAGGGAGAAAGTGTATTGGAGCCAGGGAGAAAGTTGTTGGAACCATGGAGAAAGTTTATTGGAGCCAGGGAGAAAGTGTAATGGAGCCAGGGAGAAAGTGTATTGGAGCCAAGGAGAAAGTGCATTGGAGTCAGGGAGAAAGTGCATTGGAGCCAGGGAGAAAGTGTATTGGAGCCAGGGAGAAAGTGTAATGGAGCCAGGGAGAAAGTGCATTGGAGCCAGGGAGAAAGTTATTGGAACCAGGGAGAAAGTTTATTGGAGCCAGGTAGAAAGCGTATTAGAGGCAGGGAGAAAGCGTATTGGAGCCAGGGAGAAAGTTATTGGAACGAGGGAGAAAGTGTAATGGAATCAGGGAGAAAGTGTAATGGAGCCAGGGAGAAAGTGTAATGGAGTCAGGGAGAAAGTGTAATGGAGTCAGGGAGAAAGTGTAATGGAGTCAGGGAGAACGTGTATTGGAGTCAGGGAGAAAGTGTCATGGAGTCAGGGAGAACGTCATTGGAACCAGGGAGAAAGTGTATTGGAGCCAGGGAGAAAGTTATTGGAACCAGGGAGAAAGTGTAATGGAGTTAGGGAGAAAGTGCAATGGAGTCAGGGAGAAAGTGTATTGGAGCCAGGGAGAAAGTGCAGTGGAGTCAGGGAGAAAGTGTATTGGAGCCAAGGAGAAAGTTATTGGAACCAGGGAGAAAGTTTATTGGAGCCAGGGTGAAAGTGTAATGGAGTCAGGGAGAAAGTGTAATGGAGTCAGGGAGAACGTTATTGGAACCAGGGAGAAAGTGTATTGGAGCCAGGGAGAAAGTGTATTGGAGCCAGGGAGAAAGTGTATTGGAGCCAGGGAGAAAGTTATTGGAACCAGGGAGAAAGTTTGTTGGAGCCAGGGAGAAAGTGTAATGGAGTCAGGGAGAAAGTGTAATGGAGTCAGGGAGAACGTTATTGGAACCAGAGAGAAAGTGTATTGGAGCCAGGGAGAAAGTGTATTGGAGCCAAGGAGAAAGTTATTGGAACCAGGGAGAAAGTGTAATGGAGTAAGGGAGAAAGTGTAATGGAGTCAGGGAGAAAGTGTATTGGAGCCAGGGAGAAAGTGTATTGGAGCCAAGGAGAAAGTGTATTGGAGTCAGGGAGAAAGTGTATTGGAGCCAGGGAGAAAGTGTATTGGAGCCAGGGAGAAAGTTATTGGAACCAGGGAGAAAGTGTAATGGAGTAAGGGAGAAATTGTAATGGAGTCAGGGAGAAAGTGTATTGGAGCCAGGGAGAAAGTGTATTGGAGTCAGGGAGAAAGTGTATTGGAGCCAGGGAGAAAGTGTATTGGAGCCAGGGAGAAAGTTATTGGAACCAGGGAGAAAGTGTAATGGAGTAAGGGAGAAAGTGTAATGGAGTCAGGGAGAAAGTGTATTGGAGCCAGGGAGAAAGTGTATTGGAGCCAAGGAGAAAGTGTATTGGAGTCAGGGAGAAAGTGTATTGGAGCCAGGGAGAAAGTGTATTGGAGCCAGGGAGAAAGTGTACTGGAGGAAGGGAGAAAGTGTAATGGAGCCAGGAAGAAATAGTATTGGAGCCAGGGAGAAAGTGTATTGGAGCCAGGGAGAAAGTGTATTGGAGCCAGGGAGAAAGTGTATTGGAGCCAGGGAGAAAGTGTACTGGAGGAAGGGAGAAAGTGTAATGGAGCCAGGGAGAAAGTGTATTGGAGTCAGGGAGAAAGAATATTGGAGCCAGGGAGAAAGTGTATTGGAGTCAGGGAGAAAGTGTATTGGAGCCAGGGAGAAAGTGTACTGGAGCCGGGGAGAAAGTGTATTGGAGCCACGGAGAAAGTATATTGGAGCCAGGGAGAAAGTGGACTGGAGGAAGGGAGAAAGTGTAATGGAGCCAGGAAGAAAGTGTGTTGGAGCCAGGAAGAAAGCGTATTGGAGCCAGGGAGAAAGTGTATTGGAGCCAGGGAGAAAGTGAATTGGAGCCAGGGAGAAAGTGTCCTGGAGGAAGGGTGAAAGTGTATTGGAGCCAGGGAGAAAGTGTATTGGAGTCAGGGAGAAAGTGTATTGGAGCCATTGAGAAAGTGTATTGGAGTCAGGGAGAAAGTGTATTGGAGCCAGGGAGAAAGTGTATTGGAGCCAGGGAGAAAGTGTATTGGAGCCAGGGAGAAAGTGTATTGGAGCCAGGGAGAATGTGTACTGGAGGAAGGGAGAAAGTGTAATGGAGCCAGGGAGAAAGTGTATTGGAGCCAGGGAGAAAGTGTATTGGAGCCAGGGAGAAAGTGTATTGGAGCCAGGGAGAAAGTGCAATGGAGCCATGCAGAAAGTGTAATGGAAGCAGGGAGAAAGTGTATTGGAGCCAGGGAGAAAGTGTATTGGAGCCAGGGAGAAAGTGTAATGGAGCCAGGGAGAACGTGTAGTGGAGCCAGGGAGAAAGTGTAATGGAGTCAGGGAGAAAGTGTATTGGAGCCAGGGAGAAAGTGTATTGGAGCCAGGGAGAAAGTTATTGGAACCAGGGAGAAAGTGTAATGGAGTTAGGGAGAAAGTGCAATGGAGTCAGGGAGAAAGTGTATTGGAGCCAGGGAGAAAGTGTAGTGGAGTCAGGGAGAAAGTGTATTGGAGCCAAGGAGAAAGTTATTGGAACCAGGGAGAAAGTTTATTGGAGCCAGGGTGAAAGTGTAATGGAGTCAGGGAGAAAGTGTAATGGAGTCAGGGAGAACATTATTGGAACCAGGGAGAAAGTGTATTGGAGCCAGGGAGAAAGTGTATTGGAGCCAGGGAGAAAGTGTATTGGAGCCAGGGAGAAAGTTATTGGAACCAGGGAGAAAGTTTGTTGGAGCCAGGGAGAAAGTGTAATGGAGTCAGGGAGAAAGTGTCATGGAGTCAGGGAGAACGTTATTGGAACCAGAGAGAAAGTGTATTGGAGCCAGGGAGAAAGTGTATTGGAGCCAGGGAGAAAGTTATTGGAACCAGGGAGAAAGTGTAATGGAGTAAGGGAGAAAGTGTAATGGAGTCAGGGAGAAAGTGTATTGGAGCCAGGGAGAAAGTGTATTGGAGCCAAGGAGAAAGTGTATTGGAGTCAGGGAGAAAGTGTATTGGAGCCAGGGAGAAAGTGTATTGGAGCCAGGGAGAAAGTTATTGGAACCAGGGAGAAAGTGTAATGGAGTAAGGGAGAAAGTGTAATGGAGTCAGGGAGAAAGTGTATTGGAGCCAGGGAGAAAGTGTATTGGAGCCAAGGAGAAAGTGTATTGGAGCCAGGGAGAAAGTGTATTGGAGCCAGGGAGAAAGTTATTGGAACCAGGGAGAAAGTGTAATGGAGTAAGGGAGAAAGTGTAATGGAGTCAGGGAGAAAGTGTATTGGAGCCAGGGAGAAAGTGTATTGGAGCCAAGGAGAAAGTGTATTGGAGTCAGGGAGAAAGTGTATTGGAGCCAGGGAGAAAGTGTATTGGAGCCAGGGAGAAAGTGTACTGGAGGAAGGGAGAAAGTGTAATGGAGCCAGGAAGAAATAGTATTGGAGCCAGGGAGAAAGTGTATTGGAGCCAGGGAGAAAGTGTATTGGAGCCAGGGAGAAAGTGTATTGGAGCCAGGGAGAAAGTGTACTGGAGGAAGGGAGAAAGTGTAATGGAGCCAGGGAGAAAGTGTATTGGAGTCAGGGAGAAAGAATATTGGAGCCAGGGAGAAAGTGTATTGGAGTCAGGGAGAAAGTGTATTGGAGCCAGGGAGAAAGTGTACTGGAGCCGGGGAGAAAGTGTATTGGAGCCACGGAGAAAGTGTATTGGAGCCAGGGAGAAAGTGGACTGGAGGAAGGGAGAAAGTGTAATGGAGCCAGGAAGAAAGTGTATTGGAGCCAGGAAGAAAGCGTATTGGAGCCAGGGAGAAAGTGTATTGGAGCCAGGGAGAAAGTGAATTGGAGCCAGGGAGAAAGTGTCCTGGAGGAAGGGTGAAAGTGTATTGGAGCCAGGGAGAAAGTGTATTGGAGTCAGGGAGAAAGTGTATTGGAGCCATTGAGAAAGTGTATTGGAGTCAGGGAGAAAGTGTATTGGAGCCAGGGAGAAAGTGTATTGGAGCCAGGGAGAAAGTGTATTGGAGCCAGGGAGAAAGTGTATTGGAGCCAGGGAGAATGTGTACTGGAGGAAGGGAGAAAGTGTAATGGAGCCAGGGAGAAAGTGTATTGGAGCCAGGGAGAAAGTGTATTGGAGCCAGGGAGAAAGTGTATTGGAGCCAGGGAGAAAGTGCAATGGAGCCATGCAGAAAGTGTAATGGAAGCAGGGAGAAAGTGTATTGGAGCCAGGGAGAAAGTGTATTGGAGCCAGGGAGAAAGTGTAATGGAGCCAGGGAGAACGTGTAGTGGAGCCAGGGAGAAAGTGCAATGGAGTCAGGGACAAAGTGTATTGGAGCCAGGGAGAAAGTGTAATGGAGTCAGGGAGAAAGTGTATTGGAGCCAGGGAGAAAGTGTATTGGAGCTAGGGAGAAAGTGTATTGGAGCCAGGGAGAAAGTGTATTGGAGCCAGGGAGAAAGTGTATTGGAGCCAGGGAGAAAGTGTATTGGAGCCAAGGAGAAAGTGTATTGGAGCCAGGGAGAAAGTGTATTGGAGCCAGGGAGAAAGTGTAATGGAACCAGGGAGAAAATTTAATGGAACCAGGGAGAAAGTGTAATGGAACCATGGAGAATGCGTAATGGAGCAAGGGAGAATGCGTAATGGTAACAGGGAGAAAGTGTAATGGAGCCAGGGAGAAAGTGTATTGGAGCCAGGGAGAAACTGTATTGGAGCCAAGGAGAAAGTGTATTGGAGCCAGGGAGAAAGTGTATTGGAGCCAGGGAGAAAGTGTATTGGAGCCAAGGTGAAAGTTTAATGGAGCCAGGGAGAAAGTGTATTCGAGGAAGGGAGAAAGTGTATTGGAGCCAGGGAGAAAGTGTATTGGAGCCAGGGTGAATGTGTATTGGAGCCAAGGAGAAAGTGTAATGGAGCCAGGAAGAAAGTGTATTCGAGGAAGGGAGAAAGTGTATTGGAGCCAGAGAGAAAGTGTATTGGAGCCAGGCAGAAAGTGTATTGGAGCCAGGGAGAAAGTTATTGGAACCAGGGAGAAAGTGTAATGGAGTTAGGGAGAAAGTGCAATGGAGTCAGGGAGAAAGTGTATTGGAGCCAGGGAGAAATTTATTGGAACCAGGGAGAAAGTGTAATGGAGTCAGGGAGAAAGTGTATTGGAGCCAAGGAGAAAGTGTATTGGAGTCAGGGAGAAAGTGTATTGGAGCCATTGAGAAAGTGTATTGGAGTCAGGGAGAAAGTGTATTGGAGCCAGGGAGAAAGTGTATTGGAGCCAGGGAGAAAGTGTATTGGAGCCAGGGAGAAAGTGTATTGGAGCCAGGGAGAATGTGTACTGGAGGAAGGGAGAAAGTGTAATGGAGCCAGGGAGAAAGTGTATTGGAGCCAGGGAGAAAGTGTATTGGAGCCAGGGAGAAAGTGTATTGGAGCCAGGGAGAAAGTGCAATGGAGCCATGCAGAAAGTGTAATGGAAGCAGGGAGAAAGTGTATTGGAGCCAGGGAGAAAGTGTATTGGAGCCAGGGAGAAAGTGTAATGGAGCCAGGGAGAACGTGTAGTGGAGCCAGGGAGAAAGTGCAATGGAGTCAGGGACAAAGTGTATTGGAGCCAGGGAGAAAGTGTAATGGAGTCAGGGAGAAAGTGTATTGGAGCCAGGGAGAAAGTGTATTGGAGCTAGGGAGAAAGTGTATTGGAGCCAGGGAGAAAGTGTATTGGAGCCAGGGAGAAAGTGTATTGGAGCCAGGGAGAAAGTGTATTGGAGCCAAGGAGAAAGTGTATTGGAGCCAGGGAGAAAGTGTATTGGAGCCAGGGAGAAAGTGTAATGGAACCAGGGAGAAAATTTAATGGAACCAGGGAGAAAGTGTAATGGAACCATGGAGAATGCGTAATGGAGCAAGGGAGAATGCGTAATGGTAACAGGGAGAAAGTGTAATGGAGCCAGGGAGAAAGTGTATTGGAGCCAGGGAGAAACTGTATTGGAGCCAAGGAGAAAGTGTATTGGAGCCAGGGAGAAAGTGTATTGGAGCCAGGGAGAAAGTGTATTGGAGCCAAGGTGAAAGTTTAATGGAGCCAGGGAGAAAGTGTATTCGAGGAAGGGAGAAAGTGTATTGGAGCCAGGGAGAAAGTGTATTGGAGCCAGGGTGAATGTGTATTGGAGCCAAGGAGAAAGTGTAATGGAGCCAGGAAGAAAGTGTATTCGAGGAAGGGAGAAAGTGTATTGGAGCCAGAGAGAAAGTGTATTGGAGCCAGGCAGAAAGTGTATTGGAGCCAGGGAGAAAGTTATTGGAACCAGGGAGAAAGTGTAATGGAGTTAGGGAGAAAGTGCAATGGAGTCAGGGAGAAAGTGTATTGGAGCCAGGGAGAAATTTATTGGAACCAGGGAGAAAGTGTAATGGAGTCAGGGAGAAAGTGTATTGGAGCCAAGGAGAAAGTGTATTGGAGTCAGGGAGAAAGTGTGTTGGAGTCAGGGAGAAAGTTATTCGAACCAGGGAGAAAGTGTGATGGAGTCAGGGAGAAAGTGTATTGGAGCCAGGGAGAAAGTGTATTGGAGCCAGGGAGAAAGTGTAATGGAGTCAGGGAGAAAGTGTATTGGAGCCAAGGAGAAAGTGTATTAGAGTCAGGGAGAAAGTGTATTGGAGTCAGGGAGAAATTTATTGGAACCAGGGAGAAAGTGTAATGGAGTCAGGGAGAAAGTGTATTGGAGCCAAGGAGAAAGTGTATTGGAGTCAGGGAGAAAGTGTATTGGAGTCAGGGAGAAAGTTATTCGAGCCAGGGAGAAAGTGTGATGGAGTCAGGGAGAAAGTGTAATGGAGTCAGGGAGAAAGTGTAATGGAGTCAGGGAGAAAGTGCATTGGAGCCAGGGAGAAAGTGTAATGGAGTCAGGGAGAAAGTGTATTGGAGCCAGGGAGAAAGTTGTTGGAACCATGGAGAAAGTTTATTGGAGCCAGGGAGAAAGTGTAATGGAGCCAGGGAGAAAGTGTATTGGAGCCAAGGAGAAAGTGCATTGGAGTCAGGGAGAAAGTTATTGGAACCAGGGAGAAAGTTTATTGGAGCCAGGTAGAAAGCGTATTAGAGGCAGGGAGAAAGCGTATTGGAGCCCGGGAGAAAGTTATTGGAACGAGGGAGAAAGTGTAATGGAATCAGGGAGAAAGTGCAATGGAGCCGGGGAGAAAGTGTAATGGAGTCAGGGAGAAAGTGTAATGGAGTCAGGGAGAAAGTGTAATGGAGTCAGGGAGAACGTCATTGGAACCAGGGAGAAAGTGTATTGGAGCCAGGGAGAAAGTTATTGGAACCAGGGAGAAAGTGTAATGGAGTTAGGGAGAAAGTGTATTGGAGCCAGGGAGAAAGTGTATTGGAGCCAGGGAGAAAGTTATTGGAACCAGGGAGAAAGTTTGTTGGAGCCAGGGAGAAAGTGTAATGGAGTCAGGGAGAAAGTGTAATGGAGTCAGGGAGAAAGTTATTGGAACCAGAGAGAAAGTGTATTGGAGCCAGGGAGAAAGTGTATTGGAGCCAGGGAAAAAGTTATTGGAACCAGGGAGAAAGTGTATTGGAGCCAGGGAGAAAGTGTATTGGAGCCAGGGAGAAAGTTATTGGAACCAGGGAGAAAGTGTAATGGAGTAAGGGAGAAAGTGTAATGGAGTCAGGGAGAAAGTGTATTGGAGCCAGGGAGAAAGTGTATTGGAGCCAAGGAGAAAGTTATTGGAACCAGGGAGAAAGTTTATTGGAGCCAGGGTGAAAGTGTAATGGAGTCAGGGAGAAAGTGTAATGGAGTCAGGGAGAACGTTATTGGAACCAGGGAGAAAGTGTATTGGAGCCAGGGAGAAAGTGTATTGGAGCCAGGGAGAAAGTGTATTGGAGCCAGGGAGAAAGTTATTGGAACCAGGGAGAAAGTTTGTTGGAGCCAGGGAGAAAGTGTAATGGAGTCAGGGAGAAAGTGTAATGGAGTCAGGGAGAAAGTTATTGGAACCAGAGAGAAAGTGTATTGGAGCCAGGGAGAAAGTGTATTGGAGCCAGGGAGAAAGTTATTGGAACCAGGGAGAAAGTGTAATGGAGTAAGGGAGAAAGTGTAATGGAGTCAGGGAGAAAGTGTATTGGAGCCAGGGAGAAAGTGTATTGGAGCCAAGGAGAAAGTGTATTGGAGTCAGGGAGAAAGTGTATTGGAGCCAGGGAGAAAGTGTATTGGAGCCAGGGAGAAAGTTATTGGAACCAGGGAGAAAGTGTAATGGAGTCAGGGAGAAAGTGTAATGGAGTCAGGGAGAAAGTGTATTGGAGCCACGGAGAAAGTGTATTGGAGCCAAGGAGAAAGTGTATTGGAGTCAGGGAGAAAGTGTATTGGAGCCAGGGAGAAAGTGTATTGGAGGCAGGGAGAAAGTGTACTGGAGGAAGGGAGAAAGTGTAATGGAGCCAGGAAGAAATAGTATTGGAGCCAGGGAGAAAGTGTATTGGAGCCAGGGAGAAAGTGTATTGGAGCCAGGGAGAAAGTGTATTGGAGCCAGGGAGAAAGTGTACTGGAGGAAGGGAGAAAGTGTAATGGAGCCAGGGAGAAAGTGTCTTGGAGTCAGGGAGAAAGAATATTGGAGCCAGGGAGAAAGTGTATTGGAGTCAGGGAGAAAGTGTATTGGAGCCAGGGAGAAAGTGTACTGGAGCCGGGGAGAAAGTGTATTGGAGCCACGGAGAAAGTGTATTGGAGCCAGGGAGAAAGTGGACTGGAGGAAGGGAGAAAGTGTAATGGAGCCAGGAAGAAAGTGTATTGGAGCCAGGAAGAAAGCGTATTGGAGCCAGGGAGAAAGTGTCTTGGAGCCAGGGAGAAAGTGAATTGGAGCCAGGGAGAAAGTGTCCTGGAGGAAGGGTGAAAGTGTATTGGAGCCAGGGAGAAAGTGCATTGGAGTCAGGGAGAAAGTGTATTGGAGCCATTGAGAAAGTGTATTGGAGTCAGGGAGAAAGTGTATTGGAGCCAGGGAGAAAGTGTATTGGAGCCAGGGAGAAAGTGTATTGGAGCCAGGGAGAAAGTGTATTGGAGCCAGGGAGAATGTGTACTGGAGGAAGGGTGAAAGTGTAATGGAGCCAGGGAGAAAGTGTATTGGAGCCAGGGAGAATGTGTATTGGAGCCAGGGAGAAAGTGTATTGGAGCCAGGGAGAAAGTGCAATGGAGCCATGCAGAAAGTGTAATGGAAGCAGGGAGAAAGTGTATTGGAGCCAGGGAGAAAGTGTATTGCAGCCAGGGAGAAAGTGTAATGGAGCCAGGGAGAACGTGTAGTGGAGCCAGGGAGAAAGTGTAATGGAGTCAGGGAGAAAGTGTATTGGAGCCAGGGAGAAAGTGTATTGGAGCCAGGGAGAAAGTTATTGGAACCAGGGAGAAAGTGTAATGGAGTTAGGGAGAAAGTGCAATGGAGTCAGGGAGAAAGTGTATTGGAGCCAGGGAGAAAGTGTAGTGGAGTCAGGGAGAAAGTGTATTGGAGCCAAGGAGAAAGTTATTGGAACCAGGGAGAAAGTTTATTGGAGCCAGGGTGAAAGTGTAATGGAGTCAGGGAGAAAGTGTAATGGAGTCAGGGAGAACGTTATTGGAACCAGGGAGAAAGTGTATTGGAGCCAGGGAGAAAGTGTATTGGAGCCAGGGAGAAAGTGCATTGGAGCCAGGGAGAAAGTTATTGGAACCAGGGAGAAAGTTTGTTGGAGCCAGGGAGAAAGTGTAATGGAGTCAGGGCGAAAGTGTAATGGAGTCAGGGAGAACGTTATTGGAACCAGAGAGAAAGTGTATTGGAGCCAGGGAGAAAGTGTATTGGAGCCAAGGAGAAAGTGTATTGGAGTCAGGGAGAAAGTGTATTGGAGCCAGGGAGAAAGTGTATTGGAGCCAGGGAGAAAGTTATTGGAACCAGGGAGAAAGTGTAATGGAGTAAGGGAGAAAGTGTAATGGAGTCAGGGAGAAAGTGTATTGGAGCCAGGGAGAAAGTGTATTGGAGCCAAGGAGAAAGTGTATTGGAGTCAGGGAGAAAGTGTATTGGAGCCAGGGAGAAAGTGTATTGGAGCCAGGGAGAAAGTTATTGGAACCAGGGAGAAAGTTTAATGGAGTAAGGGAGAAAGTGTAATGGAGTCAGGGAGAAAGTGTATTGGAGCCAGGGAGAAAGTGTATTGGAGCCAAGGAGAAAGTGTATTGGAGTCAGGGAGAAAGTGTATTGGAGCCAGGGAGAAAGTGTATTGGAGCCAGGGAGAAAGTGTACTGGAGGAAGGGAGAAAGTGTAATGGAGCCAGGAAGAAATAGTATTGGAGCCAGGGAGAAAGTGTATTGGAGCCAGGGAGAAAGTGTATTGGAGTCAGGGAGAAAGAATATTGGAGCCAGGGAGAAAGTGTATTGGAGTCAGGGAGAAAGTGTATTGGAGCCAGGGAGAAAGTGTACTGGAGCCGGGGAGAAAGTGTATTGGAGCCACGGAGAAAGTGTATTGGAGCCAGGGAGAAAGTGGACTGGAGGAAGGGAGAAAGTGTAATGGAGCCAGGAAGAAAGTGTATTGGAGCCAGGAAGAAAGCGTATTGGAGCCAGGGAGAAAGTGTATTGGAGCCAGGGAGAAAGTGAATTGGAGCCAGGGAGAAAGTGTCCTGGAGGAAGGGTGAAAGTGTATTGGAGCCAGGGAGAAAGTGTATTGGAGTCAGGGAGAAAGTGTATTGGAGCCATTGAGAAAGTGTATTGGAGTCAGGGAGAAAGTGTATTGGAGCCAGGGAGAAAGTGTATTGGAGCCAGGGAGAAAGTGTATTGGAGCCAGGGAGAAAGTGTATTGGAGCCAGGGAGAATGTGTACTGGAGGAAGGGAGAAAGTGTAATGGAGCCAAGGAGAAAGTGTATTGGAGCCAGGGAGAAAGTGTATTGGAGCCAGGGAGAAAGTGTATTGGAGCCAGGGAGAAAGTGCAATGGAGCCATGCAGAAAGTGTAATGGAAGCAGGGAGAAAGTGTATTGGAGCCAGGGAGAAAGTGTATTGGAGCCAGGGAGAAAGTGTAATGGAGCCAGGGAGAACGTGTAGTGGAGCCAGGGAGAAAGTGTAATGGAGTCAGGGAGAAAGTGTTTTGGAGCCAGGGAGAAAGTGTAATGGAGTCAGGGAGAAAGTGTATTGGAGCCAGGGAGAAAGTGTATTGGAGCTAGGGAGAAAGTGTATTGGAGCCAGGGAGAAAGTGTATTGGAGCCAGGGAGAAAGTGTATTGGAGCCAGGGAGAAAGTGTATTGGAGCCAAGGAGAAAGTGTATTGGAGCCAGGGAGAAAGTGTATTGGAGCCAGGGAGAAAGTGTAATGGAACCAGGGAGAAAATTTAATGGAACCAGGGAGAAAGTGTAATGGAACCATGGAGAATGCGTAATGGAGCAAGGGAGAATGCGTAATGGTAACAGGGAGAAAGTGTAATGGAGCCAGGGAGAAAGTGTATTGGAGCCAGGGAGAAACTGTATTGGAGCCAAGGAGAAAGTGTATTGGAGCCAGGGAGAAAGTGTATTGGAGCCAGGGAGAAAGTGTATTGGAGCCAAGGTGAAAGTGTAATGGAGCCAGGGAGAAAGTGTATTCGAGGAAGGGTGAATGTGTATTGGAGCCAAGGAGAAAGTGTAATGGAGCCAGGAAGAAAGTGTATTCGAGGAAGGGAGAAAGTGTATTGGAGCCAGAGAGAAAGTGTATTGGAGCTAGGGAGAAAGTGTATTGGAGCCAAGGAGAAAGTGTATTCGAGGAAGGGAGAAAGTGGATTGGAGCCAGGGAGAAAGTGTAATGGAGCCAGGGAGAAAGTGTATTCGAGGAAGGGAGAAAGTGTATTGGAGCCAGGGAGAAAGTGTATTGGAGCCAGCGAGAATGTGTATTGGAGCCAGGGAGAAAGTGGAATGGAGCCAGGGAGAAAGTTGTTGGAACCAGGGAGAAAGTGTAATGGAGTCAGGGAGAAAGTGCAATGGAGTCAGGGAGAAAGTGCAATGGAGTCAGGGAGAAAGTGTATTGGAGTCAAGGAGAAAGTGTATTGGAGCCAGGGAGAAAGTGAATTGAAGTCAGGGAGAAAGTGTATTGGAGCCAGGGAGAAAGTGAATTGAAGTCAGGGAAAAAGTGTATTGGAGCCAAGGAGAAAGTGTATTGGAGCCAGGGAGAAAGTGTATTGGAGTCAGGGAGAAAGTGTATTGGAGCCAGGGAGAAAGTGTACTGGAGGAAGGGAGAAAGTGTATTGGAGCCAAGGAGAAAGTGTATTGGAGCCAGGGAAAAAGTGTAATGGAGTCAGGGAGAAAGTGAATTGGAGCCAGGGAGAAAGTGTAATGGAGTCAGGGAGAAAGTGTATTGGAGCCAAGGAGAAAGTGTGTTCGAGCCAGGGAGAAAGTTTATTGGAGCCAGGGAGAAAATGTATTGGAGTCAGGGAGAAAGTGTATTGGAGCCAGGGAAAAAGTGTAATGGAGTCAGGGAGAAAGTGAATTGGAGCCAGGGAGAAAGTGCAATGGAGTCAGGGAGAAAGTGTATTGGAGCCAGGGAGAAAATGTGTATGAGCCAGGGAGAAAGTGTATTCGAGCCAGGGAGAAAGTGTATTGGAGCCAGGGAGAAAATGTATTCGCGCCAGGAAGAGTATTGGAGCTAAGGAGAAAGTGTAATGGAACGAGGGAGAAAGTACAATGGAACCAGGGAGAACGTGTAATGGAACGAGGGAAAAAGTGTTTTGGAGCCAGGGAGAAAGTGTAATGGAGCCAGGGAGAAAGTGTATTGGAGCCAGGGAGAAAGTGTATTGGAGCCAGAGAAAAAGTGTAATGGAACCAGGGTGAAAGTTTAATGGAGCCAGGGAGAAAGTGTAATGGAGCCAGGGAGAAAGTTTAATGGAGCCAGGGAGAAAGTGTAATGGAGTCAGGGAAAAAGTGTAATGGAGTCAGGGAGAAAGTGTATTGGAGCCAGAGAGAAAGTGTGTTCGAGCCAGAGAGAAAGTGTATTGGAGCCAGGGAGCAAGTGCACTGCTGGCAGGGAGAAAGTGTATTGGAGCCAGGGAGAAAGTTATTGGAACCAGGGAGAAAGTGTAATGGAGTCAGCGTGAAAGCTTATTGCAGCCAGAGAGAAAGTGTATTGGAGCAAGGGAGAAAGTGTATTGGAGCCAGGGAGAATGCGTAATGGAACCAGGGAGAAAGTGTATTGGAGCCAGGGAGAAAGTGTATTGGAGCCAGGGAGATTGTGGAATGGAGCCAAGGAGAAAGTGTATTGCAGCCAGGGAGAAAGCGTAATGGAACCAGGGAGAAAGTGTATTTGAGCCAGGGAGAAAGTTATTGGAACCAGGGAGAAAGTGTAATGGAGTCAGGGAGAAAGTGTATTGGAGCCAAGGAGAAAGTGTATTAGAGTCAGGGAGAAAGTGTATTGGAGTCAGGGAGAAATTTATTGGAACCAGGGAGAAAGTGTAATGGAGTCAGGGAGAAAGTGTATTGGAGCCAAGGAGAAAGTGTATTGGAGTCAGGGAGAAAGTGTATTGGAGTCAGGGAGAAAGTTATTCGAACCAGGGAGAAAGTGTGATGGAGTCAGGGAGAAAGTGTAATGGAGTCAGGGAGAAAGTGTAATGGAGTCAGGGAGAAAGTGCATTGGAGCCAGGGAGAAAGTGTAATGGAGTCAGGGAGAAAGTGTATTGGAGCCAGGGAGAAAGTTGTTGGAACCATGGAGAAAGTTTATTGGAGCCAGGGAGAAAGTGTAATGGAGCCAGGGAGAAAGTGTATTGGAGCCAAGGAGAAAGTGCATTGGAGTCAGGGAGAAAGTGCATTGGAGCCAGGGAGAAAGTGTATTGGAGCCAGGGAGAAAGTGTATTGGAGCCAAGGAGAAAGTGCATTGGAGCCAGGGAGAAAGTTATTGGAACCAGGGAGAAAGTTTATTGGAGCCAGGTAGAAAGCGTATTAGAGGCAGGGAGAAAGCGTATTGGAGCCAGGGAGAAAGTTATTGGAACGAGGGAGAAAGTGTAATGGAATCAGGGAGAAAGTGTAATGGAGCCAGGGAGAAAGTGTAATGGAGTCAGGGAGAAAGTGTAATGGAGTCAGGGAGAAAGTGTAATGGAGTCAGGGAGAACGTGTATTGGAGTCAGGGAGAAAGTGTAATGGAGTCAGGGAGAACGTCATTGGAACCAGGGAGAAAGTGTATTGGAGCCAGGGAGAAAGTTATTGGAACCAGGGAGAAAGTGTAATGGAGTTCGGGAGAAAGTGCAATGGAGTCAGGGAGAAAGTGTATTGGAGCCAGGGAGAAAGTGTAGTGGAGTCAGGGAGAAAGTGTATTGGAGCCAAGGAGAAAGTTATTGGAACCAGGGAGAAAGTTTATTGGAGCCAGGGTGAAAGTGTAATGGAGTCAGGGAGAAAGTGTAATGGAGTCAGGGAGAACGTTATTGGAACCAGGGAGAAAGTGTATTGGAGCCAGGGAGAAAGTGTATTGGAGCCAGGGAGAAAGTGCATTGGAGCCAGGGAGAAAGTTATTGGAACCAGGGAGAAAGTTTGTTGGAGCCAGGGAGAAAGTGTAATGGAGTCAGGGAGAAAGTGTAATGGAGTCAGGGAGAACGTTATTGGAAACAGAGAGAAAGTGTATTGGAGCCAGGGAGAAAGTGTATTGGAGCCAGGGAGAAAGTTATTGGAACCAGGGAGAAAGTGTAATGGAGTAAGGGAGAAAGTGTAATGGAGTCAGGGAGAAAGTGTATTGGAGCCAGGGACAAAGTGTATTGGAGCCAAGGAGAAAGTGTATTGGAGTCAGGGAGAAAGTGTATTGGAGCCACGGAGAAAGTGTATTGGAGCCAGGGAGAAAGTGTCCTGGAGGAAGGGAGAAAGTGTAATGGAGCCAGGGAGAAAGTGTATTGGAGCCAGGGAGAAAGTGTATTGGAGCCAGGGAGAAAGTGTATTGGAGCCAGGGAGAAAGTGTACTGGAGGAAGGGAGAAAGTGTAATGGAGCCAGGGAGAAAGTGTATTGGAGTCAGGGAGAAAAAAGATTGGAGCCAGGGAGAAAGTGTATTGGAGTCAGGGAGAAAGTGTATTGGAGCCAGGGAGAAAGTGTACTGGAGCCGGGGAGAAAGTGTATTGGAGCCACGGAGAAAGTGTATTGGAGCCAGGGAGAAAATGGACTGGAGGAAGGGAGAAAGTGTAATGGAGCCAGGAAGAAAGTGTATTGGAGCCAGGAAGAAAGCGTATTGGAGCCAGGGAGAAAGTGTATTGGAGCCAGGGAGAAAGTGAATTGGAGCCAGGGAGAAAGTGTCCTGGAGGAAGGGTGAAAGTGTATTGGAGCCAGGGAGAAAGTGTATTGGAGTCAGGGAGAAAGTGTATTGGAGCCATTGAGAAAGTGTATTGGAGTCAGGGAGAAAGTGTATTGGAGCCAGGGAGAAAGTGTATTGGAGCCAGGGAGAAAGTGTATTGGAGCCAGGGAGAAAGTGTATTGGAGCCAGGGAGAATGTGTACTGGAGGAAGGGAGAAAGTGTAATGGAGCCAGGGAGAAAGTGTATTGGAGCCAGGGAGAAAGTGTATTGGAGCCAGGGAGAAAGTGTATTGGAGCCAGGGAGAAAGTGCAATGGAGCCATGCAGAAAGTGTAATGGAAGCAGGGAGAAAGTGTATTGGAGCCAGGGAGAAAGTGTATTGGAGCCAGGGAGAAAGTGTAATGGAGCCAGGGAGAACGTGTAGTGGAGCCAGGGAGAAAGTGTAATGGAGTCAGGGAGAAAGTGTATTGGAGCCAGGGAGAAAGTGTAATGGAGTCAGGGAGAAAGTGTATTGGAGCCAGGGAGAAAGTGTATTGGAGCTAGGGAGAAAGTGTATTGGAGCCAGGGAGAAAGTGTATTGGAGCCAGGGAGAAAGTGTATTGGAGCCAGGGAGAAAGTGTATTGGAGCCAAGGAGAAAGTGTATTGGAGCCAGGGAGAAAGTGTATTGGAGCCAGGGAGAAAGTGTCCTGGAGGAAGGGTGAAAGTGTAATGGAGCCAGGGAGAAAGTGTATTGGAGTCAGGGAGAAAGTGTATTGGAGCCATTGAGAAAGTGTATTGGAGTCAGGGAGAAAGTGAATTGGAGCCAGGGAGAAAGTGTATTGGAGCCAGGGAGAAAGTGTATCGGAGCCAGGGAGAAAGTGTATTGGAGCCAGGGAGAAAGTGTATTGGAGCCAGGGAGAATGTGTACTGGAGGAAGGGAGAAAGTGTAATGGAGCCAGGGAGAAAGTGTATTGGAGCCAGGGAGAAAGT
This sequence comes from Heptranchias perlo, assembly GCF_035084215.1. Lineage (NCBI taxonomy): Eukaryota > Metazoa > Chordata > Chondrichthyes > Hexanchiformes > Hexanchidae > Heptranchias > Heptranchias perlo. The sequence goes on along the minus strand of NC_090330.1, from coordinate 75,253,877 downwards.
GTATTGGAGCCAGGGAGAAAGTGTATTGGAGCCAGGGAGAAAGTGCAATGGAGCCATGCAGAAAGTGTAATGGAAGCAGGGAGAAAGTGTATTGGAGCCAGGGAGAAAGTGTATTGGAGCCAGGGAGAAAGTATAATGGAGCCAGGGAGAACGTGTCGTGGAGCCAGGGAGAAAGTGTTATGGAGTCAGGGAGAAAGTGTATTGGAGCCAGGGAGAAAGTGTAATGGAGTCAGGGAGAAAGTGTATTGGAGCCAGGGAGAAAGTGTATTGGAGCTCGGGAGAAAGTGTATTGGAGCCAGGGAGAAAGTGTATTGGAGCCAGGGAGAAAGTGTATTGGAGCCAGGGAGAAAGTATATTGGAGCCAAGGAGAAAGTGTATTGGAGCCAGGGAGAAAGTGTATTGGAGCCAGGGAGAAAGTGTATTGGAGCCAAGGAGAAAGTGTATTGGAGCCAGGGAGAAAGTGTATTGGAGCCAGGGAGAAAGTGTACTTCAGGCAGGGAGAAAGTGTATTGGAGCCAAGGAGAAAGTGTATTGGAGCCAGGGAGAAAGTGTAATGGAGCCAGGGAGAAAGTGTAATGGAGCCAGGGAGAAAGTGCAATGCAGCCAGGGAGAAAGTGTATTGGAGCCAGGGAGAAAGTGTATTGGAGCCAGGGAGAAAGTGTAATGGAGCCAGGGAGAAAGTGTAATGGAACAATGGAGAATGCGTAATGGAGCAAGGGAGAATGCGTAATGGTAACAGGGAGAAAGTGTAATGGAGCCAGGGAGAAAGTGTATTGGAGCCAGGGAGAAAATTTAATGGAACCAGGGAGAAAGTGTAATGGAACCATGGAGAATGCGTAATGGAGCAAGGGAGAATGCGTAATGGTAACAGGGAGAAAGTGTAATGGAGCCAGGAGAAAGTGTATTGGAGCCAGGGAGAAAGTGTATTGGAGCCAGGGAGAAAGTGTATTGGAGCCAAGGAGAAAGTGTATTGGAGCCAAGGAGAAATGTATTGGAGGCAGGGAGAAAGTGTCATGGATCCAGGGAGAAAGGTATTGGAACCAGGGAGAATGTGTATTGGAGTCAGGGTGAATGTGTATTGGAGCCAGGGAGAAAGTGGAATGGAGCCAGGGAGAAAGTTATTGGAACCAGGGAGAAAGTTTATTGGAGCCGGGGAGAAAGTGTAATGGAGTCAGGGAGAAAGTGTAATGGAGTCAGGGAGAAAGTGTATTGGAGCCAGGGAGAAAGTGCATTGGAGCCAGGGTGAATGTGTATTGGAGCCAGGGAGAAAGTGGAATGGAGCCAGGGAGAAAGTTATTGGAACCAGGGAGAAAGTTTATTGGAGCCAGGGAGAAAGTGTAATGGAGTCAGGGAGAAAGTGTATTGGAGTCAGGGATAAAGTGTATTGGAGCCAGGGAGAAAGTGTATTGGAGCCAGGGAGAAAGTGTGTTGGAGCCAGGGACAAAGTGTAATGGAGTCAGGGAGAAAGTGTATTGGAGTCAGGGAGAAAGTGCATTGGAGCCAGGGAGAAAGTGTGTTGGAGTCAGGGAGAAAGTGTATTGGAGCCAGGGAGAAAGTGTACTGGAGGAAGGGAGAAAGTGTAATGGAGCCAGGAAGAAAGAGTATTGGAGCCAGGGAGAAAGTGTATTGGAGCCAGGGAGAAACTGTATTGGAGCCAGGGAGAAAGTGCAATGGAGCCAGGGAGAAAGTGTATTGGAGCCAGGGAGAAAGTGTATTGGAGCCAGGGAGAAAGTGTATTGGAGCCAGGGAGAAAGTGAATTGGAGTCAGGGAGAAAGTGTATTGGAGCCAAGGAGAAAGTGTATTGGAGCCAGGGAGAAAGTGCAATGGAGCCAAGGAGAAAGTGTAATGCAGCCAGGGCGAAAGTGTATTCGAGGCAGGGAAAAAGTGTATTGGAGCCAGGGAGAAAGTGTATTGGAACCAGAGAGAAAGTGTAATGGAGTCAGGGAGAATGTATATTGGAGCCAGGGAGAAAGTGTATTGGAGGCAGGGAGAAAGTGTAATGGAACCAGGGAGAAAATTTAATGGAACCAGGGAGAAAGTGTAATGGAACCATGGAGAATGCGTAATGGAGCCACGGAGAATGCGTAATGGTACCAGGGAGAAAGTGTAATGGAGCCAGGGAGAAAGTGTATTGGAGCCAGGGAGAAAGTGTATTGGACCCAAGGAGAAAGTGTATTGGAGCCAAGGAGAAAGTGTATTGGAGGCAGGGAGAAAGTGTAATGGAGCCAGGGAGAAATTTATTGGAACCAGGGAGAAAGTGTATTGGAGCCAGGGAGAAAGTGTATTGGAGCCAAGGAGAAAGTTTATTGGAGCCAGGGAGAAAGTGTATTGGAGCCAGGGAGAAAGTGTATTGGAGCCAAGGAGAAAGTTTATTGGAGCCAGGGATAAAGTGTAATGGAGCCAAGGAGAAAGTGTAATGCAGCCAGGGCAAAAGTGGATTCGAGGCAGGGAAAAAGTGTATTGGAACCAGGGAGAAAGTGTATTGGAACCAGGGAGAAAGTGTATTGGAGCCAGGGAGAAAGTGTAATGGAGCCAGGGAGAAAGTGTAATGGAGCCAGGGAGAAAGTGTAATGGAGCCAGGGAGAAAGTGTATTCGAGGCATGGAAAAAGTGTATTGGAGCCAGGGAGAAAGTGTATTGGAGCGAGGAAGAAAGTGCAATGGAACCAGGGAGAAAATTTAATGGAACCATGGAGAATGCATAATGGAGCCAGGGAGAATGCGTAATGGAGCCAGGGAAACAGTGTATTGGAGCCTGGGAGAAAGTGTATTGGAGCCAGGGAGAAAGTTATTGGAACCATGGAGAAAGTGTAATGGAGTCAGCGTGAAAGCTTATTGGAGCCAGAGAGAAAGTGTATTGGAGCAAGGGAGAAAGTGTATTCGAGGCAGGGAAAAAGTGTATTGGAGCCAGGAAGAAAGTGTAATGGAACGCGGGAGAAAATTTAATGGAACCAGGGAGAAAGTGCAATGGAACCATGGAGAATGCATAATGGAGCCAGGTAGAATGCGTCATGGTACCAGGGAGAAAGTGTAATGGAGCCAGGGAGAAAGTGTAATGGAGCCAGGGAGAAAGTGTATTGGAGCCAGGGAGAAAGTGTATTGGAGCCAGGGAGAAAGTGTATTGGAGCGAAGGAGAAAGTGTATTGGAGCCAGGGAGAAAGTGTATTGGAGCCAGGGAGAACGTGTAATGGAGCCAGGGAGAAAGTGTATTGGAGCCAGGGAGAAAGTGTATTGGAGCCAGGGAGAAAGTGTATTGGAGCCAGGGAGAAAGTGTATTGGAGCGAAGGAGAAAGTGTATTGGAGCCAGGGAGAAAGTGTATTGGAGCCAGAGAGAAAGTGTATTGGAGCCAGGGAGAAAGTTATTGGAACCAGGGAGAAAGTTTATTGGAGCCTGGGAGAAAGTTTATTGGAGCCAAGGAGAAAGTGTATTGGAGTCAGGGAGAAAGTGTAATGGAGCCAGGGAGAAAGTGTATTGGAGCCAAGGAGAAAGTGTATTGGAGCCAGGGAGAAAGTGTATTGGAGGCAGGGAGAAAGTGTATTGGAGCCAGGGAGAAAGTTATTGGAGCCAGGGAGAAAGTGTATTGGAGCCAAGGAGAAAGTGTATTGGAGCCAGGGAGAAAGTATATTGGAGCCAGGGAGAAAGTGTATTGGAGCCAAGGAGAAAGTGTATTGGAGCCAGGGAGAAACTGTATTGGAGCCAGGGAGAAAGTGCAATGGAGCCAGGGAGAAAGTGTATTGGAGCCAGGGAGAAAGTGTATTGGAGCCAGGGAGAAAGTGAATTGGAGTCAGGGAGAAAGTGTATTGGAGCCAAGGAGAAAGTGTATTGGAGCCAGGGAGAAAGTGCAATGGAGCCAAGGAGAAAGTGTAATGCAGCCAGGGCGAAAGTGTATTCGAGGCAGGGAAAAAGTGTATTGGAGCCAGGGAGAAAGTGTATTGGAACCAGAGAGAAAGTGTAATGGAGTCAGGGAGAATGTATATTGGAGCCAGGGAGAAAGTGTATTGGAGGCAGGGAGAAAGTGTAATGGAACCAGGGAGAAAATTTAATGGAACCAGGGAGAAAGTGTAATGGAACCATGGAGAATGCGTAATGGAGCCACGGAGAATGCGTAATGGTACCAGGGAGAAAGTGTAATGGAGCCAGGGAGAAAGTGTATTGGAGCCAGCGAGAAAGTGTATTGGACCCAAGGAGAAAGTGTATTGGAGCCAAGGAGAAAGTGTATTGGAGGCAGGGAGAAAGTGTAATGGAGCCAGGGAGAAAGTTATTGGAACCAGGGAGAAAGTGTATTGGAGCCAGGGAGAAAGTGTATTGGAGCCAAGGAGAAAGTTTATTGGAGCCAGGGAGAAAGTGTATTGGAGCCAGGGAGAAAGTGTATTGGAGCCAAGGAGAAAGTTTATTGGAGCCAGGGAGAAAGTGTAATGGAGCCAAGGAGAAAGTGTAATGCAGCCAGGGCGAAAGTGTATTCGAGGCAGGGAAAAAGTGTATTGGAACCAGGGAGAAAGTGTATTGGAACCAGGGAGAAAGTGTATTGGAGCCAGGGAGAAAGTGTAATGGAGCCAGGGAGAAAGTGTAATGGAGCCAGGGAGAAAGTGTAATGGAGCCAGGGAGAAAGTGTATTCGAGGCAGGGAAAAAGTGTATTGGAGCCAGGGAGAAAGTGTATTGGAGCGAGGAAGAAAGTGCAATGGAACCAGGGAGAAAATTTAATGGAACCATGGAGAATGCATAATGGAGCCAGGGAGAATGCGTAATGGAGCCAGGGAAACAGTGTATTGGAGCCTGGGAGAAAGTGTATTGGAGCCAGGGAGAAAGTTATTGGAACCATGGAGAAAGTGTAATGGAGTCAGCGTGAAAGCTTATTGGAGCCAGAGAGAAAGTGTATTGGAGCAAGGGAGAAAGTGTATTCGAGGCAGGGAAAAAGTGTATTGGAGCCAGGAAGAAAGTGTAATGGAACGCGGGAGAAAATTTAATGGAACCAGGGAGAAAGTGCAATGGAACCATGGAGAATGCATAATGGAGCCAGGTAGAATGCGTCATGGTACCAGGGAGAAAGTGTAATGGAGCCAGGGAGAAAGTGTAATGGAGCCAGGGAGAAAGTGTATTGGAGCCAGGGAGAAAGTGTATTGGAGCCAGGGAGAAAGTGTATTGGAGCCAGGGAGAAAGTGTATTGGAGCCAGGGAGAAAGTGTATTGGAGCCAGGGAGAAAGTGTATTGGAGCCAGGGAGAAAGTATATTGGAGCCAAGGAGAAAGTGTATTGGAGCCAGGGAGAAAGTGTATTGGAGCCAGGGAGAAAGTGTATTGGAGCCAAGGAGAAAGTGTATTGGAGCCAGGGAGAAAGTGTATTGGAGCCAGGGAGAAAGTGTACTTCAGGCAGGGAGAAAGTGTATTGGAGCCAAGGAGAAAGTGTATTGGAGCCAGGGAGAAAGTGTAATGGAGCCAGGGAGAAAGTGTAATGGAGCCAGGGAGAAAGTGCAATGCAGCCAGGGAGAAAGTGTATTGGAGCCAGGGAGAAAGTGTATTGGAGCCAGGGAGAAAGTGTAATGGAGCCAGGGAGAAAGTGTAATGGAACAATGGAGAATGCGTAATGGAGCAAGGGAGAATGCGTAATGGTAACAGGGAGAAAGTGTAATGGAGCCAGGGAGAAAGTGTATTGGAGCCAGGGAGAAAATTTAATGGAACCAGGGAGAAAGTGTAATGGAACCATGGAGAATGCGTAATGGAGCAAGGGAGAATGCGTAATGGTAACAGGGAGAAAGTGTAATGGAGCCAGGAGAAAGTGTATTGGAGCCAGGGAGAAAGTGTATTGGAGCCAGGGAGAAAGTGTATTGGAGCCAAGGAGAAAGTGTATTGGAGCCAAGGAGAAATGTATTGGAGGCAGGGAGAAAGTGTCATGGATCCAGGGAGAAAGGTATTGGAACCAGGGAGAATGTGTATTGGAGTCAGGGTGAATGTGTATTGGAGCCAGGGAGAAAGTGGAATGGAGCCAGGGAGAAAGTTATTGGAACCAGGGAGAAAGTTTATTGGAGCCGGGGAGAAAGTGTAATGGAGTCAGGGAGAAAGTGTAATGGAGTCAGGGAGAAAGTGTATTGGAGCCAGGGAGAAAGTGCATTGGAGCCAGGGTGAATGTGTATTGGAGCCAGGGAGAAAGTGGAATGGAGCCAGGGAGAAAGTTATTGGAACCAGGGAGAAAGTTTATTGGAGCCACGGAGAAAGTGTAATGGAGTCAGGGAGAAAGTGTATTGGAGTCAGGGAGAAAGTGTATTGGAGCCAGGGAGAAAGTGTATTGGAGCCAGGGAGAAAGTGTGTTGGAGCCAGGGACAAAGTGTAATGGAGTCAGGGAGAAAGTGTATTGGAGTCAGGGAGAAAGTGCATTGGAGCCAGGGAGAAAGTGTGTTGGAGTCAGGGAGAAAGTGTATTGGAGCCAGGGAGAAAGTGTACTGGAGGAAGGGAGAAAGTGTAATGGAGCCAGGAAGAAAGAGTATTGGAGCCAGGGAGAAAGTGTATTGGAGCCAGGGAGAAACTGTATTGGAGCCAGGGAGAAAGTGCAATGGAGCCAGGGAGAAAGTGTATTGGAGCCAGGGAGAAAGTGTATTGGAGCCAGGGAGAAAGTGAATTGGAGTCAGGGAGAAAGTGTATTGGAGCCAAGGAGAAAGTGTATTGGAGCCAGGGAGAAAGTGCAATGGAGCCAAGGAGAAAGTGTAATGCAGCCAGGGCGAAAGTGTATTCGAGGCAGGGAAAAAGTGTATTGGAGCCAGGGAGAAAGTGTATTGGAACCAGAGAGAAAGTGTAATGGAGTCAGGGAGAATGTATATTGGAGCCAGGGAGAAAGTGTATTGGAGGCAGGGAGAAAGTGTAATGGAACCAGGGAGAAAATTTAATGGAACCAGGGAGAAAGTGTAATGGAACCATGGAGAATGCGTAATGGAGCCACGGAGAATGCGTAATGGTACCAGGGAGAATGTGTAATGGAGCCAGGGAGAAAGTGTATTGGAGCCAGGGAGAAAGTGTATTGGACCCAAGGAGAAAGTGTATTGGAGCCAAGGAGAAAGTGTATTGGAGGCAGGGAGAAAGTGTAATGGAGCCAGGGAGAAAGTTATTGGAACCAGGGAGAAAGTGTATTGGAGCCAGGGAGAAAGTGTATTGGAGCCAAGGAGAAAGTTTATTGGAGCCAGGGAGAAAGTGTATTGGAGCCAGGGAGAAAGTGTATTGGAGCCAAGGAGAAAGTTTATTGGAGCCAGGGAGAAAGTGTAATGGAGCCAAGGAGAAAGTGTAATGCAGCCAGGGCGAAAGTGGATTCGAGGCAGGGAAAAAGTGTATTGGAACCAGGGAGAAAGTGTATTGGAACCAGGGAGAAAGTGTATTGGAGCCAGGGAGAAAGTGTAATGGAGCCAGGGAGAAAGTGTAATGGAGCCAGGGAGAAAGTGTAATGGAGCCAGGGAGAAAGTGTATTCGAGGCATGGAAAAAGTGTATTGGAGCCAGGGAGAAAGTGTATTGGAGCGAGGAAGAAAGTGCAATGGAACCAGGGAGAAAATTTAATGGAACCATGGAGAATGCATAATGGAGCCAGGGAGAATGCGTAATGGAGCCAGGGAAACAGTGTATTGGAGCCTGGGAGAAAGTGTATTGGAGCCAGGGAGAAAGTTATTGGAACCATGGAGAAAGTGTAATGGAGTCAGCGTGAAAGCTTATTGGAGCCAGAGAGAAAGTGTATTGGAGCAAGGGAGAAAGTGTATTCGAGGCAGGGAAAAAGTGTATTGGAGCCAGGAAGAAAGTGTAATGGAACGCGGGAGAAAATTTAATGGAACCAGGGAGAAAGTGCAATGGAACCATGGAGAATGCATAATGGAGCCAGGTAGAATGCGTCATGGTACCAGGGAGAAAGTGTAATGGAGCCAGGGAGAAAGTGTAATGGAGCCAGGGAGAAAGTGTATTGGAGCCAGGGAGAAAGTGTATTGGAGCCAGGGAGAAAGTGTATTGGAGCGAAGGAGAAAGTGTATTGGAGCCAGGGAGAAAGTGTATTGGAGCCAGGGAGAACGTGTAATGGAGCCAGGGAGAAAGTGTATTGGAGCCAGGGAGAAAGTGTATTGGAGCCAGGGAGAAAGTGTATTGGAGCCAGGGAGAAAGTGTATTGGAGCGAACGAGAAAGTGTATTGGAGCCAGGGAGAAAGTGTATTGGAGCCAGAGAGAAAGTGTATTGGAGCGAAGGAGAAAGTGTATTGGAGCCAGTGAGAAAGGGTATTGGAGCCAGGGAGAACGTGCAATGGAGCCAGGGAGAAAGTGTATTGGAGCCAGGGAGAAAGTGTATTGGAGCCAGGGAGAAAGTGTATTGGAGCCAGGGAGAAAGTGTATTGGAGCCAGGGAGAAAGTGTATTGGAGCCAGGGAGAAAGTATATTGGAGCCAAGGAGAAAGTGTATTGGAGCCAGGGAGAAAGTGTATTGGAGCCAGGGAGAAAGTGTATTGGAGCCAAGGAGAAAGTGTATTGGAGCCAGGGAGAAAGTGTATTGGAGCCAGGGAGAAAGTGTACTTCAGGCAGGGAGAAAGTGTATTGGAGCCAAGGAGAAAGTGTATTGGAGCCAGGGAGAAAGTGTAATGGAGCCAGGGAGAAAGTGTAATGGAGCCAGGGAGAAAGTGCAATGCAGCCAGGGAGAAAGTGTATTGGAGCCAGGGAGAAAGTGTATTGGAGCCAGGGAGAAAGTGTAATGGAGCCAGGGAGAAAGTGTAATGGAACAATGGAGAATGCGTAATGGAGCAAGGGAGAATGCGTAATGGTAACAGGGAGAAAGTGTAATGGAGCCAGGGAGAAAGTGTATTGGAGCCAGGGAGAAAATTTAATGGAACCAGGGAGAAAGTGTAATGGAACCATGGAGAATGCGTAATGGAGCAAGGGAGAATGCGTAATGGTAACAGGGAGAAAGTGTAATGGAGCCAGGAGAAAGTGTATTGGAGCCAGGGAGAAAGTGTATTGGAGCCAGGGAGAAAGTGTATTGGAGCCAAGGAGAAAGTGTATTGGAGCCAAGGAGAAATGTATTGGAGGCAGGGAGAAAGTGTCATGGATCCAGGGAGAAAGGTATTGGAACCAGGGAGAATGTGTATTGGAGTCAGGGTGAATGTGTATTGGAGCCAGGGAGAAAGTGGAATGGAGCCAGGGAGAAAGTTATTGGAACCAGGGAGAAAGTTTATTGGAGCCGGGGAGAAAGTGTAATGGAGTCAGGGAGAAAGTGTAATGGAGTCAGGGAGAAAGTGTATTGGAGCCAGGGAGAAAGTGCATTGGAGCCAGGGTGAATGTGTATTGGAGCCAGGGAGAAAGTGGAATGGAGCCAGGGAGAAAGTTATTGGAACCAGGGAGAAAGTTTATTGGAGCCACGGAGAAAGTGTAATGGAGTCAGGGAGAAAGTGTATTGGAGTCAGGGAGAAAGTGTATTGGAGCCAGGGAGAAAGTGTATTGGAGCCAGGGAGAAAGTGTGTTGGAGCCAGGGACAAAGTGTAATGGAGTCAGGGAGAAAGTGTATTGGAGTCAGGGAGAAAGTGCATTGGAGCCAGGGAGAAAGTGTGTTGGAGTCAGGGAGAAAGTGTATTGGAGCCAGGGAGAAAGTGTACTGGAGGAAGGGAGAAAGTGTAATGGAGCCAGGAAGAAAGAGTATTGGAGCCAGGGAGAAAGTGTATTGGAGCCAGGGAGAAACTGTATTGGAGCCAGGGAGAAAGTGCAATGGAGCCAGGGAGAAAGTGTATTGGAGCCAGGGAGAAAGTGTATTGGAGCCAGGGAGAAAGTGAATTGGAGTCAGGGAGAAAGTGTATTGGAGCCAAGGAGAAAGTGTATTGGAGCCAGGGAGAAAGTGCAATGGAGCCAAGGAGAAAGTGTAATGCAGCCAGGGCGAAAGTGTATTCGAGGCAGGGAAAAAGTGTATTGGAGCCAGGGAGAAAGTGTATTGGAACCAGAGAGAAAGTGTAATGGAGTCAGGGAGAATGTATATTGGAGCCAGGGAGAAAGTGTATTGGAGGCAGGGAGAAAGTGTAATGGAACCAGGGAGAAAATTTAATGGAACCAGGGAGAAAGTGTAATGGAACCATGGAGAATGCGTAATGGAGCCACGGAGAATGCGTAATGGTACCAGGGAGAATGTGTAATGGAGCCAGGGAGAAAGTGTATTGGAGCCAGGGAGAAAGTGTATTGGACCCAAGGAGAAAGTGTATTGGAGCCAAGGAGAAAGTGTATTGGAGGCAGGGAGAAAGTGTAATGGAGCCAGGGAGAAAGTTATTGGAACCAGGGAGAAAGTGTATTGGAGCCAGGGAGAAAGTGTATTGGAGCCAAGGAGAAAGTTTATTGGAGCCAGGGAGAAAGTGTATTGGAGCCAGGGAGAAAGTGTATTGGAGCCAAGGAGAAAGTTTATTGGAGCCAGGGAGAAAGTGTAATGGAGCCAAGGAGAAAGTGTAATGCAGCCAGGGCGAAAGTGGATTCGAGGCAGGGAAAAAGTGTATTGGAACCAGGGAGAAAGTGTATTGGAACCAGGGAGAAAGTGTATTGGAGCCAGGGAGAAAGTGTAATGGAGCCAGGGAGAAAGTGTAATGGAGCCAGGGAGAAAGTGTAATGGAGCCAGGGAGAAAGTGTATTCGAGGCATGGAAAAAGTGTATTGGAGCCAGGGAGAAAGTGTATTGGAGCGAGGAAGAAAGTGCAATGGAACCAGGGAGAAAATTTAATGGAACCATGGAGAATGCATAATGGAGCCAGGGAGAATGCGTAATGGAGCCAGGGAAACAGTGTATTGGAGCCTGGGAGAAAGTGTATTGGAGCCAGGGAGAAAGTTATTGGAACCATGGAGAAAGTGTAATGGAGTCAGCGTGAAAGCTTATTGGAGCCAGAGAGAAAGTGTATTGGAGCAAGGGAGAAAGTGTATTCGAGGCAGGGAAAAAGTGTATTGGAGCCAGGAAGAAAGTGTAATGGAACGCGGGAGAAAATTTAATGGAACCAGGGAGAAAGTGCAATGGAACCATGGAGAATGCATAATGGAGCCAGGTAGAATGCGTCATGGTACCAGGGAGAAAGTGTAATGGAGCCAGGGAGAAAGTGTAATGGAGCCAGGGAGAAAGTGTATTGGAGCCAGGGAGAAAGTGTATTGGAGCCAGGGAGAAAGTGTATTGGAGCGAAGGAGAAAGTGTATTGGAGCCAGGGAGAAAGTGTATTGGAGCCAGGGAGAACGTGTAATGGAGCCAGGGAGAAAGTGTATTGGAGCCAGGGAGAAAGTGTATTGGAGCCAGGGAGAAAGTGTATTGGAGCCAGGGAGAAAGTGTATTGGAGCGAAGGAGAAAGTGTATTGGAGCCAGGGAGAAAGTGTATTGGAGCCAGAGAGAAAGTGTATTGGAGCGAAGGAGAAAGTGTATTGGAGCCAGTGAGAAAGGGTATTGGAGCCAGGGAGAACGTGCAATGGAGCCAGGGAGAAAGTGTATTGGAGCCAGGGAGAAAGTTTATTGGAGCCAAGGAGAAAGTGTAATGGAGTCAGGGAGAAAGTGTATTGGAGCCAGGGAGAAAGTGTATTGGAGCCAGGGAGAAAGTTATTGGAACCAGGGAGAAAGTTTATTGGAGCCTGGGAGAAAGTTTATTGGAGCCAAGGAGAAAGTGTATTGGAGTCAGGGAGAAAGTGTAATGGAGCCAGGGAGAAAGTGTATTGGAGCCAAGGAGAAAGTGTATTGGAGCCAGGGAGAAAGTGTATTGGAGGCAGGGAGAAAGTGTATTGGAGCCAGGGAGAAAGTTATTGGAGCCAGGGAGAAAGTGTATTGGAGCCAGGGAGAAAGTGTATTGGAACCAGAGAGAAAGTGTAATGGAGTCAGGGAGAATGTATATTGGAGCCAGGGAGAAAGTGTATTGGAGGCAGGGAGAAAGTGTAATGGAACCAGGGAGAAAATTTAATGGAACCAGGGAGAAAGTGTAATGGAACCATGGAGAATGCGTAATGGAGCCACGGAGAATGCGTAATGGTACCAGGGAGAATGTGTAATGGAGCCAGGGAGAAAGTGTATTGGAGCCAGGGAGAAAGTGTATTGGACCCAAGGAGAAAGTGTATTGGAGCCAAGGAGAAAGTGTATTGGAGGCAGGGAGAAAGTGTAATGGAGCCAGGGAGAAAGTTATTGGAACCAGGGAGAAAGTGTATTGGAGCCAGGGAGAAAGTGTATTGGAGCCAAGGAGAAAGTTTATTGGAGCCAGGGAGAAAGTGTATTGGAGCCAGGGAGAAAGTGTATTGGAGCCAAGGAGAAAGTTTATTGGAGCCAGGGAGAAAGTGTAATGGAGCCAAGGAGAAAGTGTAATGCAGCCAGGGCGAAAGTGGATTCGAGGCAGGGAAAAAGTGTATTGGAACCAGGGAGAAAGTGTATTGGAACCAGGGAGAAAGTGTATTGGAGCCAGGGAGAAAGTGTAATGGAGCCAGGGAGAAAGTGTAATGGAGCCAGGGAGAAAGTGTAATGGAGCCAGGGAGAAAGTGTATTCGAGGCATGGAAAAAGTGTATTGGAGCCAGGGAGAAAGTGTATTGGAGCGAGGAAGAAAGTGCAATGGAACCAGGGAGAAAATTTAATGGAACCATGGAGAATGCATAATGGAGCCAGGGAGAATGCGTAATGGAGCCAGGGAAACAGTGTATTGGAGCCTGGGAGAAAGTGTATTGGAGCCAGGGAGAAAGTTATTGGAACCATGGAGAAAGTGTAATGGAGTCAGCGTGAAAGCTTATTGGAGCCAGAGAGAAAGTGTATTGGAGCAAGGGAGAAAGTGTATTCGAGGCAGGGAAAAAGTGTATTGGAGCCAGGAAGAAAGTGTAATGGAACGCGGGAGAAAATTTAATGGAACCAGGGAGAAAGTGCAATGGAACCATGGAGAATGCATAATGGAGCCAGGTAGAATGCGTCATGGTACCAGGGAGAAAGTGTAATGGAGCCAGGGAGAAAGTGTAATGGAGCCAGGGAGAAAGTGTATTGGAGCCAGGGAGAAAGTGTATTGGAGCCAGGGAGAAAGTGTATTGGAGCGAAGGAGAAAGTGTATTGGAGCCAGGGAGAAAGTGTATTGGAGCCAGGGAGAACGTGTAATGGAGCCAGGGAGAAAGTGTATTGGAGCCAGGGAGAAAGTGTATTGGAGCCAGGGAGAAAGTGTATTGGAGCCAGGGAGAAAGTGTATTGGAGCGAAGGAGAAAGTGTATTGGAGCCAGGGAGAAAGTGTATTGGAGCCAGAGAGAAAGTGTATTGGAGCGAAGGAGAAAGTGTATTGGAGCCAGTGAGAAAGGGTATTGGAGCCAGGGAGAACGTGCAATGGAGCCAGGGAGAAAGTGTATTGGAGCCAGGGAGAAAGTTTATTGGAGCCAAGGAGAAAGTGTAATGGAGTCAGGGAGAAAGTGTATTGGAGCCAGGGAGAAAGTGTATTGGAGCCAGGGAGAAAGTTATTGGAACCAGGGAGAAAGTTTATTGGAGCCTGGGAGAAAGTTTATTGGAGCCAAGGAGAAAGTGTATTGGAGTCAGGGAGAAAGTGTAATGGAGCCAGGGAGAAAGTGTATTGGAGCCAAGGAGAAAGTGTATTGGAGCCAGGGAGAAAGTGTATTGGAGGCAGGGAGAAAGTGTATTGGAGCCAGGGAGAAAGTTATTGGAGCCAGGGAGAAAGTGTATTGGAGCCAAGGAGAAAGTGTATTGGAGCCAGGGAGAAAGTATATTGGAGCCAGGGAGAAAGTGTATTGGAGCCAAGGAGAAAGTGTATTGGAGCCAGGGAGAAACTGTATTGGAGCCAGGGAGAAAGTGCAATGGAGCCAGGGAGAAAGTGTATTGGAGCCAGGGAGAAAGTGTATTGGAGCCAGGGAGAAAGTGAATTGGAGTCAGGGAGAAAGTGTATTGGAGCCAAGGAGAAAGTGTATTGGAGCCAGGGAGAAAGTGCAATGGAGCCAAGGAGAAAGTGTAATGCAGCCAGGGCGAAAGTGTATTCGAGGCAGGGAAAAAGTGTATTGGAGCCAGGGAGAAAGTGTATTGGAACCAGAGAGAAAGTGTAATGGAGTCAGGGAGAATGTATATTGGAGCCAGGGAGAAAGTGTATTGGAGGCAGGGAGAAAGTGTAATGGAACCAGGGAGAAAATTTAATGGAACCAGGGAGAAAGTGTAATGGAACCATGGAGAATGCGTAATGGAGCCACGGAGAATGCGTAATGGTACCAGGGAGAAAGTGTAATGGAGCCAGGGAGAAAGTGTATTGGAGCCAGCGAGAAAGTGTATTGGACCCAAGGAGAAAGTGTATTGGAGCCAAGGAGAAAGTGTATTGGAGGCAGGGAGAAAGTGTAATGGAGCCAGGGAGAAAGTTATTGGAACCAGGGAGAAAGTGTATTGGAGCCAGGGAGAAAGTGTATTGGAGCCAAGGAGAAAGTTTATTGGAGCCAGGGAGAAAGTGTATTGGAGCCAGGGAGAAAGTGTATTGGAGCCAAGGAGAAAGTTTATTGGAGCCAGGGAGAAAGTGTAATGGAGCCAAGGAGAAAGTGTAATGCAGCCAGGGCGAAAGTGTATTCGAGGCAGGGAAAAAGTGTATTGGAACCAGGGAGAAAGTGTATTGGAACCAGGGAGAAAGTGTATTGGAGCCAGGGAGAAAGTGTAATGGAGCCAGGGAGAAAGTGTAATGGAGCCAGGGAGAAAGTGTAATGGAGCCAGGGAGAAAGTGTATTCGAGGCAGGGAAAAAGTGTATTGGAGCCAGGGAGAAAGTGTATTGGAGCGAGGAAGAAAGTGCAATGGAACCAGGGAGAAAATTTAATGGAACCATGGAGAATGCATAATGGAGCCAGGGAGAATGCGTAATGGAGCCAGGGAAACAGTGTATTGGAGCCTGGGAGAAAGTGTATTGGAGCCAGGGAGAAAGTTATTGGAACCATGGAGAAAGTGTAATGGAGTCAGCGTGAAAGCTTATTGGAGCCAGAGAGAAAGTGTATTGGAGCAAGGGAGAAAGTGTATTCGAGGCAGGGAAAAAGTGTATTGGAGCCAGGAAGAAAGTGTAATGGAACGCGGGAGAAAATTTAATGGAACCAGGGAGAAAGTGCAATGGAACCATGGAGAATGCATAATGGAGCCAGGTAGAATGCGTCATGGTACCAGGGAGAAAGTGTAATGGAGCCAGGGAGAAAGTGTAATGGAGCCAGGGAGAAAGTGTATTGGAGCCAGGGAGAAAGTGTATTGGAGCCAGGGAGAAAGTGTATTGGAGCGAAGGAGAAAGTGTATTGGAGCCAGGGAGAAAGTGTATTGGAGCCAGGGAGAACGTGTAATGGAGCCAGGGAGAAAGTGTATTGGAGCCAGGGAGAAAGTGTATTGGAGCCAGGGAGAAAGTGTATTGGAGCCAGGGAGAAAGTGTATTGGAGCGAAGGAGAAAGTGCATTGGAGCCAGGGAGAAAGTGTATTGGAGCCAGAGAGAAAGTGTATTGGAGCGAAGGAGAAAGTGTATTGGAGCCAGTGAGAAAGGGTATTGGAGCCAGGGAGAACGTGCAATGGAGCCAGGGAGAAAGTGTATTGGAGCCAGGGAGAAAGTTTATCGGAGCCAAGGAGAAAGTGTAATGGAGTCAGGGAGAAAGTGTATTGGAGCCAGGGAGAAAGTGTATTGGAGCCAGGGAGAAAGTTATTGGAACCAGGGAGAAAGTTTATTGGAGCCTGGGAGAAAGTTTATTGGAGCCAAGGAGAAAGTGTATTGGAGTCAGGGAGAAAGTGTAATGGAGCCAGGGAGAAAGTGTATTGGAGCCAAGGAGAAAGTGTATTGGAGCCAGGGAGAAAGTGTATTGGAGGCAGGGAGAAAGTGTATTGGAGCCAGGGAGAAAGTTATTGGAGCCAGGGAGAAAGTGTATTGGAGCCAAGGAGAAAGTGTATTGGAGCCAGGGAGAAAGTATATTGGAGCCAGGGAGAAAGTGTATTGGAGCCAAGGAGAAAGTGTATTGGAGCGAAGGAGAAAGTGTATTGGAGCCAGGGAGAAAGTGTATTGGAGCCAGGGAGAACGTGTAATGGAGCCAGGGAGAAAGTGTATTGGAGCCAGGGAGAAAGTTTATTGGAGCCAAGGAGAAAGTGTAATCGAGTCAGGGAGAAAGTGTATTGGAGCCAGGGAGAAAGTGTATTGGAGCCAGGGAGAAAGTTATTGGAACCAGGGAGAAAGTTTATTGGAGCCAGGGAGAAAGTTTATTGGAGCCAAGGAGAAAGTGTATTGGAGTCAGGGAGAAAGTGTAATGGAGCCAGGGAGAAAGTGTATTGGAACCAAGGAGAAAGTGTATTGGAGCCAGGGAGAAAGTGTATTGGAGGCAGGGAGAAAGTGTATTGGAGCCAGGGAGAAAGTTATTGGAGCCAGGGAGAAAGTGTATTGGAGCCAAGGAGAAAGTGTATTGGAGCCAGGGAGAAAGTGTATTGGAGCCAGGGAGAAAGTGTATTGGAGCCAAGGAGAAAGTGTATTGGAGCCAGGGAGAAAGTGTAATGGAGCCAGGGAGAAAGTGTAATGGAACCGGGGAGAAAAATTTAATGGAACCAGGGAGAAAGTGTATTGGAGCCAGGGAGAAAGTGTATTGGAGCCAGGGAGAAAGTGTATTGGAGCCAAGGAGAAAGTGTATTGGAGCCAGGGAGAAAGTTTAATGGAGCCAGGGAGAAAGTGCAATGGAACCAGGGAGAAAAATTTAATGGAACCAGGGAAAAAGTGTATTGGAGCCAGGGAGAAAGTGTATTGGAGCCAGGGAGAAAGTGTATTGGAGCCAAGGAGAAAGTGTATTGGAGCCAGGGAGAAATTGTATTGGAGCCAAGGAGAAAGTGTATTGGAGCCAGGAAGAAAGTGTAATGGAGCCAGGGAGAAAGTGTAATGGAACCAGGGAGAAAAATTTAATGGAACCAGGGAGAAAGTGTAATGGAACCAGGGAGAATGCGTAATGGTACCAGGGAGAAAGTGTAATGGAGCCAGGGAGAAAGTGTATTGGAGCCAGGGAGAAAGTGCATTGGAGCCAAGGAGAAAGTGTATTGGAGCCAAGGAGAAAGTGTATTGGAGGCAGGGAGAAAGTGTAATGGAGCCAGGGAGAAAGTTATTGGAACCAGGGAGAAATTGTATTGGAGCCAGGGAGAAAGTGTATTGGAGCCAGGGAGAAAGTGTATTGGAGCCAGGGAGAAAGTGTAATGGAGCCAGGGAGAAAGTGTATTGGAGCCAGGGAGAAAGTGTATTGGAGCCAGGGAGAAAGTGTAATGGAGCCAGGGAGAAATTGTAATGGAGCCAGGGAGAAAGTGTATTGGAGCCAGGGAGAAAGTATTTTGGAGCCAGGCAGAAAGTTTATTGGAGCCAGGGAGAAAGTGTATTGGAGCCAAGGAGAAAGTGTTTTGGAGCCAAGGAGAAAGTGTATTGGAGCCAAGGAGAAAGTGTAATGGAGCCAGGGAGAAAGTGTAATGGAGCCAGGGAGAAAGTGTATTGGAGCCAGGGAGAAAGTGTTTTGGAGCCAGGCAGAAAGTGTATTGGAGCCAGGGAGAAAGTGTATTGGAGCCAAGGAGAAAGTGTATTGGAGCCAAGGAGAAAGTGCATTGGAGCCAAGGAGAAAGTGTAATGGAGCCAGGGAGAAAGTGTATTGGAGCCAGGGAGAAAGTGTATTGGAGCCAGGGAGAAAGTGGAATGGAGCCAGGGAGAAAGTGTATTGGAGCCAAGGAGAAAGTGTATTGGAGCCAGGGAGAAAGTGTATTGGAGCCAATGGAGAAAGTATCTTGCAGCCAGGGAGCAAGTGTGCTGAAGCCAGGGAGAAAGTGTAATGGAGCCAGGGAGAAAGTGTAATGGAGCCAGGGAAAAAGTGTATTGGAGCCAGGGAGAAAGTGTATTGGAGCCAGGGAGAAAGTGTATTGGAGCCAGGGAGAAAGTGTATTGGAGCCAGGAAGAAAGTGTAATTGAGCCAGGGTGAAAGTGTATTGGAGCCAGGGAGAAAGTGTATTCGAGGCAGGGAAAAAGTGTATTGGAGCCAGGGAGAAAGTGCATTGGAGCCAAGGAGAAAGTATATTGGAGCCAGGGAGAAAGTGTAATGGAGCCAGGGAGAAAGTGTAATGCAGCCAGGGAGAAAGTGTATTCGAGGCAGGGAAAAAGTGTATTGGAGCCAGGGAGAAAATGTAATGGAGTCAGGGAGAAAGTTTATTGGAGCCAGGGAGAAAGTGTATTGGAGCCAAGGAGAAAGTATAATGGAACCACGGAGAATGCGTAATGGAGCCAGGGAGAAAGTGTAATGGAGCCAGGGAGAAAGTGTATTGGAGCCAGGGAGAAAGTGTATTGGAGGCAGGAAGAAAGTGTAATGGAGCCAGGGAGAAAGTTATTGGAACCAGGGAGAAAGTGCAATGGAGCCAGGGAGAAAGTGTAATGGAGCCAGGGAGAAAGTGTATTGGAGCCAGGGAGAAAGTGTATTGGAGCCAAGGAGAAAGTGTATTGGAGCCAGGGAGAAAGTGTAATGGAGCAAGGGAGAAAGTGTATTCGAGGCAGGGAAAAAGTGTATTGGAGCCAGGGAGAAAGTGTATTGGAGCCAGGGAGAAAGTGTATTGGAGCCAAGGAGAAAGTGTATTAGAGCCAGGGAGAAAGTGTATTGGAGCCAGCGAGAAAGTGTATTGGAGCCAAGGAGAAAGTGTATTGGAGGCAGGGAGAAAGTGTAATGGAGCCAGGGAGAAAGTGTATTGGAGCCAGGGAGAAAGTGTATTGGAGCCAGGAAGAAAATGTATTGGAGCCAGGTAGAAAGCTTAATGGAACCAGGGAGAAAATTTAATGGAACCAGGGAGAAAGTGAAATGGAACTATGGAGAATGCGTAATGGAGCCAGGGAGAATGCGTAATGGTACCAGGGAGAAAGTGTAATGGAGCCAGGGAGAAAGTGTAATGGATTCACGGAGAAAGTGTATTGGAGCCAGGGAGAAAGTGTATTGGAGCCAGGGAGAAAGTGTATTGGAGCCAGGGAGAAAGTGTAATGGAGCCAGGGAGAAAGTGTAATGGAGCCAGGGAGAAAGTGTATTGGAGCCAGGGAGAAAGTGTATTGGAGCCAGGGAGAAAGTGTAATGGAGTCAGGGAGAAAGTGTATTGGAGCCAGGGAGAAAGTTATTGGAACCAGGGAGAAAGTTTATTGGTGCCAGGCAGAAAGTGTAATGGAGCCAGCGAGAAAGTGTAATGCAGCCAGGGAGAAAGTGTAATGGAGCCAGGGAGAAAGTTTATTCGAGGCAGGGAAAAAGTGTGTTGGAGCCAGGGAAAAAGTTTATTGGAGCCAGGGAGAAAGTGTAATGGAGCCAGGGACAAAGTGTAATGGAACCAGGGAGAAAATTTAATGGAACCAGGGAGAAAGTGCAATGGAACCATCGAGAAAGTGTGCTGGAGGCAGCGAGAAAGTTTAATGGAGCCAGGGAGAAAGTGTATTGGAGCCAGGGAGAAAGTGTAATGGAACCAGGGAGAAAAATTTAATGGAACCAGGGAGAAAGTGTAATGGAACCAGGGAGAATGCGTAATGGTACCAGGGAGAAAGTGTAATGGAGCAAGGGAGAAAGTGTATTGGAGCCAGGGAGAAAGTGTATTGGAGCCAAGGTGAAAGTGTATTGGAGCCAAGGAGAAAGTGTATTGGAGCCAAGGAGAAAGTGTATTGGAGGCAGGGAGAAAGTGTCATGGAGCCAGGGAGAAAGATATTGGAACCAAGGAGAAAGTGTATTGGAGCCAGGGAGAAAGTGTATTGGAGCCAGGCAGAAAGTGTATTGGAGCCAGGGAGAAAGTGTATTGGAGCCAAGGAGAAAGTGTATTCGAGGCAGGGAGAAAGTGTATTGGAGCCAGGGAGAAAGTGTAATGGAGCCAGGGAGAAAGTGTATTGGAGCCAGGGAGAAAGTGTATTGGAGCCAGGGAGAAAGTGTATTCGAGCCAGGGAGAAAGTGTATTGGAGCCAGGGAGAAAGTGTATTGGAGCCAGGGAGAAAGTGTATTGGAGCCAGGGAGAAAGTGTATTGGAGCCAGGGAGAAAGTGTAATTGAGCCAGGGTGAAAGTGTATTGGAGCCAGGGAGAAAGTGTATTGGAGCCAAGGAGAAAGTCTATTGGAGCCACGGAGAAAGTGTAATGGAGCCAGGGAGAAAGTGTAATGCAGCCAGGGAGAAAGTGTATTCGAGGCAGGGAAAAAGTGCATTGGAGCCAGGGAGAAAGTGTATTGGAGCCAGGGAGAAAGTGTAATGGAGTCAGGGAGAAAGTTTATTGGAGCCAAGGAGAAAGTATAATGGAACCACGGAGAATGCGTAATGGAGCCAGGGAGAAAGTGTAATGGAGCCAGGGAGAAAGTGTATTGGAGCCAGGGAGAAAGTGTATTGGAGCCAACGAGAAAGTGTATTGGAGGCAGGGAGAAAGTGTAATGGAGCCAGGGAGAAAGTTATTGGAACCAGGGAGAAAGTGTCATGGAGCCAGGGAGAAAGTGTATTGGAGCCAGGGAGAAAGTGTATTGGAGCCAAGGAGAAAGTGTATTGGAGCCAGGGAGAAAGTGTAATGGAGCAAGGGAGAAAGTGTATTCGAGGCAGGGAAAAAGTGTAATGGAACCAGGGAGAAAATTTAATGGAACCAGGGAGAAAGTGAAATGGAACTATGGAGAATGCGGAATGGAGCCAGCGAGAAAGTGTATTGGAGCCAAGGAGAAAGTTTATTGGAGCCAGGGAGAAAGTGTATTGGAGCCAGGGAGAAAGTGTAATGGAGCCAGGGAGAAAGTGTATTGGAGCCAAGGAGAAAGTTTATTGGAGCCAGGGAGAAAGTGTGTTGGAGCCAAGGAGAAAGTGTATTCGAGGCAGGGAGAAAGTGTATTGGAGCCAGGGAGAAAGTGTAATGGAGCCAGGGAGAAAGTGTATTGGAGCCAGGGAGAAAGTGTATTGGAGCCAGGGAGAAAGTGTATTCGAGCCAGGGAGAAAGTGTATTGGAGCCAGGGAGAAAGTGTATTGGAGCCAGGGAGAAAGCGTATTGGAGCCAGAGAGAAAGTGTATTGGAGCCAGGGAGAAAGTGTAATTGAGCCAGGGTGAAAGTGTATTGGAGCCAGGGAGAAAGTGTATTGGAGCCAAGGAGAAAGTCTATTGGAGCCACGGAGAAAGTGTAATGGAGCCAGGGAGAAAGTGTAATGCAGCCAGGGAGAAAGTGTATTCGAGGCAGGGAAAAAGTGCATTGGAGCCAGGGAGAAAGTGTATTGGAGTCAGGGAGAAAGTTTATTGGAGCCAAGGAGAAAGTATAATGGAACCACGGAGAATGCGTAATGGAGCCAGGGAGAAAGTGTAATGGAGCCAGGGAGAAAGTGTATTGGAGCCAGGGAGAAAGTGTATTGGAGCCAACGAGAAAGTGTATTGGAGGCAGGGAGAAAGTGTAATGGAGCCAGGGAGAAAGTTATTGGAACCAGGGAGAAAGTGTCATGGAGCCAGGGAGAAAGTGTATTGGAGCCAGGGAGAAAGTGTATTGGAGCCAAGGAGAAAGTGTATTGGAGCCAGGGAGAAAGTGTAATGGAGCAAGGGAGAAAGTTATTGGAACCAGGGAGAAAGTGTCATGGAGCCAGGGAGAAAGTGTATTGGAGCCAGGGAGAAAGTGTATTGGAGCCAAGGAGAAAGTGTATTGGAGCCAGGGAGAAAGTGTAATGGAGCAAGGGAGAAAGTGTATTCGAGGCAGGGAAAAAGTGTATTGGAGCCTGGGAGAAAATGTATTGGAGGCAGGGAGAAAGTGTATTGGAGGCAGGGAGAAAGTGTATTGGAGCCAAGGAGAAAGTGTATTGGAGCCAAGGAGAAAGTGTATTGGAGCCAGGGAGAAAGTGTATTGGAGGCAGGGAGAAAGTGTATTGGAGCCAAGGAGAAAGTGTATTGGAGGCAGGGAGAAAGTGTAATGGAGCCTGGGAGAAAGTGTATTGGAGCCAGGGAGAAAGTGTATTGGAGTCAGGGAGAAAGTGTATTGGAGCCAGGGAGAAAATGTATTGGAGCCAGGGAGAAAGCTTAATGGAACCAGGGAGAAAATTTAATGGAACCAGGGAGAAAGTGAAATGGAACTATGGAGAATGCGTAATGGAGCCAGCGAGAAAGTGTATTGGAGCCAGGGAGAAAGATTATTCGAGGCAGGGAAAAAGTGTATTGGAGCCAGGGAAAAAGTTTATTGTAGCCAGGGAGAAAGTGTAATGGAGCCAGGGACAAAGTGTAATGGAACCAGGGAGAAAATTTAATGGAACCAGGGAGAAAGTGTATTGGAGCCAAGGAGAAAGTGTATTGGAGCCAAGGAGAAAGTGTATTGGAGCCAAGGAGAAAGTGTATTGGAGGCAGGGAGAAAGTGTAATGGAGCAAGGGAGAAAGTTATTGGAACCAGGGAGAAAGTGTATTGGAGCCAGGGAGAAAGTGTATTGGAGCCAGGCAGAAAGTGTATTGGAGCCAGGGAGAAAGTGTATTTGAGGCAGGGAGAAAGTGTATTGGAGCCAAGGAGAAAGTGTATTGGAGCCAAGGAGAAAGTGTATTGGAGGCAGGGAGAAAGTGTAATGGAGCCAAGGAGAAAGTGTATTGGAGCCAAGGAGAAAATGTATTGGAGGCAGGGAGAAAGTGTAATAAAGCCAGGGAGAAAGTTATTGGAACCAGGGAGAAAGTGTATTGGAGCCAGGGAGAAAGTGTATTGGAGCCAGGCAGAAAGTGTATTGGAGCCAAGGAGAAAGTGTATTGGAGCCAAGGAGAAAGTGTATTGGAGGCAGGGAGAAAGTGTAATGGAGCCAGGGAGAAAGTTATTGGAACCAGGGAGAAAGTATATTGGAGCCAGGGAGAAAGTGTATTGGAGCCAGGCAGAAAGTGTATTGGAGCCAGGGAGAAAGTGTATTCGATGCAGGGAGAAAGTGTAATGGAGCCAGGGAGAAAGTGTATTCGAGGCAGGGAGAAAGTGTATTGGAGCCAAGGAGAAAGTGTATTGGAGCCAGGGAGAAAGTGTATTGGAGCCAGGGAGAAAGTGTATTGGAGCCAGGGAGAAAGTGTATTCGAGGCAGGGAGAAAGTGTATTGGAGCCAAGGAGAAAGTGTATTGGAGCCAGGGAGAAAGTGTATTGGAGCCAGGGAGAAAGTGTATTGGAGCCAAGGAGAAAGTGTATTGGAGCCAAGGAGAAAGTGTATTGGAGCCAGGGAGAAAGTGTCTTGCAGCCAGGGAGAAAGTGTATTGGAGCCAGGGAGAAAGTGTATTGGAGCCAGGGAGAAAGTGTATTGGAGCCAGGGAGAAAGTGTATTGGAGCCAGGGAGAAAGTGTCTTGCAGCCAGGGAGAAAGTGTATTGGAGCCAGGGAGAAAGTGTATTGGAGCCAGGAAGAAAGTGTATTGGAGCCAGGGAGAAAGTGTATTGGAGCCAGGGAGAAAGTGTATTCGAGCCAGGGAGAAAGTGTATTGGAGCCAGGGAGAAAGTGTATTGGAGCCAGGGAGAAAGTGTATTGGAGCCAGGGAGAAAGTGTATTGGAGCCAGGGAGAAAGTGTAATTGAGCCAGGGTGAAAGTGTATTGGAGCCAGGGAGAAAGTCTATTGGAGCCACGGAGAAAGTGTATTGGAGCCAGGGAGAAAGTGTAATGCAGCCAGGGAGAAAGTGTATTCGAGGCAGGGAAAAAGTGTATTGGAGCCAGGGAGAAAGTGTATTGGAGCCAGGGAGAAAGTGTATTGGAGGCAGGGAGAAAGTGTAATGGAACCAGGGAGAAAATTTAATGGAACCAGGGAGAAAGTGTAATGGAACCACGGAGAATGCGTAATGGAGCCAGGGAGAATGCGTAATAGTACCAGGGAGAAAGTGTAATGGAGCCAGGGAGAAAGTGCATTGGAGCCAGGGAGAAAGTGTATTGGAGCGAAGGAGAAAGTGCATTGGAGGCAGGGAGAAAGTGTAATGGAGCCAGGGAGAAAGTTATTGGAACCAGGGAGAAAGTGTAATGGAGCCAGGGAGAAAGTGTATTGAAGCCAGGGAGAAAGTGTATTGGAGCCAAGGAGAAAGTGTATTGGAGCCAGGGAGAAAGTGTAATGGAGCAAGGGAGACAGTGTATTCGAGGCAGGGAAAAAGTGTATTGGAGCCTGGGAGAAAGTGTAATGGAGCAAGGGAGACAGTGTATTCGAGGCAGGGAAAAAGTGTATTGGAGCCAGGGAGAAAGTGTATTGGAGCCAGGTTGAAAGTGTATTGGAGCCAAGGAGAAAGTGTATTGGAGCCAGGGAGAAAGTGTATTGGAGCCAAGGAGAAAGTGTAATGGAGCCAGGGAGAAAGTGTTTTCGAGGCAGGGAAAAAGTGTATTGGAGCCAGGGAGAAAGTGTATTGGAGCCAGGGAGAAAGTGTATTGGAGCCAAGGAGAAAGTGTATTGGAGGCAGGGAGAAAGTGTAATGGAGCAAGGGAGAAAGTTATTGGAACCAGGGAGAAAGTGTATTGGAGCCAGGGAGAAAGTGTATTGGAGCCAGGCAGAAAGTGTATTGGAGCCAGGGAGAAAGTGTATTTGAGGCAGGGAGAAAGTGTATTGGAGCCAAGGAGAAAGTGTATTGGAGCCAAGGAGAAAGTGTATTGGAGGCAGGGAGAAAGTGTAATGGAGCCAAGGAGAAAGTGTATTGGAGCCAAGGAGAAAATGTATTGGAGGCAGGGAGAAAGTGTAATAAAGCCAGGGAGAAAGTTATTGGAACCAGGGAGAAAGTGTATTGGAGCCAGGGAGAAAGTGTATTGGAGCCAGGCAGAAAGTGTATTGGAGCCAAGGAGAAAGTGTATTGGAGCCAAGGAGAAAGTGTATTGGAGGCAGGGAGAAAGTGTAATGGAGCCAGGGAGAAAGTTATTGGAACCAGGGAGAAAGTGTATTGGAGCCAGGGAGAAAGTGTATTGGAGCCAGGCAGAAAGTGTATTGGAGCCAGGGAGAAAGTGTATTCGATGCAGGGAGAAAGTGTAATGGAGCCAGGGAGAAAGTGTATTCGAGGCAGGGAGAAAGTGTATTGGAGCCAAGGAGAAAGTGTATTGGAGCCAGGGAGAAAGTGTATTGGAGCCAGGGAGAAAGTGTATTGGAGCCAGGGAGAAAGTGTATTCGAGGCAGGGAGAAAGTGTATTGGAGCCAAGGAGAAAGTGTATTGGAGCCAGGGAGAAAGTGTATTGGAGCCAGGGAGAAAGTGTATTGGAGCCAAGGAGAAAGTGTATTGGAGCCAAGGAGAAAGTGTATTGGAGCCAGGGAGAAAGTGTCTTGCAGCCAGGGAGAAAGTGTATTGGAGCCAGGGAGAAAGTGTATTGGAGCCAGGGAGAAAGTGTATTGGAGCCAGGGAGAAAGTGTATTGGAGCCAGGGAGAAAGTGTCTTGCAGCCAAGGAGAAAGTGTATTGGAGCCAGGGAGAAAGTGTATTGGAGCCAGGAAGAAAGTGTATTGGAGCCAGGGAGAAAGTGTATTGGAGCCAGGGAGAAAGTGTATTCGAGCCAGGGAGAAAGTGTATTGGAGCCAGGGAGAAAGTGTATTGGAGCCAGGGAGAAAGTGTATTGGAGCCAGGGAGAAAGTGTATTGGAGCCAGGGAGAAAGTGTAATTGAGCCAGGGTGAAAGTGTATTGGAGCCAGGGAGAAAGTCTATTGGAGCCACGGAGAAAGTGTATTGGAGCCAGGGAGAAAGTGTAATGCAGCCAGGGAGAAAGTGTATTCGAGGCAGGGAAAAAGTGTATTGGAGCCAGGGAGAAAGTGTATTGGAGCCAGGGAGAAAGTGTATTGGAGGCAGGGAGAAAGTGTAATGGAACCAGGGAGAAAATTTAATGGAACCAGGGAGAAAGTGTAATGGAACCACGGAGAATGCGTAATGGAGCCAGGGAGAATGCGTAATAGTACCAGGGAGAAAGTGTAATGGAGCCAGGGAGAAAGTGCATTGGAGCCAGGGAGAAAGTGTATTGGAGCGAAGGAGAAAGTGCATTGGAGGCAGGGAGAAAGTGTAATGGAGCCAGGGAGAAAGTTATTGGAACCAGGGAGAAAGTGTAATGGAGCCAGGGAGAAAGTGTATTGAAGCCAGGGAGAAAGTGTATTGGAGCCAAGGAGAAAGTGTATTGGAGCCAGGGAGAAAGTGTAATGGAGCAAGGGAGACAGTGTATTCGAGGCAGGGAAAAAGTGTATTGGAGCCTGGGAGAAAGTGTAATGGAGCAAGGGAGACAGTGTATTCGAGGCAGGGAAAAAGTGTATTGGAGCCAGGGAGAAAGTGTATTGGAGCCAGGTTGAAAGTGTATTGGAGCCAAGGAGAAAGTGTATTGGAGCCAGGGAGAAAGTGTATTGGAGCCAAGGAGAAAGTGTAATGGAGCCAGGGAGAAAGTGTTTTCGAGGCAGGGAAAAAGTGTATTGGAGCCAGGGAGAAAGTGTATTGGAGCCAGGGAGAAAGTGTATTGGAGCCAGGGAGAAAGTGCATTGGAGCCAGCGAGAAAGCGTAATGGAACCAGGGAGAAAATTTAATGGAACCAGGGAGAAAGTGTAATGGAACTATGGAGAATGCGTAATGGAGCAAGGGAGAATGCGTAATGGTACCAGGGAGAAAGTTATTGGAACCAGGGAGAAAGTGTATTGGAGCTAGGGAGAAAGTGTAAATGAGTCAGGGAGAAAGTGTATTCGAGGCAGGGAGAAAGTGTATTGGAGCCAGCGAGAAAGTGCATTGGAGCCAAGGAGAAAGTGTATTTGAGGCAGGGAGAAAGTGTATTGGAGCCAGGGAGAAAGTGTATTGGAGCCAGGGAGAAAGTGTATTGGAGCCAATGGAGAAAGTGTCTTGGAGCCAAGGAGAAAGTGTATTGGAGCCAAGGAGAAAGTGTATTGGAGCCAGGGAGAAAGTGTATTGGAGCCAGGGAGAAAGTGTAATGGAGCCAGGGAGAAAGTGTATTGGAGCCAGGGAGAAAGTTTATTGGAGCCAGGGAGAAAGTGTAATGGAGCCAGGGAGAAAGTGTATTGGAGCCAGGGAGAAAGTGTATTGGAGCCAGGAAGAAAGTGCAATGGAGTCAGGGAGAAAGTGTATTGGAGCCAGGGAGAAAGTTATTGGAACCAGGGAGAAAGTGTATTGGAGCCAGGGAGAAAGTGTATTGGAGCCAAGGAGAAAGTGTATTGGAGCCAAGGAGAAAGTGTATTGGAGCCAGGGAGAAAGTGTATTGGAGCCAGGGAGAAAGTGTATTGGAGCCAGGGAGAAAGTGTACTGGAGGCAGGGAGAAAGTGTAATGTAGCCAGGGAGAAAGTGTATTGGAGCCAGGGAGAAAGTGTATTGGTGCCAGGCAGAAAGTGTAATGGAGCCAGGGAGAAAGTGTAATGCAGCCAGGGAGAAAGTGCAATGGAGCCAGGGAGAAAGTTTATTCGAGGCAGGGAAAAAGTGTGTTGGAGCCAGGGAAAAATTTTATTGGAGCCAGGGAGAATGTGTAATGGAGCCAGGGATAAAGTGTAATGGAACCAGGGAGAAAATTTAATGGAACCAGGGAGAAAGTGTAATGGAGCCAGGGAGAAAGTGTATTGGAGCCAGGGAGAAAGTGTATTGGAGCCAAGGGGAAAGTGTTTTGGAGGCAGGGAGAAAGTGTATTGGAGCCAGGGAGAAAGTGTATTGGAGCCAGGGAGAAAGAGTATTGGATCCAGGGAGAATGCGTAATGGAACCAGGGAGAAAATTTAATGGAACCAGGGAGAAAGTTTCATGGAACTATGGAGAATGCGTAATGGAGCCAGGGAGAAAGTGTATTGGAGCCAGGGAGAAAGTGTATTTGAGCCAAGGGGAAAGTGTATTGGAGGCAGGGAGAAAGTGTAATGGAGCCAGGGAGAAAGTTATTGGAGCCAGGGAGAAAGTGTATTGGAGCCAGGGAGAAAGTGTATTGGAGCCAGGGAGAAAGTGTATTGGAGCCAGGGAGAAAGTGTATTGGAGCCAGGGAAAAGAGTATTGGAGCCAGGGAGAAAGTGTATTGGATCCAGGGAGAATGCGTAATGGAACCAGGGAGAAAATTTAATGGAACCAGGGAGAAAGTGTCATGGAACTATGGAGAATGCGTAATGGAGCAAGGGAGAATGCGTAATGGTACCAGGGAGAAAGTGTAATGGAGCCAGGGAGAAAGTGTATTGGAGCCAGGGAGAAAGTTATTGGAACCCGGGAGAAAGTTTATTGGAGCCAGGGAGAAAGTGTATTGGAGCCAGGGAGAAAGTGTATTGGAGCCAGGGAGAAAGTGTATTGGAGCTCGGGAGAAAGTGTATTGGAGCCAGGGAGAAAGTGTATTGGAGCCAGGGAGAAAGTGTATTGGAGCCAAGGAGAAAGTCTGTTGGAGCCACGGAGAAAGTGTAATGGAGCCAGGGAGAAAGTGTAATGCAGCCAGGGAGAAAGTGTATTCGAGGCAGGGAAAAAGTGTATTGGAGCCAGGGAGAAAGTGTAATTGAGCCAGGGTGAAAGTGTATTGGAGCCAGGGAGAAAGTGTATTGGAGCCAGGGAGAAAGTGTATTGGAGCCAAGGAGAAAGTGTATTGGAGCCAAGGAGAAAGTGTATTGGAGCCAGGGAGAAAGTGTCTTGCAGCCAGGGAGAAAGTGTATTGGAGCCAGGGAGAAAGTGTATTGGAGCCAGGGAGAAAGTGTTTTGGAGGCAGGGAGAAAGTGTATTGGAGCCAGGGAGAAAGTGTATTGGAGCCAGGGAGAAAGTGTATTGGAGCCAGGGAGAAAGTGTCTTGCAGCCAGGGAGAAAGTGTATTGGAGCCAGGGAGAAAGTGTATTGGAGCCAGGAAGAAAGTGTATTGGAGCCAGGGAGAAAGTGTATTGGAGCCAGGGAGAAAGTGTATTCGAGCCAGGGAGAAAGTGTATTGGAGCCAGGGAGAAAGTGTATTGGAGCCAGGGAGAAAGTGTATTGGAGCCAGGGAGAAAGTGTATTGGAGCCAGGGAGAAAGTGTAATTGAGCCAGGGTGAAAGTGTATTGGAGCCAGGGAGAAAGTCTATTGGAGCCACGGAGAAAGTGTATTGGAGCCAGGGAGAAAGTGTAATGCAGCCAGGGAGAAAGTGTATTCGAGGCAGGGAAAAAGTGTATTGGAGCCAGGGAGAAAGTGTATTGGAGCCAGGGAGAAAGTGTATTGGAGGCAGGGAGAAAGTGTAATGGAACCAGGGAGAAAATTTAATGGAACCAGGGAGAAAGTGTAATGGAACCACGGAGAATGAGTAATGGAGCCAGGGAGAATGCGTAATAGTACCAGGGAGAAAGTGTAATGGAGCCAGGGAGAAAGTGCATTGGAGCCAGGGAGAAAGTGTATTGG
This sequence comes from Heptranchias perlo, assembly GCF_035084215.1. Taxonomy (NCBI): domain Eukaryota; kingdom Metazoa; phylum Chordata; class Chondrichthyes; order Hexanchiformes; family Hexanchidae; genus Heptranchias; species Heptranchias perlo. The sequence continues at coordinate 75,224,705 of NC_090330.1, read as the reverse complement.
AGCGAAGGAGAAAGTGCATTGGAGGCAGGGAGAAAGTGTAATGGAGCCAGGGAGAAAGTTATTGGAACCAGGGAGAAAGTGTAATGGAGCCAGGGAGAAAGTGTATTGGAGCCAGGGAGAAAGTGTATTGGAGCAAGGGAGACAGTGTATTCGAGGCAGGGAAAAAGTGTATTGGAGCCAGGGAGAAAGTGTATTGGAACCAGGTTGAAAGTGTATTGGAGCCAAGGAGAAAGTGTATTGGAGCCAGGGAGAAAGTGTATTGGAGCCAAGGAGAAAGTGTAATGGAGCCAGGGAGAAAGTGTTTTCGAGGCAGGGAAAAAGTGTATTGGAGCCAGGGAGAAAGTGTATTGGAGCCAGGGAGAAAGTGTATTGGAGCCAGGGAGAAAGTGCATTGGAGCCAGCGAGAAAGCGTAATGGAACCAGGGAGAAAATTTAATGGAACCAGGGAGAAAGTGTAATGGAACTATGGAGAATGCGTAATGGAGCAAGGGAGAATGCGTAATGGTACCAGGGAGAAAGTTATTGGAACCAGGGAGAAAGTGTATTGGAGCTAGGGAGAAAGTGTAAATGAGTCAGGGAGAAAGTGTATTCGAGGCAGGGAGAAAGTGTATTGGAGCCAGCGAGAAAGTGCATTGGAGCCAAGGAGAAAGTGTATTTGAGGCAGGGAGAAAGTGTATTGGAGCCAGGGAGAAAGTGTATTGGAGCCAGGAAGAAAGTGTATTGGAGCCAATGGAGAAAGTGTCTTGGAGCCAAGGAGAAAGTGTATTGGAGCCAAGGAGAAAGTGTATTGGAGCCAGGGAGAAAGTGTATTGGAGCCAGGGAGAAAGTGTAATGGAGCCAGGGAGAAAGTGTATTGGAGCCAGGGAGAAAGTGTATTGGAGCCAGGGAGAAAGTGTAATGGAGCCAGGGAGAAAGTGTATTGGAGCCAGGGAGAAAGTGTATTGGAGCCAGGAAGAAAGTGCAATGGAGTCAGGGAGAAAGTGTATTGGAGCCAGGGAGAAAGTTATTGGAACCAGGGAGAAAGTGTATTGGAGCCAGGGAGAAAGTGTATTGGAGCCAAGGAGAAAGTGTATTGGAGCCAAGGAGAAAGTGTATTGGAGCCAGGGAGAAAGTGTATTGGAGCCAGGGAGAAAGTGTATTGGAGCCAGGGAGAAAGTGTACTGGAGGCAGGGAGAAAGTGTAATGTAGCCAGGGAGAAAGTGTATTGGAGCCAGGGAGAAAGTGTATTGGTGCCAGGCAGAAAGTGTAATGGAGCCAGGGAGAAAGTGTAATGCAGCCAGGGAGAAAGTGCAATGGAGCCAGGGAGAAAGTTTATTCGAGGCAGGGAAAAAGTGTGTTGGAGCCAGGGAAAAATTTTATTGGAGCCAGGGAGAATGTGTCATGGAGCCAGGGATAAAGTGTAATGGAACCAGGGAGAAAATTTAATGGAACCAGGGAGAAAGTGTAATGGAGCCAGGGAGAAAGTGTATTGGAGCCAGGGAGAAAGTGTATTGGAGCCAAGGGGAAAGTGTTTTGGAGGCAGGGAGAAAGTGTATTGGAGCCAGGGAGAAAGTGTATTGGAGCCAGGGAGAAAGAGTATTGGATCCAGGGAGAATGCGTAATGGAACCAGGGAGAAAATTTAATGGAACCAGGGAGAAAGTTTCATGGAACTATGGAGAATGCGTAATGGAGCCAGGGAGAAAGTGTATTGGAGCCAGGGAGAAAGTGTATTTGAGCCAAGGGGAAAGTGTATTGGAGGCAGGGAGAAAGTGTAATGGAGCCAGGGAGAAAGTTATTGGAGCCAGGGAGAAAGTGTATTGGAGCCAGGGAGAAAGTGTATTGGAGCCAGGGAGAAAGTGTATTGGAGCCAGGGAGAAAGTGTATTGGAGCCAGGGAGAAAGAGTATTGGAGCCAGGGAGAAAGTGTATTGGATCCAGGGAGAATGCGTAATGGAACCAGGGAGAAAATTTAATGGAACCAGGGAGAAAGTGTCATGGAACTATGGAGAATGCGTAATGGAGCAAGGGAGAATGCGTAATGGTACCAGGGAGAAAGTGTAATGGAGCCAGGGAGAAAGTGTATTGGAGCCAGGGAGAAAGTTATTGGAACCCGGGAGAAAGTTTATTGGAGCCAGGGAGAAAGTGTATTGGAGCCAGGGAGAAAGTGTATTGGAGCCAGGGAGAAAGTGTATTGGAGCTCGGGAGAAAGTGTATTGGAGCCAGGGAGAAAGTATATTGGAGCCAGGGAGAAAGTGTATTGGAGCCAAGGAGAAAGTCTGTTGGAGCCACGGAGAAAGTGTAATGGAGCCAGGGAGAAAGTGTAATGCAGCCAGGGAGAAAGTGTATTCGAGGCAGGGAAAAAGTGTATTGGAGCCAGGGAGAAAGTGTAATTGAGCCAGGGTGAAAGTGTATTGGAGCCAGGGAGAAAGTGTATTGGAGCCAAGGAGAAAGTCTGTTGGAGCCACGGAGAAAGTGTAATGGAGCCAGGGAGAAAGTGTAATGCAGCCAGGGAGAAAGTGTATTCGAGGCAGGGAAAAAGTGTATTGGAGCCAGGGAGAAAGTGTATTGGAGCCAGGGAGAAAGTTTATTGGAGCCAGGGAGAAATTGTATTGGAGGCAGGGAGAAAGTGTAATGGAACCAGGGAGAAAATTTAATGGAACCAGGGAGAAAGTGTAATGGAACCACGGAGAATGCGTAATGGAGCCAGGGAGAATGCGTAATAGTACCAGGGAGAAAGTGTAATGGAGCCAGGGAGAAAGTGTATTGGAGCCAGGGAGAAAGTGTATTGGAGCCAAGGAGAAAGTGTAATGGAGGCAGGGAGAAAGTGTAATGGAGCCAGGGAGAAAGTTATTGGAACCAGGGAGAAAGTGTAATGGAGCCAGGGAGAAAGTGTAATGGAGCCAGGGAGAAAGTGTATTGGAGCCAGGGAGAAAGTGCATTGGAGCCAAGGAGAAAGATATTGGAGCCAGGGAGAAAGTGTAATGGAGCCAGGGAGAAAGTGTGTTGGAGCCAAGGAGAAAGTGTATTGGAGCCAAGGAGAAAGTGTATTGGAGCCAGGGAGAAAGTGTATTGGAGCCAGGGAGAAAGTGTATTGGAGCCAGGGAGAAAGTGTATTGGAGCCAGGGAGAATGTGTATTCGAGGCAGGGAAAAAGTGTATTGGAGCCTGGGAGAAAGTTTATTGGAGCCAGGGAGAAAGTGTATTGGAGCCAAGGAGAAAGTGTATTGGAGCCAAGGAGAAAGTGTATTGGAGCCAGGGAGAAAGTGTATTGGAGCCAGGGAGAAAGTGTATTGGAGCCAGGGAGAAAGTGTATTGGAGCCAAGGAGAAAGTGTATTGGAGGCAGGGAGAAAGTGTAATGGAGCCAGGGAGAAAGTGTTTTCGAGGCAGGGAAAAAGTTTATTGGAGCCTGGGAGAAAGTGTATTGGAGCCAGGGAGAAAGTGTATTGGAGCCAGGGAGAAAGTGTATTGGAGCCAGGGAGAAAGTGTATTGGAGCCAGGGAGAAAGCGTAATGGAACCAGGGAGAAAATTTAATGGAACCAGGGAGAAAGTGTCATGGAACTATGGAGAATGCGTAATGGAGCCAGGGAGAATGCGTAATGGTACCAGGGAGAAAGTGTAATGGGACCAGGGAGAAAGTGTATTGGAGCCAGGGAGAAAGTTATTGGAACCAGGGAGAAAGTTTATTGGAGCCATGGAGAAAGTATAATGGAGCCAGGGAGAAAGTGTATTGGAGCCAGGGAGAAAGTGTATTGGAGCCAGGGAGAAAGTGTATTGGAGCCAGGGAGAAAGTGTATTGGAGCCAAGGAGAAAGTGTATTGGAGCCAGGAAGAAAGTGTATTGGAGCCAGGGAGAAAGTGTCCTGGACGCAGGGAGAAAGTGTAATGGAGCCAGGGAGAAAGTGTATTGGAGCCAGGGAGAAAGTGTATTGGAGCCAGGGAGAAAGTGTAATGGAGTCAGGGAGAAAGTGTATTGGAGCCAGGGAGAAAGTGTATTGGAGCCAGGGAGAAAGTGTAATGGAGTCAGGGAGAAAGTGTATTGGAGCCAGGGAGAAAGTTATTGGAACCAGGGAGAAAGTTTATTGGAGCCAAGGAGAAAGTGTATTGGAGCCAAGGAGAAAGTGTATTGGAGCCAGGGAGAAAGTGTATTGGAGCCAGGGAGAAAGTGCATTGGAGCCAGGGAGAAAGTGTACTGGAGCCATGGAGAAAGTGTATTGGAGCCAGGGAGAAAGTGTATTGGAGCCAAGGAGAAAGTGTATTGGAGCCAGGGAGAATGTGTATTGGAGCCAGGGAGAAAGTGTATTGGAGCCAGGGAGAAAGTGTACTGGAGGCAGGGAGAAAGTGTGATGGAGCCAGGGAGAAAGTGTATTGGAGCCAGGGAGAAAGTGTATTGGTGCCAGGCAGAAAGTGTAATGGAGCCAGGGAGAAAGTGTAATGCAGCCAGGGAGAAAGTGTAATGGAGCCAGGGAGAAAGTTTATTCGAGGCAGGGAAAAAGTGTGTTGGAGCCAGGGAAAACGTTTATTGGAGCCAGGGAGAAAGTGTAATGGAGACAGGGACAAAGTGTAATGGAACCAGGGAGAAAATTTAATGGAACCAGGGAGAAAGTGTATTGGAACCATGGAGAATGCGTAATGGAGCCAGGGAGAATGCGTAATGGTACCAGGGAGAAAGTGTAATGGAGCCAGGGAGAAAGTGTATTGGAGCCAAGGGGAAAGTGTATTGGAGGCAGGGAGAAAGTTTAATGGAGCCAGGGAGAAAGTGTAATGGAGCCAGGGAGAAAGTGTATTGGAGCCAAGGAGAATGTGTATTGGAGCCAGGGAGAAAGTGTATTGGAGCCAGGGAGAAAGTGTATTGGAGGCAGGGAGAAAGTGTAATGGAGCCAGGGAGAAAGTTATTGGAGCCAGGGAGAAAGGGTATTGGAGCCAGGGAGAAAGTGTATTGGAGGCAGGGAGAAAGTGTAATGGAGCCAGGGAGAAAGTTATTGGAGCCAGGGAGAAAGTGTATTGGAGCCAGGGAGAAAGTGTATTGGAGGCAGGGAGAAAGTGTAATGGAGCCAGGGAGAAAGTTATTGGAGCCAGGGAGAAAGTGTGTTGGAGCCAGGGAGAAAGTGTATTGGAGCCAGGGAGAAAGTGTAATGGAGCCAGGGAGAAAGTGTATTGGAGCCAAGGGGAAAGTGTATTGGAGGCAGGGAGAAAGTGTAATGGAGCCAGGGAGAAAGTTATTGGAGCCAGGGAGAAAGTGTATTGGAGCCAGTGAGAAAGTGTATTGGAGCCAAGGGGAAAGTGTTTTGGAGGCAGGGAGAAAGTGTAATGGAGCCAGGGAGAAAGTTATTGGAGCCAGGGAGAAAGTGTATTGGAGCCAGGGAGAAAGTGCATTGGAGCCAGGGAGAAAGTGTAATGGAGCCAGGGAGAAAGTGTTTTGGAGCCAAGGAGAAAGTGTATTGGAGCCAGGGTGAAAGTGTATTGGAGCCAGGGAGAAAGTGTATTGGAGCCAGGGAGAAAGTGTATTGGAGCCAAGGGGAAAGTGTATTGGAGGCAGGGAGAAAGTGTAATGGAGCCAGGGAGAAAGTTATTGGAGCCAGGGAGAAAGTGTATTGGAGCCAGGGAGAAAGTGTATTGGTGCCAGGGAGAAAGTGTATTGGAGCCAGGGAGAAAGTGTATTGGAGCCAGGGAGAAAGTGTATTGGAGCCATGGAGAATGTGTATTCGAGGCAGGGAGAAAGTGTATTGGAGCCAGGGAGAAAGTGTATTGGAGCCAGGGAGAAAGTGTATTGGAGCCAGGGAGAAAGTGTATTGGAGCCAGGGAGAAAGTGTATTGGAGCCAGGGAGAAAGTGTAATGGAACCAGGGAGAAAATTTAATGGAACCAGGGAGAAAGTGTCATCGAACTCTGGAGAATGCGTAATGGAGCCAGGAGAATGCGTAATGGTACCAGGGAGAAAGTGTAATGGAGCCAGGGAGAAAGTGTAATGGAGTCAGGGAGAAAGTGTATTCAAGGCAGGGAGAAAGTGTATTGGAGTCAGGGTGAAAGTGTATTGGAGGCAGGGAGAAAGTGTATTGGAGCCACGGAGAAAGTGTAATGGAGCCAGGGAGAAAGTGTAATGGAGTCAGGGTGAAAGTGTATTGGAGGCAGGGAGAAAGTATATTGGAGCCAGGGAGAAAGTGTAATGGAGCCAGGGAGAAAGTGTATTGGAGCCAGGGAGAAAGTGTATTGGAGCCAGGGGGAAAGCGTAATGGAACCAGGGAAAAAATTTAATGGAACCAGGGAGAAAGTGTAATGGAACTATGGAGAATGCGTAATGGTACCAGGGAGAAAGTGTAATGGAGCCAGGGAGAAAGTTATTGGAACCCGGGAGAAAGTTTATTGGAGCCAGGGAGAAAGTGTAATGGAGTCAGGGAGAAAGTGTATTGGAGCCAGGGAGAAAGTGTATTGGAGCCAGGGAGAAAGTTATTGGAACCCGGGAGAAAGTTTATTGGAGCCAGGGAGAAAGTGTAATGGAGTCAGGGAGAAAGTGTATTCAAGGCAGGGAGAAAGTGTATTGGAGCCAGGGAGAAAGTGTATTGGAGTCAGGGAGAAAGTGTTTTGGAGCCAGGGAGAAAGTGTAATGGAACCATGGAGAATGCGTAATGGAGCCAGGGAGAATGCGTAATGGTACCAGGGATAAAGTGTAATGGGACCAGGGAGAAAGTTTTTGGAACCAGGGAGAAAATATAGTGGAACCAGGGAGAAAGTGTAATGGAGCCAGGGAACAGAGCCAAATGGGAAAAGTTAAAGCTGATGCAGGACGCAAGGTAATGCCGAAGCAGTCATGCAGTGTGTTGAGTTTCCTGACAATTGGAAATGCCACAGTCCAAAACTGGAAGTGTTTCTGATTTGACAAAACATGCATTGGTTTTAAATAGTTTAGAACAAAGTTAGACACCTTTGCAGGTTTAACCTAAGATTGAATGAGATAGATGGGAGGCATTCCTGGGGATATCGCCAGGATTGGAGTTATTCGTGCAGCAGTTCCTAGGAGAACAGGCACTGCTGCAGCTTGGGCTGGGAGCACAGGCATTCTTTGATCTGAAGCAAAGACGGAGGCTGGTTCTGCATAATATAGCAAGCTTGAACTATTTGTGCTCTCGAGAATGCTGGAAATGTACAGTAAGTAAGTCAGCATCTGTAAAGAGAAAAGACAAGTTAACATTTCACGTCTAGTTCCTTCAACAGAATTACCTTTTCCATTGGATGTTAGCTGTGGCTCAGTAGCCAGCACTCTTGCCACTGAATCAGAAGGTTGTGTGCTTCAGCCGCACTCCAGAGACTTGAGCATGTAATCTTAAAATGACACTTCAGTGCAGTACCAAGAGAGTGCAATTAAGAAGTGAGGTTGCTTTAACAGCATTAAAGCATTCTGGTAGACATGAAGCATGGTGTGCTTCCACAGAGTGACACTAGAACATTCTGGGAGTTTTATCCAGATTGGCATTGGTGCATTCTTAGAGTTATGAGTGACAACTTTCCTTTCTGGGGCTCCAGTCAGTGCCTATGAGCGGAGGAATCCACTTAATTTTCCTAGCGCAGGCCACTCGCATGGTCAGGGTTCTCTTCTCCGTAGATTATTCCATGGCAGCACCTTGCACTTTGATTCTGGGGGGTTGTGGTCGGAGAAGCAGGAATATAGCTGCAGGCCTGAGAGCTGCAATCCTGGTCGCCAGCAAGAGTGCCTTCTGACCGCCGGAGGGAAATACCTAGAATATCTTCAGTGTACTTGTTTCTTTGGGGTGTTCCCAGAAGCATTGAAGACAGTCTGGTCTGCAGATCGTCTCGGTGCAAGCACCATAATCAGGTTTTGTGGGATGTCCTTCCATTTGGATGACCCATAATCATAGCAAGAGCAAAGTGAAATGGCAGGGCTGGGAATGCACCCTCCTATTTCATTAATATTCATACACTGGGCTTGCACCGACTGCAGGCACAATTATATTCGCAATACCCCAGTTAAATCCTTGGGCAAACAAGTGAGGGGCAGAGACCTGACGTAATGGGTTTATTCCTGTATTTCCTCTTCATTGCCCCTGGGAAATGAGCATTCCCCATGGGCAACAAAGAGGAAAATCTACCCTATAGTTTGCTACCTGGCTGACCTGATTCAGCTGAGAAGGTGACCGTTCTGGAAAGCCCCTTAAACTCAAACCCCAGGCTTCTCATAGAGAGAGAGACTTGAGGCCTCTGACAGAAAATGTTGTTACAGACATTTTTAAACCACAAAAGGCAAATAGTATCAGTAAATTGAATTATTTTTGTGAATTGTTTATTTTTATGTCTTTATCATATCAGAAAGCTTACTTTTGGTACTATGTCCCTTATCTTAGTGTAAAACCAAGATGGCAGCTGAAAAGATTCACAAAAAATATTTTGAGCTGGTTAATGTTCTCCTGCTCCCTTTTGATGGTTGTTTTATTCATATTTATCTGCTGACTACTGGTTCTTGAATCATAGTTTTCAAAGCTTGGTGGTTCTTGATTTCTTGTTTCATTTATGCTTTCTACTTGCTCATTGGTTTGTCCTGAAGCCTTTCAGTTGTGATTTGTTGTTAATTATGATGATACATTTAAGCCAATCAGGTGCAAATGTGACAGATGCTTTGCATAAGCAAATGTGACACCTCAGCCCCGATATTACCAGGGAGGCAGGATGGCAGCAGTGGGGGGGGGGGCAACTGGACGCGTGGGTAAGCAGCCCAGTGAAATTGGTCCGTTCCCCACGTGATCGCGGGTAAATTGAAGGCACTTACCATGGCTTCCGGGTTTCCCATCAGAAACCTGCGCAGCAGGTGGACTGCGCACCCACATCACAGGCTGTCAGCTGGAGGAGCCCAATTTAAAGGGGCAGTCCTCCAATGGCTACTCCTGCAGCAAAGAAACAAAATTATAGAATGGAGCAGCCCAGGGGAAAGGCTGATGCCTCACTTCAGGTCGTACTGGATGGGGCGAGGAGGAGGAGGGATATTTTCTACCCGGCGGACGGGAGGAAGTGGCCTGCCTCTGCCATCAAGAAGGCTTGGCTCGAGGGAGCAGCAGCAACGTCTCCCGCACATAGATCCAGTGCAGGAAGCGCTTCATTGACCTAACTAGGTCAGCCAAATTGAGTAAACTTACTCATTCGCCAACACTCCGTCTTCCACATCACCACCCCCACCCCACAACTCCTTCTGTACATACCAACACTACTCTATCACATCGCTCCTCACACCCACTCAAACCTCATCCTCAACTTACCTGCACTTACTCACCTCCCCAGTACTCTTCCCACCACTACCACTCAACCCAATCCACATACAACATCATGGCTCTCTCTCATACTCACGCTCTGATGCATCTCTTTCACAGTCAGCCTCACCCAAACCAATGCATTCAGCAGTTGGCCACGTCACTATCACTCACTCATGCCACTCTACTTTCTCCCCTTATAGAAGAAGAGAGCCCAGAATGCACGGGAGAGGGCGAAGACCGGAGGGGGGCCGCAACATCAGGTCATCCTCACGGACGCGGAGCAGGAGGCTCTTGAATTGAGCCACACCCTCGAATGCCTGTCCGTCTGGGACGCCGAGATTGGCACCCAACAAATGTCTGGTGACAGAACTTTAACATTCAGCACTCACAATAGCAAATGATGTTAACCTGCCTTGCCATCTTCAGCACCTCAACATTTGTCATCATGCTTAATATTACCCTCTGTTCTCTTACAGGGCCTTCAGCGACTGCTGTGACGGCCGAGGGCGATTCCTCTGAGGACCTGCTGGCCTCTGAGGGGGCATCGTCACATCTGAGTGAGCCATCCACCAGCGCAGATACACACACCTTGGTGGGTCCCTGTCCTTAGTTAGTTGGGGTTGCACATGGTGAATCACCACACACATGTGAGCACGAGCAGACACTGGCGGGAGGGGCAGCTGTGGAGAGTCTGCGTCGGTGGGAGCATTCTTCTCCAGGCTCTGCATGCTGAACCCTGGGGGCCATCCTTTAAAAGGAGAATGATCGAGGGGCAGCAGCACATTTGCGAGGTGCTGGAACAGGTGCCATGCGCACTCTAAACAATCGTGCAGAAGATGGAGGAGTCCAACTCCTGCATGAGTGGAATGGTGTTACAGGTACAGGAGGGGATCTCCGAGATACTGTCACAGAGACATGAGGGCATCTCTGAGATAGTGTCGCAGGTAAGTGTAGGAATGTGGGAATGTCTGCGATGGAGGGAAGGCCAGCCTCCATCGAGTTTCAAGCACGGCTCAACAATGAGTCCATTGAGACCCTGACAACGGCCCTTCGGACTCAGGGTGAGCAACTTTCTGCCGCCTTAAACAGGCAGGCAGATGCACTAGCACTGGCTTCACAAGGCTTCACATATGTCCTCCAAACTGTCATCCGGCAGGGTGATAGGAGTGATGTGGCCTGGCCCAGGAGAGGGATGATGGCGAAAGGGGACATGGACGTGGGGATGCCCCCCTCTCAACCAGTACCCGCAATGCTGCCTCCTCTCCAGGTGGTCGAGTCTGCCCCTGCACAGGTGCAGGTGGAGCAGTCTTTGGAGGGGCCCTCACGGGCACCGAAGCCCAATGGGCGTAGGCCCAAAGCATCTAATCGTTCAGGGCATGAACAAGAGCTGCAGCCACAGGGGAAGTACCACATAGGAGTAGTCGGAAGCGTAAGGCAAAGGTTTTGTGAGTACAGAGGGGATACACAAGGGTGTTTGACGGTTTGTCATGTTTTTTATTTATATTTGATTTTTGTTCAACTCACATTAAATATTATTATCGTCACCACTACTGCCACGTCTTGGCCATTCTTGACTGGCTTGTGTAATAAGTCCCTTTCATGAGGTTCACCATGAACACCCACACTTGATGCCACCCATTGGGTCACTCTACAGTGGGTGTATGTGTAGTTGCACGACTATTTTGTGCATGGGGCAGGGTGGAGGCTGGTGTGGCCGCTCCTCTGCCCAGGTGGTGAGGACTGGACTCTTCACACTGTCTGATGTTAGGAGAACCATTCACATATCAGTGACTCCTTGGCCTCACGAGCAGCCAGGTGAGCCACTGTTCTGCCCGTGGGTTGCTCCTCCTCCTCTGCCTCCTCGTCCTCCTCCTCCTCAATATGGGTGGCAGATGTGGATGGGGCCTCCTCCAGCGGCACCCATCTCTTTTGTGCCATGTTGTGTAGGGCACAACAGACGACTATAATGTGTCCCACTCTGTCTGGTGCATATTGAAGCGCTCCCCCAGAATGATCAAGGCAGCTGAAGCACATCTTGGGCAGCCCTATAGCATGCTCAATTGTAGAACTAGTATCAATGTGGCTGTCGTTATATCAACGCTGTTGCTCGGTGGTGGAGTTCCTCAGAGGTGTCATGAGCCATGTGTGCAGGGGGTATCCCTTGGCCCCGAGGAGCCAGCCCTTGCTGGTGTTCGGTGCGTGGAAGAGGGGTGGGATGTTGGATTCCCGGAGGATGAAGGAATCATGGCAGCTGCCAGGGTATCTGGCGCACACGTGAAGGAATCTCTTGCGGTGGTCACAGATGAGCTGAGTGTTGATGGAGTGATAGCCCTTCCTGTTGATGAACAGTCCTGGCTCGTGTGGAGGTGCTCATATTGCTATATGAGTACAATCAATTACACCCTGCACCCATGGGAAGTCAGCCACAGCGTGGAATCCCGCCACCCTATCCGTCTGGCTGAGGTCATACATGGGGAAGTTGATATAGTGCAAGGCCCTGCGAAACAAGCCATTGGTGACCTGCCTTATGCACTTGTGTGCAGATGACTAAGACACCCCGGCAATATGCCCGGCAGCACCCTGAAACAATCCGGGGGAGAAGAGGTTGAGGGCAGTGGTGACTTTGACAGCGACAGGTAAGAAGATGCTGCTCGAGCCAGCCGGGAGCATCTCGGCATGAAGGAGGCTGCAGATGTCCGCAACTACCTGGCGACTGACTCTGAGCCTCCTAATGCACTGCTCCTCAGAGAGGTCCAGGAAGCTGAGCCTCGGTCTGTAGACCCTGTTGCAAGGGTAGTGCCCCCTGTGATGTCGCTGTCTCTGTTGTTGCCCTCCCTACTGTTGTGCAGGTGCCTGTGGCGCAGCACTGTGTTATGGAGCTCCACGTGGCGGAGGTGGATGGCGTGCCTGGTGAGGCTGGTGATGTTGCTCGTCCTCAGATGAAGTGATGAATGCAGCTATGGCGCTCCCCATCCTGACGGTGTGAGTTTGAGGGGGTCTGCAAAGTAGGTAAATGTGTTTGCACAGCAGAGTTTAGGGTAAAAATTAATAATTTTGAGTGGAAAGACAAAGGTGTTGCAGCCAAAACTTTGTCTGAAGTGACAGACTGCCCTGCTGCAATAAATGAGGTTTCCCCCCACCTGTCAAATAATCCTTTGCATCTCCCACTGCCTGCTGGCTGAAACACGCCTGCTCCAACAGGGAGTGTTTCTCACAGCACGGGAAACATGCTGAGGATCCTTCAAAATTGCACCCCTGCCAAAATCTCCAGTCAATGAGGTCTGTCAAGTACCTCAACTACCTAAATAACTATGTAATTTTCATCCCGCCAGCTTCAATTGCTGGTGGGGGTCCTGCATGCAGGAGCTGCGCGCACCCGAACGCGTCATTGGGGAATGCGGAAGTGAGCGGGTTGGAGCCGGGTTCCGACCCGCTCCGGGATTCCGCCATTTTCGGAGCCCCCTCGCCCCCAACGCACCCACTCGGCCATCTGAAAATCGCCCCCCTCAGGCCTGACATCTGACTTGTGATCAACACATGTGGGCACTAGATATAAGACTCATTTGCATGTGGATTCTGTGCAAGCTTTCTGTGCATCACAACCTCCAGAATGCAAATGGGTCAGCCTTCCTTTTCAGTCGAATGATTCACTTTGGTTGTAAGTACTACAACAGTCACTCTTGTTATCATATCTGTTATATCGCTATTTGCCAAATATCTTAAATTCATTGTGGTCCAGTGATGGGGTGTGGCAGTATACTAACACTCTATGTTTCATAGTGGGTTCATGACCAAGTTTTTTTTTTCAAAAAATATACTTTATTCATAAAATTTGCAGCAGTACATACAAAACAGTTGTCATATCACTTTCCAAACGTACACAATACAGATTATACAATTTGCAGGTTACGTTAAGTGCAGTACAATGAACACATTGGACATCATTGCAGTTCATGACACTCTAGGGTGTCTCATTGCATCATACTCAACACAGATTATTGCTTACAGATTCATTTCTGGTCCATTTCAGATTCATTACAGGTACATTACAGCAATTTGAATTTTACATTATGCCCGAGGGGGGTTTTCCCTGATTGCAGCCCCTCGGTTTACAATGGCGGGAAGGCTCTAAACGGTTGCCTTTCCCCACAGGGCCTTTGCGGCGGCCGCACCCATCCTCAGTGCGTCCCTCAGCACGTAGTCCTGGACCTTGGAATGTGCCAGTCTGCAACACTCGGTCGAGGACAGCTCCTTGTGCTGGAAGACCAGCAAGTTTCGGGCAGACCAAAGGGCGTCTTTCACCGAGTTGATGGTCTTCCAGCAGCAGCCGATGTCCGTCTCAGTGTGCGTCCCCGGGAACAGCCCGTAGAGCACAGAAACCTGTGTTACGGAACTGCTCGGGACGAACCTGGACAGATACCACTGCATCTCTCTCCAGACCTTCTTTGCAAAGGCACATTCCATAAGGAGATGGGTGACGGTCTCGTCTCCACCGCAGCCTCCTCTGGGACAGCGCGCGGTGGCGCTAAGAGCCCGGGAGTGCATGAAGGATCTGACGGGAAGGGCCCTTCTCACCACCAGCCAAGCTAGGTCTTGGTGCTTGTTTGAGAGCTCTGGCGATGAGGCGTTCTGCCAAATGACATTGACAGTCTGCTCGGGGAACCAACCGATAGGATCCACCATCTCCTTTTCCCGCAGGGTCTCGAGGACGTTACGTGCGGACCACTTGCTGATCGCCTTGTGGTCAAAGGTGTTTTCCTGCACAAACCTTTCCACGAAGGACAGGTGGGGCGGAACGGTCCAACTGGACGGAGCGTTCCGTGGCAGCGTGGCCAGGCCCATCCTTCTCAACACCGGGGACAGGTAGATCCTCAGCACGTAGTGACACTTTGTGTTTGCGTACTGAGGGTCTATGCACAGCTTGATGCAGCCGCACACAAAGGTGGCTATCAGGATGAGGGCCACGTTGGGCACGCCTTTCCCCCCTTTCTCTGGAGATTTGTACATCGTGACCCTGCGGACACGGTCCATTTTTGATCTCCAGACAAAGTGGAAGATGGCTCGGGTGACTGTCGCGGCGCAGGAGCGAGGAATGGGCCAGACCTGCGCCACGTACAGCAACACCGAGAGCACCTCGCACCTGATGACCAGGTTCTTGCCCACGATCGAGAGGGATCGTTGATCCCACAGTCCCAGTTTCTGCTTAACCTTGGAGATACGCTCCTCCCAGTTTTTGGTGCACGCCCCGGCCCCCCCGAACCAGATCCCCAGCACCTTCAGGTAATCCGACCTGACGGTCAAGGGGACAAAGGATCGGTCGGTCCAGTTCCCAAAGAACATGGCCTCGCTCTTGCTACGATTTACCCTGGCCCCCGAGGCCAGTTCGAACTGGTCGCAGATGCTCATCAATCTGCGGACCGACTGCTGATCCGAGCAAAAGACGGCGACGTCATCCATGTACAGGGAGGCCTTGACCTGAGTGCCTCCGCTGCCTGGGATCGTCACCCCTCTTATGCCCGCATCCCTCCTGATGGACTCGGCAAAGGGTTCGATGCAACACACGAACAAGACGGAGGAGAGAGGACAGCCCTGCCTGACTCCAGATTTGATCGGAAAGCTTTCTGATTCCCACCCGTTGATTGAAACTGCGCTACTGATGTTTGTGTAGAGCAGTTGGATCCAATTGCGGATTCCCTCCCCAAACCCCATTTTGGAGAGCACGTCCATCATGTACGTGTGGGATATTCTGTCAAAGGCCTTCTCCTGGTCCAGGCTGATCAGGCAGGTGTTCACCCCCCTGTCCTGTACGTAGGCAATCGTATCCCTGAGTAGCGCCAGGCTATCAGAGATCTTCCTGCCGGGTACGGCGCAGGTCTGATCGGGGTGGATCACCACCTCCAGGGCTGACTTGACCCGATTGGCGATGACCTTGGACAGAATTTTGTAGTCCACGTTAAGTAGTGAGATGGGTCGCCAATTTTTGATTTCTTCCCTCTCCCCCTTCCGTTTGTAGATGAGGGTGATGATGCCTTTCCTCATGGAGTCTGACATGCTGCCTGCCAGAAGCATACCCCCGTACACTTCCAGCAGGTCTGGGCCTATCCAGTCCCACAGAGCCGAGTACAACTCCACCGGTAAGCCGTCGCTTCCGGGAGTCTTACTCTTCTCGAAGGACTGGACGGCCTTTGTCAGTTCGTCCAGAGTTAGCGGGTGATCCAGACTCTCCCGCTTGCTGTCGTCTAGAACCTCCGTGATAGACGACAAGAAGGAGTGGGAGGCCGCGCTGTCTGTGGGCTTCGCGTCGTACAGTCCGGCATAAAAGGATTTGCAGATCCTCAGTATGTCGGGCTGCGAGGACGCGACCGAGCCGTTCTCTTCCTTCAGGCTGCTGATCACAGAGCTCTCTCTGTGCACCTTTTGGAAGAAGAAGCGCGAGCAAGTCTCGTCCTGCTCCACGGAGCGGACTCTGGACCGGAAGATGATCTTGGAGGCCTCGGAGGCAAAGAGCGAGGCTTGCTGGTCCTTCACCTCTCTGAGTTCCTCCCCGACATCGATCCCCATCAACTGCAGCAGGAGAAGATTCTGCATGCTTTTCTGGAGTCGGGACGTTTCCCTCTGCCTCTCTCTCGCCTTCTGAACACCTTTGAGGATGAAGAACCTCTTGATGTTCGCCTTGATGGCTTCCCACCAGTGCACTGGGTATTCAAAGAGGGGCTTTACGGTTCTCCAACCTTTGTAATCCTTTGTAAAAATAGTGGGTTCATGACCAAGTACCTTACCTCAGCCAGACCACCAGGAGAAGGTATTAAGCAAAGATAAAGTGTGCCCAGAGGTAGTAAAATTGGTTCCATACTAGCCCTGCAGTGAACAAGCAGATACCCACTCACTAAACCAAACCTACACCATCCCCACAAGACTACCAGTTATTTTATATCTATGCATATTTTTAATATCTTACTTTTGAGACTACAGAGGTCATTTTCCGTGTTTGCGGTTCTCCGGCAATGCATAGTGGGAAATCCCGATTTCCTGATATGCACTGTCAATGAGCGAGGCTTCCCGCCAGCAGCAGAAACTCGGAAAATCATTCCTTTTGATTCTAACTGCAGCCTATGAGGGTAGGAGAGACTGAAAATAGCATCAGACAGTAATGGTAGTATAATATAGAGGGGATTTAGCATGCTTTGTATTAAGTTTTTAAGGATGACTTTTTTGTGCTTCTAAAGGTGAGGGTGATCAGTACTGGAAAATGGAACATTTTCTCATTTCAGACACCCAAAATTATCATTGAGGCCTCTTCAGTCAGGTATGGTAAAGTTAGGTTAGAGTAAAGCTTCCACTATAATTCCCCAACAAAGTATTTTAACACAATCTTATAGAATTCTTTGAGGAAAAAGGAGATTTATCACATTTGAATTAAAATGAGTAGGCTATATTCCTTTTCTGATGTTCAGTACTTCCATTACAATACCCTTCAATATCATATAACACCATGACATCTGTGTCTAGTCTTTCTGTTCCTTCACCAAGTAAAAACAACTTACCCACCAGCAACAATTTTTGTTAAGTTTCTCTTGTAGTTGATGCCATTCAGGCTCACCAAGAGTTTTGTTCTATAAAACAGAGGCCAAGGATTCATGGGCCAGGGATCTGGCACTTATGGCTGGTCTACTTTGTTAAGGGGAGGGAGGAAATGCATAAAAAGTTAAAGAAAAAATTTGGCCTCCATTTCAGGGGTTGTGGCTTAACCCCCCCCCCCCAGATATCACTCACACTCAAGCTGCCAGTACGCCTGCTTCTGCTCAGCATCCTGGCTGCCAAGGATCCACGGGGCTTCTGAGAGGCAGTGGGCATGGGAACTCTGACATTTGGAGTTTCCCCTTGGGGTCCACAGGAATCCCCTGCCTTAATGTCTTGGGTTTGGGGCAAGTGGAGGCTTCATCTCTTGCAACGCCATCAGGAAGCTCAGGATCAAGGCCGGGACCTAATGTATCTAGGTCCCGGCCTAATTTGCTGGCTCTTCCGCCACACTCCTACTGAAGTTATGGTGGGACAGCACCAGATGGACTGCAGATTTTCAGCGCAGTGAAACTTCACTACAAAAGACAAAGTTGCCACACAGAAACATATTTACTTTACCTGTTCTAAACTTGTTTTCTAACCATCTCTAAAAGGTGTTCTTTCAAAATCACACTTCTCTTTCTCATATGGCCTAATACCTTCTTAAACCACCTTATATTTTCTTTCTCAGACTTCACCTTTCCTTTCCTTTCTCCACCTGCTTACCCTCACCTGAAGTCCAGATCAGAACAATCATATAGGCAACACTAAGCTGTACTTCTACGACACCTTTAACATAAGAAGCATTTGAAGGCACATCGCAAATATGCATAAGGAAAAGAAATGGTGACAGGAAGGGAGAGATTAGGAATGGTGACTGAGAGCTTGGTCAAGAAGATGGGTTTTGAGGAGGTCTTTAAAGGAGGGGAAACAGCTGAAGGGGTGATAGAGGAGGAATTTCCAGAGAGTAAGACCGAGACGGCTGAAAGCTCTGCCACCAATGGTGGAGTGAAAGGGTGGGAGGGAATGCGCAGAAACTGGAGTCAGAGCAACTTAGCATTTGGGGAGGATATAGGGCTGGAGGAGGCAGTTTGCACTTTTCGTAGTGAAATATTGGCTTTACTCAACAATACCCTATAACTAATGAGGCTGCAATAGAAAACATGAGGCAGGATTTATATCAGATATTCCATGACATCAGCATAATGCTCCTGACAGAAATTCAAAACTATAGAAAGTCAAAGGTAAACAAAACGGTGGATCCTGAAAATCCTCCTTTACTTATATTATAGAAGCAAATCTTCTGTTTGCAAGTGAGAAAAATCCCTGAGTTTAACTGTTCTCCTGAAAGATATAGCACCTTTAATAACATCCCAAAGCACTTTACAGCCAATTAAGTACTTTTAAAGTACAGTCACTGTTGTAATTGGGAAACTCACTAGCCAATTTGCACACAGCAAGGCCTCACAAACAACAATGAGATAAATGCCAGACAATCTGGGCGACATGGACATGTTGGGCCGAAGGGCCTGTTTCCATGTTGTAAACTTCTATGATTCTATGATTCTATAATCTGCTTGAGTGGTGTTGGTGGAGGAATAAATGTTGCAGGACACCTCCCCTGTTCTTCTTTGAATAGTACCATGGGATCTTTTACATCTACCTGAGAAATCAGATCAGATCTTGGTTTAACATTTCATCTGAAAGACAGCACCACTGACAGTGTAGCACTCCCTCAACAGTGCACTGAAGTGTTAGATTATGTATGCAAATCCTGGAATGGGGCTTGAACTCACAATCTTCTGAATCAGAGGCAAAGAGTACTACCACTGGGCCTGTTGAGGGTCGTATTCATAAAACTACTAGTAAATTGCCCATGGCATGCCAGTGATTAGTTGATGATTTGTTTTTTATGTACAAGATCATGATGGGGTTGAGAGAAAGACTTCAGAAACTCAGTCCACAGAGCCTGCAAGTATGTCGTGACAGTTAACATAGCAGAATTGAATAGAAAATGTTGACATAGCTATTTATAATGGTAAATATTGATACAAGTAAGGTTTCTGGGCTGGACATGTGCCTTCTATGCAAGATTTTTTAATAATATATATACATATATTACATGAATTAGAAGAGGTCATAAGCTACAACAAAAAAAACTAACCAACATTGGGGATCAGCCTATCATTCATGTGCATTTAGGAGATAAAAAATCGTCTACCACAACTTCAGAAGTAGATCTGTTGAAACCCTTGGGAAATGGCGTTTACCCCATTTCTCCAGGGTTTCCGTAGATCTCCCGCCGTAACTTCGGGAGAACCCCTGAGGAAATTCAACGCTATAAAATGTTTCAACTTTATGGTTCTCCACTCATCTTAGTCTAACGATAAATTCCGTGTTTTGACGTGGTTTTGTTTCGACTCGTTAAATTAGCGATGTACACATTGTACTGCTTAACAATAGATGCTTTTGCATAATTAGCTTAGCTTCAATATTTGCACCAATGCAAACCAGAAATGCTGTAACACAATCCTTGAATGCTGTCTTGTTATTTGCAAATGAGTTTTGATGCATTTGATGACTTAAGAATGCAAATTTACAGCCTATCGAGCTTGATTTGAAATGTGAGACCTGGGAAAGTAAAATTTATGTTAAAAATATTCAGACTGCAACACTTGCCAGCGAAAGTGGAATTGCTGAATTTAATTATTTACTCTCAAATCATTAGAATTGTCTGGACTCTGATTGGGGGGGATTCTGCTTTATAGTTACAATCTAGATTCTGAATTGAGAAGTTTGGCAGCTGGCAGTTAATGAATGGGGCATAAGGAATCAATCAAATGATCCAATTAAAAATCACACTGGACAGCCTTCACTTAATGAAAGCTCACAGACATAATTCTATTCTGCTTATCAGACATTCAGGGCAAAACCTGTAAATGCAGCTCCACAATAATCCTTCTATTATATATTGATTTGTAACAACTGCCCTGATTGGGTTTAATTTACATGAAAATCAAAGGTCATTCCTTTGTTTTAGTAATAGACGATGTTGCTGGTTTAAAATAAGTGACAAACCAATTATGTATTATACCCTATGAAACAATTAGCAGCAAACACTGCGTATTAATGATTTTATCCCTCGAACGGATTTAATTTAACAAGCTTCTGTTTCTTAATTTCTAACAATTCTTTACTAAATAATATATTTATTTAACGAGATGAACCAGAACAGTTTATTACAACTGGATAATGTATGCTAGAGCTGTCGTGCTTACAAATACTGAACAAATTACTGTGTTTCATTCAGGAGTCTGTGGCAGCAGCTCTTGCCACATAAGCTAATTCCCCTGAGATGCCTGCAGCTGCACCTAAATGTGCACCCATTCTTCAGCTGCAAGACCCAGCCAGGGTCCAGGCCTGCACTGGAGGTGCCCCTGAGCCATGTTGACGACCTGGGCCAGGAAATATTTAACGCTCCTGGACCCAGACAGCAGCAGCTCATTTCGGGTGAGCTGCTTTTGTCCAGGGCTGGGGCATGGTGAGGAGGGGGCAGAAAAATTATCCCCTTCTATTCAAACAAAGCGAGGGAAAAATATATCAATCTACTTTTATGTTAGTTGTTAGTCATGAGTCTAGATTTTCTGCCTGGGAAAAATTCCAAGTGCCGTGATTCCGTTATTCGCGCCGCCCGATGTGAGGGACTAACCCTGCTCTAATTTCCAGGGTGAATCTAATTTGAATATTTGGGATGCACTTCAGGCATCAGGAATGCCAATGACTGGGAACTCCCCTATTGGGAGGGGCAGGAATTGGTGTGCTGCTGCAGAATTTAATGGAATCATGTAGGGATCAGACCAGGTAGGGATGGCAGGTTCCCTTCTCTGAAGGACATAAGTGAAGCAGTTGGGTAATTATGACAATCCAGAAGCCTTCATGGAGTCACTCATCTTCTGCAGTTTGCTCTCCTGCAGATCAGTGGAAGTGCTGAGCCCCAGTTCCACAGGAGTGGCAGTGGTGCAGCAGGAGTGGCACATGTTGCATATCTGCTCCTTCGCAACCCCCTCAATCAATACCTGCCATGGTGACAAAAAATCTGCTGGGCCAGAATGGCCCGGCAGCAGTTGAGATGCTGCAGTCCGCAGCTGAGCCCTCACAGGCTCCATCACCCATAAGTCACTAGCCATGAGCATCTCAAGGTCTCCACGAACAACTGTAGCCTTCCAACAGTTTTGCTGATTCCACTAGGGGAGCACCTTGTAGGTGTAGTACAGTTAGGAAAACTTCTTATAAGAAAGGCACCATGGATTGACACTTGGGTGAGAAATGAATGGAAGCCAATAATCGTGTTGGGAATTAAATGCATCGCCTTTATCACGTTTGGCGCTTTGCTCTGCAGTTTGCTTTCAAATCAGCATCTTAGTCTGCATTGTCAGTGGGTCATTGATATAGAAGCTGGCTGAATGGTTTCAATGTTCCTTAATGCAGAATTGTGGGTATGGTGAAGGATGTAACGTAGACTATTAATGCAGAAGCGCTCAGTGTAAGGTTTGAGGGCGGGGGATTGAGAAGATCAATTAGCTCACCTCTCACATCTCTTGCAGCAAGGCGTTAAGGTGGCCCTCCTTCTTCTGCTGCTTCCTTGCCTTTCACTGGTCTTCCTCATCTGATGAGGACTGCTGCTGCTGCTGTGCCTTCTCCAAATGTAGGCCTCCCTGTATGATGAGGTTGTGCAGTATGCAGCACACCACCAGGATCATAGAATCATAGACGTTTACAACATGGAAACAGGCCCTTCGGCCCAACATGTCCATGTCGCCCAGTTTATACCACTAAGCTAGTCCCAATTGCCTGCACTTGGCCCATATCCCTCTATACCCATCTTACCCATGTAACTGTCCAAATGCTTTTTAAAAGACAAAATTGTACCCGCCTCTACTACTGCCTCTGGCAGCTCGTTCCAGACACTCACCACCCTTTGAGTGAAAAAATTGCCCCTCTGGACCCTTTTGTATCTCTCCCCTCTCACCTTAAATCTATGTCCCCTCGTTATAGACTCCCCTACCTTTGGGAAAAGATTTTGACTATCCACCTTATCTATGCCCCTCATTATTTTATAGACTTGTATAAGATCACCCCTCAACCTCCTACTCTCCAGGGAAAAAAGTCCCAGTCTGTCTAACCTCTCCCTATAAGTCAAACCATCAAGTCCTGGCAGCATCCTAGTAAATCTTTTCTGCACTCTTTCTAGTTTAATAATATCCTTTCTATAATAGGGTGACCAGAACTGTACACAGTATTCCAAGTGTGGCCTAACTAATGTCTTGTACAACTTCAACAAGACATCCCAACTCCTGTATTCAATGTTCTGACCAATGAAACCAAGCAAGCTGAATGCCTTCTTCACCACCCTATCCACCTGTGACTCCACTTTCAAGGAGCTATGAACCTGTACTCCTAGATCTCTTTGTTCTATAACTCTCCCCAACGCCCTACCATTAACGGAGTAGGTCCTGGCCCGATTCGATCTCCCAAAATGCATCACCTCACATTTATCTAAATTAAACTCGATCTGCCATTCATCGGCCCACTGGCCCAATTTATCAAGATCCCGTTGCAATCCTAGATAACCTTCTTCACTGTCCACGATGCCACCAATCTTGGTGTCATCTGCAAACTTACTAACCATGCCTCCTAAATTCTCATCCAAATCATTAATATAAATAACAAATAACAGCGGACTCAGCACCGATCCCTGAGGCACACCGCTGGTCACAGGCCTCCAATTTGAAAAACAACCCTCTACACCCACCCTCTGTCTTCTGTCGTCAAGCCAATGTTGTATCCAATTGGCTACCTCACCTTGGATCCCGTGAGATTTAACCTTATGTAACAACCTACCATGCGGTACCTTGTCAAAGGCTTTGCTAAAGTCCATGTAGACCACGTCTACTGCACAGCCCTCATCTATCTTCTTGGTTACCCCTTCAAAAAACTCAATCAAATTCGTGAGACATGATTTTCCTCTCACAAAACCATGCTGACTGTTCCTAATCAGTCCCTGCCTCTCCAAATGCCCGTAGATCCTGTCTCTCAGAATACCCTCTAACAACTTACCCACTACAGATGTCAGGCTCACCGGTCTGTAGTTCCCAGGCTTTTCCCTGCCGCCCTTCTTAAACAAAGGCACAACATTTGCTACCCTCCAATCTTCAGGCACCTCACCTGTAGCGGTGGATGATTCAAATATCTCTGCTAGGGGACCCGCAATTTCCTCCCTAACCTCCCATAACGTCCTGGGATACATTTCATCAGGTCCCGGAGATTTATCTACCTTGATGCGCGTTATGACTTCCACACCTCCCTCTCTGCAATATGTACACTCCTCAAGACATCACTATTTATTTCCCCAAGTTCCCTAACATCCATGCCTTTCTCAACCGTAAATACCGATGCGAAATATTCATTTAGGATCTCACCCATCTCTTGTGGTTCCGTACATAGATGACCTTGTTGATCCTTCAGAGGCCCTACTTTCTCCCTAGTTACTCTTTTGCCCTTTATGTATTTGTAGAAGCTCTTTGGATTCACCTTTGCCTTATCTGCCAAAGCAATCTCATGTCCCCTTTTTGCCCTCCTGATTTCTCTCTTAACTCTACTCCGGCAATCTCTGTACTCTAGGAGACCCTTTCTTGAGCGTATTGTAGGGAGCCCACAGAACTGTCGAGACCTAAATTGGGGGATGAGAGGGCGGACATATGAGGAGAGGTTGAGTAGATTGGGACTCTACTCATTGGAGTTCAGAAGAACGAGAGGCGATCTTATTGAAACATATAAGATTGTGAAGGGGCTTGATCGGGTGGATGCGGTAAGGATGTTCCCAAGGATGGGTGAAACTAGAACTAGGGGGCATAATCTTAGAATAAGGGGCTGCTCTTTCAAAACTGAGATGAGGAGAAACTTCTTCACTCAGAGGGTAGTAGATCTGTGGAATTTGCTGCCCCAGGAAGCTGTGGAAGCTACATCATTGAATAAATTTAGAACAGAAATAGACAGTTTCCTAGAAGTAAAGGGAATTAGGGGTTAAGGGGAGCGGGCAGGAAATTGGACATGAATTTAGATTTGAGGTTAGGATCAGATCAGCCATGATCTTATTGAATGGCGGAGCAGGCTCGAGGGGCCGATTGGCCTACTCCTGCTCCTATTTCTTATGTTCTTATGTTTAAACCTCTTCTTCAGCAGCCCTATGATGTGCTCAATAAATATTCTAGTGGTCGCCTGGCTTTGATTATCCATGTATGTCCAGGTATGGTGGGATTGCAGAGATGTGTCATGAGTCACTTCTGTGGGGGGTATCTCTTGTCCCCTGGCAGCCATCATGCCACATTCCTGGAAGGATCAAGTATTGGGAGCATAGTAGGCTGTCGCAGAATAAATGCACCGTGACAGCTGTCTGGTTACCTTGCAGAAACTTGCATGATCCTGTTTCTGTGATCGGACACTACGTGGACATTAATGGAGAGGTAGCCTTTTCTGTTCACGAATGCTGCTGGCGAATGTTTTGGAGCCCTGATGGCAACATTTGTGTCGCCAATGACCCCCTGGTCAGGAGGGAAGCCAGCCACTGCTGCAAATCCTCGTGTTGACTGTTGAGGTCAATGGGGAGGGTGATGTACTGGTTAGCCCTGGTGAACAGGGCATCAGTGACCTGCTTGATGCAACTGTGTACTGCAGACTGGGAGATGCGGCTGATGTCTCCTGTAGCAGACTGGAAGGAGCCAGTGGCAAAGAAGTTAAAGGCTGTGGTGACTTTGACAACCACTTGCATTCATATGATCAACAAAATCTCAGGGCTTCCCAAAATGCTTCACTAACCAAAGGATAACTTGAGGGTTGTCACTGTTGTTACGTAGGCAAATACAGCAGCCAATTTGTGCAAAGCAAGCTCCCACAAACAGCAGATCAATGAAAGACCAGTCAATCTGTTTTTAGTGCTACTGGTTGAGAGAAGAATGTTGGCCAGGGCACTGGAAGAACTCCCCTACTCCTTTCTTGAAATAGTACCATGGGATCTTTGGGCTCAATTTTGAAATGGTGGTAGGTTGGCAGCCGAGGGGTAGGGGGGGGGGGGTGAAGGTCCGTGCGGCAAACCCAAATAAAAAAACCTTACCTTATCCGACGCGATCGCGATGTAATTGATGGTGATTAAAGTTTCACACCCAGCAGCCAGTCTGATTGACAGGCTGGCTACCGACAGGAACTGTAACGGCGAGGAACGGGGCAGGGGAGATCGGGGGGTAGGGGAGACATTGGAGAGGGACATTGGGGGGGTGGAGAGAGAGATCGGAGAGGAAGACATCGGGGGCTGAGAGGGACATCGGAGAGGGAGACATCGAGGGGAGAGGGGGACATCAGAGAGGGGGACATCGGACATTGGAGCAGGGGGGTGCAGGTGACATTAGTGTAAAGGTAGGTTTATTTTGTTTTTTTAACTTTGTGCAATGGTTTTTTATTTAATTCATTTACTTTATTTTTGCCTGATCAGGTGTGAATCAGAAGCCGTGGGAAAGCTGCCCAGGTAAGTTTAAAATTGTTTTAACTATATACTATGTCAGAAATAAAGTACCTTAAGTATCTCAATGAGGTACATTTGGTTCTTTAACTATCATCCCACCGGCTTTAATTGCCAGTAGGACTTCCGCATTCGGGAAGCACGCGCGCACACAGGCGCGTCGATGGGAAACCCGGAAGTCGGCGGGTTGGGGCCGGCTTCCTCACCCGCTCGGGATTTACCTGATTTTCGCAGCCCCCCCGCCTCCAACGCACGCACAATTTGATTTGAAAATCGGAGCCTTTGTGTCCATTTGAGCAGGCAGACAGGCCCTCAGTTTAGTGTGTCATCTGAAAAACATAACCTGTAGATCTCCCCCATACTGCACTGAAGTGACAACCTCCATTGTGGCTTAAACCCACAACCTTCTGACTCAAAGGAAAGAGTGATACCAACAGGGCCAAGGTGACATATTTAACTTTGGAAATGCTCAGCTTACCCGTAAACCGAAGCTGCTCCTATTAGGCTAACACTAACACTTGCAGCAGATTTCCAAAGTCTGCATCTTACAAACAATCAAACCCAAAATAACATCAATGCCAAATCTACATCTATAAAGCCTCTTCGTCTGCTGCTATCATCTGACTAACCAGATACCTACAGTTTTTAATGCTAATTCTGATACAACATACTTGCACTGAAAACACGTGTATTGGCTTATGAATGCTTAATGCATGCATCTGAAATTCCTCTCACCACTATTTTCAAATAAATGGGTAAATACCATAGGAGACAGAAAAATTTAAGATGAACATTTGTATGCCAGAATCCTAGAAAAGAAAGAACAATCTTGCATTTCTATAGCACCTTTCACATCCTCAGGAAGTCCTAAAGTGCTTTATCCCAAATAGTTTATCTTTGAAGTGTACTCACTGTTGCTTTGTAGGCTAACACAGCTGCCGATTTGTGCATAACAAGGCGCCACAAAAAACAATGAGATAATTAACTAGATAATCTGTTTTAATGATGTTGGTTTGAGAGATAAACATTAGCCAGGACACAAGGAGAACTCCTATATTCTTCTTTGAATAGTGTCATGGGCTCTTTTACAGCCACCTGAGGGGGCAGATAGGGCCTGGGTTTAACATCTCATCTGAAAGACAGCACCTGCGATAGTGCAGCAATCCCTCAGTGCTGCACTGATGTATCAGTGTGGAATATGTGCTCAAGTCTGGAGTGGGGCTTGAACCCATGATCTTCTGACTAAGAGGGGAGAATGCTACCACTTTGGGATCAGCAAACTAATCATGCTTCAAATTTCTGTTTTCCATTCAAGCTGAGTTGCAGACTCCAACCAAGAAAATGTCCTTAACTAAATCATGGAGCTTTTATTTCCTCGGTTCACGTTTTCATTAGAGCCCTCAGGGGCACCATGTGCTCCAATTCAAACAGGCTGGGCCGATTAAAGCATTCATTTTGGACTGGCGTCAAGTTTTCAATCGATACTATACAAAACATACACACAAAACAAAGTCATTTTGAATTTACCCTATAAAAAGGTGCTGATGAAATGTGTTATAATACCTGGCATGAATCCACATCTTAAGTTTACATCGTTTCAGCTAGGAAAATGCAGCAGATTACAATTACTTTGTGTCTCATTATTTAACCTCCTGCCAAAACTTTTTCATTTGAAAATTGGAAGCAATGCTTTGAAATGTGGTTGATTTCTGTGTCTCACAGGCTTGTGTGTTGACTATTCCAATGATTTTTATCCCTGGAAGTTTAACACTCATCACTGGTCTGTGCCCTGCAGAAATCCTAGTAAAAGCACCATATAAAAAGGAAAGCTCCTGCAACATGCCAATTTTCTTTTAAAACCTGTAACCAGTTCGATAAAAATAAGAAAAAATGGCTGCTTAAGGTTTAAGATTTCAATTCTCCTTGTAATTAATTTTTTTCTCCTGAATTTTCTCCATCAAGCTTCATTTAACACTTCATTCATTAGCCTGAAGGTTGTTCCTGGTTGCAGAACAGTACAAGTAAGCATTTTGAAATGGGTTTTATTAAAACAGGCAACTTTTGCAAATTAGTTCATTGTTTTATTTATTTAGTTGTTGATTATTAAACATAGAAACATAGAAAATAGGAGCAAGAGTAGGCCATTCAGCCCTTCACGCTTGCTCTGCCATTCAAAATGATCATGGCTGATCGTCTAACTCCGTACCCTGTTCCCGCTTTTTCCTCATATCCCTTGATCCCTTTAGCATTAAGAAATATATCTATCTCCTTCTTGAATACATCTAATGACTTGGCCTCCACTGCCTTCTGTGGTAAAGAATTCCACAGGTTCACCACCCTCTGAGTGAAGAAATTTCTCCTCATCTCACTTCGAAATGGCATACCCCGTATCCTGAGACTGTGACCCCTGGTTCTGGACTCCCCAGCCATCGGGAACATCCTCCCTGCATCTAGTCTGTCTAGTCCTGTTAGAATTTTATATGTTTTGATGAAATCACCTCTCATTCTTCTAAACTCTAGTGAATATAGGCCTAGTCGACCCAATCTCTCCTCATATGTCAGTCCTGCCATCCCAGGAATCAGTCTGGTAAACCTTCGTTGCACTCCCTCCATGGCAAGGACATCCTTCCTCAGATAAAGAGACCAAAACTGCACACAATACGCCAAATGTGGTCTCACCAAGGTCCTGTACAACTGCAGTAAAACATCCCTGCTCCTATACTCAAATCCTCTTGCAATGAACACCAATATACCATTCGCCTTCCTAACTGCTTGCTGCGCCTGAATGCTCGCTTTCAGCGACTGGTGTACAATGACACCCAGGTCTTGTTGCACCTCCCCTTTTCCCAATCTATCACCATTCAGATAATAATCTGTCTTTCTGTTTTTACAACCAAAGTGGATAACCTCACATTTATCCACGTTATACAGCATCTGCCATGTTCTTGCCCACTCACCCAACTTGTCTAAATCACATTGGAGCCTCTTCGCATCCTCCTCACAGCTCACATTCCACCCCAGCTTTGTGTCGTCTGCAAACTTGGAAATGTTACATTCAGTTCCCTCATCCAAATCATTGATATATATTGTGAATAACTGGGGCCCAAGCACTGATCCCTGCAGTACCCCACTAGTCACTGTCTGCCACCCAGAAAAAGAGCCGTTTATTCCTACTCTCTGTTTCCTGTCTGTCAACCAATTCTCAATCCATGCCAGTATATTCCCCCCAATCCCATGTGCTGTAATTTTGCACACTAACCTCTTGTGTGGGACTTTATCAAAAGCCTTCTGAAAATCCAAGTACACCACATCCACTGGTTCTCCCCTATCTATTCTACTAGTTACCTCCTCAAAAAACTCCAGTAGATTTGTTAAGAATGATTTCCCTTTCATAAACCCATGCTGACTTTGTCCAATCCCATTAATGCCTTCCAAGTGTTCTGTTATCACTTCCTTTATAATAGACTCGAGCATTTTCCCCACTACTGATTCTCTAGGAGTCGGTTATCCAATGTATGCTCCTGGCAAGAAGCAGTGCCTATCACTAAATTGTGGGACTGCTGCCCATGATTTTCAGTCTATTGGATGGGTAATCATGGACAGCCGCTCACACTTCCCCGATAGGCTTAACCGACAGGCAAGGCTCCCTGCCATATTCTACATTTGTAATATTGGCCCTTTAGAGTTTTATTATGTGTATAAGACTGATCCTTTCTAATTCCTGAATTGTCAGTTCTCTTGTGCTTGCTAAATTGTCTTCCTTGTTGAAATTTAATTTATTTTGACCTCCGTTAAAGGAACTGGAAGAATTATAAAGCAAATTACCTCGATCCAATCTGCAACTGGAAGTTTACATGGAATGCACTGACTCTGGATTTTTACCAATACAAACGTATTTGAATTCACCATAGCTTGTAGCTGGTAATGCAAGGTACTTAATTTTACGTATGGATTTAGGGTCACCAAGGTCCTGAAAAGACTAATTATTGCATTTTATTATTAAAAGATTTTTAGATTATTATATTTTAATACAGATTTGAATTAATTAACTAATCATGATAAATAAATAAGGTTATAAAATAGTATATCTCCTATGTCCCTGCTCCACATCGCAACCTCCAGAGAGGAGAGCAGAGCACTGTGAAAGAAAGTATTTGTATTGAGAGAGCAACTTTCATGACCTCAGGATGTCCCAAGGTGCTTCACAGTCAATTCATTATTTTGAAGTGTAGTCATTATTGTTATGCAAATACAGCAATGTATTTGCACACAGCAAGTTCCCAAAAACAGCAATGAGAAAAGTCATTGGTTGATCTGTTTTGGTGGTATTGGCTGAGGGATTAATGTTAACTAGGGCACAGAAAGACTTGGTCTTCTTTGCATAGCTCCACAGTTTTACCTCCCACTAAATAGGACCTCGGTTTAACTTTTCATCCAAAAGGCAGCACCCCCTCAGCAGTGCACTGAAGTGTCAGCCTGGATTATGTGCTCAAGACCTGGAGTGGTGTTTGAACCTAAATCTATCTGACTTAGAGGTGAGAGTCCTACAAGCTGAGCCAAGAATTTGTGAAAGGTTAATTTGCTTATTGGACTGCAGATTTATCCAATGGAACAGCTCTGCCAAGATGTCAGCCCAAGCTCACTGGTAGCACTCTTGCTTCTGAGTCAGAAGTTCAAACTTATCTCCAGACACTTGAGCATGTAATCTAGGCTGATATTTCTGTGCATTACTGGGGGAGTGCTGCACAGTTGGAGGTGGCATCTTTTGGACAAGACGATAAACTGAGGCCCTGTCTTCCCTTTCAGGTAAATGTAAAAGATTCCATGGTATTGTTCGAAGAACAGCAGGGGAATTCTTCCCAGTGTCCTGGCCAATATTTATCCCTCAACCAACACCTAAAACAGTTCATCTGGTCATTTGTTTCAGTGTTGTTTGTGGGACCTTGCTTTGCACAAATTGGCTGCCATATTTCCCTACATTATAACAGTGTCTACACTTCAAAAGTACTTCATTGGCAATTAAGCGCTTTGGGATGTCCTGTGGTTGTGAAAGGTGCTATATAAATGAAAGTGCCTTCTTCCTTTTACCTTGCATTGGTATCTAGTGCAACAGTCTTTCTTGCTGCGTTGGCTTATTTCTCTTTTACTGTCCTGCTCTGCCATGGCTTTAGTATTCGGTTGTTCTTTCTCCATGCTGACTAAGGTGAAATAATGCAGCATGTGAGAATTATCTGTGAGATGATGGATATCTGCACTGTAAAGCAGTCCCTGATCTGCCAAGACATCTGAGTCCAGAAATCGTATGATCCTGGAACCACAATTCCTAGGTAATTCCGGCATTGGGGGAGGGGTTTGTAAAACGGCAGAACCCAGATCAGCCAGGGTTTTGCCTCATTCACATAAAGCCAGTAAATTACAATTGGGTGGGGGAGGGAGTGGACACTTATGTTTACCTCACCTACATTCAGCCAGCATTTTAGGGTGCTCCTGGGCTACCATCAGTTGCGGCCCGAAGGACCCAGCAGGACCTACGGCTGCTAAGAACAGGTGTAAGTGCAGTTGTAGGCCACAAGTGGGCCCTGCCAACAAGGAATCAAATGGAAATCAATACCAGAGGGACCAATTACTATTCAATTGAGGGCCTGCCCACATTGGAGCTATTTAAAAAGCCTTTTATTCTTATGTATTTTTTGGCCTGACAGACCTTTTGCGCACACCATTGATTTTCCAATGGGCCAGTGAGGTTGTTGTTGTTTTCATATCTTCACATTCGTTTCACACATTGTCTTGGAAAATAGCATGAAGTAGAGGAAGGATTCTCAGACTGATTAACAGTCTGACATGAACGCTCCTTCCTTAGCTGTAACCATTTTTATGCCAGCCAATAGGACAGCTAGTCCTATACAGTGGGAGGGTTTTATGGGCTCCCAGAACCTATATGATGAAGCGGGGGGGCACCTACACCCACCAGATGCCAGTATCCCACTGGATATCAACCCAGAATTCAGAGCTGAAGCTCCGGTCTACACTCGCCAGGACTGTCAGGAGTGGGGTTTGAACTCACCTTCTGACTCAGAGGCAGAAAAGCTACCAATAAGCCTAAGGCTCACTCCAGCCAGTGGAGTAGCAATCCGTTTTATGCCTGCCCTTATTATTAAAATGGCTCTGTCCCCAGGATTTGGATGGGCATCACTGCCAGCTGAAAGTGGTGGGTGGAAGTCCCACTCTACCGCACTCCCTGTGGTGGGATTTTACAATCTGAGGAGCTTCTATCATCATTCAGCCATGGCTATAGACTGTGCTCTTGGTCTTCCAGGAGCCATCTTTCCACTTTCCTATCTCCTTCAAATAACATTTGCACAGATGATTAGCTTAAAATGAAGGCAGAGCACCCGCTGAAGCCAGTATTCATCTTAATTATTCAGTGCTGGTGGTCACAAATCAGATGCACACTGATGGAATAAAAGCCCTTACAGTTCTTTTAGGGCAAGCGTTGTACAGAGGAGCCCAACTGGCAACATGTGAGCAATCAGCGGCTCTTTCCTTACTTTTGGGAAGCTAACAGACATGTGGAAGTGTGCTACCCTATCGTGCTAGTGCTGCTGGTCAGTAGAAAAAGTAATGAAGTTGTTGGCCCTGCTGAATAATGAATCGGTGCCCTCTTTGATACATCTATGGGCAGCAAACTAGCCAACACTGCATACATCATGGAAGGAATTTTACACGTCAAAATTCAAGGCCATGGTGGCTTTCACAGCTACCAACAGGACCATACAGGCCTTTTATTGTGTCTGGAGGTCTTCCGTGAGGAAATGGCAGAGCTCTGTCATTGCCTCCCTGAGTAGCCTCTTCAGGCACAGATCCTGACTCATTCCCATGTAGCTTTGCCTAGCATGGCAGACCCGATATGCTGGATAGCAATGGTACCTCACTGTGTGCCACCTTAAATGCAATCATTTCTGCTCTTGCTTGAATTACAGTACAAATAAACATTGAATATAATATTCAATGAAGTCAAAGAACCGTGTGTTGGATCTCCGTTCTGCACCAGTACATCAAAACTGTCTCTGATACAATGCCGGTTTGAAATGAAGGTTAGGACTGCATTGCACATAGAAAGTGAGACCCTTGGAAAATAGCTCAATTTGGTTTTCCACACCAATTAGCAAGGCATTAATAAACTCACCAAGCCCAATATGTGTCTCCAGCAAGAGAGTGCAGACAAGCCACTTCCTCCCAACAGTAAGTTAGAATCATGTGAGTACAGGGGGTCAAATGCCTGTTGATCTACGCTCCCAAAATAATAACAAACCTCTCCTGAAATTCTCAAAGTTAATTACACAGATTTTCAAGCACCCTAGAATTGAATGAATAAATGAAACAGAACATTTCTGATAATCACAAATCATAAATGTGTAGTGGAAATTGTTCCAGTTGAAATGAGTTTGGTGATTTCCCCATTATCTCCTGTCCTAGCATTGCTCTGCATGGCTTATAAGATGCCAGTGAGACTGGAATTAAGCAGCATTATAACTCCTGCCCTCTCTGGGGACTACAGCTCAGAAGCATTGCAAATAACATGGAGCTACTTTACTTAGTGTGAAATTATCTTACTAAAGGAATACAGCTCCTGAAAACGTTTTGGTGCTTTGACAACTTACTAGTTTTGGTTTCTATGTAAAGGAAAGATCATCAGCACATGAAACACACAGGAATGATCACCCTGCAGCTGAATATTCTTTATTAGAATCCACATGACACTGACTGGCAGCTTTCATTAGCTTTTGGCCAGTTAATTACCTGGGGCGAAGATTTTCTCTAGGCACTAGCTGCAGTGAAATCGAAAACATGTTAATGAAGAACGACCTTAATTTTTTTCTACTTTTGGTTCACAGATGATATCTTCTGTCTGCTTTTTATTTTTGGTCGGCTAGATTCTTATCAGCTGCCGAAATCCATCATTATGCTTAACACACTTCAAATTACTGGGAAATCCACATTGCACTAAGTTTCAGATGGCTCAATAAGGAATGCACAAGCTCTCCCTATTTGACATATCCTACTTACTTAACCCCAGATAATTTAGGCGCAAGTTAGCAACAGCGCAGGCTTAAGGACCCTCACAAGTGGGTACTGAGTTGCTGTTCGAATTTAACCAGCTGAAATTACATTGGTAAGTTACCTGCTTCTTGTCTAGCAAGTTGGGTATTAATTTGCAGCATCATGTAGAATCATAGAATGGTTACAGCACAGAAGGAAGCCATTCGGCCCATCAAGCCTGTGCCGGCTCTTTGTAAGAGCAATCCAGTTGGTCCCATTGCCCCGCTCTTTCCCTGTCGCCCTGCAAATTTTTTTCCCTTCAAGCATTTATCCAATTCCTTTTTGAAAGTCACGATTAAATCTGCTTCCACCACTCTTTCAGGCAGCTCATTCCAGATCATAACTATTCGTTGCATTAAAAAGTTTTTCCGCATGTCGCCTTTGGTTCTTTTGCCAATCACCTTAAATCCTCTGGTTCTCGACCCTTCCACCAATGGGAACAGTGTCTCTTTATTTACTTCATCTAAACCCTTCACGATTTTGAAAAGTTCTATCAAATCTCCTCTCAACCTTCTCTCCTCTAAGGAGAACAACCCCAGCTTCTCCAGTCTATCCACGCAACTAAAGTTCCTCATCCCTGGAACCATTCTAGTAAATCTTTTCTGTACCCTCTCTAAGGCTTTCACATCCTTCCTAAAGTGCGGTGCCCAGAATTGGACACAATACTCCAGTTGTGGCCGAACCAGTGTTTTATAAACGTTTAACATAACTTCCTTGTTTTTGTACTCTATGCCTCTATTTATAAATTGTAAACAATTTTACAACACCAAGTTATAGTCCAGCAATTTTATTTTAAATTCACAAGCTTTCGGAGATTTTCTCCTTCCTCAGGCAAA
Organism: Heptranchias perlo; assembly: GCF_035084215.1. NCBI lineage: Eukaryota > Metazoa > Chordata > Chondrichthyes > Hexanchiformes > Hexanchidae > Heptranchias > Heptranchias perlo. The sequence goes on along the minus strand of NC_090330.1, from coordinate 75,190,405 downwards.
TGTTTCAAGATCTCCTTGAAGCCTACGCATTTATACATATTGAACAATAAAACATGGTGTTTACAGACTGCCCCTGCAACTGCCCGTTGCCAAGGCAATCACCGTGTTCAGACAGAGAGGTGTTACCTGCAGAACCTCCGAATACACATTCAACAAAAAAACAAACAGGGAAAAAAAACAGAGAAAAGAAAAACACAGAGAGAGGCAGAAACATCCGGAAGGCAGAGAGAGCCAGCAAATGACCCATTATATTAAAAACAGATAACATTTGTTCGCTGGTGGGGTAACGTGTAGCGTGACATGAACCCAAGATCCCGGTTGAGGCCGTCCTCATGGGTGCGGAACTTGGCTATCAATTTCTGCTCGACAATTTTGCGTTGTCGTGTGTCTCGAAGGCCGCCTTGGAGTACGCTTACCCGAAGGTCGGTGGATGAATGTCCATGACTGCTGAAGTGTTCCCCGACTGGGAGGGAACCCTCCTGTTTGGCGATTGTTGCGCGGTGTCCGTTCATCCGTTGTCGCAGCGTCTGCATGGTCTCGCCAATGTACCATGCTCTGGGGCATCCTTTCCTGCAACGTATGAGGTAGACAACGTTGGCTGAGTCACAGGAGTATGAACCATGCACCTGGTGGGTGGTGTCATCTCGTGTGATGGTGGTATCTGTGTCGATGATCTGGCATGTCTTGCAGAGGTTACCGTGGCAGGGTTGTGTGGCGTCGTGGACGCTGTTCTCTTGAAAGCTAGGTAGTTTGCTGCGAACGATGGTCTGTTTGAGGTTGGGTGGCTGTTTAAAGGCGAGTAGTGGAGGTGTGGGGATGGCCATAGCGAGGTGTTTGTCCTCATTGATGACATGTTGAAGGCTGCGGAGAACATGGCGTAGTTTCTCCGCTCCGGGGAAGTACTGGACGACAAAGGGTACTCTGTTGGTTGCGTCCCGTGTTAGTCTCCTGAGGAGGTCTATGCGATTTTTTGCTGTGGCCCGTCGGAACTGTCGATCGATGAGTCGAGCGTCATATCCCGTTCTTACTAGGGCGTCTTTCAGCGTCTGTAGGTGTCCATCGCGTTCCTCCTCGTCTGAGCAGACCCTGTGTATTCGCAGGGCCTGTCCATAGGGGATGGCCTCTTTGACGTGGTTAGGGTGGAAGCTGGAAAAGTGGAGCATCGTGAGGTTGTCCGTGGGCTTGCGGTAGAGTGAGGTGCTGAGGTGCCCGTCTTTGATGGAGATTCGTGTGTCCAAGAAAGAAACTGATTCTGAGGAGTAGTCCATGGTGAGCTTGATGGTGGGATGGAACTTGTTGATGTTATCGTGTAGTCTCTTTAGTGATTCCTTGCCGTGGGTCCATAGAAAGAAAATGTCGTCGATGTATCTGGTGTATAGTGTTGGTTGGAGGTCTTGTGCAGTGAAGAAGTCCTGCTCGAACTTGTGCATGAAAATGTTGGCGTATTGGGGTGCGAATTTGGTCCCCATGGCTGTTCCGTGTGTTTGGGTAAAGAACTGGTTATCGAAGGTGAAGACATTGTGATCCAGGATGAAGCGGATGAGTTGTAGGATGGCTTCCGGAGATTGGCTGTTGTTGGTGTTGAGTATTGATGCTGTCGCAGCGATGCCGTCATCGTGGGGGATACTGGTGTATAGTGCCGAGACGTCCATCGTGGTGAGAAGTGTTCCTGGTTCAACTGGTCCGTGGGTACTGAGTTTTTGTAGGAAGTCTGTAGTGTCACGACAGAAGCTGGGGGTTCCCTGTACGATGGGTTTCAGGATGCCCTCGATGTATCCAGAGAGGTTCTCACACAGGGTTCCGTTGCCTGATACGATGGGACGTCCGGGTGTGTTGGCTTTGTGTATCTTTGGGAGGCAGTAGAAGTCTCCCACGCGGGGATTACGTGGGATGAGAATGCGTAGGATGCTTTGAAGGTCTGGATCGAAGGTCTTGATCAGTTTGTTGAGCTGGTGGGTGTGTTCTTTGGTCGGATCTGCGGGTAACCGTCTGTAGTGTTCCTGGTTGTCCAGTTGTCGGTATGCTTCTTTGCAATATTTATAAAGCCCAGGATCCTGTATGCCTGTTTAACCGCTTTCTCAACCTGTCCTGCCACCTTCAAAGATTTGTGCACATATACCCCCAGGTCTCTCTGTTCCCGCACCCTCTTCAGAATTGTACCATTTAGTTTCTATTTCCTCTCCTCGTTCTTCCTGCCAAAATGTATCACTTCGCACTTCTCTGCATTAAATTTCACCTGCCATGTGTCCACCCATTCCACCAGCCTGTCTATGTCCTCTCGAGGTCTGTTACTACTTGAAGTCTATTACTATCCTCCTCACTGTTTACTACACTTCCAAGTTTTGTGTCATCTGCAAATTTTGAAATTAAGCCCTGTACACCCAAGTCCAAATCATTAATATATATCAAAAAAAGCAGTGGTCCTAGTAGAGACCCCTGGGGAACACCACTGTATACCATCCTCCAGTCCGTAAAACAACAGTTCACCACTACTCTCTGTTTCTTGTCACTTAGCCAATTTCGTATCCATGCTGCCACTGCCCCTTTTATTCCATGGGCTTCAATTTTGCTGACAAGCCTATTATGTGGCACTTTAACAAACGCCTTTTGAAAGTCCATATACACAACATCAACTGCATTGCCCTCATCAACCCTCTGTTACCTCATCAAAAAACTGAATCAAGTTAGTTAAACACGATTTGCCTTTATCAAAACCATGCTGGCTTTCCTTTATTAATCCACACTTGGCCAAGTGACTATTAATTTTGTCCCTGTTCATTGTTTCTAAAAGCTTTCCCACCATCGAGGTTAAACTGACTGGCCTGTAGTTGCCGGGTTTACCCTTATACTCTTTTCTGAACATTTGTAATTCTCCAGTCCTCCGGCACCACCACCATATCTAAGGAGGATTAGATGATTATGGCCAACACCTCTGCAATTTCCACCCTTACTTCCCTCAGCATTTCCTAGGAAACATTCCATCCCCAGTCATAGAATCGTAGAATCATACAAATTTACGGCACAGAAGGAGGTCATTTGGCCTATCGTGTCTGTGCCAACTGAAAAAGAGCTATCATGCCTAATCCCACTTTCCAGCACTTGGTCCGTAGCCTTGTAGGTTACGGCACTTCAAGTGCATATCCAAGTACTTTTTAAATGTGATGAGGGTTTCTGCCTCTACCACCCTTTCAGGCAATGAGTTCCAGACCTCTACCTTCACCCCTCTGGGTGAAAAAAATTCTCCTCAGCTCTCCTCTAATCCTTCTACCAATCACTTTAAATCTATGCCCGGAAGATCAAGAAGTAGAATCAATATGGGTGGAAATTAGAAATAACAAGGGACAGAAAACATTGATGGGACTAGTTTATAGGCCCCCTAATAGTAACAATACTGTTGGACAGAGTATTAATCTTGAAATAATGGGAGCTTGTAACAAAGGAAATGAAGTCATCATGGAGGACTTTAATCTGCATATAGACTGGGCAAATCAAATTGGCAAAGATAGTTTGGAAGACGAGTTCGTGAAATGTATTGAAGACAGTTTCCTAGAGCATTACGTCATGGAACCAACCAGGGAACAGGCTATTTTAGATCTTGTATTATGTGATGAGATAGGGTTAATTAGTAATCTCACAGTAATAGAACCTCTGGGGAAGATTGATCATAATATGATAGAATTTCACTTTGAGTTTGAAAGAACTCACTTAAGTTAGAAACTAGAGTCTTAAACTTAAATAAAGCCAATTACATAAGCATGAGCGGCGAGTTGTCAAAGGTAGGTTGAGAAATTAAATTAAAGGGTTTGACAGTTGAAAAGCAATGGCAAATATTTAAAGAAATATTTCAATATTCTCAACAAGTATACATTCCATTGAGAAATAAAAACTCTGTGGGAAGAGTGATCCACCCGTGGCTAACTAAAGAAGTTAAAGAGAGTATTAGATTGAAAGAAGAGGCCTTTAATGTTGCCAAGAGGAGGAATAAGCCTGGGGATTGGGAGCGTTTTAGAAACCAACAAAGGACGACCAAAAAATTGATAAAAAGAGAGAAAATAGAATATGAAAGTAAACTAGCAAGAAATATAAAAATGGATTGTAAGAGCTTCTACAAGTATGTAGAAAGGAAGAGAGTAGCAAAAGTAAACGTTGGTCCCTTAGAGGCTGAGACAGGAGAAATTATAATGGGGAATCAGGAAATGGCAGATGCTGTAAACAAATATTTTGTATCTGTCTTCACAGTGGAAGACACAAAAAGCATACCAAAAACAGTGGGGAACCAAGGGGTAAATGAGAGAGAGGAACTTAAAACAATTAATATCACTAGAAAACAAGTTTTGGACAAACTAATGGGACTAAAAGTCAACAAATCCCCTGGACCTGATGGCCTACATCCTAGGATTCCAAAAGAGGTGGCTACAGAGATAGTGGATGTATTGGTTATGATCTTCCAAAATTCTCTAGAGTCTGGAATGGTCTCAGTGGATTGGAAGGTAGCAAATGTTACCCCGCTAATCAAGAAGGGAGGGAGAGAGAAAACAGGGAACTCCAGGCCAGTAAGCCTGACATCAATTGTCAGGAAAATGCTGGAATCCATTATTAAGAAAGTGGTAACAGGGCACATAGAACATCATAATATGATTAGGCAGAGTCAACATGGTTTTATGAAAGGGAAATCATGTTTGACATATTTATTAGAGTTTTTTGAGGATGTAACTAACAGGGTAGAGCAGGTAAAAGTGAACCAGTGGATGTCGTATATTTGGATTTTCAAAAGGCATCCGATAAGGTGGCACATAAAAGGTTGTTACACAAGGTAAGGGCTCATAGGGTTGGGGGGACCATATTAGCATGGATAGAGGATTGGCTAAAGGACAGAAAACAGAGAGTAGGAATCAACGGTTCATTCTCAGGTTGGCAGGCTGTAACTAGTGGTGCACTGCAAGGATCGGTGCTTGGGCCTTAGCTATTTACAATCTATGTTAATGACTTAGATGAAGGGACCGAGTGTAATGTATCCAAGTTTGCTGACGATACAAAGCTAGGTGGGAAAGTAAGCTGTTAGGAGGACACAAAGGCCCCGATTTTAGAATGGAGGTGGGATGGCAGCCGGGGGGGGGGGGGGGGGGGGCGGTGAATGGGCACGTGTGTAAGACGACACATCTGTGATGTTGCTTAATATTGCCTTCTGTTCTCTTATAGGCCCTTCAGCAACCACAGTAATGGCAGAGGGCGATCCCTCAGAGGACCTGCCGACCTCTGAGGATGCATCGTCACATCTTAGCGAGCCATCCACTAGCGCAGATACTCACAGCTCGATGGGTCCTAGCAGTGAGTTAGTTGGCTTGGCACCTGGTGACTCACCACACACGTGAGCATGAGCAGACACTGGTGGCCCGGGCTGCTGTGGAGAGTCCGCGTCGGTGGGAGCACTCCTCTCCAGGCTCTGCTCAGCTGGATGCAGATGCTGAACCCCGGGGGCCATCCTTTAAAAGGAGAATGATTGATGGAGAGCAGCACATTTGCAAGTTACTGGAACAGGTGCCATGCGTACTCTCCACAATAGCACAGAAGATGGAAGAGTCCAACTCCTGCATGAGTGGAATGATGGCACAGGTACAGAACAGAATCTCTGAGATAGTGTCGCAGGGATCTGAGCAACTGTCTGAGATAGTGTTGCATGTAACTGCGGGAATGTCTGTGATGGAGAGAAGGCTAGCCTCCATTGAGCTTTAAGCACTGCTCACAAATTAGTCCATTTAGGCCCTAACAACGGTCTTTTGGACTCAGAGTGAACAACATTCTGCCGCTTTAAACAGGCTGACACATACTTTCAAAGTGGCCTTCCAATGCATCACACATGTCCATCACACTGTTTTCTAGAAGGGTGGTAGGAGCGACGTTGATCTGGCCCAGGGGAGGGATGATGGAGAAAGGGGACATGGAAGTGGGGATGTCACTCAAAGCGCTCCCACATCTCACTCATTGCCCCCCTCTCAACCAGTACCCGCAATGCTGCCTCCTCTCCAGGTCCAGGTGAAGCAGTCTTTGGAGGGACTCTCCTGGGCTCCAAAACCCAGAGGGCGTAGGCCCAAAGCATCTAAGCAGTCAGGAAGGATATAGTTGCCTTGAAGGCGGTGCAACGAAGGTTCACTAGATTAAGGGATGAGAGGGTTGTCCTATGAAGAAAGGTTGACTAGAATGGGCCTATACTCTCTGGAGTTTCGAAGAATGAGAGGTAATCACATTGAAACATATAAGATTATGAGGGGGCTTGACAGGGTAGATGCTGAGAAATTGTTCTCCTGGCTAGAGAGGCTAGAACTAGGGGGCATAGTCACAGGATAAGGGGTCGGCCATTCAAGACTGAGATGAAAAGGAATTTTTTTCAACAGAGGGTTGTGAATCTTTGGAATTCTCTACCCCAGAGGGCTGTGGATGCTGCATCGTTGAATATATTCAAGGCTGAGATGGATAGATTTTTGGACTCTAGGGGAATCGGGGATCGGGCAGGAAAGTAGAATTGAGGTCGAAGATCAGCCATGATCTCACTGAATGGCAGAGCAGGTTTGAGGGGCCGTATGGCCTACTCCTGCTCCTATTTCTTATGCTCTTATGCCCCCTGGTTATTGACCTCTCTGCTAAGGGAAATAGGTCCTTCCTATCCACTCTATCTGGGCCCCTCATAATTTTATACACCTCAATTTAATCTCCCCTCAGCCTTATCTATCCCAAAGAAAACAACCCCAGCCTATTCAATCTTTCCTCATAGCTAAAATTCTCCAGTCCTGGCAACATCCTCATAAATCTCTTCTGTACTCTCTCTAGTGCAATCACATCTTTCCTGTAATGTGGTGACCAGAACTGTACACAGTCCTCAAGCTGTGGCCTAACTAGTGTTTTATACAGTTCTAGCATAACATCCCTGCTCTTATATTGTATGCCTCACCTAATAAAGGAAAGTATCCTGTATGCCTTCTTAACCATCTTCTCTACCTGTCCTGCTACCTTCAGGAATCTGTGGACATGCACTCCAAGGTCCCTCTGTTCCTCTACACCTCTCAGTATCCTCCCATTTATTGTGTATTCCCTTGCCTTGTTTGCCCTCCCCAAATGCATTACCTTACATTTCTCCAGATTGAATTCCATTTGCCACTTTTCTGCCCACCTGACCAGTCCATTGATATCTTCCTGCAGTCCACAGCATTCCTCCTCACTATCAATCACGCGACCAACATTCTTAATCATTCCCCCTACATTTAAGTCTAAATCATTAATATATACCACAAAAAGCAAGTGACCTAGTACCGAGACTTATGGAACCCTACTGGAAACAGCCTTCCATTCACAAAAACACCTGTTGATCATCACCCTTTGCTTCCTGCCACTGAGCCAATTTTAGATCCAACTTGACATTTTCCCTTGGCCTTTTACTTTTTTGACCAGTCTGCCATGTGGGATTATGTCAAAAGCCTTTCTAGAATCCATGTAGACTACATCAAACACGCTACCTTCATCGACCCTCCTTGTTACTTCCTCAAGAAATTCAATCAAGTTAGTCAGATGTGACCTTCCCTTAATAAATCCATGCTGACTGTCCTTAATTAATCTTTTTTTTTTTTATTCGTTCACGGGATGTGGGCATCGCTGGCAAGGCCGGCATTTATTGCCCATCCCTAATTGCCCTCGAGAAGGTGGTGGTGAGCCGCCTTCTTGAACCGCTGCAGTCCGTGTGGTGACGGTTCTCCCACAATGCTGTTAGGAAGGGAGTTCCAGGATTTTGACCCAGCGACAATGAAGGAACGGCGATATATTTCCAAGTCGGGATGGTGTGTGACTTGGAGGGGAACGTGCAGGTGGTGTTGTTCCCATGCGCCTGCTGCCCTTGTCCTTCTAGGTGGTAGAGGTCGCGGGTTTGGGAGGTGCTGTCGAAGAAGCTTTGGCGAGTTGCTGCAGTGCATCCTGTGGATGGTGCACACTGCAGCCACAGTGCGCCGGTGGTGAAGGGAGTGAATGTTTAGGGTGGTGGATGGGGTGCCAATCAAGCGGGCTGCTTTATCTTGGATGGTGTCGAGCTTCTTGAGTGTTGTTGGAGCTGCACTCATCCAGGCAAGTGGAGAGTATTCCATCACACTCCTGACTTGTGCCTTGTAGATAGTGGAAAGGCTTTGGGGAGTCAGGAGGTGAGTCACTCGCCGCAGAATACCCAGCCTCTGACCTGCTCTCGTAGCCACAGTATTTATATGGCTGGTCCAGTTCAGTTTCTGGTCAATGGTGACCCCCAGGATGTTGATGGTGAGGGATTCGGCGATGGTAATGCCGTTGAATGTCAAGGGGAGGTGGTTGGACTCTCTCTTGTTGGAGATGGTCATTGCCTGGCACTTATCTGGCGCGAATGTTACTTGCCACTTATGAGCCCAAGCCTGGATGTTGTCCAGGTCTTGCTGCATGCAGGCTCGGACTGCTTCATTATCTGAGGGGTTGCGAATGGAACTGAACACTGTGCAGTCATCAGCGAACATCCCCATTTCTGACCTTATGATGGAGGGAAGGTCATTGATGAAGCAGCTGAAGATGGTTGGGCCTTTCTAAATGATGATTAATACTGTCCCTCAGAATTGTTTCCAATAATTTGCTCACCACCGAGGTTAGGCCGACTGGCCTGTAATTACTCGGTCTATCCCTTTCTCCCTCTTAAACAATGGTACAATGTTAGCAGTCCTCCAGTCCTCCGGCACCACACCTGTAGCCAGGGAGGATTGGAAAATGATGGCCAGAGCCTCCGTTATTTCCTGCCTTGCTTCTCTTAACATCTGGGGATACATTTCATCCGGGCCTGTCAAGTGGGAAGAATCCCAATCCCCCTTCCCTTCTCCCCAGTGACAGGTCTACTTCGCCTGGTCCCATCAATGGATCAGGGTGCTGCAGACTTACCTGGCTGAGGTGTTGGGGTGCTGCTCCTGCCACAAAGGGTCATTTTGTTTCCAATCCTCATCAGCAGGCAGGTCGTCTTAGAGCCACCTCAATCCCAAACAATCCTGTTTGACTCCTTCCCAAACAGCGTAGCCATGAGCTGGTCATTAGCATTACTTGATTTTCTTGCCATCCGTACACTAAAGGGACAATTTTCTGAACGCGTGCACCCAGCGGGGAGCATCATTCCGCCTCTTCTCAGTAGCCGATATCAGGAAATTGCAGGTGCACATCCCACAATTTTTCATCCGTGCATCACCCCACAATTTTTCATCCGTGCATCACACTTGCGTTTTCCCTATATGTGTTGTAGGCGAGGGAGGCTCTTGGCTGGGAGCACGCATTTGGAAAACCAGCCCTGAACAGTTTCTTTATCTGTGAATGTTTTAGGGTTGATATTAACTTTCAGCAGCGGCAGAAAACGGGTGGTAGCAGATTGGCCGTCCGTTATACAGCTCACCCAATTTTCCTTTGCATTGACTTCAATGGAACAGGAAGTAGGACAGGGTGCCTAACGGGTGGCTGATCTGTTACCGCCCGTTTTCCGCCACTGCTGATAGTTAAAATCAGCCCTGTTATGTTTCTAATCTCCTGCCACAACAACTTGTAAAAATGCCAAAAGCATTACTGGTATACATTAGCATTTGAATACACCACCTCATGTTGAAGCAGATGATTTTCCAGCCATCTAAACCCCATTAATTTTCACCTTCACTGCATGGGCGAAATCTGGCGGAGCGGATCACCTATGGGTTATAGATCCTCCTTCGATCTTCATTTCCATTCATTTCTGCCCCCAGTGTATTTACTACAATCTTCTGTCCATTACTAAATGGAAAGTCTGGGGAATGCGCACCTGGAGTCTTGAGAAGCAGTCCTGGCAGTTGAAGCTCCCCACTGGGAGCAGTATTCTCTAAAATCAGCCCTCAGGTGTAAACATTTAGAAAGAACGGGTGTTACAAATTCGGGTCTGCGGTTGTTAGGTTCTCAGGGTCAGTCGCTCCGGTAAGCGGTCTAAGCGCTTTACGTTGATGGGAGTGGAATCACACCGCCAAATATCTACTTGTACAATAGCGGGACCAGGGAGTGCAACTGTGAAACTCCCTTACGATTGAATCTTAGGCATGTGTGTTCCTTTAATCTCCTGCTCCTATTTCCTATATTCTTATGTTCTTATGAAGGCGGACCGAGTTAACACTAAATGAGTCAAAGTTTGTTTTGAATGTCAGTTGCTTTATTCCACAGTAAAGTGAAACGTAAAAACAAAGAAAGAAGTTGCATTTATCTAGTGCATTTCAAGATCACAGGACGTACTTTTGAAGTGTAGTCACTGTTGTAATGTAGGAAACGTGGCAGCCAATTTGCACACTGTAACATCTCACAAACAGTAATGTGATAAAGATCAGATAATCTGTTTTACTGATGTTGGTTGAGGGATAAATATTGGCCAGGACACCAGGGAGAACTCCCTTGCTCTTCTTCGAAATAGTACCATGGGATCTTTTACGTCCACTGGAGACGGCAGATGGGGTCTCATCCGAAAGGCGGCACTTCCAACAGTGCAGCACTCCCTCAGTACTGCACTGAAGTGATAGCCTAAATTTTGTACTTAAGTCTCTGGAGTGGGACTTGAACCCACAACCTTCTGACTCGGAGGTGAGAGTGCTACTACTGAGCAACAGCTAACACCTATGTACAGAAGAATGAGTATGATCAGGAAGACTTTGTTCAATCTGTACAATTTATATTTGCTTATTGATACAAAATAATGAACCCACAACGCTACCCCCAGTCTGAATGGTTGTCATATATAACTTAAACAAAATAATATCTCTGCATCCTGTGCTATATCCCAGGCAAGAACCTTACTCCCTGCAGTCTCTTGTCCTTTTATAGCCTATTTGGAGCACTCTGCTACCTAACATCCTGTGCAATCCTGTTCTCAAAAGCAAGACTGCATTTTTGGTGTCTGTGTTTCTTGTTTTTAGAAACTGTTGTGTCAGCTTTTAGACAAAACTGACTATTCCCCAACACCCAAGGGCAATGTCCACAAACCTAACTTGCTGAGTTCAAATGAATAGGATTGTCACAGCAGCAATAAATGTGAGTGATCGCTGGAACGTCAAATGATTCTTCATTGTCTTCAGGATGCTGTTTTCAGATGCCCCGTCTGTATTTCAATACACACCAGCCAACCCAGCTGTCCCGTGAATTTAACTCCTTTAAAGCAAATTTTAACTTAAAACACATATTAATGTCATTCATATCTAGATGCATTCCATGGAAAAATAGCCAATGAATGCTGAAATATGATAAGAGGTTTGTGATTTCACCTCACCTGGCACACAGAGATAACCGGCCCAATATCATCAGGAGTTTACTACAGCAAAACTTATTTGAGCATCAATGTAACATAACACTGCCTTTTATAATCATCTTTTTAAAAAATTAAAATGTCTTATCCCTCCAGTATGATTCCCCCAGTGCAGGATTTGGGTAGTTGAAGTTTATTAATATATTTTCTTCTTATTCCCTCTGTAATTTACACCCATTTTGCAAAGTTCTTGGTGTAGAATTTCCACAAGGGTTCCTCAATACCCTGCCATCTTTGATGGAAAATCGGCAGAAACCCTGAGAATTGGATGGAAACGTGGGATTTCAGATGCTTGACTCTTTAATAAAACAAGGAAAGATTTTAAAATATATTAAATCAGGAACCATATAAACATAAAAAAGCTAATGCAATCAGAAGAATAATCACAAAGGAATATAATTACAATATTTTGAATGCAGCATTGATTAACACAGCTCTTATGTGGCCCCCATATGTTATTTTAGATCAAAAACATTCCGATTATAATGGAAAATACATTTGCTTCTCAGAAACTGCAATAAGAACCTACAGGCAACTTTCAGTCCAGATAATAAACTTTGAATTATACCAATCTGTGTAAATGGCATTTAAGATAAGTCTTGTTATCGTCAGGGGGAAAGGAACAGAAAGGTGCGATATTTCCACAATAAGGTTCACCGAAGGTACTCGTGCCTTTGCAGCAGTATGATCAACTGTATCAATGACATTTAAGGCATTTGTAAAGCAAGCTTTCAACTGAAAAATGAAAAGTTGATGGTACTAATTTGTTAAATACTTCAGCAGCTTGTTTAATTTCTAGCCCTAATTTTGCAAAGGTTCGCTGGTGGCATGGAGCCTCGTGGAAATGAACGTAGACTTAAACCCACAACCTTCTGACTCAGAGGTAAGAGTGCGACCACTGAGCCACAGCTAACACCTATATACAGAGGAATGAGTATGATCAGGATGACTTCGTTCAATCTGTACAATTTATATTTGCTTAATGATACAAAATAATGAACCACAACGCTACCCCCCAGTCTGAATGGTTGTCATATTTAACTTAAACAAAATAATATTACTGCATCCTGTACTATATCTAGCGCGCCTGATTGGCATTTCCTAACTGGTGATCAGTGCAACTCTCAGTTTAGTGAGAAATTTCATTTAATAACAATAATTTGCATTTATACAGCACCTTTAACGTGGAAAAACGTCCCAGAGCGCTTCACAGAAGGATAATCGGAAACAAAATTGGACTCTGAGCTAAAGAAGGAGATATTAGGAGTGGTGACCAAAAGCTTGGTCAAAAAGGTGGGTGTTAAGGAGGATCTGAAAGGAGGAGAGGAGAGATGGAAATGCAAAGAGGTTTATAAAGGGAATTCCAGAGTGTGAGGCCTAGCTGGATGAAGGCTCAGTCGCAAATGGAAGGGCAAAGGGAGGAGGGGATGCATGAGAGGCCGGAGGCAGAGAAACAGGAGTTAGGAGTTTCAGTGGAGGGGGTGGGGGGGCGATGGGGGTTAGGATTTGCAGAGCTGGAAGATGAGAATTTTAAATTTAAATAGATCCTGCACCAGATTCAGTGGTTTTCCTGCCACCTTCTTGCCCACATGAAGTGGGTACAACAGCGTGTGGATGTCCTGTGGAAGTAGGTTTCTTAAAGATGTGTATCATTTTTAATTGTTCGTTAGAACGTTAGAATTTTATTGTTTTATTATATTGTTTTATCTGTATTTTCTTTGCTGCATGGATCTTTGTTGCTGTTTAGGAACATAGGAACAGGTGTAGGCCATTCAGCCTCTTGAGCCTGTTCCGCCATTCAATGAGATCATGGCTGATCTGTATCCTAACTCCATCCATCTGCCTTGGTTCCATATCTTTTAATACCCTTGGCTAGCAAAAACCTATCAACCTCAGATTTAAAAATTATTAATTGAGCTAGCATCTACTGCTTTTTGTGGGAGAGTGTTTGACACTTCTACCACCCTTTGTCTGAAGAAGTGTTTCCTAACTTCACTCCTAAATGTCCTAGCTCTGATTTTAAGGTTATGTCGCCTTGTCCTAGACTCTCCCACCAGTGGAAAAAGTTTCTTTCTATTTACCTTATCAATTCCTTTCAAAATCCTAAAAATCTCAATCAAATCACTCCTTAACCTTTTGTATTCCATATATTATATGTATTATATATCATATTTCTGACTTGAGCTACTCTGCTCTTCCCAATCTATATGAAAATTAAAGTCTCCCATTAAAACAACTCTGCTTTTGCTACAAGCCTCTCTAATCTCTGAATTAATACATTCTGCCACTTCATAGCTGCTATCTGGAGGCCTGTAGACAACTCTCATTGCAGTTTTAAGTCCTCTCTCATTCCTCAATTCTAACCACAGAGTCTCCACTGATTGCTTTCCCTTACCTATATCCTCTCTTACTAATGTTGTGAAAGTATCTTTAATCAATAAGGCTATCCTTCCTCCTCCTCCAGTTTCCCTATTCTTTCTAAAGACCTTATTTAACTCCCAATCATGACCAGCTTGCAGCCATGTCTCAGTAATGTCCACCATGTCATACCCTCTAAGCTGCATTTGAGCCTCTAATTCGCTCAATTTATTTCTTATACTCCGTGCAATCATATATAAAACTATTATTTGGGCAAGAGATACTAACCTGTCCTTCTGCCCTGATGCTGGCTTTCTCACACCTGATTATTTTGCATTTCAAGAATTTTACTTCCACTATCCTTTTCATACAACCATCTTGCTTTCAACTGCTATTTCACATGCCACAACCAAAGAGGGTAGGATGAGGAAATCCTTTGGGGGTTCCAACGATGCTCCTGGATTTGAAAGGAAGAGCGGTTCTTGAGGGGACCAGAAATACTATGGGTGCTAAATTGGGCTGTGTTGCGCCCATTGTTTCGGCACTACACGGCCTCTCTGACATCCAAGATGGCGTCTTGAATGTGCATGCTTGTTTCCAGCGTGACGTGCACCGGACGCCATCTTGGTACAGGAGTTAGCGTAGGCGCAGATGAGGAACGCTGGTATCATGCAAAGTAGGGAGAAAATGGCTTCAATCAGTGTGCAACGCTGATTTAAAGTGATAGATACCATTTTGGGACTTAACGCTCAACTCAACAGTCTTAACCCCGACCATGTGAATGTGTCTTAGAGTGCCTGGAGGACCCCCTGCCAGCGCTATTTAAAGGGACCATGCAGGATTTACAGGGTAGTGGCTAGATTATTGCTTCTGGCTGCCGAGACATTTGTAACTGTTTTTGGAGGTCTCCTACACTTGAATATTGGGACTAGGGGACATAGCCTAATATTTAGAGCCAGGACGTGCAGGAGTGAAATTAGGAAATGCTTCTACGCGCAAAGGGTGGTAGAAGTTTGGAACGCTTTTCTCCAGGAGGCAGTTGATGCTAGCTCACTTGGGGTAATATCACATCATGTTACCTGCACCCAAAAACAGCCCTTATCCAATTTGTCCCACTTCATCTCACACATTATGTGCTCATCTATTCTTACTCATGGACCCACACTTACTGGCTCAGACAGTTCTTTTTGAGCATTTCAGAGACCACCAGTCTTTTGCCGATTCACAAAGGAGACCGACGCATAGCTTGCCATGCCCTGGAGGCTGATGCACATATAATTTGTACGACAAGAATGGCTCTTCCTGTGAGCATGAAGGGCTGAAATAAGTTCCCGGCATGTGTAGTCAACGGGGAGTCCCTGCAGGCATTTGTAAGGGAGCTGGGCAATTTCTTGCCAGTGGTAAACAGCTCTATATATAGAAGACAGGCCTTTCCTACATTACAACAGTGACTATACTTCAAAGGTACTTCATTGGCTGTAAAGCGCTTTGGGACATCCTGAGGTTGTGAAAGGCGCTATGTAAATGAAAGTCTTTCTTTCTTTATGGTGGCAAGTACTATCATTGTCTCCTGGAGCTGGCTTGACCACTTTAGTGAGTCAGTGAGGAATTTCCCAGTGTTTTTTTCCCCCCTAAATTGGCCTATTTGTTTTTCTCTCTTTTTTTTTGACTGTGTCATGACAGGGAAGGGGAAGGCAGAAGGAGTGGACGTGATGATGCATGTAAGGAATACCATTTGGGGACAGGCAGACTTGAGGGACAAGCTGTTCTTTTGCTGCCCTATTTCATATTTTTCTTTGTCATTATGGCATTAAACTTTTATGCCAATGTAACCTTCCAGACTGCCGTCAGTGACATATGCCGAATCAGTCAATTGGCTATCCACAAATGTATCAAGCAGGTGACAGAGGCCTTGTTTGCAAAGGAAAACAAATTCATCACTTTCCCTATGGAAATAAGGCATTAGCTCGACGGGGCATATCATTTTTCCAGCTTGGCAGGGCTCCCAAGAGTGAAAAGTACCACAGATGGCACCCATGCACTGTACAGATCAATAACCTTACATTCTGATGGGTAAGGCACTGCTGTCCTCTAAGAAGGATAACTCCATGCTCCTTACACCCACCTCACACAGCTGCACATCCATTTGTAGCGATTAAACTTGGGGTGATGTACTGCACCCCCTCCATCACTTGCACACGGGCTCTATTTTGTGACTTTGTGCTTCCACATTGGGTTTCTTTTCACTCCATTTTTGTCTGCTAATTCTCCCCAGAAAAGACAAAGGCAAAAAAATCAATTTAATATAAGAAAAATCTTATGTCTGTATGCATTTGCATTATAAATTCCTATGTCCACATTTATAATAGAATCTGTCTATGTAAACATTACATACTGTAATTACACCCTCCTGCCAACGGTAGTACTGTAGCGCCGCAGTTTTATGTCTTCCAATTCCTAAACCTGCTCTGCAAAGAAACTCTACACTCCAAACAACTCTACTCCTCTGCTTCCCAAATTGCTGTATATGGCTATAGATTACTACAAATAATATTAATGTAAAATCAAAGTATTACATAAAAATAAGGGCAAAATGTATGATTTGGAATGAATCATGTCTGTATGTCCTGGCCAAATTATACCCCATCATTTAACCCTGCTTCATCTGAAGACTACAATTGTTTTTCAATCGCTGTGCACAACACCACAATAGAACAACTAGTGTTTAAAACATATTTTGAATTCTTAGAAAGGTTGGCATATTATTTGCCTCCGGATGTAGCCACTTACCATTAAGTGGCCACATCCTTTTAAATTTGAACTACTAGCCAGATTTTCTGCATCCCCATTGTGCTAATGGTTAGCCTAAGGCCAAAGTTGTGCTGGGAGCTCTTGCTGCTCACGACTAAGTATTGAACAACATCACTTGGACCTGTTATGTGAGTGATTCGGTGACTGAAAGTGGGAAGAGTTGCAAGGCTACTGCAATATACTCTTTAAATGCTTGATGAATTACACTACAGGCCAGAAGTTGCAAGGCTCTGTTGCCCTATCCTTAACCTGTGATCGCACCTAGCGAGATTCTGCACCCAGGGAGGAATCCCACAGCTTTTGCCCTTACCTTTGAATGTAGTGAGGCAAGAGTTGCAAAGCTCACAGCTTGCCTGATTGGCAAGAAATAATCATTTGGAAAGAGCCACATTGATTTTTTCGTACGCATTGGTTCTTACTATGGCTATTTCCCAGCAAAGTCCTCACATCAATACTGATCAGCAGAGCCAGTTGTAATGGTGTCAAAAACAATTTTACATCAATGGAAAGGGGAAG
Source organism: Heptranchias perlo (assembly GCF_035084215.1). Classification (NCBI taxonomy): domain Eukaryota; kingdom Metazoa; phylum Chordata; class Chondrichthyes; order Hexanchiformes; family Hexanchidae; genus Heptranchias; species Heptranchias perlo. The sequence continues at coordinate 75,173,376 of NC_090330.1, read as the reverse complement.
GGGATGTTATTTGTTGGTATACATTCAACTTTCTAGACTCCACGCTCTGAATTTCCTACCGTCAGACCTCGTTTTAAGTTTAAAACCATTAACTGAACTTATTTAGCAAAAGACAAACAAGCAAGTAAGTAACTGTCATACAAAACAGTTACATGTTGACAGTAAATATCATTCCACCTAATTCCTTGAGTGAAAAAAATAAAAAATTGCAACTCTAAGTAATAAGCTTTCATATGAGACTTTAAATCCTCTCAGGTGGACATAAAAGCTCCATGGCACTAATTGAAGGAGAGCAGGGGAATTTTCCTGGTGTTCTAACCGGTATTTATCACTCAACCAACATCACTAAAACAGATTGTGTGGTCATTTATGTCATTGTTGTTTGTGGGAGCTTTCTGTGTGCATATTAGCAACAGTGTTTCCCTACATTCCCTACAGTGACTACACTTCAAAAATACTTCATTGACTGTGAGGTCATGAAAGGTGCTATATAATTGCACGTTCTTTCTTTTATTTAAACTCATCCTCTATAAATAACGTTTATATTATACAGCATTTCTTCTTATGGATTTGTGAATGGTAGGTCGTGCCTGACAAACCTGATTGAATTTTTTGAAGAGGTGTCTAAAGTAGTGGACAGGGGAATGTCAATGGATGTTATTTATATGGACTTCCAGAAGGCATTTGATAAAGTCCCACATAAGAGACCGTTAGCTAAGATAAAAGCCCATGGAATCGAGGGAAAAGTACAGACTTGGTTAGGAAGTTGGCTGAGCGAAAGACGACAGAGAGTAGGGATAATGGGTGAGTATTCACATTGGCAGGATGTGACTAGTGGAGTCCCGCAGGGATCTGTCTTGGGGCCTCAATTATTCACAATATTTATTAACGACTTAGATGAAGGCATAGAAAGTCTCATATCCAAGTTTGCCGATGAAACAAAGATTGGTGGCATTGTAAGCAGTGTAGATGAAAACATAAAATGACAAAGGGATATTGATAGATTAGGTGAATGGGCAAAACTGTGGTAAATGGAATTCAATGTAGGCAAATGTGAGGTCATCCACTTTGGACCAAAAAAAGATAGAACAGGGTACTTTCTAAATGGTAAAAAGTTAAAAACAGTGGATGTCCAAAGGGACTTAGGGGTTCAGGTACATAGATCATTGAAGTGTCATGAACAGGTGCAGAAAATAATCAATGAGGCTAATGGAACACTGGCCTTTATATCTAGAGGACTAGAGTACAAGGGGGCAGAAGTTATACTGCAGCTATACAAAACCCTGGTTAGACCGCACCTGGAGTACTGTGAGCAGTTCTGGGCACCGCACCTTCGGAAGGACATATTGGCCTTGGAGGGAGTGCAGTGTAGGCTTACTAGAATGATACCCGGACTTCAAGGGTTAAGTTACGAGGAGAGATTACACAAATTAGGGTTGTATTCTCTAGAGTTTAGAAGGTTAAGGGGTGATCTGATCGAAGTTTAAGATATTAAGGGGAACAGATAGGGTGGATACAGAGAAACTATTTCCGCTGGTTGGGGATTCTAGGACTGGGGGCACAATCTAAAAATTAGAGCCAGACCTTTCAGGAGTGAGATTAGAAAACACTTCTACACACAAAGGGTGGTAGAAGTTTGGAACTCTCTTCCGCAAATGGCAATTGATGCTCGCTCAATTGCTAAATTTAAATCTGAGATAGATAGCTTTTTGGCAACCAAAGGTATTAAGGGATATGGGCTAAAGGCAGGTATATGGAGTTAGATCACTGATCAGCCAGGATCTTATCAAATGGAGGAGCGGCCTCGAGGGGCTGAATGGCCTACTCCTGTTCCTATGTTCCTATATTAACTTTATCAATGCAGAAGTCTATATTCATCTTGGAAGTTTCAAATCAATTTTCTTTTTCTCTGTCAGCAGTTTCAAACTGACCTGTTCCTTCTTGCAGAGATTTTTAAATTGACTGCCAGATACAAATAGAACAGCTCTTTTTATATCCCAGAAGGGTTACAGGGACTTTTTGGATTTTAAATAATTCACCACTTAAATTTAAAAAGAAACTGTCAGTCATACACAAACAAAACCAAACACACAGCATTGTTTAAGTTTGAATTATTTTTCTGTCAAGCCTATAACCAATGAAACTTGCAAAATTGTACCAAGGTAATCTTGGTATAGGTATATGAACTGCAGTTGTTTTTTTTAAAAATAAACTGCATACGTACTATGACTGGATTTTAAGGTACAGCCACCAAACCAGGTGTAGTTACAGCCTAACAGGTTTACATAGGTAGTTTCCATTATAAATTGGACATAGAAATTTATAATGGAAAAACTTGACAAGAAGTGCACGTAGACATAATATAGATATGTATACATGTAGATTATGTATAGTGAGTGATGTATATGTGTGCCTGTTGTATATATGGTTATTATAGGTATTTTAGAGATCCAATTTTGCTGTTCTCTTTGTTTACAATTAGGAACATTGGTTTATAGTGACAAATAATACATCAAATTCTGGTTTCATTACATGGGATTCCAGAAATTTACTGGTGTTTTGGGAATTAAATTTTGCGATTCTGTTCATTTTTCTGTGAAAACTATAAAAAAGTGGTTTTCACTATAAGCTATCATGTACTTGTCATTCTGGATCAAAAGTGACCACCTGAGGGCAGCATTCACAGCCCTGGGTCAGATTGGTCTGTTCATTCTCTTTTTGTGAGAATACAAGAAATTCAAAGTATGCCCAATTTCAGGATTCATGCACCTTTTGTAAAATATCATATGTAGCATAGAATATCTATTTGAGTAGCATATATCTTTCTGAAAGGACAGTTGCCTCAATAACGCAAAGGTGAACGGTACAATGTTCTCTTATGTGCCCTAATGTTTCGATACTTACACAGGCTGTTAGCTTGCAGAGTGTGATGGATGTACTGTATTACACAGCAACGCAGAGAGTGGGAGAACATTCCTACTTATGTTTGTGACAATGCATATATGAGAACTCTTCAGATAAAGGATGGGGAGCCCTACTATTGAAATCTGGCCGCAGATCTGCAGACACATGATAAACCAAGTCTATTTTTGTTTATCCACTCATGTCAACATTTAGGTGGTTTAACATTCTCCTTTTAGGTCTGAAGTTGCCATGTTTGTATAAATGTATTTTTCATTAAAACCCCTTTTGTTCTAAAATAACATTTTACATAAAACCAGAATGCTGGATACACTGCAGTTGTGAGGAAGGAAGAACAGTACACACAGATAATTATTTGTTTATAATAAACTCAAAGAAAATACGTTTGAGACATGGTTTGAAACGTTGTGTTGGTCTCTTGAAGCTTTTAGCAATGGTTTTCATTTCTAGAATATTCTCTTAAAAGTTACCCTGAAACCATTACAATTAATTCCTGTTGCTGATATTTTCACTGGTTTGCAAATCAATCACTTGGTCTTATCTTACCCAGCCTCTCAGACCTTGCGATGAGAAAAACAAATAAGAATGGCTTTGAGAATGGTGCTATTCCTCCATGCAAGAGAACATTTCAGCCTTGAGACCTGGTGTATATAAAACACTAAAAACTGGGCTGGTACTCTTGTGGTTTTGGAATTTCTTGGTTACGATTTGATAAATAGAAATTTTACACAAGAGATAACGTCAAACAACTGAACAAACTAATTTATGTTTACTACATTCAGAAGCTTAAATGTTTATTCATGGTAAGTGATCCCTTACCTTAAACTATCAGAATTTGCATGGGTAATCTTTTTTTATTATATAGTTGGCTACCAAAGGAATGGAAATGTCAACAGTGCAGACAATAATCCTTCAAACAAAGCGTATTACTGAACAGAAAAACAATTAAGACGTTTTCACAATAACTAGACTAGGAAAATCAATAAATGCAAATTTGGGCAGTTATTTTAAAAACTATAAATAAATAAACGACGCCCATAAATAATAGCTTATTTTACAGGAAAAGGGATTGTTCTGGAGGCACTTTAGTTAGAGAGCATTGACTTTTTTGCACCACTTCTTAAAGAAATAATATTCCTGCTGGGGATTTGTCCGTTTATATTTGTGATATAGTGGAGAGGGTAGGAAAATTTGTGTGATTTTTCACTGTCAATTAAGATGATGTATCTTCTATATTTTTAGAAATCTTCGGAACTTTACTGAAGGTTATATTAAAACCAAAGAACGGTTTATTGCAATATTTTGTTTATGAATCACACACACTGACCCTTAAATCTCATTTTGAACCGAAAAACAATTAGCTGTTAATGGCATATGTAAAATATGAATGTACGCACAGTCGTTCTGAAAATTGCATTCAATTTAAATTTACAATCACATAATGGCAATGGGAAAATAAAATAATTAATGACTCGACATTTACGAAGGTCTGTACAGATTAGCATTAAAACACACGTCAGAGTAACTTCACGCGCAAACAGTACCTGGAAAACACGTGCAAACAAGGGTTATGGATGTGTTTAAATAGTAATTTCCATTTTTATTTGTAATTTTGCGGTTTAATTGCAAATTAACCCTGCCCTTTCCGAGTCTAACTAGTCATGGGATTTCAATAATACTTTGGTTTGGGCAGGACTCTGCTCCGAGCTGACAGCTCACCGGCTGGTAAACAACCTGCGAGGCTCCTGGTTTGCTAAGTAAACGACGTCAGTAACTTTACTCCAACGCCTCACTGTCGAAATTAATCTCCGCCCCTTTTCCCACATTAAAACAATAATCCCTTGCATTTTGCTAGGGGAGTCGGGCTTGTTTTAAATTATATTTTATTTAGTCATAACTATATCTATATTAAGCGGGTAGGTAAGTCAAAACAACAACCAACAAAAAAAACCTGCACAAATTGTGTCTAACAACTCGGAGTATTAAACGCTGCCTTTTCATTGCTGCAGAGACGTGTTCCCAATGGCACAGCGGGTGTCGGAGTACAGCACAATACAAACTGAACCCAAGAAAACACTGCACTTCCAGACCCTGCTTTAAATGTGGGAAAATGTGCGCGTTCAACCCTACCTCGTGCAGGTTTCTCAAATGGGGGATATAGAAATATCCGTACACTGGTAATAGAGTGGGCAAGTTGTAACTTTGTTGTGAGTACTCTAATGTTTCCCTGCAGGAGGCTTATTTGGGTGTGATGAAAGTGCACCGCCCGCGTCCTGCTCTGCGCTTGCAGCTATGGTAACGCTATTGATCTCCAGCTCAGCCTGTCGCATTGGTGATAAACAAGGAGCTCCCTGTCTCACAATGGCAACTAACTTTAAGGTAGTTGAGCTCACTTCCAGTTATTTCTTTCACAGCACCTTTACGTCTTATGTTCACATATAATCCCAATAATAAAAATATAAAGAGTGGAGAAACCCTGACTGGCCTTTGTATCTCTGGAAACACGTGCATATTGATCTCTTTTTACATAAGTGCACAATGATTTTTTTCAATTTAAAAGGGACTATTTATAGAAAAAAAATACCACCCAGCGACTCCACAACTAGCCGCCTTCTACTACCTTAAGGCCAGGAGGCGGAGGGCAGCTGAAACTCCGGGGTCTGGGGGTTGAGAGGCGGCTTGTAATTGGCGGCTCTCGCTGTCAGATTACGGACCTGAGCAATGGCAAAGGCTGTTGGATGGGTTTTCGCCAGGGACTCGCCTCCTCCCTCCTCTCCTCTCCTCTCTCGCCCCGCCCGCCACCTTCTTTGCTTTGCTAAAAGCTGGCGTGTGTAGGGACGTCACATGTTGTTTTGCTCTTCAGCCAGTCTATATGTGTGTGGTGTGTGTTATTTACTGCTAACACTTCCACTCTGGTACATTGGGAAGCAGAAACGAGGGGGAGGAGCAGAAGAAAAGAAGCAAAATATATATTATTATTGGAGGATTTTCCCCCTCTTAAAGAATGGCAAGTCCGCCAATACTAAAAGGGGGTTTAGGAGGATACCTCTGCCCCGCTAAGGTGAAGAAATGCGGCTACTTGAAGAAGCAGAAACATGGACACAAGAGGTTCTTCGTGCTGAAGGAGCGGAGCGGGGACTGCCCGGCCAGGCTGGAGTACTACGAGAACGAGAAGAAGTGGAGGAACAAGTCGTCGGCGAAGAGGGTCATCCCTTTGGAGTACTGCCTGAACATCAACAAGAGAGCGGACGCCAAGCACAAATACCTCATCGCCCTCTACACTAAGGACGAGTACTTCGCTGTGGCGGCGGACAGCGAGCAGGAGCAGGAGAGCTGGTTCAGCGCCCTCACGGACCTGCTGAACGAAGACAAATTGGTGCCCGAATCGTCCTCGCTATCGCTGCAGCGAGAGGAGGTCAATTACGGTTTGATCACCCCCGCCTCTGCGGTTTACAAGGAAGTGTGGCAGGTCAACCTGAAGCCTAAAGGCTTGGGGCAAGCCAAAAACCTCACCGGCTTTTACATGCTGTGCCTTTCCAGTAAGAGCATGGGCTTCGTGAAACTCAATTCCGAAGTCCCCTCTGTTAGCTTGCAACTGATGAACATCAGGAGGTGTGGACACTCGGAGAATTTCTTCTTCATTGAAGTGGGCAGGTCGGCATCTACCGGTCCCGGGGAGCTGTGGATGCAGGTGGATGACTCGGTGGTAGCTCAGCACATCCACGAAACCATCCTGGAAGCTATGAAAGCCATGAAAGAGTTGTGTGAATTCCGGCCCAGGAGCAAGAGTCAATCCTCAGGTTCGAATCCCATCACTGTGCCCACCAGGAGGCACCTGAATAACCTGCCTCCCAGTCAGACCGGGCTTCAGAGGAGATCGCGGACTGACAGCGTCGTGACCCCTTCGCCAGCCAATAAAATCACATTGTGTCGCATGAGGACAGCCAGCGAAGGTGATAGCTCCATGTGCAGACCAGAATCTGTCACTGGCAGCCCCATCAGCCCCGGTATGGTGAGGACGCACTTCAGCCGTTCAAATACTATGTCTAGAAATTCAAGAGTGATTCAGCACAATTCTCTTCACCATAGCCGATCGATGTCAATGCCAATGTCCCATTCCCCCCCATCTGCCACAAGTCCGGTGAGTTTGTCATCTAGTAGCGGGCACGGGTCTGCTTCGGACACTATACCTCGGCCATCCAGTGGCAGTGCATCCGTTTCAGGCTCCCCGAGTGATGGTGGGTTTATTTCCTTTGATGAGTACGGTTCTAGTCCCGGGGACCTAAGGCAATATGTGGGGAACAGAAGTAACACACCAGAGTCCCTTACTGACACACCACCTGTTCGAGAGGGCAACGAATTGTATGGGTATATGTTAATGGAAAGACATTCCAGTGGCCAGTGTAACCGCAGCTGTTATCGGACGGCTAGGGATGAAAGTACAGAATTGGAGAAGGGCTACAGGAAAAGAACTTACTCCTTAACTACTCCATGCCGACAGAGAGCAACATCACAGGTTTCTTCAGTTTCGTTAGATGAATATACCTTAATGAAAGCTACCTGCATGGGCACCTCAGGGCGCCTGTCATATGCTGCCTCTCCCAAAGTAGCCCACAATCCTTATCCAGAAGATTATTGTGACATTGAAATAGGGTCTCAAAAGAGCTCTGGATGTAGTAATCTTGGTGATGATGGTTACATGCCAATGACTCCTGGAGTAGCACCTGCACCTAACAAAAGTGACAATTATATGCCAATGAGCCCCAAAAGTGTTTCTGCCCCTAAACAAATAATTAATCCACGATCGCATTCCCAAGTGAATATAAATGAATACAAGAATATTTCTCCTACAGAGAGCTGCTCGCCAGATACAAATGGATACATGAGAATGTGGTGCGGGTCAAAGCTATCGGTAGAGAGTTCCGACGGAAAGTTCACCAATGATGAATATATGAATATGTCTCCCGTTGACCGCTGTGCATCAGTTACTCCTCCAGACTACTTCTTTAACCCTGTAAGTGATGAACTTCCCAAGCCCAGCTACTCCTTTTACTCATTACCCCGATCTTATAAACCTCAATGTCAGAAGAACGGAGAAAATGATCACTACATTCTGATGAATTCGCCGGCTAGTGTAATTCTCGAAGAGCCAATGTTTAATATAAAGTCTAGCACATCTTGTGTAGTCAGTCGTGCAGCACATACACCAGTGAGGCAAAGTCGGAATGACTGTTTTGTGTATAGAGGAAGAGCTATGAGACCCACCAGATTGTCTCTGGACATGCTAAGAGCCAACATATTACCAAGTACAAATGAGCATCCTTTACCACCTGAACCGAAAAGCCCAGGAGAATATATTAATATAGATTTCAGTAACAAAATTGTGTATTCCCCAACTTCTGTGTCACTAGAAAGTTCTTTACCTTCCCTGGACTCTGGTAATGTTCAGAGAAGGTCGCCGGTGTCTGATTACATGAACCTCGATCTCAACTCGCAGTCACCAAAGAGTGGAATTGTTCCTGTCGGTTCCTTTGATGCAGTAACCAGTTCGCCAGTGTCATGCTCCAGTAGAAGTCAACCAACTGACATTTACTTAAAAGGTCAGGTTGGGACATCCTGCCTCTCTAACCCTTTAGAAGATGAGACTGATTATACAGAAATGGCATTTGGAATTGCCACGACACCTCTGCCACCAGTTTCACCAAAACATGAAAGTACCCAAGTGGCTAGCCCTACCATAGGTGTGAAAAGACTTTCTCTGATTGATCAGATGCCTGGGGTGGAGGTCTTCATGCTTCCGAGTCCACCATTAGATCCCAATCGGGGTGCTAAAGTAATCCGCGCCGATCCCCAGGGACGGAGGCGACATAGTTCAGAGACATTCTCTTCCACAACGACTGTCACACCTGTTTCGCCTTCATTTGCTCACGATCCCAAGAGGCACAGTTCTGCTTCGTTTGAAAATGTTTCTCTCAGAAAGAATGACGAAGCTGAAGATGAACAAGGGAGCCCGATGTGCCGCAAAACCTCCACTGGTTTCCAGAACGGGCTGAACTACATTGCCTTAGATTTAATGGATGACGATTTGACGAGATGCGAGAAAATAGCACGATGTCGATCAACACCTCAGCCCAAAGGAAGTATTAATGGTATAGATGCTAGCATGTATGCCAGCATAGACTTTGTGTCAAAGAATTTTGACCAAGCTGCTGCTGTTGAAGGTTTGTCGAGTGTATATTTTTATCTTTTAAGGTGTTATTTATTTTTGAAGTATTTACCACTATAGCTTTAAATGTATTAGTAATTGGGAGGAACTATTTTAGATTTTTATGGACAGCCAGTTCCATTTTGCAAACCTTCCCAATGATTTTTGATTATAGATCAGGGATCTTGGAAAGTAGGATTTGGAACTTAGAGCTGTTTGGTTATTTCTGTGGTATTTTATTTAGAAGGGTTAAATGCACGCCTGACACCTGTCCCCCAAAAAAGCCAATTGAACTCTTGTATTGCTGGACTGACTGGAAGCTCTTTGTAATTTTATTGCAGTTGATTCTCAGAGGTGAGGGATACATACTGGATACTATGTCATATGTCAAATACTATGTAAAAGTCTTTCTCGAATTGGTCTCTCTCTATTTATTTAGATTTTCAATATTTGATTTTAGTTTTGTTTATTTACAAAAAAAAAGCTGTAGCATTGTATATTGAGCATAAATCTCCTTCAGCTTGTTACAATTACAGAGTGGTGTGGGCTGGTGCTTTTTATAAAGTGTTAACTGTGTAACTTATCAGGGAATAGAGTTCAAAATACGAGGGGCAAAAAACAAAAATCAGAGATGGAATGCTTGCTTTGGATTTACCCAGCCAAGATTCATTCTCACCTGTTTAGAATTTACGCACAGGCTCAATTGAAGTTGGGAGGGGGCGGGTGGCGAGGAGGAGGAGGAGGAGGAAGAAAGTTTTGAGTTTCATCTTGAAATCATTAATGAGAGCAGTCATGGTAATGGAATGTGCAGTAAATGCAAAGTGCAGCTATAATAATGCAAAATATGAACCCTAGTTTAGGTTTGTGACTTGTTTGTTGTAAAATTCACATATGAATATTTGTTGATAGTCTGTATTTTTCTCCAGGACATGTAGGGTCTGAAGCATGAGTTTAGTAAATTGAAAATGATTGCTTCCATCACAGCATTGATTTTCGTCTGTTTTGAGATTTTTGGTTGTTCTGTTTAGTCAAACTGAAACCAAAAGCTGAATTAGCAGGTGTTCTTTTGGGCTTATTTCTAAACGAGGAGGCTACAATGTCAGCTGAGTTTCACAGCAGTTGTTCAGCTGTATTAGGGAAGAGCTGAAATGGATCCTAGATACATAGATACACAATTGTAGTTGTAATTGAGAAGATAACTGTGTCCAGCTAGACGTCCTGAGTGTTTCAACATTTTAGTACTGTACCAGGATATTCCACATGCTTTTTATTATGTTACATTTCATGCTGCTTTTTCTTGACGTGTATGTCTTAAGCAGTATAAGTGATCTAAGAACATAAGATTTGTGAGATTAACTGCTGTGTAATGTTTCCGACTTCTGCAGAAATCTATGCGTCGATCACTTTGGTCACTTTGAGACAAAAGCACATAGCCGCTGATGAATATACTTTTTGAAAGCAGTTTAATTTGGTTCACAGCAAGTTAAGTAATCGCTGGGTTATCTTGGTATGGTCACCACGCACAGTACCATGAGCACTTCTGATCAGGCTGTTCATATCCAGAACACCGGTGACATTATTGCGATTTTTAAAAAAAACAGTGAAATGTCTTTAGTTTGTTAGTGGACTAGTTGGCGCAGGTATTAGATGAAAAGAAAGTCACCCAACAAGCTGAGTCTTGTTCAGTATGATGTCAGTATGTTATTGCAAGATTCCCATAACATATTTAATCAGGAAGTTGTGTTATTTTATATGGCGGTTGAATTGATCTGGGTGCCTGATTAGTCACTGGAGTGATCTGTTGTAAAATTGGATCGGCACCACCCTAATAAAAAGGCACCACATTCTGTTCATTCATGTTAAATAGCACGTTTGGATGCCAAAAGGCATTGAAAAATGTAGCTTGTTTGTAACTGGTAGTCTAGCACTAGCTGCCAGCCTGTCTGTGATTTATTTATTTTATTAGCTGCTTTTGCTAGGGGCAACGGGAAAGCTGCTCATTTCTGTATGTGGCACTAGTTGGTGTGTTTTTCCAGAGTCGTTGAAATGTACACAGTGAGAAATTGACTCTTTTTAGGGGGATGAATGTGAGAAATGGATTGTAGCGTGGACATTGATGGATTGGAGTCGAGACACTTTCTGTAGCTAAGGCTTTTTTGTTGGTCTGTTAATCTGCTAAAAACTAAATGTACAAAGCACGGGAAATGTATGCATAAATTCCAGGGCAGAGTGCTTAATAATTTGTTCACTAAAGGTTCCTGAGAGTATTAGTAAAGTACAAAAGATGGTAACCGGACGAGTACTCCGAAGTGGATTTCATTCAGCTTTATTTAGATACACAATCATATATAAAGACCGGAGAATTAAATCACCTCCTCCCCCCAAAAAGTTATTCATTTCACAATGGTAGCTCCTCTGACTCTAGCCTCTCATACATCCCCCTTCCTTCGCCCCCCCCCCCCCTTGCCCTCGCCCTCGCCCTGCCATTGGCAGCCATGTCTTCAGCCACCACACTCTGCAATTCCTTGCCTGAACCCCTCCGCCTCGCCTCCTCCTTTGACAGCCTCATTAAAACCCACTTCTTTGACCCAGCTTTTGACCCCCTCTCCCTTGGCTCAGCATCCATTCTCTGATTATGCCTCTATGAAGCACCTTGGGATGTTTTTCTACATTAAAGGCACTATATAAAGGCCAGTTGTTGTTGAAAAGAATGTTTTAACTCTTCAATTTACAACACTTCTGGAAAATTAGATTTTGATTTAATACTGACTGGCATTGTTCGTGGTTAGGAAATGGATTTCAGAAGCTATTAATTTATGGTCTAAAAACACTTTTGTTTACATGAAAGCTTTCACAGCTAAAATAGTCCAAACGATTATAAAAAAAATGGATTTGTTATATTTTTTTTAAAAAGCAAGTGAACTATAAATAGAAAGAATTTCATCAGTGACAGTACAAAGCTTGCAAACATGGCAATCTCACTGCTTTCAGCACGGGGTGCATTTAGACTGCAAGTGTTGGCGCACGTCCGGAGTCAAGTTCTGTCGTGACCCCAGAGTGAAGCCGAATCAAGAGTCCTTGCAGCGGGTAGACTCTCGATGCTTCAGTTTGACTGCATGGAGTGTAAATCCAGTGAGGTGTCAAATCTAGTTTAGAAAGTGCTCAGGACCACCCAGGCAGTCTTTAAACCCACCTTACCTAAATTTAAATGTATGGAGAGCAGGGATTTCCCCCTTCCTCCAGCTCTTGACACTTACACTTCCAGCTGTTGGAATGTATGTACCCACACAGGCACAGAGCTCTCTCCTAAACAGGACGGTTAAAAGTTCCAGGTGGGCAACGTAAGCTGGCAACTGCCTGGGTAGAACCCAATCCCAGTCCACCAGATGCAGAGTCACTTGGGAATTCTGATGCCAAACAAGACAATTAATTCTGGCCGTCCAAGGCACCCAGAAGGATATACTGAGCGGATTCTCGGAGGACCCGCCCATACTGAAAGTCCAAGGAGCCTGCCCTGGAACAGATTAAAATCCCATTGCTCAGCTCTCTTGCATATTTAAAAAAAAGGCTGGCCTTTGGAAGAGAAGAAAAGGCTGGCATACAGGGAGATGGGGGTGGTCACAAGGTCAAATGCACAGCTTACAAAGGCCTGTAACTAACTTACCCAACTGTGAAAAACTCGGAAATAATATATATTCCCACATTAGTGATAAAATATTTCACCCATTTTTTTCAGACACAAATAGCCCAGTCTGAACTGGAATGGATTCTAATCCTCCTTCTGGAATTTCCCCCTAACGAGGCCCCTAGTGTTTGATGTTTAAAAATCTTCAGGTTCTCGGACCCCACAACCCACAAAGGAATCAATACCATCAATCCTCTCTGTACAGCAACTACTCAGTAATTTAAAGCCACTGCTCCATTCCAGTCCACTCAGCATCTCCCCTTCTTTCAATAGTGTCGATTCGCTGAATTAAGAAGTTTTCCCGGCCCTTTGTTCATGCATTTTGTTGCTGCTTCAGAAATGCTTAACTCAGTGGGTATTCACACCGGGCAGCCTGGTACCGGAAAGGCCCTTTCTGAGGTGGACAGAAGGAACACAGCAGTTGGTCTCAGTGCCCCTGGGCTGGGAATGGTAGCCTGAGTTTGTACTTCTGAATATTATCCAGTAACTTGGCTCTGCTGAAAAAGTGCCAGCATATGGATATCAGGTGGGGACAGGACCAGGGTTGGCTGTGTGATACTGTCAAAGAAATTCCCCATGCACTCTATGTCTAGGCTCACACATGAAGAACAGCCTCCTGCGTGAAGCACTGAGTGGCTGTTGATGCCTTTTGGAACTACACCTCAGCACAAGGAGAGCAGCAAAAGTATGCAGCTGAGGCCATTCAAATCACTCTGCTGTCAACCAGCAGTAGCCAGTTTGACGGAGAAAAATGAATGGAAAGCAACATCGTGAAAATGAGCTTGGGAAACTTCTCGTTGAGGAAGAAGAAAAGAAAGTGACATAATAATGTGTTTTAACACATTTTATGCAATTTCTTTATGTGCTTCCAAACAATTGTGGGAAAAAAGGCTTTTTAATGAAAATTGTACCCCTTTATGTTAAAGAAAGAAAGGGCTTGTATGTAATATAGTGCATTTCACATCCCTGGCATGTCCCAAAGTGTTTCACTGCCAATAAATGACTTTACAACAATGATGGTATAAAAAGAATGGAGTGTTAAACCATTAAATATCATTTTTATAGTTGATGATTGAGCAGTCTCTCTGTAACTCATGACTATAGTACTTGTGAGCTGTTGGGTCTTCCAGTCACTTAAAATATATCTAGACAGAATAGATAGAGAGAAACTGTTCCTACTGGCGAAAAGGTCAAGAACCAGAGGACATTGATTTAAGGTGATTGGCAAAAGAACCAAAGGTGACATGAGGAAAAACTTTTTTGCACAGCGAGTGGTTAGGATCTGGAATGCACTGCCCGAGGGGGTGGTGGAGGCAGATTCAATCATGGCCTTCAAAAGAGAACTGGATAAGTAGTTGAAAGGAAAAAATTTGCAGGGCTATAGGGATAGGGCAGGGGAGTGGGACTAGCTCGATTGCTCTTGCACAGAGCCGGTGCGGACTCGATGGGCCGACTGGCCTCCTTTGCTGTAACCTTTCTATGATTCTATTCTATATCAATACTTTAACACGGCTTATCCTCGGTGACTCAGCTTATTGCACGGCCATTGCACCACGCCACAGAGTGAAGAGAGATCACAGGTTGAATTTCCTGCTCAGCTAACTTTGTGATCTCTGCTGCGTTGGTGTATGAGCAAACTGGGTGCTTCCCATTTTGCTGCTCTTCTAAGCCTACCTGGGAACAGATCATCTGCCTATTTTGTGTGGCCCAGGCCAAAGAAAAAAAAAGGAAGTAAATAATTGGGTGAGGAGGAAGCATTTGTCTTCTGTGTGGGTATGAATTAAATGTGTGGTCACAGGAGAATTAAAGTTTAAAAAAAACTTATATTCCTACACTGTGACTTACCACACATTCCCTTTCATCACTCTACCTATAAAGTTTTACATTTACATTATATATAAGATACAACCTTATTTTGTAGTATATTCTGGGGTTTATTTAAAAGCAGAATACTGATGGGGAAGGGTGCGTGTGTGTCTGTTTCTACTTGTGAGGCTGGCTGCAATGACTGTATTAAGGAAAGTGCAAAGGGGCTCTGACCTGAAGAAAACTGGCTAATGGATAAATGGAGCTCTGCTCACTGACTCTGCTAGCCACTTATTACAGTTTCTTTGGAAAAGATGCTAAAAGTGAACATTTCCTCCAGTCATTAACAATAGGAACACCCATCCATTAGCTGGATATTTGGACAGTTTTAATTTGGTCATATTCTATGCTTTCATCCTAAGCTTATGCTAACAATGAAGGGTTAACATTGATATATCATTCTCGGAGACCAGTTACCAGTCTTGGGAGTCTGTGAGTCCATGTCCTGCTTTGGCATATAGTGTTTAGAAGGTAGTACTGTGATGTATCCTATACCTAGTGTTGATTTCAATTACTTTAGTAGATAATTGCATGGGCAGTATTAACTAATTGATGCAAAAATTACTAATTGGAATTCTTTCACCTCTGGCATTTTTCTGATGGAAATTAATTTTGCCTTTTAATTTGGATCATTAGTGTGACGTTATGAGTGGGTTGCAGCTAGTATCAGCAGAGTTCCTTGATAAATAGTTACTAATGAGGTAGAAGGCTATAAAAATGGCTTGCTAAGAAGCTTCACTCTTTTAATGAGACATTGTCCTAGTTTAACTATTGAACTTCAACATGGCTCTGGTTGACTTAATAACTTCTTGACCCCTCTAGTGAGGGCAGACATTCTGTTACTCTGTTCCTACCACAACAGGATAGTACCAGTAAAAATATGCCCTGGTTTACTCCATTCATTAAATGCTCTGCCTTATGCCTTTGGCAATCAGGAAAATGCTAATGCTACAATGATGGTTGTCATTATGGGTATCACAGGGCTCAGGTGTGGTGGAAAATGTGCTTCTTGAGAAGTTCAGGACTTGTTTGTTTCCATAAAGTGCAGTCTGCCGTGAGGGAACCAGATTGGCTGCAGGCTGGGAGGAAAACACCATTATGTGGTGAGTTGCTGTTGTATAGCGTCAGACTAAAGAGCTGTATTACGATTAGTTAATCGAAGGACTGTTTTCTCAATTGTTTTTTAATTCATTATGTTCTGTGGCTACTGTTTCAATCACCCCTTGGGTTTGTGTGCAATTGCAATACACGTAATTCAAACCAAATACTGTAGGAATTTAATACACTGAAGCCTTCAAACCTGATGGCGGAAGTAAATAAAAAGGATTCTACCCAAAATGTTATGATGATGAACCTGCAGTATATTTCCAGCATTTTGTGTTTTTATTTGAACTATTTAAACATTCATTTATATATTTCCTCCGATGTATCACTAATTATTTCAGCAATTCACCATCAATTTGAACCCACTCACTCTCAAAAGTTGTGCACGTACCTCGATATGTACATGTATTTTGCGGGTGTTTAAATGCTGCAGTTGGTTTCATGTCTGTAACTCACTATGGGCAGTGATTAAAATACTTTACAAAAACAAGTGAGTCAGCTGCTTGCCAGTTGTCAGGTACTCAGTTTCCTGACTGGAATGCAGACTGTTCGTCCAAAGGTTGAGCTGCTCACTTGTTTTTTGACCTACAGAGTTAGGCAATGGATGTTTTTGAAATGAGAAGGTTATCATTCTGGAGGTTAAAGTAAGGTTTTGGTTGGTGCACTCTGTCCCATAAATATCACAGACATAGTTTGAACATTCCTATTTGAGGGAAGGGGTCGCTTGGTTGAATGCATTTTCTCCTTCAATGCTAAGATTGTAATTTAATTTAAAACAAAAAGAGAATTTCTCTTCTGGCAAATTATTGCTACCATGATCCCTTTAAAATAAAGTTTGAGAATTAATGTAGCATTTCTGCATTAAACTATTTCAATATTTTAAAAAAAGACTATTGTCTTGAGAATACTTTTAGAATGAAATACTGTTATCATGCACATTTCCAATTCTATGTTCTGAGCTGCCAAAATTCTACAATATGGTTTATGTAGTTGTACAATCAAAATGTTTCTTTTTTCCCACTCCAGAGATTTCAGTACATAATCTAGGCTGACACTCCAGTGCAGTATCGAGGGAGTGCTGTGCTGTCAGAGGTGCTGCCTTTACGATGAGATGTTAAACCACCTGTTTTGCACCCCTGCTGAATATGAATTTCATCCCCAATGTATCACTTTTTTAAGTGTGTGCAGTCTGTTCAGATTCACCCTGTAGCTTAAAAGAGGGGTTGTGTGAGAGCAAAACTAACAAAGGACATCATCCAAGTGGTTTTGTTGAGGGTGAGTTAGGATCAGTTGATAGCTGGAGAAAATACCCAGTTCAGGAAGAAATATGTAAGAGGTTAAAAAGTGAATTAGTGTTGAAAAGGGAGAATGCAACCTGATCAATGCTTCTTGTACTGTCATAAAGTTATCTTAACACAGCGAGCAAATAGATAAATTGTGCAGAGGGCCAATTATAACTCCCCTCCGCCTAGCAGGTGCGGGTGGGGGTTAAGATGGCGATTGAGGGAGATTTTACGCCACGTTTCTTTCCCCTCCACCCCCCCCCCCTACCATTTTTACTTGCCTGACTTCAGGCATGGGAAGGCCACCCATCCCAGAGGAGTGAGCCTAATTTAAATGGCAGCGTTGCCTCCGCTTCGGCCCCCAAATTAAAATTGGCCCTCAGGTCTTTTGTTTAGTTCTGGATTATTAATACAGTTTGATGGCTTTACAGTGACACCAGGGCTGTATTTACAGGAAAACAATGTTGTGTTTACATGCAGCGAGGGCAATAAACAGAATCTGAGCAGCGGCAACCAAGCGTTCAATTCTAACCATGTCCTGGTGAGTTCTCCCCACTGACCTAAAACTGGGTACAAAAGAGTCACAGCACACAGACAAAGTCATGGTGCATTTATTCTGCAGCCAGCCATCTGGGTTCAGTGGCTGCAGCGTAGGTGCCAGCCAGGCACAGCTCGCTTGTGTTGTCTGGCTGCAATTGGAATTGAGCCTCCCAGTATACACTTATATAGCCAGAGCTCTGCTCCCAGCCGTTTATAAACGTTTGAAGGCCTCATGGTCAAGGGCTTCCGGCCTGTCTAAGTATTTAACTCCAGGGGTACTCAGGGGGTCGAGAGACCCACCAGTGCATTTTCTAAACCAGATTTGACATCACACTGGATCTATAAAGCTTTTCAGTGATGCTGAAGTTACAATCTAAATGCAGGACTAAGGCAAATAAGGGCACTTTGATAACTGTAAATAATTTTTGTAGAACACATTAGTACAAAGGTTTAGGTATGCTTCAATTTGGAACTGACTGATTCCAACTGTGCACATTCTTTTGCTTTCATCTCTCAGTGGGTAGTTTTCTTGTGGATTCTAAGTAAAATTGATTTGTGTTTTTAACACTTGCGTGTTTTGGAGCTCCCAAGCATTTATTCAACAGTGACATCAGGATTTTTTACAAGAAGAGAACACTCGTAACAGCAGGGCAGAAATTTACGATAAGAATTGAAGGGGCCAGGGAAATTCTTTAACACGAGAGTGGGTAGAATCGGAATTCTCTGTCACAAACTCTTGTTAAAGGAAGCCAATTCAGTACTTTTGGAAGGGAATTAGGTAGTTGTTTGAAAAAATGAATATTAATGGTATGGGAATCCAGCAGGAGAGTGAGTTTAGATTTTGGGACATTAAACTGGCAGACTTGCTGCAGTACTTTTTTGATGCCATGATTTGAAATTAAGCAATTTCAAAAAAAAAACTGTTGCATGTTGACATTTTAACTAAAAAAAACTGTTTACTTTGTAAAACACTTTGAAACAGTAATGACATTGTTCTCCGTTTTTATTCTATGTGGAGTGAAAAGTTTCATTACTAATGAGATATTTAAGAAGCTTCTCGTGAGGAGAGAAAAGTACTTTCCTTTTTGCTGCCTGCAACGTATCGCTGTAAACTTGAGTTTTACCTCTTACGAAAACAATCCCTGTTCTCTAGGGTTGTTTCATAATTGTTAACAAAGGTTTGTTTTGTGTTGTTTAACTTGCCACAGGGCTTGGCTCAGTGGTAGCACTCTTGCCTCTGAGTCAGAAGGTTTTAGGTTCAAACTCAATGACAGACTTGAACACATATTCCAGGCTGACACTTCAGTGCAGTACCATCTTTCGGATGATATGTTAAAGTGAGGCCCCATCAGGTGCATATAGAGGAACCCATGCCGCTGTTTGCAGAGAGCAGGGAGTTCTGGTGTCCTGGCCAATGTTCCTTCCCCAACCTATCTGAAAAAGCAGATCACCTGGGCACTCGTTCGTTGGCTGTTTGTGTGCAAATTGGCTGCTATGTTTGACTGTAACAATAGTGAGCTTTTGGCTGTGAAACACTTTGGGACGTGCTGAGGACACGATTAGGTGCTATATAAAAGCAGGAGGTTTTGCAGGCCGATGAGGGGCCACATTTTTTGAAACTACCCCTGATAGTTTTTTCTAATTCGTCAGTCAACTATCTGCTGACAAATAGAAAGCATTCCTGTTATGTTTAATTAATGGACCCTGGCAGACATTCTTTGTGATGGTAACCATGGGTCACGTCAGTAGAGTATCCACTAGTAATGTTTGCTCTCTGTTTATACATCGATCCTGGATTTGTTCAGTTTTGTTTTTTCAGCCCGAAACAAATACTCGATGCAAATTATCTTTTTATTTTTTGAAGTGAAAAGTCTGTAAACACTATCCCCATCGTCCCTGATGATACAGCAATGGTCTGCTGCTTGCCCCACATTATTTTACTGGCTCCTTTCTGCTGAAGTGGATGCAGGCAGCATTTCCTGTGGAACCCTGGAACTATTAAATGAACCAGTAGGAGGCACAAACTATCTAACTAGGATTATTGTCAGAGTAAATGAACAGCACACCCTGTACTTGATTCGACATTAACGTCTCCCATTAATTGCGCTGTCATTATATATTGACAATAAACCAGTTTGCACAAGTTGCTTTTATCATTCTTGATTTGTTCGGTCTTGGTTCATGTGAGATACAAAGAGGTTAGCTTCAAATTCTAATTCTACCCTAAAATGAGGTAGGATTAGAAGTTTGTGCTGCCGCCCTTCCAGCCGCATCAGTTAGCTCGCTTATTTGATCAGGCTCCAGTTCCTCTGGGTTGTCTGTATCGTCAACATGAGGCTGCTGGCTCAAACCCGCATGGTGCCCTCTTTACAGTTTCAACCTTTCCCCCACATAAATAACCGGCTGGAAGATATTTAGAAAACTAGGCTGGGGTTTCAGCATCTGCTCTCACCAGCCTATGAATTTTCTGCCCTTTAATGGGCAATCAAGTCCGATCTATTTTCCTTTTGCTGTATGGAAAACACCAGTATTAGGGTGGAGGACAAACTTGTACTGTTTCTGGCATGGAACCTGGTGACATTTGGGCAGTCGACCTCCCCAAGAATATCTCAGATGTTTACGCACTTTAAGCAGTAATGGTTTTTTCCCCCAACAACAACAACTACTCATTTATATAGCACCTTTTAACATAGCAAAACACTCTATGGTGCTTTACAGGAGCATTATCAAACAAAATTTGACACCGAGCCATATAAGGAGAAAATAGGACAGGTGACCAAAAACTTGATCAAAGAGGTAGGTTTTAAGGAGGAGAGAGCTGGAGAGGTTTAGGGAGGGAATTCCAGAGCTTAGGGCCTAGGCAGCTGGAGGCATGTCCGCCAAATGGTGGAGCGATTTAAAATTGGGGATGCGCAAGAGGCAAGAATTGGAGGAGCGCAAAGATCTCTGAGGATTGTAGGGCTGGGGGAGGTTACAGAGATAGGGAGGGGTGAGGCCATGGGGGGATTTAAAATCAAGGATGAGAGTTTTAAAATCGAGGTGTTCCCGGAACGGAAACCAATGTAGATCAACGGGCACAGGGTTGATAGGTGAATGGGACTTGGTGCGAGTTAGGATACAGGCAGCAGAGTTTTGGATGCGCTCAAGTTTATGGAGGATGGAAGATGGGAGGCCGGCTAGGAGAGCATTGGAATGGTCAAGTCTAGAGTTAACAAAGGCATGCATGAGGGTTTCAGCAGCAGTTGAACTGAGGCAGGGGCGGAGACGGGGCGATATTATGGAGGTGGAAGTAGGGGGTCTTGGTGATGGAGCGGATGTGTGGTCAGAAGCTCATCTCAGGGTCAAATAGCATGCCAAGATTGCGAACGGTCTGGTTCAGCCTCGAGCTGTGGCCAGGGAGAAGGATGGAGTCAGTGGCTAGGGAACGGAGTTTGTGGCAGGGACCGAAGACAATGGCTCCGATCTTCCCAATATTTAGATGGAGGAAATTTTTGCTCATCGGTCAAGCAGTGTGACAAATGAGAAACAGTGGAAGGGTCGAGAGAGTTGGTGGTGAGGTAAAGTTGGGTGTCATCAGCATACATATGGAACCTGACATTGTGTTTCCGGATGATGTCACCGAGGGGCAGCACATAGATGAGAAATGGGAGGGGGCCAAGGATAGATCCTGGGGGACTCCAGAGTTAACGATGCGGGAGCGGAGAGAGAAGCCATTGCAGGTGATTCTGTGGCTATGACTGGATAGATAATAATGGAACCAGGTGAGTGCAGTCTTAGGAGGGAATGTGCGTCTTGCCGCAAAAAGCGGAGGGTATGACCATCTCCTTTCATGAACTGCCAACAGGCATCGCTGAATTCCTCAGCTGTATAGATTTGTCATAGAGGTTGCTGTCTTCTCAGAGTGAGGTCTGCATGGGAATAGGAGATTGATATCCCCACCTTGGCTGTAGTTCTGTAGTGACCACCTAAGGTACGTGGAAACAAGAGGAGGCCCCTCAAACTTGTTTCACCATTCAATTAGATCATGGCTGATCAGTACCTCAACTCCATTTACCCGCCTTTCTCCATATCCCTTGTTGCACATAGAAAATTCATCAGCAACAACATTCCTCCGTCAGAACTGAAATGTTCCAGTTTAAAATCTACCCGGGTTCAGCTGAATTCTGGCACGTGTCAAACCTGGATGGTGACGTATATTGTAGATGCAAATAAAAATAAATCCCTTGTGTGTTATCCTCCAGAAGTCGTAGTTATTGTCATTGATAGCAGTCATGTTTGGAGGATGGATGCTGATGTCACAATGACTGACAATTGCTTGTTATTATGGAGGATATATAAAATGTTTAATTTGCCTCTGAGGCAGAATAATCTTGTCCTCTCCACAGTTATGGTTTCTAAGAGGGTGATTCCTTGGTTCAGGCAAAGGAAGCAGTGACACAGTATGCAAAAAAAGGAAGTTTTGTAATGTGAAGGATAGATTAAGCTTAAGCAAGGAAATGTGGGCCCCCTTCCTACTCTTTTTGGTCAAAGACAGTAATCATCCAAACATAAATTTGGTTTCAACACTCGGCATTCTGTCACAATTTTGTGGTTCGCTATTTCCACCAGATGTTGAAAGGAATATACGTATATAATTTATTATGACTTCTCATTTTGAATGTAACCAAACATGATACACAGAATTTGATAGTTTTAAACAAAAACTAATATCTGTGTGGTGATGGTTTTAGATTATCCACAGTTCTTTCCTTTGGGAAATCCTTTAAATCCAAATTAAAACCTCACCTACCGGAGGTGTAAAATTCCATGTTAATCCACTAACGTGCATTCCTGCTATATAAACCACTGCTCGCCGGAAATAATTACATCCTCCTGCTGTTACCTTCTTCAGTTCTAGTGCCTTAATCTGTATCATTGTGATATTACATTAAAATGTACTGTTTTGTGATTATGATGTACAAATTAGAGGTGTGTTTTTTATATTTTCATCAGAAAGTGCACAATCTGCCATGGATAGATTTGAAATTGTCAAATTCTTCATATGAAGTTATTGTCTAATTTAATTAAATTAGGCTCCTGCTCGAAGTTGAATGAACCGGTACTAAGTGTAATCATTTCTGTCACTTTGGATTCTTCACTTTTGCCACGTTTGCAATCATTTCAATTACTCAGGGAACCAGCCTCTTCTACTTTCATGATGCTGAATGTGGTTTCTCCTGTTTGGTGATTTTCTGGCGGTACTGATTTTGTGTGTGTGTGTGGTTTTCACAGTAGCGTGATTGTGTTACTCTAGCGGGGGAGGGGGCATTAGACTTGCTCTAGCCTCTCCCACAATCATTGCCGAACTCCTTCTCTTTCAACCCTTTGGTAACATCATTTGAAAATCTACACAGACAGCTAACATGCTCTGGATAGGTTTTTTTCCCCCTCTGATGTCCAATTACAGAAAAGCGCTCGCTTCAGAAGGCAGCTGCGGCAGGGCTGAAACCATATCTGAGTCATCTTGCAGTCCCCGCCTACTCCTCGAGCTGTGGGCTTGGCGTATAAAGGGGGAGGCTTTAATTCATTTAGAAGATAACAGCCTGCACTAGTGTTATGAAGAAGTAATAATGAATGGAACATGTGGCTATATTTAGGCACTGCGTCACTCTACTCAGGCAGACCATAAAAGGCTGAAGGGGAGAGAAAAAAAAAGTGTTACAGAGGGCAGACTTCTATTTTGTTGTTTAACTGAAGCACAATCTCTTCAGCATCTCTGCAGAATAAACACAGAACATTTCCTTCCCAGCAGATGGCAGTCCCAGGGCTGTGCACCTGCCATTACAAGCAAAGCATACTAGTAATCTACCCTCCATCACTGCTGACAATGGGCTAATGATTTCAGACCATCTGCCTTGCAATTCAAAGAAAACGGGAAAAGTGTTTGTCCTTCAGCTGAGAAATGACAACATTTGAAAGTCGTGGTGAAGAGGAGGATAGATTAAGGGCGAACTTTTAATAATGGGGCTGAAAGTTCTACACTTGGGTCTATCAGTGGTTTGCGCTTGTTTTCGGATACCTATAGTACATCAAGTTCATCAGTGTACTGCCATTTTTTTGCACCTAACATGACGTTTCCAATTGCATCAGTCCAAACAAGTGCAGGAGTATCCATCCAGTGTCTTGTGAAGATGTCACTCCTGGTTATTTGCTGTTTGCTTTTAGATTGCATTTTAGTCAGATTGGGATATATATATATATTAGGAGCAGGAGTCGGCCATTCGGCCCTCCGAGCCTGCTCCGCCATTCAATATGATCATGGCTGATCCTCTATCTCAATATCATATTCCTGCTCTCTTTCCCCATACCCCTTGATGCCTTTTGTGTCTAGAAATCTATCTAGCTCAATCTTAAATATATTCATTGACTTGGCCTCCACAGCCTTCTGTGGTAGAGAATTCCACAGGTTCACCACCCTCTGAGTGAAGAAATTTCTCCTCATCTCAGTCCTAAATGTCCAACCGCGTATTCTGAGACTGTGACCCCTCGTTCTGGACCCCCCAGCCAGGGGAAACATCCTCCCTGCATCCAGTCTGTTTAGCCCTGTCAGAATTTTATGTTTCAATGAGATCCCCTCTCATTCTTCTAAACTCGAGTGAATACAGGCCGAGTCGACCCAATCTCTCCTCATACGACAGTCCTGCCATCCCAGGAATCAGTCTGGTGAACCTTTGCTGCACTCCCTCTATGGCAAGTAAATCCTTCCTCAGATAAGGAGACCTAAACTGTACACAATACTCCAGGTGTGGTCTCACCAAGGCCCTGTATAACTGCAGTAAGATGTACATAATTAATAAAATATAATATATATAATACTTTAAGTCACGGGTTAAGAAATGATGATTTAGCCAGGTCAGGATGTACTTGCTGAAGATGAAACTATTCATTACGCATTAGGAAAGATTACATGACGTGGAGATTAGACACAATTTGAGCAGCCTGCTTTTGTTCTGTGGTCAGTGAAGGGAGGTACAGGGTTTTTGTGTGTTGCCAAAACAACAGTGGGACTTGCCATGACCCAGAGATTTCTGAGACGAGCGGGTCAACTCTAAAGACAGACGCCTTGTTATTGGACTGCTTTTCCCCTCACCCTGATCGATTTAGACAATTTGCTAAGTAACATGAATAGAAACAAGATTAAGGTCTAAGTATATTAATCAGCTAACTACGATTAACTAGGAACAGGATGATAGAATGTATCGGTGTTTCAAATGCATTGCCACACAGCAGTAGGATATAGGTTTGTTTCTGAAATTTCCCATATGGTGAGCTCTGATTGTACTGCTGGGAAGGCGAGTGGAGGAGGAAGAAAAGTGTAGAGGAGAAGGCAGACACTTTCTTGGAGGTTTGGGAGTGACCCTTAGCCACTCGTGAGAAGTTTCCAGTAATTAATTGAAGAAGTACACTGGTAGAGGGGCTGGGGCATGTCACCATCCCACTCTCGGATGGGACGTGGCATGGAGGGTATTTTTTAAAATTAAAAGCAGGAAGGGATTTCCTCAAGTTAAAATATTTGATTTTGTGGACGTTTGCATAGAATATCAAAAGTGAGGGGAATGATCTTTTCACGTGGATAAATAATGTATCAGCTAATAAGCTACTACATTACAGTGCTCCTATTACCATTGTGCAAACAGAAACAAATACCAGTTACGATCTTACATTTTATCTGCCCGAGACTTTGTTCATCTTTAGTCAGTGTTTGTAGGTTTTAACTGCAGTGTCGAAACGTTGATCGGCAACACCAATGAACAGAATCTTAATGCGCTCATGCTACATTCTTTACACAGCCCATTACTCATTTCTTTTAAACAGATTAATGCCTACGTTAAAACGGAGAGCTCAGGGATGGAATGAAGAGTTCAGACGTGAACTTTGCTTTCTGCCCCAGTATGTGTTCAAATTTTAATGACCGTAGAATAGCTAAATGAAAGTTGTCTGCACTTTTTAAAAGATTCTACTTCACAAAGCTATCACAGCCTCAATTAGTCAGTTCAGCTTCCATTTTAAAAGACTGTACCTCCCTGCTGTCATTCAAGCAGGTTTCAGAATGGTACGATTATTTACATCTGCACCAACACAAACGTGCAAGTAAAAGGTTTCAAACTTCAGTATGAGTCTGTGCGCTCTAATAAGTAGAGTGAATGGTACCAAAGCAGGTGATCTGCCACAAATTGAATTGCTGTCTCAAGGCAAAAAGATGACTTGGACTCCATAATGCAATATTCCAGGAGACCTCCCAATAAGCTTGTGTCTGTGATGTTTGTGAATTATGAGTTCTTTGAACTCTGAAAGGAATCTAGTAAGGTACCATTATTGGTACAGTGCTGTAAGTTCTTCATCAGTTACTACAAACCAAAATAAAACCTTACATGTGTGGTAAATATTGCTGATCCCTCCCCCCCCCCCCCCATTGGCTTGTACTGAATTGATGTCTGAGAATGAACCGACAAAACCAAAATAATTCCAGCACATCCTCACCATGGAGGCCATTGCTGTTAATACTCTGTAAATCCATGTAGTTGGATATAGTTATGGATTTTTAAAATTTCTAAAGCCTTTTCTCTTTAAACTGTAGTGGGCATGTGATAATTAGGTTAAATTACACAGATGCTGGTACGTTATTGGATTTATTTCCATTCCTTGTAGTTTGTTTTGCCTCTTTCCCTAACCTATCAATACTGACAACTGCCCTTTCTTGAATTGACACTCTGTTTTAAACAAATGATTAATTCTCATCATTGAGCTACCCGGTATAGGAATTTTGTGGTTCAGATGATAATCCGCAGGTGCCTGATAACCTGTGGCAGTGAAACAAAAAGCTGCTACTGCATTGGCAAAAAAATTGTCATCGTCCTGGCCATCCTTCAGCAAAATGTCAGAGCTGTGTGAAGTGTTAAATTCCTTTCTAAAAGTATAACAGCTTATCCTGAACCTCTCTACCTCCCTCTCGTCCTTTTAAGTCCCTCCTTAAAACCCACCTCTTTGACCAAGCTTTTGGTTACCTCCCTTAATATCTCCTTTATTTCTGATTACATGTAAATGCAAGTTATTGTTGTCATCATCACTGACATCATTTCACCATTCCACCTTGCCACAGGCCAACGGTGAAATGTTGATTAAAATTCTTTGGCAGTGGATAACATAAGGTGTGGCACTGATCGAGTTAACCAGGAAGTTATATTGTCTGGTGATGTAAAATGCCATCTGGCACTTGTGCAAATGAGGAATGTCAGTATTTAGCTGGGTACTTTTCCATGCTAGGTTTTCCAGTTAAACATATACACATAGAAAATAGGAGCAGAAGTAGGCTATTCGACCTTTCAAGCCTGTTCCGCCATTCAATATGATCATGGCTGATCCTCTATCAATACAATATTCCCGCTCTCTCCACATACCCCTTGATGCCTTTTGTGTCCAGAAATCTATCTAGCTCCTTCCTAAATATATTCAGTGACTTGGCCTCCACAGCCATCTGTGGTAGAGAATTCCACAGGTTCACCACCCTCTGAGTGAAGAAATGTCTCCTCATCTCAGTCCTAAATGACCTACCCCATATCCTGAGACTGTGACCCCTCGTTCTGGACCCCCCAGCCAGGGGAAACATCCTCCCTGCATCCAGTCTGTCCAGATCTGTCAGAATTTTATACATTTCAATGAGATCCCTTCTCTTCCAAACTCCAGTGAATACAGGCCGAGTCGACCCAATCTCTCTTCATACGACAGTCCTGCCATTCCAGGAATTAGTCTGGTGAACCTTCACTACACTCCCTCTATGGCAAGTATATCCTTTCTTGGGTAAGGAGACCAAAACTGCACACAATACTCCAGGTGTGGTCTCGCCAAGGCCCTGTATAACTGCAGTAAGATATCCTTGCTCCTGTACTCAAATCCTCTTGCAATGAAGGCCAACATACCATCTGCCTTCCTAACTGCTTGCTGCATTTGCATGTTTGCTTTCGGTGACTGGCATACAAGGATACCCAGGTCCCTTTGTACATCAATATTTCCCAATCTGTTACCGTTTAGATAATACTCTGCCTTTCTGTTTTTCCTTTGGATAACTTCACATTTATCCACATTATACTGCATCTGCCATGTTCTTGCCCACTCACTCAACTTGTATAAATCGCTTTGAAGCCTCTTTGCATCCTCCCCACAACTCACAATCCCACCTAGTTTTGTGTCGTCAGCAAACTTGTAAATATTACATTTGGTTCCCTCATCCAAATCATTGAGATATATTGTGAGTAGCTGTGGCCCAAGCACTGATCCTTGCGGTACCCCACTAGTCACTGCCTGCCACCCCGAAAAAGACCCATTTATTCCTACTCTCTGTTTCCTGTCTGTTAACCAATTTTCAATCCATGCCAGTATATTACCCCCAATCCCATGTGCTTTACTTTTGCACATTAACCTGTTATGTGGGACTTTAACAAAGGCCTTCTGAAAATCCAAATAAACCACATCCAATGGTTCTCTCTTATCTATTCTACCAGTTACATCCTCAAAAAACTTCAGTAGGTTTGTCAAACACAATTTCCCTTTCATAAATCCATGTTGACTTTGTCTAATCCCGTTGATATTTTCTAAGTGTTCTGTTATCACATCCTTTATAATAGACTTTAGCATTTTCCCTACTACTGATGTTAGGCTAACTGGTCTGTAGTTCCCTGTTTTCTCTCTCCCTTTTTTAAATAATGGGGTTACATTTTCCACCCTCCAATATGCAGGAACTGTTTCATATTCTATAGAATTTTAGAAGGTGACAACCAATGCATCCATTGGGCCCGATGTTAGCAGGGCTGCGGGTTCTCGGCGGGGGGGGGGGGGGTGGCTATCGGGCGCGTGGGTAACGCCCCTGGTGAAATTAGTCAGCTTCCCGCGCGATCGTCGCAGACAATCCACTAATTGGATCCACTTACCTGCTCCTCCGGGTTCCCCACTGCTGATCTGCGCGTCGGGCAGGCTGCGCATGCGCAGTAAGATCTGTCAGCTGGAGGCGCTCTATTTAAAGGGGCAGTCCTCCACAGACAGATGCTGCAACAAATAGAAAAAATTACAGCATGGAGCAGCCCAGGGGGAAGGCTGCTCCCAGTTTAATGATGCCTCACTCCAGGTATCAATACATGGGGTGAGGAGGAGGGGGAGCACAGAGATCTTCCTCCCGGCGGGCGGGAGGAAGCGGCCTGCCTCTGCCACCAGGAAGGCCTGGCTCGAGGTGGCAGAGGAGGTCACCAGCGCAACCAACATATCGCCCACCTGCATACAGTGCAGGAGGCGCTCCAATGACCTCAGTAGGTCAGCCAAAGTGAGTACACGTAGTCTTTCCCCTACACTCTGTCTGCAACATCACTGCCCCCACCCCACATCTCCTTCAGCACTGCCAACACTACTCTGTCACATCACCCCTCATACCCACTCAAACCCCATCCTCATCTTACCTGCTCTTACTCACCTCGCCAGTACTCATCCCGCCACTACCACTCAAACCAATCCTCATACAATCTCATGGCTCTATCTCATACTCACCCTCTCGTGCATCTCTTTCACGGCCAGCCTCACTCAACGTGCCACTACCTGTGCTGCAGCGACAGGGCATGCATCACATATGTGCAGTAGGCAGCGTAAGGCAAACGTGTCATGAGCATGAAGGGGATGCACAAGGGTGTTTGAGGGTTTGTCACGGGTGTTACTTATATTGAATTTCTGACCAACTCACATTACATATTAGATTGGCACCTCTACTGCCATGTCTTCGTGAATCCTGTCTGGTTTGTGCAATATTGCCCTCTCCTGATGATCACTATGAGGACCCACAACTGATGCCACCCATTGTGTCACTGCAGAGTGGGTGTAGGTGTATTTGCAGGGCTCTTTTGCTCAGACGACTAAGAGACATCGGCGATGTCCCCGGTTGCACCCTGGAAGGATGCGGGGGAGAAGTTGTTGAGGGCAGTGGTGACTTTGACAGCGACAGGTAAGAAGATGGTGCTCGGGCCAGCCAGGAGCAGCTCGGCATGAAAGAGGCTGCAGATGTCCACGACGACATGTCGGGTGACTCTGAGCCTCTGTGTGCACTGCTGCTCAGAGAGGTGCAGGAGGCTGAGCCTCGGTCTGTGGACCCTGTGGCGAGGGTTGTGCCTTCTGCGACGCATCTCTCTCTGCGGTAGCCCTCCCTCCTGCTGTACAGGTGGATGTGTCACAGCACACTGTTGTGGAGATCCACGTGTCAGAGGTGGACGGCGTGGATGGCGAGGCTGGTGAGGCTGGTGATGCTGTTCGCCCTCCGAGGAGGTCATGACTGCAGCTACGGCGGCCCCCATCCGGAAGATGTACATCTGAGGGGGTCCGCAAGGTAGGTACATGTCTCCGGACCCCGGGGTAAGTGTGCAGGTTGGTGACTTTGACTGTCAGGAGGAGGGTAGTGGAGGCCAAACTTTGTCCCAAGTGACAGAGTGGCCTCCTGCAATGGGTGAGGGTCTCCCCCCGCCCCTCCCACCTGTCAAATGGACCTTTGCAGCTGCCACCGGCTGATAGCTGCAACACGTCCATTTGACCTGGGAGTTTTTCCCCCAGTGTGGGAAACAGTCCCAGTTTGCTCTAAAATCCCACCCCTCCTCACATAATCCCTTAATCAGGTCAGTTAATGACTTGAAATACCAAGGTAAATACTCTCAAGTGGCATCCCGCTGGCTTTAATTGCCTGTGGGATTCCCACCAGCGGGGGCTGCACGCGCATGCCGGCGCGTCAGCGGGGAACCCGGAAGTGCGCGGGTTCGAGGCGGGCTCCGGTCCAGCTCCGGGATTCTCCGATTTTCGGAGCCCCCCCCCGCCAGGAACGCACCCGATAGCAGGTGCTAAAATGACGCCCATTATTTCCATGCCTACCTCTTTTAGTACTCTGGGATGCAGATTATCAGGCCCTGGGGATTTATCGGCTTTCAGTCCCATTAATTTCTCCAGCACTTTTTTTTTACTAATACTAATTTCCATTAATTCCTCCTTCTCACTAGTCCCTTGGTTCCCTAGCATTTCTGGGAAGTTATTTGTGTCCTCTTCCGTGAAGACAGAACCAAAGTATTTGTTTAATTGCTCTGCCATTTCCTTGTTCCCCATTATAAATTCTCCCGTTTCTGACTGTAAGGGACCAACATTTGTCTTCACTTATCTTTTTCTTTTTACATTCTTGTAGAAGCTTTCACAGTCCACTTTTATATTGCTTGCAAGTTTACTCTTATGCTCTATTTTTCCCCTCTTAATCAATCTCTTGGTCCTTTTTTGCTGAATTCTGAACTGCTCCCAATCCTCAGGCTTGCTATTTTTTCTGGCAATTTTATATGAATCCTCTCTGGATCTAATACTATCCTTAATTTCTTTTGTTAACCATGGTTGGGCCACTTTTCCTTGTGTTTTTGCACCAGAAAGGAATGTATAACTGTTGCAATTCATGCATTCGTTCCTTGAATGTTAGCTATTGCCTATCCACCGTCATGCCTTTTAATGAAGCTTCCCAATCTATCATAGCCAACTCACTCCTCATACCTTCATAGTTTCCTTTGTTTAGATTTAGGATCCTAGTTTCAGATTGGACTACTTCACTTTCCATCTTAATGAAGAATTCTATCATGTTATGGTCACTCTTCCCGTGGACCCCGCACAACAAGATTATTAATTAACCCCTTCTCATTGCACAATACCCAATCTAGGATAGCCTATTCCCTAGTTGGCGCCTCAATGTACTGGTCTAAAAAACCATCTCATACACACTCCAGGAATTCATCCTCCACAGTTATTAAGTAAGGTGCTGGTTAAACCTGTGGGTTAGAAAACTGTCCTTTCAGCAATGGGGCTTTGGTTCGAATCTAGCTCAGGCTAAAGAGGTGCAAGCCTTCTTTTCTCACAGTGGTATATTTGGTAGTGTTGCCAACTCTGGTTGGATCGTATTCCGGGAGGTCTCATCACATGTCCTCCTGCCTCCAACTGCCCCTCTCCCACCATTGGTCGCCTGACGCGTCAATCCCTGCAGAAACCGGTCAATAATGGTGGCTACGATACTCAACCATCCTCAGTGCCAGACACTGTTCTCTCCATCATGCAGTCTTACCAGTTAGAGCGCGCATGCACCAGGGCTGCATTGCCCTCCTGTTGGGAGCCCGGTTGGAGCGAAATGGGAGAAGAAAATATCCCTCTGATTTTTCTCCTGGATTGCTCACAGGAGTGTTCAGGAGACTAATTCTGGGAGACTCCAGGACAATCTGGGAGTGTTGGTGACCCTACCATTTGGGCAGACTCAATCTAGTTCCCAGTGGTTGAGAGTGCAGAGCCCATAACTATCCTCGAGAGACTACATCTTCCAGCAGGGTCACTGGACTAGATGAGAATTGGATGTGGGAACGTTGGCCAATAATTAACTTTCTTCCATCTCCATAACTGGGTGACACTGAAGCCAATGGTACCACCCTCATCAGCATCCCAGTTGAGAGCTAAATGTTGACCAGCATACGAGGGGAAGTTCCTCGCTGTTCTTCAAATAATGCCACAGGATCTTTTACATCCACCTGAGCAGGCAAACATGGTCTTAGTTTGAAGCCTCATCAAAAGTCGACACCTCTGATAATGTAGCACTCCCTCAGTACTGCATTGAAGTGTCAGCTTAGATTATGTGCTCAAATCTCTAGAATGGAGCTTGAACCCACAACCTTTGGATTCAGACAAGAGCGCTACAAATTGAGCCAAACTAACACTCAAAACATTTTAGATCTTTATTTTATATGTATGGCTTTTCATTGATCTTGGCCATAAGGGTAGTCAATGGTTGGTGGATTCTGAAAGCTTGCCAATGATAGGAGTGGCTCAATTTTCTTTTTTTACTGACATAATGACCTTAGTTCCATGAACCTCTCTGCACAGTCATGGAGTTTATCCATGCCAGCTGATCTATTGATCTGCAAGAACAATCTTGCTGTGTAATGATGCCATAATATTTAACTATTGGTCAAATAACTGAGGGGAAAAGAATTAGTAAAGAACAATTGCGAATGGGTAAGTCAATATTTATTTGGTTTATATTATCTTTATAAATTCCTTAATAGTAATATTTAGATGAATACAAAAAAGTAGTGTATGGGTGGAGATAGAAAGTTGACATGTTTTTGATGGATTGACCTCTGACCACCTTCAGCAGAGATATACTAATATTACATACTGTCACCTTTGCTCCCCAAGTCTTGTGTGTAGGGATTTGATTTTTTTGTGTATGGGGATGTTTGGATCTTCTGTCAATGGAGACTTGCATGTTAGTGTATGGGGTGGGGGGGAGGTGGTGGAGAGGGGAAGATTTGCATTTTTGCATAGTTCTGTGCAGTCCAATCGCTCATTTTGACACATGCTCCAAAAAGTTGCACTTCCCTTTATTCTCGAATTTATTATGCAGATGTAGGGTTTAATTTTATTGCAAAATAGGTCAAACTTTTTTTTTGGTAAATGATTTTTATGTTGCACTAGTTTGGTTATCTACTGTTGTGCCAGAACCCATTTAAATTTTGCCTTCACCTTTCGAGTAGATAGTAACAGGTTGTGGTGGGTCAAGGATAGTTTAACGATAAAACTGTAATGGAGAAAGAGACCATGGTTTGAATCTGTGTCTGTGCAGACAGAATGAGAAACAAGAGGATAATAAGCAGCCCCTACCGTAATGTGTGAGGAATGTAAACAAGGGAGAGATTTGTGACAGGCGGCAGTGCTGGTGGTCATCTGTCGGATGCCTGTATATGAACAGCGAGGAGTTGGCAAGTAAGTTTCAAATAGACTTGTGTTAGACCGTGATATCCTGACATGTTACAAAGTTGCTATAAAAAAATCTAGCACCACTGAACTTTTAAAGATAGTTTCCAACTCGTGCGAGTGAGTGCAGCAGTTTATATTGCCTGCAATGACTATGAAACTTGAGTGAATTGGATTGTCAGACTGAAAAAGCAATGCCTGAGAAATTTGCAGTGTGTGATGATCAAGTATAAACCATCATTAACTGAGCAAAAAAGAACTTCCTGTGCGTTGTAATGGCAAACTTACTGGAGGTCTTGTTATCTGAATTGGCAAACTTGAGTACATTGCTCCATTTCATTAATGTCAGCAAATACATTCAAAAAAGGAAATCTTGAATATCCAAAGTTGCTAAATAAAAGTTTTAGTTACAAATTGGCATTGGTACCTCCTGTTGTTTTACTGCCCTGCTTACAGTACTTCACTCATTATAGTCTATTGATAATTTAAAGTTGACTTTTGTGCTATAAAAAATTAATCATACAAAAATTTGAGTTAATCAATGTTAACACAGCAAAGTGGGAATTTAGTGTGGAATAAATAATTATCAGATGATTTGGATTAAGCTTTTAAACTAAGAATAGACTGTATAGAGATTGAAAGCCCACAGATGACAGCTGTGTGTCAATAACTGTCTGAAAACATATTGGGCCTTTTTTTGGGAGAAAAATATATTTTTCCTAATTCTAAATTTTGAAGAGAAACCACATATTGGGTGCACAGAATAAAATCTCGCAGCGAGTTTGCAGTGGAGAGGACTCTATTGCTACTGGTGAACCTGATTCGGATAGGGTAATGTGGTTTAGGGATATCTTCATGAGAATGCTCAGCAGGGCTGACTGTCAGTTGAGTTTGAAAGTATGGTGCTGAGCTAATCCTGAGTGTTGTATTTTCAACTGCTGATTACACTTTGTTTGTATGTTGCAATTACTTTACCAGTGACCAATGACCAATGTGTGATGTAGCACAATATGGAAAGATGGTATGTGTGTTTTAATCCAGAGCTGTCTATCATGACGCCCCTGTTTCAAAAATGGAAATTGCAAGAAATCAGTACACTTCTGTATAATTATATTTATACTCCAGATTTTGTTACATGGCACCAATGCATCTCAGGGTTAAGACATGCCAATAATCTGCTGAAGCTTTGCTTCATGGTTTATGATGTCTCCTTGGTGTGTTACAGGTTTGTGTTATCCTCTATGTACTTGTAACTGCAGATTTCTAATGAATCTGTTCATAATTGTCTACAGTTGCAAAATAGTCTAGAAAGCATGTTATTTCAAAATTACGCTGTGAGATATCCACAGATTTATCTTCAATTTAGCCACAACACTTTATAATCACAGAACATCAACACCTAATGGATGGATGATAACTGTAACACTCATTTTAGGAATCTATAAAATGAATGTGCTAGTGAGGGGTGGATCACCACCAGAGGGTATATTTCAGTTGGTTCCTGTATAAATAAGGGTGTCATTGAGCGAGTTAACTACGTTGAGGTCACAGTGTATCAGTAAAGGTTACTGTACCATTGAACCCTCCTGGAAAACATCTTTGTGTTGACTGAAAATAATCTTTGATACAGGGCAAGAACTCTTTCTAAAAATACCTACGGTAAGTATCAGACAGCCATTCAATTAGCTTGCTGCTGTTGTGATCTGTTTATCACCTCAGGTGTTTGCTGAAATATTGCTCTATGTAAATCAGAATCAGCTGGAGAAAAGGCAATTGCTTTTTCTGCATTTGGAGGGAAGGGTGCTACCACTGAGCTAAGTGTGGTGCATTGCTTTTTACTCTCTCTTAAGGTGATTACTCCCTCCCTGTTTGGTGATGGTTAGACCAACTAGCAGCTTAATGCTCTGACCTGCAAGGCCCACTCCTTTTTGTCCTTTCTCCCAAGCAAGAAGGTTTAAAAATAGGGGATATCTTTGCAGATGAACTTGCAAAACTTTACTTCCTAAAAAGTCAATATTACATTAACTAAGAGTACATTTCATAATTTTCATAAAGGATCAGTTGCCCTCATCTTGCAGAAGATAATGAACTTGAATCAAAATGGCGGATGAATGCCACAAAGTTTCTAGTCAATCTGAATCCATCAGTGTTAGTGAAAAGAGAAGCCAGCCAACCAAAAACCACCTGTAATATTTCCTTCTTTGTGGTTCTCTAGCACTTAAATTAGCCAGTAACCAGCATAAATAGCAAAGCTTTTGTTAGTTCCTGTTGTGATGTGTGTAAAATGGCACAGCAAACATTTCCTGAATCCTGTTTTATGGACCTGCGTGTCCTGTTAGATAGCGTGATCAAAATGCATGATGGACATCAAATACCTAGCAATGTGGCAGTAAACACTCTCTGCTTTAGGGGGGTGATGCGTCTGCATCCATTTTGCTAATCCCAACTCCCGCTGGCAGCTGAGGTAAGATGCATTTAGAATGACAACAATGCAGTCAATTTGTTACAAGCTGTATACTTTGTTAGAAGGATGAAGTGGAATGCTAAAATGGGTGGTTACTCTGTTACTTGAGGCAAGTTATTTTAGGAGGATTCCCATCTACTTAAATGATTTTACAATCCACTTCCTTTCAAATTGAAGGTGTAATGAGATGGTATGGCTTTTAAGAGTCCTTGTTGCCATTTCAAAGCAACTTGGATGTGAGGTGATTGTCACTTTTTAAAGATGGAGATTACCCATTGGTAACCAGGTGTATATTGTGGGCTCTGCTGGAAGTCAACTCTTTGATGCAGAAGCCAGAAACAGGTTTTAAAGCTGCCTTATCTCTCTCAAACAGCTTAATAATTCTTTTCATCTAATTGCTGGGGGGATAAAACACTTGGATAGAGGAAGTCCAGACCTACCTTCTGTTTTATTGACTAAACCCTATTCTCACGACAATTAATCACTCAATATTTGTAGTTGAACAGAGATGGGCGCCTACAGCATCCATTAGAGTGTTACACAGTAGCCCAAGTTCTTCATCAGAAGATCTTGTGAAGTTCAAACTGCAAAAATAAGGTTTTGAAGAGACCTGAGGTGCCACAGTTCACTTTACTGTTGCAAAATTCTTCTAGTACTTGAATGGGGTGCTAGGCCACTTCAGAGGCCTTAAGACTCAGCGATATAGTGTTGGATTGCAGCCATGTTTAGACCACATCAGAAATGGGTTGCAGGTTTCCTTCCCTGAAGGACATTAGTTGGATTTTTACAACAGTTTGGTAGCTTCCACCAGTTATCAGATTTATTGAATTCAGTTTCACAACTTTGCTTTGGTGGGATTTGAGCTCACAAACTCTGGGTAGCTCGTTCAGTGCCAAAACCATTACCCTATCATTCCTTCATTCAAATGAACAACCAAAACCAGTTGTGATTTCACCAATTATTAATTGGCGGGAGTGGGGAGGAATTGGCCCAGGTGGTCGGTCAGCCGGCCTGCCCACTTTCTTCTGCAATGTTGGGAATGGCTTTGCAAGCATATTGAATATTGAGTGTCTCAGGTAGTTCAGCAGAGATGCAAGTTTATTTGTCTATTTGTGGCTTATGAGCTGCATAACTAGTAACCTGGAAGCTGCGAGATCAGCTAACCCTGGTCATTACGGCAGTTTTTGTTGAACTAAATTCTGCCTTTTTCACATCCAAATGGCTAAATATCCAGCTGCAGATATAATCTAGAATCTTGCTTCGAATACAAATGTTCAAGAGGAATATTAACCCAGGTCCTTCAGGGAATTAAAAAAAAAAAATCTGACCGCTCTGGTAGTGCCATAAATTCTGGCCGTCATTCAAAACTTTTTCAAAATTGCTCAACAGGAAAGTTGTACGTATCCTTTGAAAAATGAGGAACAGCTTGCACTTGGGAGACAAAGAAACAAGCATCAGCTGTATATATATTTTTTTTAAAAAACAATTTGGGTTCACATCATCAAAGCGAAACGTGAAAACGGCCAATTAAGAGCATTCCTCGTTTAATTTGAATAGATTCCCGAATAATGTTTAGGGTGTATTTGCATACTTTTATAGCCTCTGAAAGCAACCTCAAAAAAAATATCATTCATTGCAAAGACAAAATTCAAGTAACTGCATGGAAAAGTCAACCATGCTATTCGAATTCCTGTACTGGTATATGATTTTTGTGTTTCTATGATTGCGTTGAATGTGTTGGAAATAGCAGATGGGGTGGAAGGTGTAGACAAGGGGAACTCTATCATGGTTCTGAAAGGGGGGAGAAATAGTGAGGGCAGAAGCACAAGAAAGGGGGCGGACTCAGTCAAGGCCAGTAAAAAAGCAAACCAACCAGTGGGGTTCATTTCTAGAAGGATAGAATTGAAAAGCAGAGAAGTTATGTTAAACTTGTATAGAATCTTGGTTAGACTGCACTTGGAGCATTGTGCACAGTTCTGGTCTCATATTATAAAAAGGATATAGAGGCATTGGAGAGAGTGCAAAAAAGATTCAAAAGGATGATACCAGAACTGAGAGGATATACTTATCAGGAAAGGCTGAACAGGCTGGGGCTATTTTCTCTAGAAAAGAGAAGGCTGAGGGGCGACCTAATAGTGGAAAGTGGAGTTGAGGTCAAAGATCAGCCATGATCTGATGGAATGGCGGAGCAGGCTCGAGGGGCCGTATGACCTACTCCTACTCCTACTCCTGCTCCTATTTCTTATGTTCTTGTAGAGGTCTTTAAGATAATGAAAGGGTTTGATGGGGTAGATGTAGAGAAAATGATTCCACTTGTGGGGGGAGTCCAAAACTAGAGGTCATAAATATAAGATAGTCACCAATAAATCCAGTAGGGGATTCAGGAGAAACTTCTTTACCCAAAGAGTGCTAAGAATATTAACGTGCTACGACAAGGAGTAGTTGAGGCAAATAGCATAGATGCATTTAAAGGGAAGCTAGATAGGCACATGAGAGAGAAAGGAATAGAAGGGTATGTTGGTAGGGTTAGATGAAGTAGGAGGGTGGAGGTTCATGTCGTGCATAAACAACGGCATAGACTAGTTGAACCGAATGGCCTGTGTCTGTGCTGTAGTTTCAATGTAACTTTGATTATCTTTATTAAGCTCATACTACATCTTTTAATTCTTTCAATATCTTTCATTTTCATTTTCTCTTTCCAATCTCCTGATCTGTTTTTCCTGTTGAACTGGCCCTGTCAATTGGACCACAGAAGAAAGAGGGAACAAGAAGGACAAAGGCAGTGAGCAAAATAAAAAGTTCTGAGTTTGTTGCTTCTGTCTGAGTTTCATGGTTCCCAATTTGCTTTTTTATTGAAGAAGATATAATTATATCTTCTAATATAAATCCACACAATAATGCAATATGTTCAGATAATTGTAGACAGTCTTGTCAAGCCTCATCCATGCCAATTCTAATTTGTACTAAGTAGCTCAAGCAATGAAAGGTTCACAAAATCCAGTCATTATTATTGGAAAGCCGATCCATTCATTCAGAACAATTGAATTAATACGCAATTAACACATTTATTTCTAATATTTTAAAATCTCAAGTTGGTTTGCATTTTTTCTCAGCTTTTTCCATTATAAATTCCTATGTCCACATTTATAATAGAAACAGCGTATGTAAACTTGTCATACTTTAATTACACTCTCACACCAGTGGTGACACTGTAGCGCCTTGGTTTTGCATTTCCCAACTCTTCAGCCTGTACTGCAGAGAAATTCCTGTGTTGCAACCAATTCTGCTTCCCAAATTGCTGTACCTTTGCTACTTAGCTATAAAACAATAATATAAAATCAAAGTATTGTATAAGAATAAGGACAGAATGATTGATTTTTAAATAGCGATTGAATTACATCTGCACACCCTGGTCGAATTTCCCCCACCTTTTAACTCTGCTCCACCTGAAGACTACATTTGTCTCAACTCCCCATGTGCAACACCATGGGAGGTCAACTAATAAGATATCAAAAGTCTTGTGGATTGTGTGCACTTTCCATGTGTCCCACTTTGCTTCCTGTCACACTTTAGCCATCACACTTCAGTGGCACTCTGATTTGCCATGAGCAATTCCACGTATGATTTGATAGTATAATAAATGCAAAATGACAAACATTCAAATACAACATAACTATCCTGTAGTGCTATATAGCACGTGAAACAAAATGTACTTAATGGCAGACAGTTAGAAACCTGCTATAAAGTTTTATTTTTAACTATTGGGTCATAATTTAACCTCATGAGGGCCATAGTACCTTTACTGTGTCAGTACTAAAACTTTTTTTGTTATTAAGGTATTTCCTATGAATTTGCTCATTTATCTAATTCTACTTTATAATTTAGAAATTTGCATAATTTTTGCAACTATTAAAGAAAAATTGAATATTTTGAAAGCTGCGTTTACTTCACCTCGGTACTCAAAGGAAATTCATTGCTCTTTTAAGTCTTAAAATGGCTCTCTGATGACTCATGAGAAATGTATGAAATTGCATTGAGCTATAGTTTGTTTGGTTTAGTAACTGAACCTTTTATGTCTTTGTATTGTCAAATGCGTAAGTGAAGCGGTTATCAACGCTGCAAATGAACTAGTTAGTGGTGAGACTGGAAGTGAATGAGTAGGTTGGTAAAGGCAAGACAAACAAATCAGTTAGCTATCTATCTGTGCTGGGTAATGGAAATCTGACAGAGTGAATGATGACTTGTCAGCTGGGGTAACAGTTGCAACAGCGCTGCAGTCGTCACCAAGAAAATGCATGAGTTTGCTTTCATGGCTCTTGAATTGCTTTGTGCATGAAAGACTTGAGTGGTTGCTGGGCTATTTGCCATGAATTAATCATGCAAATAGCACTCCTCCCCCCCAACTCCCTTTACATGATCACCCTCTTCCCTGAGGATCTGTCATTATTAGATGGGCAAACTTTTTTTTAATATATTGGGAGGTTCTACAATAAGCTTGCCTTTCGAATGTGGTTGGCAATCTCACTACTTTCTGCTGCTCTTAAGCAGCACAGTAAAGTCAGAGAGCAGCAATTTTCACTGTGTGCTTCTGATAAGATACTCCATCATGGAAGGAGATGGGGGAAGGTAGAGCATCTGACCCAGCACTGGCATCTGTTGGCTCCAATAAAACATGGAGTTGAAACAACCTTAGGTCATGCTGGGAAATGCTTTTTTTTAAAAAGCGAAACTGAAGAGAACCTTCAATAACCAAACTTTGACCTACCAATATTATCAGTTTTCATCCTCCATGACTTTTTTCACTCACATGAATTAAATTTTTGCTTTTGTGCAGTTTTGCATAAAAGACGAATTAATGTACTGAATGAAATAATTTTTAATATCGCATCCCCATCTTAATATTTTTAAGTGGGATTTGGGAGTAAAGCTAATTGAACTTAACCACCTGCTAAATTAACATCTTGGTATCTTTCAAACTAGCCTTTACAAACTGCTCATATTATTTTTTAAAAATTCTGCTGCAATATTGCCCTCCTGTCATTTTTTTTCCTTCTGTGTTTTTTTTAAAACCTTCCCTATTCCATAATGCAAAGTTACTCTACTATTATACAAAATATTTATTCCCTTGCAGTTTAGATCCCAAATGAAACCCAAATTGTCTTTTTTAATGGGGGAAAAGGGGAGAAGTGTAGTGGGGTGGCTTTGGGGGAGGATGATTGATTTTAATTTAATAAGTTCTGTATAACGCATGCCATGTATTTTAGAAATCGTATCGTCCCTGTAAACTATAATTCCTTTTGTTAAAACTTGCAGATTACATTTCAGTAATCTTCTACCTCTCGATGTTTTCTTTTTCTTTTTTCTCTCTTACTCGACATAGTCCAAACCATGAAGGGGAGGGGAGAAATACCATGATTATTTTTATACAAAGTAACAAATAACTGGGGTAGATTTAGAGGAATGGTTGTGAGCATATATATGTCCCAAGATGAACTCTGGAGCATGTAAAACAAATAATAGGAAATAGGTCATCCCTATCTCCTTAGAATCTTAAATCTCATACCTTCAGTAGTACAGTTTTAGCTGCTTGGTGTTTATATCTGGCCAAGACACTGAAGCAACCATACCCCGAATTTCTCTTCCCTTATCCCTCAAATTCTGTTTCCCTCTGATATTAGATGTACTGACCTATATGGATAAGATCAGTGTTCAAAATACTGGAGTGGGAAGAATTTTTTGTGCTTTTTTTAAAAAGACATCTATTCACCCTGTACCTCCAGTAAACAAAGGTTAACCTGTTGACGATATGCCATGTCTAGTGCATCATCAAAATTCTATATGCTAATAAAATTTTATACATTAATGAACAAATTCTTGAAAATAAAATTTGTGAAAATGACAATGGTCTCCAAAGCATGACTCAAGCCTTATCTTCTGAACTTGGCCAACGAGTTACTGTAAATGTGTAGTCAAAGTGCAATTGTTGCAACTGTATGGCAATGTTGAAACTTCCTGTCCTTTACCTTGTGACCAATTGAATGCATTGGCTGTACTGTTGAAGCAAAAACTTTCAGAAAACAAAGCTGTTGAATGCTTCATTTCTCTCTCCATCTCCCATGAAGTTCTGCACATATGGAACATTATTAGGTTATTATAGCAGTGAAAAGTGTTCTTTGATGCTCTCTCCCCACCTTCAAAAGCCTTCTCATAATCTACCTCTTCGAACGCACCCCACTGTCACCTCCTGTAGCTTATCTCTTTCTGCCTGCTCAGTTTCCTCCAATCACCTTTAAAGCCTCGGGATGTTATGTGAAGGACACTGAGAGTGTATGGTGTTACTACAAAGCCACCTATGTGGTTTTGAAGTATGCTTAACCTTATCCTTGTGAATTAACTGTTAAGCGTGTTTCAATTTTCCATTTCGAACAATAAAACAATGAAAATTTCTGAAAGTCTTAAGTCAAAAGTTGGTTACTTTATTGTAACTCTACAAACCGTAACGTCTATAACACCATTCAGTGTATTACAGAAATGTAGGACACTCCAGTATTTTTGCAGTTGTGAGTGTTTGATGTAGATCAATTTTACTGGAGTTTAGACAGGTTTACTTGCACAATGTTGTCTCTTCTAGGACATCTAGGTTTCTGAACTGACTTTTAGTAAATGTTCTAAAATTATGCAGTGTTAATATTTTTTCGGCTGCGTAGAATTCCAGTATGCACAAATACCGATAACACGACATGTTTAAGAGTCCCCAAACCATGTTGCGAAGGCTATGTGCGGATAGATTTTCTGTTTGTCCATTATGGAGTGTATACCCTATTCCTAGATGGACTCGAGCTCCCTTACAGTAACTGCTACCGTGTATAGTATGGTAACGATGCAGCTAGCAGCCAGTACTTTCTGTTGAGGTGGTTTGGTTTTGGATGAGTTTTTCTCAGCTTTTGGATGAATTTCTGGTTATGGCCACTGTCTTTAATCAAACATCCTGTGTGATTGAAATTATCTGAATTTAAGAGTGAAAGGAAAAGGCTAAATCAACAGGCAGTTTAATGTATTGTACTCTAAATAGATTAACTGTACATGCAAAATAACATTCAGAAGTAGCTATGGCAAGTGGTGAAATTGAATTCAGTAACTCTGATGACTTAAATGACCATGAAAGCTACCGGATTGTCGTTAAATCCCAACTGGTTTAGTAATGTCCTTTTAAGGAAGGGAACCAGTCATGTTGACCAGGTCTGATCTACACATGACTCAGTCCACTCTAAATAGCTTCTGAGAAAGATGAGCCACATCTGGGCAACCAGGCATGGGCAAATGTGGCCTTTCCAAATAAAAACAAAAATTAGTAGCTGTCCTGCCCCGAACCCCGGCAGTGAGAGGTATTAAAAAAACACCTAAAGTGACGTCAGCAAAAGGAAGGAGCTGATTGGTGAGTAGCTGGTGAGTGTTTTTTTTGTGACCAGATCAGGGACAAGTCTTAAGTTTATTTCTGGTAAGTTTAGTTAGTAGCCTAATAAATAGAGGTATGGCAAAGCACCTCGGTTCCGTCAAATGTACATCCTGTGTGGGAAGTCCAGGACGCTTCTCATGTCCTGGACAGCCACGTGTACAGGACGTGTCGTCAGCTGGAGGAGCTCGAGCTCCGGGTTTCGGAGCTTGAGCAGTAGCTGGCGTCAGTGCAGTGCATCCGCGAGGCTGAGAGCTACACGAATAGCACGATTCAGGAGGTGGTCACCCCACAGCTTAAGAGAGTGCAGGCAAAGAGGGACTGGGTGACCGCCAGACAGACTAGAAGGACC
Source organism: Heptranchias perlo (assembly GCF_035084215.1). NCBI lineage: Eukaryota > Metazoa > Chordata > Chondrichthyes > Hexanchiformes > Hexanchidae > Heptranchias > Heptranchias perlo. The sequence continues at coordinate 75,129,677 of NC_090330.1, read as the reverse complement.
AGGCAGGTAGTGCAGGAGTCCCCTGAGTGCATCTCATTCTCTAACCGATTCTGAATACTGGTGAGGGCGATGGTTCCTCTGGGGAGTACAGCCAGAGCCAAGTCCAGGGTGGGGGGGGAGGAGAAAGTTCAGGAAAGTAATAGTGATAGGGGAACAGGCATTTCTGCGGCTGCAGATGTGATTCCAGGGTGGTATGTTGCCTCCCTGGTGCCAGGGTCAAGGATGTCACTAAGCAGCTACAGAACATTCTGATGGGGGGAGGGTGAACAGCCAGAGGTCGTAGTCCATATCAGTACCAATGACATAGGTAGAAAAAGGGATGAGGTCCTGCAGGCGGATTTTAAGGAGCTAGGAAAGAGATTAATAGGCAGGACCTCAAGAGTAGTAATCTCTGGATTACTCCCGGTGCCACGTGCTAGTGAGTATAGAACTAGGAGGATAGTGCAGATGAATGAGTGGCTAGAGAGATGGTGCAGGAGGGAGGGCTTTAGATTCCTGGGGCATTGGGGCCAGTTCTAGGGGAGGTGGGATCTGTACAAGCCGGACGGGTTGCACCTCAACAGGGCCGGGACCAATATCCTCGCAGAGAGATTTGCTAGTGTTGTTGGGAAGGGTTTAAACTTGCTTGGTAGGGGGATGGGAAACTGAGCATAGATTCAGAAGGGAGAATAGCAGAGCTGAAAATGGAAGGCAGAAAATTAGTAAGTGAGTTTGGAAGGCAGAGGAAACAAAGGTTAGAAAATAGACAAGAAAGGAGTTTGGCTTTGCTTAATGGTATATACTTCAATGCAAGGAGTCTATTGAATAAGGCAGGTGAGCTGAGGACACAGATAGACACACGTGGCAGTATGATATCATAGCTATTACTGAAACATGGCTTAAAGAGGGACAGGAATGGCAGCCCGATGTTCCTGGTTACAGGGTTTTCAGACGAGATAGAGAGGGAAATAAACAAGGATGGGGGTGGCAATATTGGTTAAAGGAACAATTACAGCTGTGAGGAGGGATGATATGTTAGAAAGGTCATCAAATGAGGCTATATGTTTTGAGCAAAAGAACAAAAAGCGGCAATCGCACTGCTGGGAGTGTACTATAGACCCCCAAACAGTCAGGACGATAGAAGAGCAAATATGTAGGCAAATTTCTGAGAAGTGCAAAATCAATAGGGCAGTAATAGTAGGGGATTTCAACTACCCTGATATTAACTGGGACAGAATCAGTGTAAAAGGTATAGAGGGCATAGAATTCTTAAAACGCAGTCAGGAGAACTTTTTTAGCCAGTGCGCCACAAGCCCAACAAGAGAGGGGGCAGTTCTGGACTTAGTTTTAGGGAATAAAGCTGGGCAGGTGGAAAGAGTGTCAGTGGGAGAGCATTTTGGTGGTAGTGATCATAATTCACTTAGAATTAGCATAGTTATGGAAAAGGACAAAGATAGAACAGAAATAAAAGTTCTCAATTTTACTAAGCTGAGAAGTGATTGAGCAAAAGTGGACTGGAAACAGCTACTTGAGGGTAAATTAATGTCAGAGCAGTGGGAGGTGTTCAAGGGGTTCAGAACAAATATGTTCCCACAAAGTAAAAGGATGGGGCTGCCAAATCTAGAGACCCCTGGATGTCAAGGAGCATATGGGGTAAGATAAGGCAAAAAAGGGAAGCTTATGTCAGATACTGAGAGCTCAATACTGCAGAAAGCCTAGAGCAGTATAGAAAGTGCAGGGATGAAATTAAAAAAAGGAAATTAGGAAAGCAAAGAGAGGACATGAAAGAATACTGGCAAGTAAAATCAAGGAAAACTCAGATGTTTTATAAATGCATAAAGAGCAAGAGGATAACTAAGGAAAGAGTAGGGCCTATTAGAGACCAAAAAGGTAACCTATGTGTGGAGGCAGAAGATGTAGGTATGGTTCCTAATGAAAACTTTGCGTCTGTCTTCACAAAAGAGGGGGACGATGCAGGCATTGTAGTTGAGGAGGAGTCTGAAATTTTGGATGGGGTTAACATAGTGAGAGAGGAAATATTAAGGGGAATAGCATCTTTGAAAGTAGATAAATCACCAGGCACGGATGAAATGTATCCCAGGCTGTTAAGAGTAGCAAGGGGGGAAGCAGCAGAGGTTCTGACCATCATTTTCCAATCCGTCTCTGGCTACAGGCCAGTGGTGCCGGAGGATTGGAGGACCGCTAACGTTGTACCATTATTTAAAGGAGAAAGGGATAGACCGAGTAATTACAGGCTAGTCAGCCGAACCTCTGTGGTCGGCAAATTATTGGAAACAATTCTGAGGGACAGGATAAACCGTCATTTAGAAAGGCACGGATTAATCAAGGACAGTCAGCGTGGATTTGTTAAGAGAAGGTCGTGTCTCACTAACTTGATTGCATTTTTTGAGGAGGCATCAAGGAGGGTCGATGAGGGTAGTGCGTTGTAGTCTATCTGGATTTTAGCAAGGCTTTTGACAAGGTCTCATGTGGCAGACTGGTCAGAAAAGTAAAAGCCCGTGGGATCCAAGGGAAAGTGGCAAGTTGGATCCAAAATTGGCTCAGTGGCAGGAAGCAAAGGGTAATGATCGATGGGTGTTTTTGTGACTGGAAGGCTGTTTCCAGTGAGGTTCCGCAGGGCTCAGTATTGGTCTATATTAATGATTTAGACTTAAATGTAGGGGGCATGATTAAGAAGTTTGCAGATGATACAAAAATTGGCCATGTGGTTGATAGTGAGGAGGAAAGCTATAGACTACAGGAAGATATCAATGGATTAGTCAGGCAGGCAGAAAAGTGGGAAATGGAATTCAATCTGGAGAAGTGTGAAGTAATGCATTTGGGGAGAGCGAACAAGGCAAGGGCATACACAATAAATGGGAGGATACTGAAAGGTGTAGAGGAACAAAGGGACCTTGGAGTGCATGTCCACAGATCCCTGAAGGTAGCAGATAATGTGGTTAAAAAGGCATACGGTATACTTTCCTTTATTAGCCGAGGCACAGAATAGGGAGGTTATGCTAGAACTCTTAAAAAAAAAATACTAGTTAGGCCACAGCTTGAGTACTGCATACAGTTCTGGTCACTACATTCCAGGAAAGATGTGATTGCACTGGAGAGGGTACAGAGGAGATTTACGAGGATGTTGCCAGGAATGAGGAAACATTGGATAGGCTGTGATTGTTTTCTTTGGAACAGAGGAGGCTGAGGGGAAATTTAATTGAGGCGTATAAAATAATGAGGTGCCTACCTAGAGTGGATAGGAAGGACCTATTTCCCTTAGCAGAGAGATCAATAACCAGGGGGCATAGATTTAAAGTAATTGGTAAAAGGATTAGAGGGGAGCTGAAGAGAATTTTTTTCACCCAGAGGGTGGCGGGGGTCTGGAACTCACTGCCTGAAAGGGTGGTTGAGGCAGAAACCCTCATTGCATTTACAAAGTACTTGGATGTGTAACCTACATGGTTATGGACCAAGTGCTGGAAAGTGGAATTAGGCTGGATAGCTCTTTTTCGGCCGGCACAGACACGATGGACCGAATGGCCTCCTTCTGTGCCGTAAATTTCTATAATTCTATGAACCCTCTTTGTGCTTTCAAATCCTATTCTTTGAGGTCCATAGAACATGTGTCGGTAGGGATCTCTTTTAGCAATAGAATCATAGGATGCATGCTGCCTTGGAGGTTATGGGCTGCCAGTCCACGATTATAGTGATGCACTCAATGTTTTTATTGCGGCCATATGCTTCAAAAATCTCCTTTCAAGGGTTTGACTTTCCAGCAGCAGATTGTTCTGCATCTGATACTCATTATATTCTGAATTTCTTTTGTTAAAACTTCAATAGGATGTTGAAAAACAAAAGAAGCCTGTGTCCAGCCTCCTGATAACTGCACTTTAGGAAATTGAAAAGAACTTGTGCCAACAGTAACATTTAGAGCACAGTATTCCCTTTGTAAACACCAGCCCCATGCTTTCCAGAAACTTCTCTCTCTGCTTATGCACTGTTTTTATTCATTTGGGTTAAAGGTCAGACTTGAACCTTTTGTTTTTAGACTTAATTGCACCTATTAAACACCATTCGAGTAGAATAGTGCATAGTTTTTTTTAAACTTGAAAGGGTAAAGCTACGTAACTTGTCATGGCAAAATAGAGCACAAGGTTCAAAGGTCAGACACAGTTACTCCACTTCACAACCCCAGTCAAACTCACCATTTTAAAAAAACACAAAGTAAAATAAAATGTGTTTTTCAAAAATAGAGCACAAATTTGGTAGGTTGCACTTTGAGGTCACATTCTAATCAATGCATATTCTAGGCCTGTCTTCATAGTGTATTTTGACTCTTGTCTCAGACCTGCAGACTATTCAGAGATTTCTGTTAATTCAGATTCTCGCCCTAGAATCATGAAATTGTAACTGCAGTGTATGCTAATACAAATGTTGTTTGCATCCGCTCTCTAGAATCCTAGTCTTAATCCTTAAACTCCTGATTTGTAGCAGAAATAAACATTGCCTCAAAAGCAACATTTCCCATGTGAATTGATGCCGTGCTTAGATAGCTAACCAAACAACTTTTGGGAGAGGAGAAAAGGATACTGGCTCTAACACTGGCAATAAATGCAACTTGTTTTCTGAGCCTTCTGTGTGTCTTAAATAGTTTATTAAGGAAAGAAAATAACTGCGAAGTACCAATCTAAGCAATGTTAACAAGTGTGAATGTCCAAATCACTAAGTTTATATTGTAAAATATTATTTCAAGCAACATTTTTTTTTGTCTTGTCCAGACTGACAGATCCCTCTACATCTCTGGAACCTCACACAAGCGATGCTGCTCAGCAAACACCTTTGTGGAACGCTGCTCCAAGTTTACCTTTTTTCTTCGTTGTGAATGGGTAACCAATAATGCCTCGAGACCGTTATAACACTGCACCGCACAGCATACCTTCAAGGACAAGGAAGCTTTCTGCCTCATTAGTTTCTGTTATGGATATCGATCATTCTCTTCCTTTTCTAGGTTGAGTGCACTGAAGCAGTACTTATTTAGCAGTATATTAACTGTTGCCAGTTAGGCCTTGCTTTAAGCTGAGATATGGCCAACTTCTGTTACTTAACTTTCCCAGTCTGGTAACACCGTGACTTCGTTACCTTTTTGATATGCTTCTCACACCAGAAACTGACTGAACTGGAACATTACTGACCTGGTATAAATCCTACCTCGTTTAAATACTAAAGTCAGCCTTTTATGGGAGAAGGAGCACAAACTTAGCTTTATCACTGCTGAACTCCCAAGACACAAACCCTGGGCCTTAACTGAGTGTAATATCTTGAAAATACTGTACCCTTGTGACGAGCCAGAATTTTGGGCTTGCTATGTTCAACAAGGATCCCATATTGAGTAGTTTAAGCCTAACTTAAAAAAAAAGCAAAATGGCCTGACAGATAGGAGGAAAGAAAAGTGCAATTTCAGGTCAATGGACTTGGTTCAAAAGACCCATGAAAGACCCATCAAGATACAGACAAGTGCTTTCACTAGAACCAGGATGGTAACCTTCAGTAAGTCATTATAAGGAGAGAAGATGTGATATTATGAATGTGGACGATAAAGATCTTCACATATTTTGAGCTGAGTCAGACGTAAATATTAATTGCAATTGAATGCAAAACATTGTCAACTGTACAGCTTATTTAAATTGTAAGTTTGATTCCTTCAAAGAGGAGTCAGCGTTTTTGGTTTAAAAGATATATATAGAGGATAAAGCTCTTGCTGTTCTTACCCACGAGTGCTTCTTACGTTGGACACAGAACTTGGACTATCCAGTAATGTTTTGGTGGACGTGGTTCCATTAGACCTTCCTGCTGACTTATTTATTAATACTGGAACAGCTGATGAAAGTGCCAGAAAATTCTGAATGTAGACATGATTTTCTGCAATGCAAGTAATTGAAGTTTCACTATAGACCCGTGTGAAGGTCTCTGTATTTCACCAGAGATCAATTCCATTGTAGTCATGCCTGATGGTATCTGTAAATATACTGTACAAAGAAAATCTGTATTGTGAGCATTGCTTATTTTTACATTAGGAATAAAAAAAGACCGTAATTAATCATGATACAGTGGCTGAATCTGTATTGAAAGCCACTTATAACCATGGCACTGAAAAAAAATGCTAACTTCAAATTTCATTACCTGAGACAACAGCTTATGGAATGTACAGAAATAAGTGACCACTTGCCACTGAATACAGTTTTCATAACTTCACTAAATCAGAAACATTTAAATGTACGATTCAGAAACTGTGTATGCAAAATTTTATGTCCTTAGTTTACAGTTTGGAACCAAATGTAATAAATATCTGTATATGATAGTTACAACGTTCACTAGAGTGTATAGCACCTTGTGCTATTTGTATATTTTGCCCTTTTCAGTTCAATGTGTGTTTCTTTTCTCATTATGCTGTATAAACTCGTAGCAATGTAAGAGCAGTGTTTTCATGTTATCTTTCCTGACATCCCAAAACTAAAAGGTAACATTATGTAATAATATTTCTTCTTGTGACCAGACAAGAGATAATTGTAACTTTAACATATCTTGCTGTGTCTTCCGTTGTATATATTGTATATATAATGTAATGCTGCCGGAAGAGGAAAAACTGATTTAGAATAGTGCATTGTATTATATCTGTATTGATCTTGAATGCTCTCTCAATAGCCATATGCAATAAAATAACCTACAATATTTATGAAAGCTGTTATTTCCCAGATTTCATTAGATAAATGAGTTTTGGGTGCATTAAGAATGTATTGAGCTCTATCTGCAAATCTCTACACCACCTGGAATTGTCCCTTTTATTCAATATTTCTGTCAAGTACACACCACCAAAGCATGTGTATTGATTCTGGTTAACATGTACTGTAAGAATCTACCTCCATCAACTAGATAATGGTATAATGGTAGCGAGCTAGCTACTATGCTGCTCGAGACAGGGTGGCGGGGGAGTAACCTTAAAAGTCAGTGCTGCCGGCGAATGTCCTTAACCACTGGCAATGAATAGCAGAAATTCTGGCACGCCCAGCCAACAATTTTCCAACTGTTCAATGGACATGGCTGTCTTCTGGCATTGCGGACCTATAAAATTACCCCATAGGTATATTGTATGATGATGGTTGCAGATTATGCATGATGTATTCAAACAGCATAAAAAGAATGGGAAATCTGGACTCGTGCCAGTTCATAGCCAGCTTTGTCCTGTTTCCAGTTGTCTCCTTGTGTAAGTTATTTTTTAATGCAGTAGGTCAGTGTACAAAAAGCTTTCTTCTTCAGCTTTCCATCATTTCATCCCTCCTTTCCATCTTTTCCTCTGATCCTCCTTATTATTGTTTCTTTCTCTCCTTCAATATACTATCATTGTTTTCTTTCTGCTCTGTATTCTGTTTTCTGGCTTATTTTTATTTTCTTTCAGTTATTTTTATATCTATGTTTTGTTTATTCTTTTATTGAAAAAGTATACATGAATTGTGGGCTAGCACCAGAAAAATAACCATGAAAGTTTCCTGATTGGCCTAGAAACCCAACTGGTTCACTAATGTCCTAGAGGGAAGAGAGCCTGCCACCCCTACCCGGTCTGACCTACACCTGACTCCACTGCATTCTAAAGTGGCCTAGTCAGCCACCCAATTGTAAAATAGTCGCTATGTAGTTCAGTAATGAATAAAATTGGCACCATCACAAGGACTGCAGCAGTTCAAGGAGAATTTTTGTCCTAACCCTAACCCCAAACCTAGCCCAACTAGAGACTGGCCACCATGCCAATGTCGGCCATATCCCGAAAACCAGTTTTTTAACAAAAGCACTAACTAGCTATTGATCCCTGGTTAGTGTTGTTCAAAGGATTCTTACACCTTCAAAAGTTAATTATTGAAAATTAGTGAAATGTGAGGGAAAGAAAAGTTTCCTTTTGGCTTGGTGTCCTCCCATTCTGTTCAGTATGTCCTGCCTCTATTTCCATGATCTATGCACCAAAGTTCAGTTTACCAATACAGAACTCAGATTATTGTAACTTCACATCTAAGGCAACATAATTTTACATTTATTTTAATCTATAAATCAGTGAAAATGGATAACACTCCAAAAACCACATTTTATTACATAGAAATTGCAAAATGGAAAGAGGATGTTCAGCCCAACCTGTCTGTTGTTTATCCTCCACACAAGCGGTAATCCTATTCCCATATGCTCGTTCTTCTCCCATATCCCTTTCCTTCAACTACCTATCAAACCTATTCTTAAATGTTAACTGTTTAATATTCAAAACATTTAACATTCAAAGAATGTGGTATTGCCCACTAGTCACTTTTTGATTGTCAATTTGCCTCTTTATAATCCAGCTATAACAGCAAATGTGTGTATTAAAATTTAAATATATGGAAATATCCTATCTGGAGATCTCCTGGCACTATATCCTCTGTACCTATCAGAGGTGACCACCAATGAGCATCTTACTGATTCAGCTAATAACTCTATCATTAATTGGGTCGGAAAAGTATACAACTCAACCTGGTTACCCCTCTACAATACAAAAGATTTTAACTGCAGTTCATTTATTAGAGTGGAAAGTACTAGTGAACTCATTGCTTTTAACACGTTTAATGATCTGTCCTAGAGCAAATTTTTATGTAGGCTATAAAATAGATGTAGCTACAGCTCTTACCTTTGATGGCTTCACCCTTAGTCCTTCATAATAATCTTGGCTTGACTAGTTCCTCTGATTCCACATGAAACTCCCAAATCTCCTGCATTGCTGAAACTCCCTATAAGAAATGTAGTTTCCTCTTGTGCCAAAAACTTACTTTTCCCCCGATAATTCCTAACTATTGAAGTCCATCCACCCAAGACTTGAATTCTGTTCTCTTATCTAAAGATGTTATTTTGCACTCTGGATAGGATTTAAGAAAAATCTTGCCATCTGGTAGATCTAATTTCTTTTACCTCTCGCTACTCTGTTTCAAACATTTTGCTCATTATTTTGTCTAGACAGTTAGTACTCCTCTGAACTTTCCTCGATGATTCCTTCTCAGCTCCAAACAAACTAATCTACACACTCTTCCTTTTCCTTATATCCCCACAGTATTAAAATCAACAGTCAGCATAGAATTCCTACTTTTTCCTGTATGTTACATCTGTGAAACTCTTTACATCCGTCAGAAATTACTTTTCCAACAATCTCCAGACATTTTAAAAACATTGGTGCTATTTGATCATTACTTGTTGATTTACCTCATCTTTTTTTAAATTCCTTTCAACCTGAATATCGTGCTTTACTAAGGACTTTAGCCTTTCACCGCGATTATTCATTTAAACAATTGGCTTTCTTCCACCATTTGAATGTTTAAACAAATTGGTTGATATTATTTGGTCAAGGAGAAAATGAAGATTGCAGAGAAGAAATTGTTCTAAACGAAAAGCAAGTGTGACCTGGCCTTGTCAAATCCATTAAATTACTACCTCACTTTCCAATTCACACTGGTCTTTGTGTCATTCACATACTTGGATCCTGGCTGTCCATGAAATGGGAGCTGGTACAACCCACATAATTTGCCCCATACAATCTCTAATAAACTTAGCTCAGTAGGAGACCATTATTGATAGGTAATGCAACTAATGAGAGTTCAGAAGGAAGTTCTACAGAAACCCCACAACAAGGCAGCTAAACCATTCTAAAGATGACAGCTGGAATATGATACTTAAACAGCAAGAATTGAAAAAAAGTAGGTTAAAGAATATGACTTGATCAGCCAAAATGGAAATGTGCACTGCTGAACATCCAGTTCTTTTAGTACTTGCAAATTTGATCAATTTTGAAGACAGCTTACATTCAACATGCAAAAACCTGAACTGGATTTCAATGGTCTGCTGGCATGCAAAATAATTCAAGAAAGAAGAAAAATATATAGGATAAAGGTGGCATTTAAATAGAGGCAGGGGGAAACAGATGTAACAATGGGTAGGTTTGCCAGGAAACTAGTTTGATCAATAAAATGCATTGTATGCAAGAACAAGAATGAAATAGATATAATCCCTGTGCACAAGGTACCATCCAGGCTACATGAGGAAAACATCACATACCAGGACCTGTGCTGTCTTTCAAATGGAGAAGGGGTGAATCTGGGCCTGCTGCAAAGGTTGAAAAAATAAGAATTAGAAAATGGGCAACTCTTCTACTTGAACATACTCCAATAGTGGCGATTGAGGTGATGGTGGTGGTCCTTTGAGAACAACGTAAAATGCAAGAGGTCAGCAGAGTAAGAAGGCAACATACTGAGTAGGAGTTTAGCCTGACCTAGCGTTTGGCACTGAAATGTAGTTGGTTTGAAGTTATATTTATTTATTTTAGTTTTTGTAACCATTTAATGTGGCAGGACAGTGGGATCCAGCAGCTTCCATCATGTGGGAGCCTCTGGAAAGCATCAATATCCAGGACAAGCATATGCTTAAGAATATAAGAAATCTCTCCAGGTGGACTCACTGAAGCCCAAAGTCACTGAGCTTGAGAAACAGTAGAGTGAGATACAAGACACTGTTCAACAGGAGGGAGAAGGGCTTCTGGAGTGCACTTTGTGGGAGGAGTGACATTGTGGGACACAGGAAGGGAATTGGGTGACCATCCACCAAGAGGAAAAGATGATTCGGAAGTAGAGGAAATACAGGAAACACTGTGAGTTTGAAGTTGTATGGTAGGTATACAGTGCTGGATACTCTTGATGGAAACAAGGACAGCAACACGGGGCAGGAAATCATGAGAAGCAATGTAGTACCATAGAGCAAATCATGACCTGGGGAGAGGGATGGGGGGAGTACTGATATCAATATGAAAAGGCAGGTGAAAGTTATGGGGGATTCTATAGAGATATGGATAGTCTTTTATGCAATCATGACATGGAATCCAGAATCGTGTATTGCCTCCTAGATGCCAGGTTAGGGGATCATAATGAAGTCAGTGGAAAACTTTCTGGAAAAGGAGTGTGAGCAGTCAGAAGTCATGGTTCATGTCGGAACCAGTAGCATGGGAGAGAGCAGGTGAAGATGTTGCAAAGCTTGAGGAATTGTGTTAGATCGAAAAGCCAAACCTCAAGGTTAGCGTTTTCAGGATTTTCCCCAGTGCAATGTACCAGGCTAGTAGGGGAGAGCTGGTCTAGACATATCAATAAGTGTGTAGAAAGTTGATGTAAAAAAGAGGTTTGCACATTTCTCTGACATTGAGACAAGCTCTGTGGCAGGGAAACTGATGGGACAGGTTTCAGCTGAATCAAACAGACACCAATATCCTTGCAGACAGGGTAAAGTGAACAGTGGAGGAGGATTTAAACGAGTAAGTTGTGGAGGAACGGGCAATTCAAGGCTTTAACTGAGGTATTTTGGCAGACAGGAAGAAAGGGTCAAATACAAAAGTAGTATAGGTTGAAAGTTTAGTAGAATTTGAGCAAGTGGGGATTTTAACAAGGAGACTGGGAGGCAGGGTGACTGAGAAGGGGAGTCATATGGTAGCAATTGCAGATGGCAAAGGTGATAACTGGGCTAGGATAAAGAAGAGAGAAAATGACTGCCTCAAAGAACTATGCAAAAATGCCAGAAGCCATATGTATAAAGTAGGGGGTCTGGAAGTTTATGCCAAAAAAGGAATCACAGAAACCTCATTTAATCATATAGACTGATGGATAAATGGAAGTGAAAAGAAATGGGAGGTTGTGTGGCTTTGTATGTTTAAAGATGACATGAAGATAATTGTGCCAAGGCTGGCTCAACGGGGAAAAGAAATGAGTCCTAGCAGTCTGGTACAAAGATAAAAATAGAGCACCTGACGTTCGAACCAAAGAAATGTTTAAGGAAGCTAATCAGGGATTAGTTGGAAAGATTATAGTAGGAATAAGAAGAGTGAGTGACTATTTCTGGACATGATTATGGACTGTTAATTGACTCAAATGGTCATGAAACCTGCAAGGGAGAACCATGCTAGACTTGCTGTTATACAATGCACAGGGAATGGTTGACAAAGTTGAAGGCAGAGAAGAGCTAGGTAATAGAAACTACAATATAATGTAAATTAAAATAAGACATGATAGAAAAGGAGAGTACAATAAAGACTCCAAGAAGGCAGACTTTAAGGTGACGGGGAAGGTACTAAGAATGATGGTTTGGCATATAACATTAGCTGGGTATGTACAGAGAGAAAATGGAATATATTCAGAAACATTAATAGGGGACTATAAAACAAATTTATTCCATCAGGTACTATGTGCTGTAGAAGAACTCGGAAACCATCATGGGCAATAAGAGAAGTGATGTAGGGGGATAAGGGATTCAAAAAGGATCTTATATGAAGTATTAAACTACAGGTATGATTAAAGATTGGGATGAGTATAGGAAAAAGATAAAAGATGAAGAAATCAATTAGGAGAGACAAAATAACTAACAAGATTAGGATTGCACAAAATATGAAAAAAACATGAAAGGCTTTTATAAATATATCCAGAATAATAAGTGACAAGGAAGGTAGTAGGAGTTCTGAGGGATTCTGGGAGGGACATGACAACAAATGACCAGGAATAGCAAGTGTCCTTCATAACTTCTTTCTGTCAGTGTTTGCAGATTAATTTGAACACTGCTTTCCCCAAAAATGGTCAAGATTTAAAGGGCAAGAGAAAGAAAAACTGTTAGATCTGGAAAGTACGCATAAGGAAACATCAGAAGGATACAGATAGACTACAGATAGAAAAATGCACAGTCATGAATCTGAGGAAGTGAAACAGTGGGAGTGCAAAATAAATGGGAACAGTCAACAGGAAATAACATAGAGCTGGGACCAATGTCCTCGCAGGGAGGTTCAGTAGTGCTGCGGGGGAGGGTTTAAACTAATTTGGCAGGAGGATGGACACCAGGATATGGAATTGGAAAGGGGAAACAAGGTGCACAAAGGATTGGGAGTGACAGATAGCACTAGAGTAAGAAGTAGTATGGTATTAGGTGGGATCAGACTAACAGAGAATACAAGAAGGTCTAAGATAGGTTTACAGTGCATGTATGTAAACGCACAAAGCAGATCTGTCTCGGGTAAATTGGAATCAAAGATTGGCAGGCAAATCTGTAATTGAACAATGGGCGGCCTTTAAAGAAGAGATGGTTTGAGTACAGTCTAGGTACATTCCCATGAGGGAGAAAGCTAGGGCAACTAAAACCAGAGCTCCCTGGATGACGAAAGAGATAGTGAGTAAGATGAAGCAGAAAAAGGGGGCGTAAGACAGATGTCAGGTTGATAATACAAGTGAGAACCAGGCTGAATATTGAAAGTTCAGAGGAGAAGTGAAAAAGGAAATAAGAGGAGCAAAGAGAGAATATGAGAATAGACTGGCGGCCAACATAAAAGGGAATCAAAAAGGCATATAAACAGTAAACAGGTAGTAAGAGGAGGAGTGGGACCAATTATGGGCCAAAAAGGAGATCTATGCATGGAGGCAGAGGGTATGGCTGAGGTACTAAATGAATAATTTGCATCTGTCTTTACCGAGGAAGAAGATGCTGCCAAAGTCACAGTAAAAGAAGAGGTAGTTGAGATACTGAATAGGCTAAAAATTGCTAAAGAGAAGGTACAAGAAAGGCTGGCTGTATTTAGGGTAGATAAGTCACCCAGTCTGGATGGGATTCATCCTAGGTTGCTGAAGGAAATAAGGGTGGAAATTGTGGAGGTACTGGCCATAATCTTCCAATCATCCTTAGTTACGGGGGTGGTGCCTGAGGACTGGAGAATTGCAAATATTACACACTTGCTCAAAAAAGCGTGTAAGGATAAACCCAGCAACTTCAGGCCAGTCAGTTTATCCTCGGTAGTAGGAAAACTTTTAGAAATGATAATCCAGGACAAAATTGACAGTCACTTGGACTTGCGTGGATTAATTAAGGAAAGCCAGCACGGATTTGTTATAGGCAAATCGTGTTTAACTAACTTGTTTGAGTTTTTTGATGAGGTAACAGAAAGGATTGATGAGGGCAATGCGGTTGATGTTGTGTATATGGACTTCCAAAAGGCGTTTGATAAAGTGCCACATAATAGGTTTATCATCAAAGTTGAAGCCCTTGGAATAAAAGGGGCAGAGGCAGCATGGATACATAATTGGCTAAGTGACAGGAAACAGAGAGTAGGGCTGAACAATTGTTTTTCAGACTGGAGGTAGGTATACAGTGGTGTTCCCCCAGGGTCAATAGTAGGACCACTGTTTTTCTTGATATATATTAATGACTTGGACTTGGGTGTACAGGGCACAATTTCAAAATTTGCAGATGACACAAAACTTGGAAGGGTAGTGAACAGTGGGGAGGATAGTGATGGACTTCAAGAGGATATTGACAGGCTGATGGCATGGGCGGACATGTGGCAGATGAAATTTAATGCAGAGAAGTGCAAAGTGATACATTTTGGTAGGAAGAACGAGGAGAGACAATATAAACTAAAGGGTACAATTCTAAAAGGGGTGCAGGAACAGAGAGACCTGGGGGTATGTGTGCACAAGTTGTTGAAGGTGGCAGGGCAGGTTGAGAAAGCGGTTAAAAAAGCATATGGGATCCTGGGCTTTATAAATAGAGGCGTACAGTGTAAAAGCAAGGAAGTTATGATGAACCTTTATAAAACACTAGTTCGGCCACAGTTGGAGCATTGTGTCCAATTCTGGGAACCGCACTTTAGGAAGAATGTGAAGGCTTTAGAGATGGTGCAGAAGAGATTTACTGGAATGGTTCCAGGGATGAAGGACTTCAGTTGCGTGGATAGACTGGAGAAGCTGGAGTTGTTCTCCTTAGAGTAGAGAAGGTTGAGAGGAGATTTGACAGAGGTATTCAAAATCATGAAGGGCCGAGACGGAGTAGACAGAGAGAAACTGTTCAAATTGGCAGAAGGGTGAAGAACCAGAGGACACAGATTTAAGGTGATTGACAAAAGAACCAAAGGCAACATTAGGAAAACCCTTTTTACACAGCGAGTGGTTAGGATTTGGAATGCACTGCCCGAGGGGGTGGTGGAGACAGATTCAATCTTGGCCTTCAAAAGGGAACTGGATATGTACTTGAAGGGAAAGAAATTGCAGTGCTACGGGGCTAGCTGTATTGCTCTTGCAGAGAGCCGGCACGGACTCGATGGGCTGAATGGCCTTCTTCCGTGCTGTAACCTGTCTATGATTCTATGATTCTAAGTCTATTATGTTGTACTTTATCAAACACGTTTTGAAAATCCATATTCACAATATCAACCGCACTACTTTCATCAGCCCTTTCTGTTACTTCATCAAAGAACTCAATCAAGTTTGTCAGATATGATTTGCCTTTATCAAATCCGTGCTGGCTGTCATTTATTAACCCATGTTTTCCAAGTGACAATTAATTTTGACCCGGATTATGGTCTCTAAAAGTTTCCCCAGTACCAACGTTAGGCTGACTGGCCTGTGGTTACCAGGTTTATCCCTCTCCCCTTTTGAACAGGGGTTTAATGTTTACAACCCTCCAGTCCTTTGGCACCACTCCCATATGTTAAGGAGGATTGAAAGATTGTGGCCAGAGCTTCCACTATTTTTAGCCTTACTTCCCTCAGCAACCAAGGATGCATTCCATCCGGAGCAGGTGCCTTTTTACTTTGAACACTGCCAACCTTTTAAGTACCTCCTCTTTATCTACTTTTATCCTATCCAATTTTGCTACTACCTCTTCTGTTACTGTGACATCCGCAGCATCCTCTTTGTTTATGAAGATAGATGCAAATACTCATTTAGTACCTCAGCCATGCCCTCTGCCTCCACAAGAAGATCTTCTTTTTGCTCCCCAATTGGCCCAACCCTCCCTTTGAATATCTTTTTACTATTTATATGTTTATAAAAGAATTTAGAGTTCCCTTTTATGGTACCTGTTATCCTTTGCACTTTTCTTTAATAGTCCCTTCCTGGATTTTTCCCCATTTGAAGCACCTTGCATTTCTCTATATTAAACTTCATCAGCCAACTGTCTGCCCAATTCCCAAGTATATTCAAACCCTCCTGTAGCTTATCCTGTTCGGCTTTGCAGTCTACCACCTTCATTAGGTGGTAGAAAAAGAAGGTGGAAAAAGAAAGCCTATGATAGACACCGGGAACTCAATACTACGGAAAGCTTAGAGAAGTATTCAAACTGCAGGGGTGAAGTTAAATAGGAAATTAGGAAAACAAAGAGAGGTCATGAAAAAATATTAGCAGGTAAAATTAAAGAAAACCCAAAGATGTTTTATAAATACATTAAGAGCAAAAGGATAACTAAGGAAAGAGTAGGGCCTATTAGAGACCAAAAAGGTAAACTATGTGTGGAGGCGGAAGATGTGGGTATGGTTCTTAATGAATACTTTGTACCTGTCTTCACAAAGGAGAGGGATGATGCAGGGATTGAAGTTAAGGAGGAGGAGTGTGAAATATTGGATGGGATAAACATAGTAAGGGAGGAAGTATTAAGGGGATTAGCATCTTTGAAAGTGGATGAAATGTATCCCAGGCTGTTAAAAGAAGCCAGGGAGGAAATAACGGATGCTATAACAATCATTTTCCAAACTTCACTGGATACAGGCGTAGTGCCAGAGGATTGGAGGACTGCTAACGATGTACCGTTGTTTAAAAAGGGAGTGAAGGATAAGCCGAGTAATTACAGGCCAGTCAGCCTAACCTCGGTGGTGGGCAAATTATTGTCATCAATTCTGAGGGACAGGATAAACCGTCACTTAGAAAGGCACGGACTAATCAAGGACAGCCAGCATGGATTTGTTAAGGGGAGGTCGTGTCTGACTAACTTGATTGAATTTTTCGAAGAGGTGACAAAGAGGATCGATGAGAGTAGCGCAATTGATGTAGTCTACATGGATTTTAGCAAGGCTTTTGACAAGGTTCCACATGGCGGATTGGTCAAAAAAGTAAAGGCCCATGGGATCCAAGGGAATGTGGCAAATTGGATCCAAAATTGGCTCAGTGGCAGGAAGCAAAGGGTAATGGTCGACGGATGTTATTGAGACTGGAAGCCTGTTTCCGGTGGGGTTCTGCAGGGCTCGGTACAAGGTCCTTTGCTTTTTGTGGTATACACTAACGATTTGGTCTTAAACGTAGGGGGCATGATTAAGAAATTTGCGGATGACACAAAGATAGGCCGTGTGGTTGATAGTGAGGAGGAAAGCTGTAGACTGCAGAAAGATATCAATGGACTGATCAGATGTGCAGAAAAATCCAGAGAAGTGTGAGGTAATGCATTTGGGGAGAGCAAACAAGGAAAGGGAATACACAATAAGTGGAGGTTACTGAGAGGTGCAGAGGAAGTGAGGGACCTTGGAGTGCATGTCCACAGATCCCTGAAGGTAGCAGGACGGGTAGATAAGGTGGTTAAGAAGGCATATGGAATGCTTTCCTTTATTAGCCGAGGCATAGAATATAAAAGCAGGGATGTTATGCTGGAACTGTATAAAACACTGGTCAGGCCACAGCTTGAGTACTGCGCACAGTCCACCACATTATAGGTGGAAGGATGTAATTGCACTAGAGAGGGTGGAGAGGAGATTTACAAGGATGTTGCCAGGGCTGGAGAATTTTAGCTATGATGACAGATTGGATAGGCTAGGGTTGTTTTCCTTGGAACAGAGGAGGCTGAGGGGTGATTTGATTGAGGTGTACAAAATTATGAGTGGCCTAGATAGAATGAATAGGAAGGACCTATTTCCCTTAGCGGAGGGGTCAATAACCAGGGGGCATAAATTTAAAGTGATTGGTAGAAGGATTAGAGCAGAAATGAGGAAACATTTTTTCACCCAGTGGGTGGCGGGGGTCTGGAACTCATTGCCTGGGAGGGTGGTAGAGGCTGAAACCCTCAACTCATTTAAAAAATACCTGGATGTGCACCTGAAGAGCCGTGACCTGCAGGGCTACGGACCAAATGCGGGAAAGCGGGATTAGGCTGGGTGGCTCGTTTCTCAGCCGGCGTGGACACAATGGGCCAAATGGCCTCCTTCTGTGCTGTAAATTTTCTATGATTCTATGATTCTATTAGCTTTACATCAGCAACAAATTTAGCAACTGTGCTTGTGCTAGCTCCAGATCATTAATGAAGATGTTAAACAAAAACAGTCCCAAAACAGACTCCTGTGAGACCCCACTGGTAACACTCCCACAGGCAGATGACAATCTCTGTACCACCACCCTCTGGGTTCTACTGGGCAGCTAATTACGTAACCATTATAAAATATTTAAAATATGTAGAATAAACAAGAGAAAGTGAGAGCCAGTAAGAAAGGAAAGAGAGAGGGAGAGATCGAGTAAATAAAAATAGAAAGATTATAGAAAGACAGAAAGAATTAGGGAACGCAAGGCAAGCAGGCAGACAGTTGTCCAATGTTTAATTTTTCATCCATGAGCAACGCCACAGTAGGTTAACTAATAACTTAAACTAATGGAAAATACAAGTGGAAAAACAAATCAGAATGTCATTGAAGATCATACTTACCTTTTTGATGTAATGGCCAAGTTTGATTGATGCACAGGCACATTAAATCAGCATGGAAATTAGATGCATACTTATGCATTAATTTGCCATGGAAATTACTGCATTGGAACATACAGTACGTAAGTTTAGTCCAAGTTGGATCAACATTCCATTTTTTTGTTACATTTTCAACTGTTGCTGCAATTCCTCTTTTGGGATATTTGGTCAAACAATGGCTTCATTCCACATTTCCTGTCTAATGCTGACCAGAGGTGCTTTTGTGAGTCACAGAGTCAGAGATGGCCCTCTTGTTTCCACCAGGGTAGCCACTGCTCTCTTATTATAGCTGCATTTACTTTGTTTAAAGATCAATCTTTGTGCCTAATGGTGCTATAGAATCTCCATTCTTGGATTAGATTTTTCTGCTGGCAGTAAATGGAAACAATTTTACTGCCAGCTTGTTTGTGATTATTACTTATATTTAATCTTGGAATTTTTAAATCGCAAAACAATAACTACAACTTTGTGAGGGTGAAAGAAACAACTAAAACTACAAATGAGGAAAAAGAAGAGAGCAATAAAAAAATAACAAAAAAGGACAAGCACAAACACAAGTTTACAATGGTTAAGCAACTTCGGTATGATTAAGTTAATCAACAGAAAGATTGAAAAGTCATGTGAACTAAAACAAGATGTATTGAGATGCAAGTCTTGGGAAGGACTAAGCTGAAGAGAATTATAAATGGATCATTCAAGCCTGGTATTTAAAGCGGGGTTAGGACTAGGAGACTAAATCATGGAATTTAGTCTAGGAAAGGTCATGGATACAATTATTGAGGTTTTGAAGGGTTAGACCTACAGGAAGGAATAAGTACTTGCGGCAGACAAGTGGACATCATATTTGCAGAAGGAGAATATGAGAAAGGAAGGGGCATGCATAGCCAAGTCATGACTTGGGGCAGGATGGCTCTCACCCCTTCCCCTACAATGTGATATAGAGAGCCACTGAAATCAGTCCCACAACATAGGGCGATGAGTACATCAAATTACATCCTCACTAATTTTCCTAAGTAGGCGAGGATGGCTAGCACAGTAATAGTGATACAGATGACTCCTGCTCAGTATTCCAAATACCAAAATTCTGGGAAACAAACTGAGAAAAATTCTAACAAACTGAGATAAATTCCCAAGTTACAGAGTGATAAGCCAGGATCAAGGTCTCTTATTTGGTAAAATAGATCATATTGCCCAATATGAACCATAATACTAAATACATTCCTGTACTCAAGGGACAGATAGCTCAGGCTAGAGATACTTACATAATAGAACATTGCCTCCATATCAGATGTGACAAAAGAAGAGCTTTCATCCTGCATCAAACTGAAAAGCTGTCTGGAACTGTTTTTGTTCATATATGACTTTAGATAAACAGGGTAAATATATTTTAGAAATAACTAGAGTTAAGATAAAAGCTGTCCTTCCTTATTAAACTATAAGAGAGAGCCTGGAATCCAACTCTCGACAAGAACACAGGCAGGTTTTTAGATCAGTTGATAAGCCAGGATGTGGAAGCTTTGTCCTAAGGCTCATCACATTTTACAAAGCCAAAGTACTAATGAGCTGTGTATTAATGAGTATTAATGAGGTGTGAACCACCAGTTAAGTGATTCTAGGAGTAGTTTCACTGCTGTTTCTTTGAATTTGATTGGTAGTTCTTTTATCAGTGGCCTTTCAAGTTGGGATATCCAGTGCAGACTTTCCTTGGTGTCTTTGGTTCAGTGTTCATGTCTTGAGCTTAGTTTCAGTTAAATCTGAAGTGATGATTGGACTCTATGCATTGGACAGGAATATCACCTCCTGTATGTACAAACATCATTAAATAAATTTAGCTACATCATTAAATAAATTTAAAACAGAAATAGACAGTTTCCTAGAAGTAAAGGGAATTAGGGGTTACGGGGAGCGGGCAGGAAATTGGACATGAATTTAGATTTGAGGTTAGGATCAGATCAGCTATGATCTTATTGAATGGTGGAGCAGGCTTGAGGGGCCGATTGGCCTACTCCTGCTCCTATTTCTTATGTTCTTATGTTCTTACATCAGGACTTCTACAATGGTCTGGTTTCTCCAAAAATCTTGCAGATTATCCAACTGTATAAGAAATATATTCTGAAGAAGGTATTTTAAATTGTTCATGGACTTCAATCTTTTACTGTTTTCTATGTAGTTGTACCATCAATATCTTGCTGTATTTCTCTGCCTCTGGATAATTATCTTACTTATAAATAGAACTGACTATTAGTTTTAACTTGAATGTCTAACATTGTGATATTTACCACCTTTCGTGGTAGACAGGAATGCGAGTTGTTCATCCCATGTAGGGCCTGTACTTTATACCATAATAAATCAATAATTATTAATCATGGAGCATGCTATCCCGTTCATGCATGCACAGAGGTGTAATATTACTTTATAGGCGACTCAGTCCACATATGGAATCTATGTTTTTGCTGTGAACACAAATTAAAAGTGTTGGAAGGAAGCAAGAACCATTAGAATGGATATTTTATGTTCTTTCCCTTCACTAAATCCCTCAAATCTCCAACATGGCACAAATGCAGTCAGCCAGCAATTCAATAAGGCAAGACTGAAAGTGGAATAGTCCATTGGAAAATTCAAATGAAGGAGATGCAAGCCAATCAGAGACAAGGGAGGGGCAGGATTGGCAGCTCAATGTTCCAGGGTACAGATGCTATAGGAAAGATAGAGCAGGAGGTAAGAGAGGAGGGGGAGTTGCGTTCTTGATTAGGGAGAACATCACGGCAGTAGTGAGAGGGGATATATCCGAGGGTTCGCCCACTGAGTCTATATGGGTAGAACTGAAAAATAAGAAGGGAGAGATCACTTTGATAGGATTGTACTACAGACCCCCAAATAGTCAACGGGAAATTGAGGAGCAAATATGTAAGGAGATTACAGACAGCTGCAAGAAAAATAGGGTGGTAATAGTAGGGGACTTTAACTTTCCCAACATTGACTGGGACAGCCATAGCATTAGGGGCTTGGATGGAGAGAAATTTGTTGAGTGTATTCAGGAGGAATTTCTCATTCAGTATGTGGATGGCCCGACTAGAGAGGGGGCAAAACTTGACCTCCTCTTGGGAAATAAGGAAGGGCAGGTGACAGAAGTGTTGGTGAGGGATCACTTTGGGACAAGTGATCATAATTCCATTAGTTTTAAGATAGCTATGGAGAAGGATAGGTCTGGCCCAAAAGTTAAAATTCTAAATTGGGGAAAGGCCAATTTTGATGGTATTAGACAGGAACTTTCAGAAGTTGATTGGGAGAGTCTGTTGGCAGGCAAAGGGACGTCTGGTAAGTGGGAGGCTTTCAAAAGTGTGTTAACCAGGGTTCAGTGTAAGCACATTCCTTATAAAGTGAAGGGCAAGGCTGGTAGAAGTAGGGAACCTTGGATGACTCGGGAGATTGAGGCACTAGTCAAAAAGAAGAAGGAGGCATATGACATGCATAGGCAGCTGGGATCAAGTGGATCCCTTGAAGAGTATAGAGATTGCCGGAGTAGAGTTAAGAGAGAAATCAGGAGGGCAAAAAGGGGATATGAGATTGCTTTGGCAGATCAGGCAAAGGTGAATCCAAAGAGCTTCTACAAATACATAAAGGGCAAAAGGGTAACTAGGGAGAGAGTAGGGCCTCTTAAGGATCAACAAGGTCATCTATGTGCGGAACCACAAGAAATGGGTGAGATCCTGAATGAATATTTCACATCGGTATTTACGGTTGAGAAAGGCATGGATGTTAGGGAACTTGGGGAAATAAATAGTGATGTCTTGAGGAGTATACATATTACAGAGAGGGAGGTGCTGGAAGTCTTAACGCGCATCAAGGTAGATAAATCTCCGGGACCTGATGAAATGTATCCCAGGACGTTATGGGAGGTTAGGGAGGAAATTGCGGGTCCCCTAGCAGAGATATTTGAATCATCCACCGCTACAGGTGAGGTGCCTGAAGATTGGAGGGTAGCAAATGTTGTGCCTTTGTTTAAGAAGGGCGGCAGGGAAAAGCCTGGGAAATACAGACCAGTGAGCCTGACATCTGTAGTGGGTAAGTTGTTAGAGGGTATTCTGAGGGACAGGATCTACAGGCATTTGGAGAGGCAGGGACTAATTAGGAACAGTCAGCATGGTTTTGTGAGAGGCAAATCATGTCTCACGAATTTGATTGAGTTTTTTGAAGGGGTAACCAAGAAGATAGATGAGGGCTGTGCAGTAGACGTGGTCTACATGGACTTCAGCAAAGCATTTGACAAGGTACCGCATGGTAGGTTGTTACATAAGGTTAAATCTCATGGGATCCAAGGTGAGGTAGCCAATTGGATACAAAATTGGCTTGACGACAGAAGACAGAGGGTGGTTGTAGAGGGTTGTTTTTCAAACTGGATGCCTGTGTCCAGCGGTGTGCCTCAGGGATCGGTGCTGGGTCCGCTGTTATTTGTTATTTATATTAATGATTTGGATGAGAATTTAGGAGGCATGGTTAGTAAGTTTGCAGATGACACCAAGATTGGTGGCATTGTGGACAGTGAAGAAGGTTATCTGGGATTGCAACGGGATCTTGATAAATTGGGCCAGTGGGCCGATGAATGGCAGATGGAGTTTAATTTAGATAAATGTGAGGTGATGCATTTTGGTAGATCGAATCGGGCCAGGACCTACTCCGTTAATGGTAGGGCATTGGGGAGAGTTATAGAACAAAGAGATCTAGGAGTACAGATTCATAGTTCCTTGAAAGTGGAGTCACAGGTGGATAGGGTGGTGAAGAAGGCATTCGGCATGCTTGGTTTCATTGGTCAGAACATTGAATGCAGGAGTTGGGATGTCTTGTTGAAGTTGTACAGGGCATTGGTGAGGCCACACTTGGAGTACTGTGTACAGTTCTGGTCATCCTATTATAGAAAGGATATTATTAAACTAGAAAGAGTGCAGAAAAGATTTACTAGGATGCTACCGGGACTTGATGGTTTGACTTACAGGGAGAGGTTAGACAGACTGGGACTTTTTTCCCTGGAGAGTAGGAGGTTAAGGGGTGATCTTATAGAAGTCTATAAAATAATGAGGGGCATAGATAAGGTCGATAGTCAAAATCTTTTCCCAAAGGTAGGGGAGTCTATAACGAGGGGGCATAGATTTAAGGTGAGAGGGGAGAGATACAAAAGGGTCCAGAGGGGCAATTTTTTCACTCAAAGGGTGGTGAGTGTCTGGAACGAGCTGCCAGAGGCAGTAGTAGAGGCGGGTACAATTTTGTCTTTTAAAAAGCATTTGGACAGTTACATGGGTAAGATGGGTATAGAGGGATATGGGCCAAGTGCAGGCAATTGGGACTAGCTTAGTGGTATAAACTGGGCGACATGGACATGTTGGGCCGAAGGGCCTGTTTCCATGTTGTAACTTCTATGATTCTATGATAACTGATGAGCACTGGCAAGAGCATAACAATGATACCTACTGGATAAAGGTTTCCCTATAAGAATAGATTTTCCTCTGCCCTGCAATTAAATAGCACCTACATTATAGACACAATACAGAGGAAAGAAGAGTGCTAATCCTTTCTGTGCCCCCAAACTTCTCATATGGCTTTTCTAGTTTCTATGCCTGAAGAGGTGCAGCAACGTAAATTACGTTCAAATGGATGTCAAATGGGCCTGCACCCACATTTCCTTTAATAGTGCCAGGTACAGATCAGGGATAGTCTGCACCCATAAAAACCTGGTGCTACTATTTCCTACACTGCTATTTAAGCACTATCTGTCCTTAAATGACAGGCTAGTATTAAGAAAGGACTTTATCTTTGACTTTTTGCATTAGAATAGTTTTGCTGCTTCAGAACTTGTTGCTGAATGCTGCAAGTCTCTAACAATTAGAGGGTATATTCATCACTGTGACACCGCCTTGAAATATGGCTCATTGGAGGCAGACCAGGAGGAATAATAGCCCCTTGAAAACTGCTGAAGAAATTAGCCTGGCTTTCTCCTGAGCCACTAACAACTGTTTCCTTACCACAAAGCAAGAATCCTTCCTCCCCCGGTCATACATATTCTGTCCCACTTTGAATTTTTAAAAAAACCTCACAATCAACCAGCACTGTCCTATTGCCATACAATTTCTCTTCACACCACATTTGTTTTTCCTGTTCCTTCCACTTTCAAAATGCTCTAAAGTACAATACTTTACAAATAGTGCTTTATTGAAGCAAGTGTGTGCATGTGTGTCTGTTGTTTGTCACCACGGTGCTTCCCTTTTACTTTCTCTTTCTAAGGCTGACTGCAGGGGAACCCAGACTTCTGCTTAGAGTGTTCCTGGCATACACAGCTTGGTGGAGCAGCATAAATGCATTCAGAAAGTGGCAGAGACATGCAAATTTTAGCTTCTGGCAGACAAAAGTGGATTCCCAACCTACACTCCAAACCTCTTTGCTGCCTGACTGCCATCTGTTTCGAAAAACCTTCTTGATTGCCTGTGTCTGTGTTTTTATCTCTTGCTGTTCACAAAGGGGATCAAAGAACTTCCAACGCCATTGGTATGAGGTATTTTTTGAATGCCTAGACAGCCTGATGGATTGGTTATTATTTATAATCTTTCGGGAAACAACATAAATGCTAACTAATTAGCATCATTATCATCTCAAAGCCTCTTTTTTTTAAACTTGTGTGAATACAAGAAGGTCAAAATTTCAGGGATTCCACTGGTTTCACACTGGAATTACAGTGGGATACCATTAGAAAACCCTCACATAGTGGCAGACCAGGTTGCCACAGGTCTCTGTCGTTTCCGGGGAGTTCTGATTTGGAAGAACTTCCGCCTGCCGCTTAAAAGGCAAATGTCATGTGAGGTGGGGATGGGGTCATCACTCCCTCCACCTGAAGTTCCCATTCTAGTGGTTCAGTCAGGATCCAGTGTATATGTTGAGGGCGATATGTCAAGTGAAGTGAGACATGGCAGCCTCCAAATGGATGGGTCCAGGCCCCATAAGTGGGGCCCAGCCAGGAAAGTGATTTAACTTTTACTGATTAGCCCTTACACAAGGGCCAAGGGGAACATGACCAGGGTCTGTGGTGCCTGGGAAACTTCTCCCCATGGCAGGTGTATGCTGGAACTTCCAGCCTCATGAGGTAGGCTGGCATTGGAGATGCATTTGTAGTGGTGCTGCTGCATGTCTGCCTACCGCTTGCAAGTAAGGGACCCTCCCACTTTCCCCACAAACTCCAGTGAGGTCAGTGCTGAGAGCATTGACGGGCGCAATCCCAGTTGGGGTCGCATCCTGAAGAACTTTGGGCTCACAATGTTTTTTATTCGTTCATGGGATGTGGGCGTCGCTGGCGAGGCCACCATTTATTGCCCATCCCTAATTGCCCTCGAGGTGGTGGTGAGCAGCCATCTTGAACCGCTGCAGTCCGTGTGGTGAAGGTTCTCCCACGGTGCTATTAGGAAGGGAGTTCCAGGATTTTGACCCAGCGACGATGAAGGAATGGTGATATATTTCCAAGTCGGGATGGTGTGTGACTTGGAGGGGAATGTGCAGGTGGTGTTGTTCCCATGTGCCTGCTGCCCTTGTCCTTCTAGGTGGTAGAGGTCGCGGGTTTGGGAGGTGGTGTCGAAGAAGCCTTGGCGAGTTGCTGCAGTGCATCCTGTAGATGGTACACACTGCAGCCACAGTGCGCTGGTGGTGAAGGGAGTGAATGTTTAGGGTGGTGGTTGGGGTACCAATCAAGCAGGCTGCTTTGTCCTGGATGGTGTCGAGCTTCTTGAGTGTTGTTGGAGCTGCACTCATCCAGGCAAGTGGAGAGTATTCCATCACATTCCTGACTTGTGCCTTGTAGATGGTGGAAAGGCTTTGGGGAGTCAGGAGGTGAGTCACTCGCCACAGAATACCCAGCCTCTGACCTGCTCTTGTAGCCACAGTGTTTATGTGGCTGGTCCAGTCAAACCCCAACTCATTATCCAAATCCTTTCAGTGGAAAATGATCCAAAAAAAATACTGAAACTTGAAATTTCCCCTGTTCTGAGAACACAGTTCACCATAAAGATACTTATAAAAAAGGAACTGGCATTTATTAATGCCTTTCACAACCTCAGAACATCCCAAAGCATTTCACAGCCAATGAAGTATTTTTGAAGGGTAGTCGCTGTTGTAATGTAGGATACGCAGCAGCCAATTTGTGCACAGCATGGTCCCACAAACAACAATGTGATAATGACCTGATAATCTGTTTTAGTGATGTTGGGTGAGGGATAAATATTGGCCAGGCCATTGGGAACAACTCACCTGGTCCTTTTCAAATAGTACCATGGGATCTTTTACATCCACATAAGAGGGCAGATGGGGCCTTAGGTTAACATCTCAGGATGACACCTCTGACAGTGCAGCACTCCCTCAGTACTGTGCTGAAGTTTCAGTCTAGATTATGTGCTTAAATCTCCAGACTTGAACCCACAACCTTCTGACTCAAAGGTGAAAGTGCTACCACTGAACCACAGCACTCTGTCTTATCAAAGTGCATCACACAAACAATAAACTGTTAAGAAGAATGAAGGCTTGCAAGTAAATTTACAACAAACATTGGACTGGAATTTCCTCTGAAGTTATGCAAGCAAGTACAAAATTATGCCAGTTTTCAGTATAAAAGATTGATGAAATTTGGGCGTAAGTGACACTGTAAAGGAAAAGAGTCTCAGATGGCACAATGAAACTGGAGAAACAACTGTATTGAAGAGATAGAAAAGGTGACAACAGATTTGCAAAACAGATAAGCAACTTGTAGATAGACTTCAGACCAGGAAGAATTATTGCTGTTTTCCAGACTTAGAACTATTTACATTTCCTTTCTGTTCTATTTATCAAAAAAAAGTTATTTCTAGTTCCAGACTTGAACTATTTACAATTCTCTTCTTTCTTGCCTACTAACAGTAAATTAAAGTTTTTTTACTGAAAGGGCAACAGCTATGTCTTCAATTGACTGAGCAAGGCGCGGAGTAAGAGGAATTGGACTCAGCAAACAGACAGTCACCTTAATGCTTTCAGATACTGAGCATTCCCCTGGCGCATGGGCAAGCCTTTTGGCCAGTTGCTCCCCTACTCCCTCTGGGAAGTGGTAGACTCCAGATGCTGGACTGCAGGGTCATTGGAGTAAAATGGATTCCTGTTCTCAGCACTTGGCCTGTGCCTCAAAGCTGATGATGTCTGCGCCTCATGAGGGAGATCCTGCGCAGCCTGGTCTCATCAGCCATGTCCTGGTGATACAGTGCTTGGTGCTGGAAGGCTGCAGCCCTGGAGATAGCCATTGCCTTGTGGCATGGCTTCAGCTGGCTCTTGGACCCCACCAGATGCTCTTCCTATTGGCCCTGGATCTGCGGCCCCACTCATCCACAGGATGGCTGCTGTAAGGGCAGCTGCCAAATCCTTCCCGGCTGGAAGCCACAATTTTACATAGAATTACATAGAATGTACAGCACAGAAACAGGTCATTCGGCCCAACTGGTCCATGCTGGAGTTTATGCTGCACACGAGCCTCCTCCCACCCCTTTCATCTAACCCTATCAGCATAACCTTCTATTCCTTTCTCCTTCATTTGTTTATCTAGCTTCCCCTTAAATGCATCTAAGCAATTCACCTCAACTGCTCCTTGTGGTAACGAGTTCCACATTCTAACCACTCTTTGGGTAAAGAAGTTTCTCCTGAATTCCCTATTGGATTTATTAGTGACTATTTTATCTGTGTGGCCTTAGTTTCGGTCTCCCACATAAGTGGAAACATCTTCTCTCCATCTATCCTGTCAAACTCCTCAGCTTTCTCTTTTCTAGAGAAAAGAGCCCTGTCTGTTCAATTTTTCCCAATAGTTACAACCTCTTAATTCTGGTATCATCCTTGTAAAAGCACTCTCCAATCTGTCACCCAAAAGCAGCAGTCTGAGCTTCCATGGAGGTGGATGCTCCGACTGCTTCCTGACCACCCCCTTTGGGGGGAATCTGCAGTGTGCCACAGTGCAGCTGCCACTTGCTGAATTGGCTTGTGCAGCTTGGACATGGAATGTTGGTTCAAATGATGGATGTGGATTCAGAGACCAGTCTCGTGAGCAGCTCCATATTCCTATTCACGGAATCCAGAGCCCACATGTACCTTTGATGCTCCAACAGCATATACCTCCTAAGCTGCGCATCAATGAAGTCCAGGTCCATAGACTCCTCAGTCTCTGGCCATCTTCTCACCAAACTCTTATGTGAAGTGGCAGATTCCTCCACTCCTTCGGAGTCTTCCTTATCCCCAGCACTGTTGGACTTCGCCAGAGAGCTTACCTGAGTGTGAGTCACTGCCTGGCTCTGGAGGCTTCTCTCTCTGCAGATACCTGAAATGGTTAAGACGGATGATTGGGATGGTATTTGAGAGGGGCCTGGTGGTAGCATTGAGGCTGTGCCTCCAGCCGAGGAGGAAGGAAGGGGGCTTAGGTCTTCTGTTGCCTCCCCAGCTCTCATTTGGACTGGAACAATGCTGGAAGCTACTCCGCTCCTTTTGTTTCTCCGCCTCCTCCTACTCCTCTGCTTTTGCCTCCACCTACTCCAGGTGCTGCTCCTCCTCCTCTACCTCTTCCACAGCACCCTCCCTGGGCTGCAATGGATCTGTGGGAAGAAGATGCATGAGGTTAGAATGCTTGAGCCTGTTGTCATTGGGATGAAGTCTTAGTGGAAATGTGCCGAAGGCTGGGTCTGTGTTATGGAGCTTGGAGAGATAGGGTCTCAAGTACTCATCTCATTGTGGGCTGGTGCCAACCACCTCTTCCACTGCCACAGGCACAACGGCTTGACAGCCCTGCAGCTCCATGACCTTTTGCTCAAACTCTGTCAGAGCTCTAAGATATGCAACTCCCCTCACCCCCTCCCTGACTTCCTTCACTCCCATGCATTATGTGGCCACTTAGCCTGTGAAGACAAAAGGAAATAAACATAAGGCTTTCAGGGTTAATGTCAGGATTAGCATCGTAGTGTCTGTCACTCCAGATGTGGTTAATGTCTTAACTTTCCTGCCCTCGTCAGGTCATTGAACTTTTCTTGGCACTGCTCCGCCGTTCTCACCATGTCTGAGGTGGCATTCAGTGCTATAGCCACCTCTCTCCACATCACTCTGCTTACTGCTTGAGCCAGCTTGGCTCTTATTGATCCTAACAGGCGGTTCTACCTCTCCTCTACCTCTTCCTTGAGGATCTTCTGTTCTACCTCTGAAAAATTGCTGGCCCTCTTCTTTGCTTCCTGGCTCATCTTTTTCTGAGATGCCACCAATCGAGCTCTGCAAAAAGGACATTTTTTGGGAAAAATGTTAGAGCAGTCTTCACTTACCTTCAACTTCCAAGCCTCAGTCTGAAGAATTTTTTTTTGCACCCTTATACAGAGCCCCATCTGGCAATCTGGGCCACTAATTGGTTGCCCTGAAATCATACTGTTTCTTTTACCCTGATTTTTACATTCTATTGTATGCAAATTTCCTCTGCTGGAAATTTTGACATAAACTGCTGCCAGCAATATAGGCGTGAGAACAGGCCCAAATTTTGGTTACGCCCTTTCTAGGCCACAGGGTGGATTTTATGAATTTGCACTCCCACATGGAACTTTGCGGTAGGAATTCTGGTGCAGAGGCAAATTGCTGCACAAGATTTTCCTTCCATTAATTTTAATGCCTAGGAAATGCCGTAAGAGCTACTGAGCTCTAAGCCCAAATTCTTCATAAGTTATCTCATACAAAAAGTTCTGCACTGGGAATGCAAATTCATAAAATTTACCCTTATGTGGTGCTGCTTTATGGAGAGAGGTTGGCATTATGGTTAAAACATATATTGGTTTATTTATAATATATTGACATCTTTTGTATCAAAAGATCAACAATAAATAAAGAGTAAATTGTAATCATCTAAAAACAATGAGCAGCAATAAACATTAACACTTGCTGCTTGTAACATTTTGAGATATTTATCTATTTGCTTTTTGGTTAATTTTATTATGATGCTACCATGAAGCTAGTGTCAATTCTTAAAGGGTCAACACCTAAATGGACACAAGCTATCTGGGATGTTGTTTATGATAAATTCACTGGAATACCAGTTGTCTTAGAATTGTGTTTCTTATATACCAGATTAGTTTGAGATATTGGGATTGCTCAGCATCTCCGGGAGATATTTGCACCTGTAATGTTGGATTGGTTTCCATTCAGACATACCAGCAGGGGTCTTAGCTAAACAGACAATATAGTTGCCATGGCTCCCACATCAAGGAGGTGCGGAGATTTCTCATTCAAGGTGGTAGCTTCGATTGGTAGCTTGTTGAACCAATCTGAACTGAGGGAGTGATCAGAGGTGAAGCTTTTGTCATCCGCTCTCTCTGGAGGTGTCAGATTGCAGGCAAGCTTGAGCCGAACAGTCAGAATGAAATATGTAGGTTTCATTTTCTAAGGTTAGTGACAGTCTGTTCAGAGGTTGATGCCTTGGAAAGTGAATTAGGTCTGTATCAAATGACAAAATTGCATAATTTATTATTTTAATGTAATGAGGAGCGGTAGAGAATTGATTGAATCTGTTCAATCATATTTTCATGCAAAAAAAAACTAGTTTGTTGGTTTACAATTAGCCTCATCTCGCTAAAGTGCTATCAGTCTGCCTTCTGAAAGATAAGAGAATCACACATGGAGGTATGTGCGAGATCACACTTCTAGTACACACAAAAATGGGTTTTATTATTACGATCTCTGGGTCACTGTATCATCTGACTACATATTGGACAATAAGGGTACTGTCCAGATTGTAATGGATAGGAGAAACTCATATATGATCCTGAACCTAAAAGAATATCCACTACAGACCCAAAACTTGCAACACTGCTAAATTAGACAGTCCTAAACTATGTTCATCATACAGGCCCAGCCTGCAGCCTATGCTGGGTATACAGGCGCATTGGGATCAGCATTTCAGTTATTAGAGGAAGTAGCTTAATTTGTAAGAGTAAAGGTAGAAATACTTTTGATATTCAGGATCCTATCACCATGCTCCGCTGTTTCCTTATTTGAATGACTAATCCAAACAGCACTAAACATTTCCACATTAATGCAATTTACTCTGTTTAAAAAGGGAATTACATTGACTTCCAATATATTTTACTCGAACGAATTAATAATCAGGATCATGCCAACTCTTCAATATTAATCAACTCTAACACATACTTCCAAAGAGGTAATGAAGGAATAAAGTACATGAAGACAGAAAGAAAAAAACCCCAAAGAGAAGACAGGTATATAGAACGACGGGCACAATTGTTAATTGGAATTTACTGGAAGTTCGTTTTAAGGGTTGATTCCCAAAAATTCCCAAGGCATTATCTTACAGGAGTGCGACTCGGGAAATTGGATGTCTGCAACTCCTGATTATCCATCCATTTAGATGACTAGAATAGTAATCCATGGTTTCCTGATCAGCACTCAGTGCAAGCAGTACGGGACCAGGGAATTAACCCCGGCTGAGCTGGGCTGTGAGCAGGTCTACAGAGTAATCAGAGTGGTTTAGGTGTCCATTTGAATATCAAGATGTTCAGAAATACTTAATCAAGATTCAACACTTATTACTTGCATTCACAAGGGGAAAATCATCAATTTTTAAAGGTAGGGGTATTTTTATGATATTTAATGGTTGGAAAATCCTGGGCAATGTATGCTCAAATTTCCGTTATGTGCTCTCAGCAGACAAGGCTTCCTGCTGACAGGGCAAAGTAGGAAAATTACCCCCTTTATGTCTTTTCTTTCCTTTAGCAGACTGTCTCAGTAAATTACTGTAACAAAATAACAACCTGTTCCATCAAAGGAAAAAAAAACAAAAGCACTACTTAAATAAAAAGCTTTGGCAATTGTACATAAAAATAACATATTTGCTGATCAAGGTTGAGCCCCCCCCTCTCAAGGCATCCGCTATATGGAGCCTTACAAAGTTTAAGGCTGGCCTTACTAGCACAGCTGGCCTGCCCGCCAGCTTTCTTCAGGAACAGAGACTCTGGGTTTACTTAGTATGGTCCTCTTTGGAGAGGCCCATAAAAGGAACATGCATAATAGACAAGATCAAGGAACAGTCAGTAGTCCCCTTGGTTTACTGCTCATGATTGACTCCCTCCGCTCTAGCATTAGAGACCAATCGTTCAGTCACTGTGACCCTGCCCCCTTGATATTGTCTCACGATGGGGTTGATTTTCACTTCCCGAAGTTGGCGTTAAAGGCCTCAAAATGGGGTCAGTCGACTGATGCTGATGCTGTGCCTGTTGGCAGCTAAGCAGGGGTCTACCACTGGGCGGCCATAGAAATGTGCCTTGCATATCAGACATGGTTAAGTCTCCACTCCTAGCAAAGAAGGACTTAACCATATGTTCTGATGGGGCCAGTGGAAGGTTGTTTTGTACGCCTGTTACACTTTAAGCTGACTTTTGTGTACCAAGCAGAAATACCATCTACGTATCCCACTGAGATAGAAAATGGCTACCTCAATTCTCTTGAGCAGCCATTTAATATTCGGAGAAGATGCTTCACCATGATCCACAGGGAATTAATGAAAATGGTAGAGGAGAGTTGACCGTTGGTGTCACCAATGGAAGCCTTTTAACCAACAGCCGAGCGGGAACTCCAGTCCAAATATAATTTATTTCTATTAAACTTGGGCTTGCTTTACCTCCCCATGCCTGAAAGCTGCAATTCCAGAGAATAATAACATAGCCAGCAAAGATTAGCACTTTGCCAGAAGTGTAAAAAAAACAAGTATGCAATTACAGTACGGTAATAAAACCAAACACTGGAGGAAAAATTGGATAAGGGTTTTTTCGGGCGGTGGTAGCATGTGCTAGTACCCCACACCCAATGGCCCCTATGCAGGCAGCACATGAACTTCATGCTGCCTGATACTTACCATGTTATCTCCTTGCAGCCAGTGTAACCCACGCTGCTGAGAGGCTGCAGGGAGAATGAGGAAGATGGAAGTGGGGCGTGCACAGCGCACGTCATCAGCAGCCTGCACCTCTTAAAGGTCCAGGTGCACATTTCAAATGGCAGATACACAGCTTACTAGGAGAAGGGAAAAATGGCCATGAGGATAGCAGGACCGGCACGAGAGAGGGTTTCATGCTTCTCCGATGATGCACTGGAGGCCCTGGTGGAAGGCATGGACGAAGGGAGGGCCAACATGTACCCGCAGGGTGGCAGGAGACCCTCCAGACTCCAGCTCCACAGGCATTGGCAGACTGTGGCGCAGGAAGTCATGCCAGGAGCATTGCACCACACATATGGGTGCAGTGCCGAAAGAAGTTCAATGATTTGACACAAGTGGTCAAGGTGAGTGAATGCAAGTGTCAAGTGGCACATCCTACCAACTGCACCAATGCTCCATGCACGAAACCTCCCGTCACCCACCCACCAACAAACACTGCCCATCTATGCACTCGGCTTGCTGCATCTCACCCGCACATAGTACCACACTTGCAGGCCAAACAACCACCAATCACAGGTCACACAAACTGGCAGCTATTCGACCACAACAGGCACATCACCCACACACCTTGCAGGACACTCACTGACACACTGTCCTCTGTCTTGCAGGAGAAGGTGGCGCATAACAGCCGACAGCAGGAGGGACCTGAGGGTGGAAGGAGACGCTTACACGTCCTCACCCCCCTAGAGGAGACAGTGCTTCAGATCATTGGGCGGGCTGGCGCTGCAGCCGTGACAACACGCCACGGTGGAGGTCCTCAAGAAGGGGGTTTCTGCATATCTAATGCTCCTTCTCCTTTTCCACATCTCCCTCCTCCCATAATCTTTTCTGACTCACATGCTGCACATACTGTCAGCACACACCTCTTACTTGTTCCTCTCCCCATTCCACATTTCAACAATTTTCCCTTTGTCATTGCAGATACCCAAGAACATGTGGCGGCACCATCCGAGGAGGAGGAGGAGGAGGAGGGGGAGGGGGACACTGAAGCCACACCGTCACTCGATCTGACACTTGCTCCCACTAGCTCAGAGACTGACACTGCGCATCCTTTAGAGGTTAGTTTAGAGGTGGGATCTGCACGTGGTGAGACACCGAGCACAAGTACGCAGGAGCCGGGGTGGGGGGAATGGATACCACAGGTGCCAGCTCGCCGGAGGGCGAGGTCGCTCACTAGTTCTGCTGCAGAGGAGTCAGATAAGGATTTCGATGGGCTAGTCCACAGAAGACGGCCGATGAGCATACACCACCAAATGCTTGGGACACTGGAAAACCTGCCAGAAAGCCTGCGTAAAATGAGAAGGGGCATGGAGGGGTCCAGCTCCAACTTGGCGCAGTGCTTTGCGCAGAGCTTGAAGCCCATCCTTTCCTACATGGAACGGGTGGTCACTTCCATCAGCGCACCTGTGGAACCCACCATGATGCAGCATCTGATTGCTGATGTCACAGCTTCCATTGCAGCACAAACATGTACCATCCAAGGTCTGACTGCTGCATTTGGAGCTCAGACGGCTGCCTTGGAAGTTCAGACTGCTGCTATCGTGGCTCTGGGGACCACTGTGGAACGGGGCTTCCAGGGCGTCACAGCACTCCAGCAATCCGTTCTCCAGCTGATCACCAGGATTGCTGAGGCGCCGCCCCGGGAGAGTGGCAGTAGCGCCATGGCAGTCAGACCTCATGTCCTCTCTCAGGATGACAGCATTCCTGCTCCCACCCATGCCGCTCCGCCAGTGCCCCTGTTGTTGCCTATCAGCCAGCCAGGCCAGACTGCTGCAGCCCATGCTGAGATGGTGCAGTCTGAAGCCAGGCCCTCCCGGCCCAGAGCTGCTTGAGGTCATCCTCCAAGGCCATCTGCACGCTCCTCCATTGAAGGCCAGCCGCCTCCCACCACCCATGCTCCAGCCACTGGGGAAGCACCTCATAGGAGCACTAGGATAGGTAAAGGCACACGAACAACAGGCAATAAGGGAATGCACAAGGGTGAATAGTTCTGTTATGTTTGCATAATTTCATTTATTCATTGATAAATCAGACTTTGATTTTGCATTTGGTGGTGGTTTTTATTTATGCAATGAGCTGAGAGGGACACCAATGTGTAATCAGGTGGAGGGCGATTTGATTGTCTTGTGGGAGCAGAAAGGTGGGGAGTGTAGGACTGTTGGTGAGTTGGGGGATGTAGTTCACATTATTGATAATGGGCACGGATCAGGCGAGCACGCAGAGCCCTTGCAGACAAGGCGTGTGGTTCCTGCTGCACCCTCGCGTCTTCCTCCACTTCCTCTTCCAGCTCCAATCCCGCCTCCTCCTCCTCCTCCTCCTCAGCCTCTTCCTCCCCCACCTCTGGCTCAGGGTCATTTCCAGTCATTGGTGGCAAAGGCTGGTCCATCGTGATGACGAGGTTGTGCAGCATGCAGCAGACCAGCACAAATCTGCCCATCCACTCAGGTCCAGACCGGTCCAGGCAGCGGAAGCGTTGTTTGAGGAGGCCTATGGTGTGCTCCATGATGTTGCGTGTGGCAGCATGGCTCTCATTATAGGCCTGCTGTGCACGTGTGCATGGGTTCCTAACCGGTGTCATGAGCCACGGCGTGAGGGGATAGCCCTTGTCACCCAGTAGCCAGCCTTTGACCTGCCAAGTCGGGTGAAAGATAGCTGGCACATTGCACTGCCACATGACGAAGGCATCATGACTGCTCCCAGGGTAACGGGCATCGACCTACATGATTCGATGCATGTGATCTCACACCAGCTGCATGTTCAGGGAGTGGAAACCCTTTCGGTTGATGAAGACGGCCGAGTTGATACGCGGGGCACGCAGGGCAATATGTGTGCAGACAATGGCACCCTGCACCATGGGGAAGCCAGCAATGCGAGCGAACCCCCGTGCTCACTCGTTCTGCTTGTCTCTGTGGAGAGGGATGGTGGTGAACCTGTTCCTCATCTGGTACAGTGTGTCTGTGACCTCCCTAATGCAGCAGTGCACTGCATACTGCAAGATGTTGTACATGTTGCCAGCAAAGGCCTGAAATGATCCTGAGCTGTAGAAATTCAGCGCCACGATGACCTTCACAGCCACAGGCAATGCTGTCCTTGCCCTGCTCTGAGGCTGCAGTTGTGGCCACACCTGTTGACAGATCTCGGTGATGGCTTCCTTTGTGAACCTCAGGCATCGGATGCAATCCTCCTCGGTCATGTTGAGGTAAGAGAATTGATCCCAAAGGCCCTCATTGGGTAGGGCCTCCTGCTCAGTGCCCTGCGCCTCCTTGTCCTCCGTCTCCTCGCAGCTTGACCCACTCTGCATGGCCTCTCTGCATGCTCCCAGTCATGCTCAATGCCCAGCGGGAGCCCTAGCAGACTGCCCATGGTTGCCAGGAATGTTGTTCAACCACGGTTGTAACTTTCCAAACCTTAAGGCAGTACCTGCCAAACCACTCTCAAATGTAGTCTAGGAACTCTCAGTAAGAATAGGGAGCTTCAAAAAACACTTCCTACTCCTCCAGCAGCAATAATCCAGCAACTAACCTGCAACATCCGTACGGCTCCTTTAAATAGCGCTGGTGGGGGGTTCTTCAGGCACTGTAAGACATGTTCAGATGGTCGGGGTTAAGACTGTGGGTTGAGTTGAGCGTTAAGGTCGAAAATGGTGTCTATCACTTTAAATCAGCATTGCACAATGATTGCACGCATTTTCTTCCAGCGTTCAGTATTTGCGCATGCACTAACTCCCATATCAAGATGGGGTCCGGCGCACGTCACGCTGGAAACGTGCGTGCGCATCCAAGACACCATCTTGGATGTCAGAGAGGCCGTGTAGTGCCGAAACAATGGGCGCCACATGGCCCAATTTAGTGCCCAGTGTGTTTAATTTCAATCTGTTTATAATCAGTGCAGCTGAAATGGACTTATGGATGTTAAAGTTCCCCCCCTTAGCAGCCCATAATGCAGACTATTAGAACTCACTTGTATATTTCTGCTCTCACACCCTCCCGTTTAACTGTAAATATGTGCCCAAACTGTACTGAAAATGGATTCGCTAGTCATTGATCTCAGTGCTAGTTGTTGGCTCTTCCTGTGTGGAAAATGGCTGTTAAGTTTGCCTACACAACAACAATCACTGCATTTCAGTGCCAGCTTGGCTCACTTCTGAGTCAAAAGGTCATGGATTCAAACCCCACTCCAGGGCTGAAGCACATTATCTAGGTGGACACTTCAGGGTAGTATCGAGGGATTGCTGCTTTTCTGGAGGTGCCATCGTTTGGATGAATTGTTAACCCATATGCCTGTTCAGGTGGACATAAAAGATCCCATGGTATGATTGGAAGAAGAGCAAAGAGTTCTCCTGGTGTCTTGGTCACCATGTCCGTCTGTTCATTGTTCTTGAGATCTTATTGTGTGCAAATTGACTGCTGTGTTTGCTTAGTTTTAAAAGATAAAACAACAATGCTTAAGAGTGCCACACATCTGTGATGGTAGGATGCATACAGTCATTGTACAGCTGTCACAATAATCTCTTCATCATTGCTGTAGAATTCAATGAGCCATGCTGTAAGTGATAACTGCACACACTTTTCGCCACAATAATATATCGTTTCTGAATGTATTCCGATCAGCACTTTCACTGGCCCAGAACACACACATTAAGTCTTCAGACAATAATCATGCCCCTGAAATCCCTGAAATTACACTGTGGGATAGTAACACAATCATTAACAATAGAACCCTAGAATTTACAGCAAAGAAGGTGTGCGTGTGCCAGCTCCTTGCTAGAGCCATCTAGAGCTAATCCCAATGCCCTGCTCTATTCCCACTTAATGCATTCACCTGTAATTCTTCTATGTTAGCTAAGAGCAGGCACAGACATGATGGGCTGAATGGCCTGTCTTGTGTAGTAAACTTCTAAGTTTCTTCTCTACTGTATTTTAGCGAAGAAATTAACCTGTAAACGGATACAAGCTGTGAGTATACGATGGGCTCCAAGGGATAAGTTTTCAATCATTCTGCCACTGGCTCGGATTCTCACTCAACAGGATCAATTGTAAACAATTTTACAACACCAAGTTGTAAAATTGTTTACAATTGTTAACCCCAGTCCATCACCGGCATCTCCACATCAACAGGATCACACTTTGGAGCTTAAAAATTAATGGCTGAAGAATTGGGAATGCAATGCATCGGGCACACTGACTTCCACGTCCAATCCTCAAATCCATGCTCCCATCAAGCGAGACTCGTGTTGATAATAAAATCGCTGAAAATTTATCCCTGGAGATAGGCACATTATACAGGGTATAATATTGGGGACCAGTTATTATAAACATATTTTGTAGAAGAAAACACATTTTATTTAATGTACTGCATTATAATATCCTTACAATCTAAAATATGATATTCCTATTTGGCGCCCTCGATATAATGTGAGTGAGATCACAAAATGGCTTCTCTTCTAAGAGATTTTCATCCTGCACCAAGTGACATCGCACTCTCTTTATACAGCACCTTGTGTGGTCTATTTCCAGCTCATTTTTGCTCATCAATGGAAACACTTGTATTCACTCTGCGTATCAAGTGGGACAATGCTTTTCACTAACAGTGACAGGTCTGTTCTCAGCATGTGAGCTCGCAAATTATTTCCAGTAGTTTTATTTCAACACCTGGCCAAATATGTACATAGGAACAGGAGTAGGCCATTCAGCCCCTTGAGCCTGTTCCACCATTCAATTATATCATGGCTGATCAGTACCTTAACTCCATTTACCCTCCTTGGTTGCATAACCCTTAATGCCCTTGCCTAACAAAAATCTATCAATCTCAGTCTTGAAATTTTCAATTGACCTAGTCTCAACAGCTTTTTGGGGGAGGGAATTCCAGATTTCCATCATCCTTTATGTAAAGAAATACTTTCTGACATCACCCCTGAAAGGCCTAGCTCTAATTTTAAGGTTTTGTTCCCTTATTCTGTCTCTCCCACCAGAGGAAATAGTTTCTCGCTATCTACCCTATCAAATCTTTTAATCATCTTAAATACTTCAATTAGATCACCCCATAATCTCTTATATTCAAGGGAATACAAACCTAATCTACGCAACCTGTCCTCATAACTTAACCCTTTTAGCTCTGGTATCATTCTGGTGAATCTGCACTGCACCTCCTCCAAGGCCAATATATCCTTCCTGAAGTGCAGTGCCCAGAATTGAATGCAGTGCTGCAGATGGGGTCGAACCAGAGCTCTGTACAGCTGTAACATAACTTTCACCCCTGTGTATTCCAGCCCTCTTGAGATAAAGGTCAACATTCCAGTAGCCTTTTAAATTATTTTTTGTAACCTGACCATTAGCTTTTAGTGATTTCTGTACTTGGATCCGTAAATCCACAGTTTCTAGCTTCCCACCATTTAGGTCCACTTTCCATTAAACTCCATCTGCCATAGTTTTGCCCACTCACTTAATCTATCAATGTCCATTTGCAACTTTCTGCTCCCATCTACACCATTTACTGTGCCACCTAACTTAGTGTCATCAGCAAATTTAGATATACAGCTCTCTATTCCATTGTCCAAGTCATTTATAAATATAGTTAAATGCTGTGGCCGCAGTACAGATCCCTGGGGGATACAACTAGTCACATCCTGCCAATTGAGTACATACGCATTATTCCTACTCTCTGTCTACTACTTCCTAACCAATTCCCTATCCAAACCAATAGGTTGCCTCCAATTCCATGCACCCTCATTTTTGTTAACAGTCTCTTGTGTGGAAACTTGTCGAATGCCTTCTGGAAGTCCATATAAATAACATCCATAGACACTCCCTTATCTACCACGTTAGTTACCTCCTCAAAAAATTCAACTAGGTTCGTTAGACATGACTTACCCTTTACAAATCCATTCTGGCTTTCTCTGATCACCTCATATTAATCCAAATGTTCAGTCATTCTGTCCCTAATAATAGATTCTAGTAACTTCCCCACAAATGATGTTAGACTACTAGGCCTATAATTTCCCTTCATTGGCAATTTTCCAATCCAAGGGGATAATTCCTGAATTCCAATCCAAGGGGACAATTCCTCAAAGTCAGCATGGCTTTACGAAGGGGAAGTCATGTCTGACAAATTTACTTGAGTTCTTTGAGGACATAACGTACAGGGTGGACAAAGGGGAACCAGTGGACGTAGTATATTTAGACTTCCAGAAGGCATTCGACAAGGTGCCACATAAAAGATTATTTCTCAAGATAAAGAATCACTGGATTGGGGGTAATATTCTGGCATGGGTGGAGGATTGGTTATCTAACAGGAAGCAGAGAGTTGGGATAAATGGTTCATTCTCGGACTGGCAACCAGTAGCCAGTGGTGTTCCGCAGGGGTCGGTGCTGGGTCCCCAACTCTTTACAATCTATATTAACGATTTGGAGGAGGGGACCGAGTGTAACATATCAAAGTTTGCAGATGATACAAAGATGGGAGGGAAAGTAGAGAGTGAGGAGGACATAAAAACCTACAAGGGGATATAGACAGGCTGGGTGAGTGGGCAGAGATTTGGAAGATGCAATACAATATTGGAAAATGTGAGGTTATGCACTTTGGCAGGAAAAATCAGAGAGCAAGTTATTATCTTAATGGCAAGAAACTGGAAAGTACTGCAGTTCAAAGGGATCTGGGGGTCCTAGTGCAAGAAAATCAAAAAGTTAGTATGCAGGTGCAGCAGGTGATCAAGAAGGCCAACGGAATGTTGGCTTTTATTGCTAGGGGGATAGAATATAAAAACAGGGAGGTATTGCTGCAGTTATATAAGGTATTGGTGAGACCGCACCTGGAATACTGCATACAGTTTTGGTGTCCATACTTAAGAAAAGACATACTTGCTCTCGAGGCAGTACAAAGAAGGTTCACTCGGTTAATCCCGGGGATGAGGGGGCGGACATATGAGGAGAGGTTGAGTAGATTGGGACTCTACTCATTGGAGTTCAGAAGAATGAGAGGCGATCTTATTGAAACATATAAGATTGTGAAGGGGCTTGATCGGGTGGATGCGGTAAGGATGTTCCCGAGGATGTGTGAAACTAGAACTAGGGGGCATAATCTTAGAATAAGGGGCTGCTCTTTCAAAACTGAGATGAGGAGAAACTTCTTCACTCAGAGGGTAGTAGGTCTGTGGAATTTGCTGCCCCAGGAAGCTGTGGAAGCTACATAATTGAATAAATTTAAAACAGAAATCAACAGTTTCCTAGAAGTAAAGGGAATTAGGGGTTACGGGGACCGGGCAGGAAATTGGACATGAATTTAGATTTGAGGTTAGGATCAGATCAGCCATGATCTTATTGAATGGCGGAGCAGGCTCGAGGGGCCGATTGGCCTACTCCTGTTCCTATTTCTTATGTTCTTATGTTCTTAATTGAGAGAGTTTTGGAAGATCATGACTCGCACATCAACAATTTCCTCACCCGGTTCTTTTAATAACCTGGGGTGGAAACCATCGGGTCCTGGAGATTTGTCTAACTTTAATAACATTAGTTTCTCCATCACCATGTTTTTACTTATAATGAATTTAGTTAGTTCCTCTCCTTGATTTATTTTTAGATTTCCTTGTATCTCTGATATATTATCCTCATCCTCTACTGTGTTGACTGATACAAAGTAGTATCATAGTATCATGGTAGGTACAGCACAGAAGGAGGCATTCAGACATTTGAAAGAGCTATCCAATTATTCCCATTCCTTTTCTCTTTCCCGATAGCCCTGCAAATTTTTTCCCTTCAAATATTTATCTAATTCCCTTTTTAAAGTTACTGTTGAATCTGCTTCCACCACCCTTTCAGACATTGCATTCCAGATCATTACAACTTGCTGCGTAAAAAAAATGTTTCCTCATGTCACCCCTGGCTCTTTTGCCAATCACCTTAAATCTGTGTCATCTGGTTACCGATCCTTTTGCCAGTGGAACCAGGTTCTACTTATTTATTCTACCCAAACCGTTCATGATCTTAAACACCGCTATAAAATCTCCCCTTAACCTTTTCTGTTCTAAAGAGAACAACCACAGCTTCTCCAGGCTCTCCACATAACTGAAGTCTCTCATCCCTGGTACCATTCTAGTAAATCTCTTTTGTACCTTCTCTAAGGCCTTGACATCCTTCCTAAAGTGTGGTGCCCAGAATTGAACACAATACTCCAGCTGAGGCCTAACCAGTGCTTTATAAAATTATTTAGTAAGTCTGCCATTTTTTGATTTCCAATTACAATATCATCTGCGTCTGTCATTAAGGGCCCCACATTATCCTTAGCCACCCTTTTTCTCTTAATATATTTGTAAAAACATTAATGTTGTCCTTGACATCCCTCC
Organism: Heptranchias perlo; assembly: GCF_035084215.1. Classification (NCBI taxonomy): domain Eukaryota; kingdom Metazoa; phylum Chordata; class Chondrichthyes; order Hexanchiformes; family Hexanchidae; genus Heptranchias; species Heptranchias perlo. The sequence continues at coordinate 75,086,778 of NC_090330.1, read as the reverse complement.
CAAGCTTTCTCTCGTGTTCTCCTTTTCTTTATATCTCTCACAGTCCTTTGCTTTCATATTAGCCCTTTCTTTTAGTTTTATACTTTGTATAAAGTGAGTTTGCTCATCTCTCTTGATCAGTCAGTTTAGAAACGCAGGAGGGTTCGCATCTGTGTCGAGTTAGCTGATCCAAACTGGAGTAGTGGTAGAGGGTGCACCGCTCCTGAGCTAAGAGAGGGAACAATCAGCCTGGAGTCCTCCCTCCTGATCATTATCCAGTGAACCTTGCTAGTAAATGCACCTGTGGATGTTGAATGAGGAAAGGATCAGGCTCAACTTGTTATGCTCCCTACAGTTGAATAGACTGCTGACACTCAGGCCTGGATTTTCTTCTGCTACTCCATCCCAAAATGGGTTGGACAGCAGTAGAAACAGTTGGGAAAATCGGGCAGTAAGGCTTACCGCCATCGCCTTGTCCTGCCCTCGAGTTTCCTCTCCCTCCCCCACCCCCCCCTCCCGGCCAAGCTAGGACTGCTGCTGGATGTCCTTTCCCAACTGGCAATGTGTAAATGCCAGCGATGGCAGGGGTGGGCGGGGATAAGCCTCAGTTTCCCATCCCATTTCCCTCCTGTCTACCCCTCTTACTATTGCTCCCCAGGACTGTCTGTCAAAAGGTGCCGATAGGCCCCAGGTAGCGGTGGGAATGGCCCAAATGCGTAAACGGAGGGACAGGGCTTAGTGCATCAACCCAATGGCTTAATTGCCATCTTGTGTCAATCTTTACCGAGGCCTCCAGTGAGAGACAATTTTCCAGTCTTCGGGGCCCAGTGGATCCTTTAATCTTCCTTCCTACCTCTTCTAGTCCTGCAGCAGTGGTCCCACGGCAGCATTGTCTGGATCTTCTTTGGGGCCACTGGCAGTGATCCTCCTGGGACCCTGTCATAAATATCTAATGACTGCCAACCATGGAAACTGGGCCGGTATCAAGGCAGGGGCAGGGTGGTGGGCAGAAGTCCAGCCCCCACTGTCTAGGCTCACATTTGCAGCACAGGTGCCCATGGAATGAGACAGCACCCATCGGTGACAAGGGGAGACATTTGAAGTATAAGGAATTTACTATTGGCAATCACAGAGTATGTTCCCACACTGAGGAAATTGGGCGGAGATGCGGGACAATGGAGCAAAATCAAATAGGTTTATAACTTAGCAAACTTAAGGATGCCTGATTACTCATACACTAGGGCAAACAAACAATGCTATATACATGAAAGCCTGGCCAAGCATTTTTGAAACTATTGTATTAATAAGGTGGAACTCTGCAGTCATGGCTTTCCTTGGTACCTGGGGAGCCTATCCCCTAATGCAAACAGTCATAGAGCCTTTTTTTTCTTTTGGTTTGCACCCTATACCTAAAATGCAATGCTGGGGCACATGTATCTTTAGTGAAGTGTCTGTCACTGTGCGCTGATGACAGTAGTGATAACGGAAATACTATAATTTTCATACAACCATCCTTCTCAGCAGCATTTCCTCACATACAATTTATATCACTTGCGTAAAATAATATTTGAATCAGTTAGTGTTTATGATACTGTTTATTCCTAGTCAAACCCAAAGCAAAACTCAGAAATAATTCAAATAAAATGATAAAATTCTCTTTCCGGCCTCCTCACTAGACCTTCTGAAACGATAGACTCTGAACTGATACAAGTTTGTTGTGAAGGGGAAGAGAAGGAGGACTGATAAGATACAGAATGAAAATACCTTAAAGGGACATGCATCCCTTATCATTTCCCTGATCTATATGTATCAATAGTTCCCATATAAACTTATAGTAATGATGCCAGAAAGGAGGATGTGTGGACTTCACTTAATATTGTACTAAGATATTGTCACTGACAAGGAACACTGAAAGAATTTAACTTTTGAAATTCAATACATTCTGTATGTTATGTCAGGGAATGAGAATAAAAGCCGTCACTTAATCCCAGCAGTCAAAAGACGTTTTGCCCTTGTACTTTGTGACATCTGACTCCCTCAGGTTACGACCTAGTTCCCAGACACTCCCAGGTATTCATTGTTTTATATATTCATATATGCTTTAAAGGATTATAGTCATTTTCTTGATGGGAAAATAAAGGTGTTCTTTGCATTGCTAGGTTTTCAAAAATCAACAACCATGCTCATCTCTGACCACCTTGCTCCTTCAAGCCACACACTTTCCAAGAAGGTTTACCTAAATCTTATACAGTTAGGTTCTGACCTTCCACTGATCGCAAAAATTAGACAAAAAGCATGTTTCTTACCATTTTAATGAAATGCTAGCAGAATCCGTGGCCTCCTCAATATGGGTTGTGACAAATGTAAACTCAAATGTAAACTCAACCAAAAACTGTCAACTGATCACAATGCATTCATGGTCGTGATCTTCTCACGCACTTCAAGTAGCTAATGAGACATTTGCCCCCTTTAAGTTGCAAAAAAAATCCAAGGATCAAGCTGTGGAGTTTCCAATTCCAGGCAACACCTTTAGAGAAGAGGCCTTGCAAGTGCTGGTAAGCACAGTAAATGGAATGACTCAAGTACATTTTTATGGGGAGAAACCAGCTCTGCAGCATGTAAAGAGGCATAAAGGGTGCCAATACATTGCGTAACACCACCAATATGTCTGCACCTCAGAGGGGCTGACAGAAGATCGAATTGGTCTCTAGAAGCAGTAACTGACTAACATGAAAGTTGCCAATAATCAGACACCTTCAATAACACCAGCTATATAATACTAGCACAACATCATCCATTAATAAAGCAACCATAAATCTGCAACTGGACAATACAAGGGGCTTGCCAGGAGCATGATTAAATCAGATTTGCATTTAAATGTGAACTACTTCACAAGCACAGAACCCTAAAAAAAATATTAAGGAGAGAAGGCCCAGTAATAGAATGCCCAACAAGAAATGAGCATAGGGGTAAACTCAAGCCCTTGGCCTCTGCAAGGGTAAATCTCTGGGGGGCAAACTTGTTGCATGGATCTTCGTTAGGACATGTAATTTAATTTATGTGTTTGTTACGTTAGAAATGTTATTGTTTAGGTGTCTATAGTTGGTTAGCTGAGGAAACGATCCCCCCAGAATCCCTAGGGATTCTCCCCAGTCTCCTGCTGGAATTTCAGCGGGAGGCCAATGGAACCTCCCAGGGAGATGACTGAGGAAACCATGACCTTGAACTTCCACGGGGATTTCCCCAGTGTCCTGCGACAATCATGACGGGAGACTGGGGGAATCCCCATGGAATTTCATGGCCAATTCAAAGAAGTCACAAATATTGTTTAAGTGATTTGATTAGTTGATTTTGCTGAGGGTTACAATTTTTGATTCATTCATTGAATAGTTAACTTAACAGGAAGTGATTATTTAAGTCAACCAAAAAAAGCATGATGTACCCTGCTGAGCTTTGATGCCCTGGCTGTGACATTTCATGTACACTTTTATGGGGTGACACTCAATGAACATGTGTCATAAACAAAAATTTTAATTATATAAGTAGGTGAGATATTTGTCGATTTTCATTACTATTCCCCACTGTGCCAGAACTTCTCGTGATTCACCTTTAACAAGGCCTCAACAAGTCCTCAACACGTATCGTATTTTTTATTATTTAGAAACATGTTTTAGCATTGGGATCAAGGCTCAGAGTGGTAGTAAAGATAGGAAAAAAGGTCCACGACTACTTTCCATTGGTCTAACATGGTGGACAATTAAACAACTAACGGGAGGAGGAGGCTCTGCAAACATCTCCATCCTCAATGATGGCGGAGTCCAGCACGTGAATGCAAAAGACAAGGCTGAAGCGTTTGCAACCATCTTCAGCCAGAAGTGCCGAGTGGACGATCCATCTCAGCCTCCTCCCGATAACCCCACCATCACAGAAGCCAGTCTTCAGCCAATTCAGTTCACTGCACATGATATCAAGAAACGGCTGAGTGCACTGGATAAAGCAAAGGCTATGGGCCCCGACAACATCCCGGCTGTAGTGCTGAAGACTTGTGCTCCAGAACTAGCTGCACCTCTAGCCAAGCTGTTCCAGTACAGTTACAACACTGGCATCTACCCGACAATGTGGAAAATTGCCCAGGTATGTCCTGTCCACAAAAAGCAGGACAAATCCAAACTGGCCAATTACCACCCCATCAGTCTACTCTCAATCATCAGCAAAGTGATGGATGGTGTCGTCGACAGTGCTATCAAGCAGCACTTACTCACCAATAACCTGCTCACCGATGCTCAGTTTGGGTTCTGCCAGGACCACTCAGCTCCAGACCTCATTACAGCCTTGGTCCAAACATGGACAAAAGAGCTGAATTCCAGAGGTGAGGTGAGAGTGATTGCCCTTGACATCAAGGCGGCATTTGACTAAGTGTGGCACCAAGGAGCCCGTGTAAAATTGAAGTCAATGGGATTCAAGGGGAAAACTTTCCAGTGGCTGGAGTCATACCTAGCACAAAGGAAGATGGTAGTGGTTGTTGGTGGCCAATCATCTCAGCCCCAGGGCATTGCTGCAGGAGCTCCTCAGGGCAGTGTCCTAGGCCCAACCATCTTCAGCTGCTTCATCAATGACCTTCTCTCCATCATAAGGTCAGAAATGGGGATGTTCGCTGATGATTGCATAGTGCTCAGTTCCATTCGCAACCCCTCAAATAATGAAGCAATCCGAGCCCGCATGCAGCAAGACCTGGACAACATCCAGGCTTGGGCTGATAAGTGGCAAGTAACATTCGCGCCAGACAAGTGCCAGGCAATGACCATCTCCAACAAGAGAGAGTCTAACCACCTCCCCTTGACATTCAACGGCATTACCATTGCCAAATCCCCCACCATCAACCTCCTGGGGGTCACCATTGACAAGAAACTTAACTGGACCAGCCATAGAAATACTGTGGCTACAAGAGCAGGTCAGAGGCTGGGTATTCTGCGGCGAGTGACTCACCTCCTGACTCCCCAAAGCCTTTCCACCAACTACAAGGCACAAGTCAGAAGTGTGATGGAATACTCTCCACTTGCCTGGATGAGTGCAGCTCCAATAACACTCAAGAAGCTCGTCACCAACCAGGACAAAGCAGTGCGCTTGATTGGCACCCCATCCACCACCCTAAACATTCACTCCCTTCACCACCGGCGCACTGTTGCTGCAGTGTGTACCATCCACAGGATGGACTGCAGCAACTCGCCAAGGCTTCTTCGACACCACCTCCCAAACCCGCGACCTCTACCACCTAGAAGGACAAGAGCAGCAGGCACATGGGAACAACACCACCTGTACGTTCCCCTCCAAGTCATACACCATCCCGACTTGGAAATATATCGCCGTTCCTTCATTGTCGCTGGGTCAAAATCCTGGAACTCCCTACCTACAGCACTGTGGGAGAACCTTCACCACATGGACTGCAGCGGTTCAAGAAGACGGCTCACCACCACCTTCTCAAGGGCAATTACGGGTGGGCAATAAATGCCGGCCTCGTCAGCGACGCCCACATCCCATGAACGAGTAAATAAAAAAAAAATACCTGTTTATTAACGTGAAATGGATGAAGAAACGGAAACACCGAGTACTTGTTAGGGGGGAGATACCAGGATGGGGAGGAGAGAAGTTCTGAGTGGAATGCTTCAGGGATTAGTATGAATTCATTGACTATCTCATTTGCATCAATGACTTGGATTCAGAAACTCAATGCTAAGTGCATTTGCAGCTGACACCAAAAATGTGGGGGCGGGGGGGAGGCAGGGGATGTTGGAATTGAGCTTGAAAGCAGCAGCCACGAACCATAAAACAGAGATAAAATCCATAAATGGGCATAACAGTGACAGTTGATATGCAATATAGACAATTATAAGTTGTTACACATTGAAAAAAGTGACACAGAAGGGTAGATTTTCAGAATCCTCACCCATGAAGAGGCACCTGGCCCACTGCAAGTGCGAATTGGAAAATCGCAAGTGCTCTGTTTGTGATTGTGGGAGAAGGGTCCTGGAGTGAACTTAATGGGGAGAGTGGGGGGGGGGGGGCGGGGAAGAGTGCCTGCATGAACTGGAGAAAAGTGAAGAGTGCCAGTATTTAATGGGTGGGGGAACAGTGTTAGTGAGAACTGGGCAGGAGACCAGTGCCACCATGGTGGGGAGGGGGGGTGCCAGCTTGAACCGGGAAGGCAAGAGTGCCATGCAAGAACTGGGGGAATGGATTGGCGGGGGCGAAGAATGACTCTGAACTAGGAGAGGGGAGATAGGATTCATTAACAATTTTAAAACAATTTCAGAATTAGATATGACAACACAAGAGCATTGCTCATTGAAAAACAGGGAGGTTTTCTGTAATTTTGCCACAGATTTCTGCAACTTTTCAGTGGCCCTGCCCATAATATCAGATGTAATTAAATGCACACATTTGCCCTGCTAAAAATACACTGCAGAGCTAAAATTTAGACGTGTTTCTGTCAATACCACTTGTGGGTTTATCCATCAATAGCATTTGTAGTTTTATGCTGAGGTTTGCTGTATCAAGTCTCTGAATGTTGAACGCCTTATACAATTTGCTCAGATAACAGTCACTTTGAGATGTAGAGCATAATGGATACCCTAGCGTGATTGCAGGCTTGTAATCTTATTTGGGGCATTCAGACTCAATTTTGTAACATATCTATCCTTGTTACAGTTGCCTGTGGGTACATCCTGTTGTTAAACCATCTGCTGCACAGATAAAATCTCAAACTTTAAAGCAAATTTATTAAGTGATGATGTACAGTTGATCACAACCTCAGGGGATCCCAAAGCACCTCACAGCCAATGAGATACTTTTGAAGTGTTGTCATTGTTGTAATATAGGAAAATACAGAAGCCAATTTGCACACAACAAGGTCCCACAAACAGCAATGAGATAAATGAACAGATAATCTGTTTCAGTGATGTTGTTCCTACGGTTAAGGGACAAATGTTGGCCAGGACACCGGGAGAACGGTTATGCTCTTCTTCAAATAGTGCCATGGGATCTTTTACGTCTACCCACGAGAAAAAAAGCAGAGTCTCAGTTTAATGTCTTATCCAAAAGACAGTACCTCTGACAGTGTAGCACTCCCTCAGTATTGCACTTGAGATTAGATTATGCACTCAAGTCTCTAGAGGAGGGCTTGAACCTACAACCTTCACAACTCAGAAGTGAGATTGCCAGCACTGAGCCAAGGCTGATGCATAATGAATTTATATTCCACCTTATCACATCATTGGGACATCTCATAGTGTTTCACATTCAATGAACTACCTTTGAAGTATATTTACATCAAGTTACATCAAATCTACAGCATAGAAACAGGTCATTCTGCTCAACTAGTCTATGCCAGTATTTATGCTTGACACAAGCTTTCTCCCTTCCTACTTCATCTGGCCTTATCAGCACAACCTTCCATTCCTTTCTCCCTCATGTGCTCATCTAGCTTCTCCTTAAATGCATCTATGCTATTTGCCTCAACTACTCTTTGTGGTAGCACGTTCTACATTCTTAACACTCTTTGGGTAAAGAAGTTTCTCGAAAATTCCCTATTGGATTTATTAATGACTATCTTATTTTTATGACCTCTAGTTTTGGACTCGCCCACAAGTGGAAACATTTTCTCTACCTCTACCTTATCAAGCCCTTCAATTATCTTAAAGACCTTTATCAGGTCATCCCTCAGCCTTCTCTTTTCTAGAGAAAAGAGCCCCAGCCTGTTCAGCCTTTCCTGATAAATATATCCTCTCACCTCTGGTATCATCCATGTAAATCTTCTTTGCACCTTCTCCAATGCCTCTATATCCTTTTTATAATATGGAGACCAGAACTGTGCACAGTACTCCAAGTGTGGTCTAACCAAGGTTCTCTACCAGTTTAACATAACTTCTCTGCTTTTCAATTCTATCCCTCTGGAAATGAATCCCAATGCTTGGTTTGCCTTTTTTATCGCCTGATTAACCTGCATTGCTACTTTTAATGATTTGTGTATCTGTACCCCTAGATCCCTTTGCTCCTCTACCTCATTTAGACTCTTATTATCCAAGCTGTATGTGGCCTTATTCTTCCTACCAAAATGCAGCACCTCACACTTATCTCTATTAAAATACATTTGCCAATTACACGCCCATTCTGAAAATTTATTAATGTCCTCTTGCATTTTGATGCATTCTTCTTTTGTATTAACTATTTCCCCAATTTGGTGTCGTATGCAAATTTTGAAGTTGTACTTCCAATTCCCGAGTCCAAATCGTTAATGTAAATTGTGAACAACAGTGGTCCCGGCTCAGCTCTCACTTCTCACCTTTTACCAGTCTGAGTAGCTACCCTTAACCCCTACTCTCTGTTTTCTGTTTTATAGCCAGCTTGCTATCCATTTTGCTACCTGTTCCCTGACTCCACATGCTCTGACCTTGGTCATGAATCTACAATGCAGCACTTTATCGAAGGCCATTTGAAAATCCAAATATATTACTTCTACCGCATTATACTCTTTCTGTTACCTCTTCAAAGAATTCAATGAGGTTGGTCAAGCATGACTTTCCCTTTTGAAATCCGTGCTGAATACTCTTTATTATATTTTCATTTTCTAAATGTTTTTCTTTTACATCTTTGAGTAAAGATTCCATTATCTTTCCTACCACCGACGTCAGCTAACTGGTCTGTAGTTCCCTGGACTTGTTCTATCTCTCTTTATAAATATAGGAATAACATTAGCTGTCCACCAGTCCTCTGGCACGATTCCCTTTTCTAATGAATTTTTATATATATATTTAATAGTTCCTCTTCTATCTCCTCCCTAACTTCTTTTAATATTTGCTGTTGCAATCTATCCAGACCAGGGGTTTTATCCTCTCTATGTTTGATTAGTTCATCAGCAATGTTCCCCCAAATAGCAAATGAGGTGAATGAGTAGTCAATCTGTTATTTTGTTGGTATTAGTTGAAGGAGAAGTGGTAGCCGTGACACCAGGAGAACTCCCTGCTCTTCTTCCAACAGTGAAATGAGATACATCCACCTGAACAGGCAGAAAGGGCCTCAGATTAACAGTTCTGAAAATATAGCACTCTCTCAGTACTGTACTGAAATGTCAACAAAAACTTGCATTTATATAGTGCTTTTAATGTAGAAAAACATCACAAAGCTTCACAGAGGTGTAATAAAAAAATGGATGCTGATCCAAAGAAGGAGATATTAAGAGAAGTGACCAAAAGTTTAGTCAAAGAGATGGGACGGGAGGCAAGGGTTTTAAGGAGGGAATCCCATAGCACGGGGCCCCAGACGTCTGGAGACATGGCTGCCAATGGTGAGGTGAAGCACAAAAGGCCATACTCAGAAGAATAGTGTGTTCAGGGTGTGTCCATTTTTAGGAGGTTATGGAGATACATAAGGGCAAGGCCATAAAGGGATTTCTCACTAGATTATTTACTAAGTCCTGGAGTGGGTATTGAATCCACAACCTTCTGAATCAGAGTGAGTGTGCTGCCAATGGAACCAAATTGATTCTTAAGAAATGATACAATCAGTAGAAAAATTATAACTCAACAGCCTTGGAAATTGGATCTTTTCATTGTAATTCAAAAACAGAAAAGTATAGGAAGAATACACAGACATTGGCAGTGGTCGAGCTAGGTTTGGTCAACTGTGGGGGGGAGGGTCAAACTCGACATTTAGCTGACTTGGCAGGAAGGGGACTGAACTGGAGACTGGGGAATGCCGACATACTAAGGTCGACGGTCGAGCCTGGAGGCCGAAGATGGGTGTCAGAGGGAGCGAAATGGAAGAGGTCCTCCAAAGCCGCATTGACTGACCTCAAAATGATTGGAAGGGCATCATAACCCCCACACTGGCTCCGCCACTGGATACAGGCAAAATAAGCTACATGCAGGTTTCACTGAAAAGGTTCAGTTCTTTTAAAGCTCCCACTTTCTTTTTACACAGATTCATATTATCAGGAAGAACTTTAAGGGGTGAAATTTCTCTTTGAATAAAAATTTGGAGAATGCCTGTGTTTTTCTCTGTAATTAATAACTTGTTAACAAATGCACCTTTTCAGAAATTGCACATTGATGCCTGTATTCCAGTAACTTTTTAAAGAGCAGATTATCAATTACAGAAAAAAGACACGTATTGTCCATTTCTTTTTGCTAAAAGAGGAATATCAACCCTTCGTATTACAGCCCAGAAGTCTCCCAAGGTCTTCAGCACATCATTTGCTATCAGTTTCAGCCAAAGCTGCCTCCTCTTAAATGAACCATGTTAATAGGGTTTGTCACAAAGCATCAAGGCCAGCCAAGGCTGATTCTTTCCTTCATTGTGTTCAACAAATTGAAGTCGCAAGAAAAACATTGCAATGGTCTTTCAACAAATTCCTTAAAGAAAGTTGCCAATCACTTAATTATGGCTCAGAGGAATGAGACTGCCATGTATCACTTCCCCTGTTGAGAGCTACTCCTCTGGCAGGATCCCGCAGCTAGTGTGCAGAGCCGCAGCCGTTCAGTAACTGTCCCTTTCACTTAGAGCAATGAAGTGACTTGATCACATGGGTTGCTGTAGTGCCTAGCAGCTGCACTTTGCTGTTTACTCTGCCTATCAATACATGAGTGCAAAATGCATCTCGCTCATTACCAAGTTTGTGCAGAGCTCAGAGAGCTTGGCTCATAAACCTTGCAAAGACTGCAAACAATTCAGAAAATTTTCAACTAGCAGCAAACTGCTTGGCTCATCACTAACTTCTGCCACGAGTATGTGATGTAAAGTGGAAAATCCAACGTGGTGTCACATTATGTATCACGTCAGAGATATGTGCAATGGAATTTTAAGTAATACTCGTTAGAAGTCCTTTTGGTTCTTTACCAGTCTGAGCTGGTCAGTTTAGTTTTCCCACTTTAAATCAAAGTTTATTTATAACCTATGGTTGTATTTTGTATATCTGACCTCATGGTTAACTGCTTGATTGCTTTGAACTTTGAGGAGCACAAGCATGCTTTTTGTCACTGAACATCTGTAAAATTAGTTAGAATGCTTAATTTAATCAACCCTGATGAGATAGCTTACCATACTACAGTGTAAATCAGGCACTTCCTCAAAAGGATAGTAGGAGAAATGAATGGCAAGTCATTCCAGGATTTTTTTGGGCAAGCTGGCTCTGCGGTGGTAGAGATCTGAAAAGCAGGCTGAAATAAAGAGACAAAATGCTGGAAATACACAGCAAACTAGTAAGCATCAGTGAAAGGACAGGTTATGATGTTCAGGAGTGTGACTGCAATAAAGCAATCGCTGTAGTGGGACTGCAATAAGGCAATCACCACATTGTGACTGCAATAGAACAATCACTGTAGTATGGCTGCAATAAGGCAATCACTGTAGTGAGACTGCAATAGGGCAATCACTATATTGCGACTGCAATAAAGCAATCACTGCAGTATGACAGCAATAAGATAATAACTGCAGTGTGACTGCAATAAGGCCATCATCATATTGTGACTGCAAAAAAGCAATCACCATAGTGTGACTGCAATAGGGAAATCACTGTAGTGTGACTGCAATAAGATAATCAGTGTAATGAGACTGCATTAGTGCTACCACTGTCCTATGACTGCAATAAGGCAATCAATGTAGTGTGACTGCAATAAAGCAATCAGTGCAGTGTGACTGCAATAATGTAATCACTGTAGTGTGATTGCAATAAGGCAATAACCATTGTATGACTGCAATACGGCCATCACTGTACTGTGACTGCAATAAGGCAATCACTGTAGTGTGCCTGCAATAGGGCAATCACTGTAGTTTGACTGCAATAGGACAATCACTAAAGTGTGGCTGTAATATGGTAATCAGTGTAGTGTGACTGCAACAATGTAATCCCTGTAGTATGACTGCAATAGGGCTACCACTGCAGTGTGACTGAAATAGGGCTACCAGTGTAGTGTGACTGCTATTGGCTACCACTCTGGTGAGACTGCAATTCAGCTACAACTGTAGTGCGACTGCAATATGGCAAGCACTGAAGTGAGACTGCAATCAGGCAATCACTATCATGTGACTGCAAAAGGGCAATCACCATAGTATGACAGTAATAGGGCAAAAACTCCCGTGTGACTGCAATTATGCAATCACCATAGTGTGACTGCAAAAAGGCCATCGCCATAGTGTGTCTGCAATAAGGCAATAACTGTAGTGTGATTGCAATAACGTAATCTCCATAGTGTGACTGCATTAACACAATCACCATAGTGTGACTGCAGTAGGGTTACCACTGTAGTGTGATTGCAAATGGGCAACCACTGTAGTGTGACTGCAATAAGGCAAGCACCATAGTGTCACTGCAGTAAGGCAAACACTATATTGTGACTGCAATAAGGCAATCGCTGCAGTGTGACTGCAATGAGGCAATAACTGCAGTTGACTCCAATAAGGAAATCACTGCAGTATGACTGCAAAAAGTTAATCACCATATTGTGACTGCAATAAGGCAATGACTGCAGTGTCAGTGCAATTGGGCAATTACTGTAGTATGACTGCAATACGGCAATCACTGTAGTGTGACTGCAATAGAGGTCCCGATGTAATATGACTGCAATAAGGCAACCACTATAGTGTGACTGCAATAGGGCAATCATGGAAGTGTGACTGAAACTAAGCAATCACCAATGTGTGACTGTAATAAGGCAAGCACTGCACTGTGACTGCAATAAAGCACTCACTTTAGTGTGACTGCAATAAGCCAATCACCATATAGTGACTACAATAAGGCAATCACAATAGTGTGACAGCAATAAGGGCAAGCACCATAGTGTGATTGCAAAAGAAAATCACTGTAGTGTGACTGCAATAAGGCAATCAATGTCGTGAGAGTGCAATGGGGCTACAACTGTAGTGTGACTGCAATAAGGCAATCACTGTAGTGTGATTGGAATAGGGCAATCACCATAGCGTGACTGCAATAAGGCAGTCACTGCAGTGTGGCAGCAATAAGGTAATCAGTGTAGTGTGAATGTAATAGGACCCTCACCATAGCGTGACTGCAATACGGCATTCAATGTTCTGTTACTGTAATGAGCCTACCACTAGAATGTAACTGCAATAGGGCAATCATTGTAATATGACTGCAATAAGACAATTACTGTAGTGTGACTGCAATAGGGCAATCAGTGCAGGGTGGCTGCAATAAAGTAATCACTGCAGTGTGGCTGCAATAAGGTAATCACTATAGTGTGACTGCAATAAGGCAACCACTGCAGTGTGAGTGGAATAGGGCAATCAATGTAATGTAACTCCATTAGGGCAATCACTGTGGTGTGACTCCAATAGGGTTACCACTGTAGTGTGGCTGCAATAAAGCACTCACTGTAGTGTGACTGCAATTAGGTAATCACCATAGTGTGACTGCAATAAGACAATCACTGAAGTGTGACAGCAATAGAGCAATCACTGTAGCACGACTGCAATAAGTCAATCACCGTTTTGTGACTGTAATCAGGCAAACACTGCAGTGTTACTGCAATAAAGCACTTAACGTACTGTGACTGCAATAAGGCAATAACCAAGCATGACTGCAATAAGGAAATCACTGCCTTACAGTGACTACAATAAAGTAATCATTATAGTCTGACAGCAATAAGGCAATCACCAAGCATGACTGCAATAAGGAAATCACTGCAGTGTGACTGCAATCAGGCAATTGCTGTAGTGGGACTGCAATAGTGTTACAACAGTACTGTAACTGCAATAGGGCAATCACGATAGCGTGACTGCAATAAAGCAATAACCATAGTGTGACTGCGATAGGGCAATCAGTGTAGTGTGACTGCAATAGGGCAATGACCATAGTATGGCTGCAATAGGGCAATCACTGAAGTGTAGCTGCAATAAGGCAATCACCATAATGTAACAGCAATAGGGCAATCATTGTAGTGTGACTGCAATAGGACAATCACCAAAGTGTGACTGCAATAAGGCAGTCACTGCTGTGTGGCTGTAATAAGGTAATCAGTGTAGTGAGACTGCAATAGGACAATCACTGTAGTGTGACTGCAATAGGGCAATCACCATAGTATGACTGCAATAGGGCACTCACTGCAATATGGCTGCAAGAAGGCAATCACCATTGTGTGACTGCAATAAGGCAATCACCATAGTGTGACTGCAATAGGGCAATCACTGTAGTGGGACTGCAATAGGGCAATCGCCATAGTAGGACTGCAATAGGGCAATCACTAAAGTGTACCTGCAATAAGGCAATCACCATGATGTAACTGCAATAGGGTAATTATTGTCGTATGACTGCAATAGGGCAATCACCATAGTGTGACTGCAATAAGGCAATCTGTGCAGTGTGACTGCAATAAAGTAATCAATGTAGTGTGACTGCAATAGGGCTACCATTGTAGTGTGACTGCTATTGGGCTACCACTCTAGTGCGACTGCAATAGGGCTACAACTGAAGTGCGACTGGAATAGGGCTACCAGTGTAGTGGGGCTGCAATAGGGCAATCATTGTAGTGCAACTGCAATACGGCAAGCACTGAAGTGAGACTGCATTAAGGCAATCACCATAGTGTGACTGCAATAAAGCAATCACTGCAGTGTGACTGCAATAAGGCAATTAACATAGTTTGACTTCAATATAAAAATCATTGTAGTGTGACTGCAATATGCCAATCACTGTCGTGAGACTGCGGTAAGGCAATCACCACCTTGTGACTCAAATAGGACAATCACTATAGTGTGACTGCAATAAGGCAATCACTGCAGTGAGAGTGCAATGTGGCTACCACTGTAGTGTGACTGCAAAAGGGCAATCACCATAGTATGACTGTAACAGGGCAAAAACTGCAGTGTGACTGCAATAATGCAATCACCAGAGTGTGACTGCAAAAATGCATCACCAAAGTGTGACTGCAATAAGGCAATCACTATAGTGTGATTGCAATAACGTAATCACCATAGTGTGACTGTATTAACGCAATCACCATAGTGTGACTGCAGTAGGGCTATCATTGTAGTGTGACTGCAATAAGGCAATTACTGTAGTGCGATTGTAATAAGGCAATCATGGCAGTGTGACTGCAATTAGGCAAATACTGCAGTGTGTCTGCAATAAAGCACTCACTTTAGTGTGACTGCAATAAGCCAATCACCATATAGTGACGACAATAAGGCAATCACCATAGTCTGATTGCAATAAGAAAATCACTGTTAGGTAACTGCAATAAGGCAATCAATGTTGGGAGAGTGCAATGGGGCTACAGCTGTAGTGTGACTGCAATAAGGCAATCACTGTAGTGTGACTGGAATAGGGCAGTCACCATAGTGTGACTGCGATAAGGCAGTCACCGCAGTGTGGCAGCAATAAGGTAACCAGTGTAGAGTAACTGTAATAGGGCCCTCACGATAGCATGAGTACAATATGGCAATTAATGTTGTGTGACTGAAATAGGGCTACCACTGTAGGGATCGGTGCTGGGTCCCTTGCTGTTTGTGGTCTACATTAATGACTTGGATATGAATGTAAAAGGTATGATCAGTAAGTTCGCTGATGATACAAAAATTGGTAGGGTGGTAAATAGCGAGGAGGATAGCCTCAGTCTGCAGGACGATATAGATGGGTTGGTCAGATGGGCGGAACAGTGGCAAATGGAATTTAACCCGGAAAAGTGCGAGGTGATGCACTTTGGAGGGACTAACAAGGCAAGGAAATACACAATGAATGGGAGGACCCTAGGCAAGACAGAGGGTCAGAGGGATCTTGGTGTGCAAGTTCACAGATCCCTGAAGGCGGCGGAACAGGTAGATAAGGTGGTAAAGAAGGCATATGGGATACTTGCCTTTATTAGCCGAGGCATAGAATATAAGAGCAAGGAGGTTATGATGGAGCTGTATAAAACATTGGTTAGGCCACAGCTGGAGTACTGTGTGCAGTTCTGGTTGCCACACTACAGGAAGGATGTGATCGCTTTGGAGAGGGTGCAGAGGAGATTCACCAGGATGTTACCAGGGCTGGAGCACTTCAGCTATGATGAGAGACTGGGAAGATTGGGTTTGTTTTCCTTGGAGCAGAGGAGGCTGAGGGGGGACATGATTGAGGTGTACAAAATTATGAGGGGCACAGATAGGATGGATACTAAGGAGCTTTTTCCCTTCGTTGTGGGTTCTATAACAAGGGGACATAGATTCAAGGTAAAAGGCGGGAGGTTTAGAGGGGATTTGAGAAAGAACTTTTTCACCCAGAGGGTGGTTGGAGTCTGGAACTCACTGCCTGAAAGGGTTGTGGAGGCAGGAACCCTCACAACATTCAAGAAGCATTTGGATGAGCACTTGAAATGCCATAGCATACAAGGCTACGGACCAAATGCTGGAATATGGGATTAGAGTAGACAGGGCTTGATGGCCGGCGCGGACATGATGGGCCGAAGGGCCTCTATCCGTGCTGTATAACTCTATGACTCTATGACTCTATGTAGTGTGACTGCAATAAGGCAATCACTGTAGTGCCACTGCAATAGAGCAATCACCATAGTGCGACTGCAATAAGTTAATTGCCACAGTGTGACTGTAATAAGGCAACCACTGCAGTGTGAGTGGAATAGGGCAATCACTGTAGTGTGACTGCAATAGGCCAATCACTGTCGTGTGACTTCAATGGGGTTACCACTGTAGTGTGCTGCAGTAAAGCACTTATTGTAGTGTGACTGCAATATGGCAATCACCATGGTGCGACTGCAATAAGGTAATCACTGCAGTGTGACTGCAATAAGGTAATCACAATAGTGTGACTGCAACAGGGCAATCATTGTACTGTGACTGCAATAGGGCAATCATTGCAGTATGACTGCAATAGGGCAATCACTGTAGCATGACTGCAATAAGTCAATTACCATTTTGTGATGACAATAAGGCAAACACTACAGTGTTACTGCAATAAAGCACTCATTGTAGTGTGACTGCATTAGGGCAATCACTGTAGTGTGACTGCAATAGGGCAATCACTGTACTGTGACTGCAATAGGGCAATCATTGCAGTGTGGCTGCAATAAAGCACTCATTGTAGCGAGACTGCAATAAGGCAATCACTGTAGTGAGCCTGCAATAGGGCTACAACTGTAGTGTGACTGCAATAGGGCAATGACCATAGCTTTACTACAATAAGGCAATCACCATAGTGTGACTGCGATAGGGCAATCACTGTAGTGTGACTGCAATAGGGCAATGATCATAGCGTGACTACAATAAGGCAATCACTGAAGTGTAGCTGCAATAAGGCAATCACCATAATGTAACTGCAAAAGGGCAATCATTGTAGTGTGTGCAATAGGTCAATCACCAAAGTGTGACTGCAATATAGAAATCATTGTAGTTTGACTGCAATATGCCAATCACTATAGTGTGACTGCAATAAGGCAATCACTGTAGTGTGACTGCAATAAGGCAATCACTGTAGTGAGAGTGCAATAGTGCTACCACTGTAGAGTAACTGCAATAGGGTTACCACTGTGGTCTGACTGCAATAGGGCAACCACTGTAGCATGACTGCAATAGGTCAATCATTGCAGTGTGACAGCAATAAGGCAATCACTATAGTAAGACAAACACTATATTGTGACTGTAATAAAGCAATCGCTGCAGTGTGACTGCAATAAGGCAATAATGCAGTGAGATTGCATTAGGGCTATTACTGTAGTGTAACACCACTTAGCAAGGTGTTCAATGTCATCGATGACGACAAACACCTCGCTAAGGCCATCCCCACACCTCCACTACTCGCCTTCAAACAGCCACCCAACCTCAAACAGACCATCGTTCGCAGCAAATTACCCAGCTTTCAGGAGAACAGCGTCCACGACACCACACAACCCTGCCACAGCAACCTCTGCAAGACATGCCAGATCATCGACACAGATACCACCATCACACGAGAGGACACCACCCACCAGGTACATTGTTCATACTCGGCCAACGTTGTCTACCTCATACGTTGCAGGAAAGGAAGCCCCGGAGCATGGTACATTGGCGAGACCATGCAGACACTGCGACAACGGATGAACGGACGCCGCGCAACAATCGCCAGACAGGAGGGTTCCCTCCCAGTCGGGGAACACTTTAGCAGTCAAGGACATTCAGCCACCGATCTTCGGGTAAGCGTTCTCCAAGGCGGCCTTCGAGACACATGACAACGCAAAATCGTCGAGCAGAAATTGATAGCCAAGTTCCGCACCCATGAGGACGGCCTCAACCGGGATCTTGGGTTCATGTCACGCTACACGTAACCACTGTAATGTGACTGCTATTGGGCTACCACTGTAGTGAGACTGCAATAGGACTACAACTGCAGTGTGACTGCAATAAGGCAATCACTGCAGTGTGACTACAATATTGCTAGCTCTATAGTGTGACTGCAATAGGGCAGTCACTGTAGTGTGACAGCATTAGAACTACCACTGTAATGTGACTGCAGTAGGGCAACCACTGTAGAGCGACTGCAATAGGTCAAACATTGTAGTTCGACTGCAATAGGGCAATCACTGCCGTGGGACTGCAATTTTGCAACCATCATAGTGTGACTGCAATAAGGCAATCACCATATAGTGACTACAATAAGGAAATCACTGTAGTGCGACTGCAATAAGGCAATTACCATAGCGTGACTGTAATAAGGAAATCACTGTAGTTTGACTGCAACAAGGCAATTACCGTAGTGAGACTGCATTAAGACAATCACAATAGTGCGACTGCTATATGGCAATCAATGTAGCGTGACTGCAATAGAGCAATCACTATAGTTCAACTGAAATAAGGTATTCACTGCAGCGTGACTGCAATAAAGTAATCACCACAGTGTGAATGCAATAGAGCAATCACTGCAGTGTGGCTACAATACGGTCATCAGCATTGTGTGGCTGCAATAAGGCAATCACCATAGTGTGACTGCAATAAGGCAATCACTGCAGTGTGTCTGCAATACGGTAATCAGCATAGTGTGACTGCAATAAGGCAATCAGCATAATGTGACTGCAATAGGGCAATCACGGTAGTGTGACTGCAATGGAGTGACCACTGTAGTGTGACTGCAATAGGGCAATCGATGTAATGTAACTGCAATAGCACAATCACCATAGTGTGACTGCAATATGGCAATCAATGTAGTGTGACTGCAATAGAGCAATTAACCTAGTGCGACTAAAATAAGGTAATCAGCATTGTGTGACTGCAATAAGGTAATCACTGTAGTGTGACTGCATTTGAGCAATCACTGTAGTGTGACTGCAATACGGTAATTAGCATTGTGTGACTGCAATAAGGCAATCAGCATAGTGTGACTGCAATAAGGCAATCACTGCAGTATGGGTGCAATGCGGTAATCACCATAGTGTGACTGCAATAAGGCAATCACCATAATGCGACAGTAATAGGGCAATCACTGCAGTGTGACTGCAATGAGGCAATCGCCATAGTGTGACTGCAATAGGAAAATCACTGTAGCGTGACTGCAATGGGGCACTCACTTTAGTGTTACTGCAATAGATCCATCACCATAGTGCGACTGCAATAAGGTGATCACTGCAGTGTGAGTGCAGAAAGGCAATCACCATAGTGTGAATGCAATAAGGCAATCACCATAGTGTGACTGTAATAGGGCAAGCACTGTAGTGTGACTGCAATGGGGCAATCACTGAAGTGTGACTGCAATAAAGCAATCACTGTAGTGTGAATGCAATAGGGCAATCACCCTAGTGTGACTGAAATAAGGTAATCACTGCAGTGTGACTGCAATAATGTAATCACTAAAGTGTGACTGCAAGAAAGCAATCACCATTGTGTGACTGCAATAAGACAATCACTGACTGTGGCTTCAATAGGGAAATCACCACAGTATGACTGCAACAGGGAATCACTGAAGTGTGACTGCAATAGGGCAATCACTGTGGTGTCACTTCAATAGAGCAATCAACATAGTGCGACTACAATAATGTAATCACTGAAGTATGAGTGCAATAGGGCAGTCACTGTAGCGTGACTGCAGTAGGGTTACCACTGTAGAGTGACTGCAATAAGGCAACCACTGTAGTGTGACTGCAATAGGGCAAACACTATAATGTGACTGCAATAGGACAATCACTGTAGTGTTACTGCAATAGATCTATGCTACCACTGAAGTGTGACTGCATTAGGGCAATCACTGCAGTATGATTGCAATAAGGCAATCACTATAGTGTGACTGCAATAAAGCAACCGCTATAGTGTGACTGCAATAATGCAATCACCATAGAAAGGCAATCAGCATAGTACTACTGCATTACAACAATCACCGGAGTGTTACAGCAATAGGGCAATCACTGTAATGTGACTGCAAAAGGTAATCATCACACTGCAATAAGGCAATCACCATAGTGTGACTGCAATAGGGCAATCACTGCAGTGTGACTTCAATAGGGAAATCACCACAGTATGACTGCAATAGAGCAATCACTGCAGTGTGGCTAAAATAAGGCAATCACTGCAGTGTGACTGCAATACAGTAATCACCATAGTGTGACTGTAATAGGGCAATCACGGTAGTGTGACTGCAATGGGGCGAC
The DNA here is from genome assembly GCF_035084215.1 of Heptranchias perlo. Lineage (NCBI taxonomy): Eukaryota > Metazoa > Chordata > Chondrichthyes > Hexanchiformes > Hexanchidae > Heptranchias > Heptranchias perlo. The sequence goes on along the minus strand of NC_090330.1, from coordinate 75,066,187 downwards.
CACTGTAGTGTAACTTCAATAGGGCAATCAATGTAATATAACTGCAATAGGACAATCACTCTAGTGTGACTGCAATAAAGCAATCACTGCAGTGTGACTACAATACTGCTAGCACTATAGTGTGACTGCAATAGGGCAGTCACTGTAGTGTGACTGCAATAGGGTCCCCACTGTAGTGTGACTGCAATAAGGCAACCACTGTAGTTCGACTGCAATAAGGCAATCACCATATAGTGACTACAATAAGGCAATCACTGTAGTGAGACTGCAATAAGGCAATCACTGTAGTGAGACTGCAATAGGGCTATAACTGTAGAGTGACTGCAATAAGGCAATCATTGTATAGTGACTGCAATAAGGCAATCGACATAGTGTGACTGCAATAGGGCAATCACTGCAGTGTGGCTACAATAAGGCAATCGCCATGGTGTGACTGCAATAATGCAATCACTGCAATGTGACTGCAATACGGTAATCACCATAGTGTGACTTCAAGAAGGCAATCACCATAGTGTGACTGTAATAGGGCAATCACGGTAGTGTGACTGCAATGGGGCGACCACTGTAGTGTGACTGTAATAGGGCAATCAATATAATGTAACTGCAAGAGGACAATCACTGTAGTGTGAATGCAATAAAGCAATCACTGTAGTGTGAATGCAATAGGGCAATCACTGCATTGTGGCTGCAATAAGGCAATCACCATTGTGTGACTGCAATAGGGCTCACAGGGCAGTGTGACTGCAATAAAGCACTCACTCTGGTGTGACAGCAATAAGGCAATCACCATATAGTGACTACAATAAGCAAATCACCATATAGTGAATACAATAAGGCAATCACCACAGTGTAACTGCAATAAGGCAATCACTGCACTTTGCCAGCAATAAGGCACTCACCTTGGTGTGACTGCAATAAGGCAATCACTGCAGTGTGACTGCTATATGGTAATCACCATAGTGTGACTGCAATAAGACAATCACCATGGTGTGACTGTAATAGGGCAATCGCGGTAGTATGACTGCAATGGGGCGACCACTGTAGTCTAAGTGCAGTAGGGCAATCAATGTAATGTAACTGCAACCCCTTAGATCAAATACTTTAGAATTGACACGTGGTCGGGGACAGCAGGGTGTGACTGCGAGTGAGGCAGGTACGGGGATCTAGGAAGTAGCATTGCAGGAGCCTCAGTCCCTGTGCTTGTCCAATAGATTTGAGGTTCTTACAACCCTTGTAGACAAGTGCGGGGACTGTGGGGAGGATGAGCAAACTGACCACGGCACCATGGTACGGGAAGCCGTTCAAATGGGGGGAGTAAAAAGGAAGGTGGTTGTAGTAGGCGACAGTATAGTTAGGGGGATAGACACTGTTCTCTGCAGCCAGGAGTGTGAGTCCCGAAGGCTATGCGGCCTATCCTAGGGTTAAGGACACCTCCTCCGAGCTAGAAAAGAACTTGGAGTGGGAGGGGGAGGATCCAGTTGTCGTGGTCCACATGGGTACCAACGACATAGGTAGGACTAAGAAAAAGGTTCTGCTGAGAGAGTTTGAGCAGCTAGGGACTAAATTAAAAAGTAGAACCACAAAGGTATTAATCTCTGGATTATTACCTGAGCCACGAGCAAATTGGCATAGGGTCAATAGGATCAGGGAGATGAATGCATGGCTCAAAGATTGGTGTGGGAGAAGTGGGTTTTGATTTGTGGGGCACTGGCACCAGTACTGGGGAAAGAGAGAGCTGTTCCATTGGGACAGACTACACCTGAACCATGCTGGGACCAGTGTTCTAGCGAATCGAATAACTAGGGAGGTAGATAGGGCTTTAAACTAAATGGGGGGGGTGGGGGGTCTAGGGTCCCGGTTAGAGAAATCTAGAATGCTAAAGAGAAAAGACAAAGAGGCAGTGCAGGAATGTGATTGGGGTAAGGATAACCAGATTGTGTCAGGAAGGGACAGAGCGTACAAACAAAAGAATACACTAACTGGGTAAGAAAAAATGCTACTAACACAAATACGGCCACAGTACAAAAAAATGTTAAGATGTCTAAAAATGTTAAAAAGACAGATCTAAAGGCACTGTATCTGAATGCATGAAGTGTTGGTAATAAGGTAGACAAATTAACAGCGCAAGTAGATGTAAACGGATACAATATAATTGCGATTACGGAGACGTGGCTGCAGGGTGACCAAGGCTGGGAGCTGAATATCCAAAGGTATTTGATATCTGGAAAGGACAGGCAAAAAGGAATAGGAGGTGGGGTGGCATTGTTAGTAAAGGATGAAATCAGAGCAATAGTGTGAAAGGATATTGGCTCAGAAAATCAAGATGTAGAATCAGTCTGGTGGAGTTAAGAAGCACCAAGGGGCAGAAAACACTGGTGGGAGTTGTCTATAGGCTTCCAAACAATAGTGGTAATATAGGGGACGGCATCAAACAGGAAATTAGAGATGCATGTAACAAGAGTACTACAGTAATCATGGGTGACTTTAATCTACATAAAGATTGGCCAAACCAAATTAGCAATCATACTGTGGAGGATGAATTCCTGGAGTGTGTACAAGATGTTTTTTTAGACCAGTACATTGAGGAGCTTACCAGGGAACAGGCTATCCTAGATTGGGTATTGTGCAATGAGAAGGGGTTAATTAATAATCTTGTTGTACAGGGTCCTTTAGGGAAGAGTGACCATAACATGATAGAATTCTTCATTAAGATGGAAAGTGAAGTAGTCCAATCTGAAACTAGGGTCCTAAATCTAAACAAAGGAAACTACGAAGGTATGAGGAGTGAGTTGACTATGATAGATTGGGAAGCTTCATTAAAAGGCATGATGGTGGATAGGCAATGGCTAACATTTAAGGAACAAATGCATGAATTGCAACAATTATGCATTCCTTTCTGGCGCAAAAACACAAAAGGAAAAGCGGCCCAACCATGGTTAACAAAAGAAATTAAGGATAGTATTAGATCCAAAGAGGAGTCATATAAACTTGCCAGAAAAAGTAGCAAGCCTGAGGATTGGGAGCAGTTTAGAATTCAGCAAAAAAGGACCATGAGATTGATTAAGAGGGGAAAATAGCATATGTGAGTAAACTTGCAAGGAACATAAAAGTGGATTGTAAAAGCTTCTATAAGTATGTAAAAAGAAAAAGATTAGTGAAGACAAATGTAGGTCCCTTACAGTCAGAAACAAGAGAATTGATAATGGGGAACAAGGAAATGGTAGTGCAATTACTATCAGGCAGTGTGGACTGAGGAAGGGGAAAACCCCCGAAAGCTTGTGGGATTAAAAATAAAATCGTTGGACTATAACTTGGTGTTGTAAAATTATTTAAATGGTGATAGATTGGGAAATGTTGATGTACAAAGGGACCTGGGTGTCCTTGTACACCAGTCACTGAAAGTAAACATGCAGGTGCAGCAAGCAGTTCGGAAGGCAAATGGTATGTTGGCCTTCATTGTAAGAGGATTTGAGCATAGAAGCAATGATGTCTTACTGCAGTTATACAGGGCCTTGGTGAGACCACACTTGGAGTATTGTGTGCAGTTTAGGTCTCCTTACCTAAGAAAGGATATACTTGCCATAGAGGGAGTGCAACAAAGTTTCACCAGACTGATTCCTGGGATGGCAGGTCTGTCGTATGAGGAGAGATTGGGTCGACTCAGCCTGTATTCACTCCAGTTTAGAAGAATGAGAGGGGATCTCAGTGAATTGTATAAAATTCTGACAGGACTAGACAGACTGGATGCAGGGAGGATGTTTCCCCTGGCTGGGGGGTCCAGAACGAGGGTTCACAGACTCAGGATACGGGGTAGGACATTTAGGACTGAGATGAGGAGAAATTTCTTCACTCAGAGGGTGGTGAACATGTGGAATTCTCTACCACAGAAGGCTGTGGTGGCCAAGTCACTGAATTTATTTAAGAAGGAGCTAGATAGATTTCTAGACACAAAAGGCATCAAGGGGTATGTGGAGAGAGCGGGAATATTGTATTGAGATAGAGGATCAGCCATGATCATATTGAATGGCAGAGCAGGCTCGAAGGGCCGAATTGCCTACTCCTGCTCCTATTTTCTATGTTTGTATGTTAATAGGACAATCAATATAGTGTGACTGCAACAAAGCATTCACTGTATTGTGAATGCAATTGGGCAATCACCCTGGTGCGACTGAATCAATGTAATCACTGCATTGTGTCTGCAATAATGTAATCACCACAGTATGACTGCAATAAGGCAACCACTGTAGTATGGCTGCAATACAATAATCACCATTGTGTGACTCCAATAAGGCAATCGCCATAGTGTGACTATAATAGGGCAATCACTGTAATGTGACTACAATGGGGCTACCACTGTAGTGTGACTGCACTAAAGCAATCACTGTAGTGTGAATGCAATAGGGCAATCACTGCAGTGTGACTGCTATTAGGTAATCAGCATAGCGTGACTGCAATAAAGCAATCACTGCAGTGTGACTGCAATACGATAATCACCATAGTATGACTGCAATAAAGCAATCACCATAGTGTCGCTGTAATAGAGCAATCACAGTAGACTGACTGCAATGGGGCAACCACTGTAGTATGATTGCAATAAAGCAATCACTGTAGTGTCAATGCAAAAGGGCAATCACCCTAGTGCGACTGAAATAAAGTAATCACTGCAGTGTGAATGCAATAATGTAATCACCACAGTGGGACTGCAAGAAGGCAATCACCATAGCATGACTGCAATAAAGAAATCACAACAGGGAAGTCACCACAGTATGACTGCAATAGGGCAATCACTGTGGTGTCACTGCAATAGAGCAATCAACATAATGCGACTGCAATAAGGTAATCACTGCAGTGTGAGTGCAATAGGGCAGTCACTGTATGTAATGTGACTGCAGTAGGGCAATCACTCCAGTGTGACTGGAATAGGGTTGCCACTGTAGTGTGACTGCAATAGGGTAATCACTGCAGTGTGACTGCAATAAGGCAATCACCATTGTGTGACTGCAATAGGGCAATCACTGCAGTGTGAGTGAAATAGGGCAATCACAATAGAGTGACTGTAATAGGTCATTCACTGTCGTGTGACTGCAATGGGGCTACCACTGTTGTGTGACTGCACTGGGGCAATCACTGCAGTGTGACTGCAGAAAGACAATCAGCATAGCGTTACTGCATTAAGGCAATCACTGTTGTGTGACTGCAATAAAGCAATCACTGTAATGTGACTGCAATAACGCGATCACCATAGCGTGACTTTAAGAAAGCAATTACCATCGTGTGACTGCAATAAGGCAATCACCATAATGTGACTGCAATAGTGCTACCACTGTAGTGTGACTGCAATAAGTCAATCACAGCTGTGTGATTGCAATAGGCTATCACCATATTGTGACTGCAATAGGGCAATCACTACAGTGTGACTGCAATAAGGCAATCACTGCAGTTTGACTACAATATTGCGAGCACTATAGTGTGACTGCAATAGGGCAGTCAATGTAGTGTGACTGCAATAAAGCACTGACTATAGTGTGACTGCGATAAGGCTATCACCATATAGTGACTACAATAAGGCAATCACGATAGTGTGACAGCAATAAGCCAATCACCGTAGTGTGACTGCAATAGTGTGACTGCAGTCGCTACAGTATGGCTGCAAGAAGGCAATCAGTGTAGTGTGACTGTAATAGGGCCCTCACCAAAGCATGACTGGAATAAGACAATCACTGCAGTGTGACTGCAATAATGTAATCACTGCAGTGTGACTGCAATGAGGCAATCACTGCAGTGTGACTGCAATAGGGCTATCAATGTACTTTTACAGCAATAAGGCAATCATTGTAGTGTGACTGCAATACGGCAATCACTGTAGTGTGACTGCAATAGAGCAATCAATATAGTGTGACTGAAATAACGTCATCACTGCAGTGTGAGTGCAATAGGGCAGTCACTGTAGCGTGACTGCAGTAGGGCAATCACTCTAGTGTGACTGCAATAGGGTTGCCACTGTAGCGTGACTGCAATAAGGCAATCACTGTAGTGTGATTGCAATAGGGCAATCACTGCAGTGTGGCTGCAATAAGGCAATCTCCATAGCGTGACTACAATAAGGCAAATACTGCAGTGTGACTACAATAAAGCACTCACTATAGTGTGACTGCAATAAGGAAGTCACTGTAGTGTGACTGCAATAAGGCAATCACTGTCGTGAGACTGCAATAGGGCTACAACTGTAGTTTGATTGCAATAAGGCAATCACTGTAGTGAGACTGCAATAGGGCTACAACTGTAGTTTGACTGCAATAAGGCAATCACTGTAATGTGACTGCAATAGCGCAATCACTGTAGTGTGACTGCAATAAGGCAATCTCTATAGTGTGGCTGCAAGAAGGCAATCAGTGTACTTTGACAGCAATAAGGCAATCACTGTCATTTGGCTGCAATAAATAATCACGGTAGTGAGACTGCAATAGGGCTACAACTGTAGAGTGACTGCAATAAGGCAATCGCTGTAGTGTGACTGCAATAGGGCAATCTCCATAGTGTGACTGCAATAAGGCAGTCACTGCAGTGTGGCTGCAATAAGGTAATCAGTGTAGTGTGACTGTAATTAAGTCCTCACCGTAGCGTAACTGGAATAAGGCAATCACTGCAGTGTGACTGCAATAATGTAATTACTGCAGTGTGACCGCAATAGGGCTATCACTGTACTTTTACAGCAATAAGACAATCACTGTAGTGTGATTGCAACAAGACAATCACCATGGAGCGACTGCTATAGGGCAATCACTACAGTGTGACTGCAATACGGCAATCACTGTAATGTGACTATAATAGAGCAATCAATATAGTGAAACTGAAATAAGGTAATCACTGCAGCGTGACTGCAATAAAGCAATCGCTGAAGTATGACTTCAATAGAGAAATCACCACAGTATGACTGCAAAAGGGCAATCACTGCAGTTTGGCTACAATAAGGCAATCACCATGCTGTGACTGCAATAAGACACACCGCAGTGTGATTACAATAACGAAATCTCCATAGTGTGACTGCAATAAGGCAATCACTGCAGTGTGAGTGCAATAGATGTGGAGATGCCGGTGATGGACTGGGGTTGACAAATGTAAAGAATCTTACAACACCAGGTTATAGTCCAACAATTTTATTTGAAAATCACAAGCTTTCGGAGGCTTTCTCCTTCGTCAGGTGAATGTGGGAATCCTTGAACGTTTCGCATTTATATTCAGAGAACAATACCTGGTGATTACAGATAATCTTTCCAACTGCCCGTTGTCAAGGCAATCAAAGTGTTCAGACAGAGAGGTGTTACCTACAGGACCACCGAATATACAAATGGCCAGAACACAAAACAGAGAGAGAGAGGGAGAAACATCCGAAAGGAAGAGAAAGACAGAAAATGACCCGTTGTATTAAAAACAGATAACTTTTATTCGCTGGTGGGGTTACGTGTAGCGTGACATGAACCCAAGATCCCGGCTGAGGCCGTCCTCATGGGTGCGGAACTTGGCTATCAATTTCTGCTCGACAATTTTGCGTTGACGTGTGTCTCGAAGGCCGCCTTGGAGAACGCTTACCCGAAGATCGGTGGCTGAATGTCCTTGAGTGCTGAAGTGTTCCCCAACTGGGAGGGAACCCTCCTGTCTGGCGATTGTTGCTCGGTGTCCGTTCATCCGTTGTCGCAGTGTCTGCATGGTCTCGCCAATGTACCATGCTCCGGGGCATCCTTTCCTGCAACGTATGAGGTAGACAACGTTGGCCGAGTCACAGGAGTATGAACCATGTACCTGGTGGGTGGTGTCCTCTTTTGTGATGTTGGTATCTGTGTCGATGATCTGGCATGCCTTGCAGAGGTTGCCGTGGCAGGGTTGTGTGGTGTCATGGACGCTGTTCTCCAGAAAGCTGGGTAATTTGCTGCGAACGATGGTCTGTTTGAGGTTGGGTGGCTGTTTGAAGGCGAGTAGTGGAGGTGTGGGGATGGCCTTAGCGAGGTGTTTGTCGTCATCGATGACATGTTGAAGGCTGCGGAGAACATGGCGCAGTTTCTCCGCTCCGGGGATGTACTGGACGACGAAGGGTACTCTGTTGGTTGCGTCCCATGTTAGTCTTCTGAGGAGGTCTATGCGATTTTTCGTTGTGGCCCATTGGAACTGTCGATCGACGAGTCGAGCGTCATATCCCGTTCTTACGAGGGCGTCTTTCAGCGTCTGTAGGTGTCCATCGCGTTCCTCCTCGTCTGAGCAGATCCTGTGTATTCGCAGGGCCTGTCCATAGGGGATGGCCTCTTTGATGTGGTTCGGGTGGAAGCTGGAAAAGTGGAGCATCGTGAGGTTGTCCGTGGGCTTGCGGTAGAGTGAGGAGCTGAGGTGCCCGTCTTTGATGGAGATTCGTGTGTCCAAGAAAGAAACCGATTCTGAGGAGTAGTCCATGGTGAGCTTGATGGTGGGATGGAACTTGTTGATGTTATCGTGTAGTCTCTTCAGTGATTCTTTGCCGTGGGTCCATAGAAAGAAAATGTCGTCGATGTATCTGGTGTATAGCGTTGGTTGGAGGTCCTGTGCAGTGAAGAAGTCGTGCTCGAACTTGTGCATGAAAATGTTGGCGTATTGGGGTGCGAATTTGGTCCCCATGGCTGTTCCGTGTGTTTGGGTAAAGAACTGGTTATCGAAGGTGAAGACATTGTGAGACACGGCCTCAACCGGGATCTTGGGTTCATGTCACGCTACACGTAACCCCACCAGCGAATAAAAGTTATCTGTTTTTAATACAACGGGTCATTTTCTGTCTTTCTCTTCCTTTCGGATGTTTCTCCCTCTCTCTCTCTGTTTTGTGTTCTGGCCATTTGTATATTCGGTGGTCCTGTAGGTAACACCTCTCTGTCTGAACACTTTGATTGCCTTGACAACGGGCAGTTGGAAAGATTATCTGTAATCACCAGGTATTGTTCTCTGAATATAAATGCGAAACGTTCAAGGATTCCCACATTCACCTGACGAAGGAGAAAGCCTCCGAAAGCTTGTGATTTTCAAATAAAATTGTTGGACTATAACCTGGTGTTGTAAGATTCTTTACATGAGTGCAATAGGGCAGTCACTGTTGCGTGACTGCAGTAGGGCAATAACTCCAGTGTGTCTGCAATAGGGTTGCCACTGTAATGTGACTGCAATAGGAATACCACTGTAGCGTGACCGCAATAAGGCAATCACTATAGTGCGACTGCAGTAGGGCAATCATTGCAGTGTGCCTGCAATAAGGCAATCTCCATAGTGTGACTGCAATAGGGCATCAATGTAGTGTCACTGCAATAGATCTATCAACATAGTGCGACTTCACTAAGGTGATCACTTCAGCGTGACTGCAATAATACAATCACTGCCGTGTGAGTGAAATAGGGCAATCACCCTAGTGTGACTGCATTAGGGCAATCACTTTAGTGTCACTGCAATAAGGCAATCACTATAGTGAGACGTCAGAAAGGGAATCAGCATAGTGTTACTGCATTAAGGTGATCACTGTATTGTAACTGCATTAGTGCAATCTCCATGGTATGACTTTAATAGGGCAATCTCTGCAGTGTGACTGCAATAAGGCAATCACTATAGTGTGACTGCACAACAGCAATCAGCAAAGTGTTACTGCAATAAGGCAATCACTGCAATAATGCAATTATCATAGTGTGACTTTAAGAAGGCAGTCACCATAGTGTGACTGCAATAAGGCAATCACCATAATGTGACTGCAACAGGGCTACTACTGTTGTGTGACTGCAATAGAGCAATCACTATAGTGCGACTGAAATAAGGTAATCACTGAAGCGTGACTGCAATAAGGCAATCACCATAGTGTGAATGCAATAGGGCAATCACGGTAGTGTGACTGCAATAGGGCAATCTCCATAGCACGACTAAAATAAGGTAATCAGCGCAGTATGACTGCAATCATGTAATCACCACAGTGTGACTGCAATAAGGCAATCACTGAAGTGTGACTTCAATAGGGAAATCACCACAGTATGACTGCAATAGGGCAATCACTGCAGTGTGGCGCCAACAAGGCAATAACCTGGTGTAACTGCAATAAGGCAATCACTGCAGTGTGACTGCTATACGGTAATCACCCTTGTGTGACTGCAATAAGGCATTCACCATCGTGTGAATGCAATAGAACAATCACTGCAGTGTGGCTACAATAAGGCAATCGCCATGATGTGGCTGCAATAAGGCAATCACTGCAGTGTGACTGCAATAAGGAAATCACCACAGTGTGACTGCAATAGGGCAATCGATGTAGTGTGGTTGCAAAGATGCAATCACAATTGTGTGACTGCAATAAGGCAATCACATCAGTGTGACTGCAATAAGATAATCACCATTGTGTGACTGCAAAAGGCAATCACCATAGTGTGACTGCAATAGGGCAATCAATGTAGTGTGGCTACAAAGAGGCAATCACCATTGTGTGACTGCAATAAGGCAATCACATCAGTGTGACTGCAATAGGGCAATCACTGTATTGTGACTGCAATAGGGCAATCACTGTAGTATGAGTGCAACAGAGCAATCATTATAGTGCGACTGAAATAAGGTCATCGCTGCAGCGTGACTGCAATAAGGTAATCACCACAGTTTGACTGCAATAGGGCTACCACTGTAGTGTGATTGCAATAAGGCAATCATCATTGTGCGACTGCAATATGGCCATCACTGTAGTGTGACTGCAATATGGCAACCACTGTAGTGTGACTGTGATAGGGCAACCACCATAGTGTGACTACAATAAGGGAAACACCGTAGTGTGTCTGCAATAAGGCAATCACCATATTGTGACTGCAATAAGGCAATCACAATAATGTGACAGCAATAAGGCAATTACCATAGTGTGACTTCAATTGGGAAATCACTGTACTGTGAGTGCAATAAGGCCATCAATGCCATGTGACTGCAATGGGGTTACCACTGTAGTGTGGTACATGCACTGATGTCACATATCTTTCCTTTCAATGGCTGTAAAATTGACATACTCGAGCAATGTTTCCAGATAACGTCCCAAGGCACATTGCAGATGTGGGTGGGTGTGGAAGAATATGCATAGAAGGAAAAAGGAACAGCTACCGAGTATGGTGCAAGAGTTGGGAAAGGTTGGTCAAAGCTTGGTCAAAGAGATGTGTTTTGCGAAAATTATCGAAGGTGGAGAGAGAAATGGTGAGATGCTTTGGAGAGGTTTTTACTCTTTAGCACGTGATTAAAGCATCTACTGAATGGGGCGCAGTGAGGAATTTTTGGGTGGAAAGGATCATACACCCGCAATGGTAGCTGAATGATTTTCAAAACATTTAAATTAATGGGCAGGTTCTTTCACAGCCATGCAATCCTTCCATCTCTATTTTCCTTCCTGTGCTTGCACTTGAGCGCTAGAAGAGGAAAATCTCCCTACACAGCTCTGTGCTCTCTGCCTGCACTAGTCTGAACATGCTGTACTAGAACTTCACTAGCACCAACAAATAGAGAATCATAGAATCATAGAACCATAGAAGTTTACAACATGGAAACAGGCCCTTCGGCCCAACATGTCCATGTCGCCCAGTTTATACCACTAAGCTAGTCCCAATTGCCTGCACTTGGCCCATATCCCTCTATACCCATCTTACCCATGTAACTGTCCAAATGCTTTTTAAAAGACAAAATTGTACCCGCCTCTACTACTGCCTCTGGCAGCTCGTTCCAGACACTCACCACCCTTTGAGTGAAAAAATTGCCCCTCTGGACCCTTTTGTATCTCTCCCCTCTCACCTTAAATCTATGCCCCCTCGTTATAGACTCCCCTACCTTTGGGAAAAGATTTTGACTATCTACCTTATCTATGCCCCTCATTATTTTATAGACTTCTATAAGATCACCCCTAAACCTCCTACTCTCCAGGGGAAAAAGAATCAGTCTATCCAACCTCTCCCTATAAGTCAAACCATCAAGTCCCGGTAGCATCCTAGTAAATCTTTACTGCACTCTTTCTAGTTTAATAATATCCTTTCTATAATAGGGTGACCAGAACTGTACACAGTATTCCAAGTGTGGCCTTACTAATGTCTTGTACAACTTCAACAAGACATCCCAACTCCTGTATTCAATGTTCTGACCAATGAAACCAAGCATGCTGAATGCCTTCTTCACCACCCTATCCACCTGTGACTCCACTTTCAAGGAGCTATGAACCTGTACTCCTAGATCTCTTTGTTCTATAACTCTCCCCAACGCCCTACCATTAACGGAGTAGGTCCTGGCCCGATTCGATCTACCAAAATGCATCACCTCACATTTATCTAAATTAAACTCCATCTGCCATTCATCGGCACACTGGCCCAATTTATCAAGATCCCGTTGCAATCCTAGATAACCTTCTTCACTGTCCACAATGCCACCAACCTTGGTGTCATCTGCAAACTTATTAACCATGCCTCCTAAATTCTCATCCAAATCATTAATATAAATAACAAATAACAACGGACCCAGCACCGATCCCTGAGGCACACTGCTGGTCACAGGCCTCCAGTTTGAAAAACAACCCTCTACAACCACCCTCTGTCTTCTGTTGTCAATCCAATTTTGTATCCAATCGGCTACCTCACCTTGGATCCCGTGAGATTTAACCTTATGTAACAACCTACCATGCGGTACCTTGTCAAAGGCTTTGCTGAAGTCCATGTAGACCATGTCTACTGCACAGCCCTCATCTATCTTCTTGGTTACCCCTTCAAAAAACTCAATCAAATTCGTGAGACATGATTTTCCTCTCACAAAACCATGCTGACTGTTCCTAATCCGTCCCTGCCTCTCCAAATGCCTGTAGATCCTGTCTCTCAGAATACCCTCTAACAACATACCCACTACAGATGTCAGGCTCACCGGTCTGTAGTTCCCAGGCTTTTCCCTGCCGCCCTTCTTAAACAAAGGCACAACATTTACTACCCTCCAATCTTCAGGCACCTCACCTGTAGCTGTTGATGATTCAAATATCTCTGCTAGGGGACCCGCAATTTCCTCCCTAACCTCCCATAACGTCCTGCGACACATTTCATCAGGTCCCGGAGATTTATCTACCTTGATGTGCGTTAAGACTTCCAGCACCTCCCTCTCTGTAATATGTACACTCCTCAAGACATCACTATTTATTTCCCCAAGTTCCCTAACATCCATGCCTTTCTCAACCGTAAATACCGATGTGAAATATTCATTTAGGATCTCACCCATCTCTTGTGGTTCCGCACATAGATGACCTTGTTGATCCTTAAGAGGCCCTACTCTCTCCCTAGTTACTCTTTTGCCCTTTATGTATTTGTAGAAGCTCTTTGGATTTTCCTTTGCCTTATCTGCCAAAGCAATCTCATGTCCCCTTTTTGCCCTCCTGATTTCTCTCTTAACTCTAGAGCCAGTATAAATCACATTTTGTAAATAGGAGGGAAAGAGAGTGTGGTGAACGTTGTTGCCTGTGGGACAATCATATTTGTACATATGACTAAGTACTAAAAAATCCCTATTGGAAGGTTCTTAACCTCAGACCATATAGAGACTTTGTAAACCTGATGTGCATAATCTGGCCAACAGCAGTAAAAGTTACTGGGATTCTTGGTGGTGAAATAATTATGAATCTGACTTGACAGTCATATAATTAATTTAGTAACCATGTTTATAAGTTCCACATTGTAGACATTTTTTTTTCATTTATAAGCCTGTTAAATAATAATATTGTTACAGTAGGTTAGTGTCTATAAACTACTGCCTTTAATAGTAACATTATATAATCTGCCATTATTAATAACAATATAAAGTTGCTAACATGGATAGTGAGCAAAATTGTGCCAATGGATTAAACTGATTACAGGTACCAGGTTCAAACTTCAAAGTTTTTGAAAGGATTTACCTGTAACGTCTGAGATAAGACTGAATAGAAAATAACATCATTGAGGCTGTGCCCAGAAGTAGGTCAAAAAGGAACTTATTGAATTAAAGTATTTTAGTGGCCACATTTGTTAAGGAATTGGCATGCAAAAGGATAACTGCTCCAAACAGCAAGCAACTTCTCAAAGGTCTGTGAGGTTGATAAGTTGTGGGTTCACACTCAACATTCTCCAAATTCCAGATCTTCGCTGCATTGTCAGAGGAATGCAACGCATGGGTGCCAGATATTTGGCCATAGAGCATGTCACACGTCTGCTCTTTTATCCTGGAAATGTGGTGTTGCACGGGAAGACCAAAAAAAGCACGTGCCATGGGTAACCCTCTAGTGTATCTATAATCTGTAAAAAAAAATTTTACATCTGTGCACATTTGTTGTTTACCAAACTTTACTGCCATTTGTGGAAATTTTTTGCACTGTAAATTCCTATGTTTTATATTTATAATGGAAACTGCCTATGTAAATCTGTCATGCTGTAATCCTCCCACCAGTAATGGCGCTGTAGCACCTCAGTTATATCTCAAACTCCTCAGCCTGTACTGCAGAGAAACTCCGATGCTCCGATCAACTCTACTTCTCTGCCTCCCAAATTACTGTAAGTTTTGTTATTTAACTATAATTAATAATGTAAAATCAAAGTATAGTATTATATCAAAATAAGGAGAGAGGTCTTGGGGTTTTATTTAACAGGTCACTAAAACCATCAGCACAATGTTCTCAAGGCTGTTGAAAAAGTAAACAACATATTGGGATGCATAGCAAGGGATATAACCTATGAATCCAGAGATGTCATTTTAAACTGTTTTTGGCCCCAGTGAAACTTTTAACTTCGGTGGGGGTGTATAATGGGCGATATCAGATCGGCTGCCCCTTATACACCCCGTCCAATCTGATATCGCCCGCTATACGCCCCTGCCAAATTTGTAAGTCCCACCCACATCAGGAGTACTGCGGCAGTTTTGGTCTCCCTCTTTCTAAACAGATATTGTTATTGGAGGGGGTATAGAGAAGGGCTACATAGTTGACCCCAGAACTTAAGGGAATGATGTATGAGGAAAGATTGACTAACTGGGTCATTTCTTTCTTGTAAAGAGATCACCGAGAGGGGAAATGATAGAAGTGTTTAAAATTATGAAAGATTTGGACAAATTGGATCAAAGTAAGCTTTCTGCCATGTTCAGATTTAAGCACAAGGGGTCATATTTCCAAATTAAGGACAACAAAAAAGAAAGACTTGCATTTATATAGCGCCTTTCACAGGGCATCCCAAAACGTTTTACAGCCAATGAAGTACTTTTTTGAAGTGTAGTCACTGTTGTAATGTAGGAAACACGGCAGCCTATTTAACCACAGCTAGGGCCCACAAACAGCAATGAGATAATGACCAGATAATTTGTTTTAGCGATGTTAGTTGAGGGATAAAAATTGGCCAGTACACCAGGGAGAACTTCCCTGCTCTTCTTCAAAGTAGTGTCATAGGATCTTTTACAAAGATGGCACCTCCCTCAGTACTGCACTGGAATGTCAGCCTGGGTTTATGTACTCAAATCTCTGGAGTAGGACTTGAACCCACAACCTTCTGACTCAGAGGCAAGAGTGCTACCACTGAGCCATGGCTGACACCATGAGAAAATAGGAAAAGCAGGAGGAACTTTTTTTTTACAAAATGTGTGATATGTATGTGGAACAGATTACCGGCTTGGATAGTGGATCAGGAAACCTTAATGTGTTTCAAGAAAGAACCAGACAGGTTCTTGTCAACGAATGGGATTCAGGGTTATTAGAGATGCACCAAGGAAATACTAGGGATAGGTGGGCTAGATGGAGCCAAGGTCTTCTACTGCCTGAAACTGTTATTATGTTACTGTAAGGACAGAATGTATGACTTTAATTTGAGGATTAAATTATGTTTTCTTGTCCTAGTCCAATTATTACCCAACCTTTAACCCCACTTCACCTGAAGTTATAGTGCATCACATATTAAATTGGTAGGTGCACTTGAAATCTGAAGTATTATACTTTATTATTGGGCTCCAATAACCAACGTAGCTATATTTGCTGAAACATAAATCATCAATGATTCTACAGAAATGCAAAGTCGTTGCAGCTGCCATTTTTATTTTTGACCTATCTGAAAATATAAACATATAAAACATTTATAGGATAATAGACCCATAAGAAATTTTACAATTCTGAAAAAAATGTTAAACCTATCCATAAAATCAGTCATTGTATGTTAGAAATGCCTCCAAGAGTTCTGGAGCTTGAATTCTGCTGCATTCCCCATGTTTTATTATGAAGAGGCCTAACCAGGGAAAGGTAGATAAACACATGAGGGAGAAATGAATAGAAGGTTATGCTGATAGGGTTAGATGAAGAGGGGTGTACAGCAAAAAATTGGGTATGGTAACAAAGTGGTTATGTTACTGGATTAGTAATCCAGAGGCCTGGACTAATAATCCGTGGTTCATGAGTTCAAATCCCACGGCGGCAGCTGGAGAATTTAAATTAAATAAAATCTGGAACTAAAACAAACTAGTCTTAGTAGTGGTGGCCATAAAACTACTGCATTGTTGTGAAAACCCATCAGGTTCACTAATGCCGTTTAGTGGAAGGAAAATTGCTGTCCTTACCCGGTTTGGCCTATATGTGACTCCAGACCCACAGCAATGTAATTGATTCTTAATCACCCACTGAAATAGCCTAACAAGCCACTCAGTTGTACAATCTCACTAAAGAAAGTCACAATAAGAACAAAACCGGATGGACCACTAGGCACCGGACATGACAAAGGCAAAACAAGCCTCAGTTAACCCTGCAAAGTCCTCCTCACTAACATCTGGGGACTTGTGCCAAAAGTGGGAGAGCTGTCCCACAGACTAGTCAAACAGCAGCCTGACATAGCCATACTCACAGAATCAATGTGTCCTGTCCCACCGGTAGGACAGACCCACCAGATGGCAGTGGTATACAGTCAGGAGTGAGTGGCCCTTGGAGTCCTCAACATTAACTCTGGACCCCATGAAATCTCCTAGCATCAGGTCAAACATGGGCAAGGAAACCTGCTGATCACCACCAACCGCCCTCCCTCAGCTGATAAATGAGCACAACTTGGAGGAAGTACTGAGGATACCAATGGCATCGAATGTATTCTGGGTGGGGGACTTCAATGTCCATCATCAAGAGTGGCTCGCTAGCACCACTACTGTCCTGAAGGACATAGCTGCCAGACTGGGCTTGCGGCAGGTGGTGAGCGAACCAACATGAGGGAAAAATCTATTTGACCTCGTCTTCACCAATCTACCTGTCGCAGATGCATCTGTCCATGACAGTATTGGTAGGAGTGATCACCGCACAGTCCTTGTGGAGACGAAGTCCCGTCTTCACAATGAGGACACCGTCCAATGTGTTGTGTGGCACTACCACCGTGCTAAATGGGATAGGTTCAGAACAGATCTAGCAGCTCAAAACTGGGCATCCATGAGGCGCTGTGGGCCATCAGCAGCAGCGGAATTGTATTCCAGCACAATCTGTAACCTCATGGACCGGCATATTCCTCATTCTATCATTACCAACAAGCCAGGGGATCAACCCTGGTTCAATGAGGAGTGTAGAAGAGCAGCAGCAGGTGTACCTGAAAATGAGATGCCAATCTGGTGCAGCTACAACACAGGACGACATGCATGCTAAGCAACATGCAAGACAGAGCTAAGCGATTCCGCAACCAATGGATCAGATCAAAGCTCTGCAGTCCTGCCACATCCAGTCATGAATGGTGGTGGACAATTAAACAACTAACGGGAGGAGGAGGCTCCGTGAACAGCCTCATCCTCAATGATGGCGGAGTCCAGCACGTGAGTGCAAAAGACGGGGCTGATGCATCTGCAACCATCTTCAGCCGAGTGGATGATTCATCTTGGCCTCCTCCCGATATCTCCACCATCACAGATGCCAGTTTTCAGCCAATTCGATTCATTCCACGTGATATCAAGAAACGGCTGAGTGCACTGGATACAACAAAGGCTATGGGCTCCGACAATATCCCGGCTGTAGTGCTGAAGACTTGTGTTCCAGAATTAGCTGCACCTCTAGCCAAGCTGTTCCAGTACAGCTACAACGCTGGCAACCCGACAATGTGGAAAATTGCCCAGGTACGTCCTGAGCACAAAAAAGCAGGACAAATTCAATTTGACCAATTACTGCCCCATCAGACTACTCTCAATCATCAGCAAAGTGATGGAAGCTGTCGACGACAATGCTACCAAGCAGCACTTACTCACCAATAACCTGCTCACCGATGCTTAGTTTAAAAAAAGCTGAATTCCAGAGGTGAGATGAGAGTGACTGCCCTTGACATCAAGGCAGCATTTGTCCGAGTTTGGCACCAAGGAGCCCATTGAAGTCAATGGGAATCAGGGGGAAAACTCTCCAGTGGCTGGAGTCATACCTAGCACAAAGGAAGATGATAGTGGTTGTTGGAGGCCAATCATCTCAGCGCCAGGACATTGCTGCAGGAGTCGCTCAGGGCAGTGTCCTTGGCCCAACCATCTTCAGCTGCTTCATCAATGACCTTCCCTCCATCATAAGTTCAGAAATGGGGATGTTCGCTGGTGATTGCACAGTGTTCAGTTCCATTCGCAATTCCTCAGATAATGAAGCAGTCCGTGCCTCCAAGCAACAAGACCTGGACAACATCCAGGCTTGGGTTGATAAGTGGCAAGTAACATTTGCACCAGACAAATGCCAGGCAATGACCATCTCCAACAAAAGAGAGTCTTACCACCTTCCCATGACATTCAACGGCATTACCATTGCTAAATCCCCCACCATCAATATCCTGGGGGTCACCATTGACCAGAAACTTAACTGGACCAGTCATATAAATACTGTAGTTACAAAAGCAGTTCAAAGGCTGAGTATTCCACGGCGAGTGACTCACCTCTCGATTCCCCAAAGCCTTTCCACCATCTACAAGTCACAAGTCAGGAGTGTGATGGAATACTCTCTACCTGCCTGGATGAGTGCAGCTCCAACAACACTCAAGAAGCTCGACACCATCCAGGACAAAGCAGCCTGCTGGATTGGCATTCCATCCACCACCCTAAACATTCACTCCCTTCACCACTGGCACACTGTGGCTGCAGTGTGTACCATCTACAGGATGCACTGCAGCAACTCGCCAAGGCTTATTCGACAGCACCTCCCATACCCCGACCTCTACCACCTAGAAGGACAAGGGCAGCAGGCACATGGGAACAACACCACCTGCACATTCCCCTCCAAATCACACACCATCCTGACTTGGAAATATATCGCTGTTCCTTCATTGTCACTGGGTTAAAATCCTGGAACTCCCTACCCAACAGCATTGTGGGCAAATCTTCACCACACGGAATGCAACGGTTGAAGAAGGCAGCTCACCACCACCTTCCCAGGGACATTTAGCAATGGGCAATAAATGCTGGCCTTACCAGTGACGCTCGCATCCCATGAACGAGTAAAAAAAATCACCAGAATGGACCATTTGGGCCGAATGGCCTGTTTCTGTGCTCTACATTCTATGTAATTCTATTTAAACCAAATACCAGCCTCACAGAATGTACCAGGATTCTGAACTGAGAGGTTATAACTATCAAGAAAGACTAAACAGGCTGAGGCTCTTTTATCTAGTAAAGAGAAGACTGAGGCGTGATCTAATAGAGGTCTTTAAAATTATGAAGGAGTTTGATAGGGTAAACGTGAAGAAGATGTTTCCACTTGTGGGCGAGTTAAAAACTAGGGGTTATAAAAAATAAGGTAGTGACTAATAAATCCAATAATAATTCAGGGGAAATTTCTTTACCCAGACAATGTGGAACTTGCTACCACATGGAGTAGTTGAGGCGGATGGCATAGCTGCATTTAAGGGAAGCTAGATAAGTACATGAGGGAGAAAGGAATAGAAGGATATACTAATAAGGTTAGATGAAGTAGGGTGGGAAGAGGCTTGTGTGGAGCATAAACACCGGCATTGCACATTTGGACTGAATGGCCTGTTGCGGTGTTGTAAATTCTATGTACCAGTGTCACTCTGTGCATGTCATGTAGGTGGACTACAACTCACAGAGTGCACCAGTCATGACATGTATGTCAGCCTCATGGGCTAAATCTTAGAAAATGCAACTTAAGGATGTTATCTTTTACTGTGTCTAACTAAACATTGAGGCAGGGCTTAAAACAGGAAGACTGTGATTGGCCAATCTTACTATCAATCATAACAACAACAAAAATTGGAGGAAGATTCATCCAGCAGCTGCTCACATTCCTCCTCGTGCCTGGACCATGGACTAGTGGCACTAGAGGAACCTTCGGACTAAGTTGGCCACTCACTCTCTTGACCACAGAACATGTACTGCTCAGGAAGACAGGGGTGAGGGATTGGAGAAAGACAAAAAAAATCAACAGTTATGCTAAAGAACCTCATTAACCACAAGAGGAAGGAAATGACATCCCAGCATTTGGAAATACCAATTAACTGGAAATATTACAAGAAGATAATCAGAGTGTTGAGAGAAACCAGCTCAATGATGAAGCACAGAAATAGAAACGGGGCATCCAGGGCACATCAGTCATCCAATGCAAAGAGTAAAACAGCAGACATTCATAGAAAGATGCAGATGACATCAATAGTGAATGGTAATTACAGAGCCAAATTGTACAATTTCCTTATTTACTCCCTGACTTTAGAAAATTTATGAACTGTAATAACAAATTTCCTTGGGAGCTATAGGCACTTTCACATTGACAATGTGCTACTGGCAGCAGGAGCACAGTAATCTGACTGGTGCTGTCACACTAGGTTATAAAGGAGGCAAACTCCATGCCTTCAATGGCCCTGGATGAACTTTACATGGGTCCCAAGAGAGGAGATTGGAGGTTCAGAAAACAAGGCTCTTTTTCCCCTTTGGCCCTCCATTGGGAATCACTGGCAGAGCACTGATGAAATTAAGATAAGCAGGGTGGCACTTGGAGTTCACTGGTTTCTGCTGGTGTGCCACTCTCTTGGTGCCTGAACAGAAATGTAAAAGTGTCTATTGTTCACCAATAAAAGCAACCTTTCTCTGTTTCAGCTTTGTTCAAGGTACCATTCCAATTGACAAACAGAATTTCACTACATGTAACAACTACTGAGTGAACATTGAGTGTTGCTCTGTTACCCATATTGGCTATGATTTGGTTTGGACTTAACTAATAGTCAGCCTTGGATATGTGGAACAACAGCTAGCACTGGATATCCTGATCATTATCTTCCCATAGTATTATAACACACCAAAATAAACCTACCACTTTTTGCAAGTATGTGCCTATTTAAATATTTCTACATAATGCTTGATGTGTTTTAGGTGCTTCTATTTCAGAAAGATGGCCATATATCCTGCTGGCAAGAAATGGGTGATGGTGAACTGTTATAGATACAAATAGCAGCCTCCACCTTCTGATTAGAGCTATTTAAGTAATAATGGACAAACTCTGATATTATAATAGGGGGTTGATGACTGACATGCTATTCTCAATTCTCCTGTGCTGTTCAAGTGGTCCATATCACCTTTTAGCTTACCTCATGAGTACATAAAGATGTTGATAACGAGAAAGAAAGACTTATATTTATATAGTTATTTCATGACCCCCAGGACATCCCAAAATGCTTTACAGCCAATTAAATACTTTTATTGAAGTGTAGTCATTGTTGTAAAGTAGGTAATAAAGGGGCTCCTTACTATGTTCTGGGCTTTGGTAATAAATAATGCTTCTGTAGGTTGTGGTAGTTTTCACGCTACAACCTTATTCTTTCAGTATTAGATGGTGTAACAACAAAGAAGAGCTGAAAGTAACTGAATTGTGGACAGATATCTCATGACATGACGATAAAGTTGTAATGCGTGCTAGGTCTGAGATTTCCCATAGTCTGATGCATGCTCCAACAACCCTGATTTTTGCATAGCTGCTAGACTGGGCCTGCTGCAGGTGGTGGGCGAACCAACACGAGGGAAAAACTTACTTCACCTCGTCCTCACCAATCTACCTGTCGCAAATGCTTCTGTCCATGATAGTATTGGTAGGAGTGACCACCGCACAGTCCTTGTGGAGACCAAGTCCCGTTTTTGCACTGAGGACACCATCCAACGTGTTGTGTGGCACTACCACCGTGCTAAATGAGATAGATTCAGAACAGATCTAGCAGCTCATAGCTATTCAGACCAGTAGACTGGATCATGTGGCTTACTCCATACCAAAATCCACCTTTGTCAACATTGGCGCTACTAGATCATATCTGAAGTACTACCATAAAAGTTGAAAATACTTCAGCCGGACTTCTATATTTATGGCAGCTCTATCAATCCAAAATATCCATCTGAATACTAGCTTCACACACCACTCCTCCTGCCTGTGCAACACTCTCACAGACAGCATTGTTGCCTGAAACTCAGGGTCGTATACGCTCCTTGTATTTTTTTTATTCGTTCATGGGATGTGGGCGTCGCTGGCGAGGCCAGCATTTATTGCCCATCCCTAATTGCCCTTGAGAAAGTGGTGGTGAGCCGCCTTCTTGAACCGCTGCAGTCCGTGTGGTGAAGGTTCTCCCACAGTGCTGTTAGGAAGGGAGTTCCAGGATTTTGACCCAGCGACGATGAAGGAACGGCGATATATTTCCAAGTCGGGATGGTGTGTGACTTGGAGGGGAATGTGCAGGTGGTGTTGTTCCCGTGTACCTACTGCTGTTGCCTTCTGGCCGTTTGACTTTTCGGTGGTCCTGTAGGTAACATCACCCTGTCTGAACACTTTGATTGCCTTGACAACGGGCAGTTGGAAAGATTATCTGTAATCACCAGGTATTGTTCTCTAAATATAAATGCGGTAACCTTCCATGGAATCCCACACTCGCTCACCTGACGAAGGAGAAAGCCTCCGAAAGCTTGTGATTTTCAAATAAAACAGTTGGACTATAACCTGGTGTTGTAAGATTCCTTACATTTGTCGACCCCAGTCCATCACCGGCATCTCCACATCGTCCTTCTAGGTGGTAGAGGTCGCGGGTTTGGGAGGTGCTGTCGAAGAAGCCTTGGCGAGTTGCTGCAGTGCATCCTGTGGATGATACATACTGCAGCCACGGTGTGCCGGTGGCGAAGGGAGTGAATGCTTAGGGTGGTGGATGGGGTGCCAATCAAGCGGGCTGCTTTGTCCTGGATGGTGTCGAGCTTCTTGAGTGTTGTTGGAGCTGCAGTCAGCCAGGCAAGTGGAGAGTATTCCATCGCACTGGGTGAAATTTTTTTTCCTCAGCTCCCCTCTAATCCTTCTACCAATCACTTTAAATCTATGCCCCCTGGTTATTGACCTCTCTGCTAAGGGAAATAGGTCCTTCCAATCCACTCTATCTAGGCCCCTCATAATTTTGTACACCTCAATTAAATCACCCCTCAGCCTCCACTGTTCCAAGGAAAACATCCCCAGCCTATCTAATCTTTCCTCATAGCTAAAATTCTTCAGTCCTGGCAACATCCTCGTAAATCTCCTCTGTACCCTCTCTTGTGCAATCACATCCTTCCTGTAATATGGTGACCAGAACTGTATGCAGTACTCAAGCTGTGGCCTAACTAGTGTTTTATACAGTTCCAGCATAACCTCCTTGCTCTTACATTCTATGCCTCGGCTAATAAAGGAAAGTATTCCATATGCCTTTTTAACCACCTTATCTGCCTGTCCCGCTACCTTCAGGGATCTGTGGACATGCACTCCAAGGTCCCTCACTTCTTCTACATCTCTCAGTATCCTCCCATTTATTGTGTACTCCCTTGCCTTGTTTGCCCTCCCCAAATGCATTACCTCACCCTTCTCTGGATTGAATTCCATTTGCCACTTTTCTGCCCACTTGACCAGTCGATTGATATCTTCCTGCAGTCTACAGCTTTCTTCCTCATTATCAACCACACGGCCAATGGAGTCAAACGTCTTAATGCGTTGGATAAAAATGATAGTAGAATGTCCCGCTGACCCTCTGGATTCTGCCAGGGGATCAGCTATCACCGCCCCTCTCTGCATCTCCCTCCAGAATGTCCATTCACTTGTGAACAAGGACCTTGTCATCCATGACCTTATTGTGGATGATTTCATTGACATCATGGACTTGGTGGAAAATTGGCTTATGTGTGATGACGCCTTCCCCCTTAAAGAAGCCTCTCCACCTGGTTATTCCTTCCACCACCTGCCCCACCCAAGCTGCCACAGTGGCGGTGTGGCCCTTATCATCAAATCATATCTTGGTCTGTCCCCCTACTCCTCTGACACCTTCTCCTCCTTTGAGCATCTCACTTTGTTCCACCCTTCATCTAACCTTTAAAATTCTCGTTCTCTACCGCCCACCCAAGTACCATGCCATGCTTCTCACCGAGTTATCTTCACTGCTTTCCTCTCTCAGTCTCTGCACCGAGCGACTTCTCGTCCTTGGAGATTTCAACCTCCATCTCAACTCATCTTGCCCTCTCTCTCTGAGTACACTGCCTTCCTGTCCTCCCTTAACCTCTACCTCCATATAAACTTGCCTACCCATATTCACAGCCATCTCTTCAACCTTGCCATCTTACGTGGCCTCTCTACTCCCATCATGTCAAATCACAGATGCGATTATCTCTGATCACTTCCTTGTATCACTCTCCACCGACATCCCCCATCCCAAACCTAATCCCATTTCCTTCTGTGTCCTCCCCTGGAAAAAACTCTCTCTCAAGTCACTTACAATGGCACTTTCAAACTCCCAACTATCTACTCTTTGGCCCTCCATTCGCCACAACATTTTTGCAGCTACAGATCTGCTCAATCACACCCACACCTCCACCTTTGATGCCCTTGTGCCCAGTAAAACCATTACTCTTTCTCACCCTGGTCATTCCCCCTCGCATGACCCCCATTTTTGCTCCCTTAAGTCCAAGGGATGTAGACTTGAATGTTTAGGGCAGCCAACTGGTTTAGCCATTCATCACCAGATTTGGCTGGACCACATAAAGCACAATCGGGTCCTGCTCTCCTCTGACAAAACTGCTCACTATTCCATGATCATCCTGGAATGCAAAGGTAACCCCTGGCTTCTATTCTCCATTACCAACCATCTTCTTAAACCCCTCTCCCCTCCCCCCTGCACCTTCACCACCAACAAGTGCATAGAGCTCAATTACTTCTTTGTCACTAAGGTTGAGACCATGCGTTTAGCTGCCCCTGCCATTTCCCTTCCTTCCCCCAGCCCACCAAGCCAAACTTCCCCTAAGGTTCTCCCCTGCCCTAGCCCCGAATTCACATCTTTCTCTAGTTTCTCTCCTATTTCCCCTCATGCCTTCTCTGAACTCATCTTGTCTATGAGACCCACCTGCTGCTCCATCGACCCTATTCCCACCAAACTGCTGACCATCCAATTTCCCTTCCTGGCCCCCATGTTAGCTGATATTGTTAATGGTTCCCACTCCTCAGGTCCTGTGTCTCTCCCCTTCAAATCTGCCGTCATCACACCCCTGCTAAAAAACCTAGCCTTGACCCCTCTGTCCTTGCAAACAACCCCCCCATTTCCAACCTCCCTTTTCTCTCCAGAGTCTTAGAATGTGTTGTTGCCTCCCAAATCCGTGCCTATCTTTCCTGCAAATCCCTGTTTGAATCCTTCCAATCAGGTTTATGCCCCTGCCACAATACTGAAACAGCCTTTATCAAAGTCACAAATAACATCCTATGTGATTGTGACCGTGATAAACTAGCCCTCCTCATCCTTCTCGACCTATCTGCAGCCTTTGACATGGTTGACCACACCATTCCCCTCTAATGCCTCTCCTCCATTGTTTAGCTGGGTAGGACTGCCCTTACCTGCTTCCATTCCTATCTATCCAATCATAGCCAGAGAATCTCCTGCAATGGCTTTTCTTCCCACTCCCACACCAGTACCTCTGGAGTCCCCCAAGGATCTATCCTTGGCCCCACCTATTTCTCATCTACAAGCTGTCCGTCGGTGACATCATCCGAAAACACGTCAGGTTCCACATGTACATTGACGACACCCAGGTCCACCTCACCACCACCTCTCTCGATCCTTCCATGGCCTTTGTGGTGTCATGCTGCTTGTCTGACATCCAGTATTGGTTCAGCAGAAATTTCCTCCAATTAAATATTGGGAAGATCGAAGCCATTGCGTTTGGTTCCTGTCACAAAATCTGTTCCTTGGACACCGATTCCATCCCTCTCCCTAGCCACAGTCTGAGGCCGAACCAGACTGTTTGCAACCTTGGCGTCCTATTTGACCCTGAGCTGAGCTTCTGACCCCATATTCTCTCCATCACTAAGACAGCCTACAACCACCTACGTAATATCGCCCTTCTCCACCCCTGGCTCAGCTCATCTGCTACTGAAACCCTCATCCATCCCTTTGTTATCTCCAGACTCAAGTATTCCAATGCTCTCCTGGCCGACATCTGACCTTCCACCCTCTGTAAACTTGAGCTCATCCAAAACTCTACGTTTTTTTTTATTCGTTCAAGGGATGTGGGCGTCACTGGCAAGGCTAGCATTTATTGCCCATCACTAATTGCCCTTGAGAAGGCTGTGATGAGCCACCTTCTTGAACTGTTGCACTCTGTGTGGTGAAGGTTCTCCCACAGTGCTGTTAGGAAGGGAGTTCCAGGATTTTGACCCAGCGACGATGAAGGAACGGCGATATAGTTCCAAGTCGGGATAGTGTGTGACTTGGAGGGGAACGTGCAGGTGGTGTTGTTCCCATGTGCCTGCTGCTCTTGTCCTTCTAGGTGGTAGAGGTCGCTGGTTTGGGAGGTGCTGTCGAAGAAGCCTTGGCGAGTGGCTGCAATGCATCCTGTGGATGGTACACACTGCAGCCACGGTACGCCGGTGGTGAAGGGAATGAATGTTTAGGGTGGTGGATGGGGTGCCAATCAAGCGGGCTGCTTTGTCCTGGATGGTGTCGAGCTTCTTGAGTGTTGTTGGAGCTGCATTCATCCAGGCAAATGGAGAGTATTCCATCACATTCCTGACTTGTGCCTTGTAGATGGTGGAAAGGCTTTGGGGAGTGAGGAAGTGAGTCACTCGCCGCAGAATACCCAGCCTCTGACCTGCTCTTGTAACCACAGTATTTATGTGGCTGGTCCAGTTAAGTTTCTGGTCAATGGTGACCCCCAGGATGTTGATGGTGGGGGATTCAGCGATGGTAATGCTGTTCAATATCAAGGGGAGGGGGTTAGTCTCTCTCTTTTTGGAGATGGTCATTGCCTGGCACTTGTCTGGCGTGAATGTTACTTGCCACTTATCAGCCCAAGCCTGGATGTTATCCAGGTCTTGCTGCATGCGGGCACAGACTGCTTCATTATCTGAGGGGTTGCGAATGGAACTGAACACTGTGCAATCATCAGCGAACATCCCCATTTCTGACCTTCTGATGGAGGGAAGGTCATTGATGAAGCAGCTGGAGATGGTTGGGCCTAGGACACTGCCCTGAGGAACTATTAAGATGATTCGTCGCCAATAACCACTGTCATCTTCCTTTGTGCTGGGTCCCCTGATTCCCATTGACTTCAATTTTACTAGGGCTCCTTGGTACCACGCTCGGTCAAATGCTGCCTTGATGTCAAGTGCAGTCACTCTCACCTCACCTCTGGAATTCAGCTCTTCTGTTCATGTTTGGACCAAGGCTGTAATGAGGTCTGGAGCTGAGTGGTCTTGGCAGAACCCAAACTAACCATCGGTGAGCAGGTTATTGGTGAGTAAGTGCTGCTTGATAGCACTGTCGACGAAACCTTCCATCACTTTGTTGATGATTGAGAATAGATTGATGGGGTGGTAATTGGCCAAATTGGATTTGTCCTGCTTTTTATGGACAGGTCATACCTAGGCAATTTTCCACATTGTTGGGTGTTGTAGCTGTACTGGAACAGCTTGGCTAGAGGCGTGTCTAGTTCTGGAGCACAAGTCTTCAGCACTACAGCTGGGATGTTGTCGGGGCCCATAGCCTTTGCTGTATCCAGTGCACTCAGCCATTTCTTGATATCTCGTGGTGTGAATTGAATTGGCTGAAAACTAGCTTCTGTGATGGTGGGGATATCGGGAGGAGGCCGAGATGAATCATCCACTCGGCACTTCTGGCTGAAGATGTTGCAAACGCTTCAGCCTTGTCTTTTGCACTCATGTGCCGGACTCTGCCATTATTGAGGATAGGGCTGTTCATGGAGCCTCCTCCTCCTGTTAGTTGTTTAATTGTCCACCACCATTCACGACTGGATGTGGCAGGACTGCAGAGCTTTGATCTGATCCGTTGGTTGTGGAATCGCTTAGCTCTGTCTATAGCATGTTGCTTCTGCTGTTTACTATGCAAGTAGTCCTGTGTTGTAGCTTCAACAGGTTGGCACCTCATTTTGAGGTACGCCTAGTGCTGCTCCTGGCATGCTCTTCTACACTCCTCATTGAACCAGGGCTGATCCCCTGGCTTGTTGGTAATGGTAGAGTGAGGAATATGCCGAGCCATGAGCTTACAGATTGTGCTGGATTACAATGCTACTGCTGATGGCTCACAGCGCCTCTTGGATGCCAGTTTTGAGCTGCTAGATCTGTTCTGAATCTTTCCCAGTTAGCACAGTGTTAGTGCCACACAACACGTTGTATGGTGTCCTCAGTGTGAAGACGGGACTGTGCTGTGGTCACTCCTACCAATACTCTCATGGACAGATGCATCTGCGCTAGGTAGATTGGTGAAGATGAGGTCAAGTAGGTTTTTCCCTCGAGTTGGTTCGATCACCACCTGCCGCAGGCCCAGTCTAGCAGCTATGTCCTTCAGGACTCACCCAGCTCGGTCAGTGGTGGTGCTATCGAGCCACTTTTGGTGATGGACATTGAAGTGCCCCACCCAGAGTACATTCTGTGCCCTTGCTACCCTCAGTGCTTCCTCCAAGTGGTGCTCAACATGGAGGAAGACTGATTCATCAGCTGAGGGAGGGCGGTAGGTGGTAATCAGCAGGAGGTTTCCTTGCCCATGTTTGACCTGATGCCATGAGATTTCATGGGGTCCAGAGTCAATGTTGAGGACACCCAGGCCATTCCCGCCTGGCTGTATACCACTGTACCTGCCATGTCTGGTGGGTTTGTCCTGCTGGTGGGACAGGACATACTCAGGGATGGTGATTCTGTGAGTATGGCTATGTCAGACTGTTGCTTGACTCCTCTTTGGGACAACTCTCCCAATTTTGGCACAAGTTCCCTTATGTTAGTGAGGAGGACTGATGCAGTGTCGACTGGGCTTGGTTTGTCTTTGTCGTGTCCGATGCCTAGTGGTCTGTCCAGTTTTATTCTTATTGTGACTTTGTGCAGCAAGATTGTATAACTGAGTGGCTTGCTCGGCCATTTCAGAGGGCGATTAAGAATCAACCACATTGCTGTGGGTCTGGAGTCACATATCGGTCAGATCAGGTAAGGACGGCAGGTTTGCTTCCCTAAAAGACATTCGTGAACCAGATGGGTTTTTACGACAATCCAGTAGTTTCATGGCCACCATTACTGGTACAATTTTTTTTAATTCCAGATTTTATTTAATTAATTGAATTGAAATTCCCCAGCTGCTGTGGCAGGATTTGAACTCATGGGGGTCGATTTTAGCACCCGCAATTGGGTGCGTTCCTGGCGGGGGGGCTCCGAAAATCGGGGAATCCCGGGGCGAGTCGGGAGCGCGGCTGCAACCCGCCCACTTCCGGATTTCCCACAGACGCGCCGACATGCGCGCGCAGCTCCCATATGTGGGACTCCCGGAGGCAATTAAAGCCGGCGGGGTGCCACATAAACTATTTATTTCGGTATTTCAGGTCGTTTACAGACCTGATTAAGGAGATATTTCAGGAGGGGTGGGATTTTACAAACAACTGGGACTGTTTCCTGTACTGGGGGAAACACTCCCAGTTCAAATGGACGTGTTGCAGCCATCAGCCTGTGGCAGCTGCAAAGGTCCATTTGACAGGTGGGAGGGGGGGACCCACACTCATTGTAGGAGGCCACTCTGTCACTTGGGACAAAGTTTGGCCTCCACCACCCTCCTCCTAACAATAAAATTCACCAACTTGCACACCTACCCCAGGGTCCAGAGACATGTACCTACGTTGCGGACCCCCTCAGATGTACATCTTCCGGATGGGGGCCGCCGTAGCTGCAGTCATGACCTCCTCGGAGGGTGAACAGCATCACCAGCCTCACCAGCCTCGCCGTCCACCTCTGACACGTGGAGCTCCACAACAGAGTGCTGTGACACATCCACCTGCACAGCAGGAGGGAGGGCAACCACAGAAAGAGATGCGTTGCAGAGGGCACTACCCTCGCCACAGGGTCCACAGACCGAGGCTCAGCTTCCTGGACCTCTCTGAGCAGCACTGCACACGGAGGCTCAGAGTCACTCAACATGTAGTCGTGGACATCTGCAGCCTCCTTCATGCCAAGCTGCTCCCGGCTGGCCCGAGCACCATCTTCTTACCTGTCGCTGTCAAAGTCACCACTGCCCTCAACAATTTCTCCTCCGCATCCTTCCAGGGTGCCACCGGGAACATCGCCGACGTCTCTCAGTCGTCTACACAAAAGAGCCCTGCAAATACACCTACACCCACTCTGCAGTGACACAATGGGTGGCATCAGTTGTAGGTCTTCATTGTGATCCTCAGGAAAGCAGACAAGATTCGCAAAGACGTGACAGTAGTGGTGCCAATATAATATGTAATGTGAGTTGCTCAGAAATTAAATATAAGTAAAAACCATGAGAAACCCTCAAACACCCTTGTGCATCCCCTTCATGCTCACGACATGTTTGCCTTACGCTGCCTACTGCACTTATGTGATGCATGCCCTGTGGCTGCAGCACAGGTAGTGGCTGGTTGAGTGAGGCTGACCGTGAAAGAGATCATGAGAGGGTGAGTATGAGATAGAGCCATGAGATTGTATGAGGATTGGGTTGAGTGGTAGTGGCAGGATGAGTACTGGCGAGGTGAGTGAGTGCAGGTAAGATGAGAATGAGGTTTGAGTGGGTGTGAGGGGTGATGTGACAGAGTAGTTTTGGCAGTGCAGAAGGAGATGTGGGGTGGAGGCGGTGATGTGGCAGACGGAGTGTAGGGGAATGAGTAAGTGTACTCACTTTGGCTGACGTACTTATGTCATTGCAGCGCCTCCTGCACTATATGCAGGTGGGCGATATGTTGGTGGTGCAGGTGACCTCCTCTGCCACCTCAAGCCAGGCCTTTTTGGTGGCAGAGGCAGGCCGCTTCCTCCCGCCCGCCGGGGGGAAGATCTCTGTTCTCCCCCTCCTCCACACCCCATCCAATGATACCTGGAGTGATGCATCATTAAACCTGGGAGCAGCCTTCCCCCTGGGCTGCTCCATTCTGTAATTTTTCCTATTTTTTGCAGCATCAGTCAGTGGAGGACTGCCCCTTTAAATAGAGCTCCTCCAGCTGACAGACCTTACTGCGCATGCGCAGTCCGCCCAACGCGCAGCTCAGCAGTGGGGAACCCGGAACAAGAGGTAAGTGGATCCAATTAGCCTGCGATTGCGCGCGGGGCAGACTGCTTTCACCGGGCGCGTTACCCACGCGCCCAATCGACCCCCCCGCCTTGAACCCGCCGCCCTGGTAATATCGGGCCAATGAACTCTGAGATTATTCGTCCAGGCCTCTGGATTATTAGTCCAGTAACATAACCACTATGCTACCATGCAACTTCAATAATTGTAATAAAAGCAATTGTTGGGAGTGGGACTTGACACTGCAACCTTCTAATTCTGAGGTGAGGGTGCTACCACTGAGCCAAGACTGACATGGCACCATGTCAGTTACCCATACAAGGAAAGTATGCTTTACTGTCTATGATGTATGATGCTTCTAGATGAATTGCTGATTTGTCAGTGCAGAAATGGTGCTAGATGCGAACATGGTACTGAGAGTTGGGGCTACAATGTTATAGTCCAAACTCTGATCCACGCTCACATCTAGTGAGCCTCCTTGGAGGCAGTGGTGCCTTATGATTTCTGCAATCATTGTAAGACCACAAACCTGACACATAGGGGCAGCATTTATGAACTTATGCTCCCGACATAGAGTATGTGTGCACCTGCACAGAACTCTGCTCATCAATTTCCGAGTAAGGGGTAATTTTCCAACTTGAATTGGGGCGTACACATTACCTGATTTTCTGCTGATTTATTTCAAAGGATTTAGGGAATAGTGCCTAGATTTGAGATGTGCGAGGCTCCTCATCGGTAGCTTGAAGTCAGAAAATTACACATCTAATGCAAACATTGAAATCACTGTATAGTTTCAAAATTACAAGACTTTTCTCCCAGCGTGGAGACTTGCTCGATGGGAGCACCAAATGGAAAATTGGACATGGAAATCTCTAATTTAATTGGCTGGTAAATCTGCGAATCAGGCATACTGACCTCTGCATCCAAGTCATTGAGCAGCACTCCTGTCAGCAAGACTCTGTGCTGGAAGTGGAGCCTGACAATTTCAGGACTTATATAATTTGAAAAAACTTTCAAAGGCTTGTCCAGGATCAGGAATGACTTCTGCAACATCAGAAAGGGTTGAAACATAGCATGAAAGAAGTCCGAGTTCAAACTATACAATATACTCACATGGCATAGCATAATGCATTCACATGTATCATTACCCACAATGCTTGCCACAACCATCCTCCATTTAATAGTATGTTATTTTCCAGGTAATAGAAACATAGAAAATAGGAGCAGGAGTAGGCCATTCAGCCCTTCAAGCCTGCTCCGCCATTCAATATGATCATGGCTGACCCTCTATCTCAATACCATATTGAGATAGAGGATCAGCCATATAAAATAAATGGGTAATTGAATACTCTTTAGTGGTATATGAAAGTATCAGAGCAGCAAAGAGACAGAAACCCAGAGTGAGTTTATCGTGAATGCAGATACCAAGCATGAAATGAGACCAGTGCCTCCTTCATGTGGGAATGCAATAACATTGGCCATGAAAAGGGGATAGAAAAGTTTAAACTTTCCACTATCAGTGTAGATTAGAGTGGCTAGTAGTGGATTTTGGATGGACTGAAAGGAAGTGTACAGTTTGCACTTCGTTTTCTGAGGTCAGCTCACTAGTACAGCATCAGGTGCAGATTTGGACAGGTGCAGGGAGCAACATAATGGTAGAGTGGAATATTGCATTTAAGTGCAATTTAAAGGGAAGGGGTCAATTAAAGGGGACTATCAGGATAGGGGGACAAAAATTCTGAAAGCCTTTGGAAAGCCTCAGAGATTTACCTGCTGAAGGCCTTGGGTCTCGGCTGAAGCCTTTGGTGGAAGCCTTCCTTCCGATCTTCACTTCTGACCTTTAAAGTCCCTTGCCACCTCTTCTGGTGCTTCAGCGGCATCCTCACTTTGAGCATTGCTTGAGATTCCTTGCTCACATTGATGGGCCTCCAAATGACACCAGGACCTTGCCGTGCATTTGAAATGATCCTGACCCAGCAAATTGGGTTGGGCTGATATGGAAGGGTGGTTAGAAGTCCCACCTATTGGAACTCTGCCCCAAAGAGGAGAATCCTCATCAATGTGTGATTTGGATTCTTCCATGCTTGATTGGGAAGGCGAGCATCTGTATGTATTAATAATCTGAGGCCTTGTCACCTCTGTCTGTAGATGAGGGTTTCAGATTCTTGGCAGGTGGTCCCAGAGCTTCTATCTTGTAACAATGCTTCTGTGACACCCCTCCATAGGCCCTCCTCTTCTTCAAACTATTCAGATAGTGGGAATCCCATTGGGAAACCCACTGGTCTCTGTAGTAAAGCTGGGGCAAAAAAAAATGGAACCATTAGCACAAAGGCTGAAGTCAACCTAAGTAGCAGTAGAAATGGGCATAAATTGTCAAAAATCATTGAAATAGAGCAGATTCAATGAACAGAGATGAGAATGCTACCAACTGAGCCAAGTCAGCTTGACTCAGTTGGTATGACTCTCATCTGAGTTAGAAGGTTGTAGGTTGAAACCCTACTTTAAGGATTTGAGTACATAATTTAAACTGACAATTCAGTGCAGTATTGAGGTAGTGCTGCATTGTCGAAGGTTCTAACTTTCGGATGCCAAAACCGACGCCTCATTTACCTGCTCAGGTGAATGTAAAAGATCCCATGGAACTATTCGAAGAAATGTTCTACCAGCGTTGAGGCTGACATTGTTCCCTCAACCAAAACTATCATTTTCTGGTTATTTATTCATTCTTTTGCGGTTTATGGAATCTTGCTTTGCACAACTCAGCAGTTGCATTAGCCCATATAACAGCGAATGCATACTAAAAGTACTTCATCGGTTGTGAAGCACTTTGGTACATCCTGAGGATAAGGTATTATATATATGAAAGTTAGTTCTTTATTTACCTGCATCCCTTAAATCAGCAACTGCTACAGCAACGTTGGGTGCACATTTCACATATGAGAAGTCCTGTCCTCTGATTAATATTCAAATGAAGCTTCTGTCCATTTGAGGCAACTTTCCCCACCTCCTCCAGAAATTATCCCACATGCAAAGTGGGCAGAGTTTGTGCGGGACAAAATTCCCGCACAATTTCTGCTACCTGATTGACATTGTGTAGCATCGAGTGGAAAATCCATGCTGGAACTTTTACCAAGAGAAACCTTGAAGTTAATCACGCAGCTTCTCTGAAAGATGAAAACCGGGCAGGTGGGCAGTTAAAATTGGCCAGTTGTCTTACCCACCGACATCCCATCTGCATCCTGCCGCCTTCAATTTTAACCTGATCTTATGAGCATGTGGCAAAGGCAGCTGCCTGGTGCAGGCAGGATCCTTCTTCAAATATGCAGATCAGGGTCCGATGACATCATTGGGCCCTGACTGCAATTTTAACTCTGGTCTGAGCGGGGAAGCCGTTGTGGCTTTCCCGCCAGGCGAAGACAGTTGGAAGAGGATCTGGGACCAGAAGCGGTCATTTAAGGTAAGTTTTTATTACTTTTCTTGTGGGGTGAGGAGGAGCAGCAGTGCTCCTCTGGGCCCACAAGGAAAGTTTAGGCCTGCCCTGCCCTGGGCCCACCCCCCTTCTCTCTTGTGAGACCCTCCCTAAACCGGTAGCCTCCTACCGCTCAAACGTCTACTCCTGCCCACCGGGCAGCTGACTGGCAGCAAGCAGATGAGACCTGGGCATTAAAAACGATGGGACCTCGCCCAACACCTGAATTCCGCTCTAATTTAGAATTCCCCCTACTGAATCACACAATCCTAAACTCTCCCAAGCATAACTAATAACTAGGCATGAACAACAATCAACAGCTCAGCAGCACCAAAAGAATGATCAGCTGACAAGTATAGAAGATTATAAGTATGAACTAGCCACCATTTTCTGCCAATGATGTTTCATGACCATCAAATTATGTTGACTGATAAAAGTAGGTACTTATATTACACTGCTAGTTACCTTAAGAACATTTCTGATGTTGTTTGTTGACTAGAGTGCTGACTTATTCTTTCACTGACCCCACCTCTTTTGTTGAATGCTTTGTCATAACTAGCAATTCAGAGCTTTCATTTAACATCAAATGGTGGGTAAGTGCCAGGGTGGAGCATCACATTTCAGAACAAAATGCTGAGAGGTTCAACGATACGTATGTTTAATTATGCTACACGTGTTTAATTGTACCGCATGTGTTTAATTATGCTACACACGTTTAAGTATGCTGTGTATGTTTAATTATGCTACACCTCAGCACAGTACTGCAATATATAAGGCACAAGAGTCAATTTTGTGAGACTCCTTGCCTGGTGGACCATTTCACTCGACGGGTGTGTTGACTGGAGAATCGGGTTCAGAGGCCAGCTTGCTCAGTGCAGGTTGTTCCCAATTTTACAATTATTAATTTTAATAGTGAGATAATTAGGTGCTCCCTGAAGCAGATATGGATACTTCCACACCCAGTTCTCTGATTGGCCCTTGCATCGAGTGAAACCCGCACCTGGTGCAAAGTGTTCGAAAATTTACCCTCATATATCTTAACAGAAAAAAAAGCATTTGCATTTATACAGAGCCTTTCACATCCTCAGGACATCCCAAAGGTGTTATGGCCAATTAATTATTTTGAAGCGTCGTCAAATACGCAGCCAATTGCTCATAGCAAGGTCCCACAAATTAAATTGAGACAAATGGCCAGTTAATCTGTTTTTAGTAGTGTTGGTTGAGGGATTGATATTGGCCAGAGCCATTAGGAGTACATGCTGTTCTCCTTAGAGTCAGCTGTAACTCAGTTGGTAATGCTCTTGCCTCTGAGTTAGAGGGTTATGGGTTCAGGCCCCACTCCAGAGACTTGAGCACAAAATCTAGGCTGACACTCCAGTGCTGCATTGAGGGAGTGCTACACTGTTGGAGGTGCCATATTTTGGATGAGACGTAAAACGTCTGCCCTCGCAGGTAAATGATTCTGTGGCACTATTTCGAAGAAGAGCAGAGGCATTCTCCCCGGTGTCCTGGCCAATGGTCAATATCACATTGTTGTGCACAAATTGGCTGCTGCGTTTCCTGTATTACAATATTGACTACACTTCAAAAGTTTTTCATTGACTGTGAGACATCCTGAGGTCGTGAAAGGTGCTATATAAAAGAAAGTTCCTTCTTTTTTTGAATATTGCCTTGGGATCCTTTACATCCACCTGAACAGCAAAATGGTGCTTCGGTTTAAGGTCTCAAAGGACAGCAGGCTAGACTTCCTGCTGACTCTGACTGCTGCTGGAAGTGCTGCAAATATGCTTTACCATTTGCCCAATGGCCACACCACTGACCCTGGCAGATTTTCTGGGGTCAGGCTATTTGCATATTTTTGGTAGGTTCCCATTGGAGACCCACCAGGGATTGGGCAGATTTGCCAGTGGGGATGGAGGCTGACATACTGCTACAGGATCCTGTAGCAACTTAAAGGGGAAGTGTCAATAAATCAAACAGAGGAGGGAATGAAAGTGATGGCTGCAAGAAAACGTACAGGAAGAAAAGCTTTCAACATGTCAGGTGCTGAGATGGAGGTAGTATTGAAAGAAATGAGGGCAAGGCGGGCAGGATTATTTGGCACCCAAGGGTAGAGACCATCTTTTTCCATGGTGAGGGCCAAGTGGAGGGAGGTAGATGAAGCTGCGAGTGTCACTTCCACAACCCCCAGACAGGCAGGATGGGCGAGGTATGTGCATCACCCACCTCACTAAAGGTCTCACTGGCACCACAAATATCTCTGTGCTGCCCCTATGGACATTGTGAAGCACTCAGGCTCTATAACACAGCTATCTGTCCATCGACACCCCTGCAAGAGATTGCATAATCATCAACACCAAATATGCTACCAACTGAAACTTTCAGCTGTCAGCTGTCTCTGTGCTAGAGTCAGGACTCTTCCAGTTTGCATAGTCACTCATTCCCCTTCTGAATTTCCACATGAGCGGAAAGAGACAGAAACAGTCAACATCATAAGAATATGTGTTCTAGTAAAAGACAAGGTAGAAAGTCAGGGAGAGAGAGTCCGTAGGTGGAGGAGTGGCTAATATTTGCAAACTGACTCCCTATGAGGATGTGGCACTCACCATTCTAGGTCATCTGGTAGCAGAAGACATTTTTTTTATTCGTTCATTAGATGTGGGCGTCGCTGGCAAGGCCAGAATTTATTGCCCATTCCTAATTGCCCTTGAGAAGGTAAGGAATCTTACAACACCAGGTTATAGTCCAACAGTTTTATTTGACTATAACTGTTGGACTATAACCTGGTGTTGTAAGATTCCTTACATTTGTCAACCCCAGTCCATCACCGGCATCTCCACACCTTGAGAAGGTGATGGTGAGCCACCTCTTGAACCACTGCAGTCCGTGTGGTGAAGATTCTGCCTAGTGCTGTTAGGTAGGGAGTTCCAGGATTTTGACCCAGCGACAATGAAGGAACGGCGATATATTTCCAAGTCAGGATGGTGTGTGACTTGGAGGGGAATGTGCAGGTGATGTTGTTCCCAAGTGCCTGCTGCCCTTGACCTTTCCAGATGGTAGAGGTCACGGGTTTGGGAGGTGCTATCGAAGAAGACTTGGCAAGTAGCTGTAGTGCATCTTGTAGATGGTACACACTGCAGCCACTGTGCACTGGTGGTGGAGGGATTGAATGTTTAAAGTGGTGGATGGGGTGCCAATCAAGTGGGCACTGTCTTGGATGGGGTCGAGCTTCTTGAGTGTGGTTGGAGCTGCAAGTGATGAGAACTCCATCACACTCCTGACTTGTGCCTTGTAGATGGTGGAAAGGCTTTGGGGAGTCAGAAGATGAGTCACTCGCCGCAAAATACCCAGCCTCTGACCTGCTCTCGTAGCCACAGTATTTATGTGGCTGGTCCAGTTTAGTTTCTGGTCAATGGTGACCCCCAGGATGTTGATGGTGGGGGATTCGGCGATGGTAATGCCGTTGAATGTCAAGGGGAGGTGGTTAGACTTTCTCTTGTAGGAGATGGTCATTGCCTGGCACTTGTCTGGCGCGAATGTTACTTGCCACTTATGAGCCCAAGCCTGGATGTTGTCCAGGTCTCGCTGCATGTGGGCTTGGACTGCTTCATTACTTGAATGGAACTGAACACTGTGCAACCATTAGCCAAAATCCCCATTTCTGACCTTATGATGGAGGGATGGTCATTGATGAAGCAGCTGAATATGGTTGGGCCTAGGACACTGCCCTGAGGAACTCCTGCAGCAATGTCCTGGGGCTGATATGATTGGCCTCCAACAACCACTACCATCTTCCTTTGTGCTAGGTATGACTTCAGCTGCTGGAGAGTTTTCCCCCTGATTCCCATTGACTTCAATTTTACTAGGGCTCCTTGGTGCCACACTTGGTCAAATGCTGCCTTGATGTCAAGGGCAGTCACTCTCACCTCACCTCTGGAATTCAGCTCTTTTGTCCATGTTTGAACCAAGGCTGTAATGAGGTCTGGAGCCGAGTGGTCCTGGCGGAACCCAAACTGAGCAGTTTATTGGTGAGTAAGTGTCGCTTGATAGCACTGTCGACGACACCTTCCATCACTTTGCTGATGATTGAGAGTAGACTGATGGGGCGGTAATTGGCCGGTTTGGATTTGTCCTGCTTTTTGTGGACAGGACATACCTGGGCAATTTTCCACATTGTCGGGTAGATGCCAGTGTTGTAGCTGTACTGGAACAGTTTGGCTAGAGGCGCAGCTAGTTCTGGAGCACAAGCCTTCAGCACTACAGCTGGGATGTTGTCGGGGCCCATAGCCTTTGCTGTATCCAGTGCACTCAGCCGTTTCTTGACATCACGTGGAGTGAATCGAATTGGCTGAAGAATGACTTCTGTGATGGTGGGGATATCGGGAGGAGATCGAGATGGATCATCCACTTGGCACTTCTGGCTGAAGATGGTTGCAAACGCTTGTCTTTTACACTCACGTGCTGAACTCCGCCATCATTGAGGATGGGGATGTTTACAGAGCCTCCTCCTCCCGTTAGTTGTTTAATTGTCCACCACCATTCACGACTGGATGTGGCAGGACTGCAGAGCTTTGATCTGATCCATTGGTTGTGGAATCGCTTAGCTCTCTCTATAGCATGTTGCTTCCGCTGTTTAGCATGCATGTAGTCCTGAGTTATAGCTTCACCAGGTTGGCACCTCATTTTTAGGTAGGCCTGGTGCTACTCCTGGCATGCTTTTCTGCACTCCTCTTTGAACCAGGGTTGATCCCCTGGTTTGTTGGTAATGGTAGAGTGAGGAATATGCCGGGCCATGAGGTTACAGATTGTGCTGGAATACAATTCTGCTGCTGTTGATGGCCCACAGCGCCTCCTGGATGCCCAGTTTGGAGCTGCTAGATCTGTTCTGAATCTATCCCATTTAGCACGGTGGTAGTGCCACACAACACGTTGGATGGTATCCTCAGTGCAAAGACGGGACTTCATCTCCACGAGGACTGTGCGGTAGTCGCTCCTACCAATACTGTCATGGACAGATGCATTTGCGACAGGTAGATTGGTGAGGACGAGGTCAAGTCAGTTTTTCCCTCATGTTGGTTCGCTCACCACCTGCAGCAGGCTCAGTCTGGCAGCTCTGTCCTTCAGGACTCTGCCAGCTCGGTCAGTACTGGTGCTACTGAGCCACTCTTGGTGATGGACATTGAAGTCCCCCACCAGAGTACTTTCTGAGCCCTTGCTACCCTCAGTGCTTCCTCCAAGTGGTGTTCAACAGGGAGGAGGACTGATTCATCAGCTGAGGGAGGGCGGTAGGTTGTAATCAGCAGGAGGTTTCCTTGCCCATGTTTGACCTGATGTCATGAGATTTCATGGGGTCCAGAGTCAATGTTGAGGTCTCCCAGGGCCACTCCCTCCTTACTGTATATCACTGTACCGGCATCTCTGGTCGGTCTGTCCTGCCGGTCGGACAGGACATACCCAGGGATGGTGATGGAAGAGTCTGGGACGTTGGCTGAAAGGTATGATCCTGTGAGTATGGCTATGTCAGGCTGATGCTTGACTCGTCTGTGGGACAGCTCTCCCAATTTTGGCACAAGTCCCCAGATGTTAGTGAGGAGGACCTTGCAGGGTCGACTGGGCTTGGTTTGCCTTTGTCATGTCTGGTGCCTAGTGGTCCGATGCCGGGTGGTCCGTCCGGTTTTATTCTTATTATGACTTTTTTTAAAGCCAGATTTTACAACTGAGTGGCTTGCTAGTCCATTTCAGAGGGCAATTGAGAATCAACCACATTGCTGTGGGTCTGGAGTCACATATAGGCCAGACTGGGTAAGGACGGCAGGTTTCCTTCCCTGAAGGACATTACTGAACCATGTCGACCATTCCCAGCCCTATGTGCTTGATGCTATGGAGGAATAGGAGACATCCCATTTTGGTTACTGCCCTCCAACCACTCAGCCACTCATTCCATCAGTTTCAACTACCGACCCAAAAACTAGCGCACAAGGGCAGCATAGTGATCAGGAAGGGAGAGCAATGGGTGATACACTATGCATGAATGAACAGGAGGAATGAGGGAACAGGTGAAGAGGATGATGACGTCTAAGCTCAGAGGGTCCAGAGACTTGGCTTGATGAGCTCTGAGACATAGATATCAGGGGTCCTGCTTTCAATCAATGGATGCTAACAGCATGTACAGGCACTGTTGTCTGTTTCCTAGAACATGCCACATCTGTCTGGCCAGTTGGAGGAATCCAGTAAGAAGGAATTTTCCTCACTGCAGCAGGTGGCAGCTCCAGGAAGGATTGTAGAAGCTGGCTCTATCACTGAGCAATGTTGGCTTCCCCACTGCCAACAAGCCATGGGTTCCTGCCTCAAAGGGAGCATTGATAAGGGTATTTGCACTGATCAGTGGAGCATGCACCCAGCATCTATGACAGGTCAGTTCTTTCAC
This sequence comes from Heptranchias perlo, assembly GCF_035084215.1. Lineage (NCBI taxonomy): Eukaryota > Metazoa > Chordata > Chondrichthyes > Hexanchiformes > Hexanchidae > Heptranchias > Heptranchias perlo. Next base: position 75,024,768 of record NC_090330.1, on the reverse strand, counting down.
ATGCCCGAACATGTTGGTTTGCAGCAGTATGACCAGTTTGGAGATGCAACCTGCAATAGGTACTGATAGAAAGAAAGACTTGCATTTATATAGCACACTACCTCAGGACGTTCCAAAGCACTTTACAATCAATTAAGTACTTTTGAAGTGTAGTCACTGTTGTAATGTAGGAAATACGGCAGCTACTTTGCATACAGCAAGCTCTCACAAACAGCAGTGTGATAATGACCAGATAATCTGTTTTAATGGTGTTGGTTGAGGGATAAATGTTGGCCAGGACATCAGGGATAACCCCTCTGCTCTTCTTCGAATATGTCCACCTAAGAGGGCAGATGGGGCCTCGGTCTAACCTCTCATCTGAAAGACGGCACCTCCTACAGTCCAATACTGCCTCAGTACTGCATTGAAAGGTCAGTCTGGATTTTGTGGTCAAGTCTCTGGAGTGGGACTTAAACCTACAACCTTCTGACTCAGAGGCGAGAGTGCTACCAACTGAGCCATGGCTGACACATATTGTCAGGACAGTGGCTGCTGGAGACAACTGCCACCTCGGTTTCATGTGACTCAGTGATAGTCAGCACTCTGCACTTCGGACACTCAGCACCTAGAAAAAACTCATGGTTAGCGAGATGTATTAAAGGCAGTAGAGGCAGAAGAGAGAAGCACGATGGTGATGATTGAGAATCATGTTTGGCTTATGTTTAATGTTAAGTAATAAATTTCACTGGTGCTTATTTTTCAGCTATCATTCCATTGACATTAATAAAGGTACTGGGTTTGGAAAATGATAGACCTTTTTGGAATTTTCAATAAATTTGAGATTACATTGTTGTGGAGAGATGTTGGTGATAATAGCTATAGGGGTCTGTGTGACTCAGTGAGTTTGGTAAGGACACTTGTATTTCTAAGAGAATGTGTCCCTCATTAGTGCCATTCTAACATTTCTTGGACAAGACATAGAATGATCTTTTGGTTTGTCCTTACTCTCCTGCTGATCATGATTCCTTTTCCTTGCCCAAGATGCTTCATCTTCTTCCTGTAGCTGGACGCCTCTCTCTGATGCATAATTTTATGCAGGTGATGACTATCCTTAATACTGAAGCTGGATTATATTGCAAAGCATCACCAGACATGTCCAGGCATTGGAGTCATGTCTTTAGCATTCCAAATTTATGACTCTGGTGGCCAAATGTGCCTCATTGTATCTTTCCTCAGCATCAGTGGGGCCGTGAGCCACGATTGGAGAGGGTACTCCATATCTTCTAGAAGCCAATTTGGTACCTGGCTCTTGTCTGCAAGAATAGCTCGTACAGATGACTGTCTCATTATAAATGCATCATTGCATTCAAAAGGGTACTGTGCATTGACATGCGGTATCTTATGCCTAAGTCACAGACCAGCAGATCATTTAATGAATGGTAATTCTTCATGTTAACATACACCATGGCATCCTTGGGCGGGACTCTTATGGCCAGATGGTTGCCGTCCACAGCTCCTTGGATCCTAGGGAACCTAGCCACACTGAAAAATACCAATGCACTCTCTCATTGAGAAGCTGCATTCATAGGATCCATAGGTATGCATGAACTGGCCAGCTTTAGTGAAATGTGTATCACTCACCTGCCTGATTCAATGGTAGCCCACTTACTATGAAATGCTGCAGAGGTCCATTGCACTTAACTGGGAGGATCCAGATGAGTAGGATGTCAGTGCCATTAATACCTTCACTTCCACAGACAGTGTGGTTGCATTCCATGATGACTGATTAAGGTCCCATTCCAGGATCCTGCATAGCACATGGAGTGTTTCCCTGGGAAATCATAGTCGCCTCAAGAGTTTTATGCTGTGTATGCTATGATGGCTGGGTAATTCCTAACCCTCCTCGTTCACTTCGTATGCGGACAGATCCTTCTCTGGTCCCTTTCCTCCTCCTTCCACATCAAGGAAAGGCAAATACAGAGGAATGGCTAGAGCTAAAGTAATTTTCACTGGCACCCCAAAGAGAATTCCACTTTAAGAAGTCGTGGGACCTTGTTTAAACCCCCCCCCCACCACCTCCCTCCTTGATTAACAGCATAAGTCCTGAGGAATAGATACCCATACATTCAAAAACTGAAACTGACAGCAGCAATAAAAAGTTTCCTGATGCAAATAGTCTCCTAACAAATCTCACCTTGCTCAAACAACTTCCCAAACACTTTTTTTTAGTGCTCGGTCTGTCTAAACTGTGCCAACAAGCCTAGCAAGTGCAGGATAACAAGATATCATGTGGATGATTACTCCATTATCCCGCCCTCAATTAAATGCTTCTGTCAAGTTCCACCCTACATTCAAGGGCGGAAATAAATATGTGAGAGGAGACTTGGCAGAGCACAATCCCCGGCCAGCCTCTGCCCATGCTCACCACTTTCAGACAATTGTAAACAATTTTACAACACCAAGTTATAGTCCAGCAATTTTATTTTAAATTCACAAGCTTTCGGAGACTACCTCCTTCCTCAGGTAAATGTTTCAGGACCTCCACTTTCAGACACCACTTTCGGACAGGCAGAGGGCAGAATACCTGGCACCTATAACTATGCAGCACTTCCTCAGTTGCAGTAAAATGTCAACCTAGGTTATGCACTCAAATCCTTAGAGTGGGGCTTGAACCTTCTGACTCAGAAGCCAGAGTGCTACCATTAAGCCAAGCTGACACTTGCGTACAGGTTAATTCCATGACTTCTGGCTCACAGCAGGAAGTCTTGCTTGATGGAGTGCGGGTCAGAAAATCGTGGCTACAATGAGGTAGCCCCATCTCTAAACCACTCTCCTCTTGAGTCAACGTCCTCACTGGGAGTACAGGATCATAAAATTAGAACTCCATTGTGCAGTACTGTACTACGTTAGCCAATCCTTTCTGTTATCAGATGCTGACGGACCTACTGTGTTCTGTCAACATTTTGTGATTTCATAGGACACAAACATGACTAGTTGCCTATGGAGGATGGAGCAGGGGGTTAGTTGACGATACTAACCATGTCAACTCTTCTGTATGCAAAGTTGGCAGTGGCTTATTGGGATATTGTTCAAGATATGTAAGTAACAAGGTGGTGAAGCATGAAGTATTTCAAATATATTTTCAATATCACTTGATTGTTTATCAAATATCTGTATATGAATCTCTGGAAGCAATTAGTCAACATTTCAGACCCATTATCATAGCATCATAGCAGGTACAGCACAGGAGGAGGCCAATCGGCCTACCGTGCCTGTTCCAGCACTTGTGAAAGAGCTATTCAATTAGTCCCACTCCGCTGCTCTTTCCCCATAGCCCTGTAAACTTTTTCCCTTCAAGTATTTATCTAATTCCCTTTACTACTAAATCTGCTTCCACCACCCTTTCAGGAAATGCATTCCAGATCATTGCAACTCGCTGCGTAAAAAAATGTTTCCTCATGTTGCCTCTGGCTGTTTTGTTGATCACTTTAAATCTGTGTCCTTTGCTTATTCACCCTGCCACTGGAAACAGTTTCTCCTTATTTACTCTATCAAAACCGTTCATGATTTTGAATGCCTCTATTAAATCTCCCCTTAGCCTTCTCTGTTCTAAGAACAACCTCAGCTTCTCCAGTCTCTTCACATAACTGAAGTCCCTCATTCCTGGTACCATTCTAATAAATCTCTACTGCACCCTCTCTAAGGCCATGACATCCTTCCTAAAATGTGGTGCCCAGAATTGAACACAATACTCCAGCTGAGGCCTAACCACTTTAGCATAGGTCTAGCATTACTTCCTTGCATTTGTACTCTGTGCCTCTATTAGTAAAGTTCAGGATCCCACATGCTTTCTTAACAGCCTTCTCAACTTGTCCTGCCACCTTCAAAGATTTCTGTATGTGCACCTCCAGGTCTCTCTATTCCTGCACCCCCTTTAAAAGTGTACTATTTAGTTTATATTGCCACTCCTCATTCTTCCTACCAAAATGCATCACTTCACACTTCTCTGTGTTAAATTTATTGTGCCATGTGTCTGTTCATTTCACCAGTATGTCTATGTCCTCCTGAAGTCTGTTACTATCCTCCACATTGTTTACTACATTTCCAAGTTTTGTGTCATCTGTAAACTTTGAAATTATACCCTATATACTCAAGTCCAGGTCATTAATATATTTCAAAAAGAGCTGTTGTCATAAATGACCCCTGGTGAACCCCACTGCATACTTCCCTCCAGTCTGAAAAACAACCGTTCACCACTATTCACTGCCACTGTCCCTTTAATCCCATGGGCTTTAATTTTGCTAACAAGTCTATTATGTGGTACTTTATCAAATGCCTTTTGAAAGTCCATATACACAACATCAACCACACTACCCTCATCAACCCTCTCCGTTACTTCATCAAAGAACTCAATCAAGTTAGTTAAACACGATTTTCCTTTAACAAATCCGTGCTGACTTTCATTTATTAGCCCATATATTTCCAAGTGCCAATTCAATTTGTTCTGGATTATTGTCTTCAAACGTTTCCCCATCACCGACGTTAGGCTGACTGGCCTGTAATTGCCCGTTTACCCCCTCCCCTTTTTTGAACAAGGGTATAATAATTGCAATCCTCCAGTCCTTCGGCACTATCCCCATATCTAAGGAGGATTGGAAGATTATGGCCAGAGCTCCATAATTTCCACCCTTACTTCCCTCAGTAACCTAGGGTGACTTTTCTACTTTGAGTACTGCCAATCTTCTAAGTATCGCCTCTTCATCTATATTTATCCTATCCAATATTGCTACTACCTCCTCCTTTACTGCTACAATGGCAGCATCCTCTTCTCTCGTGAAGATGGATATGAAGTATTCATTTAGTACCTCAGGCATGCCCGCTGCCTCCACAAGACGATCTCCATTTTTGCCCCTAATCGGTCCCACCCTTCCTTTGACTACTCTTTTACTATTTATATGTTTATAAAAGACTTTTGGGTTTCCTTTTATGTTCGCCACTAATCTAGTCTCATTCTTTCTCTTTGCCCCTCTTAGTCCTTTTTTTAGATCTCCTCTGTACCTTCTGTATTCAGTCTGTTTCTCGACAGTATTCTGAAACTTACATTCATTATAAGTCTCCCTTTTATGTTTCATTTTAATCTCTATATCTTTAATCATCCAGGGCACTCTAGCTTTGAATACCCTTCCTTTCCCCCTCATAGGAATGTGTCTACTCTGTACCCGAACCAACTCCTCCTTGAAGGCCTCCCGTTGTTCAACGGCAGTACACTTCCTAAAGTGACATCTGGTGAGTGTTTTGAACTAAAAACTTGGGTCAGCTGTGAATTCATTTCTTAGGAATGGACTAAACAAATTCCATTTAACATGTGTTTTGGTTGGAGTCAAATTGACCCAAACCCACTGAACTCAGAAGCAGCTGATCCAAATATTGCTATTTTCTCATAGAATTCAATGGCAAACAACTAAAAATTGGCTCAGCTCCATATTTCCAGCCAATTATAATTTACTCCAGTCATTTGAAAATAAATCTGAGCATAGCTGCCCCGGACCAAGTAAAGTTCACATGATCCAAACCTGAACTACTTTGCTGTGACAATTATTTTTCAGCAAAAAAACCACAAACAGTAGGTTTTTTTCTCAAAGGATAAAGATTTAATTTCCTAAGAGATTCAAATTAATTTTTGGATATTGTACTGTGTTATGGACTGAGAACATGCTACTTGTCTAAAACTCTGCTGCACTAAAACTCCTGTCCCGCACTAAGTCCTGCTCGTCCATCACATCCATCTTCGGTGACCTAGGCTGGCTCCCCATCCCCCAATGCATTAAAGTCAATATCCTTGCCGACATCTTTAATGCTCTCCATGGCCATGTCTCACTCTATTTGTGCAATCTCCTCCAGCTCTCTTCCTGACTCTGCTCCTCTGATTCTGGCCTTCTGTTCATCTACCTCTCCCCTCGCCCAACCATTGGTGGCGGATCATTCAACTGATTCAGTCTTTCCCTACTGAAACTCCCTACCTAAAACTCTCCGCCTCTCCCTCCACCTTTAAAAATCTGCTCAAAATTCATCTCTTCAACCAAGCTTCCTGATCTCTCCCTTCCTGGTGCAGTGTCCATTTTTATTACGACAGTTTGTGAAGTGCTTTGAGATATCTTTTAAATTAAAGCATCATACTATTGCCGGTTGTTGTATGTAACAGGCAATTTTAAAGCAAATGAAATGCTAGTGAACTATGCAAATTATTCTATCTCTTAAATTACAAAAAGCAAAGTCATCATTAATGAATAACTAATTATATTGGGAGAGGGAGTTAGAATTTTAGAACTGGGCATGGGAGAGACTCACTTGAGAGAGGTCTGCAAACCAACAGCATTTAATCTAACTGGTGCATGCAATTCTAAAGTTGTTAGCTTGGCAATGGCAAGGCCTCCACTGGTCTCCTTTGGCTTCATTCTCTGACTGTGAGAACTCTTAGTTTTGGTTTTTCACAATTTCACACCTGGATTTTCCAATTTCCTAATTAACTGGTGTCAAAGAGCTACATTGGCACTCAAAATGATTCACTTCATTGTTCTTAATATTTGCTCAAAAAGTAAAATGCAGTGTGACAACTGGAATATTTTCTTTTAAAATACTTCCGAGTCATATCATGTGATTTAAATAAGTGCACAAAAATCGGAAAAATATTAGTTTGTGCAGCTGATTAAGAAAGTCATTGCAGTCAGTGAGCTTGGCTCAGCCTCTGAGTCAGAAAGTGATGGGTTCAAGGACGTCAGCAGATAAGAGACAATTTCCCAGTTGGGTGTTCCCAGTGAGGAGAGTTACTTGCAGGAGGTCCATGAAGGGAAATCATGGGTCCACAGGCCATGATCTTCCATAATTAACTGAAAATCAGGGGCTCCAAACTATTCTTGACCAGTGCTGCCTGAAAACTTCTGCTCCTCACCGGGAGACACCTGATCAGGTTGATACTTACTGGTCAATGAGATCTGAGGGGGTCTTTCATTGTCAGAAGTGCTGTCCAATTGAGACGTTAAACCGACGTCCACTGGTTCCACTAGTTTAGGTGAGTGTTAAGGATCCCGTAGCACTGTTTAGAGCTGGGGGCAAACATTTCTCCCTCAAACAACAATAAAAACAGACCAACTGGCCATTCACCTCATTGCTGTCTGTGGGATTTATTGTCCACAACATGGCTACCACGTTTGTTTACATAACAACAGTCATCGCATTTCAAAGTTATTTACGGTGAAAATTGCTTTGAGGTATTTCTGAAAGATGTGATAAGGTGCTAATTAAATGCATATCTTTCTTTCATTAATCTGTACCTCTGCAGACTGATTACAAATAATGGAGGTAAGAATATTCTCACTGGCAAAATTGGGATCTAGTAGTTTAGTTCCCAATAGACATAAGTCAACAGCCTCAAGCTGTTCCAAGTTCAACAACTAAATTAGCAATCTTACCAATGGGATGTTGAGATGATGGGTCAATCTAAGGGCATGTGAATCTATTATTGGACAATATGCAATGGTCTGCCATGGGATGCTAAATTAAGTAAGGGGTAAAGGTTCCAACTGTGGCCTTCATCTTAATTTAGAAATCAAATATACAAACATGTTGGCCTAGATTTTCCACCCACCTGCACTGATTTTTCAGCGGATCTGGGGCGGGTGGAAAATTGCCCATCTCCAAAATTCTAATGAACCCGAGGCCAGAAGTCTCGCCCAGCCAGAGATAAAGCCCTATTCTGAGGAAGTGGAGAAGTCTAGATCCATATGACTATTTTCTTCCTTATCAGAATTTATCACACTGAGGAGTAAAAGAAAGAAGGGACTTAAGTTTATATCCTGAGGATATGACAAAGTGCTTCACAGGCAATGAAGTATAGTGTACTGTTGTAATGTAGCCATGATGTGGCGATGCCGGTGATGGACTGGGGTTGACAATTGTAAACAATTTTACAACACCAAGTTATAGTCCAACAATTTTATTTTAAATTCACAAGCTTTCGGAGGCTTCCTCCTTCCTCAGGTGGACAACATTCACCTGAGGAAGGAGGAAGCCTCCGAAAGCTTGTGAATTTAAAATAAAATTGCTGGACTATAACTTGGTGTTGTAAAATTGTTTACAGTTGTAATGTAGGGAAATGTGGCAGCCAAGGCACACAGAACAAAATTCCACGAAGCAGTGAGATAAATGAGTAGATCACCTGTTTTAGTGGTGTTAGTTAAGGGATAATTATTGGCCGGGGCACCAAGACAACTCCCTGCTCTTCTTCGAATAGTGTCATGAGATCTTTTAAGGCAGACAAGGCCTCATTTTAACATCTCATGTGAAAGACGGCGTGTCAGCCTACTTGAGTAAACTATGAGTAAATTTTAACATTCAGCACTTCCGGACATGTAAGTTCATATCGGGAATCTGAGCATGGAGCCGGCAATCTCGATTCACCACCTCCACAATTTCCCATCCATTAATTTCAATGCATGTAAGATCGATGGCCCACAAATTGATGGGTTACCTCAATTCCCGTCATGTGCTCTTGTTGTGTGAAACTTTGCTCTGTGTGCACTAAATTGTAAAATTCACCTCTAAATCTATCTCAGTCATTTTGATCTTCCCCATATCTGCCGTGTGAGAGTGTCCAGTGCTTAACTTGATGTAAACGGTCTGGATGTTCATTCATTTTTTTTATTGCATTGATATAACTTTTAAAAATGCATTAGAGGACATTTTCCTTATTTACCAGATTTACTAATGTTTTTCTTGATTATTCTCTGTGCTGTACGAGAAGATACAGAGCTTTTTCTGTCTGTGTCTGTAACTGCATCTTTTTGCCCTTTCCCATAACGCATCATTAACATTGGATACATTCCAAGAGTTCTGATACTATTTTAAAATAAATCAATATTATGATATGAATGAGTTGGCAATGCTGTCCAATCTTTGTTTGTTGCTCCTTGCAGCCCTACTCCTTAAAGCTTTAATTTATGTTTTGGTTAATTCATTAAGAACATCCTAGTTGAAGAGATAGTTGGATAGAAGCACAAAGTCTATTTCTGGCTACTACAACAAAATTGTTTATTGTAGTGGCTGTGAGACAATTTTTGGAGGTTTTACAATATTTTTCCTTTTCCTATTCCTTTTCAAACAAGCATAGGCTAATGACAACCTGGAAGAATTAGGATAATGCCCCAGAGGAGGTGACCATGTCTGGTCAGTCCCTCAAAGTCTCACTCTGGAACCATCTGTAAAAGAGGTTCAGTATGACCCGCTCTCTATATTTCCCTTTCTCTGTGGAGAACTTTGGCTTGGCAGATCCATGATAATTTGACCGGGATCAGGGACTCACTTGGAGGCGAATTAATGGTTGTAAACTCATTTTATGGCACAATATTTTATACCCTAAAGCTCTATAACTGGCACTCTGTCATTCATGTTTTTCTTCTATTTTTTGCTGAATTTGTGTCATCCTCAAAGTGCAGGATGTCAGTACAGGGAAATGGGACACTTTTCCTCTTTGGTGTCCAGTCTGAGCATCAAGCACTAAGTCAGACATGTCACAGGTTAGCTGCAGAGTAATGCTGCCTCTGCTTTGCCTCAACAAACTACCTCATCCCCATCTTCAGGGATTATTCTGACTATTCCTCCCTTCCCAACACCAGCTAGCCATAATTTTCCGATCAGCATTATTTTAACGGGAGCAGTACAATTGTCATAGTTCTCCTGCTTCCTTCACCCTCTTCAACTACCTAAGAAGAGGCTTGCCTTGTCCCGAATGTCATGGAGTTATTACCTATTCGTAAGCATCATAAAAGAGTTGGTAAACTCTGTCAATAAAGGGTTGTGGTAATATTTTGCTTTGACTATTTCCCTCAGTGAGTGAGAGGATTTATGTTGTGACTTGAGCAGTCATACTTGACTCTGCAGTTCATATAACTGTATTCTCTTCCCTGTTTTCTTAGCTGGGTATTAAAATAACACCCCTGCCCCCCAATTCTTGTGACTACAAATGGAATAAAAGTCAGTTGTCAATTATGAGAAAAACATCATTGTAAGTTGCCTGGTTTTAATGTGGAGACAATGGAAAAGCCACTTAATAGGGGAGAGAAAACGTGTCATAACATGGAGCTGGAACTGCAAACAACAGCCAGGATGTTGCCGGTGTCTATGTTCCCTTCCACACCATATCTGGTCTAGAGTTGTAAAGTACTATGAAATGTAAAGTGGAAAAAATGTGCTGTTACCCAGCACTGTAAATCCCTTGGAAAGCAAATAGGCTGTGTGTTCTACACCAGCACACCAAGGCACAGCACAAAGACTTAGAGTGTAGATACAGCAGAACAAATTCATGCCCTCGGTGCAGAGCTTTGCGGGCTGTGAGTGTATATTGTGAACTCAGGCGCAAAGCTCAGGGACTTGCTCACCTCCCCACACAATTTCTTGATATGTGCTGATGGAACACAAACCCCATGCTGGGAGCGCGAATTTGTAAAATCTACCCTACCCTTTGCTATCCTGTGGGAGCTCAGTTTGATTCCCCTATAGGTCTTGTCCTGAGTTGTCTAATGTACAGTGGCTAGTGCAGGATGGTAATTCTCTGATGGTCTATTTTTTTCTAGCATTAGGTTTTGAATAATTATTTTGTATATTAAAATTTTAAGCATAAACAGGCAGCACAAAACAGAGCATTAACTGTACCGGATGAATGAACGCATGCAAGTGTAACTTTTTTATTCTTAGAAGTAAATCTGCCCTTATCTGTTGATGAGGGTGGAGATCATGTCAATAGTGCCAACTGTCTGGTTGTATTTGTTCTGTAAGGAATATAAAATAGTACAAAATTTACCAGATACATTATAGACATATTTTAGTGGATCTCAGCTCTAATTTTATAATTGTTTGTCTCTGAAAGACAAAATGCGGGACAGGAAAGGAAAAGTCAATCTCAATCACAATGCTTTTGTCACATAGTCAGTCAGTCAGAGATGTCGAAATGACTACATTCCAGCTCCTAAGCAAAAATAAACTAGGAAAAGGAGTCATAACTTTAGATAATTTGCTGGATTGAGACAGAGCAAGCGTATATAATTCACACAAATTGCTTAATCTGCCAAAGTCTGGCAGTGAAGCACTTTGGAACTTCATGTTTATGGGAAGATTCATCAGTTTCCTGTACATAATCAGACAAAAGTACATTTCAGCATTCTGGAAACTTGGTAAATTATTGAGGAAATTAAAGAACCAAAGAAAGTACTTTCATTTATATAGCACCCTTCATCTACTCAGGAAGTCCCAAAGTGATGGAAGGCGTCGTCGATATTGCTATCAAGCAGTACTTACTCACCAATAACCTGCTCACTGATGCTCAGTTTGGGTTCCGCCAGGACCACTCGGCTCCAGACCTCATTACAGCCTTGGTCCAAACATGGACAAAAGGGCTGAATTCCAGAGGTGAGGTGAGAGTGACAGCCCTTGACATCAAGGCAGCATTTGACCGAGTGTGGCACTAAGGAGCCATAGTAAAATAGAAGTCAATGGGAATCAGGGGGAAAACTCTCCAGTGGCTGGAGTCCTACCTAGCACAAAGGAAGATGGTAGTGGTTGTTGGAGGCCAATCATCTCAGCCCCAGGGCACTGCTTCAGGAGTTCCTCAGGGCAGTGTCCTAGGCCCAACCATCTTCAGCTGCTTCATCAATGACCTTCCCTCCATCATATGGTCAGTAATGGGGATGTTCGCTGATGATTGCACAGTGTTCAGTTCCATTCGCAACCCCTCAAATAATGAAGCCGTCCGAGCCCGCATGCAGCAAGACCTGGACAACATCCAGGCTTGGGTTGATAAGTGGCAAGTAACATTCGCGCCAGACAAGTGCCAGGCAATGACCATCTCCAACAAGAGAGAGTCTAACCACCTCCCCTTGACATTCAACGGCATTACCATCGCCGAAGCCCCCACCATCAACATCCTGGGGGTCGCCATTGACCAGAAACTTAACTGGAACAGCCATATAAATACTGTGGCTACAAGAGCAGGTCAGAGGCTGGGTATTCTGCAGCGAGTGACTCACCTCCTGACTTCCCAAAGCCTTTCCACCATCTACAAGGCACAAGTCAGGAGTGTGATGGAATACTCTCCACTTGCCTGGATGAGTGCAGCTCCAACAACACTCAAGAAGCTCAACACCATCCAGGACAAAGCAGCCCACTTGATTGGCACCCCATCCACCACCCTACACATTCACTCCCTTCACCACTGGCGCACTGTGGCTGCAGTGTGTACCATCCACAGGATGCACTGCAGCAACTCGCCAAGGCTTCTTCGACAGCACCTCCCAAACCCGCAACCTCTACCACCTAGAAGGACAAGAGCAGCAGGTACATGGGAACAACACCACCTGCACGTTCCCCTCCAAGTCACACACCATTCCGGCTTGGAAATATATCGCCGTTCCTTCATCGTCGCTGGGTCAAAATCCTGGAACTCCCTTCCTAACAGCACTGTGGGAGAACCGTCACCACACGGACTGCAGCGGTTCAAGAAGGCGGCTCACCACCACCTTCTCAAGGGCAATTAGGGATGGGCAATAAATGCTCGCCTCGCCAGCGATGCCCACATCCCATGAATGAATAAAAAGAAAGTAACTACAGGCTCTCATAACAAGTGATGCACCTGACAGCCTCAGAAAAAATTCCTACCTTCAGGACGCAAGATGAAACTTTAGTTGTAACAAATGATAGGATTGCATAGTAGGCTGACACTTCAGATACTGAGGAAGTGCCACATTGTTGGAGGTTCCATCTTTTTGGTGAGACGTTAAACTGAGGCATCTGGCGTCTGTTCAGGTGGACATAAAAAATCCCATTGCAGTTTTTTGAAAAACAGCAGGGAGTTCTCCCAATGTCCTGGTTAACTTTCATCCCTAAACCAATACCATCAAAACATATTAACTGGTCATTTATTCATTGCTGTTTGTGGGGCCTTGCTGTGTGCATATTGGCTGCTACGTTCGCCTACAAAACAACAGTGACTGCATTTTACAAATATTTCATCGGCTGTGAAGCACTTTGGGATTTCCTGAGAACATGAAAGGCACTGTATAAATGCAAGCACTTTCGTTACCTTCCTCAAGAACTTGCCTAGATTGGAGACCCTGTCCTACCTTAACCTGAATGCCCCTTACTATCAGCTAGAATCAAGGTTTACATTGAGCACTGAATTGGCGAGAAGCCCTAGGAGAATTCTGCGAGTGATGAAAGGCATCTATCCAACCTCTCAAGCTGTTTCAAACAATGAGATGTGATCAAACTGTGGGAGGTACCAAGGCACTGGAGTGGAATGGTAGAGTAGAAAAGGAACCAAGATGGGAGCACTCCTGTTTCATTCCTATCTAAGGATGATCTTGTAGAACATGTATTAACCATATTTCAGTTGTGTCTAAAGCAGCCCAGGAATAGTACCACAGATTCGGAAGAGCTGTTCCTCCACTATTCTTAATATGAAGCTGGGTTATTGTTGTTTCACACAATCAAGCTCCCTTAAATAGGGTTTGGGAGTATAAACAGGGAACATTTAATGGGAGGGGAAATCATCTAATTATATCATACAGAAGAGTGTAAAGCACAGAAAGAGAATCAGCTTTGTAGATCTTGTGTAATCTGGGAATGTAGGTATTTAAACACACTGCTGGTCTACTTGAAGGGAACAGACTCTTTAACTCTCTCTGGGTGTTAAGAGCCATGATCGTTGCCCTGGACAGAGAATAAGAATGTTCAATACCTGGCCAATATTAGGAAGTGTTAGTACTGGACTAGAGACACAAATGAGAGCATTAATTGCATCAAGCAAAATCTCGTTCTGTCCAACTATTGTTTGCGTACCACCTATATCATCCGACTGCATTGGGTAAAGGTTCAGCTGCTATGGCAAACAAAGGTTGAATAGCAGGCAATCTTATTGCATGCTTAAAAATGTCGACTGAGGCAGTTAATACCATTAGTTATTACAGAGAAATGGAGTAAAGAAAAAGTATTAATTGAGATATCTCAAAAAATCCCTAATCCCTTAAGAACACTCCATTTACCCAATTCAACTTTCTTCTTTGGTCCTTTAAAATTTTCCTCTAATTCCTTCCACCTCCAATCCATTCCCTCCAAGGTGCAGGCTGACTCAATCTGTGGAAGAGATGGGAAGGAATTTTTTGAACTCCGTCAACACGATCGATTAACAGGGCAAAGTGGTTGTCTGCAGATCTTCTTATCTTCCACCAAATCCCAGGAATTTAAAAAACGGAAGGATCTTACTGAGGCCCAAGAAAGGTTCAGCTGCCCGAATGCTGATCACTGAAGTTAAAAATATACAGCATAAAACCTGGCGGCCTAAATTTCCAATTGGCGTTATTCTAGGGCTGGTGGTAATACCATCGATATTGATGAAGGTCAAGAAAGAGGTCCAGTTACTATCTTAGGTAAATTGTCTCTTTCTCTTGACTTAACTTCTCATGTGCAGCCCCCTCCCCTCCCTCCCCTCCCTCCCCCTCCTCGCCCCACAATTGATGATTGTGCCTTCAGCCGCCTAGACTCTCTAAACCCCTCTGTCTCACCACCTCTCTCTCCTCCTTCAAGAGCCTCTTTAAAACTCATCTTTTTGGCCAAGCTGCTGGTTCCTCCTCCTAAAATCTTCTTTGGCTTGGCCGATAAATTTCTTCCAATAAAGCTTCTGTGAAGCAGTTTGCACATTTCTTTATATTGTGTCAGTCGTGGCTCAGTAGTGACACTCTCACCTCTGAGTCAGAAAGTTGTGGGTTCAAGCCCCGCTCCAGAGACATAAAATCTAGGCTGACATTACCTGTGCAGTACTGAGCGAGTGCTGCACTGTCAGAGGTGCCATCCTTCGTATGCGACATTAAACCAAGGCACCGTTTGCCCTCTAAGGTGGACGTAAAGATCCCATGGCACTATTTCAAAGAGGAGCATGGGAGTTCTCCCTAGTGTCCTGGTCAACATTTATCCCTCAACCAACACCTAAAACAGATTATCTGGTCATTATCTCATTGCTGTGTGCAAATTGGCTGCTGTGTTTCCTAGACTACAACAGTGACTACACTTCAAAAGTACTTCATTGGCTGTAAAGCGCTTTGAGACATCATGAAAGGCGCACTATAAAAATGCAAGTTCTTTTAAGTTCTTAAAGACGCTATATAATGTTATTGTGCTCCTTAGCTGGAATTTTTTTTAAAAATAAACTTAATAAAAATAAATACATTTAGAATCTCCAGCCATTTACCATCAGTAAAGCATGATGCAATATGGTGCACTTTCTTGCAATGGTGCCTTTGGGTCTTTCAGGCCCAGTGTGAGTGTTTCTTTATAGTTGGATGACCCATTCTGCATCTCTGGTATCCCAAAGATATAGGGGGATCAATTTTAAACTAACCCATCTGTTGGGAAATTGTTGAGATTGGGCGGAATGCTGCTTTTACACCCTGCCCGATTGTGAAGAGTGATATTGGGCGGGGTGTAAATCCAGCATTCTACGTGGTCCAGTGGGTTTCCCAGCTGGTGAGTTACAGTTTGTTACAACGAGATCAGTCTTCTAAATGGCTGAGGTGAGCAGTCAGAAATTCATGTTTGAGAGTTCCTTTCTTTGCTCATTAAAATTAGCTATCTTCCAGCTGAGAAAGACATTCCTTATCTGTTTGAATGCAAGGGGTGGACTAGTGGCTATCTTCCTGTGCTTGGAACATATCTTTCCCAATGGTACTTCAGTGATCTGCCAACTCCAACTCCAAAGTGTGGCCAGGAGAAGGAGTAGAACAATACCAGGAGATTCCTTGGCAGCAATGGCTCTTCAGTGGGGTTGGTATCTCAGGGGTTCACCACTGGTGCAGTCTTTTGCTTGATAGAGTTACAAAACAAAGCAGCAACTGTTGATACTTCCTTTCACATCATGGCCATGGAGATATTGTGGAACTAGCCGTGAGAAGAGTATTGCAGCCAGAGTTTGGTATAGGTTTAAAGATTGACAGAAATCAATGTTTGGGAACTGATAGTGGTCACCAAAGAATCTATTGGTCTTGCAGCCAGATGCACATATTCCTGGAAGTTCTTCCAGTACACACAAATTCCGATGAAGAAATCAACATTGAATTTTTCTGCTGTCGTAAGCAACTAAGATGTGGAGATGCCGGTGATGGACTGGGGTTGACAATTGTAAACAATTTTACGACACCAAGTTATAGTCCAGCAATTTTATTTTAAATTCACAAGCTTTCGGAGGCTACCTCCTTCCTCTTTCCACATCGTTCACCTGAGGAAGGAGGAAGCCTCCTAATCTTAATATTTACCACTGGAACACATGAATGGGAGAAGACCATTCAATTAGATCATGACTGATATGTAACTCATCCCCATTTACCTGCCTTTGATCCATATGCATTGAGACCCTTACCTAAACAATGCATCAACCTCAGTTTTGAAAATTTCAATTGAGAGAGTTCCAGATTTCTACGTCCCTTTGTGTGAAGAAGTGCTACCTGATTTCACTACTGAATGGCCTGGTTCTGATTTTAAGATTATTTCCCCTTGTTCTGGATTTTTTTTATTCGTTCATGGGATGTGGGCATCGCTGGCGAGGCTAGCATTTATTGCCCATCCCTAATTGCCCTTGAGAAGGTGGTGGTGAGCTGCCTTCTTGAACCGCTGCAGTCCGTGTGGTGAAGGTTCTCCCACAGTGCTGTTAGGAAGGGAGTTCCAGAATTTTGACCCAGCGACGATGAAGGAACGGCGATATATTTCCAAGTCAGAATGGTGTGTGACTTGGAGGGGAACGTGCAGGTGGTGTTGTTCCCACGTGCCTGCTGCTCTTGTCCTTCTAGGTGGTAGAGGTCGCGGGTTTGGGAGGTGCTGTCGAAGAAGCCTTGGCGAGTTGCTGCAGTGCATCCTGTGGATGGGACACACTGCAGCCACAGTGCGCCAGTGGTGAAGGGAGTGAATGTTTAGGGTGGTGGATGGGGTACCAATCAAGTGGGCTGCTTTGTCCTGGATGGTGTCGAGCTTCTTGAGTGTTGTTGGAGCTGCACTCATCCAGGCAAGTGGAGAGTATTCCATCACACTCCTGACTTGTGCCTTGTTGATGGTGGAAAGGCTTTGGGGAGTCAGGAGGTGAGTCACTCGCCGCAGAATACCCAGCCTCTGACCTGCTCTTGTAGCCACAGTATTTATATGGCTGGTCCAGTTAAGTTTCTGGTCAATGGTGACCCCCCAGGATGTTGATGGTGGGGGATTCGGCGATGCTAATGCCGTTGAATGTCAAGGGGAGGTAGTTAGATTCTCTCTTGTTGGAGATGGTCATTGCCTGGCACTTGTCTGGCGCGAATGTTACTTGCCACTTATCAGCCCAAGCCTGGATGTTGTCCAGGTCTTCCTGCATGCGGGCTCGGACAGCTTCATTATTTGAGGGGTTGCGAATAGAACTGAACACTGTGCAATCATCAGCGAACATCCCCATTTCTGACCTTATGATGGAGGGAAGTCATTGATGAAGCAGCTGAAGATGGTTGGGCCTAGGACACTGCCCTGAGGAACTCCTGCAGCAATGCCCTGGGGCTGAGAAGATTGGCCTCCAACAACCACTACCATCTTCCTTTGTGCTAGGTATGACTCCAGTCACTGGAGAGTTTTCCCCCTGATTCCCATTGACTTCAATTTTACTAGGGCTCCTTGGTGCCACACTCGGTCAAATGCTGCCTTGATGTCAAGGGCAGTCACTCTCACCCCACCTCTGGAATTCAGCTCTTTTGTCCGTGTTTGGACCAAGGCTGTAATGAGGTCTGGAGCTGAGTGGTCCTGGCGGAACCCAAACTGAGCATTGGTGAGCAGGTTATTGGTGAGTAAATGCCGCTTGATAGCACTGTCGACGACACCTTCCATCACTTTGCTGATGATTGAGAGTAGACTGATGGGGTGGTAATTGGCCGGATTGGATTTGTCCTGCTTTTTGTGGACAGGACATACCTGGGCAATTTTCCACATTGTCGGGTAGATGCCAGTGTTGTAGCTGTACTGGAACAGCTTGGCCAGAGGCGCAGCTTGTTCTGTGGCACATTCTTCAGCACTACAGCCGGGATGTTGTCGGGGCCCATAGCCTTTGCTGTATCCAGTGCACTCAGCCATTTCTTGATATCACGTGGAGTGAATCGAATTGGCTGAAAACTGGCTTCTGTGATGGTGGGGATATCGGGAGGAGGCTAAGATGGATCATCCACTCGGCACTTCTGGCTGAAGATGGTTGCAAATGCTTCAGCCTTGTCTTTTGCACTCACGTGCTGGACTCCACCATCATTGAGGATGGGCATGTTTGCAGAGCCTTTTCCTCCCGTTATGTTGTTTAATTGTCCACCACCATTCACAACTGGATGTAGCAGGACTGCAGAGCTTTGATCTGATCGGTTGGTTGTGGAATCGCTTAGATCTGTCTGTAGATGTTGCTGCCACTGTTTAGCATGCATGTAGTCCTGAGTTGTAGCTTCACCAGGTTGACACCTCATTTTTAGGTGCACCTGGTGCTGCTCCTGGCATGCTCTTCTACACTCCTCATTGAAGCACGGTTCATCCCCTGGCTTGTTGGTAATGGTAGAGTGAGGAATATGCCGGGCCATGAGGTTACAGATTGTGCTGGAATACAATTCTGCTGCTGCTGATGGCCCACAGCGCCTCATGGATGCGGATGCCCAGTTTTGAGCTGCTGGATCTGTTCTGAATCTATCCCATTTAGTGCCACACAACACGTTGGATGGTGTCCTCATTACGAAGACAGGACTTCGTCTCCACGAGGACTGTGCGGTGGTCACTCCTACCAATACTGTCATGGACAGATGCATCTGTGACAGGTAAATTGGTGAGGACGAGGTCAAGTAAGTTTTTCCCTCGTGTTGGTTCACTCACCACCTGCCACAGGCCCAGTCTGGCAGTTATGTCCTTCAGGACTCGGCCAGCTCGGTCAGTATTGGTGCTACCGAGCCACTCTTGGTGATGGACATTGATGTCCCCCACCCAGAGTACATTCTGAGCCCTTGCTACCCTCAGTGCTTCCTCCAAGTGGTGCTCAACATGGAGGAGGACTGATTCATCTGCTGATGGAGGCCCGTAGGCGGTAATCAGCAGGAGGTTTCCTTGCCCATGTGTGACCTGATGCCATGAGATTTCATGGGGTCCAGAGTCAATGTTGAGGACTCCAAGGCCACTTCCTCCTGACTGTATATCACTGTATTGCCACCTCTGGTTGGTCTGTCCTGCCAGTGGGACAGGACATACCCAGGGATGGTGATGGAATGGTCTGGGACGTTGGCTGAAAGGTGTGATTCTTTGAATATGGCTGTGTCAGGCTGTTGCTTGACTAGTCTGTGGGACAGCTCTCCCAATTTTGGCACAAGTCCCCAGATGTTAGTGAGGAGAACTTTTCAGGGGTTGGTTTGCCTTTGTCGTGTCCGGTGCCTCGTAGTCCAGTTTTATTCTTATTATGATTTTTTTTAAAGCGAGATTTTACAACTGAGTGGCTTGCTCGGCCATTTCAGAGGGCAATTAAGAATCAACCACATTGCTGTCTGGAGTCACATATAGGCCAGACCGGGTAAGGACGGCAGGTTTCCGTCCCTAAATGACATTAGTGAACCAGATGGGTTTTTACGACAATCCGGTAGTTTCATGGCCACCATTACTGATATTAGTATTTTAATTCCAGATTTTACTTAATTAATTGAATTTAATTGATTGAATTTAAATTCCCCAGCTGCCGTGGCGGGATTTGAACTCATGACTCCGGATTATTAGTCCAGGCCTCTGTATTAACATAACCACTATGCTACCGTACTGTGGATTTCCCCACCAGAGGAAATAATTTTTCTTTATCATTTTAAACACCTCGATTAGATCACCCCTCAATCTTCCATACTCAAGGGAATACAAGCTAAATTTATGGCACCGGTCTGTATAAATTAACCCCTTAACCCCCAGAATCATTCTGGTGTATCTGAGCGGCTCCCGCTCCAAGGCCAATATATCCTTCCTGAGATGCGATGTCCAGAACTGAGCGCAATTCTCCAGATGGAATCTGACCAAGGCTCTGTACAACTGAAGCATCACTTTGTATAAGAACATAAGAAAAATAAGTATTGGATTCAGGAGTAGGCCATATGGCCCCTCGAACTTGCTCCGCCATTCAATAAGATCATGGCTGATCTCCTACCTCAGATTCACTTTCCCGCCCTATCTCCCTATTCCATGATTCCCTTAGTGTCCAAATATCCATCGATCTCAGTCTTGAATATACTCAACGACTGAGCATCCACAACCCTCTGGGGTAGAGAATTCTGAAAATTCACAACCCTCTGAGTGAAGAAATTTTTCCTCACCTCGGTCCTAAGCGGTTGACCCCTTATTTTGAGACTATGACCTCTAGTTCTAGACTCTCTAGCCCAGGGGAAACAGCCTCTCAGCATCTACCTTGTCCAGCCCTCTAAGAATTTTATACGTTTCAATGAGATCACCTCTCATTTTTCTAAACTCCAGAGGATTTCGGCCCATTATACTCAATCTCTCCTCAAAGGACAACTTTCTCATCCCAGGAATCAATCTAGTATTCCAGCCCCCTTGAGATAAAGAAGAGATACGGCAGAGATTCTAAAAGACCAACACAAGTGACCTGATGGGAAAAAACATTGGTTAAGCCATCGACTTTGTCACAGAGTGATAGCTCACAGATTCCTGCTCACATCACAGAGAAGTGAGTTCTAACTTCAATAGCTGGTGCAACACCAAGCATAGGAAAGCATGTACCTTCAAGAAGGGGTTAAATGTTAGAGTGCACCTTCCAACAGCCGGTTAGAAAGTGTAATTGTGGAGAGGTCTGTGAGCTGGCTGACAGACTCCCATTTCAGGAAAGGTTGCCCAGTGCAGATATCCTTAAGAGGACAATGGAGGATATGCAAGTCGGGAAAATAATAAATGTGAAATAAATGAAAAATAAGCAGTTTTTGTCCTTGTAATTATTGTTTATTATAATCGACAATTCTTCCTAAAATACAATTCAGAAAAAATGCAGTTAAAGTTAATAGGAAACATCTTTCTAAACCTTCAAGTTCCTTTTTTCTGATATTTAAAAAAAATCTGTTGTTTTAAAACTGAATCGTCAGCAGGAACATTTCAGGTTGCAAGATGCTTCCGATTAGCTGACCTTGTAAGCTAATAAATTCATCCTCTATTTTCCTTTGCTGCCAATTTATGGCATACAGGAAACCAATTGTGCACAACAACTGCCTTCCTGTACTCAACATCTAAATGGAGCCAAATGGATTTGGTGATGGAGACACACAGCAGAACCTTACAGTCCCTTTGTAATAGTGCTGATCACAGCAAGGACTCCATTTATTGTTAAGGGAGAAAGGGAAGACGTTCAGACAACGGTAAGAAAAGAACACTGCAGTTATTGACTTTCCAGTGTGGCCACCTTCTTGCACTGTACTGGAGATTTTTTTTAATTGGGATTCAATATTATAAAACATAGCTCTGTCTTTAACTGGTTTACACATAAATCTCAAATACTGATTTAAAGAAAAGTTCTCAGCATTGTTAAATCCTCAAAGGCTAGATTGTTATTTAAATTAAATCTAATTGAAAATATCAGACTTCATGAAAAACAGCAATATATTTTCAATATACTAGCTGGCTTTTAACTGTGGTACAATTGTGATATTACCTGTTTAAAAATAATTATTAGATGATTTGTTTATCCAGTGATTTTTTAAATGTATTCTAAAAACCAGAACTTGCCTACTAGAACCTGGATATGATTACAAGGCCACACAGCCTTGCATTATTTAAATTATGATCACATAGAGGAAAGATTTTGTGATTTGACACTTTCTTGGTGCATCGTGTCCTTTACAACATCTTTCAAAGGGAATAACAAGAACTTTGGTACCCTCAAACATGCTGCATTAAATAAGAGATATTTTAGATAGAAATAGTAATATGTGGAAACACAAGCCACTTTCACTCAGCTTACGTTCCCACTGCCTTTCAGTTTAGCTTGTCACTGATTGGTGAGCTTGAAAGACAAGAGGTTAACCTCTTAGTCAAGTTGCTGTGAATTCCCAAGAGATAAGAAACATTTCCCATGTATTATTGCTAAGTGTGTTTATGAGAAACTACATGAATTACTCATCCAGCAATGACTAACATTGTGCCCATTCTAGGGACCACTATTTATTTTCCAGCAAATAGCTTGAACTGTGGGTATCTGGAAGGCTGCCCACTTTCAGAACTCAAAGCTGGTACCTCATTTGTGGAAGATAAACATACAAACTCTATGCTTTCGATACACAAAGCTGATCGAATGCATTTATAATACAAGCAATTTTTGACTAACTCGCCATAGAAATTTACAACACAGGAGGCAGTCATTCGGCCCATCATATCTGTGCCGGCTCTTTGCTAAAGCAATCCCAAACTAATCCCACTGCCCTGCTCTCTCCTCATTGCTCTGTACCTTTCGCTGCTTTAAATATTTATCTACTCCTCCCTTCAAAAGATGCAATGGTCTCTACCTCCAGCACTCCCTGAGGCAAAACATTCCATGCACCAACAACACTCTGCACAAAAAAAATTCTCCTAAACTCGCTCCTCACCCACTCAGTGGCAATTTTAAATTGATGGTCCCTCATCACTGACTTTTCAATCAGAGAACATAGTCTTTCTTGTTAATTGTATGATTTGTATCATTTGGTTTTAATTGTATTCGGGTGGTGGGTATCGGTTGGGGACTCTCTTGTATCCTTTTTATAGGAGAACTTATCTAGGGTCTGGTGTGTGTGCAAGAAGAAACTCTGTGAATAAAGGCTTGGAAGCAACTAAAGACCAGGCTCTGGTATTCTATCCTTCACCACATGGCTATCCAGTTTTAACATTTCTAGATTTTATCCTATCGAAACGCTTTATAATTTTATAAACCTCTATTAGCTCTCCTCTTAACCTTCTCTGTTCTAGTGGAAATAGTCTTTGTATATTATCCACCTTCTCATAAGTACAGTGGGCGCTGAATTGGGCCGTGTAACGTCCATTGTTTCGGCGCTACACGGCCTCTCCAACATCCAAGATGGCGTCTTGGATGCGCACGCATGTTTCCTGCGTGACGTGCGCCAGAAGGCATTTTGGTGTAGGAGTTTGCACAGGCGCAGATAAGGAACGCTGGAATCATGTAAAGTAGGGAGAAAATGGCTTCAATCAATGTGCAATGCTGATTTAAAGTGATACACAGCATTTTGGGACTTAACGCTCAACTCAACACAGTCTTAACCCTGACCATCTGAACGTGTCTTAGAGAGCCTGGAGGATCCCCTCACCAGTGCTATTTAAAGGGACCATGCAGGATTTACAGGTTAGTGGCTGGATTATTGCTTCTGGCTGCCGAGACATTTGTAACTGTTTTTGGAGGTCACGTAGACTTCAATACTAGGACATGGGGACATAGCCTAACATTTAGAGCCAGGACGTGCAGGAGTGAAGTTAGGAGATGCTTCTACACGCAAAGGGTGGGAGATGTCTGGAACACTCTTCTGCAGATGGCAGTTGATGCTAGCTCACTTGTGAATGTTAAATCTGAGATTGATAGATTTCTGTGAACCAAGGGTATTAAGGGATATGGGGCTAAGATGGGTATATGCAGTTAGGTCACTGGTCCACCATGATCTCATTGAATGGTGGAACAGGCTCGAGGGGCTAAATGCCACGCCACTTTCTGCCTCTTGATATGTGCCTGGGTGATGTGCCTGTCATGGTTGAATAGCTGCCAGTGTGTGTGGCCTGTGAGTTGTGGGTGGGCAGCTTGAAACAGTGGTAATATATAAGGATGAGCAAAAGCATCTGATTGGAAGAGTTGAGTACTGATGGAAAGAGTTTATTGATATGTGGGGGATGGGGGGTCGTAGTGCGTTATGCAGTTGTTAGGAGATGCCACTTGACAGTTGACCTCACTCACCTTGACCACTCATGTCAAAGCATTGAACTTCTTCCTGCACTGCATCCATGTTCATGATGTTGTGCGCCTGGCATTGACTTCGTCCCCCGCTGCCTCCCACTGCCTTTTGAGTATATGTCTGGAGGGCCTCTGGTGCCCCCCCCACCCCCCCACTCTGTGGATATAGGATGTCCCTCCTTCTGTCCACCTCTTGCACCAAGGTCTCTCGTGCATCAGCAGAGAACCTTGGTGCATGCACTCTCACAGGCCTGGTACCAACTCAGATCAGCAGATTGGTGAGGTCTGGCGTGCAGATTGGAGGATGTGGGATTTAGTAGTGTGCAATCTTTATTCAATGTTTTAACATAACTCATCAGTGTGTAAACATAGGGATGGGATCTGCATTTGTGTTTTACATGTGCGATTTCTGATCTCTATTCAGATTCCATGCAGACAGTAGACTGTTATTTTCAGCAAATAACAGGTACAAGCTACCTTTAAGAGATTTCTAAGGAACATCCTCCCTTTAAGAGATTGAGCTCCCTCTGGTGGTGGAAAGTGCAAATTGCATTGATTCCACGTGCCAGGCCTGGAAAGGAACATCGATTGCAGTTAAATGCTCCCTTGGGTCCAAACTTGCGTCTTGCCTGCCCAGGGTCCGTCGGGCGCAGGGTGTTAGCCATCGACCAGAACAGACCCTTATCCAATTTTTTCCCCAGTGTCTCATCCTGGTGTTCATGCTAGTACATCTATGCTGTACGCTCTCTATGGCTTTATTGTTTTTTCTATAATGGGGCATCCAAAATTGCACAATGATTCTAGCTGGAACCATTGCCCTCTACAAATTTATCATGACCTCTTTGCTCTTGTACTCTATACCCCTATTTATAAAACCTAAATTGATGCTGGCCTTTTTTTATGGCATTATCTACCTGCATTCACCTTAGTTTAAGAGCTATTTGCTTTAAAGATGCTTAAAATAGACTTTGTACAAGACATATACCAACAACAACAACTTGTATTTATATAGCACCTTTAATATAGGAAAACATCCCAATGCGCTGCACAGGAGTGTAATCAGACAGAAATTGACATTGAGCCAAAGAAGGAAATATTAGGACGGGTGACTAAAAGCTTGTTTTTTTAATTCAATCTGGGGATATGGGCATTGCTGACAAGGCCAGCATTTACTATCCATCCCTAGTTGCCCTTGAGAAGGTGATGGTAAGCTTTTCTCTTGAACCGCTGCAGTCCATGTGGTGAAGGTGCTCCCACTGTGCTGCTAGATAGGGGGGTTCCAGGATTTTGACCCAGCAACAATAAACAGTTCACAGGGCTAGCTAGTAGGTGACCATGTTGGCTGTTAAAAAGATTAGCATGCCAGCGTGAAAGATAATTTTACTTAAAAAAAAGAGAATATCTTTGATTTCTTGGAGAAGTAATGGTGGTACGGGGTGGGGGGAGGGGAACACAGGGTGATAACAACGTTGCTTTATTCCCAAATGTCTGCAGATTTACCCTCTTCTCCTTTAACACAGCTCCCTCCTTCTCCCCTACTCTGCCCATGCCACCATTATGGGTTGGTCATTCGTTCAATCCACTCCTGCCCTCGAGAACTTCCAACTCATCTCTCTCCTTACTTTTAAAAATCTCCTCAAAATTCTTCTCTTGTGACTTGTCCTTCTCCCTGTCCAATCCTTTGCACTTGCTGCTTTTCCTCTCTTGTTCAGCAGCCACCATTTTGTCTTTCTAATGCTGAATGATGTCTTCCTGCACAAAAGAAAACCCAAGCTGTTGTCATATATGAAAATTACATTGAAGATTACAATGCCATAAATAAAGGTTCAATTTTGCCCACTGTCAATCCATTCTTATCTTTAGAGTCTTGCCTTAAAGCATTTAAGCATAAATCTTCTGCTCCTTAAAATGAACAGATAGAAAATCATGGGTTGAGACTGTACAATTTCCCGATGGGCGCTGCAGGCATATGCCAGGAATGCAGAAGGTTAGAATCTGGTGAACTATTAGTGAGTTTACTAACTTATATAAGTCTTTAATAAATGTAACTTTCCAGAACCAAACAAAAGTTACCTCATAAAATGTTCAAAAGTTCCTTATTTATGTGATTTCCATTTTTTTTGCAATCTATTCTCTATAAACAATTTGTTTTCTTTTCTAATAGTCAACAGAGAAACCACAATCACAGGTGCTTGTGTTTAGGCATGTTCCGGTTCACAGGTGTTGTCTGTTGTTAAGAAATACAAATGAATGCTAGACTGGCCTGAAATAAAAGCTTTGACAATTCACTCTCCAGTTTCTTTCAAAATCTTTTTGGGGGGAGGGGGGGAAATGATCAAATAAACTCACAGAATGAGACACCTCCTTTGACCTTTCAGCTACCTGTTAATGTACAGATTGCCTGCTGGGAAATTCTGTAAACTGCATATGCTCAGAACAGTTGAAAGTTACCTCCAGCGACTATGAGGTAAATGTATCCAATTGAAGCCCAAGGTTTTGAAAGAGGCTGAGGCCTTGAAGTAAAAAAAACAAAAGACAATTTCATGGATTTATTTAAACATGTTATTGTGAAAAATGTAACTTTTTCAATTGTTTTATTTTGTTTAAAATCTTATTTTGGCTATCATTTCAGTCACTGAGAGAATAAAGTAGGGGATGAAATGTTTTTAAAGACAAAGCATTTTGAGTGATTTGATTTGTTCATCAACAAAGAGAGGCAACAGGAAAATAAGATGGGAAGGTGAGGAATGCTCCATCTTGCCTCATCATCCCATTAACAGACCTGCGCCTGTCGTAGGCACAGGCCACGGTGCAACCCTGATGCAACCCATCATCAGATCTGCACCTGTTGTAGGCACAGGCAACTGTCTCTGCTCCCCTGCCTCTGGAGAAGCCCTGGAAATCCTAGGGCAATGTAAAGGGACTGGAGGCCCAGTGCAATCATTTTTTACCCCCAACTTTTTCCTGACCTTGGTGCCCAGAGAATGAGCATACCCCTGAAGTGAAGGCCAGGAAAATCAGTTTAGTTAATGACTAAAATTATATTACAGTTTTGATGGTACTTGTTCTTTTAGGAAACAACAATGATTTGTCGGTTGGAGGAAATGTGATAGGGAGCTAAAATATGGATTATCTATGTGTCCAGTCATTCATTACTGCCCCTCATTCAGTTGATTTTATTTGTGCACATAATAATATTAATGACATAAAATCAGTCTGCAAATCTGTGATTTCCCAAATGCACTCCCAACAAGTGCCATTTCCTGCCTGGAGTGCTGGAATGTGGAATCATACCACTAATTCCCTCTTTAATAGAAACTTTATTTCAATAGCCAATTGTAGCAGCACATTCCGTTGTGTCAACTGTGACCCAGTGGTAATAATCTTGCATCTCCCACACTCCGTCCTCCACATCACCTCCACCACCACACAACCCCTTCTGCACTGCCACCACAACGCTCTCGCATCACTCCTCACATCCACTCACCTATCATCCTCACCGTGCCTGCACGTACTCACCGCCCCTGTCCCCATTCGAACACTACCACACACCCCAATCCCCATACAATGTCATGGCCATGTGGCACACGCACCCTCCCATCCATGTCCCTCACGCTCAACCCACCCACACCAATGCTTGCAGTGTCTCACCATGCAAGCATCACTCAATCACGCCTCTGTGTTTTTCTTTGACAGGAGAAGAGATGCAAGAACGCCCGGGAGAGGGCTCGGACCGGAGGGGGCCTGCCACACCAGGTGGTGCTAACAGACACGGAGCAGGAGGCATTAGAGCTCAGCCACACGCTGGAGTGCCTGTCCGTGGCGGATGGCGAGGCTGGGGCTGCAGAAACGGCCGGTGACAGAAAGCTGACACTCAGCACTCACAATAGCGAATGATCTTAGCATCACTTGGCATCTGCTGCACCTCAACATCTGTCCACATGCCTAATATTGCTTTCTGTTCTCTTGCAGGGCCATCTGCGAGCGCTGTGACCGTGGAGGGCGATTCCTCAGAGGACCTGCCGGTCTCTGAGGGTCCATCGTCACATCTGAGCCATGCATCCACCAGCGCAGATACACAAACCTCGGTGGGTCCCCGTCCTCACTTAGTTGGGCTTGCACATGATGAGTCACCACGCACATGTGAGCATGAGCAGACCCTGGTGGCAGGGGCAGCCGTGGAGAGTTCGCGTCGGTGGGAGCACTCTTCTCCAGGCTCTGCTCAGCCGGACCCAGATGCTGAACCCTGGGGGCCAGCCGTGAAAAGGAGAGTCATCGAGGGGCACCAGCACATTGCTGAGGTGCTGGAACAGGTGCCACGCGCACTCTCCACAATCGTGCAGGTGATGGAGGAGTCCAACTCCTGCATGAGGGGAATGGCGGCACAAGTACAGGAGGGTATCTGCGAGATAGTGTCGTGGGTAGGTACGGGAATGTCTGCGATGGAGGAAAGGCTAGCCTCCCTCGAGCGTCACGCACAGCTCAACAATGAGTTCATTCAGGCCCTGACAATGGCCGTTCGGACTCAGGGTGAGCAACATTCTGCTGCCTTAAACAGGCTGACAGATACTTTACAGGTGGCCTTCCAAGGCCTCACACAGGTCATCCAAACTGCCATCCAGCAGGGTGGAAGGAGTGATATTGGCCTGGGCCACGAGAGGGATGATGGTGAAAGGGGACATGGAAGTGGGGACGCCACTCAAAGTGCCCCCACGTCTCACCCGTTGCCCCCCTCTCAACCAGTACCCGCAATGCTGCCTCCTCTCCAGGTGGCCGAGTCTGCCCCTGCACAGGTGCAGGAGGAGTAGTCTTTGGAGGGGCCCTCACGGGCATTGAAACCCAGAGGGCGTCGGCCCAAAGCATCTAATCGGTCAGGGCATGGAAAGAGCAACCTGCCACTACCTCTGCTGGAGCCACAGGGGTAGCACCACTTAGGGGTTCCCGGAAGCGTAAGGTGAAGGTGTTGTAAACACAAAGGGAATGCACGAGGGTGTATGACTATCTGTCATGTTTTTATTTATACTTGTTTTGTGCACATCCACAATAAACCCCATTGTTATCACCACTACTGCCACGTCTTGTCCATTCTTGACCGGCTTGTGCAATAAGTCCCTTTCGTGGGACTCACCGTGAAGACGAACACCTGGTCCCACCCATTGGGTCATACTACAGTGGGTGCAAGTGTAGTTGCACCACTGTTCCGTGCGGGGGGCAGTGGAGGGGGCTGGTATGGCCGCTCCTCTGTCCACGTGATGAGGTCTGGACTCTTCAGACAGTCTGATGTTAGGAGAACCATTGACATAGAACCTGACGAGCAGCCAGGTGAGCTGATGTTCTGCCCATGGGTCGTTCCTCCTCCTCCTCGGCCTCCTCCTCCTCGGCCTCCTCCTCGTCGTCCTCAATATGGGTGGCGGATGTGGATGGGGCCTCCTCCAGCAGCACCCCTCTCTGTTGTGCCATGTTGTGCAGGGCACAACAGACAACTATAATGTGTCCCACTCTGCGTGGCACGTATTGGAGCGCTCCCCCAGAATGATCAAGGCGCCTGTAGTGCTTCTTGAGCAGCCCTATAGCCTGCTCAATTGTGGACCTGGTAGCGATGTGGCTGTCGTTATATCGACGCTGTGGCTCAGTGGTGGGGTTCCTCAGAGGTATCATAAGCCACGTGTGCAGGGGGTATCCCTTGTCCCCGAGGAGCCAGCCCTTGCGGGTGTTGGGTGAGTGGAAGAGGGGCGGCACGGTGGACTCCCTGAGGATGAAGGAATCGTGGCAGCTGCCAGGGAATCTGGTGCACACGTGTAGGAATCTCTTGCGGTGGTCACAGATGAGCTGAGTGTTCATGGAGTGATAGCCCTTCCTGTTGATGAACAGTCCTGGCTCATGTGGAGGTACCCGTATTGCTATATGGGTGCAATCGATTACACCCTGCACCCGTGGGAAGCCAGCCACAGCATGGAATCCAACCGCCCTCTCCTTCTGGCTGCGGTCATCCATGGCAAAGTTGATGTAGTGTGAGGCCCTGTGAAACAAGCCGTCGGTAACCTGCCTTATGCACTTGTGTGCAGACGACTGACAGACCCCAGTGATGTCCCCGGTGGCATCCTGGAAGGATCCAGAGGCGAAGAAGTTGAGGGCAGTGGTGACTTTGACGGCGACAGGTAAGAAGATGCTGCTTGGTCCATCCGGGAGCAGCTCGTCATTAAGGAGGCTGCAGATGATTGCATTAAGCGGGTGTTTGCTAGAATCCCATCGCACAATTTCAGAACCTGTGTTTGATTTTGATCATGGAGTCCACCTTCTTGAAGTGTACAGCAGCTGGTTTGCTCAAGCAGACTCCACGTGATATGAAGAAACGGCTGAGTGCACTGGATACAACAAAGACTATGGGCCCCGACAACATCCCGGCTGTAGTGCTGAAGACTTGTGCTGTTCTGGTACAGCTACAACACTGGCATCTACCCGACAATGTGGAAAATTGCCCAGGACAAATCCAATCCGGCCAATTACCGCCCCATCAGCCTACTCTCAATCATCAGCAAAGTGATGGAAGGTGTCATCGACAGTGCTATCAAGCGGCACTTACTCACCAATAACCTGCTCACCAATGCTCAGTTTTAAAAGAGCTGAATTCCAGAGGTGAGGTGAGAGTGACTGCCCTTGACATCAAAGCAGCATTTGACCAAGTGTGGCACCAAGGAGCCCTAGTAAAATTGAAGTCAATGGGAATCGGGGAAAACTCTCCAGTGGCTGGAGTCATACCTAGCACAAAGGAAGATGGTAGTGGTTGTTGGAGGCCAATCATCTTAGACCCAGGACATTGCTGCAGGAGTTCCTCAGGGCAGTGTCCAAGGCCCAACCATCTTCAGCTGCTTCATCAATGACCATCCCTCCATCATAAGGTCAGAAATGGGGATGTTCGCTGATGATTGCACATTGTTCTGTTCCATTTGCAACCCCTCAGATAATGAAGCAGTCCGAACCCGCATGCAGCAAGACCTGGACAACATCCAGGCTTGGGCTCATAAGTGGCAAGTAACATTCACGCCAGACAAGTGCCAGGCAATGACCATCTCCAACAAGAGAGAATCTAACCACCTCCCCTTGACATTCAACGGCATTACCATTGCTGAATCCCCCACCATCAACATCCTGGGGGTCACCATTGACCAGAAGCTTAACTGGACCAGCCACATAAATACTGTGGCTATAAGAGCAGGTCAGAGGGTGGGTATTCTGTGGTGAGTGACTCACCTCCTGACTCCCCAAAGCCTTTCCACCATCTACAAGGCACAAGTCAGGAGCGTGATGGAATACTCTCCACTCTCCGCCTGGATGAGTGCAGCTCCAACAACACACAAGAAGCTCAACACCATCCAGGACAAAGCAACTCGCTTGATTGGCACCCCATCCACCACCCTAAACATTCACGCCCTTCACCACTGGCGCACCTTGGCTGCAGTATGTACCATCCACAGGATGCACTGCAGCAACTCACCAAGGCTTCTTCGACAGCACCTCCCAAACCCGCGACTTCTACCACCTAGAAGGACAAGGGCAGCAGGCACAGGGGAACAACACCACCTGCACGTTCCCCTCCAAGTCACACACCATCCCGATTTGGAAATATATCGCCGTTCCTTCATCGTCGCTGGGTCAAAATCCTGGAACTCACTTCCTAACAGCACTGTGGGAGAACCTTCACCACATGGACTGCAGCGGTTCAAGAAGGCGGCTCACCATCACCTTCAAGGGCAATTATGGATGGGCAATAAATGCTGGCCTTGCCAGCGACACCCACATGCCATGAACGAACAAAAAAACAGATAGGCACCAAAAAGAATAGTGGGCCTTTGATCCAGGTGTAAGTACTGGGATCTGCCCACCAAGACCTTCTGCTACTGATTCCACTGGAGTATCTGGCATCAGGAGGAGGTTCCCTCATTTAAAAAATCTTGTGGCACCCACAGCACTATAGCCACATCACAGGCAATCACCACAGTGGGGAGGTGGTGGGAGAAGCAATGTTGGCCAGCCACTTGGTGGGTGAGTGGCAACCCTAGCATGTACAGTAATTTTGAAAGGGGTTATTCGCAGCTGGCAAGCTGAAGTCTTCAGGGGTCCAGACAAGACCGAAGTTTGGACCTCCAGGTGGTCCCCACATCCCCCAATGGTACATCTGGTTTCTTCTGGTGTATCATCCGCCTGGCAGAACCCAAGGAACCACGGAAACTGCCAACCTGTAAGTCCCCTCTCCCCTTTGACATAGGAGGCTATGTTTCGGATGGTCGAAGATTCCACCCCAAAGAGCCATCCCCGGAAACTGGTAGCAGAGGTCAGAATCTAGTGTATCTGGATCCTGGCTTAATTGCCATGCCAGGAGTGAGCCAAAAAGGCCCATGGATTTTGCGGGGCCATGATCCAGTTTTGATAGTGTTGGTTGAGGGAGGAATCCCTGGTCTTCTTCAAATAGTGCCATGGGATCTTTTATATTTACCTGAGCAGGTAGATTTATATCTCATCTGAAAGATAGTACTGGAAAATTGACACCTTGGGATGTTTTTCTCTATTAAAGGTGCTATATAAATGCAAGTTCTTGTTATTGTTGTCAGACTAAGTTTTAGCTATACCATACCCCGACCTAGTGACAAGGTGAGAGCCCCAATTTTCTTTTCTATGCATGCATGAGATAACTTGGACCTTCAAATTATGCAACGCGAATTTTAGTGTATGAAGGTCTATTAAAATAGAGGACAAAGATGAGGTCAGAAAATTAATCTTATTGATTGAATAAGCCAATTAAATGCATGCACTTGGAGCACACAAAGCAATCAGTTTCTGATTGCTATATGTTAACTAAAGTGTGATTAAATAAATGATAAATGCTTTTCAGGAGAATATCACTATGCCAAACAGGCGAAAGGTGAACCTAGGTTTTATCTGGGTGTGCATTTTGATTAGAACTAAGAAATAAAAATCAGACATCGGCAAATTAAAGAGGCGTCAGGGACTGCCAAGGTGCGTGGCCAAAATGGGTGGAACAATCAGGTTCACAAACATGGGCATTCACACTGTGTGCAGGAGTACATTCCAAGAGAATGTTTGTAACTGTGTAAATCGTGATTGCGGATTGTGCAAAAAGACAACGGCGAGAATTTCCTCAGAGGTTCTTCTGATTCAGCTGCTATAACTTCGGCGGAAGATCGGCAGAAGCATAGTATACACATCTACCTGCGGGTTTCTGCTGACTTTCCACCAAAGTTACGGTGGCTGATCGGGAGAGCCCCTTCAGGAAATTCCCAGCAAAATAAAATCCTGTAGAGTCACAGTATTATAATCGCATAAAGCACCAAATTACATCTAACAAACCTATAACAACATTGAAGATAGTGAATACACTTCCTGCCTACAAAACTGTACTTCTTGCTTTTTTTTTAACACTTCTGTGTCACCTTTTCCCCATTATAAATTCCCTTGTCTCCATCTACAATGGAAATTAAATGTAAATTCGTCACTCTGTAATTATACCCTCCTGCCAGTAGTGCTGCAGTGGCTCAGTTTTGTGTCTCCCAGCTCCTCAGTCTGTACTGCAGAGAATAAAATTTTTATAAAAATAAGGACACAATATGTGATTTTAAAATGGGGACTGGATTAAGTTTGTATGCCCTATTCAATTAACCCCTCGCCCTCTAACCCAACTTCACCTGAAGATAACACTTTGTCTTGACTCCTCATGCACACCCCACAGGAGATCAACCAGAATCCTTTATTGTACTCACAGTCTGATTTTAAAAAAAATCAAAGATGCCAATTACTATATTCAGTAAGAATATAGAGCTGTGAACATATGATTAGTTCCTCTCATTCCTGCAATAATTACAGTTGAAAATTTCACTGGACTGAGATACTATATAAATATATCTAATAAAAGAATGAAGAAGGCTGTACATAGTGGGCCACACTAAGTAAAAACCTACTTTAGGGACACGTGATTTTTGTGACATGGACCTGACATGGAAAAATATGAATATATGATGAAGAGATTACGAACAGACTGCCTGCTCCACATTATATGTTAACATAAACAAAAAGACCTGACTTACTGTGATAAATGTTTCTGTCAGCACAGAGGAATGAGATTTGCTGCACATAACTTGAAACTCTAATAACTTTTTGACTCAGAACATCAAGTATTTGACATTATTTCTGTGGTATTTTTAGAAGAATATTAAATACAACAACTTCACTGACTAAACAAGCTTGGAATGGGTTAGACTAACCGGTAGCTAAATACATCCAAACTGATCAACGGTCTAGGAAAGAAAATGCCAGCAAATGACCATGGAGTTGCCACTTTTGAAATGGAAACATAAAAGGATGAAAGTAAGTTTACACAACTTTACTTTCAGTTTTTGATATTATTTGAATTATTTTAGAAGAACTTAAACATGAGTATAAACCTTTAGCATAAATTATAGTTCTGGAATTAGGGAGGAACATGTTGAGCTAAAGGATGTAGCCATATACAGTTCATGCGTCATTTCAATCGGGACATTTTAGTCACCAAACCACATTCATATTGCAAATAACCATGAAACTTCACTGTCGAAACACATCTTGCCCACTGCCCCATCAGCTTAAATTGTTGAACCTCTCCTTTCCAAACAGTAAGAAACTCTGGTTAGGCAGCCATTCAGATTTGTATGAGTTCTATCAGTTCTCGTTCCTAATCGCTAGAGGGAGCATTTTGGATCCCAACTGGATCCACCTGTTTGAATCAGCCGAGCCACCATTAAACAGATGTGATGGGCCTTGGGCACAGAGCGGTTTGCACAAAGGTGAACATCCCTGAGGGGAGAAAAATGGAGAGGAGGTGCTAATTCTACAAAGTATCACTTAATAAACTGTTGAAAATTAATAATAAGGCATATTTAATGTAATTAGTAAATACACAAAGTATTAAGTTCATGTACAAAATAAAGACACATTCCAATGAGAAAGAAAGACTCTAGGGGAAGGACGTACCACCCGTGGCTCACTAAGGAAGTTAAAGATAGTATCAAATTGAAAGAAAATGCATACAATTCCACGAAGATTAGTGGCAGGTCAGAAGATTGGTCAGAATATAAAAAAACAGCAAATAATGACGAAAAGAATAATAAGGAGGGAGAAATTAGAGTAGGAGAGAAAGCTAGCTAGAAATATAAAAACAGATAGTAAGAGTTTCTACAGGTATTCAAAAAGGAAAAGAGTAAACAAAGTGAGCATTGGTCCTCTGGAAAGTGAGTCTGGGGAATTAATAATGGAGAATAAGGAAATGGCGGATGAATTGAACAGAGATTTTGCATCCGTCTTCACTGTAGAGAATACAAATAACATGCCAGAAATAATTATGAATCAAGAGGTGAAAGGGAGGGAGGAACTTAAAACATTTACAATCACCAGGGTTTTGAAAAAAATATTAGAACTAAAAGCTGACAAGTCCCCAGGTCCTGACGGACTTCATCCTAGGGTCTTGAAAGAAGTGGTTGCAGAGATAGTAGATTCATTGGTAATAATTTTCTAAAATTCCCTAGATTCTGAAAGGGTCCCATCAGATTGGAAAGTAGCAAATATAATTCCTCTATTCAAGAAAGGAGGGAGACAGAAAGCAGGAAACTACAGGCGAGTTAGCTTAACATCTGTCATAGGGAAAATGCTAGAATCTATTATTAAGGAGGTTATAGCAGGGGACTTAGAAAATCTCAATGCAATCAGGCAGAGTCAACATAGCTTTGTGAAAGGGAAATCATGTTTGACTAATTTATTAGAGTTCTTTGAGGAAGTAACAAGCGGCGTGAATAAAGGGGATCCTGTGGATGTGGTGTACTTGGATTTCCAGAAGGCTTTTGACAGGGTGCCGCATCAAAGGCTACTACACAAAATAAGAGCTCATGGTGTAGGGGGTAACATATTAGCATGGATAAAGGATTGGTTAGCTAACAGGAAACAGAGAGTAGGCATAAATGGGTCATTTTCAGGTTGGCAAGATGTAACGAGTAGAGTGCCACAGGGATCAGTGCTTGGGCCTCAACTATTTACAATCTATATCAATGACTTGGATGAAGGGACCGAATGTATGGTTGCTCAATTTGCTGATGACACAAAAGTAGCTAGGAAAGTAAGTTGTGAAGAGGACATAAGGGCCCCGATGTTACCAGGGAGGCGGGATGGCAGCGGGGGTGGGTGCAACTGGGCGGGTGGGTAATCCACCCAGTAAAATCTGTCCATTCCCCACGCGATCACAGGTAAATTGAAGCCAATTAATGTGGCTTCTGTGTTTCAGAAACCTGCGCAGTGGGAAGACTGCACACCCGCATCACAGGCTGTCAGCTGGAAGAGCCCAATTTAAAGGGGCAGTCCTCCAATGCTGCTCCTGGAGCAAACACACAAAATTACACAATGGTGCAGCCCAGGGGAAAGGCTGCTCCTAGATTCAGTGATGCCTCACTCCAAGAGCTACTGGATGGAGTGAGGAGGATGAGGGATATATTCTACTGAAAGACCCTGGTGATGACCCGGTAGCACCCTGGAACGATCTGGAGGCAAAGAAGTTGAGGGCAGTGATGACTTTGACAGCGACAGCTAAGGAGATGCTGCTTGGGCCAGCCGGGAGCAGCTCGGCATGAAGGAGGCTGCAGATGTCCGTGACTACCTGGCAACTGACTCTGAGCCTGCGCACTGCTCCTCAGAGAGGTCCAGGAAGCTGAGCCTCGGCCTGTAGACCCTGTTGCGAGGGTAGTGCCTCCTGCCATGTCGCATTCTCTGTTGTTGCCCTCCGTGCTCTTGTGCAGGTGCCTGTGGCGCAGCACTGTGTTGTGGAGCTCCACGTGGCGGAGGTGGACGGCGTGCCTGGCGAGGCTGGTGATGTTGCTCGTCCTTGGATGAAGTGATGAATGCAGCCATGGCGCTCCCCCACCCTGATGGTGTGAGTTTCAGGGGGTCCTCAAAGTAGGTAAATGTGTGCACAGCAGAGTTTTGGGTATAAGTTAAGAGTTTTGAGTGGAAACACAAAGGTCTTGAGGCCAAAACTTTGTCTGAAGTGACAGAGTGCCCTGCTGTAATAAATGAGGTTTTCTCCCCACCTGTCAAATAATCCTTTGCATCTCCCACTGGCTGCTGGCTGAAACACGCCTGCTCCAACAGGGAGTGTTTCCCACAGCACGGGAAACACGCTGAGGATCCTTCAAAATTGCACCCCTGCCAAAATCTCCACTCAATGAGGTCTCTCAAGTACCTCAACTATCTGCCTAACTATTTAAATTACCATCCCACTGGCTTTAATTACCGGTGCGAGTCCTGCATGCGGACCAGAACGCGTCACTGGAGAACCCGGAAGTCAGCGGGTTGGAGCCGGGCTCCGAACCCACTCCTGGGCCTCCATTTTAGCACCCGCTATCGGGTGCGTTCCTGGCAGGGGGGCTCTGAAAATCATGGAATCCCGGAGCGGGCCGGGAGCCCGGCTCCAACCCGCCCACTTCCGGGTTCCCCACAGACGCACTGACGTGCGCGCGCAGCCCCCGCATGTGAGACTCCCGCAGGCAATTAAAGCCGGTGGGTTGCCACTTGAGAGTATTTACCTTGCTATTTCAGGTCATTAACAGACCTGATTAAGGGAATATTTCAGGAGGGGTGGGATTTTAGAAACAACTGGGACTGTTTCCCATACTGGGGGAAACACTCCCAGTTGAAATGGACGTGTTGCAGCTGTCAGCCTGTGGCAGCTGCAAAGGTCCATTTGACAGGTTGGGGGGGAGACCCTCACTCATTGCAGGAGGCCACTCTGTCACTTGGGACAAAGTTTGGCCTCCACCACCCTCCTCCTGACAATCAAATTCAACAACTTGCACACTTACCCCGGGGTCCAGACACATTTACCTACCTTGTGGACCCCCTCAGATGTACATCTTCCGGATGGGGGCCGCCGTAGCTGCAGTCATGACCTCCTCGGAGGGCGAACAGGATCACCAGCCTCGCCAGCCAAGCCGTCCACCACTGACACGTGGAGCTCCACCACACAGCGCTGTGACACATCCACCTGCACAGCAGGAGGGAGGGCAACCGCAGAGAGAGATGCGTCGCAGGGGGCACTACCCTCGCCACAGGGTCCACAGACCGAGGCTCAGCTTCTTGGACCTCTCTGAGCAGCAGTGCACATGGAGGCTCAGATTCACTCGACATGTAGTCGTGGACATCTGCAGCCTCCTTCATGCCGAGCTGCTCCCAGCTGGCCCGGGCACCATCTTCTTACCTGTCGCTGTCAACGTCACTACTGCCCTCAACAACTTGTCCTTCGCATCCTTCCAGGGTGCCACCGGGGACATCGCCGACGTCTCTCAGTCGTCTGCACAAAAGAGCCCTGCAAATACACCTACACCCACTTTGCAGTGACACAATGGGAGTCAGGTGTGGGTCTTCATTGTGATCCTCAGGAAAGGGCATTATTGCACAAACCAGACAAGATTCGCAAAGATGTGGCAGTAGTGGTGCTGATATAATATGTGATGTGGGTTGGTCAGAAATTAAATAGAAGTAAAAACCATGACAAACCCTCAAACACCCTTGTGCATCCCCTTCATGCTCACAACATATTTGCCTTACTACTGCACATATGTGATGCATGCCCTGTGGCTGCAGCACAGGTAGTGGCAGGTTGAGTGAGGCTGACCGTGAAAGAGATGCATGAGAGGGTGAGTATGAGATAGAGCCATGAGTTTATATGAGGATTGGGTTGAGTGTTAGTGGCGGGATGAGTACTGGCGAGGTGAGTCAGTGCAGGTAAGATGAGGATGAGGTTTGAGTGGGTGTGAGGGGTGATGTGACAGAGTAGTGTTGGCAGTGCAGAAGGAGATGTGGGGTGGGGGCGGTGATGTGGCAGACGGAGTGTAGGGGAATGAGTAAGTGTACTCACTTTGGCTGACCTACTTAGGTCATTGCAGCGCCTCCTGCAATGTATGCAGGTGGGCGATATGTTGGTGGTGCAGGTGACCTCCTCTGCCACCTCGAGCCAGGCCTTCTTGGTGGCAGAGGCAGGCCGCTTCCTCCCGCCCGCCGGGGGGAAGATCTCTGTCCTCTCCCTCCTCCTCACCCCATCTAATGATACCTGGAGTGAGGCATCATTAAACTGGTAGCAGCCTTCCCCCTGGGCTGCTCCATGCTGTAATTTTTCCCATTTCTTGCAGCATCTGTCAGTGGAGGACTGCCCCTTTAAATAGAGCTCCTCCAGCTGACAGACCTTACTGCGCATGCGCAGTCCGCCCGACGCGCAGATCAGCAGTGGGGAACCCGGAAGACCAGGTAAGTGGATCCAATTAGGCTGCGATCGTGCGGGGGGCAGACTGATTTCGCCGGGCGCGCAATAGCCCCCCCCGCCACGAACCCGCAGCCCTGGTAACATCGAGCCCCTGGTTTCCGCCATTTTACGAGCCCCCCCCTGCCCCCATCGCTCCCGCACCGCCATTCGAAAATCGGCCCCAAGGAGTCCAGAAAGGGATATGGATAGATCGGTTAAGTGAGTGGGCAAAAATTTGGCAGATGGAGTATAATGTGGGAAAATGTGAACTTGACCACTTTGGTCGGAGGAATAGAAAAGCAGAATATGATTTAAATGGACAAAGATTGCAGAACTCTGAGGTACAGAGGGATCTGGGTGTCCCAGTACATGAATCACAAAACGTTAGTATGCAGGTACAGCAAGTGATTAGAAAGGCAAATGGAATGTTATCATTTATTGCCGTGTCATGTTCCTCTTGTGAGATGTGGGAATTCAGGGCTCCTTCCTGTATCCCTGATTCCTTCACCTGCGGGAAGTGTGTCCAGCTGCAGCTATTGTTTGACCGCTTGACGGCTCTGGAGCTGCGGATGGACTCACTTTGGAGCATCCGCGATGCTGAGAAAGTCGTGGATAGCACGTTCAGTGAGTTGGTCACACCGCAGATAAAAATTACTGAGGGAGATAGTGAATGGGTGACCAACAGACAGAGGAAGAGTAGGAAGGCAGTGCAGGGGTCCCCTGCGGTCATCTCCCTCCAAAACAGGTATACCGTTTTGGATACTGTTGGCGGAGATGGCTCACCAGGGGAAGGTGGCAGTGGCCAGGTTCATGGCACCGTGGCTGGCTCTGCTGCACAGGAGGGCAGGAAAAAGAGTGGCAGAGCTATAGTGATAGGGGACTCGATTGTAAGGGGAATAGACAGGCGTTTCTGCGGACGCAACCGAGACTCCAGGATGGTATGTTGCCTCCCTGGTGCAAGGGTCAAGGATGTCTCGGAGCGGCTGCAGGACATTCTGGAGGGGGAGGGTGAACAGCCAGTTGTCGTGGTGCATATAGGCACCAACGATATAGGTAAAAAACAGGATGAGGTCCTACAAGCTGAATTTAGGGAGTTAGGAGTTAAACTAAAGAGTAGGACCTCAAAGGTAGTAATCTCAGGATTGCTACCAGTGCCACGGGCTAGTCAGAGTAGGAATGACAGGATGGCTAAGATGAATACGTGGCTTGAGAGATGGTGCAAGAGGGAGGGATTCAAATTCCTGGGCCATTGGAACCGGTTCTGGGGGAGGTGGGACCAGTACAAATTGGACGGTCTGCATCTGGGCAGGACTGGAACCAATGTCCTAGGGGGAGTGTTTGCTAGTGCTGTTGGGGAGGGTTTAAACTAATGTGGCAGGGGGATGGGAACCGATGCAGGAAGTCAGTGGGAAATAAAGTGGTGACAGAAACAAAAGGCAGTAAGGGAGAGTGTACAGAACATGACCGGACAGATGGTCTGAGAAAGCAGGGCAAAGACCAAGGGAAGACTAGATTAAACTGCATTTATTTCAATGCAAGAAGTCTGATGGGCAAGGCAGATGAACTCAGGGCATGGATGGGTACATGGGACTGGGATGTTATAGCTATTACTGAAACATGGCTAAGGGAGGGGCAGGACTGGCAGCTCAATGTTCCAGGGTACAGATGCTATAGGAAAGATAGAGCAGGAGGTAAGAGAGGAGGGGGAGTTGCGTTCTTGATTAGGGAGAACATCACGGCAGTAGTGAGAGGGGATATATCCGAGGGTTCGCCCACTGAGTCCATATGGGTAGAACTGAAAAATAAGAAGGGAGAGATCACTTTGATAGGATTGTACTACAGACCCCCAAATAGTCAACGGGAAATTGAGGAGCAAATATGTAAGGAGATTACAGACAGCTGCAAGAAAAATAGGGTGGTAATAGTAGGGGACTTTAACTTTCCCAACATTGACTGGGACAGCCATAGCATTAGGGGCTTGGATGGAGAGAAATTTGTTGAGTGTATTCAGGAGGAATTTCTCATTCAGTATGTGGATGGCCCGACTAGAGAGGGGGCAAAACTTGACCTCCTCTTGGGAAATAAGGAAGGGCAGGTGACAGAAGTGTTAGTGAGGGATCACTTTGGGACCAGTGATCATAATTCCATTAGTTTTAAGATAGCTATGGAGAAGGATAGGTCTGGCCCAAAAGTTAAAATTTTAAATTGGGGAAAGGCCAATTTTGATGGTATTAGACAGGAACTTTCAGAAGTTGATTGGGAGAGTCTGTTGGCAGGCAAAGGGACGTCTGGTAAGTGGGAGGCTTTCAAAAGTGTGTTAACCAGGGTTCAGTGTAAGCACATTCCTTATAAAGTGAAGGGCAAGGCTGGTAGAAGTAGGGAACCTTGGATGACTCGGGAGATTGAGGCACTAGTCAAAAATAAGAAGGAGGCATATGACATGCATAGGCAGCTGGGATCAAGTGGATCCCTTGAAGAGTATAGAGATTGCCGGAGTAGAGTTAAGAGAGAAATCAGGAGGGCAAAAAGGGGATATGAGATTGCTTTGGCAGATCAGGCAAAGGTGAATCCAAAGAGCTTCTACAAATACATAAAGGGCAAAAGGGTAACAAGGGAGAGAGTAGGGCCTCTTAAGGATCAACAAGGTCATCTATGTGCGGAACCACAAGAGATGGGTGAGATCCTGAATGAATATTTCACATCGGTATTTACGGTTGAGAAAGGCATGGATGTTAGGGAACTTGGGGAAATAAATAGTGATGTCTTGAGGAGTGTACATATTACAGAGAGGGAGGTGCTGGAAGTCTTAACGCGCATCAAGGTAGATAAATCTCCGGGACCTGATGAAATGTATCCCAGGACGTTATGGGAGGTTAGGGAGGAAATTGCGGGTCCCCTAGCAGAGATATTTGAATCATCCACCGCTACAGGTGAGGTGCCTGAAGATTGGAGGGTAGCAAATGTTGTGCCTTTGTTTAAGAAGGGCGGCAGGGAAAAGCCTGGGAACTACAGACCAGTGAGCCTGACATCTGTAGTGGGTAAGTTGTTAGAGGGTATTCTGAGGGACAGAATCTACAGGCATTTGGAGAGGCAGGGACTAATTAGGAACAGTCAGCATGGTTTTGTGAGAGGAAAATCATGTCTCACGAATTTGATTGAGTTTTTTGAAGGGGTAACCAAGAAGATAGATGAGGGCTGTGCAGTAGACGTGGTCTACATGGACTTCAGCAAAGCATTTGACAAGGTACCGCATGGTAGGTTGTTACATAAGGTTAAATCTCATGGGATCCAAGGTGAGGTAGCCAATTGGATACAAAATTGGCTTGACGACAGAAGACAGAGGGTGGTTGTCGAGGGTTGTTTTTCAAACTGGATGCCTGTGTCCAGCGGTGTGCCTCAGGGATCGGTGCTGGGTCCGCTGTTATTTGTTATTTATATTAATGATTTGGATGAGAATTTAGGAGGCATGGTTAGTAAGTTTGCAGATGACACCAAGATTGGTGGCATTGTGGACAGTGAAGAAGGTTATCTAGGATTGCAACGGGATCTTGATAAATTGGGCCAGTGGGCCGATGAATGGCAGATGGAGTTTAATTTAGATAAATGTGAGGTGATGCATTTTGGTAGATCGAATCGGGCCAGGACCTACTCCGTTAATGGTAGGGCGTTGGGGAGAGTTAAAGAACAAAGAGATCTAGGGGTACAGATTCATAGCTCCTTGAAAGTGGAGTCACAGGTGGATAGGGTGGTGAAGAAGGCATTCAGCATGCTTGGTTTCATTGGTCAGAACATTGAATGCAGGAGTTGGGATGTCTTGTTGAAGTTGTACAGGGCATTGGTGAGGCCACACTTGGAGTACTGTGTACAGTTCTGGTCACCCTATTATAGAAAGGATATTATTAAACTAGAAAGAGTGCAGAAAAGATTTACTAGGATGCTACCGGGACTTGATGGTTTGACTTACAGGGAGAGGTTAGACAGACTGGGACTTTATTCCCTGGAGAGTAGGAGGTTAAGGGGTGATCTTATAGAAGTCTATAAAATAATGAGGGGCATAGATAAGGTCGATAGTCAAAATCTTTTCCCAAAGGTAGGGGAGTCTATAACGAGGGGGCACAGATTTAAGGTGAGAGGGGAGAGATACAAAAGGATCCAGAGGGGCAATTTTTTCACTCAAAGGGTGGTGAGTGTCTGGAACGAGCTGCCAGAGGCAGTAGTAGAGGCGGGTACAATTTTGTCTTTTAAAAAGCATTTGGACAGTTACATGGGGAAGATGGGTATCGAGGGATATGGGCCAAGTGCAGGCAATTGGGACTAGCTTAGTGGTATAAACTGGGCGACATGGACATGTTGGGCCGAAGGGCCTGTTTCCATGTTGTAACTTCTATGATTCTATGAATATAAAAGTAGAGATGTTTTGCTATAGTTGCACAGGGCATTGATGAGGCCACATCTAGAATACTGTGTGCAGTTTTGGTCTCCTTATTTAAGAAAGGACATAATTGCTTTGGAGGCGGTTCAGAGAAGGTTCACTTCACTTGACTGATTCCTGGGATGAGGGGGTTATCTTATAAGGAAAGGTTGGACAAGTTGGGCCTGTATACATTGGAGTTTAGAAGAATGAGAGGTGATCTTATTGAAACATGTAAGATCCTGAGGGGACTAGAAGGTGTAGATGCTGAGAGGATGTTTCCCCTTGTGGGAGAGACTAGAACTAGGGGACACAGTTTAAAATAAGGGGTCTCCCATTTAAGACGTGGATGAGGAGAAATTTTTTCTCTCAGAGGGTCGTGAGTCTGTGGAACTCCCTTCCCTAGAGAGCGGTGGAGGCAGGTTCATTGAATATTTTTAAGGCTGAGTTAAATAGATTCCTGATTAAGAAGGGAGTCAAAGGTTATAGTAGGTTGATGGGAAAGTAGAGTTGAGGTCACAATCAGGTCAGCCATGATCTTATTAAATGGCAGAGCAGACTCGAGGGGCCGAATGGCCTACACCTGCTGTTAATTCATTTGTTCTTATGTTCGTAAGGCAAACATTGGGATGCTAACAAATAGAAATGAATTCCTGTTCTTCAAAGGGTTGATTTAAAGAGAGCCTTTTCTTATTTACCTACCTCTGTCTGTTTGTCTATCTGTGTTGGTATGTACCTCTTTGTCTATACG
Source organism: Heptranchias perlo (assembly GCF_035084215.1). Taxonomy (NCBI): domain Eukaryota; kingdom Metazoa; phylum Chordata; class Chondrichthyes; order Hexanchiformes; family Hexanchidae; genus Heptranchias; species Heptranchias perlo. The sequence goes on along the minus strand of NC_090330.1, from coordinate 74,980,262 downwards.
TCTGTCTGTCTCTCTATCTACCTGTGTGTGTGTGTGTGTGTGTGTATGTGTATGTCTATCTATTGATCCATCCATCATAGTTTCATAGTATTATAGTAGGTACAGTGCAGGAGGAGGCTATTCGGCCCAGCATGCATGTGACGGCTCTTTGAAAGAGCTATCCAATTAGTCCCATTCCGCTGCTCTTCTGCCATAGCCCTGTAACCATTTATCTTTGTGTCTGTCTATCTATCAATTTAACCATGTATAAATCTGTTTTTCTATCTATGAAAGTATCTACATCTTTCTATATTTACCTATCTATCCGTCTGTCCACCCGATCGCCCGTCCATCCGTCCATATCGGTGGTAACGTTAGTACGCTATTTTGTAGTGGATTTGCCTCAGTTCTGCCAGTCCTTAGCCTCTACTTATTGTGAACCTAGGTGCATAACAGGTCTCCTTCCCTTTTTCCCTCAGAAGGAAAAAGGGAAGGAGACCTGTTATGCACCACTCCCTTTGCACCTCAGGTGTACTTCAAGGGATTTGTCTGAAGGTGACCTAGTGCTTTTGTTTCATTAACAGGCGGATGCATTTAAAGGTCATGTTAATAAGGCCACAGTGACATTGAAACACCTCTCCCACCTCATTTTTCCTGGTTCTCTACTGACGGTAATGGCACCCATTGCAAGTGGGTCTTAGAGATTGTGCCCAAACTTCTCAGATTGGAGGATCTGACAAAGGCCTGACAATAATCTTTTTGCACCTTCCACATTTTTTCTTTTGCAGGGCCTGCAGGTGTTTGGGCTTGAAGCCTTCTGCCTGATGCATTTGGACAGCAATCAGAAGGCCATGAAGCAGGCAGCCATCACCACTGCTCCTGATCTCAAAGGCCTGTAGCGGCAGTGCACTTTCATGCCCAACCTTTGGCTGCAAGCCTGATCTGAGGGGGCGTTCTTGCACCAGGGAAGTGTACAGGTAGGTTCAGTTCTCTTCAGTGGGAGCATACTTTGGGTGCACTCTGTCTGATGCACTTGGGGAGGACGGAAGAAAAGAATCCCTTTTAAGTTTGAAGTCTTTATGCCTTGGTCAGGCCATATCTTAAATCCTGCAATCAGTTCCAGTCACCAAGACACAAGGAGAACATTCACACCTTAGACCTGGTGCAGGGAAGCGCTACCAGGCTGATCTCTCGCCTCAGAGGATTGAGGGATTGAGTTAAGATGAAAGATTCAAAAAGCTTGGACCTTTAAAGAATTTTTTTATGATAGGTAACCAGGCTGCCCGTTCATTGAGCCTGCTGTTTATTACTCCCATCCCGAATCCACCCTTGTGTATTGATGGGAAATTACTGAGAACAACCCCACCCAGGGAAATTATTTTAAGGAGCAGGGAAGCAATCGAGATGTGCTTTTTTATTTAAAACATCAAATTAAGTTGGCCCTTATGACTTGTTCCCATATCTGACAAAGGTTCCTCCTGATGGTTGTGGTCTTCTTTGAGCTTCATCAGACTGCTGCCCTTGTCGCCCAAGATCAGTTTCCCCACCTTCCTCTGGCTCCATAAGATGCAGAGTCCCTTTCTAATGCTGTCATTCTGGAGCAAGCAACAAACCACAACGTTCCTGGAGACTTTTGCGGGATTATATTACAGTGCACCCTTAAACCTATCTAGTCTTCGGGCACAATCAGCCTCATTGTATCATGTCTGTTTGGGGGTTTTCAGGTTCAATACCAAACTCACAAGCCACTGCTGTAGAGTGTAGCCCCTGCGCCTGAGCAGCCATGCAGACACCTGCCCTGGACATATGAAGAGCACTAGGATTCTTGACTGTCTTAAAACAAAGCAATCATGGCAATTCCCTGGATAGCAGTGTATTTACATGCATGATGATGTGCTTGGTATTGTCCTTTTTACATAGTTTATAGTTTTCTGCAAGAGTGCACATGTGGTGAAGTGCCATCAATGGTCCCTAAAACTAAGGAAATTCAGCTACTCTGTAAAATTATATCACCCTTTCCAGTTGATGTACCAGATCCATCTGGAAAGAAATACATAGGCTGCTCTCTGAAACAGGGCATCAGTAACCTGCAATTGACTAATGTGACACAAAGAAGGTAAAGTCCATGGAAAAGAAAATCGGGCATGGTGTAAAATGAACTGTCAATTTGCTATCAGTCTGTTTTGCGCTACTGCCATTAACCAATTTCACCCCTGATGCTGCTTAAAAGGAGCCTGTTGAATAAAAATTGAATGTCGCTGTTTTTTTCACAGTCACCAGCATGGAGATGGCTCGGATTGATATAGGCACCAGTTTCGAGGCAAGCAGTCGGCACAACTCAGTTATGATCTCCTGTGGAAAGCTTAGACATCTGATGCATGGCATCTCTCAGTGCTTTGGTGATCTTCCTCTTCCTCCTCCTGAAAGCAAAGATAAAGGGAAATGCCACAGGGCATTGTTGGGAGTGGGGCAATGGCTGCTGCGTTCCAAAACTCCAAAAATCAGCATTTCAACTACCTTAAGCATGAATCCAGCTCTTTCCTACCATGAGGCGTACAGAGCTACAGGTGAAGAAATTTGAAAGCAAACGGTTCTCTAAAGGCAGAAATTTTCAAAAATGGCCGCTGACCACCATTTCCAGTTTGCTAGCATCACTTAGCAACCTGCAGTGCCCTTTTCTTTTATAGTTTTTTAGAGGTGGGACTGAGGCAGTGAGGGAGCGAAATTGAATGCTGCGCAGTGTGCATTCCTTACATGCTTATTCCACATTTGGAATAAGTTGTCAATCAGCACTGTGGGGCTCCAAGATTGGGGAGGGGGAGGAAAATGGTGACGGCATTCAGAACTGTCTGAAAATCGGCACTTGGCCTTTCCTTTGCATTGTCCTCACTTTACCACCCAGGATCCACTCAAAAACAAACACTTAAGCTGAGGGAAATCTACACCTGAGATACCACACACATGCAGTGAGATAGCAACCCAACAGCTCACTCTTCTAATAAACAAATTGGTATAAATGAGAAGAAAGATTGCAAGCTTAAAATTAGTTACCAAAATTGTACCAAATTATAGTCAGAATTGTGTGTTCCAATCTCCCGTTCTCTGTGGAATTTTACATTCTTCTGAATACACACCTTTATACAAAGGTATTAAGGGATATGGGTCTAAGGCAGGTATATGCAGTTAGGTCACAGATCAGCCATGATCTCATTGAATGGCAGAACAGGCTCGACGGGCTAAATGGCCTACTCCTGTTGCTATGTTCCTATGTTTATCACGTTGAGGAGAACAAGTCATTCACACCCCAAACTATCAGAATAATCATACAGATGAGCTTCTTTTACAGGAAGACATAAGTTCTATACTAAAATGATGAAGAACAGTTTGATGCACTAAGCTGGACTTTCTACGTCATTAGTACTTGGGTGGGGATCGGTGCAGTAATATGTTATTCCACAGTCCTATCAATTATTGCGCCACCCCATTTTACAGCAGACGATGCAAACATTTCCTTGGCGAATCCAAAATGTAGCTGGTGCTTTGGCCCCTTTAAGCTGCTGCAGGCCTTTAGATCCTGCAGCAGCACATTGTTTCCCACCCGATCAAATGAGTGGCCTTCCCATTATAATTGTTTCCAATGCCTGGAGCTCGGCTGAGTTATGCAAATCACACTGAACCTGGAGACTATATTGGGGTCAGCGATCAAACTACTGAAGGGGGTTAGAATTTCCGCCCCACCAAACTTACGACACGGATTACCCCCGCTCTCCCAGCAGTCGAAAATCCCACCTACTAACCCAATAGTAATCGAGAATCTCAAATGATGCATCTATTGGTGTTTTTAGGGATTTAACTTTAATTAATCTGATTACTTTGCACTTTAGGGTATTTGTACATTTAATTTATGGAACTAAAAATGAAAACACAAAATAACATTTCAACACCTGAAGATTGACTGATAATGGATATTAATTTATAGGCTACATGCTTGAAATATACACAGTTGTAACTGTATTCCAGGGTTATATGGCTGCCAGCATCTTGCGGTCTTGAAAGATCACATTGCCTTCCCTTACACTTACCAAATTTAGACTTTGACATTGGCTTCTAGAAACAAACGCCAGCAGGAGTCACAATGGTAGAAGGGATTTCCATGCTAATATCAACAGCTATGACTAAGGTCCAGAGATCTCGTAAATACAGCTAATGCAGATATAGAGAAAAAATACAATTGGGGTAAATTTTCGGAGATTTTGCTCCCAGTGTGCAGTGCCACTTGGTCAGAGTGCGAATCGGAGATTTGGATGTAGACACCAGCATGTACGATTTGCAATGCTCCCCATTTTGTAGTCAAATGTTAATTTTGCGGTAAACCCAAGATTCTAGAGGTATTGAAGTCAATTTGGTAGTGATACTTGATAAATTAAATGGACTTAAGACGAACAAATATCCTGGGCCACAGTGTGGGGCTAACTTTCCTCTCCCCCTTCCACCTGGTCACTAGTCAGCTTGTGTGTACCTGAAGCACGCTACGCCTGACATGACCTGAACCTGCCGATATCACAGGCTTTATTTCATTTACAGAGGCCAGGTGGTTGCCTAGCAGGGCCTAGTGCCTAGAAGTAGGGGAGGAAAGTCAGCCACTGCTGTAGAGGCTGTAATAACTACCAGTGCAGGGCCTTCCATCTGCTGTCGAAAAGCACCAGGTAGAAGCCCTCCAGACACAATTCTCTTCTTCCTGCATCTGCAGAAGAAGGTACTTACTTTCTGCCTGGTTCCAAACTGAGATCGATAGATTTTTGGACACTAAGAACATAAGAACTAGGAGCAGGAGTAGGTCATAAGGCCTCTTGAGCCTGCTCCGCCATTCAATAAGATCATGGCTGATCAACTCCTTTTTCCCATCCTATCCCCATATCCTTTGATTTCCTTAGTGTTCAAATATCTTTTGATCTCAGTTTTGAATATACCCAACAACTGAGCATCCACAGCCCTCTGGGGTAGAGAATTCCAAAGATTCACAACCCTCTGAGTGAAGAAAATTTTCCTCATCTCAGTCCGAAATGGCCGGCATCTTATCCTGAGACTGTGACCTCTAGTTTTGGACTCTCCAGCCAGGAAACAGCCTCTCAGCATCTAACCTGTCAAGCCCTCTAAGAAGTTTATACATTTCAATGAGATCATATCCTGAAGATATAAATGTGTGGGGTAATGGCTGTTGCCACAAAAGCATTGAGTAACGATGAAGTTCCACAGGACTGGAAGCAAGCAAACATAGTAGCTATATTTGAAAATGATGAGAAACCTGATCCAGAAAGCTTCTAGCCCATTAGCCGTGCATAAATAACTGGTAGAATGATGGAAGCTATTTGAAAAGTTGGTTGGAGAACTACCTGTATAACAATAACTTTTTAATAAGAAACAGCCAGCGTGGTCTTAGAAGAGAAAAATCCAGCCCAACAAAGTTCCTCACCATCTTTGAGGATGTTATAGATTAAAGTGCTGATTCTGCAGTCCTGCAGTCCCATTGGGGAAGCTCGGCAACCAGGGACTACAGGTTGGGGATTCTCTAGTCCATGCTCCCTGAGAGTATGGCCCTCTGTTGGGACTGAGAGATCAGTCCTTAAGCTTTTTTATTGTATGATATACCTTGGCCACACTGCGTCCAAACTTCCCTAGGATATTGGGAGTATTAGGTATAATTTAATTATACCTTCCGAAAGCTTTTGACAAGAGTTACACATGAAGGATCTGCAATTAAACTGAAAGCCACTGGAATCCAGGGTAAAAAGCTGATTGAACGATAGGAAACAGAAAGCAATCATTGAGAGGTGTATTTTTAGACTGGGAGCAAGTGTTGAATAGAGTCCCACAGGGGTCTGTGCTTGAATCCATGTTGTTTCTAATTTATCTTAATGGCCTGGATCTCCAAAACAAATGTGAACTGATCAATTTTGTTGAACACTCTCAAATAGCAGGCGCATGTTTAGATGGACGATGCAGCAAAGGATTTGCAGAAGGATCCAGATTGGAACATAGGCAGATAGGAACAGGAGTAGGCCACTTAGCCCCTCGAGCCTGTTCAGCCATTCAATGAGATCATGGCTGATCTGTGACCCAACTCCATATACCCGCCTTAGCCCCATATCCCTTAATACCTTTGGTTAACAAAAATCTATCGATCTCAGATTTAAAATTAACAATTGAGCTAGCATCAACTGCCCTTTGCGGAACAGAGTTCCAAACTTCGACCATCCTTTGCATACAGAAGTTTTTTTTTATTCGTTCATGGGATGTGGGCGTCGCTGGCCAGGCAAGCATTTATTGCCCATCCCTAATTGCCCTTGAGAAGGTGGTGGTGAGCCGCCTTCCTGAACCGCTGCAGTCCGTGTGGTGAAGGTTCTCCCACAGTGCTGTTAGGAAGGGAGTTCCAGGATTTTGACCCAGCGACGATTAAGGAACGGCGATATATTTTCAAGTCGGGATGGTGTGTGACTTGGAGGGGAACATGCAGGTGGTGTTGTTCCCATGTGCCTGCTGCTTTTGTCCTTCTAGGTGGTAGAGGTTGCGGGTTTGGGAGATGCTATCGAAGTAACCTTGACGAGTTGCTGCAGTGCATCCTGTGGATGGTACACACTGCAGCCACTGTGCGCCGGTGGTGAAGGGAGTGAATGTTTAGGGTGGTGGATGGGGTGCCAAATAAGCGGGCTGCTTTGTCCTGGATGGTGTCGAGCTTCTTGAGTGTTGTTGGAGCTGCACTCATCCAGGCAAGTGGAGAGTATTCCATCACACTCCTGACTTGTGCCTTGTAGATGGTGGAAAGGCTTTGGGGAGCCAGGAGGTGAGTCACTCGCCGCAGAATACCCAGCCTCTGACCTGCTCTTGTAGCCACAGTATTTATGTGGCTGGTCCAGTTAAGTTTCCTAACTTAAGTGTTTCCTAAGTTCACTCCTAAAAGTCCTGGCTCTAATTTTCAGGCTATGTCCCCTAGTCCTAGACCACCCAACTGGTGGAAATAGTTTCTCTCTATCTAACGTATCAGTTCCCCTTAATATCTTGAAAACTTCGATCAAATCACCACTTAATCTTCTAAATTCCAGGGAATACAACCTTAGCTTGTGTAACCTCGCCTCATAATTTAATCCTTGGAGTCCAGATGTCATTCTAATAAATCTACGCTGCAATCCCTGCAAGGCCAGTATATCCTTCCTAAGGTGCGGTGCCCAGAATTGAATACAATACTCCAGGTGTGGCCTAACCAGGGCTTTGTACAGCTGTAGCTTAACTTCTAACCCCTTGTTTTCTAGTCCCGCAAAAAAAGGCCATCATTCCAGATTATTTTCTGTACCTGCCCATGACATTTTAATGATTAATTTACATGGACCCCTAAGTCTCTTTGGACGTCCACTGTTTCGAGCTTTTCACCATTTAGAAAGTACTCTGATCTATCCTTTTTAGGTCTAAAGTGGATGACCTCACACTTGCCTACATTGCAATCCATTTGCCAAAGTTTTGCCCATTCACTTAATCTATTAATATCTCTCTGTAATTTTATGCTCCCATCTACACTTGCATTATCAGCAGACTTGGATATGTGACTCTCTATCCCATCATCTAAGTCATTAATAAATACAGTGAATAGTTGAGGCCCCAACAGATACCAGTGGGGCACCACTAGTCACATCCTGCCAACTTAAGTACCTGCCCATCATCCCTACTCTTTGTCTCCTGTCGCTCAGCCAATTTCCTAACCAGGTCAATAATTTGCCCTCAATTCCATGAGCTTCAACTTTTGCTAACAATCTCTTATGAGGGATTTTATCGAATGCCTTCCGGCAGTCTTTGTAAACAACATCCATAGACATTCCATGGTGGTGGACAATTAAACAATTAATGGGAGGAGGAGGCTCTGTGAACATCCCCATCCTCAATGATGGTGGAGTCCAGCACATGAGTGCAAAAGACAAGATTGAAGCATTTGCAACGATCTTCAACCAGAGATGCCGAGTGGATGATCCATCTCGGCCTCCTCCTGATATGCCCAGCATCACAGAAGTCAGTATTCAGCCAGTTCGATTCACTACACGTGATATCAAGAAACAGCTGAGTGCACTGGATACAACAACGGCTATGGGCCCCGACAACTTCACGGCTGTAGTGCTGAAGACTTGTGCTCCAGAACTAGCCGCGCCTCTAGCCAAACTTTTCCAGTGCAGCTACAACACTGGCATCTACCCAACAATGTGGAAAATTGCTCAGGTATGTCCTGTCCACAAAAAGCAGGACAAATCCAATCCGGCCAATTACCGCCCCTTCAATCTAATCTCAATCATCAGCAAAGTGATGGAAGGTGTCGTCCACAGTGCTATCAAGTGGCACTTACTCACCAATAACCTGCTCACCAATGCTCAGTTTGAGTTCCGCCAGGATCACTCGGCTCCAGACCTCATTACAGCCTTGGTCCAAACATGGACGAAAGAGCTGAATTCCAGAGGTGAGGTGAGAGTGACTGCCTTTGACATCAAGGCAGCATTTGACTGAGTATGGCACAGTAAAATTGAAGTCAATGGGAATCAGGGGGAAAACTCTCCAGTTGTTAGAGTCACCTAGCACAAAGGAAGATGGTAGTGGCTGTTGAAGGCCAATCATCTCAGCCCCAGGACATTGCTGCAGGAGTTCCTCAGGGCAGTATCCTTGGCCCAACCATCTTCAGATGCTTCATCAATGACCTTCCCTCCATCATAAGGTCAGAAATGGGGATGTTTGCTGATTATTGCACAGTGTTCAGTTCCATTCACAACCCCTCAGATAATGAAGCAGTCTGAGCCCACATGCAGCAAGACCTGGACAACATTCAGGCTTGGGCTCATAAGTGGCAAGTAATATTCGCCCCTAGAAGGACAAGGGCAGCAGGCACATGGGAACAACACCACCTGCACGTTCCCCTTCAAGTCACACACCATCCCGACTTGGAAATATATCGCCGTTCCTTCATCGTCGCTGGATCAACATCCTGGAACTCCCTATCTGATAGCACTGTGGGAGAACCTTCACCACACAGACTGCAGCGGCTCAAGAAGGCGGTTCACCACCACCTTCTCAAGGGTAATTAGGAATGGGCAATAAATGCTGTCCTTGCCAGCGACAGCCACATCCCATGAATGAATAAAAAAAATATTCCTTTGTCCATTACTTTAGTCACCTCTGCAAAAAATTCAATTAGGTTTGTTAGGCATGACCTCCCCTTTACAAATCCATGCTGGCTCTCTCTGATGTGCTGAAAATTTTCAAGGTGTTCAGTCACTCTATCTTATAGACCCTAGTAATTTCCCAACAACAGATGTTAGGCTAACTGGTCTATAATTCCCTGGTTTCTCTCTTTCACCTTTCTTAAATAATGGAGTGACATGTGCAATTTTCCAATCTAGAGGAATGTTTCCTGATTCAAGAGAACTTTGGAAGATTATAGTTAGGGCTTCTGTAATGTTCTCATGTACTTTATTTAAAACCCTGGGATAGAAACCATCTGGTCCTGGGGATTTATCACTCTTTAGTGCCATTATTTTCTTCATTACTGTTAATTTGCTTACATTAATTAAGGTCAGTCCCTATCCCTGATTCAAAATGACGATCTCCAACAAGAGAGATTCTAACCACCTCTCCTTGACATTCAACGGCATTACCATCGTCAAATTCCCCACCATCAACATCCTGGGGGTCACCATTGGCCAGAAACTAAACTGAACCAGCCACATAAATAGTGTGGCTATAAGAGCAGGTCAGAGGCTGGGTACTCTGCGGTGAATGACTCACCTGACTCCCCAAAGCCTTTCCACCATCTACAAGGCACAAGTCAGGAGTGTGATGGAATACTCTCCGCTTGCCTGGATGAGTGCAGCTCCAACAACACTTAAGAAGCTCAACATCATCCAGGACAAAGTAGTCCACTTAATTGGCACCCCATCCACCACCCTAAACATTCACTCCCTTCACCACCGGCGCACCGTGGCTGCAGTGTGTACCATCTATAGGATGCACTGCAGCAACTCGCCAAGGCTTCTTCGATAGAACCTCCCAAACCCGCGACCTCTACCACCTAGAAGGACAAGGGCAGCAGGCACATGGGAACAACACCACCTGCACGTTCCCCTTCAAGTCACACACCATCCCGACTTGGAAATATATCGCCGTTCCTTCATCGTCGCTGGATCAACATCCTGGAACTCCCTATCTGATAGCACTGTGGGAGAACCTTCACCACACAGACTGCAGCGGCTCAAGAAGGCGGTTCACCACCACCTTCTCAAGGGTAATTAGGAATGGGCAATAAATGCTGTCCTTGCCAGCGACAGCCACATCCCATGAATGAATAAAAAAAATATTCCTTTGTCCATTACTTTAGTCACCTCTGCAAAAAATTCAATTAGGTTTGTTAGGCATGACCTCCCCTTTACAAATCCATGCTGGCTCTCTCTGATGTGCTGAAAATTTTCAAGGTGTTCAGTCACTCTATCTTATAGACCCTAGTAATTTCCCAACAACAGATGTTAGGCTAACTGGTCTATAATTCCCTGGTTTCTCTCTTTCACCTTTCTTAAATAATGGAGTGACATGTGCAATTTTCCAATCTAGAGGAATGTTTCCTGATTCAAGAGAACTTTGGAAGATTATAGTTAGGGCTTCTGTAATGTTCTCATGTACTTTATTTAAAACCCTGGGATAGAAACCATCTGGTCCTGGGGATTTATCACTCTTTAGTGCCATTATTTTCTTCATTACTGTTAATTTGCTTACATTAATTAAGGTCAGTCCCTATCCCTGATTCAAAATTAGTTTCCTTGGGATGTCCAGCAAGCTTTCCTTTTCCTCTACAGCAAATACTGACACAAAGTAATTATTTAACATGTCCGCCATTCCCTTATTTTCATTTACAATATCATCATTATCAGTTTTTAAGGGGCCCACATTGCTCTTGACCAATCTCCTTTTCCTAATATAATTGTAAACATTTTTAATGTTGATTTTGATATCCCTTGAAAGTTTTTTTCATGCTCCCTTTTTGTAGCCCTTACTATCTGTATTGTCACCCTTTGCTGTTCATTGTATCTCTCCCAGTCACCAGGATTTGCGTTTCTTTTGCATTTTTGTATGCTTTTTAAAAAAGTTTTATGTTGTCCTTTACCTCTTCTCGTTCATAGCTGTTTTTTTTGTCAAGTAGAACTCTTGCCCCTTAGGGGTATAAACTGGTTCTGTATCACATTAAATTATTTTTTGAACACCTCCCACTGATCTTCTTTCATTTTAACCATTAACAGATTTGCCCAGTTTACTGTCGACAGTCTCTGTCTCATCCCGTTGAAGTCAGTCTTACCTAAATTTAGAATCTTAGTAGCTGATACGGGTTTCTCCCTTTCAAACACAACATTGAATTTGATCATGTTATGATCGCCATTAGATAAATGTTCACCATTAGGCTGTTAACTAAATCTGGCTCATTACTCATTGTTAATTCTATTATGGCCTGCCTCCTTGTTGGTTCGAGAACACATTGTTGCAGAAAGCCGTTCTGAACACACTCAAGAAATTCGCTACCTTTCTGACATGAGCTCATCTGCTTATCCCAATCAATATTGAAAGTTAAGATCCTCCATTAAAACCACCCTCCCTTTGCTACATGCTTGTCTAATCTCTGCATTTATACATGCTGCCACTTCACAGCTGCTACCAGGGGGCCTAGGCCCAACCATCTTCCTCTGCTTCATCAATGACCTTCCCTCCATCATAAGGTCAGAAATGGGGATGTTCGCTGATGACTGCACAGTGTTCAGTTCCATTCGCAACCCCTCAGATAATGAAGCAGTCCGAGCCCGCATGCAGCAAGACCTGGACAACATCCAGGCTTGGGCTCATAAGTGGCAAGTAACATTCGCGCCAGATAAGTGCCAGGCAATGACCATCTCCAACAAGAGAGAGTCTAACCACCTCCCCTTGACATTCAACGGCATTACCATCGCCGAATCCCCCACCATCAACATCCTGGGGGTCACCATTGACCAGAAACTGAACTGGACCAGCCATATAAATACTGTGGCTACGAGAGCAGGTCAGAGGCTGGGTATTCTGCGGCGAGTGACTCACCTCCTGACTCCCCAAAGCCTTTCCACCATCTACAAGGCACAAGTCAGGAGTGTGATGGAATACTCTCCACTTGCCTGGATGAGTGCAGCTCCAACAACACTCAAGAAGCTCGACACCATCCAAGATAAAGCAGCCCGCTTGATTGGCACCCCATCCACCACCCTAAACATTCACTCCCTTCACCACCGGCGCACTGTGGCTGCAGTGTGCACCATCCACAGGATGCACTGCAGCAACTCGCCAAGGCTTCTTCGACAGCACCTCCCAAACCCGCGACCTCTACCACCTAGAAGGACAAGAGCAGCAGGTGCATGGGAACAACAACACCTGCACGTTCCCCTCCAAGTCACACACCATCCTGACTTGGAAATATATCGCCGTTCCTTCATCGTCGCTGGGTCAAAATCCTGGAACTCCCTTCCTAACAGCACTGTGTGAGAACCGTCACCACACGGACTGCAGTGGTTCAAGAAGGCGGCTCACCACCACCTTCTCGAGGGCAATTAGGGATGGGCAATAAATGCTGGCCTCGTCAGCGACGCCCACATCCCATGAACGAATAAAAAAAAATACACAACTCCCACTACAGTCTTGAATCCTTTTCTATTTCTAAATTCTACCCGTAAAGAATCCACTGCCTGTTTACCTTTCATTATATCCTCTCTTATCATTGAAGTAACTTCATCCTTAATCACTAAGACTACTCCTCCTCCTTTACCAGTTTCCCTATCATTCCTATAAACCTTATAACCTGGTATATTCAGTTCCCAGTCCTGACCGTCTTGTAGCTATGTCTCAGTAATGGCTACCATGTCATAACCTCCAAATTGAATTTGTGCCTGCAATTCATTCAATGTGTTCCTTATACGCCATACGTTTGTATAAAGAATGCTTATTTGAGCCACACACATGTCCTTCTGTTTTTCTCACACATTTCTTATTTCTCTCTCCTAATTTAATTACTTTACATCTTTTAATTTTCCCTTTACCTGTTGTGCCTAAAGCATAATTTCTGACTATCACACTACCCTCTTCCTTTTTGTTACATAGTTGAGCACACAGCAGGCAATTAAAATTTAATACTTATAAATGCACTATGATTGATAAAAATGTGACATAAATATACAATGAATGGCATTGAATTATCATACGAAGGTGTAGAAAGGGATCTGGGTGTAATAGTAGACTCATCATTTTCAATGTCTAGACAACATGGCAAAGCATTTAATAAGTTCTGAGAATATATAGCCAAAACAGTATAGGGTAAGCCTTTCGGGGTTACTCTAAGCACATTACAATGTCTCATTGTGTTACCTCACACACAAATTGAGTGTTAATGCTGAATAAGTTTTTGGGCACTAAATTGGGCCGTGTAGCGCCCGTTGTTTTGGTGCTATACGGCCTCTCCAATTCTAAGATCGTGTCTTGGATTTGCAAGCACGTTTCCTGTGTGACGTGCGCCAGACGCCATCTTGGTATAGGAGTTAGCGCATGCGCTAATACCGGACACTGGAAGCATGTAAAGTAGGGAGAAAATGGCTGCAATCAGTGTGCAATGCTGATTTAAAGTGATACACACCATTTTCAATTTTAACGCTCAACTCAACGCACAGTCTTATCCCCGACCATCTGAACGTTTCTTACCGTGTTTGAAGGACCCCCGACCTGTGCTATTTAAAGGGCCATGCAGGTGTTGCAGGTTAGTTGCTGGATTATTGCTTCTGGCTGCTGGAGGAGTAGGAAGTGTTTTTTGAAGCTCCCTATTCTTATTGAAAGTTCCTACACTACTTTTGAGAGTGCTTTGGCAGGGACTGCCTTACTCGTCGGAAAGTTACCCTGGCTGAACAACATTCCTGACAACCATGGGAGGTCTGCTAGGGCTCCCGTTGGGCATTGAGCCTGACTGGGAGCATGCAGAGAGGCCACGCAGAGTGGGTCAAGCTGCGAGGAGACGGAGGACAAAGAGACGCAGGGCACTGAGCAGGAGGCCCTACCCAATGAGGGCCTTCCGGGATCAATTCTCATACCTCAACATGACCAAGAAGGATTGCATCCGACGCCTGAAGTTCACCAAGGAAGCCGTCACCAAGATCTGTCAACTGGTGCGGCCACAACTGCAGCCTCAGAGCAGGGCGAGGACAGCATTGCCTGTGGCTGTGAAGGTCACCGTGGCGCTGAATTTCTACGGCTCAGGATCATTTCAGGCCTCTGCTGGTGACATGTGCAACATCTCACAGAATGCAGTGCACTGCTGCATAAGGGAGATCACAGATGCACTGTACCAGATGAGGAACAGGTTTATCACCTTGCCTCTCCACAGAGACAATCAGAACGATTGAGCACGGGGGTTCGCCCACATTGCTGGCTTCCCCATGGTGCAGGGTGCCATGGACTGCACACATATTGCCCTGTGTGCCCCCCACATCAACTCGGCTGTCTTCGTCAACTGAAAGGGCTTCCACTCCCTGAACGTGCAGCTGGTGTGTGACCACACGCATTGAATCATGGAGGTCGATGCCCGCTACCCTAGGTGTAGTCACGATGCCTTCGTCATGTGGCAGTCCAACGTGCCAGCTATCTTTCACCCGACTCGGCAACTCAAAGGCTGGTTACTGGGCGACAAGTGGCTCATAACACCGGTCAGGAACCCACGCACACGTGCACAGCAGGCTTGTAATGAGAGCCATGCTGCCACACGCAACATTGTGGAGCACACCATAGGCCTCCTCAAACAACACTTCCGCTGCCTAGACTGGTCTGGAGGAGCCCTGTAGTACTCTCCTGAGTGGATGGGCAGATTTGTGGTGGTCTGCTGCATGCTGCACAACCTCGCCATCATGAGGGACCAGCCTTTGCCTCCAATGATTGCAGAAGATCCTGAGCCAGAGGTGGAGGAGGCGGAGGCTGAGGAGGAAGAGACCGAGGAGCAGGAGGAGGAAGAGGCAGAGGAGGAGGAGGAGGAGGAGGGGGTGGAGCTGGAAGAGGAATTGGAGGAAGACGCAAGGATGCAGCAGGAACCACACGCCTTGTCTGCGAGGGCTGTGCATGCTCGCCTGATCCGTGCCCGCTATCAATAATTTGAACTACATCCCCCAACTCACCAACAGTCCTACACTCCCCATCTTTCCGCTCCCACAAGACAATCAAATCGCCCTCCATCTGATTACACATTGGTTTCCCTCTCAGCTCATTGCATAAATAAAAACCACCACCAAATGCAAAATCAAACTCTCATTTATGGATGAATAAATGAAATTATGCAAACAGAACAGAACTATTCACCCTTGTGCATTCCCTTAGTGCCTTTTGTTCGTGTGCCTTTACCTATCCAAGTGCTCCTATGAGGTGCTTCCCCAGTGGCTGGAACATGGGTGGTGGAAGGCTGCTGGCCTTCAATGGAGGAGTGTGCAGATGGCCTTGGAGGACGACCTCGAGCAGCTCTGGGCCTGGAGGGCCCGGCTTCAGACTGCTCCATCTCAGCATGGGCTGCAGCAGTCTGGCCTGGCTGGCCGAGATGCAACAACAGGGACACTGGCGGAGTGGCAGGGGTGGGAGCAGGAAGACTGTCACCCTGAGAGAGGAGAGCAGGTCCGACTGCCATGGCGCCACTGCCACTCTCCCGGGGCGGCACCTCAGCAATCCTGGTGATCAGCTGGAGAACGGATTGCTGGAATGCTGTGATGCCCTGGAAGCCCCGTTCCACAGTGGTCCCCAGACCCACGATAGCAGCAGTCTGAGCTGCAAATGCAGCAGTCAGACCTTGGATGGCAGATGTTTGTGCTGCAATGGATGCTGTGACATCAGTCATCAGATGCTGCATCATGGTGGGTTCCACAGGTGTGCTGATGGAGGTGACCACCCGTTCCATGTTGGAAAGGATGGGCTCCGAGCTCTGCGCAAAGCACTGCGCCAAGTTGGAGCTGGATTCCTCCATGCCTCTTCTCATTGTGCGCAGGTTTTCTGGCAGGCTTTCCAGTGCCGCAAGCATTTGTTGGTGTACGCCCATTAGTTGTCTTCTGTAGCCTGGCCCATCGAAATCCTCATCTGACTCCTCTGCAGCAGAATTAGTGAGTGACCTCACCCTCCGGCGAGTTGGCTCCAGTGGTATCCGTTCCCCCCGCCCCGGCTCCTGCGCACTTGTGCCCGGTGTCTCACCACCTGCCGATCCCTCCTCTAACTTAACCTCTAAAGGACGCGCAGTGTCAATCTCTGAGCTGGTGGAAGCAAGTGTCAGATCGAGTGACGGTGTGGCTTCAGTGTCCTCCTCCTCCTCCTCGGGTGCCGTCACGTGTTCTTGGGGTATCTGCAATGACAATGGGAAACAGGTTGAGTTGTGGAGTGGGGAGAGGAGCAAGTAAGAGGTGTGCGCTGGCAGCATGTGCAGCACGTGAGTCAGAAAAGGTTATGGGAGGAGGGAGATGTGGAAAAGGAGAAGGAGCATTAGATATGCAGAGACCCCCTTCACCGGGACCTCCAGCATGGCACGTTGTGACGGCTGCAGCGATGGCCCGCCCAATGATCGCAGCACCGTCTCCTCTAGGGGGGTGAGGATGTGCAGACATGCCCCTCCAGCCTCAGGTCGCTCCTGCTGCCGGGTGTTATACACCACCTTCTCCTGCAAGACAGAGGACAGTGTGTCAGTGAGTGTCCTGTAAGGTGTGTGGGTGATGTGCCTGTCATGGTGGAATAGCTGCCAGTTTGTTTGACTTGTGAGTGATGGTTGTCTGGCCTGCAGGAGTGGTATTCTATGCGGGTGAGATGCAGCATTGCGTATGGATGGGCAATGTTTGTGGGTGGGTGGGTGACGGGGAGTGTCGTGCATGGAGTATTGTCGCAGTTGGGAGGATGTGCCACTTGACACTTACATTCACCTTGACCACTCGTGTCAAATCATTAAACTTCGTCCAGCACTGTACCCACATGTGTGGTGCAATGCTCCGAGCATTCACCTCCTGCGCCATAGCCTGCCAATACCTGCGCAGCTGTAGTTTGGAGGGTCTCCGGCCACCCTACGGATACATGCTTGCCCTCCTTTGGTCCATGCCTTCCACCAGGGCCTCGAGAACATCGTTGAGAGTCGTGGATACCTCTCTCTTGCCGGTGCAGCTACTCTCATGGCCATTTTCCTTTCTCCTAGTTGGCTGTGTATCTGCCATTTGAAACGTGCCTGCACCTTTAAGTAGTGCAGGCTGCTGATGACATGCGCTGTGCACGCCCCATTTCCAACTTCCTCATTCTTTGTGCAGCCTTTCAGCAGTGAGGGCTGCGCTTGCTGCACGGAGATTTCAGGGTAAGTAGCAGGCAGCACGAAGTTCATGTGCCTGCGTAGGGTCCGTCGGGATGCGCTACCATCACCCAGAACGGACCCTTAGCCAATTTCCCCCCCTTTATGTTCAATCTAACAGTGTTTATGTATGATTTTTAAAAATTTGTTCTGGGAATTGTCAAACTGGAGTCACATGTAGGCCAGACCAGGTAGACATGGTAGATTCCCTTCCCTGAAGGAGATTGGTGAACCAATCAAAAGATTTTACAAAAATCTGGCAGCTTTCCTAGTCACTTTCTGGAAACAGCCCAAAGTTGATTTATCAAATTCAATTTCACAGTTTGCCATGGTGGGATTTAAACTCAGGACTAGTATTATAACTTGTGTATTGCAGAGTATTACTTACAATCCTTTATGCATATTACTGCAATTTCATGGGGTGAATTTCCGGGAACGTTCACCCGGCCTTTCGGTAGAAGAGATGGAAAACTGTGGAAAAATGGTGTATTTGCTGAACATGTTCAAATAGCAGGCACGTTCTGGGGTTTCTGCAACTCTTCTGCTTCAGTTACGGTGAACAAGCCCATGCAGAAATTCACCCACTCCGTGTACATGTCACATGTATATGGCAAAACTAAAGCTATCTTTTTTGGCTCTTGCCAGCACACCTTGAATGCTGCACCTTGAAGTGACCTTTCTTGCCCACTTCCGCTCAGTTACCAAAACTGTTCTTATTCACCTCCACAACACTTCCCACCTCCACCTGCCACTCCCTCACCCCCGCTGAAACCATAGTACACCCCTTCTTCATCTCAAGATTCAGCTTCCCTAATGCTGTCATAGCCATACACCGTACCTCGACCCTCCACAAATTACACCTCAAAAAAAATGCTGCAGCCCATGTCTTCACCCACACAAAGCCTAGCACTCCTATCATTCTTGTTCTGTTCTAAAAGCCACAAGCTGCCAGCAAGTTGACCTCAAAAGCCCTTGCTTTCAAATCCCTCCATGGCTTCATAACGTGCCCCTCCCCCCCTGCCCTCGCCACCTTATTTTCTCCAGCCTTACATCCTCACAAATACCCTCCATTTCTCTAATAAAAGGCTACGTTTTTCCTCCACTTCCTCCACGTGTGGCCATTATTGCTTCTGTTCTCTGGAACTCACTGTCTAGTTTCCTCCATCTTTCCATTTCCCTCCTTGCTTTCAGAAACCTCCTCAAAACCCTTTGCTTTACCAGTGCCTTCAGCACACCAACCTAACTCTCTCCATTATCTCTTTGCTCGTTATCCACTGTAATCTTTTTTCTTCACATCAAGTGATTTGAGACACCTTCCTGCACGTGAGTAATAATATAGAAATGGAAATGATTGTTGTTATTTATCTTGTTAAGTACTTGTTAAAAACCAAATTAAGTTACACATTGCAATTTTATACAGCCAATTGTGCAGATTTCACAGCCAATAAAACTGCAAGTGGAGCCGCAGAGATATTAAGCATTGTGTAGAATGTTCCTTTAGGAGGAAGGGGCCTGTACAAGGAGGCCCTATTCTCTTATTCATTCAGCAGCATGGGTACAGCTGGGAACACATTGCAAGAAGACTGGGGATAAATGAGCTGCAAGAGCAGCAATGTGCATCGAGCAGTGTCAGCAGACATTGGGACCAGCCATTCCACATGCTTCGGTGCACAGCTACATTGACCTCACAGGAGTTCTGCCTGAAAAAGCTGCACCTGAGCAGGAAGTCCATGCCTCAGTTGGAAGGCAATCATTGAGAGGAACAATCTCATCGAACCATAACAGGAGGTGCTGTCTTCCATTTACATTGCTGTAGCTATGCATTTGGAGGTGGTCACAGACCAGAAATGTTTGCCAACAGGGTCTTTCTAGCAATGACAGGAGCATTACGCAGAATCATCCAGTTCACCACCCCATTAAATAGGGAGATGGACACCCTGGGGTAGATTTTCAACTTTCCGCTGGACGTAAAACTGACCTTGTGGAACGGGCGTCTGTTAATTATCAATAGAAATGAAAATCGTATAGTTTCTAAAATGGGTGGCCAAACACAATGCCAGTTTTATGACCGGGGGCAAGTTGAAAGCTACCCCATTTCAGTACACTGAGATCTATATGGGTAGTGAAGGGGCTATGTTACAGGACTGGCAGGCCAGCAGTTGCAAGTTCAAATCCCACGATGGAAAGTTGTGAAATTGAATACAATAAATCTGGTAATCTGTGGACTGGCACAAATCTGAGAACCTACCAGCCCTACCTGGTTTGGCCTACAAGTAACTCCAGTCTATACTCAGTGGTTGCACGCTGAAGTGGCCTATCACATCATTCAGTTATATAGACAATTAGTACAAAGGCCATGACGCCAATATGTGTGGCCTTAGCTAGTGTCACCCAGATCCTGAGAAAAAATAACAATACATTTTCACTTTGGTACGGAGGCACAGCAGATGTATTTCTTCTGAATATAGACCCTCCTGAGGACACAGGGCTGCATTGACCACCCCCCTATAGTAATTGAAACACCTGCACACAATAGACTGCCCCATGTGAACAGGAAGGGGTTAGGGGAAGATTTTACGATTTTGCTCTCATGGCACAGAACTTTGCGTGACAGTAAATATTGGGGATTTGGGTATGGAGGTTCACAGGCCTGGTTTGTGCTCAACATTTTTAAAATTCAATCTCATTATGTGGGCATCACTGACAAGGCTGGCATTTATTGCCCATCCCCAGTTGTATTGAGAATGTGGTGGTGGGACCGTCTTCTTGAATCTCTGCAGTCCTTGTGGTATTCTTTGTAACGGTTTAATACAACAGTGTGGCTTACTAAGCCACTTCAGAGGGCACTTCAGAGTCAACCACGTTGGTGTGGGACTGGAGTCACGTAGAGGCCTGGCCAGGTAAGGACGGCAGGTTTCCTTCCCCAAAGAGCATTAGTGAACCAGTTGGGATTTTACGACAATCCAACAGCTTCCTGGTCACTTTTACTGGTACTGGCCTTTTATTTCCAGATTTTTTAAACTCAATTCAAATTCTTAGACTTCCATGGTGAGATTTGAACTCACGTTCTCTGGATTGTTAGTCCAGGCGTCTGGATTACTAAACCACTATACTACCGTACCCATGCTATGATGCAAAATCACACCAAGTTTAAATCAGGAATGCTGACCACTGCACCCAAATTCCTGTTACATGTGCCTGTTGCACGAAGCTCTGTATTCAGAGCACTAATTCATAAAATTTGCCTCATAGATCTGTTATATATTCAAATGGTCACAGAATGAAAATCACACCTATGAATGCACTCCAAAGCCAAAGGGCATGATCCGAATATTCCTTGTAATTCCTGTGCTGCCCAAAAATTTTCAAGAGGAGGGATGGTTGCAAAGTTATCTCATTGGAAACTGTGCTGTATGTGCTGTAACCATGGCTCCTAACATCAACATCCTCAAATAGCAGTGGAGCACAGCTACAATGCGGCACATGAAGATGCCAGATAAATCATAGAGCAGAAATTTGGCCTGCTTAAGCAAAGATTCTGATGTTTAGCTCCCTTGCCAACATGCCCAAAATTATTACTTTCCCATGCTTTCCCGATTCACCATATTGTGCCAATTTCTGTGATACACTGTGTAGTATCACAGAAATTTTGCCTTGGAAACAGCTGAGGGGTACCTGAAGGAGATCATGAAAAAGAGGGTGTGGAGGACCAACTGGCAGGAGAGCTGCCTTGCAGAGGAAGGAAGACTGGCATTTTGGGTGCTCATTGAAGATTTCTTTTCACATTGAGCTGCTGACATTGGCTGCGGAGAAAAACCTGGTTGCTTTGGTCTATGATTCTGGAGTTTGCTTCTACTGAGGCTTCTCTGGGCCCTCCTTAGATGTTGCCAAGCAATCAATGGCAGAGGGTAGGATGGCCAACAAATCTGCCTGGCACCAAATATATTTCTGATGCTTGCAAAAATGAAATCTCCATCTTGTAGTGTGTGGCTCATGTATATCAGTGATTTGCCAACACTTTCAAGCTCATGCAGCATCCTTCATTTGAAAAGTATCTCTATTTCGAGAAGCGACTTAGCAGGGAACTGCCAAGTAACAGGCCACCAATTTCTGCCCATCCACTCACCCATACTGTCTCATCCAGTGATTGCTCCTCAAATGAATTAGCATCCTGTAGGCTGTAGCTGTGAGAGAACAGCCTCATAGTTTGAGTGTGGAGGCTCTTCAGTTGCTTGCTTTCTCTCAAGGGAACATATGGCCCATTGTTAACATTGCAATTAAGTTATATAATATTACTGCAGCACTGCCAACATAGACTGCATCCTGTGTGGCTGCTATATTACTTGATGTCCCCAGATGATTTCAAACATTGTTGACAATGTCACATAATGCTGTCATAACATTACTAACTAGCAGCTCCTCTCATTTTGCCTTCCCCTATTCTTCCTCTGGCCTTGCTACTGATTATCTCTAGTAGGAGCCAAGGGCGGGGATCTTGGGGGCATCATCTTCTATGTGCATCCTTCTTCCAGTTATTTCATGCCACCATGCCCTGAAAGGACAAAAATAAGCATTAATTTTAATTACATTGTATAGTGACAATAAAAGTGGGCTTCTCATAGTCACTGAGATGAAAGATATTGCAATACCATCCCCATAAAATTGTGAGTTAACGCAATCCCATATTAATAGCTAAAGAGAAAAAAAACTGCAGATACTAGAAATCTGAATCAAAAACAGAAAATGGTGAAAACACTCAGCAGGTCAAGTAATACTTGTGGAGAGAACTGACAAGTCAACATTTCAGGTATGGACGCTTCATCAGAACTGGAAAATAATTCTGTACCGATGAACAGCATTTAGAAATGGAACAAAACAATGGAAAAGGGGAGGGAAACACATGCACGCAAAAAGAAACAGAATGACCTGTGGGTTAAGTGGAGACCAAGAGATGGTTAAACAGCAGAAGTAATAATAGCAGGAGACAATAGGAGGCATTATGAGAGATGTCAAAGATATGTACGAGACACAGATTGTGCTTAAAGAGCTGGGAAAAGGACAGGTAGAAAAGGAAGCATTAAAAACTGGCAAAGCGGAGCAGGCATTTTCTGCTTTTGTTCCAAATTAACGGCAATCTTCTCACCAGTTTTTGCTGTAGACACAGCTATTTCTACACATATTTATGTCAGGTACATTTTCCAGGCATGTCTGTATATGGGCTGTGTAGTTAATGTGCACTGACCTATTCTCCACATTGCACTTGATTACATAAAGACATCTAGGTGGGTGATTTTAAACCCCAATATCGGATGGGTTGAGGGCGGGTGGGAGTTGAAAATAGTTGTTTTTTTTGGATCGCAACCGCAAAATTTTCGGTCTTTGCATTCCCAGTGGGAAGCCTGTACTTTTACGCGCCGACGTTAAACCCG
Source organism: Heptranchias perlo (assembly GCF_035084215.1). NCBI lineage: Eukaryota > Metazoa > Chordata > Chondrichthyes > Hexanchiformes > Hexanchidae > Heptranchias > Heptranchias perlo. The sequence continues at coordinate 74,957,432 of NC_090330.1, read as the reverse complement.
GAAATAAAACCGGGTTGCGGTTACGACCCAAAAAACAAATATTTTCAACTCCCACCCGCCCCCAACCCACCCGTTCTTGGGGTTTCAAATCACCCTCCTAAGGTCCAATTTTCTGCCAGTGGGGAGGCTGCATATCAGGAAATCATAAGTGCACATAATTTTCTATCCATTCCTCTTAATGAACAAAGAAGCAAAAGCAACATGCACGAGATTTCCTGATTTGTGTGGGTGAGGATACTCCCAATAGCACAAACTTGCAAAGTTACTTGCATGAACTGCCCTTAGTGTAACTATTGCAATATAGAAATACAAAGAATTTACAACACAAGAACAAGCCATTCGGCCCAACCAGTCTGTGTTCTCATTTACCCTTCATGCGAGGAAATAGTCCTGATAGCATTTACCACCACTTTCCACCACTTACATCCCACCACCAGCCCGGAGTTGGGAAATTTACCGCAAAATATATTTAAAGAGCAGTATCTGGGACCATGCCATATTAAGATGGTAACACAGCAACACATTGCTGTTGCTAACTAATTATGACCACTCTTTGTCATGCTTTAATGAAGCTCAATATAGTGCTACATTGTTGTGAATTCAGATCTGCCATAAATACCTTCTTGGCCTCATTGTGGTTAGTCAATCCCTTAAGTGGTCTCAGTGCCTTTCTTTCTTTCATGAGAGTCAACTCACACTGCACTATGGTATGGTAGCTTAACCTACGGATGTAACAATAACATCCCTTTATGATCTGGACTCATGGGGCTGAAATTGGTTTCCTCAGCACACTGACTTCAAGGGAAAAGAAAATCAACGCGGTGTAAAATGGGCTGCTGAGAAGCTATGAGGCCGATTGGCACTACTGGCAATTACCAATTTCACCCCATGCCTTTTCTAAAATAAGAACGGAAAATGCTGGAAACACTCAGCAGGTCAGGGAGCATCTGTTGACAAAGGAAGGTAGGGTTAACGTTTCAGGTCGAATACCTTTCATCAGAACCCAATCTTTGCAACGTGTGTTTCTTCAATCTTTCCAAGACTAGGTAATCTGAAATTTGGTTTGAATTGTAAGTTGCTTTATTCCACAGCACAGTGAAATGTACAGAGCAATCAGAATGATCAGAGTTGCTTAGGTAAATTGCTACACTTAGTGTAATGGTACAAAATAAAGAACACACAACATTATCCCACTTTGGTGGGTCATCTTACTCAACTTAAACAGAATAAAACCCCTCAGCATTCTATCCTACAGACCCAGAGCAGAACCACTTCTCTTTGCAGCCTTTTGCTGCCTGATTGTCTGTGCAAGATCCTCTTTCCAAAAAGCCGGACTATCTTTGTAGCATCTGTTTGATTTTTAAAAGCCTCTCTCACTGTGTCAAAGAGCCTGTCCTTCTCACAGACCGATAGAGATCAAAACATTTTTCAACACAATAGTGAGAAGGGCTTTTCCGAATAGCCAGACAAATTAACAAATTGCTTATTGTTTTGGTCTCTGAGATAAGTATCTTTTGATTAGCATGTTAACCACCTTTCATCCAGGTCCTACCTTTTTTGAAACATGAAAATACACACTGCTTATAATACCACCAGAATTAAAAGCAACACTTTTTTTGCATAATTTCCATGGAAAACTGGTCAGAAAATCCAGAAAAATCTCACAGATTACTCAAAAGTTAACAATTATTATCTAAATTGATGTCAAATACAATACAATGATATATTTGATTTATTCAAAGTTTATAAAATGCCAGGCATTACTCACAGGCACTATCTGGAAGGGGAGCTAGAACACTAAGAGTGGTCTTGCCTGGGCAGGCAGATCTGTAGGACTTGAGGTGGGCCTATTTGGAGTGGAAGCAGGGGTGGGGAGGACTTGGGGTGAGTGTCTGGGCTGGAAGCAGGCATCTGAGCTAGCAATGATGTGGCAAGACTTGGGACGGACCAGCCTGTGGCAAGAGCAGGGCCAGAACCAGAGCATTGCGGGTAGGCCTTTGGGAAACAAATGTAACCTTTTAATGACATAAAAGGTGGGACAGAACATTTGACGTTCTCTGTATGCAAAGGGCTGAAAGATCTCTGTATGCAAAGGAGCCTAAAAAGTATTAGCAAGGACTGCCTAATTAGCAAAATTCAAACTCCAAGCTGTTAAGAATTGGGTGGGCCTGTGCTGGCAAAACTAATTGGGTGGATTTCAAACAGGAGACAGAAGTTTAGATTTTCTGACTTGCAATATTTTAACACTAATTTAACAAAAGGGTCATTGCTGGTGTTAAAATAATGCTGATCGAAAATCTAGGCAAATGAATCTTATAACCAAGTTTAATTATAGATTTTAGCGAGTTATTTAAATTTTTACATTTGTTATGTAAGAAATCTTTGTTAATATTATATCCTTGAATATCAGTTAATGTAAAATGGTAGATGAAAGCTTTAAAAATTCAATGATTGCATTTGTCCCCTTTGCCGTCCTTGCTAGTTGCTTATTGGTAGTTGTTCGTTGATTCTTCACTGGTAGTATTCCTACCTTTTCAGTGATATTTTATGCAATCAGCATAATTTATTATGATTTCTTGCTTTTTTAATGAACACTATACTTGAGTCAATCAAATAAGTGCAGCAGACAATCTTGGGTGCCCCTACTGTAGGATGTCAAACTCATGAAGGGAGTACAGAAGGGTTTCAGCAGGATGGGGATGAGAAGCTTTAGTTATGAGGAGAAATGAGAGAAACTGAGAGTTATCTCATTAGAACAAAGAAGGTTAAGAGAGGATTTGATTGAAGCGTTCAAAATTATGAAGGGGTTTGATAAGGTAAATCTTAAAGGAAAAGTTCCTAATTCAAGCCAACCTGTGGTTACAATAAGATCTATATGACACATGAATCTCTTTAGTATGAGGGATCTAAAGATAAAAAATCAAATGATTGGAAAATATTATTTATATATAGCTGATTAACCTAAATTAAGTGTCAGCCTGGCACTATCACCTCTGAGGCCCACCGAAGGACCTGAGCACCTAATCTGAAATGATGGTACAATTCCGTACTGAAGAACCTCTATATTGTTGGTGGTATCATCTTTAGGGTGAAATCTGGTGGTTCAATTGAGTGTAGAAGTCGCCATGGCATTAATTAACGAAGACTAAGGAGTCAGGTGTCAGCTGTGGCTCAGTGATTGTACTCTTGCCTCTGAGTCAGAAGTTTCTGGGTTCAAACCCTGCTCCAGGACTTAAACACATAATGCTTGGCTGATACTCCAGCATTTGGAGGTGATGTCTTTCAGCTGAGATGTTAAACTGAGGTCTTGTCTGCCCTCTTAGATGGGTGTAAAAGATCCCTTGGTACTATATGAAGAAGAGCAGGGGAGTTCTCTGGGTGTCCTGGTCAACATTTATCCCTCAACCAAAAGCAGTTTCATTGGTCATTTATCTCATTGATATTTGTGGGATCATACTGTGTGCAAATTGACTAGATGTGTTTCCCTGCATTGCACCTGACCACACTTCACAGATAATTAATTGGGTGTGAAGTGCTTTGGGATGTCTTGACGTTGTGAAAGGTGCTATATAACACCAAGTTCTTTCTTTCTCCCACTGTCCTGGCCAACATTCCCTCCTCAACCAACACCACCAAAAACTGACTAACCAGTCATTCATTCATTTGCTGTTTGTGGGATCTTGCTGTCTACAGATTAGTTGTTATATTTACCTACATAACAGTGACTGTGCTTTGAAAAATAATCGATTAGACCTGAAACACTTTGGGATGTCTTAACGATGTGATAAGGTACCGTATGAATGCAAGTTCTCTCTTTCTAACGTGAGTACAGTTTCAGGAAATGAACATCAAGCACAGCACTAAAATAGTTAATGTGAAAGCAAAATTAGATGAGACCAGCGTCAGGGAAAGTTCTTGTGATTACACATGCCACAGGCTTCTGCCTGGAATGTGTTTCCAGCCATACCGGTGACATCACCCATGGTCACAACTGACACATATTGTTGTCTTCCATTGAAGGCTCAATTAAAATTACATTTGCAGCTGCTCCATTTTTGCCATATAGACTTGGAAGGTCTATAGATGCAAATCATACGTTATTGAGAATCAGCAGCAGCTGCACATGGAAGAAAAGTACATTGTTTGATATTGAAACGAATGAGAGGCAAGCTGGTGGACTGTAGTGTTCTGACAGTACAGTGATATCCATTTGAATCAGTGACATGCCTGTAGCACTACATTTTACTTCTTATAATATTCATAAGCCTTTTCAAAGAGTGGAAATAACTGTCTTGTGTAGAGTGGATGATAAAAGAGTGTAGAATGTTAAACTAAATCCATGGTTGGGAACACAATTAAGCCAGAAATCTTTAAGTCTGGGAGGAAAACGTTTACTAGGAATGATTGATGCTACTGACAAATTACCGGCACGGAGAACACTCTAGTACAGGATTACATTATTAATGGAGTGAGTGCTCGAGTTGAAAAGGGTTCAGACAATAAGGTATTACCTCTATATACAGTTTGTTGAGCCAGAAGTAGATTACTGCTAATAGAGTTTAAACGAGCCATAAAGTTTCACCCAAGTGCACGACTTACTGTTTTTTGAGAAGGCTGGTAACTGTATTGGAAATATATGGAAGTAGGTTAGGTTAGGATACATTACTAACACCAGTGACTAAACTGTATTAGTCTTTGAACAGGGAGGTCTACAGACTGTGAGGTCACCATAAACACAGAGTTCTGAACATCACTAATGATAAAGTCAGTCACTTCATTTAGGATGTGACACAGTATCAAAAACTGACCACTCTCCTGGCTGCCTCCATGAATAAGTGCAGTCATTTGCACTGATACGTACACTTTTGTACTGACTCATTTTATATTATTCAATAAAACGAATGAGCCAGATAGATTATTATTACCTAAAAGTGAAAGCAATCAATATGATATGGTGATGAAAATCTTCCTATGCTTTATACCATCAGTGATGGGAATGGAAATATGGGTGAGGATCAGGAATGCCAATTCTGTGCCCTTTTGGTACTGGGTGATCACTGCTGGTTGGATGTGAAGTCAGTGCTCAGCGATCCCGCTGAAAACTGGTGAGATGCTGGTTTGAATATTATAATGAGCAATGTAATGAGCTGTTGAGGACAACATTTGCAGCTCCAAGTTTTACATTGGAAGTACGTTCGGTGCAAGTGATAGGAAAATGAGCACCCAACATTTTGGAAAGTTTGAAGGAGTGGAGACTTCCCTTAAGGTTGTACTCGCCAGCGTGACAAATTTGGAGAGGAATTTTGTGCAAATTTTCAGGCGTGTGACTTTCGGAAACTTTGCTAGGGCTATTGTGCAGTTTACACCTAGTTCCTTGATCTTATGTTGAAAGTGGTGGCGTGGGATTACATATGGGAATCCCACTATATTTATGTGTTTCAGAGGGAAAAGCAGACAAATGGAGGCAGGATTCTTGGTTGGTCAGGTCGTCCTGTAGGTGCATTCACCACACCATTAACGACCATCCAAGTTGCAATTTATTGACTGAGGTGATTGTACTTCAATACATCTGAGGAACAGAGCCTCAGGAGGCTGCGCTTCAGCAGAGAAACTTTGATGGAGTTGTCCTGCATGCCTGAAGCAAGACCTACGGACTGCAATGTGAATTCCTTTCTCATAGCTGGGTTCCACAAAGTCCAAGGGTAATGGCTGACACCTCATTCTCTATGTCTGTGTCAACTGTAAGGTTGTAGGATCATGCATGCCAATGCATGCTACTCTAACTACAGCCATATAAGCAATCAAGGGTTTGGCATTATTAGAGTCACAGTGAAGACTGCAAGGTTGGCTGCTAAGAGACCAAGGATAGCCTCTGTAGCCCTGGGTAATGACAACTAGGGACACACAACCACCAAGATGGGGTCAATTTTAACCTTATCTACCAGGTGGAAACCAAGCAGGTGGGCAGTTAAAAGCGAGTAGGTTGCTTACCAGTTCAGATCCTGACCATCTTGAATATTGTAAACAATTTTACAACACCAAGTTATAGTCCAACGATTTTATTTGAAATTTACAAGCTTTCGGAGGCTTCCTCCTTCCTCAGGTAAATGTCAGGAACTCCTCGAATCCTACGCATTTATAAATCACAGAACAATACATGGTGATTACAGACAGTCTTTGCAACTGCCCGTTGCCAAGGCAATCACCGTGTTCAGACAGAGAGGTGTTACCTACAGAACCCCCGAATATACAGTCAACAAAAAAAAAAAAACAGGAAAAAAAAAACAGAGAGAGAGAGGCAGAAACATCTGGAAGGCAGTGAAAGCCAGCAAATGACCCGTTATATTAAAAACAGATAACATTTGTTCGCTGGTGGGGTAACGTGTAGCGTGACATGAACCCAAGATCCCGGTTGAGGCCGTCCTCATGGGTGCGGAACTTGGTTATCAATTTCTGCTCGATGATTTTGCGTTGTCGTGTGTCTCGAAGGCCGCCTTGGAGTACGCTTACCCGAAGGTCGGTGGCTGAATGTCCCTGACTGCTGAAGTGTTCCCCGACTGGGAGGGAACCCTGCTGTCTGGCGATTGTTGCGCGGTGTCCGCTCATCCGTTGTCGCAGCGTCTGCATGGTCTCGCCAGTTCTTTACCCAAACACACGGAACAGCCATGGGGAACAAATTTGCACCCCAATACGCCAACATTTTCATGCACAAGTTCGAGCGGGACTTCTTCACTGCACAGGACCTCCAACCAACGCGATACACCAGATACATCGACAACATCTTCTTTCTATGGACCCACGGCGAAGAATCACTGAAGAGACTACACGATAACATCAACAAGTTCCATCCCACCATAAAGCTCACCATGGACTACTCCTCAGAATCAGTTTCCTTCTTGGACACACGAATCTCCATCAAAGACGGGCACCTCAGCACCTCACTCTACCGCAAGCCCATGGACAACCTCACGATGCTCCACTTTTCCAGCTTCCACCCTAACCACGTCAAAGAGGCCATCCCCTATGGACAGGCCCTGCGAATACACAGGGTCTGCTCAGACGTGGAGGAACGCGATGGACACCTACAGACGCTGAAAGACGCCCTAGTAAGAACGGGATATGACGCTCGAATCATCGATCGACAGTTCCGACGGGCCACAGCGAAAAATCGCATAGACCTCCTCAGAAGACTAACACGGGACGCAACCAACAGAGTACCCTTCGTCGTCCAGTACTTCCCCGGAGCGGAGAAACTACGCCATGTTCTCCGCAGCCTTCAACATGTCATCAATGACGACGAACACCTCGCTATGGCCATCCCCACACCTCCACCACTCGCCTTTAAACAGCCACCCAACCTCAAACAGACTATCGTTCGCAGCAAATTACCCAGCTTTCAGGAGAACAGCGTCCACGACACCACACAACCCTGCCACCTCTGCAAGACATGCCAGATCATCGACACAGATACCACGAGAGGACACCACCCACCAGGTGCATGGTTCATACTCCTGTGACTCGGCCAACGTTGTCTACCTCATACGTTGCAGGAAAGGATGCCCCAGAGCATGGTACATTGGCGAGACCATGCAGACACTGCGACAACGAATGAACGGACACCGCGCAACAATCGCCAGACAGGAGAGTTCCCTCCCAGTCGGGGAACACTTCAGCAGTCAGGGACATTCAGCCACCGACCTTCGGGTAAGCGTACTCCAAGGCGGCCTTCGAGACACACGACAACGCAAAATCGTCGAGCAGAAATTGATAGCCAAGTTCCGCACCCATGAGGACGGCCTCAACCGGGATCTTGGGTTCATGTCACGCTACACGTAAGCCTACCAGCAAACAAAAGCTATCTGTTTTTAATATAATGGGTCATTTGCTGGCTTTCTCTGCCTTCCGGATGTTTCTGCCTCTCTCTCTGTTTTTTTTTCCTGTTTGTTTGTTTTTTTTGTTGAATGTATATTCGGGGGTTCTGTCGGTAACACCTCTCTGTCTGAACACGGTGATTGCCTTGGCAACGGGCAGTTCCAAAGACTGTCTGTAATCACCATGTATTGTTCTGTGATTTATAAATATGTAGGCTTCGAGGAGTTCCTGACATTTACCTGAGGAAGGAGGAAGCCTCCGAAAGCTTGTAAATTTCAAATAAAATCATTGGACTATAACTTGGTGTTGTAAAATTGTTTACAATTGTCAACCCCAGTCCATCACCGGCATCTCCACATCTTGAATATTAACCTGCAAGTGCTGAGGCGTCTGCTTTAAGTGCTGGGGGAGCCTCATACATTATGCAAATTGGGGTCTGATGACATCAGTAGGACCCAGATGCAATTTTAACCGTGTCCTGAGTGGGGAAGCAACCGCTGCTTTCCCATTAGGCAGGAGCAGGTCTGCAGCTGGTCTGAAGACAGAAGAGGCCCTTTAGGTAAGTTCAAAACATTCCTTGTGGGTCCAGGAGGAGTAGGAATGCTCCTCTGGGCCCCACATGGAAAGTTGCGACCTCTCCTGCCCTGGACTCCCTCCCCTGGTTTGGACTCCCTCTCCCACTTCCCTCCCACGAGACCCTCCCAAAATCCTCTCCCCACCACTTACCTGGAAGACGGCAGACAGCCAGTGGCCGTCCAATCTTCTCCTGCTGGCAGCTGCTCTGCACCCTCTTCATGCCCATTCTGGGTGGGAAATGCACTGACATCATTTAAATGTGGACCGGCGGTTAAAATCGCCGTGACTTCCTGCTGCCTCAGCCAAGCAGTCACAGGAGCGATTTCCTGCCAGAAATCCGTTCCATGTTAAATTCTGCCCCATAAGGATTCTAAAACAACACTTTAGGTGCTTTGACCAGTCAGGAGTGTGATACCATAAAGTCCTACAAAGCCTCTTGCATCATTGTGGTGTGATGAATGCTGCACAATTTTGCTCTGCAGAGAGTTGTCTAAATGAAGCCACTGTAGGAAGAGTGGAACCCAACCCACCACAACCAGGAGTAATGAACATGAAATAAATAGAAAATAAAATAAATTGAAGAAATGACTGCAGAAGATCCTTCCTCTGCCAAAACTGTTTAGTACTCCAGGATCATCCTGGAATGCAAAGATCACCCACGGCTTCTCTTCTCCACACCAACTGTCTCCTTAAACCGCTCCACCCTCACCTCCAACAACAAATGCGAGAAGCTCATGGACATCTTTGTCACTAAGATTGAGACCATCCATTCAGCTGCCTCTGCCATTTCCCTTCCTTCCCCTTGCCCACCAAACCGAGCTTCCTCCAAGGCTCCTCCTTGCCCTAGTCCTGAACTTGCATCTTTCTCTAGTTTTCTCCTTACACCCTCTCTGAGCTCATCTTGTCCATGAGACCCGCCTCCTGCTCTCTTGACCCTATTCCCACTAAATTGCTGACCACCTAACTTACTTTCCTGGCTCCCATGCTAGATATTGTAAATGGTTCCCTCTTCTTAGATACTGCCACCCTCCCTTTCAAATTTGCTGTTACCCACCGCCCCCCCTTCAAAAATCCCACCTTTACCCTTCTATCCTCGCAAACAACCACCCCATTTCCAAACTCTTGTTCCTTTCCAAAGTCCTTGCCTCCCAAATCCGTGCCCATCTTTGGGGCAACTCCATGATTCAATCTCTCCAATCAGGTTTCCACTCCTGCAACAGCTCAGAAATGGCCCACTCCAGAAAGTTTCCATCGCACTTCCGGTGAAGTAATGCTAATGGAGGGAATGCAATACCTTGATATCCTTCCTAAAGTAGGCATCCCAAAACTGGACACAATAGAGGATAGTTTCCTCTTCACTGCTCCTGACACATATCGGCAAATGTGCTCATCCCAGCTCATGATTTTCCATTCATTACAATTCCTCCTGATATTCTAACTCTAGCTTAACCACTGACTTTGCTTTGGTACTTTTTAGGGTAAACTTTATGAGGCCTTAAGCTGCTGCCAGGTCCTTAAACACAGCAGGTGCATATTGGATAATTGTGGGATATCCAAAGCTGTAGCCTGCATTTTCTCTTCAGAGATGCTGATGGACTTGCTGGACCTGATTTTAACTTTTGGGAGACAGACCGGCAGAGCACACTGGTCAGCCATCCGTTCCGGCAGTGAAGAGACCCCAGTCTTACTTCAACAGGCCTCCCAATACAGCTTGCCAAATTGTGGCCTCAAGATCGGGTCAGGGCAAACCCTACTCCTGCTTCTCTAGGGCCCACAAAAATTATCCAACACTTACCCTTTAGCAGGCCTCTTCGGTTTTATCACCCAGCGAGTGCATGGTGCAGGTTCCGACCAGTTCCGACCTAAAATGGCAATCGGGTTCTATTTACGACATAGGACATCAATTTCCATATTAAAGGGGGCCTATTGTCTGAATTAGGTGGGCGCTTTGGACACTTGGCGTAACGACTACTGCCCCATTCTGGGGCCTCTGTTAACGGCAGGCAAAGGCAATGAAAATCGACTCTGCTGTGTATTTCCAGCAATTTCTGTTTCTGGGGTGGATTTTCCCCCAGAGCAGTATCCAACGGCCGGCTGGTGGCTGATCATCAATGGAAATGATAATCAGGGGAGATCTATAAAGGGCATTTTACACTATTGCCCAAAGTTAAAATTACCCCCACTCTGTGTTATTCCTGGGCATCTTCATGCAACCGGTTGACAGAATGTTGGGAACAGCCCCTTGGCTGCCCCCTCAGCCTTATGGTAACACTTAGCACTGTCGCACATGAAAAGGAGAGAATGCATTAGAAAGATTCTTTACATTATTTATTTTAAAAATGTGGAAGAGTCCTAAAACCAGGTGTAAGATTATTCTGGGTGGGTTCCGTGCCTGTAACTCACCCTGTGGCAAGTCCATCTAGACCAATAATAAAATAGGCTTATTTAGGCTTTATATTTGACATGGGATTAGTAAGAGGACATGCATTTACCCTGTCAAACCTTGAGTAAGTGTCTCAGTATGTGACACACACATTTCAGGTGCTGTCTTTAGGTGCTTGTGGTCAAAACAATCAAAGCTGCATTTACACTTAACAAAAAAATACTAGGTCCATTTTAGTTCTTCTCCCACTTATTTGTACTTGCTGGCCTCTTTTTTCTTTAACGCTTCCAATTTTCTCCTCCTAACTCTTGCTCTCGTGAAGGTGGCAACCGATTTCGGGGTGCGGTTCTCCGAATGTTGCAGCCCCTCAGTTCATTATCCAACTGGTCATTCTTCATGTGCCTTTGGCAATGACTATCGGCGACCATTAACCTAATCCTGTTCTTCTCCAACATCTGCACATGCCAGAAATAGTGAACTGGAACAGGAGCCCTGGCTGATTTTCTCTCTTATTAGAATCCGGTTGCTGAGTTGAGCCAAAGCAGTACAGACCAGGGTTCAAACAGTGAACTTTTGATCAGTATGACTCAGTATCACACCAAGTGACACATTTATCTACTGCATTTACAGCATGGGGGAGGAGGGGAACATAGGTACATTAGGAACAGGAGTAGGCCATTTAACCACTCGGGCCTGCTCCGCCATTCAATTAGATCATGGCTGAACTGCACCTGACAGAATAAGAGGGAGATTTAATTTATTTTCTTTCAATCAATTATATTGGTTACCCTGTCCCACTTGGCACCTTTTTTTTTTAAGAGTAAAAGAATTCATTACAAAGCTATATCTGTCTCACAGCCACTGCAGTAAATACAGGAATTTCAGCTTCCTTATGTGTAAAACTGTAGTGTCACAAACTGATTTTCTCCACCTCACACTCAACGATGACAAGATTAGCATGACAGATAACCAATTGTTATCATTTCACAATTTTCTATTTTTTTTTACACAGCAACCTGAGTTCTTCTTTAATGACCTTGGGCTCTTCATTATCTCAAAGAAAGGCTCCCAACCTTGAAGTACTTCAGAGCTGCACTGAAAGAGATTGTGATCTGGACTGTTAGATATCTGAAATTAATATCCATTGTATTGAAAGAGACAATAATTGCTGACTGAGGACAAGCCTATGAGGACATCAGATTGTAATCAGCTTTTACATTTCTGAGAATTGTTTCGAATAAACTAGCACATTAACATTGCAAGGCAACCAAGATCAAAAAGGACAGAATGAAACAAAAATAATAGAAAACAGATCTTGGGTTTGGAATGTTGACTTCTAATTTGTCAGCTTTTGATCCAATTCTAGTATCAATAAAGTCAGCTCCAGAGAGAGGTAAGATTCCGTTCCCATAATATAGCCTTATCTTATTAATAGTCATTATTAAAGTCAATGCAAAAATTAAGAAAATAACAAAAATAAATGTTTAAAATAATTTAAAAAGTGTGGTGAAAACAGAAGGCGTTAACTTGTCAGAGGCTCTGGTCCCACTGCGCAGTCTCGCTCGATTTAGCCGTAGATTGGAGAAGTCAGCACAGGTGATTTTCCAGTAATTAAGATTGATTGGAAGATCAAGCACATCGCAGTTCAGGGGGCTGATCTATGTGCCTGATTCTTCGATCTGTCCTCCCATTGAGTGAGGCTCCACAACAGGAGTGGGGTTTGCGAAAATTTACCCAGTATATCTTATCCAGTAAAGTTTTACATAGAGCTCCTGGCGAGGGGCAGAACTGACAGGGAGTGTTGGTTGGGAAATCTTGGGCCTGCAGCCCCTGATTTTCCATCCATTCATTGAAAGGGGCAGAAAATCAAGAGCTGTGGGCTGGCAATTTCCCATTCTTTACATCCTACCAGCACCACTCTTGGCCTGGAGTATTCGGTTGGGGAATCATTCACTCAATGGTACCAAAAGGGCTCCCAGTTCCCGATCAACCTTTTACAAAAAGTGCCCCTGTGCTCCTGTGTAGGTTCAATCATCATGGAACTGATTGTCCTCCTTCAGAAACTGGTGGGGTGAAAGGCCTTATTGCAAATCTGGGCACAAGCTGTCCACAATTTTAATAGATGGAAGATTATAGACAGCTTGTGTCTGAGTTTGCATGAGGGCGTTCACCCTGCCAAGCTCTTACACTCGAATGCTGAAGGAGGAAAATCTTGCCCACTGTATACTGCCAAAAGCTAAACACAGCTCTAAGAAGTATGGAAACATTGCAACTGTTGCACCACTTAGTGAAGTAAATACTGTCTGTTTCATATCTAGTTATTACTCAGTTATACTTCGCCAAACTGATCAGAGGGTCCCAGGATCAATACTTGGTCTGTGCTGAATCTGATCACCTCAGTTGGGGCAGTGTAGGGGATACAACCATTGCCTTCACTGTCCCAGACAACAGGCCTCTGCTATTGGTCGTTATCCAGCAGCACCTGCTGGAAGTGCGTATGAATATCGGATGATGACACGATTAGACTGCCGAGTTACACTTCACAGTTGAATAGCCCGCTGCAGCTCACTGTTAAGGCTCATGGGAAGATTGCCAGATTGGGCAAATTATTGGAAGGTTACCGGTACCCATGAAATGAGTGAGCACCTGCAGCAAAAGAGGGGGGGAAAAATGTGAAAATAAACTTACAGCAGCACTGTCTTTCCAGTCCATTGCAACACACTGCTCTTGAGTTGTAAAGCTGGAGTGCTTCCATACCCCAGCAGTGAGTGCCTTCCTAGTGCAGAGGTCCGTCCTCATCCACACAAGAATTGCTGTGGTACACATGAGGTCCACTGCCTGACATTTATTCTATCACTTGCATGTTATTTGCTTAATTTCACTTTCTGCGCTCGTTCAACAACTTCCCATTTTGTGGTCACATTACTTAACGTGGTCTATTTAGCAGAAAAGGTCATATTATTCAAGTTCAAACAAAATGCTTGTTGGATGTTTACTACAGTTCCTTGCACACATTAAATTGTGTGGGTCGAATTAATAATTCTCTTACATATTTTTTAAAAATTGTTGCTTTCCATCAGATATTGCACCAACTTAATTACGCGTTCGAAGTGCACCGCCCGCCATGTTGGTAAAGGCAGAAAAAGAGGCGTCCATGATCTGTGCCTGAAACAGGTGTTAGGCCCTTTCCATTTGCAAATCGGGAGCCTAACGTCTGTTTGAGGCCCCCTTTGCAAAGTGTGGCAGCCCTGAACACAGCTAGCATGGGGTCAGTTGCATTCAGGAAAATGTGGTCTATATGCAGCCTAACCGACAGTTCTTAAAGGGACTGCTGCAGGCCTCCACCAAAAAAGTAAGATTTTAAAAATTACTTATCTGAATGTGAAGCCAAGAAGAGCAGTGTTTAACTTTACTTCTTAATAAATCTGAAATGAAAGACTTGTATTTATATAGCGCCTTTCATGCCCTCAGGATGTCCTAATGCGCTTGACAGCCAATGAAATACATTTGAAGTGTTGTCACTGTTGTAATGTAGCAAACGAGACAGCACACAATGAGGTCCCTCAAACAGCAATGAGTGTAATGCCCACATAATCTGTTTTAGTGATTTTGGTTGAGGGATAAATATTGGCCAGGGGAGAATTCCCCAGCTCTTTTTCGAAATAGTGCCATGGGATCTTTTACGTCCACCTGAGAGGACAGACGAGGCCTCAGTTTAACATCCAAAAGATGGAACCTCTGACAATGCAGCACTTCCTCAGTACTGCACTGGAGTATCAGCCTAGGTTTTGTGTTCAAGTCCCTGGAGTGGGACTTGAGCCTTCTGACTCAAAGACCCAAATGAGCCACAGTTGTAGTTTATAACCTGAGATATAGAGTGCTCTTGAAGAAATTCAGACTTACTGCATCCAGTGTACAGATGGTAAATGGGTTAATTGCTTGTCTGGGACATGGTATCCCAGATTACTTTTTCCTTAAGATCACATTTTGTTTTCTTTGTTCTCAGGATGCGGGTGACACTGGCATGGTCAGATTTATTGCCCATCCCTAGTTGCCCTGAGAAGGCAGTGGTGGGCCTTCTCCCTGAACTGTTGCAGTCCTTGTGGTGGTGATGCTCCCACAAAGCTGATGGCTATGTCATTTGTTGTAGAATATTGTTAAAGATTTGAATTACTTTAAAGAAATATCTAAATTTCTACACCAAACATCAGGTTGGGCTGGCTTGGGGGGGAGTGGGCTGTCTTTGGGGGATGGGCTGGCTTTGAGGGGCGGGCTGGCTTCAGGGGATGGGCTGGCTTCGGGAGTGGGCTGGCTTCAGGGAGTGGGCTGGCTTCAGGGGGTGGGCTGACGTTGAGGGGTGGCCTGGCTTCGGGGAGTGGGCTGGCTTCGGGGAGTGGGCTGGCTTCGGGGAGTGGGCTGGCTTCGGGGAGTGGGCTGGCTTCGGGGGGGTGGGCTGGCTTCGGGGAGTGGGCTGGCTTCGGGGAGCGGGCTGGCTTCGGGGGTTGGGCTGGCTTCAGGGGGTGGGCTGGCTTCGGGGAGTGGGCTGGCTTGGGGGGGGTGGGCTGGCTTCGGGGGGTGGGCTGGCTTCAGGGGGTGAGCTGGCTTCGGGGAGTGGGCTGGCTTCAGGGAATGGCCTGGCTTTGGGGGATTGTCCATTGCATGGAGAAAAAATATCTAGAAAGTGGCCGAATTGTAACAATTTATTGACATAACAATAGAACAATCTTTATCAAATACATATTTATTTTAATTTATATTTGCATGGGATCCCTGAATTAAAATCTTTCCTTAATGGGACAATTCAATACTTACAAAACAATTTCTGTCAAATACCCATTGTAAAGTTAAAAAAATTCTCCTTCTCCAGTCTCCTTTTGCAGCATGCTTCGCTCTTGTTTCAGATTTCTCTGAGCGTGCTTAATAATTTTTCATGAATGTGTGCATTATACACCATGCCAATGGGTTTCTTTAAGCATATGTAAGTTGAAAGGGCAGATCCATGCAACATCAAGAAACAGGAACAAACTAACTCAATGCAATTGAGCAAGAATGAGGATTTCGATAATATTGCATTTGTCCGTATAATTGGCAGCTCCATGGGCCTAAAGAGCCTATGGGGGCCTGTTAGGGTTCAAATCCTGTGGCTTCCATAGGGAAGTTTAATAAATTTAGAGCCCAAAATTCCACAAGGGCTCTCCACTGTCAGAAGATTGGCAGATCAGAACACCTGCCTGCCCTCATATTAGTTCACATCCCAAATTGAAGGGCTGGGGTTATTTGCACAATCAGGCAAGGACATTTTGCCGGCATCCACAAGGGCATTTTACCAGTGCCCACCTCAATCCAGCCTTGTTAGGTGGAGCAACATGCAGTCACTACACTTAAGGTGCACCAGGTCCTTCTGGGCCGCTGATAAAAATAAACTACATCAGTCTTCAGCTCCAATAGCGGGTGCAAAGTAATCAAAGCTTCTGAGACCATTTGGTCTAGGTTTCAGGTTTCAGGCCTTTCAAAAACCCTCAAAGAGACTCCATCCATCTCTCAGTTACCCAGAGTTCCACTGAGGTCTTTAAAGGATGTAACAGATGGAATTCCCAAGGTAGCCCAGAATCTCCCCCTCTCCACCCCCAACATGCCCCCTTTATGCAGGGATGGTTGGACGGAAGAACTGTCCCAATCCACCAACCCCCCACACCGCAAAATGGCAAACTGATTCCGTCCCATTTTCCGGTCCCTTGACTGAAGTTCGACCCCAGTTACAACCAGAGTTTTGGACCTTCTTAATTTTCAAAAAAATACATAGGGGGTGAATTTCCTTGGACCTCTCCCATTCCGTTGCCAGAAGTTAGGCAGAAACTCCGCTTACATGCATAAAGAAGGTTTCTGCCAAAATTTTGCCAAAGATACAGCAGTGGAGCAGGGGAAGCTGTGAGGAAATTCACTCCCATAGTCTATTTTTAATAGTATGTTTTTTGTAGATTCTACTTTTAAATTTTTTTGTAAATGTCTGAAGCGAAACATCAAAAATCGGTGCATCTCATTGCCGAACTGAAGCCAGGCAGCCCTGTCTGGCTTGGAGTGCCTTTTTTTACTGCAGAAACGTCCTGGGAGCATAACCAATTTCAGGGACTAAATGAGATCAATTTCTGTTCAGGTTAAAAAAAATCCCAGGAGGGTAGATTCGGCAGCCAGTCAAACCAAGAATTAGCAGATGGGCAATTTGTTATACAAGATTGTTACAGATTTGAATTATCTCTTCATCTCCATCAAACATAATTTATGATGCATTCAGTATGCATCATTTCCATTCTGGAATCTGGAAAGCATGTTTTAGGTCACAACTGTTCCTTCTCAAAAAAAAGATTTACTTTTACAGACTGATCCTCATTGTTTCACAGATGAATACACACTCAGACTAGCACAATGAAACACAGATTGACACATTGAGACAACAAAACACCACAGCCCTGCTCCAAATGTGCTCATTTAACCAGCTGTGGCAATGCCTGCACCTTTGATGATGGTCAGACTCACAGCAGAGCTTTTTACTGTGAAATGAAAGGAAACACAGTTCGATTAAAATGGAGCACATCTTTCCGAAGGGACCTAAATACCTATCAGCTGCTTTGTTCGTACTGAACATCAGCACTTTGATGCACTCTGAATTGCTATGTGAGTTAAAGCTGCAGTATGCTGTCAGTGTGAGTTCACACCTCATGCTTAATATCTCCGCACGCACTTAAGGGACCTAGCATAATATTACACTGGTGTGACATCAGCAAGTTGTAAATAGCTGAGCTCATTATCTTGCTTAAATCATCAGATTATTTGGATCGACTATACTTGGACATGCTTGAGTACCTGACTGGTGACTACATTCTACTCCTGTTCTATTTTAAATCTATTTTTCTGTCTGGAGGAGCGGGAGAAGGTCAGTTTCCGATTGCAGTCTTCAGATCAATACCTCGTGCATTCCATGACTTCACATACCTGATATGATAGACTGACTAATTGTCTTCCCAAACACATGCCAAAAATTCCAGGTTAAGTGATAGTTTACACAGATTACAAGCCTTCTTTCACCACTTGTGCAGTGAAGCACGCAGTAGGAAGCCCTAGAATAGAATCACAGACCTAGAAAAGTTCCCAGAGCTCAGAAGTTACTATGTAAGGACACATCTGTTAAACTGAAGTTTCATTCATCAAGCGTACGAGCTATTCATTTTAAAATAAACTATGCATTCTTTCATCAAAATATCTTATCAATAACAGCACTCAGTCTCAGCTATCAAAAATAGTATGGTAGCCGACTGTTACTGGACTAACAACCCAGAGGTCATGAGTTCAATTCCCATCCTAACAAGTTGTGAGATTTAATTCAATAATAAACCTGGTAATTTGTGAGTCAGTGTCAGATGAAATGACCGTCAAAGCTGTAAAACCCAACTGGTTCACTAATGTCCTTTAGGAAAGGGGCCCACCATACTTGCTCTAGCCTACATGTGACTCAGCTATGTGGTTGATTCTAAATACCTTTAGGGCCTTGTCAGTGTCACTTACATCCCAAGAACAAATAAAGAAAAAACTTCTGCACTCCGTGCAATCCCATAAAAGAGTAGGAGAATATTTTAAAATGGAAGTTATTTTTTGGATATCCGTTTCTAGCTGACCTATGTGGAATAACTTTTCTGAGACCCTATGTCACCAATGGGACCTTGCATACAGGCAGCATGGATCAGATTAATTTTGCATCTACTAAGGCCCTGGGTCTTGGAAATCTCAGCCTATCCTTCTCTAATGGAAATTTTTACAAATGAGCGCCCGCAGCAAACAACCTCGCTCGCCATCTGTGCATGCCGTGAAATCATTTACGCACCTGTTACGAATTCAAGTCTTTTGTAAATAACTTCTCAGGTTCAGTGGTATCAGTCATTTCTGTAAGTGGATCTCATGCCCTTTACATGCCAGAGCTGAGTCACACTACCCAACTTATACGATAAGGTAACCTAAGGGATGTAACAATATGTCTCCCTTGACTTCTGAGCTGGATATCATGTCTGTTGCACATGCCCTCACGTGTACTTCTTCAATATTTTTGAAGACAGACTGAGAAAGCAGTTGGTAAGATGAGGCCAGATGCTTAAAGCTGCTTTGAATATGCAGAGCAACAGTTATAATCAGACCACTTAACTCAATCAATACAAGCTGTTTTTGTGCAATAAAACAAAATAATGAATATGCTATGCTTCCCCACATCAGTGGTTGTCTTGCTTGACTTAAACAAAATCACCTGATAGCTCAACAGGGGCTGTCCAGTGGGAGATCGAAGAAACACTGTAAATGGTTAAAAAAAGTTGGTTTATGCCATTATCCCTGGAGTTCTGCCAATCTCCTGCTGAAACTTTGGCAGAACATTGGAAGAACACGGTGGAAATTCAAAGTCAACAACTTCTAACTACCATCCTGCATCCTTACCTTCTTGCAGCTTTTGTTGGGCCTGACTTCTTGGACAGCTTCTGTTTTTAAACCTGACTGTCTATGAACATGGAGTTTTCTCTCCTTTTATTAATGCTGACCTGAGGAAGCAGAATCTCACCCCTGCTGAGCTCAAATGGATCGAGTTGACTCAACCAGAATATGAGTGAATGATCACTGAAATGTCCAAACTAACATTGATTGTCTGAAACACCTGGTTCAGAGGCCACACCTAAATTTTAATCTACATCTATCAGCCTTCCTGTCTTGTGAACTTAGCCAATGAGAGTTTTGTTTAACCCAATAATAGCAGATTTAACATATATTACACCAAGGTCCGCCAATGGCAGCATAGTCCGAAAGTCCTTAACCCCATACTTATAATCTAGCCCCAAATTCCCACTGCGTGCTTGTTCCTCGATGGGAGTGCGCAAATTCATAAAGTTTATTTTCTGGTACCAGAGGTTCTGAAAAATGGGTCTAAGCAAAAGTGTCCATTGCCACTGCTGGCATAGGTTAGATGGTGCCTGTCAAGAGTGAAATCTATTCCATGGATTCCAACAGAATTCATAACTCCTCTTCACCCTCAGCACATGCAGCATCAATGGGACAAAATTCTGCAGTTGGGTGTTCACAGCATGGAGCGGTGTTCTCAGAAGGTGCAGGTCAGGAAATCGTGGGGCCACATGCTGCGATTTCCCATCTACTAAAATTAATGGTCCATGGACTTCAGTCCCATAATTTCCTTTGGGATTGCCACGGAAGTGTGGACCATGGAATCTGCCCTATTAGCTATAGCAAAAAAACATTGCTATCCTCAGGAAATTTTGTTGTTTTATATGGAGGTCATTTTCTGAGAACGTGCCAGTGCTGGGTGCTCATCTGCAGCCAGTCGTGGACATTCTGCCTGTCATTTTCCGATATTCACTGGTGTGGGTGAGGCTCCCTGCCACTTATATGTCTATATATTTTAAACATTTTGCATCTGGTGTGTGTCCAGTGGGCCAAAAGTGTCTGGCATATTCGTAGGATGTAAAACATGCTAACAGGAGCAAGTTTCATTCACTAAAAACCAGACAAGGAAAAAAAAAACACTTAAATTATTAACAAGCACACACAAAAGAAGAAACTTGCATTTATGCAGTACTTTTCATCCGCTCAGGATATCCCAAAGTGCTTTAAGTATTTTTTGAAGTGTAGTTACTGTTGCAATGGAGGGAAACACAGCAGCCAATTTGCTCACAGCAAGGTCCCACAAACAACAATGAGATACATGACCAGAAAATCTGTTTTTGTGGTGCTGACTGAGGGATAAATATCAGCCAGGACACAGGGAGCGCTCTCCTGCACTTCTTCGAATAGTGCCATGGAATCTTTTAAATCCACCTGAGAAGGCAGACATCTCAGTTTAACATCTCATCCGAGAAATGTCACGTCCAACACTGCAGCACCCCTTCAGTGCTTCAGGTTTCCATTGGCCTCTGTATTTAATTTTCTTTTAAATCTCCATCCTCCCTATTACTGCTAAATTTAAATCTGAGATAGATAGCTTTTTGGCAATCAAAGGTATTAAGGGATATGGGCCAAAGGCGGGTATATGGAGTTAGATCACAGATCAGCCACGATCTTATCAAATGGCAGAGCAGGCACGAGGGGCTGAATGGCCTATTCCTGTTCCTATGTTCCTACTTTAGGCACTCTGTGAATCGAAAATTTGATTTCCCTCCTGTCCCTCATTGTAATATTTTCCACGAACCATTAATGGCTCTCCTACCACAACCTGCTCTCTCTTATCACCTTCAATTTTGTATTTCGTATCCTTCCCACTGTTATGTCAAGTCTTTTTCAACAATACTTTGGCACCACTGTGCATGCATGATCTTTCTGTACTGCACACAAATTTCCTAGACTGTAACTACTCAGTGTACCTTACGATTGCTTTTTACTGCTCAGTGATGTTCCATTGCACCAAGATGTCAGCCTTCACTCAGTGGTAGCAGTCTAGCCTCTGAATCAGAAGGGCTCAGGTCCCACTCCAGAGACTTGAGCACAGAATTTAGGCTGACATATCAGTGCAGTACTGAGGGCGTGTTGCTCTATTGGAAGTGCTATCTTTTGGATAAGATGTTAAACTGAGGCCCCGTCTGCCTTCTCATATGGATGTAAAAAGTCCCATGGAACTATTTGAAGAAGAACAGGGGAGGTCTCCCTCTGTCCAGGCCAACATTTATCCCACAACCAACATCACTAAAATAGATTATCCGATCATTTATCTATTTGCTGTTTGTGGGAACTTGCAGTGTGCAATTTAGCTGCAGCATTTTCTCTACATCACAACAGTAACTACACTTCAAAAATACTTAATGGCCATGAAGCGCTTTAGGATGTCACAAAGGGTGTCATATAAATACAAGTTCTTTTTTCACTTCCAGTCCTGCTTGATGGTGAAGAGAGAAGGAGGTAATCAAGTCACAGAGTTAAAAGCAAACAGAACCAGAGAGAATGAAAAAGGTACATGGATGAAGGAAGGAAGAAAGAAAAGAAAGGAAGGAATTTATATAGCACGTTTATACATCTTCTAGACATCCCACAGCTAATGAGTTTCTTTTGAGGTGCAGGCATTGTTGTGTGGCAAACAGGTAATAGGATTGAGAAAGACAGAATTCAGAGAACAAAGTCAAAGATTTAAAAGGAATTAAGAGAAAAATTTGGAGTAAAAAGAACAATAAGAAATACATATTGGGAGTAAAGAACCAACAATCTACAAGTCTAGTTAATGATCAGTTGATTTGGGAACTGGCTATAATGCTGCACTTATAGGGTGCATTTCACTAATGTGTACATTCAATGTGGACCTTCTTCTGCTCGGACAGTATATCTTTGACTGGACCCCATGCAGAACCCAAAGTAAAGAGGAGTGAAGTGTTAAAGTGGAAAACTTCAATATCCATCACCAAAAGTGGCTCAGTTGTACCACCACTAACCGAGCTGGTCGAGTCCTGAAGAACATAGCTGCCAAATTGGGCTTATGGCAGATGGTGAGAGAATCAATACGAGGGAATAACCTACTTGTCCTTGACCTCACCAATCTACCAGTCGCATATTCATCTGTCCATGACAGTATTGGTAGGAGTGACCACCACACACTCCTTGTGGAGACCAAGTCCTGTCTTCACAGAGGACACCCTCACCCTCCATCATGTGGTGTGGCACTACCGCCATGCTAAGTGAGATGGATTAAGAACAAATCTAGCAGCTCAAAGCTGGGCATCCATGAAGTGCTGTGGGCCATCAGCAGTAGCACAATTGTATTCCACCACAATCTGCAACCTCATATCCTTCACTTCTCCATCATCGTCAAGTCAGACGACCAATCTGGTTCAACGAGGAGTGCAGAAGAACATGCTAGGAGCAGGACCAGGTGTACCTGAAAATGAGATGCCAAACTGGAGAGGCTACAACACAGGACTACATGCATGCTAAACAGCGGAAGCAGCATGCTACAGCCAGAGCTAAGCAATCCCACAACTAATGGATCAAATCAAAGCTCTACAGTCCTGCCACATCACGAATGGTGGTAGACTATTAAACAACTAACGGGAGGAGGAGGCTCCATGAACATCCCTGTTCTCAATGACAGCCAATTACCGTCCTATCAGCCTACTCACAATCATCAGCAAAGTGATGGAAAGAGTTGTCAACAATGCCATCAACTGGTAGTTACTCACCAATAACCTGCTCAGTTTATGTTCCGTCAGGACCACTCAGCTCCAGACCTCATTGCAGCCTTAGTCCAAATATGGACAAAAGAGCTGAACTCCAGAGGTGAGGTGAGAGTGACTGCGCTTGACATCAAGGCAGCATTCAACAGAGTGTGATACCCATGAGCCCAAGTAAAACTGATGTCAATGGGAATCAGGGAGAAAACTTTCCAGTGACTGGAGTCATACCTAGCACAAAGGAAGGTGGTCATGGCTGTTGGAGGCCAATTGTTGCAGCCCCAGGAGATCGTTGCAGGTGTTGTTCAGGGCAGCGTCCTAGGCTCAACTATTTTCAACTGCTTCGTCAATGACCTCTCCTCCATCATAAGTTCAGAAGTGGGGCTGTTCACTGATGATTGCACAGTGTTCAGCTCCATTCACAATTCCTCAGATCAAGAAGCAGTCCATATCCGCACACAGCAAAACCTGGAAAACATCCAGGCTTGGGTTGATAAGTGGTAAGTAACATTTGTGCCACACCATTGCCAGGCAATGACCATCTCCAACAAGAGAGAGTCTAACCACCTCCCCTTGACATTAAATGGCATTACCTTCGGCAAGTCCCCCGCCTTCAACATCCTGGGGGTCACCATGGCTACTAGGCTGGGTATTCCATGGCGAGTGGCTCAGTTCCTTACTCCCCTAAGTCTCCTCACCACCTAAAAGACACAAGTCAGGAGTGTGATGTTGCAGCTGCAACAATACTCAAGAGGCTTGACACCATCCAGGACAAAGCAATCTGCTTGATCAGCAGCCCATCTGCCACCTTAAATATCCACCCACTCCACCACCAGCACACCGTGGCTGCAGTGTGTACTATCTACAGGGTGCACTGCAGCAACTCACCAAGGCTTCTTTGATAGCACCTCCAACTCACGACTTCTACCACCTAGAAGGACAAGGTCAGCAGGCACATGGGAAAACCATCATCTCCAAGTTCGCTCCAAGGCACACACCATCCAAGTTTGGACATATATCACCGTTCCTTCATCGTCGCTTGGTCAAAATCCTGGAACTCCCTTCCTAACAGCACTGTGGGAGTACCTTCACCACATGGATTGCAATGGTTCAAGAAGACAACTTACCTTCTCAAGAGCAACTTGGGATGGGCAATAATTGTCAGCTTTGCGAGCGATGCCCATATCCCAAGTAAGTAAGTATAAGTAAGAGTGAATGCTGTGAGTGGGAGAGAACAAGAGTGAAAGGCATGCACCTAGACATGAGAATTCATACCGAAGCCCTTGGTCAATGAGCTCCCAAACTTCGAATGGTCAAGGGCTGAAATGGATCTGTCAAATACAGTACAGCTCGATACCCTGCCAAAGTTCAGGTGATTAAATATTCTAAATTAGCATGTGCAGCTGAAATCCCCTGCGAATATTAAACACAGGATAGCTCAGCAACATCCAGCAATGCAAGTAACACAAAGCTACAAAGATTCAATTTTTATTTTTGTGACAACAAATTGATGTGGCAGCATATTGTTTATGCACCAGCTCAGCAGACATGGCACCAGAGCTCGTAAGCGATAGCCAACCGTGTGTAGCATTTGAATGGGATGGCTAGGAGATTTTAATGTATGCTGTTCATACAGGCAGCCCCATAACTGAATCGAATGGCTGGATCTCAGAACGCCATACTTCAACTTTAAAAAAAATGGCATTGGAGAGTTAAACTAACAATCTCTGAGGGATCTGCCAGTCCACCGGGGACGTTTTAACAAGCTCTCTTGCCTGAATTCAAAACTTTCATTTCTTAAGTTCCCTGTTACAACAGCATGAATACAAGAATGCTGGTAACTGGCCAGCTTTCAATTGATTTTTGTGGTTTAAACAAAACAACATAATTATTGGGGGTGAATTTCCACGCGGTGAACTTGTGCAACTTTCACGCCAATGGAAAAAAAATTGTGCCCGCCGGTGGTCTGGAGAGATTTTTACATGAAAGTTTCCTAGCTCTGCTCATTTGCAAAACCATTGCAGTAGTGGTTGCCATAAAGCCCATGTAAAATGGGTGTAATCTGCCACGATGCATGGAAATTAGAGTACAGCCTTTAAAAAGTCAATTCTGGCTGAAGATTGCTGCAGCAGACTCAGGGAACAGCTGGTGAATAAGAAATAGATCTTGGTTCACTAACCTGACTGCCAGCTAGCCTGACTGCATGTCTCATCACTTTTTTATGCCACTTTTCAAGAATGTCTACTAAAGAAGCTACCTTATAATCCTTCTCCCAATTACTTTAATCTATGCCCCCTGGTTATTGACCTCTCTGCTAAGGGAAATAGGTTCTTCCTATCGACTCTATCTAGGCCCCTCATAATTTCAATTAAATCTCTCCTCAGCCTCCTCTGTTCCCAGCCTATCTAATCTTTCCTCATAGCTAAAATTCTCCAGTCCTGGCAACATCCTCATAAATCTCCTCTGTACCCTCTCCAGTGCAATCACATCTTTCCTGTAATGTGGTGACCAGAACTGTACGCAGTACTCTAGCTGTGGGCTGACTAGTGTTTTATACAGTTCTAGCATAACCTCCCTGCTCTTATATTCTATGCCGTATGCCTTCTTAACCACCTTATCTACCTGTCCTGCTACCTTCAGGGATCTGTGGACATGCACTCCAAGGTCCCTCTGTCCCTCTACATCTCTCAGTATCCTCCCATTTATTGTGTATTCCCTTGCCTTGTTTGCCCTCCCCAAATGTATTACCTCGCACTTCTCCAGATTGAATTCCATTTGCCACTTTTCTGTCCACCTGATCAGTCCATTGATATCTTGCAGTCTACAGCTTTCTTCCTCACCATCAAACACATGACCAACTTTTGTATCATCTGCAAACTTCTTAATCATTCTCCCTACATTTAAGTCTAAATCATTGATATATACCACAAAAAGCAAGGGACCTAGTACCAACCCCTGCGGAAGCCGACTGGAAACAGCCTTCCAGGCACAAAAACACCCGTCAACCTTCACCCTTTGCTTCCTGCCACTGAGCCGACTTTGGATCCAACTTGCCACTTTCCCTTGGATCCCATGGGCTTTTACTTTTCTGATCAATCTGCCATGTGGGACCTTGTCAAAAGCCTTGCTAAAATCCATGTAGACTACATCAAACACGCTACCCTCAACGACCCTCCTTGTTACCTCCTCAAAAAATTCATTCAAGTTAGTCAGACATGACTTTCCCTTAACAACCTACGCTGACTGTCCTTGATTAATCCATACCTTTCTAAATGGCGATTAATACTGTCCCTCAGAATCGGTTCCAATAATTTGCCCACCACCGAGGTTAGGCTGACTGGTCTGTAATTACTTGGTCTATCCCTTTCTCCCTTTTTAAACAAGAAGCCGTTACATGAAACTAAACAAGATGGTTTGACTTATAGGGAGAGGTTGGATAGACTGAGACTTTTTTCCCTGGAGAGTAGGAGCTTAAGGGGTGATCTTATAGAAGTCTATAAAATAATGAGGGGCATAGATAAGGTAGATAGTCAAAATCTTTTCCCAAAGGTAGGCGAGTCTATAACGAGGGGGCATAGATTTAAGGTGAGAGGGGAGAGACACAAAAGGGTCCAGAGGGGCAATTTTTTCACTCAAAGGGTGGTGAGTGTCTGGAATGAGCTGCCAGAGGCAGTAGTAGAGGCGGGTACAATTTTGTCTTTTAAAAAGCATTTGGACAGTTACATGGGTAAGATGGGTATAGAGGGATATGGGCCAAGTGCAGGCAATTGGGACTAGCTTAGTGGTATAAACTGGGCGACATGGACATGTTGGGCCGAACGGCCTGTTTCCATGTTGTAAACTTCTACGGCACACAGACATAGAAGAAGATGCCTTAATTTTACAGACTCCATGAGGAAATTGAGATCAGGAGACACAGACTGTTGGGCTGTTGGGTGTCCATGGCAAGACAACTGTCAGAAATGTCACTCATGCCACCTGGAGGGAGATGGCACTGGCACTGAGTGCCATCTCTCACACACTTAGGAATGCAGACCGGTGCCGCAAGAAGTTCAATGACTTCATCAGATCAGGTAAGGTAATATACCAGCAACTCCTCTCCCTTTGCATCCTTGGGCACCAGGGGCACCAGCAAGCTCTTTGCCCTCTAAATAAAACCGGACGGACCACCCGGCATCGGACTACTAGGCACCGGACATGACATAGGCAAACCAAGCCCAGTCGACCCTGCAAAGCCCTCCTCACTAACATCTGGGGACTTGTGCCAAAATTGGGAGAGCTGTCCCACAGAATAGTCAAGCAACAGCCTGACATAGCCATACTCACAGAATCATATATTTCACTCCCTTCACCACCAGCGCACAGTGCCTGGAGTGTGTACCATCCAGAGGATGCACTGCAGCAACTTGCCAAGGCTTCTTCGACAGTACCTCCCAAACCTGCGACCTCTACCACCTAGAAGGACAAGAGCAGCAGGCACATGGGAACAACACCATTTCTTATGTTCTTATGTTCTTATAACACCCCACCTGCATGTTCCCCTCCAAGTCACACACCATCCCGACTTAGAAATATATCGCCGTTCCTTCATCGTCACTGGGTCAAAATCCTGGAACTCCCTTCCTAACAGCACTGTGGGAGAACCTTCACCATACGGACTGCAGCGGTTCAAGAAGGTGGCTCACCACCACCTTCTCAAGGGCAATTAGGGATAGGCAATAAATGCTGGCCTCGCCAGTGATGCCCACATCCCATGAACGAATAATTTTTAAAAAGTAACAACTGTACAACTAACCCTTCAAAATGTACTCTGGTTAAGGGGGGTACTGCTATGGCTACTCATTTCCCTTAATAGCAATTACTTACATGCACAACCCTAAAACCCTTTTCTCTATTTTAATAGCCACATAATCTCAAATCTCTTACTTCAGCTCCATCATGTCACTTGGCACACACTCCTCAACTGCTAGCCTTACCCTCATTTACTCTATCTTGCTGCAAGAGAAAATAGCACACAACGCCCAGTAGAGGAAGACCACTGGAGGGGGCAACCCCATCCTTAAGTACATCATACCGTACAAGGGGATGGCCATAGAGCTCATGGGAGGCATTTTTCTCTTGCCGTGGAAAGGTTGGGAGCCTATATCTGGTGCCAGGCTAGTGACTGAACATTGTCACCTTGTATCCCTGTGAAGCACCACACAGCCCAACTCATTAAAAATAGAATTTAAAAGCAGATCAGTTCTTCCTCTTCTTTCATAAGCACAAGATGTTGAAACGTACAATTTATTCTCCCAAATATGTTTATCCTCTCTACATAAGGAATGGCTGGTCTGAAGTCAAATGATCCAAGTTATGAATGAAATAACAACTAGTAACATGTGAGGAGCTCATAAATTTATTTCTAATATTGAAACTGTCCATTCAGCTGAGTCCTCCGACCTCATCCCACTTCTTCAACCCCATACTTGATCTCTTTTCCTTCTCTACCAGTCAAAATCTAACCTCCTTTTCTTTTCTAAGTTTGTAGAACATGCCAGTGCCATACAACTCCATGCTCACCTTTCCCTGCATTACCTGTTCAAATCCCTTCAATTTGGTTTCCATGGTGCGCACAGCATCAACATCATCCTGGTAAAGGTCACGAATTATCTTCCATGTGGCTGCAGTCACAGTGCAATATCCCCCCTTGTCAATCTCTCTACAGCTTTAACATGGTCAGTCACTTCATCCACTGTCTGTCCCACATGTCCACCTCAGTGGCACTGCTTTTTCATGTTTGCAGTCCTACTTGTTTCCAATGTAATTATAACAGCTCCTTTTCTTCCCATCCCTTCTTTCACTCATTCTCATGCTGCCACTTGGGGATATAATGCTTGACTGACTGTCCAACATCAACTTGTGAATGTGCTAGAACTTTCGTCAGATGAACATTGTCAAAAGGAGACCATGATGGCAGAGCTCATTTGACACTGGGCTTAGATCTCAGTTAGTTGAAGATCTCCCTGGTGAGCTGTGCCCTGGCACAACTCAGTTATTGCCTGGTGAGCAAAGGAAACCTTCTCAAATATTACCTGAAATAGGGCTTTCAGGGTCTTTACACTCAGAGATGTGGGCACATAAGTGTACTAACTTCCTCTGCATAAGTGTACTATGGCGATGGATCATCCCGATCTTCCTGCATTCATCCTTCTGATCATTCTCATCTTCCTCCTCATAGCAGAGGAGCAGGGGGATGCTTAAGGGAAACACCATTTTTTTCCCAAGGTGTTGAAGACTAATTTAGAAGAAAACACTGGGAGCAAGTGCTGAAACTGTCAGCATTGTATTGGGTTTAAAACTGTAAAAAAATAGTCTCTGCCATCCATACTGTGGCTTCCAACTCGTCTTCTGCCCCTGGGGTACTGCCAAGCAACCAATAACTCCTCTTTCATGCTGGTGTTGTTTCTGCAAGGCGGAGCTGAGGCTGGAGGGGGAAATGAGGCGCAGGGGTAAGCCACACGCATGTGGAGGGAATGTGGCATACGATATGGTCCACCCCCGTGAAGGGTGAGGTGAGGGGGTGGAGGAAAATTCTCACTGCAGTGGTTCAACAATACACCTCATGGTCCCATTTTCATCAGTAAACTGCTCCGGGATTATCCAAAAACAGGCAGCAATCCAGAGGAAAACCCAGGCCTGGGTGTCTGAAATGGAAACTACTCTATTCCCCCAGCAGTATCATCCCTCAGCTTGATGAGCAGACAAAAAAAGCACAGGCATGATGGGCCAAATGGCCTCCTTCTGTGCTGTATCATTCTACGATTCTAAAATGGAGAGTTTCCATTTGCTTGGCAAGGAGTTCACTCTCTTGTGACACATCCCACTGACCGAAGCTAAGTCAAAAAACAAGTCTTAGGATTAAGGCTGGGTTATACAAGCTAAAGTTACACAACTTACTAGCACAGAGCACTGAGAAGTGTTACAAGCGACTGCTCTAACAATTAAGGTGGCCCCAGCCTGTCAAGCTCGAGACATCCCAAAGTCCTTCACAGCCAATAAATTGCTTTTGAAATGCAACATTGTTGTAATGAAAGCAAACATGGCAGCCAATTTGTGCACAGCATGACCCCACTAACCGCAATGAGCTCAATTATTATTACATGTTTTGCTGGAATTGGTTGATGGATAAATATTGTCCAGGACACCAGGGAGAACTCCGTTGTTCTTCTTCAAGATAGTGCCATTGACTCTTTTACTTCTATCTGAGCAAGCATACGGGGCCTCGCTCCAAAATCCCTTCTGAAAGACAGCACTTCTAATAATGTGGCACTCCCTTAGTACTGCACAGAAGTGGCAGTCTAGATTATGTGCTCAAGTTCTGGAGTGGGGCTTGAATTCACAACTCCCTACCTCAGTATTGAGAGTGTTGCAACTGAGCCAACGTGGCAGCAGTTCCATTAACAGATGTCATCTTGGTGCAAACTCAAGCCCTAGGAGGTCCTGCTTACTTAAAACTCAATTTTTACATTAACCAATTTCCTGTAAAGCAAAGGCTTTGTTTCAAAAAGACAATCAGATCAGGGTTTGGACTGGGGATTCCTTTAAATTGAAATCCAATGCATCCCTGATAAAGGCAGCATACACAACTTTAAATACTAGATTGGTTAGGGTTGCTCCAGGCATACAGATGAGAGGCAAGATCCTAGCCTCACGAATGCACTTTATCCACCAATCCGTAGCACCATCACTCTGGGAGTCCAGCCACTTTAGAAGTGGTCTGTGGAAGACTGAAACCTCCAGAGGCCCTGTTTGTACACATTGTAATCATTTTAACTCCTGATTGTATCGTACACTACAAAAATAATTTAAATGACTCCTAGCCATTTAAAATATTTATAGGGACTTGAAGAGCTAAGGAAGCCCATACATAATTCATTCAGAGTTAAATTTTTCTTTTCTTAAAGTTTTGATCCTGCCCCAACTGAAATGGGCAGGGACAGTGGATACAAAATTGTCTAGGGGACAGAAAGCAAAGAATAGTGGTGAACGGTTGTTTTTCATACTGGAGGGAAGTATACAGTGGTGTTCTCCAGGGGTCAGTATTAGGACCACTATTCTTTTTGATATATAATAATGACCTGGACTTGGGTATATAGGGTATAATGCCAAAGTTTGCAGATGACTCGAAACTCGGAAATGTAGTAAATAATGTGAAGGATAGTAACAGACTTCAAGAAGACATAGACAGGCTGGTGAAATGGGTAGACACATGGCAGATGAAATTTGACACAAGGAAGTGTGAATTGATGCATTTTGGTAGGAAGAATGAGGAGAAGCAACATAAACTAAATGGTACAATTTTAAAGGGGGTGCAGGAACAGAGAGATCTGGGGACACACATACACAAATCTTTGAAGGTGACAGGACAAGTTGAGAAGGCGTTTAAAAAAGCATATGGGATCCTGGGCCTTATTAATTGAGGCGTAGAATACAAAAGCAAGGAAGTTATGCTAAACCTTTATAAAACACTGAAGTATTGTGTTCAATCCTAGGCACCACACTTTTGGAAGGATGTCAAGGCCTTAGAGAGGGTGCAGAAGAGATTTACTAGAATGATACTATGGATGAGGGATTTCAATTATATGGAGAAACTGGAGAAGCTGGGGTCGTTCTTCTTAGAACTGAGAAGGTTATGGGGAGATTTGATAGAGTTGTTCAAGATCATGAACAGTTTTGATAGAGTAAATAAGGAGGAACTGTTTCCAGTGGCAGAAGGGTTGGTAACCAAAGGACACATATTTAAGGTGATCGACAAAAGAGCCAGAGGCGATATGAGGAAACATTTTTTTATGGAGTGAGTTGTAATGATCTGGAATGCACTGCCTGAAAGGGTGGTGGAGGCAGATTCAATAGAAACTTTCAAAAGGGAATTAGATAAATAAGAACATAAGAACATAAGAAATAGGAGCAGGAGTAGGCCAATCGGCCCCTCGAGCCTGCTCCGCCATTCAATAAGATCATGGCTGATCTGATTCTAACCTCAAATCTAAATTCATGTCCAATTTCCTGCCCGCTCCCCGTAACCCCTAATTCCCTTTACTTCTAGGAAACTGTCTATTTCTGTTTTAAATTTATTTAATGATGTAGCTTCCACAGCTTCCTGGGGCAGCAAATTCCACAGACCGACTACCCTCTGAGTGAAGAAGTTTCTCCTCATCTCAGATTTGAAAGAGCAGCCCCTTATTCTAAGATTATGCCCCCTAGTTCTCGTTTCACCCATCCTTGGGAACATCCTTACCGCATCCACCCGATCAAGCCCCTTCACAATCTTATACGTTTCAATAAGATCGCCTCTCATTCTTCTGAACTCCAATGAGTAGAGTCCCAATCTACTCAACCTCTCCTCATATATCCACCTCCTCATCCCCGGGATTAGCCGAGTGAACCTTCTTTGTACAGCCTCGAGAGCAAGTATGTCTTTTCTTAAGTACAGGGCTATGAGGAAAGAGCAGGGGAATGGGACTAATTGGATTGCTCTTTCAAAGAGCCTGCATAGGCACGATGGGCCGAATGGCCTCCTCCTTTGCTCTACCTGCTATGATACTATGATCTCCACCTCAACAAACGTCCATTCATTTTTATCCTATAACAGAATAAAATTAGGATCTATTTAAAATTCATTTCAGCACTAACCTTTACATCCAAACATTTCATTCCATCAGGGCACCAATATATTGCAAACCAAACAAATTAGAGGATTCTGGACAATCTGGACAAAGCAATGGCTGCAAGTTTGGAGTAGCTAACACATTGTGCAATTTGGCCCATAGCCTCAACTAAAATATCCACAAATCGCTTGGTTCAGTAAAATAAAAGTATCATTGGTGTATGAGATATTTGGTCCTTTATGTAGATCCCAAATTCTGTCTGTCTGTTTTATTTCTAATTAGGTTATATTAATGTCAGATGTATTAATGGTGTGCCAGTTTGGCAGTCTGTGTTCTAATATCACAAAGTAAGAAATTAAAAATATCTCACTGTGGCCGGATACCATTGGATCGAGAACTAAAGTTTGTCCCAACAGGACGGAGAAAGAAACAGCAACAGAAACACAACAGCCTGAGATTGCTGGAGTTTTTGACAGTTACTGATGCCTCTCCTGAACATGATGAGCCCTTGCTGGGGTACTGTTCCATAGGTGCTGGTTGCCCTTCAGTACTTTGCTCAAATGGTTGTCACTTATCTGTAAACCTTGACATTGAGTGTCTTCAGCCCATCAATCACAGGGACCATCACAACCGAGCCCAATCCTGTCCTCAGTTAAGATCAGGAGCACAAACCCAGGATTATTTCCCCTTTCCCAACTTTTGGGCTCTGAGGATAATTGTAGCACCCCAGCTCCGACTGAAATCAACTAAATCAGCATAGACTAGGGGTCAAACCTGGGACCTTCCCAATCTGCATGGCTCAGCTACTCACTGCATAAACTCGCTGAGTCATTCAGGAGTCCTGAGGTTTTTTTTAAAACAGGCCGCATCAGTCGCCACACTCCTCACTCTAACAGCCTCAAATCCTGCTTTCACTAACAGCATGGTCTGATCATCACTCACCAGTTGGGACAACTCACAATGCACACTGTTCCGCACTTCTGTGTAAAACAATCCCTGCCAAGGTACATGTTTGATGCCTCCTCCAGAAAATCGGTTTGCCCTCAACGCAGCTGCCATTGGTCTACATGCGGCCTAACTGGCAGTCCTTAAAGAGACCTCTGTATGCTGCCACCTAAAAAATACTAACCTGAATGTGCTCCTCCTGGCTCCACATTTAAATCACAGGCTGCTGCAGGATGCTGCTCACCTCACCCCTCCTGATCACCCCCCTCCCGATCGCCCCTTCTCTCCGTCGCATCCCCCCCAAACACCCCCCTCCCCAGTTGCCCCCTCCCCCACTTCACCCTCCCAGTGGTCCCAAATTCAAATGTTCTTCACTGGTGAGCTGCGGTCATTTGCTGGGCCTCCCCAAGCAGCTCGCCGCTGAAGAACATTTGAATAGGGGTTCCACTGCATCACCAGTGAGACCTGGGGTCTACCCATTTCCTGTGCTGAGTTCACGCCAGCAGACTGGCATGCCAGCACAAGCTAATTTCTAGGCCTGTGTGCCTTGGGTGGGTTGAGGGAGGGGTAGGTTGATGGTGCATGTAGACTGTAGCCTTTTCTGGAAGGGATGGGCTTGATGGGCAGTTGGTCTTTACCCATCCTTATTCTGTTTGTTCATATGTAGGTTCATAAGGAGACTCAGCTTGAGGGGTGATCTAACAGAGGTCTTTGAAATGATTAAGGGTTTTGATAGGACAGATGCAGAGAATCTATTTCCTCTGGTGAGAGAATCCAGAACAAGGGGGTATAATCTTAAAATTAGAACTAGGTCATTTAGGAGCAAAATGAGGAAGCACGTTTTCGTACAAAGCGTAGTGGAAATCTGGACATTACTCCCCCATAAAGCTGTGGATGCTGGGGGTCAGTTGAAATTTTCAAGATGGAGATTGATAGATTTTTGTTGGATACAGGTATTGAGGGATATGGATCAAAGGTGGGTAAATGGAGTTGAGGTACAGATTCACCATGATCTAATTGAATGCAGAACAGGCTCAAGAGGCTGAATGGCCTCCCTCTCTTCCCATGAAACAGAGAAGCCAATTTGTGCACAACAAGGTCCAACAAACAGCACTGAGATAAATTACCAGATAATCTGTGTTTGTGATATTGACTAGGAGAACTTCTCTGTTCTTCTTTGAATAGTGCCATGGGATCTCTTTCATCCACCTGAGAGGGCAGACAGGCCTTCGTTTAACATTTCATCTGAAAGACAGCACCCATGACAATGCAGCATTCCCTCAGTACTGCAATGGAGCATCAGTTTAGATTATGTGCCGAGATCTCTGGCGTGGGACAACCTTCTTGACTCAGGGGTGAGAGTGCTCCACTGAACCAAAGATGACACCTATTGCACTATACTGTCAGCCTAAATTATGTGCTCAAGTCTCTGGGATGGAGCTTGAAACCATGACATTCTGACTCAGAAGTGAGAGTGTTACCACTGAGCCAAGTAAGTTTAAAAGGGTGGCTGAGAGAGGGCAAACTGAGAAAAGTTAAAGTTAAAGAGGAGCGTCCAAAACAAAATTAAAAAGAGTGCAGCAGTGAGAAGCTAACTTAAAAGTGGGGACCGGAATGAAGCAAAAAGAAAATTTGAGAATCTTGAAGAAGTCAAACCGTAAAGGAAGCAGCCGAGAGAAGTTAAATCACAAGAAAGAAATTTCATTCCGATGGAGGCTTTGAAGTGGTTAGACACAAGGAAGCAAATTATAGTGGATGGGGAGAATGATGCGGAAATTGCCTGTTGATCAGGAAGCTTATGGAAAGGGTTATGGCATTAGAGAGGAGGCCACAAGATCTCCCAATGGCAGGTAACAGTGAGAGGGTTATCAATGGCAAACGGATAGTTTTAGACTCAGTAAGCAAGTTATCACAATTGAGTGAAATAGACATCCTACTCCTGGGCCTTGACAATAAGCCAATGGGGATTAGGGTTGAAGACTGTCACAAACAGATACAGAGTTACCATGAAAAGAAGACAAGTGCTAAGAGAAACCAAAGAAATGGGGATATTAGGTGGGTTAAAGTTGAAAAAAGCAACGAGAAAGTTAAAGAGAACCAATGAGTCTACTTGGGAAATTACAATAATGAACATAAACCAGGCACTGCCCAATAATGCAAGAGGAAACCAAGTCATTGTAGAAGAGACAGCTAACAAACCAGAAAAGATGTGTTAGAGATTTGGTGGTAAAATGTCCTGGGGGGTTCACCAATCTCCCACTGTAACTTTGACGGATGATTGGAAACCTCGGAGAAATGACTTAATATGCAAATTTTGTAAAAAATAATATACCTTCTAGCAACTCAGAGTGTACAATGTATGAAACAGGAGTGTTTACTTCATTTAAATTGTCCTGCTTAATACTATACAAAGTGGGGCCTGTTGAAACAGGCATAATTTTGTGTACTGCTGAGACTTTTTCCTGCATAGGGTATCAGACTGACTTGTGGCATTGCCTTTGTCCTGAGTGATAATTTACTTTTCTTGAGTCTCAATAAACTGCTTTTGTTTTTTTTTTGTTCATTTAGGTCCCATACATTATTCAAACTTAGTGCCAAAAGGGGTTTAGAGTCATAGAGTCATAGAGTTATACAGCACGGATAGAGGCCCTTCAGCCCATCATGTCCGCGCCGGCCATCAAGCCCTGTCTACTCTAATCCCATATTCCAGCATTTGGTCCGTAGCCTTGTATGCTATGGCATTTCAAGTGCTCATCCAAATGCTTCTTGAATGTTGTGAGGGTTCCTGCCTCCACAACCCTTTCAGGCAGTGAGTTCCAGACTCCAACCACCCTCTGGGTGAAAAAGTTCTTTCTCAAATCCCCTCTAAACCTCCCGCCTTTTACCTTGAATCTATGTCCCTTTGTTTAGGGGATCCCTGTTGCAAAAGCATCACTTTTATTCATCTCCTGGTTTATCTGGCTTGTTTAAGATGGATCAGTTAGTATATGGCCTGAAACAGGCTAGGTGGAAACTTACTGATGTTGAGTTACTAAGAGACATCAAAAACACTACACAATAAAAGACTGAGGAGATCAACTGATATAGTTACACACAAATGTGCCTTACCTAAAGGTTACATGATTGATTTCATATTCTTGAAGTTTTGGGCCTAGAAATTGGTCTGCACTAAAACTGATCAGCAAGAGGAGCACGCGGAATTAGTCCATGTGTGTCATCAGGACATAACTAGCATGCTGGAGCCATAATTGCTCCGCATGAGGCAGTGCGCCGGTCACAAAGAGGAGGAAACTTGGCCGGCAGGGATGCTAGCACTGGGCCTAGGTAAGTTCTGGGGGTAAGAGGAAGATAGGCAAGTGGTGGTTGGCAGTGGTCCACAGATTCTCCTGGCATGGATTAAGTGTGCACATGCCACATTGGACCCTTTGGCGCCCAGTTTTTGTTTGAAAAGCTGATGCTATATGACCCAGTTTCTAAGCCTTGGCGTCACATATGGTTAGAAATTATTGTTGCTATTATGAACACATGAATCTTTACCACCTCCTTTGATATAATCCCTGGGTCAATGCCTCTATTGAAGTAGGACAGAGGAATATCATACAAATGGACCAAGGATTGGTCCTTTCACATCGCCAGCAGTAATTTGTACTCTACAGAGTCACTAATGATGGGTGTCTGCTGCATGTGATCTGTGAACACCATAAAATGCACAAAGTGCCCTATAGTCTCTTAAACACTGTGGCTTGGATTTTCCAAATTGTTACCGCCAGATTTTAGACAGTACAAGGAAGGGGAACCAGCCAACCCCCAAACCAATCACTGCCACTGATCACTGGAGATTTTCTGCAGGAAGTGACATTGAACACTCAATTGAGCGGTCACATTCAAAGTAGGTAGTGATGGAGTGACATCATATCACCATCGCAATGCTGGATACCAGTATCACCAGCATGTTGCGGGCATCCAGTGTTACTACGGGCTAGCTATTGTCTAAGGTATTCATATTAATTAATGTAAAATCAAATTTTCAGAGGATTAACCTAATGCAAGGTATTTCCAAACATTTCTTTGAGTATCAGTTTTAGGTCAGCCAAATCTAAGAGGCATTGATTGGTGAATGACAGTGAGCTAGTTACACAAGAGTTGAAGCTTCTGAGTACCACTATCAGGATGGATTGATCTGTAAATGTATATTAAGTTCATGACAAACAAATTGAGAATGTTTGCAATCACTGAATGCTTTCTTTATTTTTTAATGTATGTCCTGTGGCATTGCTCGCAATAAGTCGGATGATGCACTCCTTTGCAATGATAGAAGTGCTATGCCATGTGATGCACCATGTATTACTCTGCTGCTAAGGTTGATTGTTGCTTAAGCATTGTCCTGTCTAATAGTAAGCAGTGGGGCCTGTTGAAACAGGAGCAATTTTGTGTACTGTTAATATTTTTGAATACACCCATCCAATGGCGTTTGCTGTCACCTCCAGCAGCAAATTTCAGAAGTGGCGGTGATCAGTGGGGAGCTGGCTAGTTTATTAGCCCTGTACTGCTTGAAATCTGGGTGTAACAATTCAAAAAATCCAGGCCCCAGTACTTAAGAGACCATTAAAGACTATGGACCATTTTCTGGGTTTTATAATGTCCTTTAAGGCCACAAAATTGATGATGCTGGGATTGCAACTAGATGAGGAGAATAAGAAAGAAAGAGCATCCAAAAGAGGTGAAAAACCTGACCACAGCTTTATCTTTAGAAAGAGGTACACTGTGCTGGACTGACTTTACGGGACTCATCTCGGAAGATATGAGAAACATGTTCGATTGATCACACCTAAAGGTCCTGCCTAAGGCTATAAAATTGACTGCAACAATCAATTTCCAGGCTACAGGGTCATTCTGGGGGAGCAAGGGTGATTTCATTGGCATCAGTTAGAGTGACTGGTGCACGGTTTCAGAATGTTGGCAGATCATTTCCTGATTATGTAATCGACAAGTACATTATCCCAATTGCTCAGTTTGAATTGTACTCTTGAAACAGAACCTGCTCTAACTGTCTGCACAATTTGTACAGATAATTGTGTATTATAATAAAGTACAGCATTTTCTTAAGTATCAGCTTGGTTTGTCAACTATGCAGAAGCACTGACTGTATTATGGTGAGTTGTCAGGTCAGCCAATGTTTAATGTACCCTTTTTATTTTAAATTTAATGTTCTTTGTGTTGCAATTACTAATCAAATGCAGTCTTCCTGGATGTTTTGATTGTTACTCATATATCGTCATGTCCCTTTGATGTTTGTTTTCTGTTATTTACACACCTCATAGTTAAGATTACTAACTCTTAAATATATGTGGCCTGATGTTGCAAATTCAGTCTGTGCAGCATCAGATCACAAGATGATGCTGCACAGACTGGATTTGGTTCTTAAATGATTCCAGTATTTTTCCTCTACTACTCTATTTGGAGAGTGAGCCATTGGCTGAATGGTAGTATTCCTGTCTTCTGAGTTAGACTATAGTAAGGGTTCAAGCCCCACTCCAGATAGCCCTAGTGAGTGGAGACTAGAATATGGTCTCTAAATGTTGGGTTGATATTCAGTAGTATGCTCATGTCTAGACAGAGTGATCACTAGCAGTATTCTATCCTCAGAGTTAGAAGGTCTGGGCCCCTCAGTGAGTACAGACTAGACTGCTAGCTCTGAATAATGTGTTGATGTCCAGCAGGGGGTGCAAGGCCCTCTCCTTGTAAAAATTAGGTGGGGCTCTTTAGCCTTGGTTGCAGCCCACCTGGGAGAGGAAGGTAATGGGAAACCATCTCAGCTACTGAAATGGCTCAAGAGTCCCATATGTGAGACTTTGAGTTAGGACCTGCCCTAGAGCAGAACATAATGGGTGGACTCTATTTGCAAGTTCGTTCCAAGTATTTGTGAAGAAGAACTTCCTGATATCAGTCCCAAATTGATTTTTTACTAGTTTGAACCTAAGGCATTCTTTGTACTTTTGCAACTTAATTTAAATAATCTTCTGAATTTACCTTTTCCATTCCATTTGCAATCTTATTTACATCTATGAGAACATCTCTCAAATGCTTCATTTCAAGGCTGAAAAGTCATAAATTTCTCTGGTCTTTCCTCATACCTCAAACCTCGAAGACGAGGCATCAGCCTTGGGGCTCTTCTTCACATTACCTCCAATGTTCGAAAGTGTCCCTTGTGCCTCAGCAATCAAGAAGATCAAAGAGTATATTGTAAAAGCCTAATGTTTTCATGCAAACAAATTGAACTGTAGGAAATTCAATAGCAATCAGCTAACATACGAACATACGAGCTTCCGGTCAAAAGATTGACTGCAAAACTATCAACAAGTTCAAGGAAATTACCATCTCCCTTGGCAGTTCAACTTTTTTTTAAACTTTCAGCTCACACACGGTGACACTAAAAAAGACATCGATATTACAATAATAAACCTAGTCAAATGTCAAAAGTAGTTTTATTACTGCAATGTTAACACTAAACTTATAAAATGATTAAAAACAATTTCTATTAAACATTTAAAAAATGCAATTTAATTCATCTTGTTCTGTTGTCCTTCCCCAAGCTCTCTTTTTTAGCATTCTCTCTTCCTTAAATTTTGAAAACTAATTTTAAACTCATTATTTGCCTTCTTTCTCCCGACTCCTATTGTCCATTCTAGAGGGTAGATTTTGATTGTTTAGTAATCAACTGCAGAGGACAGATTTTTTTTAACCCAATTGAAAGCCAAAAGAGTGACAATTAACTTGGTCATAAAATACAGTGATCATGGGATAGGGGCAGGACCTGGCCTACCATTGTCACATAAAAACCCCACCAGCGAACAAAAGCTATCTGTTTTTAATATAACGGGTCATTTGCTGGCTTTCTCTGCCTTCCGGATGTTTCTGCCTCTCTCTCTCTTTTTTTAAATTTTTTGTTGACTGTATATTCGGAGGCTCTGTAGGTAACACCTCTCTGTCTGAACACTGAGATTGCCTTGGCAACGGGCAGTTGCAAAGACTATCTGTAATCACCATGTATTGTTCTGTGATTTATAAATGTGTAGGCTTCGAGGAGTTCCTGACATTTACCTGAGGAAGGAGGAAGCCTCCGAAAGCTTGTAAATTTCAAATAAAATCGTTGGACTATAACTTGGTGTTGTAAAATTGTTTACAAACATAAAAGTACAGCAAAGGAGTGATGCAGTAGGTTAGAAACAGGCCTTTCATTAATGGGACCCAGGTTCAAATCCAGCAAAAAATAATGAAGGTCTCTGCTGGCCTATGTGAGATGGGCCTACAGCACAAATCTCTGTTGGCCTATGTGAGATGGGCCTACAGCACAAATCTCTGCTGGCCTATGTGAGATGGGCCTACAGCACAAATCTCTGCTGGCCTATGTGAGATGAGCCTACAGCACAAATCTCTGTTGGCCTATGTGAGATGGGCCTACAGCACAAATCTCTGTTGGCCTATGTGAGATGGGCCTACAGCACAAATCTCTGTTGGCCTATGTGAGATGAGCCTACAGCACAAATCTCTGTTGGCCTATGTGAGACAAGCCTACAGCACAAATCTCTGCTGACCTATGTGAGATGAGCCTACAGCACAAATCTCTGCTGGCCTATGTGAGACAAGCCTACAGCACAAATCTCTGCTGACCTATGTGAGATGAGCCTACAGCACAAATCTCTGTTGGCCTATGTGAGATGGGCCTACAGCACAAATCTCTGCTGACCTATGTGAGACAAGCCTACAGCACAAATCTCTGCTGGCCTATGTGAGACAAGCCTACAGCACAAATCTCTGCTGACCTATGTGAGATGAGCCTACAGCACAAATCTCTGCTGGCCTATGTGAGACGGGCCCACAGCACAAATCTCTGCTGGCCTATGTGAGATGAGCTTACAGCTCAAATCTCTGTTGGCCTATGTGAGATGAGCCTACAGTCTTGACCTACAGTGCAAAGATGACCCAAAATTGGGCACTAATTTGCAGTGTCACTGAGTCAGGCCGATAGATAGTTTGGCCCCGCTATTAGAGTGGAGGCGGGATGGCAGTGGGGTGGGGGATGGGGGAATGTGCGCGCGGATAACCCGACCAATAAAAAATCTCCCTTTCCCACGCAATCGTGATTCAATTGGTGCCACTTAACATGGCTTCCGGGTTTCCCATCCAAAAGCTGTGCAGCGGGCGGACTGCACACCCGTAGCTGTCAGCTGGAGGGGCTCTATTTAAAGGGCGGCTGCTCCTGGAGCAAACACCCACACACCACAATGGAGCAGCACAGAGGCAAGGCTGCTCCAAGATTCAATGATGCCCCACTCCAGGTGCTACTGGATGGGGTGGAGAGGAGGAGGGATCTGTTTTACCCGACGGACGGGAGGAAGTGGCTTGCCTCTGCCACCAAGAAGGCCTGGCTCGAGGTGGCAGAGGAGGTCACCAGCAGTAGCAACATCTCTCACACCTGGGTCCAGTGCAGGAAGCGCTTCAATGACCTAACTAGATCAGCCAACGTGAGTACACTTTTTGATTCTCCTATATTCCATCTTCCACATCACCACCCCCATCTCCAACTCATCCTGCACTGCCAACACTACTCTATCACCTCACTCCTCACACCCACTTAAGGCTCATCCTCAACTTACCTGCACTTCCTCAGCACTTCCTCACCTCCCACCACTATCACTCAACCCAATACTCAAACAATGTCATGGTTCTGTCTCATATTCACCCTCTTTCACGGTCGGCCTCACCCAAACCAATGCATGCATTGGTTGACCACGTCACCATCACTCACTCACACGTCTGTACTTTCTCCCCTTCTGGGAGAGGAGAGCACAAGATGCGCAGGAGAGGACGAGGACCGGAGGGGGGCCACAACAAATCGTCGTCCTTACAGACACGGAGCAGTAGGCGCTGGATCACAGCCGAACCCTCGAGTGCCTGTCCGTCGGGCACACCGAGACTGGCAACCCACAAACGTCTGGTGACACAACTTTAACATTCATCACACACAATATGAATTGATGTTAACATGCCTTGCCATCTTCAGCACCTCAATATGCTCATCGCAATATGACACATCTGTGAAGATGCTTAATATTGCCTTCTGTTTTCTTACACGGCCTTCAGCGACCGCTGTGATGGCAGAGGGTGATTCCTCAGAGGACCTGCCGGTCTCTGTGAGTGCACCGTCACATCTTAGCGAGCCATCCACCGGCTCAGATACTCACACCTCGGTGGGTCCTAGTCCTCAGTTAGTTGAGTTGGCACCTGGCGAGTTACCACACACATGTGAGCACGAGCAGACAGTGGTAGCAGGGGCAGCTGCAGAGAGTCCGCGTCAGTGGGCGCATTCCTCTCCAGGCTCTGCTCAGCTGCAGAACCCTGGGGGCCATCCTTTAAAAGGAGAATGATCGAGGGTCAGCAGTACATTTGTGAGATACTGGAACAGGTGCCACGCATACTCTCCACAGTAGCACAGAGGATGGAAGAGTCCAACTCCTGCATGAGTGGAATGGTGGCACAGGTACGGGAGGGAATCTCTGAGATAGTGTCACAGAGACATGAGCAACTCTCTGAGATACTGTCACAGGTAAGTGCAGGAATGTCTGCGATGGAGAGAAGGCTAGCCTCCATTGAGCTTCAAGCACGGCTCACAAATGAGTCCATTCAGGGCCTGACAACGGCCATTCGGACTCAGGCTGGACAACATTCTGTTGCCTTAAACAGGCAGACAGATACACTAGCACTGGCTTTACAAGGAATCACACATGTCCTCCAAACATCTGTCCAGCAGAGTGGAAGGAGTGATGTGGGCCTGGCCCAGGGGAGGGACAATGGTGAAAGGTGACATGGAAGTGGGGACGCCACTCAAAGTGCTACCACGTCTCACCCGTTGCCCCCCTCTCAACTAGAACCCACAATGCTGCCTCCTTTCCAGGTGGCCGAGTCTGCCCCTACACAGGTGCAGGTGGAGCAGTCTTTGGAGGGACCCTCACGGGCTGCAAAACCCAGAGAGCGTAACGACT
Source organism: Heptranchias perlo (assembly GCF_035084215.1). Lineage (NCBI taxonomy): Eukaryota > Metazoa > Chordata > Chondrichthyes > Hexanchiformes > Hexanchidae > Heptranchias > Heptranchias perlo. Next base: position 74,913,769 of record NC_090330.1, on the reverse strand, counting down.
GGACTGTTCACACTTTCTGACGTTAGGAGACCCGTTCACATATCAGTGACTCCCTGGCTTCACGAGCAGCCAGATGAGCCGCTATTCTGCCCAGGAGTTCCTCCTCCTTCTCCTTCTCCTCCATGTGGGTGGTAGTTCTGGATGAGGCCTCCTCAAGCGGTGCCTCTCTCTGTTGTTGCCCTCTGTGCTCTTGTGCAGGTGCCTGTGGTGCGGCATTGAGTTGTGGAGCTCCAAGTGGCGGAGGTGGATGCCGTGCCTGGCGAGGCTGGTGATGTTGCTCATCCTCGGATGTAGTGGTGAATGCAGTCATGGCTCCCCGCCGATGGCGATGGTGTGAGTTTGAGGGGGTCTGCAAAGTTGTTAAATATGTGTGAACAGAAGAATTTGAGTGGAAAATAAGAATTTTCAGTGAAAACATAAAGATCTCGCAGCCAAAACTTTGTCTGAAAGAACTGGGTGCCCTGCAGCAATAAGTGACCTTTTCTCCCCATCTGTCAATGAAGCATTTGAATGTGCAACTGGCTGCTGGCTGAAACACGTCTGTTGCAACATGGAGTGTTTCCCACAGCATGGAAAACATGCTGAGGATGCTTCGAAATCACACCCGTGCCTCAATGTGGAGAAAATTAAGTCGTTCAACGACATAAACTATCTCAACAACTGTGTCAACTATCATCCTGTCGGCTTTAATTGCCAGTGGGACTTCCACATTTGGGCAGCGTGCACGCATCCAGTCGCGTCAGTGAGGAATCCGGAAGTCTGCGGGTTGGAGCCGGGTTCCGGACCCGATCGGGATTTCCCCGATTTTCGGAGCCCCCCCACCCCCATGCACCCGCAATTTCCCTGGAAAATTGAGCCCTTTGTGTGGGAAATGGAAAAAATGCCACACATGTGCGGTAGAGGTGCTTTTCTGAGGTTGAGACTGGGGCTAAAATAGGTTGTTGGGACGGAGTAGAGGGAGGTTTACTCTCCAGTTGAGCTATACCTGTCCTTGATGCTGACACTGAGTGGCTGAAATGGAAAGTGTTCCATTCTCTAGCACTGACATCCTTCACCTTGATGAACAGAAAAGAAAACAAAGGGAGAAATGCAAGAAAAAAAATGAAGGACAGTCAATGCACGAGTACACTCAGTGCAGCCCGCAGGGCAAGATTGTGCCTGGATGAGAAAACATCTTCAGCCTGTTAATGATGGTATGTTCTCATGTATTACTATGTGTGAAATGTCGATAAAATATCCAGTAGCTGCAAGACAGCATGATGCTAATTTATTTGTTTCCTTTATGTGTAGGGTGGAAGGAAGGATTTTTTTTACTTTTCAAAATGAGTCACCAAAAACTTATTTAATACCAAACTCTGAGGGTAAAATGTTCCTTAGTAATTGTAAGCCACATTACATGTACAGATAATATATATTTATTTTTAAAAGAATGATAGAACTTGCAATTCTATAGTGCCTTTCATGTCCTCAGGACGCCCTAAAGCGCTTTACTGCCAATGAATTGCTTTTGAAGGCAAACAGGGCAGTCAATTTGTGCACAGCAAGGTCCCACAAACAGCAATGAGATAAATGACCAGTTAATCTGTTTTTGGTGATGTTGGTTGAAGGATAAATGTTGGCTGGGCACCAGCAGAACTCTTCGAATAATGCCATGCGATCGGGACCTTGGTTTGATGTCTCATTTGAAAGATGCCAGTTCCTCGGTACTGGATTGAAAAGGGTAAATATTGCAGCAGGGTATGCTACCATGGAGCATCCTTAAAAATTATAGATAGACTTGTAGAAGCCCAGAGCTTGCTGAAACCTGTAGCTTGTACAGTAATCAGAAAACCTCTTCAAAATGATTTTAAATAATTTTGCGTTTAATGTCATTGCATTTACCAATACTTCAAATGCAGTAAAAATACTAGAACTCAATTAAGTCTAATTACAGCGCAAAGCAATTGAATTTGACATAAAGGTTTGCAGAAGCTCACATGTGCTGGGCCTTTTACTGCACAATTATCATACCTCAAAATAGTTTACAATTATATTATATAATAATATAATTACACCATGGAAGAGTTAAGTTAAGAATATCTTTAATTTAATTACAGTTGAGTCAAGGACTTTCAGGTCAAATGACCAGTTTCAGGCAAAATGATTATAAGCTGAATTCAGAGTCTTTAGATTACAGGGAATGTCTGGCCTGATCTATTTAATTTTTGCTATCTAAACTAAAGCTCACCCACTCTTCTTTCTATGGATATTTGGCATAAGGTGTTTTTATATTATAAGACAATGCGCTGAGTTACTTAGTTATATAGCTGGATCCACATCACGCTCCAGCCAGATTAAACAAAACTTTATATATGCATGCTTGTACACATTCAGAGTGTTGCTCATAGAAAACTCCTATTCTAGTTAAGTTTTAATGTCAGCAGGATGGTGGCAGGATAGTTAGCTCTCGTCTGGGGTTAAAGGTTAAAGTTGACCACTTGGGAGTTCTTTGCTTGCACGAGTTGTAGTTACATTGCAGCCAGTCTGGAACCAAAGCAGAATATCACTACCTGCTAAAGGGGTCTCACACGGCTGTTGCTACCCCTAGTGGGGAGGGGGGGGGTCTCATTCTGCTGTAATTACCCAGTAGCAGGGGTATCACACTACTGTCACAAATGGTGAAGGGGGTCTCGCAATGGTGTCACTACCCATTGGAGATGGTCTCACACTAGCATCACTACCTGAAAAGGGAGTATAACACTGCTGTCACTGTCTGAAGTGATCTCACCCTATTGTCTCTACCCACTAGACAGGGTCTCACAAAGGTGTATCTACGGGGAGCGGGGCCTCACACAAGTGTCTCTACCTGCTAGAGGGAGTCTCACACAGCTATTACTACGGGGTGACTCACACTGCTGTAAATATGGGGGAGGGGTCTCACACAGCTGTCGCTATGGTAGAGTTGTCTCACATTGCTGTCATTATGGGGAGGGGTCTTACAGAGCTGTCATGAGGGAGGGTCTCACACAGCTGTCACTATGTGGGGGTTGTCTCTCACAGCTATCAGCATGAGCGTTGGCTCACAGAGTTGTCACTATTGGGGTCTCGCACAGCTGTCACTATGTGGGGGTTGTCTCTCACAGCTATCAGCATGGGCGTTGGCTCATAGAATTGTCACTATTGGGGTCTCACACAGCTGTCACTATGGAGGTTTTGCCTTGCACAGTTGTCACTAAGGGGGTCTCACAAAGGTGTCACTAAAGGGGGGTCTCACAAGCTGTCACTATGGGTGGGGGTCTCACACAGCTATCCCTATGGTAGGTCTCACAGAGTTGTCATTATGGAGAGGGAGGGTCTCACAAAGCTGTTATTGTTGGGGGATGGTCTCACACAGCTGTCACTATGGGAGGGTTGTCTTATATAGCAGTCACTATGGGATTTTGTCTCACACAGCTCTAAATGCTGTCACTGTGGATGGTGGTATCACACAGGTGTCACTAGAGGGGGGGGTCTCACAGATGTCATTGTGGGGGTGGGTCTCACACAGCTCTCACATTGGGGGGGTCTCACATAGCTCTCACATTGGAGGGCCTCACACAGCTGTCACTATGGGGGTGTTGCCTTGCACAGTTGTCACTTTGTGGGGGTCTCATGCAGCTGCCATTATGAGGGTGTTGTCTTGCACATTTGTCACTATGGGGTGGTCTCACAAAGCTATCACTATGAGGGTCTCAAACAGCTGTCACTAGGGGGTCTCACACTGATGTGTCTATGGGGAGATCTCACACAGCTCTCATTTTGGGGGGTCTCACGCTGCTGTCATTATGAGGGGGGTCTCAAAATGCTGTCACTAAGAGGTTCTCACAAAACTTTCACTATGGGGGGAGTCTCATACAGCTGTCACTATGGGGGAACTCACACAGCTATCACAATGGTGGTCTCACAAAACTGTCACTATCTGGGGGTCTTACACTGTTGTCACTAGGGGGGTTCTCATGCAGCAGTAACTAGGGAGAGTCTCAGACAGCTGTCATGATGGCCGGCTGCAGGATCCAGGATCCTGGATTTTAGATTCTTCCAGGATCATCCAGGAATGCAAAGATAACCGCCAGCGTCTCTTCTCCACTACAAACCGTCTTCTTAAACTTCTCTCCCTTGCCCCCTTCACCCTCAGCTGCAAAACCAAGTGCGAGGATCTCATGGATTACTTTGTCACTAAGATTGAGACTGTCCGTTTAACTGCCTCTGCTGCTTCCCTCCCTTCTCCCAGCCATAGGGGAGGGGTCTGAAACAGCTGTCACTATGGAGAGGGTCTCATGCAGCTGTTACAATGGGGGCCTCACACAACTGTCACTATGGGAAGGTCTCACACCGCTGTCGCAATGGGGGAGGTTCTGAAACAGTTGTCACTATGGAGAGAGTCTCACACAGCTGTTACTATGGGGGTGTCACACAGCTGTCACTGTGGGAGGGTTCACACAGCTGTCAGTATGGGAGATCTCACTCAGTTGTCACAATGTGATGTCTCACACAGCTGTCACCATGTGGGTTTCTGACACAGCTTGTCTCTAAGGTAGGTGTCACACAACAGTCACTATGGTGGTTAACTCTTACATAGCTATCATAATGGAGGGTCTCACACAAGTGTCACTATGGGGAGGTCTCACACCACTGTCACTATTGAGGGGGTCTCACACAACTGTCACTGTGGCGGGGTCTGATATAACTGTTACTCTGGCGGGTCTCACACAACTATCACTATGAGGGGAGAGTCTCACACAGCTGTCACTATGGGAGGTATCACACAAATATCACTATGGGGGAGTCTCACACAGCTGTCACTATGGGAGATATCACACAAATTTCACTATGGGGGAGTCTCACACAGCTGTCACTATGGGAGATATCACACAAATTTCACTATGGGGGAGTCTCACACAGCTGTCACTATGGGAGTTTGACACAGCTGTTACTATGGCGGGGTCTCTTACAGCTCCCAGTATGCGGGGGTGTGACACAGCTGTCACTATGGGGGAGGTCTAATACAGTTGTCACTATAGTGGGTCTCACACAACTGTCACAATGGGGGGGTCTAACACAGTTGTCACTGTGGGGGGTCTAACACAGTTGTCACTTTGGGGGGGGTCTGACATTGCTGTCGTTATGGGCAGTGGGTCTGATACAGCTGTTACTCTGGGGAGGGTGTCATACAGCTGTCATGATGAGGGGGCCTGGCACACTATCACTATGGGTGGGACACAAAACTGTCACCATGGGGGTCTCACAGCGGTCACTATGGTGGTGGGCCTGACGCATGTGTTACTATGGGGGATCTCACACAGCTGTCACTATGGGGGAGTCTGACATAGCTGTCATTAGGGGGTCTCACACAACTATCACTATGGGGGGAATCTCACATAGCTGTCACTATGGGAGGGGGCATCTGACTCAGGTGTTACTATGGATGGGTCTCACAGCTGTCACTTTGGGGTCTCACAAGCTATCACTACAGGCAGAGGTCTGACACAGCTGTCACTATGAGTGGGGGTGTCACACAGCAGCCACTATGGGGCTGTCACTAGGGGTTCTCACTCAGCTCTCACTATGGGGGGGGGGTCTCACACAGCTATAATTATGGGGGCAGGGTCACACAGAGCTGTCACTGTGGAGGGTCTCACACAATTATCACTATAGGGGGAGTCTCAGATCGCTGTAACTATGGGGGGGTGTCTGACACAGGTGTTACTATGGGGGGTCTCATACAACTGTCGCCATGATGGGGTCTGACACTACTCTCACTATGGGTGGGTCTCACAGTTATCACTATGGGGGATTTCATACAGCTGCCACTATGGGGCTCTCACAAAGCTGTGACTGGGGGGCGGGGGGTCTCACACAGCTGTAACTAGGAGGAGGTCTCACATGACTGTCACAGCAACTACTATGGGGGGGGTTCTCATTAAAATCTCAGTAAGAGGGTGTTAGACACAGTTGTAACTAATGAGGGTCTCATCCAGCTGTCACCATGACGGGTGTCACACAGCTGTCACCAGGGAGGGTTTCACCGAGCTATCATTATGGGTGGATCGCACACAGCTGTCACTATTGTGGGGGTCTCAAACAGCTGCCACCATGTGATGGTTCACACAACTGTCTCTATTGGAGGTGGTCGCACACACCTTTCTTTATATGTGGTCTCACACATATTTCACTATGGAGTTCTCATGCAACAATCGCAATGGGGGGAATCTCACACAGCTTTCACTATGGGGGGGTCTCACGTCGCTATTACTTTGGGGAGTCTCACATCACTATCACTATGGGGGTTCTCACACAACTATCACTATGGGAGAGTCTCAGACAACTGTCACAATGGCGAGGTCTGACAAAGCTGTTACTACAAGGTGCTCTCACACAGCTCTCAGTATGAGTGGGTCTGACACAGCTGTCACTATGAGGGATCTCACACAGCTGTCTGTATGAGGGGGGAGTCTCACATAGCTGTCATTGTGGGGGAGCGCGCACTGTTGAAATTATGGGGGTATCTCACACAGTGTTATTGTGGGGGGTGGTATCACACTGCTGTCATTATTGTGGGTCTCGCAGGCAGTTGTTACTATGGGTGGTATTCACACAGCTATCATGATAAAGGGTTCTCACACAGCTATAACTGTAGCAGGGTCTCACACAGATGTCACTATCATAGACAGTATTGGTAGGAGTGACCACCGCAAAGTCCTTGTAGAGATGAAGTCCCGTCTTCACACTGAGGGCACCGTCCATTATGTTGTATGGCACTACTGTGCTAAATGGGATAGATTCAGAACAGATCTAGCAGCTCAAAACTGGGCATCCATGAGGCACTGTGGGCGATCAGCAGCAGCAGAATTTTATTCCAGCACAATCTGTAACCTCATGGCCCAGCATATCCCTTTCTCTACCATTACCAGGGGATCAACACTGGTTCAATGAGGAGCGTAGAAGAGCATGCCAGGAGCAGCACCAGACGTACCTAAAAATGAGGTGCCAACCTGGTGAAGCTACAACACAGGACTACATGCATGCCAAACAGCGGAAGCAACATACTATAGACAGAGCTAAGCGATTCCACAACCAACTGATCAGATCAAATCTCTGCACTCTTGCCATATCCAGTTGTGAATAGTGGTGGACAATTAAACAACTAATGGGAGGAGGCTCCGTGAACATTACCATCCTCAATGACGGCAGTGCCCAGCAGGTGAGTGCAAAAGACAAGACTGAAGCGTTTGCAACCACCTTCAGCCAGAAGTGCTGGGTGGGTGATCTATCTTGGCCTCCTCCTGAGATCCCCACCATCACAGAAGACAGTCTTCAGTCAATTTGATTCACTCCACGTGATATCAAGGAACGGCTGAGCGAACTCAGAAGAACATACCAGGATCATCCACTTGGGCATCCGGTAAGTTGTTTAATTGTCCACCACCATTCATAACTGGATATGGCAAGAGTGCAGAGCTTTGATCTGATCCGTTGGTTGTGGGATCGCTTAGCTCTGTCTATAGCATGCTGCATCCACTGTTTAGCATGCATGTAGTCCTGTGTTGTAGCTTCACCAGGTTGGCACTGCATTTTTAGCAAAGGCTATGGGCCCCGACAATATCCTGGCTGTAGTGCTGAAGACTTGTGCTCCAGAACTAGCTGTGCCTCTAGCCAAACTGTTTTAGTACAGCCACAATACTGGCATCCATCCGACAAAGTGGAAAATTGCCCAGGTATGTCCTGTCCACAAAAAGCAGGACAAATCCAATCCGGCCAATTACCGCCCCAATTACTGTCAATCATCAGCAAAGTGATGGAAGGTGTCGTCGACAGTGCTATCAAACGGCACTTACCAATAACCTGCTCACCGATGCTCAGTTTGGGTTCCGCCAGGATCACTCGGCTCCAAACTTCATTACAGCCTTGGTCCAAACATGGACAAAAGAGCTGAATTCCAGAGGTGAGGTGAAAGTGACTGCCCTTGATATTAAGGCAGCATTTGACTGAGTGTGGCACCAAGGAGCTCTAGTGAAATTGAAGTCAATGGGAATTAGAGGGAAAACTCTCCAGTGGCTGGAGTCATACCTAGCAAAAAGGAAGATGGTATTGGTGGTTAGAGGCCAATCATCTCAGCCCTAGGACATCGATGTATGAGTTCCTCAGGACAGTGTCCTAGACCCAACCATCTTCAGCTGCTTCATCAATGACCTTCCCCCATCATAAGGTCAGAAATGGGGATGTTTGCTGCTGATTGCATAGTGTTCAGTTCTATTCGCAACCCTTCAGATAATGAAGCAGTCCGTGCCCGCATAGAATCATAGAATCATAGAAAGGTTACAGCACAGAAGGAGGCCATTCGGCCCATCGAGTCCGCGCCGGCTCTATGCAAGAGCAATCCAGCTCGTCCCACTCACCCGCCCTATCCCCGTAGCTGTGCAATTTTTTTCCTTTCAAGTATTTATCCAGTTCCCTTTTGAGGGGCATGATTGAATTTGCCTCCACCACCCCCTTGGGCAGTGCATTCCAGATCCTAACCACTCGCTGTGCAAAAAAGTTTTTCCTCATGTCACTTTTGGTTCTTTTGCCAATTACCTTAAACCTATGTCCTCTGGATCTTGACCCTTCCGCCAAAGGGAACAGTTTCTCTCTATCTACTCTGTCTAGACCCTTCATGATTTTGAATACCTCTATCAAATCTCCTTGCAACCGTCTCTATTCCAAGGAGAACAACGCCAGCTTCTCCAGTCTATCCACGTAACTAAAGTCCCTCATCCCTGGAATCATTCCAGTAAATCTCTTCTGCATCATCTCTAAGGCCTTCACATCTTTCCTGAAGTGTGGTGCCCAGAACTGGACACAATATTCCAGTTGTGGCCGAACCAGTGTTTTATAAAGGTTCATCATGATGTGGAGATGCTGGTGATGGACTGGGGTTGACAAATGTAAAGAATCTTACAACACCAGGTTATAGTCCAACAATAAATTGTTGGACTATAACCTGGTGTTGTAAGATTCTTTACATTTATAAGGGTTCAACATAACTTCCTTACTTTGTACTCTATGCCTCTATTTATAAAGCCCAGGATCCTGTATGCTTTTTTAACCGCTTTCTCAACCTGCCCTGCCACCTTCAACAATTTGTGCACATATACCCCCAGATCTCTCTGTTCCTGTACCCCTTTTAGAATTTTGCCCTCTAGTTTATATTGCCTCTCCTCATTCTTCCTACCGAAATGTATCAGTTTGCATTTTTCTGAATTAAATTTCATCTGCCATGTGTCCGCCCATGCCGCCAGCCTGTCTATATCCTCTTGAAGTCTATCACTATCCTTCTCACTGTTCACTACCCTTCCAAGTTGTATGTCGTCTACAAATTTTCAAATTGTGCCCTGTACACCCACGTCCAATTCATTAATATATATCAAGAAAAGCAGTGGTCCCAGCACCGACCCCTGGGGAACACCATTGTACAGCTCCCTCCAGTCCGAAAAACAACCGTTCACCACTATTCTCTGTTTCCTTTCACTTAGTCAATTCCTTATCCATGTTGCAAGACCTGGACAACATCCAGGCTTGGGCTAATAAGTGACAAGTAACATTCGTGCCAGACAAATGCCAGGCAATGGTCATCTCCAACAAAACAGATTCTAACCATCTCCCCTTGATATTCAATGACATTACCATCGCCGAATCCCCCACCATCAACATCCTGGTGGTCACCATTGACCAGAAACTTAACTGGATCAGCCACACAAATACTGTGGCTACAAGAGCAGGTCAGAGGCTGGGTATTCTGTGGCGAGTGACTCACCTCCTGACTCCCCAAAGCATTTCCACCATCTACAAGCCACAAGTCAGGAGTTTGATGGAATACTCTCCACTTGCCTGGATGAGTGCAGCTCCAGCAACACTCAAGAAACTCAAAACCATCCAGGACAAAGCAGCCTGCTTTATTGGCACCCCATCCACCACCGGTGCACTGTGGCTGCAGTGTGTACCATCTACAAGATGCACTGCAGCAACTCGCCAAGGCTTCTTCGACAGCACCTCCCAAACCCGCGACTTTTACCACCTAGAAGGACAAGGGCAGAAGGCGCATGGGAACAACACCACCTGCACGTTCCCCTCCAAGTCACACACCATCCCAACTTGGAAATACATTGCTGTTTCTCCATCGTCCCTGGGTCAAAATCCTGGAACTCCCTTCCTAACAACACCGTAGGAGAACCTTCAACACACAGATTGCAGCGGTTCATGAAGGTAGCTCACCACCACCTTCTCAAGGGCAATTAGGGATGGGCAATAAATGCTGGCCTTGCCAGCGATGCCCACATCCCATGAATGAATTAAAAAAAGAATCATAGAATAGTTACAGCGCAGAAGGAGGCCATTCAGCCCAGCGAACCCGTTCCACCTCTTTGTAAAAGCAATCCAGTTAGCAAGGGGTATGGGGAGAGAGCGGGAATGTGGCATTGAGTTAGAGGATGAGCCATGATCATATTGAATGGCGGAGCAGCCTCGAAGAACCGAATGGCCTACTCCTGCTCCTATTTTCTATTTTTTCTATATTTCTAGTCCCATTCCCCTGATCTTTCCCCGTAGCCCTGCAAATGTTTGCCCTTCAAATACTTATCCAATTCCTTTTTAAAAGCCACGATTGAATCGACTTCCACCACCCTTTCAATTGTAAACAATTTTACAACACCAAGTTATAGTCCAGCAATTTTATTTTAAATTCACAAGCTTTCGGAGACTTCCTCCTTCCTCAGGTAAATGTTACATTTACCTGAGGAAGGAGGAAGTCTCCGAAAGCTTGTGAATTTAAAATAAAATTGCTGGACTATAACTTGGTGTTGTAAAATTGTTTACAATTGTCAACCCCAGTCCATCACCGGCATCTCCACATCATGACCACCCTTTCAGGCAGCGCATTCCAGATCGTAACTACTCGCTACGTAAAAAAGTTTTTCCTCATGTCATCTTTTGTTCTTTTGCTAATCACTTTAAATCTGTGTCCTCTGGTTCTCGACCCTTCCGCCAATGGGAACAGTTTCTCTTTATTTACTTTAACTAAAGCCTTCATGATTTTGAACACTTCCATCAAATCTCCTCTCAACCTTCTCCAGTCTATCCATGTGATTGAAGTCCCTCATTCCTGGAACCATTCTAGTAAATCTTTTCTGCACCCTCACTAAGGCCTTCACCTCCTTTCTAAAGTGCGGTGCCCAGAATTGCACACAATACTCCAGTTGTGGCCGAACTCGTGTTTTATAAAGGTTTAACATAACTTCCTTGCTTTTGTACTCTATGCCTCTATTTATAAAGCCCAGGTATGCTTTTTTAATTGCTTTCTTGTCCTGTCTTGCCACCTTCAAACATTTGTGTGCATAAAATTCCAGGATTCTCTGTCTCTGCAGCCCCTTTAGAATTGTACCACTTAGTTTATATTGCCTCTCCTCATTCTTCCTGCCAAAATGTATCACTTTGCACTTCTCTGCGTTAAATTTCACCTGCCATGTGTCCGCCTATTTCACTTGCCTGTCTATGTCCTCTTGAAGTCTATTACTCTCCTCCTCACTGTTTACTACACTTGCAAGTTTTGAGTCATCTGCAAATTTTGAAATTGTGCCCTGTCCACCCAAGTCCAAGTCATTAATATATATATCAAAAAAAGCAGTGGTCCCAGCACCGACCCCTGGGGAGTACCACTGTATACCTTCCTCCAGTCCGAAAAACAACTGTTCACCACAATTCTCTGTTTCCTGTCACTTAGCCTATTTCGTATCCATGCTGCCACTGCACCTTTTATTCCATGGGCTTCAATTTTGCTGACAATCCTATTATGTGGCACTTTATCAAATGCCTTTTGTAAGTCCATATACACAACATCAACCGTATAGCTCTCCTCAACCCTCTCTGTTACTTCATTGAAAAACTCAATCAAGTTAGTTAAACACGATTTGCTTTTAACAAATCCATCACCTCTACGATTTCCACCCTTATTTCCCTCAGCAACCTAGGATGCATCCCGTCTGGACTGGGTGACTTATCTAAAATAGCCAGCCTTTCTAGTGCCTCCTCTTTATCAGTTTTTAGTCCATCCTGTATCTCAACTACCTCCTCTTTTACTGTGACTTTGGCAACATCTTCTTCCTTGGTAATGGAAGACTATGGGGGTAGCCTGACACCGCTGTCACTATGGGGGGGATCTCACACAGCTCTCACTATGGGGAGGGGCCTCACAAAGCTGTCATTATGGGGGGTCTCACAAAGCTATCACATTGGGATGGTTGACACTCGCAGCTGTCACTATGGGAGGGTTGTCTCACACAGCTGTCACTATGGGGGTCTCAAAAAACTGTTGCTACGGGGGTCCCACAAAGCTGTCACAATGGGGGGATCTTACACTGCTGTCACTATGGGGGTCTATTGCAGCATTCATTAGCAAAGGTCTTACACTTCTGTCACTAAAGGGGTCCCACACAGCTGTAACCTTGGTGGGGTCTCACACAGCTGTCACTATGGGAGGGTTGTCTCTTACAGCTGTCACTATGGGGTCTCACACAGCTGTCACTATGGGGGGGTCTCCCACAGCTGTCATTTTGGTGGTGTTTTCTTGCACTGTTGTCACTATGGGGGAGTTTCACAAAGCTGTTACTATGGGGGGGCTTCACACAGCCATTACTATCGTGGCTATGTCTTACAAAGCTTTCATGATGGAGGTGGGGCTTCACGCAGCTATCAATGTGGAGGGTCTCACACAACTGTCATAATGGGGCGAGTGGGGGAGTCTCACACAACTGTCACCGAGAGGGGGTTCTCAAACTGCTGTCACTATGGGTGGGGGGGGTCTCACACAACTGTCACTATGTGGGGGTTCTCAAACTGCTGTCACTATGGTGGGGGGGTCTCACACAACTGTCACTGTGAGGGGGTTCTCAAACTGCTGTCACTATGGTGGGGGGGGGGTCTCACACAACTGTCACCGAGAGGGGGTTCTCAAACTGCTGTCACTATGGTGGGGGGGTCTCACACAACTGTCACTGTGAGGGGGCTCTCAAACTGCTGTCACTATGGTGGGGGGGTCTCACACAACTGTCACTGTGAGGGGGCTCTCAAACTGCTGTCACTATGGTGGGGGGGGGTCTCACACAACTGTCACTATGTGGGGGTTCTCAAACTGCTGTCACTATGGTGGGGGGGGTCTCACACAACTGTCACTGTGAGGGGGCTCTCAAACTGCTGTCACTATGGTGGGGGGGGTCTCACACAACTGTCACTATGTGGGGGCTCTCAAACTGCTGTCACTATGGTGGGGGGGTCTCACACAACTGTCACTGTGAGGGGGCTCTCAAACTGCTGTCACTATGGTGGGGGGGGTCTCACACAACTGTCACTATGTGGGGGCTCTCAAACTGCTGTCACTATGGTGGGGGGGTCTCACACAACTGTCACTGAGAGGGGGCTCTCAAACTGCTGTCACTATGGTGGGGGGGGTCTCACACAACTGTCACTGTGAGGGGGTTCTCAAACTGCTGTCACTATGGTGGGGGGGGGGGGGGTCTCACACAACTGTCACCGAGAGGGGGTTCTCAAACTGCTGTCACTATGGTGGGGGGATCTCACACAACTGTCACTATGTGGGGGTTCTCAAACTGCTGTCACTATGGTGGGGGGGTCTCACACGACTGTCACTATGTGGGGGTTCTCAAACTGCTGTCACTATGGTGGGTGGGGGGTCTCACACAACTGTCACTGAGAGGGGGTTCTCAAACTGCTGTCACTATGGTGGGGGGGGTCTCACACAACTGTCACTATGTGGGGGTTCTCAAACTGCTGTCACTATGGTGCGGGGGGGTCTCACACAGCTATCACTAGGGGGGTTGTCTCATAAAGCTGTCACTACGGGGAGGTCTCACAAAGCTGTCACTATGGGGCATCTCACTGCTGACAAAGCTGACACTATAGTTCGTCTCACAATTGTCACTATGAGGGGTCTCACACAGCTGTCACTATGGGGGTCTCACACAGCTATCACTATGGTGAATCTCACACAGCTGTCACTATAGGGGGGGTCTCACACAGCTGTCACTATAGGGGGGGTCTCACACAGCTGTCACTGTGGGGGATCACACACAGCTGTCATTATGGGATGGTTTTACACAGCTGTCACTATAGGGGAGTCTCAAACAGCTGTCACTATGAGAGGTTCACTCTGCTGTCACGAATGGTTGTGGTCTCACACAGGCGTCACTATTGGTGGTACTCTCACACAGCTGTATCGATGTGGGGTCTCACACAGCTATTACTATGGGAGGTGTTCACACAGCTGTCACTATGGGGGTTCACACATAGCTGTCACTATGGGGGGAGGGTGAGTCTCACACAGCTGTCACTATGGGGGGGTCTCACATAGCTGTTACTATGATGGTCTCACACGGCTGTCATGGGTGGTGGGGGTCTCATACAGTGTTGATTCAGAAGGGAGAGAAGCAGAGCTGGAAATAGACGGCAGAAAATTAGAAAGCGAGTTTGGAAGGCAGAGGAAACAAAGGCTAGCATATAGACAAGAAAGGAGTTTGGCAGTGCTTAATGGTATATACTTCAATACAGGGAGTCTAGTGAATAAGGCAGACGAGCTGAGGGCACAGTGGAAGTATGATATTGTAGCTATTACTCAAACATGGCTTAAAGAAGGGCAGGAATTGCAGCTCAACATTCCTGGTTACAGGGTTTTCAGACGAGATAGAGAGGAGAGTAAAAAAGGAGGGGGGGTCGCAATGTTGGTTAAAGAAACAATTACAGCTGTGAGGAGGGATGATATGTTATCTGTGGAGACGGAAGACGTAGGTCTGGTTCTTAATGAATACTTTGCATCTGTCTTCACAAAAGAGGGGGACGATGCAGACAAATGAGGCCATATGTGTTGAACTGAAGAACAAAAAAGGGGCAATCACACTGCTGGGAGTGTACTATAGACCCCCAACAGTCAGAGGGAGATAGAAGAGCAAATATATAGGCAAATTTCTGAGAAGCGCAAAAACAATACGGCAGTAATAGTAGGGGATTTCAACTACCCTAATATTAAGTGGGATAGAATCAATGTAGAGGGCGCAGAATTCTTAAAATGCATTCAGGAGAACTTTTTTAGCCAGTATGTAGCAAGCACAACAAGAAAGGGGGCAGTTCTGGATTTAGTTTTAGGAAATGAAACTGGGCAATTGGAAGGGTATCAGTGGGAGAGCATTTTGGTCAAAGTGATCATAATTCAGTTAGATTTAGTGTAGTTATGGAAAAGGACAAAGGTAGACCAAGAGTAAAAGCTCTCAATTAGGGAAAGGCCAATTTTACTAAGCTAAGATGTGATTTAGCAAAAGTGGACTGGAAACATAAACTTGGGGGTAAATCAGTGTCAGAACAGTGGGAGGAGATAGTGAGGATTCAGGGCAAATATGTTCCCACAAAGAAAAAGGGTGGGACTTCCTGGTGAATACAGAGGCAAAGTAACTATTAGCATTCCGCTGTCATTACCTGTGAGTTTGGCTTGTGCATCCCTTAGTGGCCCTTTCCATATCCTGATTTTTAAGAACATAAGAATATAAGAAATAGGAGTAGGAGTAGGCCATACATCCCTCGAGTCTGCTCCACCATTCAATAAGATCATGGCTGATCTTTGGCCTCAACTCCACTTTCCAGCCTGATCCCTATATCCCTTGATTCCCCTAGAGTCCAAAAATCTATCTATCTCAGCCTTGGATATACTCAACGACTCAGCATCCACGGCCCTCTGGAGTAGAGAACTCCAAAGATTCCAATCCTTTGAGTGAAGAAATTCCTCCTCCTTTCAGTCTTAAATGGCCAACCCCTTATCCTGAGACTATGCCTCATAGCTCTAGACTCACCAGCCAGGGGAAACAACCTCTCAGCATCTACCTTGTCAAGGCCCCCTCAGAATCTCATATGTTTCAATGAGATCACCTCTCATTCTTCTAAACTCCAGAGAGTATAGGCCCATTCTACTTAATCTCTCCTCATAGGACAACCCTCTCATCCCAGGAATTAATCTAGTGAACCTTCGTTGCACTGCCTCCAAGGCAAGTATATCCTTCCTTAGATAAGGTGACCAAAACTGTACACAGTTTTCTTTTGTTATTTATGATGTTAAGGGAGAGGGAGGTTTTTTTTTATTCGTTCACGGGATGTGGGCGTCGCTGGCGAGGCTAGCATTTATTGCCCATCCCTAATTGCCCTTGAGAAGGTGGTGGTGAGCCGCCATCTTGAACCGCTGCAGTCCGTGTGGTGACGGTTCTCCCACAGTGCTGTTAGGAAGGGAGTTCCAGGATTTTGACCCAGCGACAATGAAGGAATGGCGATATATTTCCAAGTCGGGATGGTGTGTGACTTGGAGGGGAACGTGCAGGTGGTGTTGTTCCCATGTGCCTGCTGCTCTTGTCCTTCTAGATGGTAGAGGTCGCGGGTTTGGGAGGTGCTGTCGAAGAAGCCTTGGCGAGTTGCTGCAGTGCATCCTGTGGATGGTGCACACTGCAGCCACAGTGCGCCGGTGGTGAAGGGATTGAATGTTTAGGGTGGTGGAGAGTCTGAATGGTTTACTAAGGGATTTCCAGAGTGTAGAGCCCAAACATCTGAAGATACATCATAGAATCATAGAATAATTGAAAGTTACAGCACAGAAGGAGGCCATTCGACATCCTTTGTTCCAAAGAAAACAACCACAGCCTATCCAATCTTTTCTCACAGCTAAAATTCTCCAACCCTGGCAACATCCTCGTAAATCTCCTTTGTACCCTCTCTAGTGCAATCACATCATTCCTGTAATGTGGTGACCAGAACTGTACACAGTATTGAAGCTGTGGACTAACCAATGTTTTATACAGTTCTAATATACCCTCCTGCTCTAATATTCTATGCCTCGGCTAATAAAGGAAATTATCCCGTATGCCTTTTTATCCACCTTATCTACCTGTCCTAGTACCTTCAGGGATCTGTGGACAAGCACTCCAAGGCCCCTTTATTCCTCTACACCTCTCAGTATCCTCACATTTATTGTGGACTACCTTGCTTTGTTTGCCCTCCCTAAATGCATTACCTCACACTTCTCTGGATTGAATTCCATTTGCCACTTTTCTGCCCACCTGACCAGTCCATTGATTTCTTCCTGCAGTCTACAGCTTTCCTCCTCACTATCAACCACATGGCCAATTTTTGTATCATCTGAAAACTTCTTGATCAAGCCCCCCACGTTCAAGTCCAAATCATTAATATATACCACAAAAAGCAAGGGACCTAGTACTGAGCCTTGTGGGACCCCACTGGAAACAGCCTTCCAGTTGCAAAAACACCCGTCAACCATTACCCTTTGCTTCCTGCCACTGAGCCAATTTTGGATCCAACTTGCCACTTTCCCTTGGATCCCATGGGCTTTTACTTTTTTGACCAGTCTGCCATGTGGGACCTTGTCAAAAGCCTTGCTAAAATCCATGTACGCTACATCAAACATGTTACCCTCATCGGCCCTCCTTGTTACCTCCTCATAAAATTCAACCAAGTTAGTCAGACACGACCTTCCCTTAACAAATCCATGCTGACTGTCCTTGATTAACCCATGCCTTTCTAAATGATGATTTATGCTGTCCCTCAGAATTTTTCCAATAATTTGCCCACCACCGAGGTTAGGCTGACTGGTCTATAATTACTCGGTCTATCTCTTTCTCCTTTTCTGCCCCACATCCGTCAATGGTGGGGCGAAGGGAGAGTTGATGCACTGGAGGCCAGTGTGGGAAGAACGGAGAGCTCGGGGTTTGGAGGTTGTAGGAATGGAGGAGTTAACAACAGGAAGGGGCAAGATATTTCAATTATTTGAACAAGATGAGGAGAATTTTAAATTGGAGGCATTGGAGGATCGGGTGCCAATGTAGATCAGCAAGGGCAGGGGTTATAGGTTAGTAAGACGATGAGTGATAGGATACAGGCAGCAGAGGATTTGATGAGCTGAACTTCAGGAAGGATGGAGAATAGGAGGCCAGCCAGGACAGCCTTTGCATAGTTGAAGCTGGAGGTAATAATGAGGGTTTCCGAGGAAGCTCAGTTTGGTGTCAAATATGATGCTGAGGTTGTAAACAGTCTGGTTCAACCTGACACACTGGCTGGGCGGGAGATGGAATCGGTGGCAAGTGTATGGAATTTTCAGTGGAAGCCAAAGAATGTACAACAGGAATAAATTGCAGCTCATCCAAGACTGGGTGTCAGACAGGGAGGTGGTGATGTATCGTACGCGTACATGTTGGAGCTTTTGGACACAATACATTTTGACATCTGAGTTTCATGCCTGAAAGAACAATAAATGTTTCTGACATCCAGAAGCATGGAATAAAAAACTGACTTACCCAGAAATTTCAGCTCAGGGTATATGTGTACAAATCTTTGAAGGTGGCAGGACAGATTGAGAAAGCGGTTAAAAAAGCATACAGGATCCTGGTCTTTATAAATAGAGGCATAGAGTACAAAAGCAAGGAAGTTATGTTAAACTTTTATAAAATACTGGTTCAGCCACAACTGGAGTATTGTGTCCAATTCTGGGCACTGCACTTTAGGAAGGATGTGAAGGCCTTAGAGAGGGTGCAGAAAAGATTTCCTAGAATGATTCCAGGGATGAGGAACTTCGGTTACGTGGATAGACTGCGGATAGACTGTTCCCCTTAGAGCAGAGAAGGTTGAGAAAAGCTTTGATAGAAGTGTTCAAAATCATGAAAGGTTTAGATAGGATAAATAAAGAGAAATTGTTCCCATTGGTGGAAGGTTTGAGAACCAGAGGTTACAGATTTAAGGTGACTGGCAAAAGAACCAAAGGCAACATGAGGAAAAACTTTTTTACGCAGCGAGTAGTTATGATCTGGAATGCGTTGGGTGGCTTTTAAAAAAGAGTTGGATAAATAATTGAAGGGAAAAAATTTGCAGGGCTACAGGGAAAGAGCAGGGGAATGGGACTAACTGGATTGCTCTTACAAAGAGCCGCATGCGCTTGATGGGCCGAATGGCCTGCTTCTGTGCTGTAACCATTCTATGATTCTATATAACCTGCAGAGACCTGATTTTCACTGAATGCCTCCAAACAAAAATCAATTTTTCTGCTCATAATTGCAACACCAGAACAATTGACAGGTGCAGTTAAAGTGCCTTAACTTGTCACATATTGTTTAAACTGAAAAGTGCTTTCTTGCCTCAAAGCTCCCTCATTCCCAAACATGTGGCCTTGTTTTCACCCAACACCTGACACCTATGAATGTTTTCTTGTGTGTCTTGATTTCTTTATTTCTGTATTCAACAGTTTGGATCTCACGGTCTCGCTATTATAAAAGCAGCTCAAGGTGTCTGCTGAATAGCACACATTGAGGATAGCCATGAATCGAAATACAGGATTTTAACTGAGCAGGTTTCCATTGAGAAACTAATCCAACAAGTTAAATTCTTGTCCGGTAGATGCAACCGGAGGCATCAGCGATATTAAGCTCCCATCTGCTTTAGGCGAGCTGCTCATCTGCCTGCAAAACCCTGCAGGTTAATATTGGAAATCATAGAATCATACAACACAGAAGGAGGCCATTCAGCCAATCGTGCTGGTGCCAGCTCTTTGAAGAACTATCCAATTAGTCCCACTCCCCTGCTCTTTCCCCATAGCCCTGCAAATTTTTCTTTTAAGTATATGTCCAATACCCTTTTGAAAGTTACGATTGGATCTCCTTCCACCACCTTTTCAGGCAATGCATCCCAAATCATAACAACTTGCTGCATAAAAAAGTTTCTCCTCATCTTCCCTCTGGTTCTTTTGCCAATTATTTGCTCTAAAGAGAATGATCCCAGCTTTTCCCATCCCTCCACATAACTGAAGTCCTTCATACCTGATATTCTAGTAAATCTCCTCTGTACCCTTTCCAAGTCCTTGACATCCTTCCCAAAGTGTGAGGCCCAGAATTGGACACAATACCTCAGCTGAGGCCTACTCAGTGATTTATAAATGTTTACCATAACCTAAAAATGGTCGGGAACTGAGCATATAAGTAGCCTGCTTGCTTTTAACTACCCACCTGCCTGTTCTTTGCCAGGAGGATAGGGTTAAAATCGATCCCAGACAGTCAGTTTTGAGCAGATCACAAAGTGACTGTTATTCCATATCTTTATTACAGCAGTTTATCTACAAATGCACCTTCAATGATAATGTAAGTGCACTAATTACTAAAAGAGGAAATGGGATAGAGTTATGGAGTACAGGAACAGTGGATTAAAATCAAAATCTTAACGTTCTTATTTCATGTGTATAATCATTAAAATAGATAGCTTGTGAAAAACATCATGCAGAAATTTGAAATTGTTTTGAAAATATATTTTTATTTTTCACATTCATCATTTGGATGGTAAATCGGCAGAACAGATCGCCCGCCTGTTATGGAACCCACTGATTTTCATTTCCATTGAAATTATAATTACCCTCATGATGTAATATAATAACATGTCATATTACTCTATGGGGATGGGGATGACCCAACCTACCCTGGTTGCACACAAGAAAGCTTAATTACATCAAGGACGCATATAACGCTGATTGAAGAGACCACAGGTCCTATTAGAGTCATAGAGTCATAGAAGTTTACAACATGGAAACAGGCCCTTCGGCCCAACATGTCCATGTCGCCCAGTTTATACCACTAAGCTAGTCCCAGTTGCCTGCATTTGGCCCATATCCCTCTATACCCATCTTACCCATGTAACTGTCCAAATGCTTTTTAAAAGACAAAATGGTACCCGCCTCTATTACTGCCTCTGGCAGCTCGTTCCAGACACTCACCACCCTTTGAGTGAAAAAATTGCCTCTCTGGACCCTTTTGTATCTCTCCCCTCTCACCTTAAATCTATGCCCCCTCGTTATAGACTCCCCTTCCTTTGGGAAAAGATTTTGACTATCTACCTTATCTATGGCCCTTATTATTTTATAGACTTCTATAAGATCACCCCTAAACCTCCTACTCTCCAGGGAAAAAAGTCTCAGTCTATCCAACCTCTCCCTATAAGTCAAACCATCAAGTCCCGGTAGCATCCTAGTAAATCTTTTCTGCACTCTTTCTAGTTTAATAATATCCTTTCTATAATAGGGTGACCAGAACTGTACACAGTATTCCAAGTGTGGCCTTACTAATGTCTTGTACAACTTCAACAAGACATCCCAACTCCAACCCCACTGGCCCAATTTTTTTTTATTTTTAATTTTTAATTTTTTTTTATAATAATGCATGCTGGATCTTTCCCTGAATTAGCTATTCCATCTACCATTTCTAAGCCTTTGGATTTTAGAATCAAACCCAACAATTACACCCTAAAACCCAAGTAAACACAATAATTACCCCAAAAATCCAAATAAATCCAAGTCCTATCCCCTAAAAAACAATTAAACCCAATTATTACCCTGAAAACCCAAATAAGCCCATTGAAACCAAACTAAATATAATAATTATCCCCAAAAACCCTCTGAACTGTATAAATTACTTTGTGCCTCACTGATTCCTACAGCATTCCCTCTGCAAATCTGGTGGCACGTTAATTCAGATATTTAACACAACAATGCATTTTATGTCTCCAAATATGAGTTGCCTTCCTGCAGGTCTTCAGCGTCTAATCCTGATGCAATTACTATACTGATAAGGCTCAAGAAGATATTATAATAATGTTTGCATTCATTTAGTGTCTTTTGATATCAAAACATCTCAAACCTATTCATGTACTGAATTACTTTTGGAATGTAATGACTGTTATGTAGGACATTAAATCACATTGCCAATGGGAACCAACAGCAAGCACTGAAGAAATGATACTCATGAACTAGATTCCACACAGCATTCTGAGTGTTGAAAAACACTTCTACGACAACAACTTGCTTTTATACAGCATCTTTAAACAGTAAAATGTCCCAAGGTGCTTCACAGATGCGTAATCAGACAAAAATTGACATCGAGCCAAAGGCACCGCCTTCACCTGTAATTGGATTATAAAATCACAAAATTAATACAGATGAGGGAAGCCATTTGACCCATCATAGCCTATCCATTCAGAAAATGACAGTGCCCCCATCATGTCATCTAAAGATTTTGCCTTCACTACCTTTGTGATGAAAATTGAGGTATTTTAGTTTAAGTTTTAGTTTGGTATTGACTTCCTTACTCCTACCATGGTACATAAAATGTTAAAAGCCAGCTTCACCTATTAACAAATGTTCTGGCTCATATCATTACATTACTCTGTTGGATTTCCTAAAACAAGTGCTTGAGGTTAATGCAAAGCCACTCAATTCAAATACAAACATTTTATACAAAAATGTGTCGAATTGGCTAGTTCTGGCTTTATTTGTACTTGTAGCTTAACATCAATAGTAGGGAAAATGCTAGTCTATTATAAAGGCAGTGATAACAGGACACTTAGAAAATATCAATGGGATTAGACAAAGTCAACATGGATTTATGAAAGGGAAATCGTGTTTGTCAAACCTACTAGAGTTTTTTGAGGATGTAACTGGTTGAATAGATAAGGGAGAACCAGTGGATGTGGTTTATTTGGATTTTCAGAAGGCCTTTGATAAAGTCCCATGTAAGTCCCACATTAGTGTGCAAAATTAAAGCACATAGGATTGGTGGTAATATACTGGCCATGAATTGAAAATTGGTTAACAGACAGGAAACAGAGAGTTGGAATAAATGGGTCTCTTTTGGGGTGGCAGGCAGTGACTAGTGGGGTACCACAGGGATCAGTGCTTGGGCCCCAGCTATTCACAATATATATCAATGATTTGGATGAGGGAACCAAATGTAATATTTCCAAGTTTGCTGATGTCACAAAACTAGGTAGGATCGTGAGTTGTGAGGAGGATGCAAAGAGGCTTCAAGGTGATTTAGACAAGTTGAGTGAGTGGGCAAATACATGGCAGATGCAGTATAACGTGAATATATATTGTGAATAGCTGGGGCCCAAGCACTGATCCCTGTGGTACCCCACTAGTCACTGCCTGCCACCCCAAAAGAGACCCATTTATTCCAACTCTCTGTTTCCTGTCTGTTAACCAATTTTCAATTCATGGCCAGTATATTACCACCAATCCTATGTGCTTTAATTTTGCACACTAATGTGGGACTTATGTGGGACTTTATCAAAGGCCTTCTGAAAATCCAAATAAACCATATCCACTGGTTCTCCCTTATCTATTCACTTCGGAAGGAAAAACAGAAAGGCAGATTATTATTTAAATGGTGATAGATTGGGGAATGTTGATGTACAAAGGGACCTGTGTGTCCTTGTACAACAATCACTGAAAGCAAACATGGAGGTGCAGCAAGCAGTTAGGAAGGCAAATGGTATGTTGGCCTTCATTGCAAGATGATTTGAGTACAGGAGCAAGGATGGTTACTGCAGTTATACAGGGCCTTGGTGAGACCACACCTGGAGTATTGTGTGCAGTTTTGGACTCCTTACCTAAGAAAGGATATACTTGCCGTAGAGGGAGCGCAGCGAAGGTTCACCAGACTGATTCCTGGGATGGCAGGACTGTTGCATGAGGAGAGATTGGTCACAGATAGGATGGATACTAAGGAGCTTTTTCCCTTCGTTGAGGGTTCTATAACAAGGGGACATAGATTCAAGGTAAAAGGCGAGAGGTTTAGAGGGGATTTGAGAAAGAACTTTTTCACCCAGAGGGTGGTTGGAGTCTGGAACTCACTGCCTGAAAGGGTTGTGGAGGCAGGAACCCTCACAACATTCAAGAAGCATTTGGATGAGCACTTGAAATGCCATAGCATACAAGGCTACGGACCAAATGCTGGAATATGGGATTAGAGTAGACAGGGCTTGATGGCCGGCGCGGACACGATGGGCCGAAGGGCCTCTATCCGTGCTGTATAACTCTATGACTCTATGACTCTATGACTCAGCCTGTATTCACGCGTTTAGAAGAATGAGAGGGGATCTCATTGAATTGTATAAAATTCTGACAGGGCTAGACAGACTGGGTGCAGGGAGGATGTTTCCCCTGGCTGGGGGTTTAGAACGAGGGGTCACAGTCTCAGGATATGGAGTAGAACATTTAGGACTGAGATGAGGAGAAATTTCTTCACTCAGAGGATGGTGAACCTGTGGAATTCTCTACCACAGAAGGCTGTGGAGGCCAAGTCACTGAATATATTTAAGAAGGAGCTTGATAGATTTCTAGACACAAAAGGCATCAAGGGGTATGGGGAGAAAGTGGGAATATGGTATTGAGATAGAGGATCAGCCATGATCATATTGAATGGCAGAGCAGGCTCGAAGGGCCTAGTCCTGCTCCTATTTTTGATGTTTCTATGGAATAATATCTTTATGCATTCACACCTTGAGAGTCTCAATTTGTAATTAGGAAGAATGAAATATACAGCTGAGGAGCACATTGTAACTTTTCAACAACTTGTTGCTCAGTTGATTACAGTATCAGCGAATAGAATGCTTACAAGCTTGATGGTAGTTGGGGAATGGGTGCTTAGCCTCCAGGGAAATCTGTACTCCCTGGCAGTCATCTCTCAGCCAGTGGTAACACCAAAGTACTTAATATAACAATTCAGGTAAAATCCATTTCAAACAAATGTTTTGCCAAAGAGTCCTCCACTCGGGAGGATGGGCCGAATAGCCTCCTTCCATGCTGTAACCTTTCTATGATTCTATGATTCTATCGATTTAATTCCAGCTTGGTAGTTGAGTTAATTCCTACTTGATGGGTGTCGTGGTTTTGAGATTTTTGATCGTGTCCAACCAATGCAAACCAGAAATCAACAAAGCCTATAGAACCTTATACTAAATAATCAAAACAGTACATCACCAATCATTGGAATTTGTGATCAAACTGTACAGTGCTCTGGTCAGACTACGCCTTGAGTACTGGGTCCAGTTCTCATTGCGCAGAAACAAGGTAGGCATTCAAGAACTCCTAGTGTCGGGTGTCTGAGTTATAAGAAAAGACTTGGGAGACTTGAGGTTTTCAGCCCGGAAAGGAGATGTCTGAGAGGTGATCTCATAGAGATTTATAAGATAGTAAATGGTATGGAAAAGGTTAATCCAGTATTTGGGGTAGAATCTCCACGGGAGTTTTCCTGATCATCTGCTGTAACTTCAGTGGAAACACCAAAGAATCGGCATAAATGACCATTTACATCTTTTCTATGGGATTTGTGCTGCTGTTCTATCAAAGTTACAATGGTTGATCGAGAAAAGCCCTGTGGAAATTCCAGGTATATTACTTTAAAATAAACATTGGAGGTAGGCTAAGGGATACAGGTCCAAATTAGTAAAAGGTTAATTTAGGAGATTCTTCTTCACACAGAGAATGATCAACAGTCGGAATGGACCTCCGAGAAGAGTGGTGGAGATGAAACCCTGGAGTTATTTATGAGACAATTAGATGTTACAAAGGGGTGGGATTGTAGAGTTGTTCTGGATGGGTGAATTAAGATGGGCCAAATAGCCTTCATACCTCATGATCATTTTTTTCTTCATGGAAAGGATTGGGGATGGAGTTATGCTTAAGTGCTTTGTTTTGAAACAAAGTGAATTTGAACAGGTTTAAAACAAGCTGCAAGCATTGAAGATGTGTAGTAAGACAAGAAAGCTTATGGAATGCCCCAGCTCACAGTTTATTTTAAAGTGATACAATAAAGGTCTATTGTTTTATCCCAGACCCACTAGCCAGGATGGCTTCTATTCACCCCTGTGCTCACTGACCTACATTTAGCGCCTTTAACATAGTAAAACGTCCTAAGGCGCTTCACTGGAGCATTTTCAAACAAAATTTGACACCGAGTCACATAAGGAGATATTAGGACAGGTGACCAAAAGCTTGGTCAAAGAGTTAGGTTTTAAGGTGTGTCTTAAAGGAGGAGGGAGAGTTAGAGAAGCGGAGAGGTTTAGGACAGGAATTTCAGAGCTTAGGGCCGAGGCAGCTGAAGGCACGGCTGCCAATGGTGGAGCGATTAAAATCGGGGATTTGCAAGAGGCGAGAATTGGAGGAGCGCAGACATCGCGAAAGGTTTTAGGGCTGGAGGAGGTTGCAGAGATAGGGAGGGGAGAGGCTATGAAGGGATTTGAAAACGAGAATAAGAATTTTAAAATCAAGGCATTCCCAGACCAGGAGCCAATGTAGGTCAGCGAGCACAGTGGTGATGGATGAACGGGACTTGGTGCGAGTTAGCATATGGGCAGCAGAGTTTTGGATGAGCTCAAGGAGGGTGGAAGATGGGATATTTTAAGAAGAGAAGTGAGATTTAAGAAAGTGGAATTTACTTTGACTGTTACTCTGTATGTTCACTTGCTGTCTATAAAATAAAACAGCTTAACAATTTGTCTGGCATTGCCTCACCAAGTGTTTCTCAGTCCACCTTTGAAAATATTAGAGAAGCATACATGAGAACATGTGTGAAAGACATGATGATATCCAGTTCAGATCACAAAGGAGTCTTATTCTTATATCACTGGGATAACCTATTGTATAATTGGATATTGGGCAGTATGGAGCATTTCTGAAGGTCATCAGGCTGCTTATGGGAGTGATCTGTATCACTGTACCTAAGAGAATTTCTAAGGCAAACCTGAAACTTGTAACAATGGGATTAATTTGCCCAAGTCAAACTCTTCCCATCTTTCTTTGCAAACTGCCTAACGAAGTGTTTTGTTAACAGGTGTAACAGATACTTTGAAAAAAAATTGTTTCCAAAATCCTACTTAAGTTAGGTCTTTTCATTAAAGATTTTAAAAAATGTTTTCATATCTAAGAAGTATCACGCTAAGGAGATAACCCAAATTCGTGCTTTTTTGCAAGATCTCATATTCATTTGAAGTAACAGAGTCACCAAGCAATCAATTGCTAACAGCTCTTGTCAGCCATTTAATCTCCTGAACAAGCCTATAACTGGCTGCTCAAACAAAATAAACAGGATTTCACTTGTGAAGGAGACTGTTAATAATGGAAGAAGGAAAATATCTAGAAAAGCCAGACACTCATTGATGGGGTTCAACAGGGCAGAACTGTGATTTTGAGTCAGAAGGACAACCCAAAAACCCAACTTTAACTGGGAAAGCATGGCTAGAAATCACAAAGGAAGTGAATGTTGTGCCTGGGGCCTGCTGCACCTGGGATGAAGTGAAGATTTATTTTTTGGCTTCAAAAAGGAGTATGAATGTACAAGGAGCCACTGCAAAGCATACCTATTATAGAATCATAGAATCATATGGAACATTATAGATGGGCGTACAGTATGTTAAAATTATCAGCCATTCCCAATATGTGGAAATACAGAGGTAATCACCTATGACAATGTTAAAACTACTTTGGTTGCAGCAGATCAGCAGTGTTAGCCTAACTTTCCTTACATGATACCATGCAAGTCTGGTTAATAAACACATGCTGCATACTTATGCTGAATATGTTATTACCAATCCATTGTAAGCCAAATTATTCTTCCCTGTCTAGGACAAGTTAGCCTTCATTAATGCTGAGCAATGGAGGGCAGATGTGACAACATTCAGGAGAAAACCATGAAGAAACTACAATGACAATCGTAGGTATTAAGTCCATTGAGGGAGTGAGGGAATTAGAAGTTAGAAGTTCAGTCCATGATGCTGGTTTGTCTCATTTGACAACATGCTATATCCTTTGCTTGCAAAACTAATCATAAACTGAATTGAAGCAAGATTGCTGTGATCACACTGCATTAGCTCATTATTACAGTGTTGATGGAAAATAGAAATGAAGTTCCACTCATGCTGTGTTAACTTTTTTTGTTCCAGACTAGCTAAAACCCAGTGAAGTACCATGCGTGCAAAAACAAGAAAACAACACTTATAAGAACTATGCATCACCATCCTCCAGCCATGCAAGAATCAGCCCAGCGACACATACCATGATAGATTTAGATAATCAGAAGCAGGAGACACTATACAGTGAGGCACAGGTCACAGGTGTTGATGGTGGACAAATGCTTAGCACTTGCAGCATGGAGATCCAACATGTCCATGTGTCCAGCTGAGTTCATTCCCATTCAGACTTATTATAGGAATGATTCTGCATGATTATGAAAGTGTGCATGAATCACTTGTCACCATGGACAATGGGCTGCAAAGAGTTCAAGATAGTGTGGGAGAGCCTAGCATCAGGCTTGTGTTTGTTATAATGGAGCATGGATCTGCAATGCACTCTGCTATTACTTACATTATAATTTCGGTGTCACTCTTGCAGTAGCAGAAAGTCTTGGGAATATTGTTGTGTCTATTCAGATCACTATTTACAAGGCACTTGGCTTTCACTCCCTTGGCAAAATGATGCACAAAACCTGAGCATAGAATTTTATCGGCCTTATGATAGGTCAAAGGCCTTTGCTTAATCAAATTAGGGACCGTCACAAGGACTTCATCTCCAACAGAGGATTGATGGCTGGGTTAGAGCATATACCATCCCTGTTCAGAGCTCCCTAGCCATCTCCAATTTCACAGCTGATTCCCTCTTATTCAGAACTTCCCATGGCTCCTTGACTATCGATTCAGAGCTCCCCATTCCTCCTTGACTCCATGGCTGAACTCCCCGATTCAGAACTCATCAACCCACCCTGACTCCAGTTTTGGCACACTGCAGCATTACTTGCAATACAGTTGTTTATAGAAGATGAACAATGCTGCATGAATTAGTCTGTTATAAATGGCTTCTATTGTATTTCTCCAGTCCTTGAGGTAAAATATTTATTCTTGTCATGTCTGGCTCCTGCATCGTTTTCCCCCTCTTGAGTGTTAGGTTAGCTCAGTTGGTAGAACTTTAGCCTTTGAATCAGAAGACTGTGGGTTTAAGTCCCACTCCAAGACTTGAGTATATAAAACTAAGTTGACACTTTAAGTGTTGAAGAGGTGCTGTTCTTCAGATGAGATGTTAAACCAAAACCCTGTCTGCCATTTTCTTGTAGTTCAGGTTGATGTTAAATGTCCCAGGGAATTATTTGAATTAGAGAAAAGTTCTCCTGATATCTTGTTAACATTTCTTTTTCAACCAAAACCTTATTGCAGCTTATGGGATCTTGCTGTGTTTACGTACATAACAGCAGTTCCAGTACTTCAAAGTAATTCATTGTATGTGAAGCACTGTGGGATGTTTCTGATGTCTGTGATAAGCTACTGTATCAATGCAAGTCTTACTTTTCTTCCTCCAGTTTTTCAATGCTATTTCATATCTAGATTTGAACCCTTCAATGCATTGTCTCTTCACCTTTCTGATTGAACTGCTACAGTTCTGGAAGGTTCAGTGGGGGGGGGGGGAGGGGGGGGGGGGGGGGGGGGGGGGGGTGGGGGATGCTATAAATGATTGTATTCATATGGGTATAGTTTCTAAGTACATTATATGGTTTTATTAAAGTAGTCTTTATATATGCATTAATATGTTATTATTTCAGGCATCCATTCAGTAACCTACTGCTAAGTAATTTAATACTGCAAATTAAAATGATATGTCAAGGGAGTTTCTATTTGATCTGGGAACTGCTTTGGATCTAATTCAGATAGTTGGGGCTATCTGTCATTTAAATACAAAACAGTTCATTGACGTAAACAAATTAAAATTCATTTAGCTAAAAATAGTTGTTCTGTTTTGACATCATGGTTATGCAGGTAAACAATAAAAAGCCTTCATTCTGTTGGCTGGTTAAAGACTAAAGTTACATTCTAGTGGGTAGTCTTTCTCTGAATGAAATCTCCTGTTCCCAAAAACTGTTCGTATTTCTACACTTAGTGGCACTAATTCACTCAGATTGACTTTAACCTCACTGATGCCCTTCTGAGGCTGGAGTTGAGAAGTGTAGAAGGGATGCTTCATTGCATCTTTCTCATGCTATATAGCTGATCTAAGAGTGTTATCATTCCAGGTCAAAGTAAAAGAAAATATCCATTGCCAAACAGTGCCAACCTACAGTTCAAGCATAAAAGGTGAGCAGCAAGAATTTAACATTGGTTAATATTAAAGAGTAAGTGAAGCATGTTATTAACAAAGCATATTATTAACAACAAAGAACCAGAGTGTCAGTCTGATCTGCTAGCTCTTCCCATTATTGTCTTTGAGAAACTGATGATGTTCCTTTGATGCCATGACTGAACTGATACGCTTAAAACGTGAGTGACACTCAGCAGCCTGGGACTCAAAGCTAAACCATGTGGTAACATGGCAAGTTCTCTATCATTTTCACTACTGCTTAGCTCTACAATAGCTTCCTAATGGATGCAGGAAATTAGTCCATAGTTATTCAATTCCATGAAATGTTATTGCTTCATCTACTGCAACCGATGTCTCAGGGGGTGGGGAGGGGGTCTCTAGTTCCCACAGACATTTCTGGTTTCTTGGTTTCATTGCTCATGCAATTTAATTATTGTTAACACTGCAAAAACCTGTTGTTTACTGTGATGCTCATATAGACATATTAAGTGTACTTAATCTCTATTAATGATTGGTATTCAGTCTATTAATGAACAGACTTGGGAATCAAGATTTGAAGAACAGAAAAGGCAAACTGAGAATTTAGCAGCAATTATCAAAATGAATAATTTCATTGTGATTACTTTAACAGTGCTTACTAGGAATCATCACTGAATTTCAGCTCTGTTTTGATCTTATTGGGTGATTGCATGGGGAGGAATTATGATATATTTTAGTTCAAGATTCTTGTATGATGCCATAATGGGCGCTAAATTGGGCCATGTGGCACCCGTTGTTTCATCACTACACGGCCTCTCTGACATCCAAGATGGCATCTTCGATGCGCACGCAAGTTTCCAGTGTGACATGCACCAGAAGCCATCTTGGTATAGGAGTTAGAGCATGCGCAAATACCGAACGCTGGAAGCATGTAAAGTAGGGAGAAAATGCGTGCAATCAGTGTACAATGCTGATTTAAAGTTAAAGACACCATTTTGGACCTTAACGCTCAACTCAATGCACAACCTTAACCCCGACCATCTGAATGTGTCTTACAGTGCCTGAAGGACCCCCCACCAGTGCTATTTAAAGGGGTCATGCAGGTGTTGCAGGTTAGTTACTGGATTATTGCTTCTGGCTGCTGGTGGTGTAGCGAGTGTTTTTTGAAGCTCTCTATTCTTACTGAGATTTCCGAGAGTACATTTGAGAGTGTTTTGGCAGGTACTGTTTTACGGTTCGGAAAGTTACAACTGTAGTTGAACAACATTCCTGCCAACCATGGGCGGTCTACTAGGGCTCCCGCTAGGCATTGAGCATGACTGGGAGCATGCAGAGAGGCCACGCAGAGTGGGTCAAGCTGCGAGGAGACGGACGTTGAGGAGGTACAGGGCACTGAGCAGGAAGCCCTACCCAACGAGGGCCTTCCGGGATCAATTCTCTTACCTCAACATGACCGAGGAGAATTGCATCCAATGCCTGAGGTTCACCAAGGAAGCCGTGATCAAGATCTGTCAACTGGTGTGGCCACAACTGCAGCCTCAGGGCAGGTCGAGGACAGCATTGCCTGTGGTCGTGAAGGTCACCGTGGCGCTGAATTTCTACGATTCAGGAGCATTTCAGGCCTCTTCTGGCAACATGTGCAACATCTCACAGTATGCAGTGCACTGCTGCATAAGGGAGGTCACAGACGCACTGTACCAGATGAGGAACAGGTTCATCACCTTCCCTCTCCACAGAGACAAGCAGAACGAGCGAGCATGGGGATTCGCCCACATTGCTGGCTTCCCCATGATGCAGGATGCCATTGACTGCACGCACATTGCCCTGAGTGCCCCCCACATCAACTCAAGCACCTTCATCAACCAAAAGGGCTTCCGCTCCCTCAACGTGCAGCTGGTGTGCGACCACACGCTTCGAATCATGGAGGTCGATGCCTGCTACCCTGGGAGAAGTCACGATGCCTTCATCATGCAGCAGTCCAATGTGCCAGTTATCTTTCACCCGACTCCGCAAGTCAAACGCTGGCTACTGAGCGACAAGGGCTATCCACTCAGGCTGTGGCTCATGACTCCGGTCAGGGACCCATGCACACGTGCACAGCAGGCCTATAATGAGAGCCATGCTGCCACATGCAACATCATGGAGCACACCATAGGCCTCCTCAAACAACGCTTCCGCTGCCTGGACCGGTCTGGAGGAGCCCTGCAGTACTCCCCTGTGCGGGTGGGCAGATTCATGGTGGTATACTGCATGCTGCACAACCTCGCCATCATGAGGGACTAGCCTTTGCCACCAATGATTGGAGAATACCCTAAGCCAGAGGTAGGGGAGGAAGAGGCTGAGGAGGAGGAGGGGGTGGAGCCAGAAGAGGAAGTGGAGGGAGATGCAAGGGTGCAACAGGAAACACACGCCTTGTCTGCAAGGGCTCTGCGTGCTCGCCTGATCCGTGCCCGCTCTCAATAATGTGAACTACATCCCCCGCTCCCACAGGACAATCAAATCGCCCTCCATCTGATTACACATTGGTGTCCCTCTCAACTCATTGCATAAATAAAAACCACCACCAAATGCAAAATCAAAGTCTCATTTATCAATGAATAAATAAAATTATGCAAACAAAGCAGAACTATTCACCCTTGTGCATTCCCTTAGTGCCTGTTGTTCGTGTGCCTTTACCTATCCTAGTGCTCCTATGAGGTGCTTCCCCAGTGGCTGGAGCATGGGTGGTGGAAGGCTGCTGGCCTTCAATGGAGGAGTGTGCAGATGGCCTTGGAGGACGACCTCGAACAGCTGTGGGCCGGGAGGGCCCGGCTTCAGACTGCACCATCTCAGCATGGGCTGCAGCAGTCTGGCCTGGCTGGCTGATAGGCAACAACAGGGACACTGGCGGAGTGGCAGGGGTGGGAGCAGGAATGCTGTCATCCTGAGAGAGGACAGTAGGTCCGACTACCATGGTGCTACTGCCACTCACCCGGGGCGGCACCTCAGCAATCCTGGTGATCAGCTGGAGAACGGATTGCTGGAGTGCTGTGATGCCCTGGAAACCCCGTTCCACAGTGGTCCCCAGACCCATGATAGCAGCAGTCTGAGCTTCTAAGGTAGCAGTCTGAGCTGTAAATGCAGCAGTCAGACCTTGGATGGCAGATGTTTGTGCTGCAATGGAAGCTGTGACATCAGCCATCAGATGCTGCATCATGGTGGGTTCCACAGATGAGCTGATGGAGGTGACCACCCGTTCCATGTAGGAAAGGATGGGCTTCAAGCTCTGCACAAAGCCCTGTGCCAAGTTGGAGCTGGACTCCTCCATTCCCCTTCTCATCATGCGCACGCTTTCTGGCCGGTTTTCCAGTGCCCCAAGCATTTGGTGGTGTACGCCCATCAGCCGCCTTCTGTAGCCTGGTCCATCAAAGTCCTCATCTGACTCCTCTGCAGCAGAACTAGTGAGCGACCTCGCCCTCCGGCGAGCTGGCACCTGTGGTATCCATTCCCCCCGCCCCCCGGCTTCTGCGCACTTGTGCTCGGTGTCTCACCATGTGCAGATCCCGCCTCTAACCTAGTGTCAGTCTCTGAGCTGGGGGAAGCGAGTGTCAGATCGAGTGACGGTGTGGCTTCAGTATCCTCCTCCTCCTCCTCAGATGGTGCCAGAACGTGTTCTTGGGTATCTGCAATGACAAAGGGAAACAGGTTGAGTTGTGGAGTGGGGAGAGGAGCAAGTAAGACGTGTGTGCTGTCAGCATGTGCAGTATGTGAGTCAGAAGAAATTATTGGGGAAGGGAGATGTGGAAAAGGAGAAGGAGCATTAGATATTCAGAGACCCCCTTCACCGGGACCTCCAGCGCGGCGTGTTGTCACGGCTGCAGCGTCGACCCGCCCAATGATCTGAAGCACTGTCTCCTCTAGGAGTGTAAGTGTGCCCGTCCATCCTCAAGTCCCTCCTGCTGCCGGGTTTTATACGCCACCTTCTCCTGCAAGACAGAGGACAGTGTGTCAGTGAGTGTCCTGATGTACCTGTCATGGTCAAAAAGCTGCAAGTTTATGTGACCTGTGAGTGGTGGTTGTGTGGCCTGCAAGTGTGGCACTGTGTGCAGGTGAGATGCAGCATGCCAAGTGCAGCATTGCGTATGAATGGGCAGTATTTGTTGGTGGGTGGGTGACGGAGAGTGTGATGCATGGAGTATTGATGCAGTTGGTAGGATGTGCCACTTGACACTTGCATTCACTCACCTTGACCACTCATGTCAAATCATTGAACTTCTTTCGGCTCTGCACCCACGTGTGGTGCAATGCTCCTGGTGTTGACTTCCTGCGCCACAGCCTGCCAATGCCTGTGGAGCTGGGGTTTGGAGGCTCTCCTGCCACCCTGCTGGTACATATTAACCCTCCTTTCGTCCATCCCTTCCACCAGGGCCTCCAGTGCATCATTGGAGAAGCATGGAGCCCTCTCTCGTGCCAGTCCAGCTATCCTCGTGGACATCTTTGCTTTCTCCAAGTAAGCTGTGTACCTGCCATTTGAAATGTGCACCTGCATCTTTAAGAGGTTCACTTGCTGCCTGTGTAGGGGCCATTGGGCACGGGGTACTAATTCATTATGCTACCCCCACCCAAAAAGGCCCCTTATCGAATTTTTCCCCCGGTGTATGTTTACATGTCCAGTTCTGGGATTTTGTGTGTGGATAATTGTGTTACCCTGCGATGCTGATGTTTTCTTCTCAGAGCTGGCCATCCCAAAAAATTCCTTCTTTTTATTTTGTTTCTGAAGACTTCTTCAGTCAGAAAGTCAAAAGACTTAGCATTAATCTGCTGTGAACATTCCTCCTCTCTCCAGAATTCTGCAATTTTGCCAGTGGTGATGCACATGCAGTGCAAATTTAAATTGGCCTGACTGTCATTAGTGTATCATCAGAATTGATTTTCGGGTGACGGTTCAGGACGTTTGAACGTAAATGTCTCAGACGAGATGGTTTGGAAGAAGTTCTTCAGTGGATTTGGCAAATCACACAGTTATAGGAGAGTAGAAATATTTTTACATAGAATTACATAGAATGTACAGCACAGAAACAGACCATTTACAATGCGTAGATCTGTTTATGTATATTATATGATTTATTCATGTACAAATTCCAGGTATGTGTATCTGATTTACCTACTTTTTTAAAACATTGCATGGTGCGCATGTAGTAAGCCACACAAATCATCTTGGTTTGATCTCTGGCCTGTGCTAAATTAGCTGACCTTGGCCAGGAGAGCAGCAGGGATTAACAATTTCTGTCTGTGTCCCTGAGCTAGGAAGGGAAAAAAAAATCCATCAGGGTTTTCAAAGCTGATCATTTTGCAGTGAAACTACCCTCCCCTATTATAAGTGCATAGCAGGTGAGAAAAGCATTGTCTTGGCTGTGATGTCCCAATAGTCAAATAGCGCACTGACACTCAGGAGGAAAAATTGAATAAGGGTCCGTTCTGGGCGATGGTAAGAGATGAACTTTGTGCTGCCTGCTACTTACCATGAAATCTCCATGCAGCAAGCGCAGCCCTCGCTGCTGAGATGCTGCACGGAAAATGAGGAAGTTAGAAATGGGGCGTGGACAGCGCACGTCATCAGCAGCCTGCACTACTTAAAGATGCAGGCACATTTCAAATGGCAGGTACACAGCCAACTAGGAGAAGAGAGAATGGCATTGCGAGTAGCTGCACCGGCAAGAAAGAGGGCTCCATGATTCTCCGACGATGTTCTCGAGGCCCTGGTGGAAGGCGTGGACCAAAGGAGAGGAAGCATGTACCCGAAGGGTGGCTGGAGACCTTCCAGACCACAGCTGCGCAGGTATTGGCAGGCTGTGGTGCAGGAGGTGAATGCTAGGAGCATTGCACCACGCATGTGGGTGCAGTGCCGGAAGAAGTTTAATGATTTGACACGAGTGGTCAAGGTGAGTGAATGTAAGTGTCAAGTGGCACATCCTACCAACTGTGCCAATACTCCATGCACGACACCTCCGGTCACCCACCCACCAACAAACACTGCCCATCCATACGCAATGCTGTATCTCACCCGCACATAGTACCACACCTGCAGACCACACAACCATCACTCACAAGTCACACAAACTGGCAGCTATTTGACCATGACAGGCACATCACCCACACACCTTGCAGGACACTCACTGACACACTGTCCTCTGTCTTGAAGGAGAAGGTGGCGTATAACACCCGGCAGCAGGAGTGACCTGAGGCTGGACGGGCATGTCTGCACGTCCTCACCCCCCTAGAGGAGATGGTGCTGCGGATCATTGGGCGGGCCATCGCTGCAGCCGTTACAACGTGCCGCGCTGGAGGTTCCGGTGAACGGGGTCTCTGCATATCTAATGCTCCTTCTCCTTTTCCACATCTCCCTCTTCCCATAATCTTTTCTGACTCACGTGCTGCACATGCTGCCAGAACACACCTCTTACTTTCTCCTCTCCCCATTCCACAACTCAACCTGTTTCCCTTTGTCATTGCAGATACCCAAGAACACGTGACAGCACCTGAGAAGGAGGAGAAGGAGGAAGACACTGAAGCCACACCGTCACTCGATCTGACACTTGCTTCCACCAGCTCAGACACTGACACTGCGCTTCCTTTAGAGGTTAGGATAGAGGAGGGATCTGCACGTGGTGAGACACTGAGCACAAGTGTGCAGAAGCCGGGGCGGGGGGAACGGACACCACAGGTGCCAGCTCGCCGGAAAGCGAGGTCACTCACTAGTTCTGCTGCAGAGGAGTCAGATGAGGATTTCGATGGGCCAGGCTACAGAAGACAGCAAATGCTTGGGGCACTGGAAAACCTGCCAGAAAGCCTGCTCACAATGAGAAGAGGCATGGAGGTGGCCTGCTCCAACTTGGCGCAGGGCTTTGCGCAGAGCTTGGAGCCCATCCTTTCCAACATGGTCACCTCTATCAGCGCACCTGTGGAACCCACCATGATGCAGCGTCTGATGACTGATGTCACAGCTTCCATTGCAGCACAAACATCTGCCATCCCAGGCCTGACTGCTACAAACTCCAGTCTCTTAGAGATTGTATTATTCAAATCATCCTTTCCTCTTTTGATCTGAGGGAGTACCAGAAATAGCTAAAGGTTAAAATCATGACTTTTATATTATAATGATTAATTCTTTTCTTTCTTTTTGGAAAGGTATTTATTTTGTCCTATTTCCTCTCTCAACATTTTTAAGCACCACAACGCTATTGAAAAAGCAAACTGACAATCAATTCCTGGGCTTTATCTTAACATGGGCAAAGAATGGGCAGGAACAGACTAGGGTCACCCTCCTTCCAATTATCTCTGAATCCCTATAAGGAAGGGCCAGGACACAACTAGCATCTGATTATAATGGCATGATTGCATTTGGGAAGTTACCATGCAAAAAATCAGAGGCACAATCCTATTTCCTACTGCTTGAGGGTACAGCTTGGCCCTGGTGTTAGCATTTTTGTCTTCTGAGTCAGAAGGTTGTGGTTCAAGCCCCATTTCAGGCCTTGAGTATAATCTGGACTGGCACTTCAGTGCAGTACTGAAAAAGTGCTGCATTGTTGGAGGTGCTGTCTTTCAGACGAGGGATTTAGGTGGATGTAAAATATCTCATGGTGCTGTTTGAGGAAGAGCAGAGAGGTATCCTAAAACAGATTAGCTGATTATTCATTTCTTTTTGTTTGTGGGATCTTGCTGTGTGTAAATTGATTGCCATATTTGCCTACAAAGCAACAGTGATGCACTTCAAAAATAATTCATTGGCTGGTAAACATTTCTGGACATCCTGAAGACGTAAAAAGAACTATAGAAATGAAAGTTCTTTCTTACAGGGTGTTCAGTGCATTGGACTTCTTAGGCATATGCCATCCGTCATAATGATTTTCTCAACTTTAAAAGAAAATAAGCAGTTTCTGAGACCTCATTTTCCCTCAGCTCATTACCTACTGCTTGATGAACACTTCATTTTGTTGCTGAAATAGCTTGAATATCCCAGTAAATTGTGAGTGCAGTTTTGTAGAATCACACCTTTCCATCAGCAGCACATGTTCGTGCCCCATTTATACTCCCTCCCAATACAAGTACTTCAAGATGATTCTAGTTTCCAGCCAAACCAGACCAGCAAATCTACCAAAATCCACTTCACTTTAGAAGGAATACAATGATTGCGAATAAAAAGCAAAATACTACAGATGCTGAAATCTGAAACAAAATCAGAAAACAGTCAGCGGGTCAGGCAACATCTGTGGAGAGAACACAAATCAGTTGACATTTCAGGTATCAATCCTTCCACAGGTGTCAAAGGAAAAAGGAACAGAACAGGGGTAAGGGAGCACATAATGACCACACATACAGGAAAAGACATAGAATGACCTGTAAAGTGTCACGGTGGGGATCAAGAAATGGTTAAACAGCAGAAGTAGTGTGTGCAGGAGACAAAAGGAGGCATAATGAGAAATGAAAGAAGCAAAAGACATTTACATGATGCTGAGATTGTAAGAAAAGCTAAGATAAATAGAATGGGAAGCACGAAAAACTGGTAATGTGGAGAAGGCTTCAATGCAATGAATGTTTGGAAGTGGGAATTGGTCCAGGATACAGCTTACACAGTAAAATGGCCCTCAGAGTTCTGCACCTTTTTAGTTGTTATCTGTACTGACAGGAATAGTAAGATTTTGACTTTGTTGTAAAATTCACTTTGAAAATGCTGCCACCAAATGCAATGTTTGGACTGTACAGCTGATCTTGCTGAGCTGTCTTGCCAACTGTAAGTAGTGGAGAGCAAATATGCCTCTTTCGTGCTCCTGGCATGGAGCCGCAGTCACCAGCATCGCATATTGGGAAATCATGCGTCCATAGCCATGGTCTTCTGCCTCATTTTAAAATGAGAGCCAGGCCATTTAGGAAGGAAATTTGGAAGCACTTTTTCATACAACGGATAGTAGAAATCTGGAACTCTCTCCCTAAAAGGCTGTGGATGCTGGGACAATTGAAGTTTTCAATACTCAGATAGCTGTACTCAGATACTCAGATTTTTGTTAGGTAAGGGTAACGAGGGATATTGAGTTAACGTGGGCTTTTGCAGAGTGAAAGCTTACTTGTTGCACTACTTTATCTGCTGTAGTAGCTCAACTCTCACATTAAAGAATTGTAAGGGAGGTAAAAGTTCCTGACAACCCAGTTGGATTATTCTCAGGGTTTATTTCCCAAATCCTGTATCAGAAATGGGCACAGCCGAGTTGTACCTACCTCAGTTCTCTTATTGTCGAGGCATAACATAAACCTGCTGGATATAATTCCAAAATAATTTAACTTTAGTTTGTTGGTAATTGAAGCTCTTTGCTGGGATTTTCTTCCTTCCTTTGCTGACTTTTCAATAGAACTGGGGCAGGTAGGAGGACAGGGATTGGGTTGAGGACTGTTCCTTGCATATTATCAGCCCTCTGAATTACTGACAGAAGTGATGAATGATATACAGTATGTCCACCCATATATGGGTTGGTGTATTTTCTGTCATTTCATAAACTTATAAAATCATAGAATGATAGAGCACAGAAGGAGGCCATTCATCCCTTTGTGCCTGTGTCGGCTTTTTGAAAGAGTTATCCAATTAGTCCCACTACACTGTTTTTTTCCCATAGCCCTACAACTTTTTTCCCTTCAAATATATATCCAATTCCCTTTTGAAAGATATTACTGATTCTGCTTCTACCATCCTTTCAGGCAGTTCATTCCAGATCACAACAATAATTTGTTTTTTCCTCATGTCGCCTCTGGTTCTTTTGCCAACCACCTTAAATCTGTGTCCTCTGGTTACCGACCCTTCTGCCACTGGAAACAGTTTCTCCTCATTTACTCTTTCAAAACCTTTCATGATTTTGAACACTTCTATCAAATCTCCCCTTAACCTTCTCTGCTGTAAGGAGAATAATTCCAGCTTCTCCAGTCTCTCCACATAACTGAAGTCCCTCATCCCTAGTACCATTCTATTAAATCTCCTTTGTGTCCTCTCCAAGGCCTTGACATTCTCCCTGAAGTGTGGTACCCAGAATTAAACACAACACTCCAGGTGAGGCCTAACCAGTGTTTTATAAAGGTTTAGCATAACTTCCTTGCTTGTACTTAAAGCCAGCGGGCCGATACTTAAAAGGGCAATGTACCTTAAGGAGATACTTGAGATACCTAATATTTTGTGTATTTTGCGTATTGGAATGATGAAATGAATTTAACCTTACCTGTTCAGGTTTCCCATCGCTTCCGATTCATGTCAGGTGAAAGCAGGCGGGAAGGGCCGGATCCATGAGATGAGTGCCTTTATTGCACTGCTTGTGGGCCCAGAGGAGCAGGAGTGCTTCATCCAGGCCCAACAAGCTCACCTGACCGACAGGACCCCTGCGTTCGGCTGACCACCCCCCCCACCCCGATGATGGAGCCCCCCCGACCATGGTGAACCCTACCCATCTCCAACTCTTCACCCGATCTCCGGCGACCTCTGATTTTCTTCTCAGCCCCCCGATCTCTTCCTCAGCCCCCAATCTTGTTCGCAGCCTCCCGATCTCTTCCTCACGCCCCCCTCGATCTTGTTCCCATCTCCCTGATCTCTTCCTCAACCCCCTAATCCCTTCCTTAGCCCCCACCCCGATTGTCTTCTCAGCCTCCCAATATCTTCCTTAGCCTCCCCACCCCGATCTTCTCTCCGCATCCACTCGCCCCGATCTTCTCCCTAGCCTACGATCCCTTCCCCCTTTCCTTTGATTCTCGGCAGAGGCCTGCTGCAGCAGGCATTCCTGGCCGACAGCCAGCCAGCCTGTCAATCAGGCTGGCTGCCGGCATGGAACCCGAAAGTGCCATTGATGGGCCTCCCGCCCACTTACCTTCCAGGTTTTGCACCCAGAAATCGTCCCCCCCCGCTCCCTTCCGGGCTGGAAGTTAAAATTTACCCCTATGCCTCTATTATTAAAGCCAAGGATCCCAGATGCTTTTTTAACAGCCTTCTTAACTGGTCATGCCACCTTCAAAGCTTTGTGCGCATACACTCCAAGATCTCTCTGTTCCTGCAATCCCTTTAAAATTGTACCATTTAGTTTATATTTCCTTTTCTCATTCTTCCTACCAAAATGTATCACTTCATGTTTCTCTGCGTTAAATTTCATCTGCCATGTGTCTGCCTCATTCTTCAGTCTGTCTAAGTCCCCCAAAGTCTGTTACCATCCTCCTCATTGTTTGCTACATTTCTGAGTTTTGCGTCATCTGCAAACTTAGAAATTATGCCCTGTATACCCAAGTCCAGGTCATTAATATATATCAAAAAAAGCAGTGGTCCTAATGCCGATTTCTGGAGAACACCACTGTATACTTTCCTTCAGTCCGAAAAACAACTGTTCACCACAGCTCTCTGCTTTCTGTCCCTTAGTCAATTTTGTTTCCATGCTGCCACTGTCCCTTTAATCCCATGGGCTTTAATTTTGTTTACAAATCTATTATGTGGTACTTTATCAAACGCCTTTTGAAACCATATACACAACATCAATCGCACCACCATTAGCAACCCTCTCCGTTATTTGCACCATGGCAACACTGGAATGCAGGAATCCAATTCATTCCTGTTATCCAGCATTGCTATGCTAGCGAAAGGAGTTGGTTAAGGTCTGCGCAATTGTTTTTATGTCAATTACAATTTTTTCCCTCAAATAGAGCTGTTCAGAAATACTACACTGTGTCAGGCTTTTGAGACCTACTGCAACCTCCAAGAGCTTGCAGCATGAAGGGGAGGATCCAGTTGTTGTGGTCCACGTAGGAACCAACGACATAGGTAGAACTAAAAATGAGGTTCTGCTGAGGCAGTTTGAGCAGCTAGGGTCTAAATTAAAAAGCAGAACCTCAAAGGCAATAATCTCTGGATTACTATCTGAGCCACGTGCAAATTGGCATTGAGACAAACAGATCAGAGAGTTAAATGCGTGGCTCAAAGAGTGGTGAGGGAGACAGGGGTTTCAATTCATGGGGCACTGGCACCAGAACTGGGGAAAGTGGGAGCTGTTCCGTTGGGATGGATTCCACTTAAACCGGGCTGGGACCAGCATCCTGGCGAATCAAATAACCAGGGCTGTAGATAGGGCTTTAAACTAAAAAGAGGGGGGGGGGGGGGGGGAGAGGTCAGGTGAGGGGAAATTTAGAAATCTAATGAGGAAAGTCAAGGCAACAGATCAGTGTAGTGATTTAGGTAAAGATATGCAGAGTGTGGGAGGAAGGGACACAGAGTTTATCAATAATAGAGCATCAACAAGTAAGGTCAAAGCAGGAAAAAATGGTAAAAAGTCAAAATTAAAGGCCCTTTATCTGAATGCACAGAGCATTTGTAACAAGAATGATGAATTAGTTGCAAAATAGAGATAAATGGGTTTGATCTAATAGCCATTACAGAGATATGGGGCTCGATTTTCGGACGTCCGAGACGGCGGGTTCGTGGCGGCGGGGCTCCGAAAATCGGGGATTCCCAGGGCGGGTCCGGAGTCCGGCTCCAACCTGCCCACTTCCGGGTTCCCCAGTGACGCGCTTAGATGCGCGCGCAGCCCCCTCATGGGGACTCCCGCCAGCAATTAAAGCCAGCGGGATACCACTTAAACCAATTAATTAGATAGTTCAGGTGGCTTGCAGACCTGATTTGCAGGATATTTTAGGAGGGGTGGGATTTTCAACTCAACTGAGCGTGTTTCCCGTATCTTGCGTAACAACCATTTATGTGGCACCTTATCGAATGTCTTTTGAAAATCCAAATATATTACATCCACCGGTTCCCCTTTATCTACCCTGCTAGTTACACCCTCAAAAAACTCTAATAAATTTTTCAAACACGATTTCCCTTTTATAAAACCATGTTGACTCTGCCTAATTATGATGTTCTAACCTAAAAAGCCGATAAATCCCCTGGACCTGATGGCCTACATCCTAGGGTTCTAAAAGAGGTGGCTGCAGAGATAGTGGATGCATTGGTTGTGATCTTCCAAAATTCCCTAAATTCTAGAACGGCCCCAGCAGATTGGCAGGTAGCAAATGTAACCCCACTATTCAAGAAAGCAGAGAAAGAGAAAACAGAGAACCATAGGCCTGTTAACTTGACATCAGTCATCGGGGAAATGCTGGAATTCATTATTAAGGAAGCGGTAACAGGGCACTTAGAACATCATTTTTTAAAATATTCTTTCACGGGATGTGGGCATCACTGGCAAGGCCAGCATTTATTGCCCATCCCTAATTGCCCTGGAGAGGTGGTGGTGAGCCGCCTTCTTCAACCGCTGCAGTCCGTGTGGTGAAGGTTCTCCCACAGTGCTGTTAGGAAGGGAGTTCCAGGATTTTGACCCAGCGACGATGAATGGTGATATATTTCCAAGTCGGGATGGTTTGTGACTTGGAGGGGAATGTGCAGGTGGTGTGTTCCCATGTACCTGCTGCTCTTGTCCTTCTAAGTGGTAGAGGTCGTGGTTTGGGAGGTGCTGTCGAAGAAGCCTTGGCGAGTTGCTGCAGTGCATCCTGTGGATGGTACACACTGCAGCCACTGTGCGCCGGTGGGGAAGGGAGTGAATGTTTAGGGTGGTGGATGGGGTGCCAATCAAGTGGGCTGCTTTGTCCTGGATGGTGTCGAGCTTCTTCAGTGTTGCTGGAGTTGCACTCATCCAAGCAAGTGGAGAGTATTCCATCACACTCCTGACTTGTGCCTTGTAGATGGTGGAAAGGCTTTGGGGAGTCAGGAGGTGAGTCACTCGCTGCAGAATACCCAGCCTTTGACCTGCTCTTGTAGCCACAGTATTTACACGGCTGGTCCAGTTACGTTTATGGTGACCCCCAGGATGTTGATGGTGGGGATTCGGCAATGGTAATGCCGTTGAATGTCAAGGGGAGGTGGTTAGACTCTCTCTTGTTGGAGATGGTCATTGCCTGGCACTTGTCTGGCGCGAATGTTACTTGCCACTTATCAGCCCAAGCCTGGATGTTGTCCAGGTCTTGCTGCATGCGGACTCGGACTGCTTCATTATTTGAGGGGCCGCGAATGGAACTGAACACTGTGCAATCATCAGCAAACATCCCCATTTCTGACCTTATGATGGAGGGAAGGTCATTTATGAAGCAGCTGAAGATGGTTGGGCCTAGGACACTGCCCTGAGGAACTCCTGCAGCAATGTCCTGGGGCTGAGATGATTGGCCTCCATCAATCACGACCATCTTCCTTTGTGCTAGGTATGACTCCAGACACTGGAGAGTTTTCCGCCTGATTCCCATTGACTTCAATTTTACTAGGGCTCCTTGGTGCCACACTCGGTCAAATGCTGCCTTGATGTCAAGGGCAGTCACTCTCACCTCACCTCTGGAATTCAGCTCTTTTGTCCATGTTTGGACCAAGGCTGTAATGAGGTCTGGAGCCGAGTGGTCCTGGCGGAACCCAA
Source organism: Heptranchias perlo (assembly GCF_035084215.1). Classification (NCBI taxonomy): domain Eukaryota; kingdom Metazoa; phylum Chordata; class Chondrichthyes; order Hexanchiformes; family Hexanchidae; genus Heptranchias; species Heptranchias perlo. The sequence continues at coordinate 74,869,306 of NC_090330.1, read as the reverse complement.
ACTGAGCATCGGTGAGCAGGTTATTGGTGAGTAAGTGCCGCTTGATAGCACTGTCGACGACACCTTCCATCACTTTGCTGATGATTGAGAATAGACTGATGGGGCGGTAATTGGCCGGATTGGATTTGTCCTGCTTTTTGTGGACAGGACATACCTGGGCAATTTTCCACATTGTCGGGTAGATGCCAGTGTTGTAGCTGTACTGGAACAGCTTGGCTAGAGGCGCAGTTAGTTCTGGAGCACAAGACTTCAGCACTACAGCCGGGATGTTGTCGGGGCCCATAGCCTTTGTTGTATCCAGTGCACTCAGCCATTTCTTGAAATCACGTGGAGTGAATCGAATTGGCTGAAGTCTGGCTTCTGTGATGGTGGGGATATGGGGAGGAGGCCGAGATGGATCATCCACTCGGCAATTCTGGTTGAAGATGGTTGCTCACGCTTCAGCCTTATCTTTTGTACTCACGTGTTGGACTCTGCCATCATTGAGGATGGGAATGTTTACAGAGCCTCCTCCTCCTATTTGTTGTTTAATTGTCCACCACCATTTACGACTGGATGTGGCAGGACTGCAAAGCTTTGATCTGATCCGTTGGTTGTGGAATCGCTTAGCTCGATCAATAGCATGTTGCTTCCGCTGTTTAGCATGCATGTAGTCCTGAGTTGTAGCTTCACCAGTTTGGCATCTCATTTTTAGGTACGCCTGGTGCTGCTCCTGATTATACCAGGGTTGATCCCCTGGCTTGTTGGTAATGGTAGAGTGAGGAATATGCCAGGCCATGAGGTTACAGATTGTGCTGGAACACAATTCTGCTAATCTTAATATGATTAGGCAGAGTCAACATGATTTTATGCAAGGGAAATCATGTTTGACAAATTTATTCGAGTTTTTTGAGGATGTAACTAGCAGGGTAGATATCGGGGAACCAGTGGATGTAGTATATTTGGATTTTCAAAAGGCATTCGATAAGGTGCACAAAGCAAGGTTGTTACACAGATATGGGCTCATGGGGTTGGGGGTAACACATTAGCATGGATAGAGGATTGGTTAATGGACAGAAAACAGAGAGTAGGAATAAACGGATCATTTTCAGGCTGGCAGGCTGTAACCAGTGGGGTGCCGCAAGGATCGTTGCCTGGGCCTCAGCTGTTTACAATCTATATCAGTGATTTGGATGAAGGGACCGAGTGTAATGTATCCAAGTTTGCTGACGATACAAAGCTAGGTGGGAAAGTAAGCTGTGAGGAAGACACAATGGGCACGAATTTTAAAACTGAGCCGGGAACGTCGTTACGATTTTGACGTAATGACGTCTTTTATTTTCTTTTGTCGGTTTCCCGTCCGACTGACCGGCCTGGTTGACAGGCTGGTCTCAGTTGGATGGGAGACCTGCCAGGGAGAGGACATGTTCAGGTAAGTCTGCAGGTAAGTCCTTGTTTGTATGGATGGGGCAGGGCACGGGGGGAAAGGGCATTTTTTAAAATTCGTTCATGGGATGTGAGCTTCACTGGCAAGGCCAGCATTTATTGCCCATCCCTAATTGCCCTCGAGAAGGTCATGGTGAGCTGCCTTTTTGAACAACTCAGTGGCTTGCTAGGCCATTTCAGATGGCGATTAAGAATCAACCACATTGCTGTGGGTCTGGAGTCACATATCGGCCAGACCGGGTAAGGACAGCAGATTTCCTTCCCTAAAGGACATTAGTGAACCAGATGGGTTTTTATGACAATCTGGTAGTTTCATGACCACCATTACTGATACTAGTTTTTGTTTAGTCCAGAATTTTTTAACTTTAATTCATTGAATTTAAATCCCCAGCTGCCGTGACGGGATTTGAACTCATGACTCCGGATTACTAGTCCAGTAACATAACCACTATGCTACCGTACCTACGTGCGCATAGTGGGCATAGGTTGGCATGGGTGGGCATAGGTTGGCGTGGGGTCGTGAATCATGGGGGAGGGATCGGGGATCAGTCACGGGGGGGGGGGATGGGGGTTAGGATTGGAGGTCATCGCGGGGGTCCGCGATCGTTGAGCAGGAGAACCGGGGATCGGGGTTAAGAGCATCTGAGTCAGGAGTCGGAGGATCGGAGCAGGGGGAGGATCGGGGTCAGGGGTCAGGGGGGATCGGGGTTGGGGATCGGGGGTCCGTGATCAGGGGGAGGGGGTTCCCAGCCGGGAGTTGGGTGTCCGCGATCGTTGGGGGGTTGGTGCAGCTAGGCTTGTTGGGCCTACGAGAAGCACTCCTGCTCCTCCCGGCCCACAAGCTGAGCCTTTCTAGCCTCCTTTCATGAGGCATAAAACAGAAGGCCCAGGAATCCCAGCCCCCGGGGTTGAAATCGGAAAGTCCAGAAAAATGGAGGCCGGAAGCCTCTTTGAATGGTTTTAAGGTGGGACCCACCTCCTGGGAGCGGGTCGGTCGCAACGCCCCTTGTCCCACACTGGTGAAAACCGGAAATGGGAGGGTTGGGGGTGGGTCTGAGATGGTGGCAATTTTTAATGCCCCCACTGCCCCCAACCCACCCATTTTTCAGTTAAAGTTGAGCCCAAAGAGTCTGCAAAGGGATATAGACAGGTTAAGTGAGTGGGCAAGAAGGTGGCAGATGGAGTATAATGTGGGGAAATGTGAGGTTATTCACTTTGGTAGGAAGAATAGAAAAACAGAATATTTTTTAAATGGTGAGAAACTATTAAATGTTGGGGTCCAGAGAGACTTGGATGTCCTGGCACAAGAAACACAAAAAGTTAGTATGCAGGTGCAGCAAGCAATTAGTAAGGCAAATGGCATGTCGCCCTTTATTGCAAGGGGGTTGGAGTACAAGAGTAAGGAAGAGTTAGTACAATTGTACAAGGCTTTGGTGAGACCATACCTGGAGTACTGTTTACAGTTTTAGTCTCCTCATCTAAGCAAGGATATACTTGCCTTAGAGGCGGTGCAACGATTGTTCACTAGATTAATTTCTGGGATGAGAAGGTTGTCCTACGAGGAGAGGTTAAGTAGAATGGGCCTGTACTCTTTAGAGTTTAGAAGAATGAGAGTTGACCTCATTGAAACATATAAGATTCTGAAGTGGCTTGACAAGGTAGAGGCTGAGAGGCTTTTTCCCCTGGCTGGAGAATCTGAAAAGGGGGCTTAGTCGCAGGATGAGGGATCGGCCATTTAAGACTGAGATGAGGAGGAATTTCTTCACTCAGAGGGCTGTGAATCTTCGGAATTCTCTACCCCAAAGGACTGTGGATGCTGAGTTGTCGATTATATTCAAGGCTGAGATAGATAAATTTTTGGACTCTAGGGGAATCAAGGGATTTGGGGATCGGGCAGGAAAGTGGAGTTGAGGTCAAAGATCAGCCATGATCTGATTGAATAGCAGAGCAGGCTCAAGTGGCCGTATGGCCTACTCCTGCTCCTATTGGTAATGTTCTTATGTTCCAAACCATGTAAACTTCTCAGTAAAGACCAAGCAGCCCACTAAATTATTTAAATGACCTTGTGGTTAGGGGTGCTTCTCTGTGGTGGGCCGAAGTCCCACCCTGCCGAAGGTCCACCCCAAATCCACGGAAATGTGACACCTTGTCCCTTGACTTTTTCATCAGTCCAGTAACAGACCTGTGTGTGCTAGGCTGAATCAAACATTTAACAGTTTCCAATGGATTGCCAACAGTAAAGCTTTTTGCTTCAATTGAATTTAATGGTCATGTTTTATGACCTAGTAGTCCAATATCCACAGACACATGGGGCAGTTCTTACCATTTAATCCTGTAGAGAAATCTGCAAGGCTGATAATGAATCAATATTGAACGAATAAATTGCTAAACATGTTTAATCTTAGGTTTTTTACAGATGCCGTTTTCCATCAAAAAAATGAGAAATAAGACACTGCACATTTAATATATGTAAATCTCCACCATGAGTTTTACTATAATTTCCAATTTATTGTGACTACAGACAACTTAACTGTGAATATTTAATCCCCTCAACTCATTCACAGATTTGAACCAAATTTTCAAAATATATTGGGGCACAATGTTGGAATACTCAGAGCACCATTAGCTTCTATAAGTCATGTATTTCTGGCAGCTAAACAGATTATAGCATTGATGTAAACAGATGTGCTTATCAGGGGTAATCTGTGCTGCTCATGGAAACTTCACAATTACATTTCCCCGTAGTCTCCAGGAATCGCGCAATAAATTTTTCTTTAACTGATAAAACACGGAAAGCTGTTATGTATATAAAATTCAGCATTTAACTAATAAAGACGAATGAATGTTCCCATGTCATGCACCACAATATAAAGGTGTTTCATTTCGTAGGACAGCGATACTGTGTATTTCACACTGCTACAAAGTTGTTTGGGCATTGCACCACTGCATACTGCACAGTATAAGGTGAAATGTTTCGAGACCTGAGAAGTCTTGCACGCAGCAGACGGCTTATCAGAAAACCGTAGGTGCGTTGCCTGCTGTGTGCAAGGCCCAGCCAGTGGCGCCGGGATCTCGGGAAAATTTTGCTCTATAACCGTAGCCAAATTGCCACGAGCTCTGCATTTGGCTGCGGGTGAAGTCTTCTGCACAGCACAGGGATGTAGCTCATCATGTGGACCCATCATGACAGTCAACTGGGCAGGATTAAGGGGTACCCCTCTGAGTGCGATTGTGAACGATGTGGCATTTTTAATTGTGGCTGACCTGTGGCCGACCTATCTGCAAATTGAAATTTAAACCTTGTACTTGTCATCTTTCGAAAGTATGACTCAATTGTGACATATGTTACTGTTTTACAACTTTTGTAAACATAGAGTCATAGAATGGTTACAGCACGGAAGGAGGCCATTTGGCCCATCAAGTGCCGGCTCTCTAAACAAAGTAAAGATGCTGCTGATTGCCCCACTTAGGACAAATTTTCTCTTCAAACCCCTCCTTATGTGCAGTACTTTCAGCGCTTAACTGTGCGGACACATTTGTCAGTGTACCATACTGTACACAGGTTATCTTAACGCGTGCAGATGTTGTCATGCCAGAAGTGCATTGTGAAATTGTGATAAAATGTCACACGGTGTGAAATGTCAAATGATGATGATATGTCAGCACCAACTTAAATCATAAGATTTTGGAACCAAGTTGCACTTAAAAAGACATTAACCATAAGAATTCAAACAGATCAGATATTGCAACTACGGCCTTCTGGTGCAATGCTATGTTGTTATTCTGTCCAGGTGCAGAATAATGAAATATCTTTAAGTGTCAGTCGAGGAGGTTTTAACCTTTCCAACACTGGCAGAAATTTTATTTCTGGCAGAAGAGTCTCTTCACTGGAAGCATTCCAAATAGTACTGCACTGCTTCAGTGACACCAAACTTTTTGGAAGCTCCAGTTACCATCTACTAGTTTGTAATAAGACCATAAGACCATAAGACCATAAGAGATAGGAGCAGGAGTAGGCCATTCGGCCCCTCGAGCCTGCTCCGCCATTTAATGAGATCATGGCTGATCTGATTTTTACCTCAACTCCACTTTCCCCATATCCTTTGACTCCCTTGCTGATCAAAAATTTGTCTAACTCAGCCTTGAATGTATTCAATGACTCAGCCTCCATAGCTTTTTGGGGTAAAGAATTCCAAAGATTCACGACCCTCTGGGAGAAGAAATTCCTCTTCATTTCCGTCTTAAACGGACGATCTCTTATTCTGAGACTATGCCCCCTAGTTTTAGATGCCCCCATGAGGTGTGACATCCTCTCAGCATCTACCCTATTGAGTCCCCTCGGAATCTTGCATGTTTCAATAAGATCTCCTCTCATTCTTCTAAACTCCAATGAGTATAGACCCAACCTGTTCAATTTTTCCTCATAAGACAACCCTTCCATACCCGGAATCAACCTAGTGAACCTTCTCTGAACTGCCTCCAATGCAAGTATGTCATTCCTTAAATAAGGGCATCAGAACTGTATGCAGTACTCCAGGTGTGGTCTCACCAGCACCCTGTACAGTTGTAGCATGACTTCCCTGCTTTTATACTCCATCTCCACAGAAATAAAGGCCAATATTCCGTTTGCCTTCCGGATTACCTGCTGCACCTGTATGTTGAAGTTTTGTGTTTCATAAACAAGGTGACCCAGATCCCTCTGTACCACAGCATTTTGTAGTATTTCTCCATTCAAATAATATTTTGCTTTTTTATTTTTCCTCCCAAAGTGGATGACTTCACATTTTCCCACATTATATTCCATCTGCTAAATTTTTGCCCATTCGCTTAACCTGTCAATATCCCTTTGCAGACACTTTGGGCCCGATATTACCAGGGCGGCGGGTTCGCGGCGGGGGGGCGATTGGGCGCATGGGTAACGCGCCCGGTGAAATCAGTCTGCCCCGCGCACAATCGCAGGCTAATTTGATCCACTTACCTCTGGTTCCGGGTTCCCTGCTGCTTCCAGTGAAGAGCCTCTTCTGCCAGAAATAAAATTTCTGCCAGTGTTGGAAAGGTTAAAACCTCCTCGACTGACACTTAAAGATATTTCATTATTCTGCGCCTAGACAGAATAACAACAAATGCTGTGGTACAGAGGGATCTGGGTCACCTCGTTTATGAAACACAAAACTTCAACATACAGGTGCAGCAGGTAATCAGAAGGCCGTAGTTGCAATATCAGATCTGTTTGAATTCTTATGGTTAATGTCTTTTTAAGTGCATGCGCAGTAAGGTCTGTCAGCTGGAGGAGCTCTATTTAAAGGGGCAGTTCTCCACTGACTGATGCTGCAAGAAATAGGAAAAATTACAGCATGGAGCAGCCCAGGGGGAAGGCTGCTCCCAGGTTTAATGATGCCTCACTCCAGGTATCATTGGATGGGGTGAGGAGGAGGGGGAGGACAGAGATCTTCCCCCCGGTGGGCGGGAGGAAGCGGCCTGCATCTGCCACCAAGAAGGCCTGGCTCGAGGTGGCCGAGGAGGTCACCTGCAACACCAACATATCGCCCACCTGCATACAATGCAGGAGGCGCTGCAATGACCTAAGTAGGTCAGCCAAAGTGAGTACACTTACTCATTCCCCTACACTCCGTCTGCCACATCACCGCCCCCACCCCACATCTCCTTCTGCACTGCCAACACTACTCTGTCACATCACCCCTCACACCCACTCAAATCTCATCCTCATCTTACCTGCACTTACTCACCTCGCCAGTACTCATCCCGCCACTACCACTCAACCTAATCCTCATACAATCTCATGGCTCTATCTCATACTCACCCTCTCATGCATCTCTTTCACAGTCAGCCTCACTCAACCTGCCACTACCTGTGCTACAGCCACAGGGCATGCGTCACATATGTGCAGTAGGAAGCGTAAGGCAAACGTGTCGTGAGCATGAAGGGGATGCACAAGGGTGTTTGAGGGTTTGTCATGGTTTTTCCTTATATTTAATTTCCGAGTAACTCACATTACATATTATATTGGCACCACTACTGTCACGTCTTTGCGAATCTTGTCTGGTTTGTGCAATAATGCCCTTTCCTGAAGATCACAATGAAGACCCACAACTGATGCCACCCATTGTGTCACTGCAGAGTGGGTGTAGGTGTATTTGCAGGGCTCTTTTGTGCAGACGACTGAGAGACGTCGGCAATGTCCCCGGTGGCACCCTGGAAGGATGTGGAGGAGAAGTTGTTGAGGGCAGTGGTGACTTTGACAGCGACAGGTAAGAAGATGGTGCTCGGGCCAGCCAGGAGCAGCTCGGCATGAAGGAGGCTGCAGATGTCCACGACTACATGTCGAGTGACTCTGAGCCTCCGTGTGCACTGCTGCTCAGAGAGATCCAAGAAGCTGAGCCTCGGTCTGTGGACCCTGTGGCGAGGGTAGTGCCCTCTGCGACGCATCTCTCTCTGCGGTTGCCCTCACTCCTGCTGTGCAGGTGGATGTGTCACAGCACTGTGTTGTGGAGCTCCACGTGTCAAAGGTGGACGGCGTGGCCAGCGAGGCTGGTGATGCTGTTCGCCCTCCGAGGAGGTCATGACTGCAGCTATGGCGGCCCCCATCCGGAAGATGTACATCTGAGGGGGTCCGCAAGGTAGGTACATGTGTCTGGACACCGGGGTAAGTGTGCAAGTTGGTGAATTTGATTGTTAGGAGGAGGGTGGTGGAGGCCAAACTTTGTCCAAAGTGACAGAGTGGCCTCCTGCTATGAGTGAGGGTCTCCCCCCACCGACCTGTCAAATGGACCTTTGCAGCTGCCACAGGCTGATGGCTGCAACACGTCCATTTGAACTGGGAGTGTTTCCCCCAGTACGGGAAACAGTCCCAGTTGTTTGTAAAATCCCAACCCTCCTGAAATATCTCCTTAATCAGGTCTGTAAACGACCTGAAATACCTAAATAAATAGCTTGAGTGGCACCCCGCCGGCTTTAATTGCCTGCGGGAGTCCCACATGCGGGGGCTGCGCGCGCATGTCAGCACATCTGTGGGAAACCCGGAAGTGGACGGTTTGAAGCCGGGCTCCCGACCCGCCCCGGGATTACCTGATTTTCGGAGCCCCTCCGCCAGGAACGCACCCGACCGTGGGTGCTAAATTCGACCCCTTTGTGTCCCCATCGCAACTTGCTTTTCCACCTATCTTTGTATCATCAGCAAATTTGGCCATCAGACACTTTGTTCCTTCATCCAAGTCATTGATATATATTGTAAATAGTTGATGCCCCTGGACTGAGCCCTGCGGCACCCCACTCGTTACAGTAAATCTCTCAGAGAAATCATAACCCTACAATATCTACAAGTTTCAACATATTTTAGGAACAATTACATTATTAAATGATTCATTCTTTTACTGTGACCGATTTACTTTCAATTACTCGGTAATATTTCCACATGAATAAGTTGTCAGGAATATCAGGGAATCATTTAATCATAGCTTCCATCCCTATAGGTTCAGAAAGAGCCTGCTATTTAATATTTCCAAATGAGGAGAGGCCAGAAATGCTGCCTTAAGCGAACAAATGACAACTCAGAAGCCCCCTATCGACTTATTCAGGAGGAATCACATCATTAACTAATCAGAATAGCTATGTTACAGGGTAAGGGGACTGCATGACATTACCAAGCTGAAACATCTTGCCTGAGTCCATGGTATTTGGGAAGCATGGGAGGTTTCAAAAGCTAGATGTACTTCCACTCAACGTTAGCTCTGGTTTAAAGAAGAAAAGGGTGCTCCTTAACACTCATGCTTGTGTTGTGTAATCCAGAGATAAACTGAAAAAATACCTGGCAAAATGAACAGGTTGGGACCAGTAGGACTCTAAATGTTAGTTTCATAGGCCCCGATATTACCAAGGAGGCGGGATGCCAGCGGGGGGGGCAACTGGGCGCGTGGGTAACCCGCCCAATGCAATCTGTCCGTTCCCCACGCAATCGCGGGTAAATTGTAGCCACTTAACGTGGCTTCTGGGTTTTCCGTCGGAAAGCTGCGCAGCGGGCGTACTGCGCACCCGCATCACAGGCCGTCAGCTGGAGGAGCCCTATTTAAAGGGGCAGTCCTCCAATGCTGCTCCTGCAGTAAACAATGACACAGGACCATGGGAAAGGCTGCCCCCAGGTTTAATAATGCCTCACTCCAGATCTTACTGGATGGGGTGAGGAGGAGGAGGGAGATCTTGTACCCGGCGGATGGGAGGAAGTGGCCTGCCTCTGCAACCAAGAAGGCGCGGCTTGAGGTGGCAGAGGAGGTCACCAGCAGCAGCAACGTCTCCCGCACATGGATCCAGTGCAGAAAGAGCTTCACTAACCTAACTAGGTCAGCCAAAGTGAGTACACTTACTCAATCTCCTACACTCTCTCTTCCACATCACCGCCCCCATCCCACAACTCCTTCTGCACTGCCAACACTACTCTATCACATCACTCCTCACACCCACTCAAACCTCATCCTCAACTTACCTGCACTTCCTCACTTCCCCAGTACTCATCCCACCAATACCACTCAACCCAATCCTCATACAATGTCATGGCTCTGTCTCATACTCACCCTCTGATGCATCTCTTTCACGGTCAGCCTCACCCAAACCAATGCATTCAGCGGTTGGCCACGTCACCATCCCTCACTCACGCCTCTCTACTTTCTCCCCTTATAGGAGGAGAGAGCCCAGAATGCACGGGAGAGGGCGAAGACCGGAGGGTGGCCGCAACATCAGGTCGTCCTCACAGACGCGGAGCAGGAGGCTCTCGAATTGAGCAGCACCATTGAGTGCCTGTCCGTGGGGGGTGCCAAGACTGCCACCCGACAAACGGCTGGTGACAAAACTTTAACATTCAGCACTCACAATAGCAAATGATGTTAACATGCCTTGCCATCTTCAGCACCTCAACATCTGTCATCATGCTTAATATTGCCTTCTGTTCTCTTACAGGGCCTTCAGCGACCGCTGTGATGGTGGAGGGTGATGCCTCAGAGGACATGCCGGCCTCTGAGGGGGCACCGTTACATCTGAATGAACCATCCACCAGCGCAGATACAGACACCTCGGTGGGTCCCCGTCCTCAGTTATTTGGGATTGCACATGGTGAGTCACCACACACATGTGAGCACGAGCAGACACTGGTGGCAGGGGCAGCGTTGGTGGGAGCACTCTTCTCCAGGCTCTGCTCAGCTGGTCACAGATGCTGAACGCTGGGGGCCATCCATTAAAAGGAGAATGATCGAGGGGCAGCAGCACATTTGCGAGGTGCTAGAACAGGTGCCACAGCACTCTCCACAATCGAACAGAGGATGGAGGAGTCCAACTCCTGCATGAGTGGAATGGTGTTACAGGTACAGGAGGGGATCTCCGAGATACTGTCACGGGGACGTGAGGGCATCTCTGAGATAGTATCACGGGTAAGTGCGGGAATGTCTGTGATGGAGGGAAGGCTAGCCTCCATCGAGCTTCAAGCATGGCTCAACAATGTGTCTATTGAGGCCCTGACAACAGCCGTTCGGACTCAGGATGAGCAACTTTCTGCCGCCTTCAACAGGCAGGCTGATACAGCAGCACTGGCCTTACAAGACTTCACACATGTCCTCCAAACTGTCATCCAGCAGGGTGGTAGGAGTAATGTGGGCCTGGCCCAGGAGAGGGATGATGGCGAAAGGGGACATGGAAGTGGGGACGCCACTCAAAGCGCTCTCACGTCTCACCCATTGCCCCCCTCTCAACCAGTACCCGCAATGCTGCCTCCTCTCCAGGTGGTCGAGTCTGCCCCTGCACAGGTGCAGGTGGAGCAGTCTTTGGAGGGGCCCTCAAGGGCACCGAAACCCAGAGGGTGTCGGCCCAAAGCATCTAATCGGTCAGGGCATGAACAAAAGCAACCTGCAACTACCTCTGCTGCAGCCACAGGGGAAGCACCATGTAGGAGTAGTAGGAAGCGTAAGGCAAAGGTTTTGTGAGCACAAAGGGGATGCACAAGAGTGTTTGATGGTTTGTCATGCTTTTTATTTATATTTGGTTTTTGTTCAACTCACATTAAATATTATATTGTCACCACTATTGCCATATCTTGGCCATTCTTGACTGGCTTGCGTAATAAGTCCCTTTTGTAAGGTTCACCATGAACATCCACACTTGATGCCACCCATTGGGTCACCCTACAGTGGGTGTATGTGTAGTTGCACGACTATTTTGTGCAGGTGCCTGTGGCACAGCACTGTGTTGTAGAGCTCCACATGGCAGAGGTGGGCAGCATGCCTGGCGAGGCTGGTGATGTTGCTCGTCCTCGGATGAAGTGATGAATGCAGCCATGGCGCCCCCTATCCTGACGGTGTGAGTTTGAGGGGGTCCGCAAAGTACTTATATGTGTTGGCACAGCAGAGTTTAGGGTATAAATTAATAATTTTGAGTGGAAAGACAAAGGTATTGCAGCCAAAACTTTGTCTGAAGTGACAGAGTGCCCTGCTGCAATAAATGAGGTTTCCCCCCACCTGTCAAATAATCCTTTGCATCTCCCACTGGCTGCTGGCTGAAACACGTCTGCTCCAACAGGAAGCGTTTCCCACAGCATGGGAAACATGCTGAGGATCCTTCAAAATTGCACCCTTGCCAAAATCTCCACTCAATGAGGTCTGTCAAGTACCTCAACCAGCTATATAAGTATCTAAATCATCATCATGCCGGCTTTAATTGATGGTGGGAGTCCCGCCTGCGGGAGCTCTGCGCGCATCTGAACGCGTCATTGGGGAACCCGAAAGTCAACGGGTTGGAGCCGGGCTCCAAACCCGCTCTAGGATTCCGCCATTTTAGGAGATCCCCGCCCCCAACTCACCCGCTCGGCCATCCGAAAATCGGCCCCATAGTCTCATAGTAGGCACAGCATAGGAGGAGGCCATTCAGACCATTGTGCGGGTGCCGGCTCTTTAATAGAGCTATCCAATTAGTCCCTCGTCTTTCCCCATAGCCCTGCAAATTTTTTCCCTTCACATATTTACCCAAGTCCTTTTTGAAAGTAACTATTGAATCTGCTTCTACCACCCCTTCAAGCAGTGCATTCCAGATCATAACAACAATCTGCTGCATTAAAAATATGTTTCCTCATGTCACCTCTGGCTGTTTTGCGATCACCTTAAATCTGTGTTCTCTGACTACCATCCTTTCTGCCACTGGGAACAGTTTCTCCTTATTTACTCTATCAAAACCGTCCATGATTTTGAACACCTCTATCAAATCACCCCTTAACCTTCTCTGACCTAAGGAGAACAACCCCAGCTTCTCCAATCTCTCCACATAATTGAAGTCCCTCAACTCTAGTACCACTCTCGTAAATCTCTTCTGCATCCTCTCTAATGCCTTGACATCCTTCCTAAAGTGTGGTGCCCAGAATTGAACACAATACTCTAGCTAAGGCTTGACCAGTGCTTTATAAAGGTTTAGCATAACTTCCTTGCTTTTGTACTTTATGCATCTATTAATAAAGCCCAGGATCCCATATTATTTTTTTAACAGGCTTCTCAACTTATCCTGCCACCTTCAAAGATTTGTGTATGTGCATCCTCTATTCCTGCTGCCCCCCCCACTTTAAAATTGTACCATTTATTTTGTATTGCCTCTCCTCATTCTTCCTACCAAAATGCATCACTTCACATTTATCTGCATTAAATTTCATCTGCCTCGTGTCTGCCCATTTCACCAGTCTGTCTATATTGTCCTGAAGTCTGTTACTATCCTCCGCATTGTTTACTAGTTATGGATAAATTCAATTAAAAGGAGAGATATCAAGGAACATAGTGAACCCCACAACTAAAGAACTCTTGGAAGAGGACCAGAAAATATACAATTCACCATTAGCACCAGTCAGGAGAGTACCACAGCCACTGTTGTAAACCAAAGCAAGTAGATTGACCTATGCATGGTATATAATGTATAAGTCCATGGTGGTGGACTTGCCTCGAGTAGCTACGTATCCAATCAGTGTTTGGATACAGAACATTGTGTCCAGGTTATCAAAATCATAACAGAAATAGTGGGGAACTTAAAGTAATTATTATTAGTAAAGAAAAAGTACTGGAGAAATTGATGGGACTAAAAGCTAACAAATCCTTTGGATCTGATGGCCTACATCCTAGGGTTCTAAAAGAGGTGGCTACAGAGATAGTGGATGCATTGGTTGTGATCTTCTAAAATTTCCTCGATTCTAGAACGATTCCAGTGGATTGGAAGGTAGCAAATTTAACACTGCTATTCAAGAAAGGAGGGAGAGAGAAAATAGTGAACTATAGGCCAGTTAGCCTGATATCAGTCATTGGGAAAATGCTGGAATCCATTATTAAGGAAGTGGTAACAGGAGCACTTAGGAAATCATAATATGATTAGGCAGAGTCAACATGGTTTTATGAAAGAGAAATCGTGTTTGACAAATTTATTAGAGTTTTTTGAGGATGTAACTAGCAGGGTAGATAAAGGGGAACCAGTGGAAGTAGTTTATTTGGATTTTCAAAAGGCATTCGATAAGGTGCCACACATAAGGTTGTTACACAAGATATGGGCTCATGGGGTTGGGGGTAATACATTAGCATGGATAAAGAATTGATTAACGGACAGAAAACAGAGAGTGGGAATAAACAGGTCATTTTCAGTTGGCAGTGTGTACCTGGTTGGGTGCCACAAGGATCACTGCTTAGGCCTCAGCTACTTACAGTCTATAATAATGACTTAGATGAAGGGACCAAGTGTAATGTATCCAAGTTTGCTGATGATACAAAGCTAGGTGGGAAAGTGAGCTGTGAGGAGGAAATAGAGTCTGCAAAGTGATATCGACAGGTTAAGTGAGTGGGCAAGAAGGTGGCAGATGGAGTATAATGTGGGGAAATGTGAGGTTAGAATTTGGTAGGCAGAATAGAAAAACAGAATATTTTTTAAATGGTGAGAAACTATTAAATATTCAGAGAGATTTGTGTCCTTGTCCACGAAACACAGAAAGTTAACATGCAGGAACAGCAAACAATTAGGAAGGCAAATGATGTCTTGGTCTTTATTGTAAGGGGGTTGGAGTACAAGAGTAAGGAAGTCTTGCTACAATTGTACAAGGCTTTGGTGAGACCAAACCTGTTGTACTGTGTACAGTTTTGGTCTCCTTACCTAAGGAAGGATATACTTGCCTTAGAGGTGGTGCAACAAAGGTTCACTAGATTAATTCCTGGGATGAGAGGGTTGTCCTATGAGGAGAGATTGATTAAAAAGGGCCTAAATTCTCTGGAGTTTAGAAGAATGAGAGGTGATCTCATTGAAACGTATAAAATTCTAAGAAGGCTTGACAGAGTAGATGCCTGAGAGGCTGTTTCCCTTGGCTAGAGAGTCTAGAACTGGGGGGTATAATCTCAGGATAAGGTGTGGCGATTTAGGACTGAGATGAGGAGGGATTTCTTCACTCGGAGGGCGGTGAATCTTTGGAATTCTTTACCCCATAGGGCTGTGGCTGCTCAATCGTTGAGTACATTCAAGACTGAGATCAATAGATTTTTGGACTCCAAGGGAATCAAAGGATATGGGGATTGGGCGGGAAAGTGGAGTTGAGGTAGAAGATCTTATTGAATGGCGGACCAGGCTCGAGGGGCCCTATGGCCTACTCCTGCTCCTATTTCATATGTTCTTGTGTTTAACCAGCTGTGGGTGTATCTGACTATTTGGGACAGAGATGAACTAACATAAAAGGCAGCCACAAACTCCATTCCCTATCCACTGACTCCATTCCTCTCCCTGAACCAGACCGTTCACAACCTTGGTGTCCTATTTGACCTGAGCTTATGACCCCATATCCACTCCATCACCAAGACAGCCTATTTCCACCTCCGTAATATCACCCATCTCCGTCCCTGCCTCAGCTCAGCTGCTGCTGAAACTCTCATTCATGCCTTTGTTACATCTAGATTCGATTATTCCAATGCTATCCTGGCTGGCCTCCCACCTTGCACCCTCCATAAACTTGAGCTCATCCTAAGCTCAGCTGCCCATATCCTAATTCGTACCAAGTCCAGTTCACCCACCATCCCTATGCTCGCTGACCTACATTGGCTCCCAGTCCAGCAACGCCTCGATTTAAAAATTCTCAATTTTGTTTTCAAATCCCTCCATGGCATCACCCCTCCCTATCTCTGTAACCCCCCACAACCTCCGAGATCTCTGCGCTCCTCTAATTCTTGCCTCTTGCGCATCCCCGATTTTCAATGCTGCACGATTGGTGGCCATGCCTTCAGCTGTCTCGGCCCTAAGCTCTGGAATTCCCTCTCTAAACCTTTGCATCTCTCTACCTCTCTCCACCTTTAAGACGCTCCTCAAAACCTACCTCCCTGTCCTAATATCTCCTAATGTCCGGTGTCAAATTTTGTTGATAACGCTCCTGTGAAATGATTTGTGATGTTTTACTACGTTAAAGGTGCTATATAAATGCAAGTTGTTGTTGTTTATGTTGTTTAAATTCACTGGTTATGAAATTAACTAGGCAATAACTGGTAGGGGTATAACTAGGTACTGACTAGTAGAGGTATAAGTAGGTACTGGTTGGTAGGGGTATTATTAGGTCCACTGAATGGGGTGTAAATATGTACTGACTGGTAGTGGTATAACTAGGTACTGACTGGTAGGGGTATAACTAGGTGCTGACTGGTAGGGGTATAACTACGTACTGACTGGTAGGGGTATAACTACGTACTGACTGGTAGGGGTATAACTTGGTACTGACTGGTAGGGGTATAACTTGGTACTGACTGGTAGTGGTATAACTAGGTACTGACTGGTAGGGGTATAACTAGGTGCTACTGGTAGGGATATAACTCGGTACTGACTGGTAGGGGTATAACTAGGTGCTGATTGGTAGGGGTATAACTCGGTACTGACTGGTAGGGGTATAACTAGGTGCTGATTGGTAGGGGTATAACTCGGTACTGACTGGTAGTGGTATAACTACATACTGACTGGTAGTGGTATAACTAGGTGCTGATTGGCAGGGGTATAATTAAGTGCTCTGTATTCTGTAACATCTCAGTAATGTCTACAGCACAACCTGTAGCCTATAGAACAGCAGCTAGAAACCTGAATTTTATACAAATTACTGATTATATATGTAGAAGAGGTAATTTTCCCACTTCATATTACTGGCACTTGTCTGCCACTAACGCATATTGGAAATTCGGGCACGCATGACTTTATGGCCATTTAAGTCAAGAGTCAAAAAATCGTGCGTCATGCATTATTAACAGGTGAGCTTCCTTGCCAGCAGTGCAGAGTTAGAAAATTACTCTCAGAGGGTCAGTTTATGGATAAGAAACAATACAGGGTTATGTTGAGAAAAAGTCATCTATTACTGACATGACAGTCTGATGTATTTTTAGTTTAGATTTTCTCCTATATATTTGTATAAGCTTTAAGAAGGAGCCCACAGTCACTTGTCATCTACATGTATGGCTGTGAAAATTTATGTTGCAGAAGTGGTGGAGATCTGTGGGAAAGGTCATGACTGATACTAGAGGCATTGTTAAATTAATGCATAATGATTTCTTCACTGAAAAATGATTACATCTGTGATATATTCACTGCATTATAGTCAGATTTCAGTGCATTGGGGACTAGCAAAAACCTGTAGAATAATGCAACAGGACAAACATTATTCATCAGAAATAAGTTACTCAGTTGTAACATGAAAAGTTATGCACTCATTTGCCCATTTTTGTATTCAGTCATTCACTTTATTGGATGTAAAATGATGGGCAACAATATGTGCAGCAGGTGAGTAGCCTGCAGCCCTTGAATTTGAGGTCAAGGAGGTGGATGCTATAACAAGGGGAACAACACAATCATTTTTCAGCCAACGGCCCAGACTCCTCCATCACCATCACTGGATATGTCCTGTCCCACTGGCAGGACAGACCCACCAGAGATGGCAGCATAGTGGTATACATTCAGGAGGGAGTGGCCTTGGGAGTCCTCAATATTGACTCCAGACCCCATGAAGTCTCATGGCATCAGGTTAAACATGGGCAAGGGAACCCACTGCTGATTACCACCTACCGCCCTCCCTCAACTGATAAATCAGTCCTCCTCCATGTTACGTACACTTGGAGGAAGCACTGAGGGTAGCAAGGGCACAGAAAGTACTCTGGGTGGAGGACTTCAATATCCATCACCAAGAGTGGCTCAATAACATCACTACTGACTGAGCTGGCCGAGTCCTGAAGGACATACCTGCCAGCCTGGGCCTGCGGCAGCTGGTGAGAGAATCAACACGCGGGAGTAACCTATTTGACCTCGTCCTCACCAATCTACCTGTCGCAGATGCATCTGAAAATGACAGTATTGGTAGGAGTGACGACTGCACAGTCCTTGTGGAGACGAAGTCCCATCTTCACACTGAGGACACCACCCATCGTGTTGTGTGGCACTACCACCGTGCTAAATGGGACAGATTTAGAACAGATCTAGCAGCTCAAAACTCGGCACCCATGAGGCACTGTAGACCAACAGCAGCAGCAAAATTGTATTCCACCACAATCTGCAACCTCATGGCCTGGCATATCCCTCACTCTACCATTACCAACAAGGATCAACCCTAGTTCAATGAAGAGTGTAGAAGAGCATGCCAGGAGCAGCACCAGACGTACCTAAAAAGTAGGTGCCAACCTAGTGAAGCTACAACATAGGACTATATGCATGCTAAACAGCGGAAGCAGCATGCTATAGACAGAGCTAAGCAATTCCACAACCAACGGATCAGATCAAAGCTTTGCAGTCCTGCCACATCCAGTCGTGAATGGCGGTAGACAATTAAACAACTAACAACAACTAGGGGAGGAAGAGGCTCAGTAAACATCCCCATCCTCAATGACGTCAGAGCCCAGCACGTGAGTGCAAAAGACAAGGCCGAAGCATTTGCAAACATCTTCAGCCAGAAATGCTGAGTGGATGATCCATCTCGGCCTCCTCCCGAGATCCCCACCATCACAGAAGCCAGTCTTCAGCCAATTCGATTCCCTCCATGTGATATAAAGAAACGGCTGAGTGCACTGGATACAACAAAGGCTATGGGCCCGGACAACATGCTGGCTGTAGTGCTGAAGACTTGTGCTCCAGTACTAGCTGCGCCTCGAGCCAGGCTGTTCCAGTACAGCTACAACACTGGCATCTACCAAACAAAGTGGAAAATTGCCCAGGTATGTGCTGTCCACAAAAAGCAGGACAAATCCAATCCAGCCAATTACCGCCCCATCAGCCTACTCTCAATCATCAGCAGAGTGATGGAAGCTGTCATCGACAGTGCTATCAAGCAGCACTTACTCACCAATAACCTGCTCACCGATGCTCAGTTTGAGTTCTGCCAGGACCACTTGGCTCCAGACCTCATTACAGCCTTGGTCCAAACATGGACAAAAGAGCTGAATTCCAGAGGTGAGGTGAGAGTGACTGCCCTTGACATCAAGGCAGTATTTGACTGAGTGTGGCATCAAGAAGCCCTAGTTAAATTGAAGTCAATTGGAATCAGGGGAAAACTCTCCAGTGGCTGAAGTCATACCCAGCACAAAGGAAAATGGTAGTGGTTGTTGGAGACCAATCATCTTAGCCCCATGACATTGCTGTAGGAATTCCTCAGAGCAGTGTCCGAGGCCCAACCATCTTCAGCTGCTTCATCAATGAACTTCCCGCCATCATAAGGTCAGAAATGGGGATGTTCGCTGATGGTTGCACAGTGTGCAGTTCCATTCACAACTCCTCAGATAATAAAGCAGTCCGTGCCCACATGCATCAAGACCTGGACAACATCCAAGCTTTGGCTGATAAGTGGCAAATAGCATTTGAGCCAGACAAGTGCCAGGCAATGACCATCTCCAACAAGTGAGAGTCTAATCACCTCCCCTTGAAATTCAACTGAATTACCATCGCGAATCCCCCACCATCAACATCCTGGGGGTCACCATTGACCAGAAACTTAACTGGACCAGCCACATAAATACTGTGGCTACAAAAGCAGGTCAGAGGCTGGGTATTTTGTGGCGAGTGACTCACCTCCTGACTCCCCAAAGCCTTTCCACCATCTACAAGGCACGTCAAGGGTTTGATGGAATACTCTCCACTTGCCTGGATGAATGCAGCTCCAACAACACTCAAGAAACTCGATACCATCCAGGAAAAAGCAGCCTGCTTGATTGGCATCTTAAACATTCACTCTCTTCACCACCGCACACCGTGGCTGTAGTGTGTACCATCTACAAGATGCACTGCAGCAACTCGCCAAGGCATTTTCGACAGCACCTCCCAAACCCGCAACCTCTACCACCAAGAAGGACAACAGGCGCATGGGAACAACACCACCTGCACGTTCCCCTCCAAGTCACACACCATCCCAACTTGGAAATATATCGCCGTTCCTTCATAATCACTGAGTCAAAATCCTGGAACTCCCAACCTAACAGCACTGTGGGAGAACCTTCACTATATGGACTGCAACGGTTCAAAAGGAGGCTCACCACCGACTTCACTGGCAAGCCAGTGGGAGGCACTTAAAAGTGAAATTCTACGGGTACAATGCAGACACATCCCCTCAAAGAAAAAGGGTGGCACTGCCAAATTTAGAGCCCCCGGTTGTCTAGAAGTACACGGGGCAAGGTAAAGCAGAAAAAGAAAGCTTATGACTGTCACAGAAAACTAAATACTGCAGAAAGCCTAGAGGAGTATAGAAAGTACAGGGATGACTTAAAAAAGGAAATAAGGAAAGCAAAAAGAGGGCATGAAAAAATATTAGCTGGTAAGATTAAAGAAAACCCAAAGATGATCAGTACATTAAGAATAAGAGGATAGCTGAGGGAAAGGTGGGACCTATCAGGGATGATAAGGGTAACTTGTGTGTAGAAGCAGACGATGTGGGTAGGGTTTTAAATGAATATTTTGTCGCCGTATTCACATAGGAAAGGGATGATCCGGACGTAGTAGTTAAAGAGGAGAGGTGTGAAATATTGGATAAGGTAAACATTGCGAGAGAGGAAGTACTAGAGGGACTGGAATCCTTGAAAGCTGATAAGTCACCAGGGCCAGATGGATTGTTTCCTAGGCTATTGAAGGAAGCCATGGAGGAAATAGCGGATGCTCTGAGGATCATTTTCCAATCCTCACTAGATACAGGGGAGGTACCGGAGGACTGGAAGACTGCAAATGTAGTACCATTGTTTAAAAAGGGTACGAGGGAAAGGCCGAACAATTATAGGCCGGTCAGTCTTACCTCGGTGGTGGGCAAACTATTAGAGTCAATACTGAGAGATAGGATAAACTGTCACTTGGAAAGGCATGGTTTAATCAGGGATAGTCAGCATGGATTTGTTCAGGGAAGGTCATGCCTTACAAATCTGATTGAATTCTTTGAGGAAGTGACAAGGAGGATTGATGAGGGTATTGCAGTGGATGTTGTCTACATGGATTTTAGTAAGGCATTTGACAAGGTCCCACATGGCAGACTGGTCAGAAAGATAAAAGCCCATGGGATACAGGGAAATGTGAGGAATTGGATCCAAAATTGGCTCAGTAACAGGAAACAAAGGGTAAAAGTCGATGGATGTCTTTGCGAATGGAAATCTGTTTCCAGTGGTGTGCCACAGGGCTCAGTGTTGGGTCCCTTGCTGTTTGTGGTATATATTAATGATTTGGACTTAATCATTAAGTAGGAGGCATGATTGGCAAATTTGCAGACGACACAAAAATTGGCCGTGTAGTTGATAGTGAAGAGGATAGCTGTGGACTCCAAGAAGATATCAATGGGTTGGTGGAATGGGTGGAAAAATGGCAAATGGAGTTCAACCCGGAGAAGTGTGAGGTAATGCACTTTGGGAGGGCAAACAGTAAAAGGAAATACGCAGTAAATGGGAATATATTGAGAGGGGTAGAGGAAGTGAGAGAGCTTGGAGTGCATATGCACAGGTCCCTGAAGGTGGCAGTACAGGTAGATAAGGTTGTGAAGAAGGCATACGGAATGCTCTCCGTTATTAGCCAAGGTATAGAATACAAAAGCAGGGATATAATGATGGAACTTTATAAAATGCTGGTAAGGCCACAGCTGGAGTATTGTGCGCAGTTCTGGTCACCACATTACAGGAAGGACGTGGAGAGAGGGCAGAGAGGATTTACAAGAGTGTTGCCAAGGTTTGAAAATTGCAGCTACGAAGAGAGATTGGATAGGCTGGGATTGTTTTCCTTGGAGCAGAGGAGGCTGAGGGGAAACTTGATTGAGGTGTACAAAATTATGAGGGGCCCAGATAGAGTAGACAGGAAGTACCTGTTTCCCCTAGCGGAAAGTTCAAGAACTAGAGGACATAGATTTAAGCTGATTGGCAGAAGGATTAGAGGAAAAGCTTTTTTAACCAGAGGGTGGTGGGTGTATGGAATTCGCTGCCCGAATTGGTGGTCGAGGCAAGGACCCTCAACTCTTTTAAAAAGTACCTGGACCTGCACCTAAAGTGTTGTAAGCTGCAGGGCTACGGACCGGGTGCTAGAAGGTGGGATTAGAATGGGCACCTGGTTGTTCTTCAAGCCGGCGCGGACAGATGGGCCGAATGGACCCCTTCTTTGCTGTATCTTTTCTATGGTTCTATGGTTCTCAGTGGCCAGCGATGCCCACATCCCATGAATGAATTTTTAAAAATGCAGGATCTGACAGAGATAATTACCTTCCAAGAAAAAGCAGGACACCTGTTTATCAAGTCAACAGAAGTGATGACGTTAGAGCATGAGGAGAGGGAGTCAGAAGTTAAAGGGAATACTGGTGAGGGAGCTGGAGGATAGTTTTTCTCTCGGGACAGAATGTGATATTGGTGGGGCTGGAGGAGGCAAGGAGATGTAAATGGTGAGGGAGATAAGAAAGCGATCAGAAACCTTGCCAATGATCGAGACAGTGAAAGTAACCACAGCTTATGTTGTTTGAGGGAGGTTGGAATGGGTGTGGGCAGGGGATGTGTAGATGAAGTTGATTGTACACAAGTAGGCGGGGAAGTCAGAGGAGATGAGATGGGGAAATTTAGGTCAGGTTTACAGCCACCAAGGATGAGGAGTCAGCTGGTACCAAGGCAAAGTGAGGAAAATAGGGAACAGATTTCAGTGACAAAGTGATCAGATGGTTTAGGAAGGTAGCGTACAATGAGGACTTCAAAGGAGAGATGGGAAAAGTGTTAGAAGGAAGAGTACTCAGATAAGGAGAAAGTATTGGTAGAGTAAATGGACGAGTCAATATAGGAATGGTGAGAGCTACATTATGCCACAGGGTTTTGGGTGGAAAACGTGGAGCATATGGCTGGGTGGGTTTACATAATACTTTCTACACAATCCAAAGCAGAACTCATTCATATTAGTTTAGTTTTATATTGATTTTAATGGTCTCTATAGTTCATATTAAAATCTCCCTCCTCATAGAGCAATGGACAATGCTCCCATTTTTGAAGGCCTATGTTACGGGAGCAGCAGTTCTGTAGTTTTGGAGAATGAGTTTCAGAGATTCATCGTGAAACAGTTGAAGCTTCTTGCTGAAGAATTACATGTCCTTCCAATGATTGGAGAAAATGTTCATCATACATTTTAATTGACTGGTAATGCAATATTTGGAAGGAATTTTTCCACCAACTAAAAAGAGTAGAGGAACAGAGAGATTTAGGGCTTCAAATAAACAAATCTTTAAAAGCAGGAGAACAAATTAATAAAGCTGTAGAAAAAAAGCATATCATAGAGTAGAATCATAGAACGGTTATAGCACGGAAGGAGGCCCTTCGACCTGTCGAGTCCATGCCAGCTCTCTGTAAGAGCAATCCAGCTAGTCTGACTCCCCCGCTCTTTGCCTGAAGCCCGGCAAATTTTTTCCTTTCAAATGCTTATCCAATTCCCTTTTGAAAGCCATGAATGAATCTACCTCCACCACCCCTCAGGCAGTGCATTCCACATCACAACCACTCGCTGTGTAAAAAAGTTTTTTCTCATGTCACCTTTGGTTCTTTTGCCAATCTCCTTAAATCTATGCCGTCTGATTCTTGACCCTTCCGCCATTGGGAACAGTTTCTCTCTATCTTCTCTGTCTAGAACCTTCATAATTTTGAATACCTCTATCAAATCTCCTCGCAACCTTCTCTGTTTCAAGGAGAACAACCTCAACTTCTCCAGTCTATCCATGTAACTGAAGTTCTTCATCCCTGGAATCATTCTAATAAATCTCTTCTGTACCCTCTCTAAGGCCTTCACATCCTTCCTAAAATGCGGAGCCCAGAACTGGACACAACACTCCAATTGCGGCCGAACCAGTGTTTTATAAAGGTTCATCATAACCTCCTTGCTTTTGTACTCTATGCCTCTATTTACAAAGCCCATGATCCCGTATGCTTTTTTAACCGCTTTTTCAACCTGCCCTGCCACCTTCAATGATTTGTGCACGTATACCCCCAGATCTCTCTGTTCCTGCACCTCTTTTAGAATTGTACCCTTTAGTATATATCACGTCTCCTCGTTTTTCCTACCGAAATGTATCACTTCACACTTTTCTGCATTGAATTTCATTTGCCACTTATCTGCCCATTCGACCGGCCTGTCTATATCCTTTTGAGGTCTATCACTATCCTCCTCACTCTTCACTACCCTTCCAAGTTTTGTGTCATCTGCAAATTTTGAAATTGTGCCCTCTACATCCAAGTCCAAGTCGTTAATATATATTAAAAAAAACAATGGTCCTAGTACCGACCCCTGGGGAACAACACCGTATAACTCCCTCCAGACTGAAAAACAACCGTTCACCACTACTCTCTGTTTCCTATTACTTAGCCAATTTCATATCCATGCTGCCACTGCCGCCTTTATTCCATGGGCTTCAACTTTGATGACAAGCCTATTATGTGGCACTTTATCAAACACCTTTTGGAAGTCCATAACATCAACCACATTGCTCTCATTGACCCTTTCTGTTATCTCATCACAAAACTCAATCAAGTTGGTTAAACACGATTTGCCTTTAACAAATCCGTGCTGTCTTTCCTTAATTAATCCACACTTGTCCAAGTGACTGTTAATTTTGTCCCAGATTATCATTTCCGGGATCCTAGGTTTTATAAATAAGGTTATAAAATACAGAAGCAAAGAGATAATGCTAAACCTATACAAATCATTGGTTAGCTCGCAGTTCGAATATTGGGGGTGAAATTGGTCTTCAGCGGGAGTGCAAAATAAATGATAACTCATCGGCAGCCCGTTTAACACCTCACTTAGCTTCCTTTTCCATTGACCAAAAACAAATTTCACCCCCATTGTGTCCCATTTTGGGCACCTTACATTATAAAAGATGTTGAGCAGAGGCGGCTCATCAGGTGAGGCAAACGAGGTGCTGATGTTAAGGTCATGGATTCACTAAGGTCATGTTAGAGATGAGAAGCTTTAGTTATGATGCGAGACAAGAAAAACTGGGGCTCTTTTCATTAAAACAAAGACAGAGATCTGATAGAGGTGTTCAAAATTTTGAAGGATTTTGATAAGGTCAGTGAGTCGGTAACTAGAGGGCATAAGAATAAGCTCATCATTAAAAGAACAGAGGGAGAGGTTAGGAGCAATTTCTTTATGCTGAAGGTTGTTAGGATATTGGATGCTTTACCAGAAACAGTGGTAGGAGCAGAATCCATACTAGGTTTAATGGAAAAATGTTTGAGCAAGAAAAAATTAAAAGGCCATGGGTATAGGGCAGAGGAATGGGACGAAGTGAAGAGCTCTTTCAGAGAGCTGGTACATGCGTGATGGGCCGAATGTGACAGAATTTGCAGCCAGTCTGTGTGGCACTGCCAGGTTAAAGGGTTTTGCTTCTTTCAGTCAACAGAGCAATGTAACAAATCTATTACTTTCTCAATAAGCAAACAATAAACGCATTTTATGTTAACAGAGTGAGGTTAACTAGAATTGTTGCTGAGAACACTTTAATGTCATTTGCACTGCCCTGTGATGTACAAGAGTGGCAATAACAGAGCAGGGCCCCTTTAGGATATCCAGGGAATCTCTTGCGCAGCTGACTGCTCATTCTTTTGGCAAGTTCACAGTTCTCGTGCTTCTCCTTTCCAGAACAGTTAGAGTTCCATTGGAATGTTTCATTAATATTTTTGAAACCATGAAAGAATTTTTTTGTGTGTGTGTCACTGATTTTTTTTTTACAAACTAGCAAAATATTGGAGCTGACCTGACAATTAAAACCTTGTGAATATTTAAATTTTCAGACCTGTATAAGACTTCAGGAATATGAATATAGATATAAGTGTTGACCGGAAGTCACCGGTTAACGGTTTTGGCTTAGTAAACAGAGGAAGAGTCAATTCTCTCTTAATTCTCAATTCGCTTTATTAACGCTATTAGATCATGTACATACCGCTTATACGTCTAGTTAGATATAGGCATGCAGTTTACAGCAGGTTATACAGGTTTATAATCAAACTAGGATTTAAATGCACACCCACTAGGTTTCCCTGACTAACACTCCCTGAGTGGTCACAGAATAGAAAGGATATTATATTACCCGGAAAGGAGAGATAACACTGGCCAGGCGATTCGCTCTCTCTCTCTCTCTACGTCGTCTCTACGTCCCTGACATAGGGTCCCTACTTCCACGATGGTTAGTCTCCGGAGTCTCCCTCAAAAACACACTCGCACCAAGCCTGCAATTCTTCAGTTTTAACTCCAAGTCTGTCTTTTCGAATGATGCTGTCTTCTCCGGTTGGCTTAAAATTCCTTGAGTGGTCAGTGTCATCCCCTGATTGGCTCTGTTCCAAGGGGCTAGGTAGCATCACCTCATTACTCCTTTTCTAAATAAGGCCTGTTGTCTCATCACAGTTCCTTTGTCCCTCTAAGAAGCGGAACGAATTCAAACCGGTTCTGGCTGGTTCAGACCAATGACCAAACTCCAGGTCACCTCAGTTCAAAAGTCAGTGTCTTTGTTAGCAATTCGAATTAAGCTCAGTAATTTTCTGCAGCCCCGGGCCAACATAAGTGTCATTTTATAGAACTACATGGCATTCTATTACAAAATAGATGTCAATTAGAAAGGCTTATTTTACACTTTATACCAAAAGGTGTCAGATATCCCTCTACAGATATTCCATATGTAGGGTCACTTTTTCTTAAATTTTCAATATTTCATTCATCTCTAAACTCTAAAAGTTGAATTTTCATGTTGTGATTATAAAGGCTGTTTTGCTGGTAACTACATATGAGCTGTGCATAAACTGTAAGATGCACTGCGGCCTTGAAATTATGCTTTGCGACAGTAGGTCTTAAGAATAAATGTTTAGTGACCAGAAAATTGGGAACCCCAATTCTCCAATTCATGCTCCCAGCAAGTAAGATGGGCATGCTGGCTTGTGAAATTTCTGCTTTAATGAAATTCCTCAGGCATCCAATTTAGTGGAAGTGTTTACTCATTCATATTGAACGTTCCTATCTATTACCAACCCATATAATTCCATGCACTCTCCAACAAACTGTTGGCAAACACAAGTCATCCAATGGAATACTCAATGAAATTATGTAAATTCAACAGTTTAGTGTTTGGAAATTACTTACATGACTTGTGACGAGTGTGCCTTGTGGTCTATTGGCTCCAAGTTGATGAAAATATGGTCAAAAACCTAATTATTTGAAGAGCAGGTTCTAGGGAGAAGGAAATTCACATTCTATTCAATATACTAAAAGACAAATGTAAGGAATCTTACAACACCAGGTTATAGTCCAACAGTTTTATTTGAAAATCACAAGCTTTCAGAGGCTTTCTCCTTCGTCAGGTGTGTGTGGGATTCCTTGAAATTAATTGCATATATAGACAGAGAACAATGCAATCAAAGGAATTGAATAGTGTTCAGACAGAGAGACATTAGATACAAGACTACTGAATATACAAACGGCCAGAACCAAAGACAGAGAGAGAGAGAGAGAAACATCCGAAAGGAAGAGAAAGAGAGAGAATGACCAGTTGTATTAAAAACAGATAACTTTTTTTCACTGGTGGGGTTACGTGTAGCGTGACATGAACCCAAGATCCCGGTTGAGGCCGTTGTCATGGGTGTGGAACTTGGCTATCAATTTCTGCTCGACTATTTTGCGTTGTCGTGTATCTCGAAGGCCGCCTTGGAGAATGCTTACCCGAAGATCGGTGGCTAAATGTCCTTGACTGCTGAAGTGTTCCCCGACTGGGGGGGAACCCTCCTGTCTGGCGATTGTTGCGCGGTGTCCGTTCATCCGTTGTCGCAGTGTCTGCATGGTCTCGCCAATGTACCATGCTCCGGGGCATCCTTTCCTGCAACGTATGAGGTAGACAACGTCGGCAGAGTCACAGGAGTATGGACCATGTACCTGGTGGGTGGTGCCCTCTCGTGTGATGGTGATATCTGTGTCGATGATCTGGCATGTCTTGCAGAGGTTGCCGTGGCAGGGTTGTGTGGTGTCGTGGACGCTGTTCTCCTGAAAGCTGGGTAATTTGCTGCGAACGATGGTTTGTTTGAGGTTGAGTGGCTGTTTGAAGGCGAGTAGTGGAGGCGTGGGGATGGCCTTAGCGAGGTGTTCGTCGTCATCGATGACATGTTGAAGGCTGCTTAGAACATGGCGTAGTTTCTCCGCTCCAGGGAAGTACTGGACGATGAAGGGTACTCTGTTGGTTGCGTCCCGTGTTTGTCTTCCGAGGAGGTTTATGCGATTTTTCGCTGTGGCCCATCGGAACTGTCGATCGACGAGTCGTGCGTCATATCCCGTTCTTACTAGGGCGTCTTTCAGCGTCTGTAGGTGTCCATCGCGTTCCTCCTCGTCTGAGCAGATCCTGTGTATTTGCAGGGCCTGTCCATAGGGGATGGCCTCTTTGACGTGGTTAGGGTGGAAGCTGGAAAAGTGGAGCATCGTGAGGTTGTCCGTGGGCTTGCGGTAGAGTGAGGTGCTGAGGTGCCCGTCATTGATGAAGATTCGTGTGTCCAAGAAAGAAACCGATTCTGAGGAGTAGTCCATGGTGAGTTTGATGGTGGGATAGAACTTGTTGATGTTATCGTGTAGTCTCTTCAGTGACTCTTCGCCGTGGGTCCATAGGAAGAAAATGTCGTCGATGTATCTGGTGTATAGCATTGGTTGGAGGTCCTGTGCAGTGAAGAAGTCGTGCTCGAACTTGTGCATGAAAATGTTGGCTTATTGGGGTGCGAATTTGGTCCCCATGGCTGTTCCGTGTATTTGGGTAAAGAACTTGTTATCAAAGGTGAAGACATTGTGATCCAGGATGAAGCGGATGAGTTGTAGGATGGCGTCTGGAGATTGGCTGTTGTTGGTGTTGAGTACTGAGGCTGTTACAGCGATGCCGTCATCGTGTGGGATACTGGTGTAGAGTGCCGAGACATCCATCGTGGTGAGAAGTGTTCCTGGTTCAACTGGTCCGTGGGTGCTGAGTTTTTGTAGGAAGTCTGTAGTATCGCGACAGAAGCTGGGGGTTCCCTGCACGATGGGTTTCAGGATGCCCTCGACGTATCCCGAAAGGTTCTCACACAGGGTTCCGTTGCCTGATACGATAGGACGTCCGGGTGTGTTGGCTTTGTGTATCTTTGGGAGGCAGTAGAAGTCTCCCACGCGGGGAGTACGTGGGATGAGAGTGCGTAGGATGCTTTGAAGGTCTGGATCGACGGTCTTGATCAGTTTGTTGAGCTGGTGGGTGTGTTCTTTGGTCGGATCTGCGGGTAACCGTCTGTAGTGTTCCTGGTTGTCCAGCTGTCGGTATGCTTCTTTGCAATAGTCCGTTCTGTTCTGTATGACGATGGCTCCTCCTTTGTCCGCTGGTTTGATGACGATGGCGTTGCGTTGTGCTCGGGTGACATTCTGGACTGTCTTGTGAGTGCGTCTGATGAATCTGGCATTGACGCATCTCCTGACAGCTTTAGCATACATGTCAAGCTTAGGGCAGCGACCCTCCGGAGGAGTCCAGTTTGACTCTTTCTTCTTCGGTTGCTGTACCGCGAATCCCTCTGTCTGCTATTCTGGATTGTTGATTGTCTCATTGGGTTCGCTGCTGAAATCTTGGGATTTATGGAAGGATTCCCGGAGCCTCATTCTCCTGATGAATTCCTCTGTGTCCGCCGTGAGACCGATGGGGTCCATTTTGGTGGTGGGGCAGAAATTGAGCCCTCGGCTGAGAACTTCGATTTCGTCTGGTTGAAGGGTGTGGTCGGACAAATTGACGATAGACTTCCCTGTGGTTGCAACCATGGTACCGGGGGAGGCTTGGTTGATGTTGGTGGTGATGCCGAGTTTCTCAAGCTTACTGCTCTTGGCTTTCATGTAGGCAGCATAGTTCCGTTGCCTCGTCTGTTCATACTCCTGTGACTCGGCCAACGTTGTCTACCTCATACGTTGCAGGAAAGGATGCCCCGGAGCATGGTACATTGGCGAGACCATGCAGACACTGCGACAACGGATGAACGGACACCGTGCAACAATCGCCAGACAGGTGGGTTCCCTCCCAGTCGGAGAACACTTCAGCAGTCAAGGACATTCAGCCACCAATCTTCGGGTAAGCGTTCTCCAAGGCGGCCTTCGAGACACACGACAACGCAAAATCGTCGAGCAGAAATTGATAGCCAAGTTCCGCACCCATGAGGACGGCCTCAACTGGGATCTTGGGTTCATGTCACGCTACACGTAACCCCACCAGCGAAAAAAAGTTATCTGTTTTTAATGCAAGTGGTCATTCTCTCTCTTTCTCTTCCTTTCGGGTGTTTCTCTATCTCTCTCTCTCTCTGTCTTTGGTTCTGGCCGTTTGCATATTCAGTAGTCTTGTATCTAATGTCTCTCTGTCTGAACACTATTCAATTCCTTTGATTGCCTTGATAACGGGCAGTTGGAAAGATTATCTGTAATCACCAGGCATTGTTCTCTGCCTATATATGCAATAAATTTCAAGGAATCCCACACACACCTGACGAAGGAGAAAGCCTCCGAAAGCTTGTGATTTTCAAATAAAACTGTTGGACTATAACCTGGTGTTGTAAGATTCCTTACATTTGTACACCCCAGTCCATCATCGGCATCTCCACATCATGGCTACTAAAAGACAAAATTAGATCAAAGCTCCTCCAGAGCTACTTTCCATTCAAAAGTTTCAGAAATGACTGGAGATGCTGAAAATTTTTTAAAATGAATGTACAAAGAGGCATAGTTAAAGGTAGCTCATAATAATGATGTGAGAAGAAAGCTGAATGGTCGAGATGAGAAAGATTTCTGCTCAGCAGAAGGTAGCCGTGCCTTGTAACATCATTAGCATGGAGAACAGCATTTTCACTGAATTATCCCATCCCAATGAATTGTAGTTTCAAATGATTTGTTGTGACTTGCTATTCTCTGTTTAAAAATATCAAACATATGTAATATAGGCTAACAGTATATGGAAGCTAGTATTATTTTAAGCAGAAGAATTGCAAAACACATCAGTAATGTTAATTGTTTCCTTTTATGGTTGATTCACACAAAAAGGTTAGCATCAGGGCCAAAGAGTTTCAGCTTCACACTGACACTAAACTTGTCGTGGCAATTAAATGTAAAAGACCCAAACTGCCTCTGAAGCAAAATAGAATAAACCCTCTTTCCATTGGAGGATATCACTCCGCTTCAGTTTAATGTCAGGTCAGGCCTTGACTACAGATGCAGGCTGCATTCACGCTATGCCCGAATTGCCAACACCTCTCGGAGTAGGACCTCCTGAGCTCCACCTTCAAATGGTGCTACATTCTCCTTTAAGCACCACTGGTTAGGTCGCATGTAGACCATGTTTTCCTGAACGTAGTCGGCCCAGTGCCGGCTGGGTTCAGGGCAGACCAATTTTGCAAAAGGGGCTCAAACAACAACAACAACAACAACTTGCATGATATAATGCCTTTAATGTAATAAAACGTCCCAAGGTGCTTCACAGGAGTTATCAAACAAAATTTGACACCGAGACACATAGGGAGGTATTAGGGCAGGTGACCAAAAGCTTGGTCAAAGGGATAGATTTTAAGGAGTGTCTTAAAGGAGGAGCGAGAGGTAGAGAGGTGGAGAGGTTTAGGGAGGGAATTCCAGAGCTGAAGGCATGGCCACCAATGGCAGAGCTCAATTTTATGGAGGGTGGAAGATGGGAAGCCAGCCAGGAGAAGATTGGAATAGTCGAGTCTAGAAGTAACAAAGGCATGGATGAGGGTTTCAGTAGCAGATGAGCTGAGGTAGGGGCGGAGACGGGCAATGTTACGGAGGTGGAAGTGGGCTGTCTTGGTGATGGAGAGGATATGTGGTCGGAAGCTCGTCTCAGGGTCAAATAGAACGCCAAGGTTGCGAACGGTCTGGTTCCACCTCAGACAGTGGCCAGGAAGTGGGATGGAGGGGGTGGCTAGGAAATTGAGTTTATGGCAGGGACCGAAGACAATGGCTTCAGTCTTCCCAATATTTAGTTGCGGGAAATTAGGAGCAGCTTGTAGATGAGAAATAGGAGGGGGCCAAGGATAGATCCTTGGGGGACTTCAGAGGTAACGGTGCGGGAGTGGGAAGAGAAGCCATTGCAAGTGATTCTCTGGCTATGACTGGATAGATAATGATGGATCAAGGCGAGCGCAGTCCCACCCAGCTGGATGACGGAGGAGCGGCATTGGATGGTGCGGTCAACCCTGCCAAAGGCTGCAAACCAATTGAGAAGGATGAGGAGGGATAGTTTACCATGGTCACAGTCACAGATGTTAGGCCCCCTATTCGCAAATGCTAATGGCCTAACACCTGTTTCAGGCGCAGAGCCTGGACGTCTCTTTTTCTGCCTTTACCAATATGGTGGGCTTCGCACTTTCATTGCGGAATACGCACACTATATTGGACGCTTTAGTGCCTGTTTTACGTCTGTTAATTGGGCATCATCCAATTTCTAGGCTGATGTATTCTGAAAACCCATGCAATATTAATCATATTCATCGAATAATCTGGTCTACTAGGAATCATTTTCTGAATATATGCAGTGATGGCGAATTTTGCCTGTCAGCAACACATACTGGAAAATCAGGCAATATGTACTGTAGTGCATGAGGATCACTGCCACCAGTGCATACTCAGTAAGTGCCCCCTATTAATGAGGAAGGGCCAATCATGGGATATAAATAATTTTGAAAGACCATGTGTTGAAAGATTCCCAGCTGGTCCATTCAACTACCTTAACACTTTGTTAGTGTATTTTTGGATCATTTAAATACTTGGTACAGAGTGACACTCCCACCCACTCACTTTTGTATTAGACAAGTGCCAGGCAATGACCATCTCCAACAAGAGAGAGTCTAACCACCTCCCCTTGACATTCAACGGCATTACCATCGCCGAATCCCCCACCATCAACATCCTGGGGGTCACCATTGACCAGAAACTTAACTGGACCAGTCATATAAATTCTGTGGCTACGAGAGCAGGTCAGAGGCTGGGTATTCTGCGACGAGTGACTCACCTCCTGACTCCCCAAAGCCTTTCCACGTTCTACAAGGCACAAGTCAGGAGTGTGATGGAATACTCTCCACTTGCTTGGATGAGTGCAGCTCCAACAACACTCAAGAAGCTCGACACCATCCAAGATAAAGCAGCCCGCTTGATTGGCACCCCATCCACCACCCTAAACATTCACTCCCTTCACCACTGGCGCACAGTGGCTGCAGTGTGTACCAACCACAGGATGCACTGCAGCAACTCACCAAGGCTTCTTCGACAGCACCTCCCAAACCCGCGAACTCTACCACCTAGAAGGACAAGGGCAGCAGGCACATGGGAACAACACCACCTGCACGTTCCTCTCCAAGTCACACACCATCCCAACTTGGAAATATATCGCCGTTCCTTCATCGTCACTGGGTCAAAATCCTGGAACTCCCTTCCTAACAGCACTGTGGGAGAACCTTCACCACACGGACTGCAGCGGTTCAAGAAGGCGGCTCCTCACCACCTTCTCAAGAGCAATTATGGATGGGCAATTAATGCTGGCCTCGCCAGCGACACCCACATCCCATGAACGAATAAAAAAAAAACGAACTAGCTGAGGAGTGGAAGACTGTGAAGCTGCATTGCATTTGAGCACGGTATGCAACAGTGTAACTAGCACTATAATCCTAGTTTGCCAGTTGTACATCGTCCTGTACAGGTACCTGTCTCAGACACCAGGACCTACAATTCAACAGCACCCGCCTGATGTTGTGTAATGTGGGTTTACAATGTTTGTACTTTGGATATTTTTTTCAAACATATTTGCAAAAAAAAATTCAGTAATTAGTAATGATGCTATGTCATCCTCACAGTATATAAAAATTACATAATCGCACATCATGAGCCATACATTCAAGTGTCCTGTCTGTAACTATCCATTTAATGTTGTTCTTGTTTCCCCCTTAATTACATTTTACTGCATCTTTTTGAAGTGAAATGGTCTTTTAGTAGCAATGTGTAGGATATTTTAGATAGGGGAGATCCCGAAAAGGGTCGCTCCTTAATAGTATGAATTTTGGCAGGAAAATCTTATTTTCTTTTATGGAGAATCCAGCGTGTTTGGTATCCCAGATAGCTGCTGCTTAAGATGGCAATCTAAATGTTTGTAATTATTAGATCATAATGTAAGTACAAAACTGCTTGCATATGTTGTTCTAGAATGTCCTCAGATATAATTGATTCCTGTGCTTTCCTGTGATGATTCACACTGGAGATTTCCCCTTTCAATCAACAGAAGGCACATTCATTGTTTCCATCTACAATGGGACAAATGGAACTTAGTGTTTAAAGAATGGGCGCTGCAATGAGGAAGCCTTTTTAAAGATCAGCTAGAAAATCATTAACACTAGTTATTTCTATGTTGTGTGCATGCTTTTTAAAAGAATGTATTATCCAGGGAGGGTTGTGAGAATTTAGATGATAAAATGACGAGCCTCCAGAGACAACCTGTGTGTTGCCAAGTAAAATTTGGGGACTGAACACACGTGGTACATTGCTTTAGTGACAAAAAAAATTATAAAAGAATTCAATCCATTAATGCATTCAGCTGCCAGAAGTGCACTTCTGCTTTAAGAGCGCAGCAGCATCGATTTGCTGGCACACCGTGTGCAGTCAGTAATTTGTATGCTCCTTCCTCATTTCAGAATGCTAGTTAATTAGAAATCAGATACTAGTCTTTTACTGGCAATTGCTGAATCAAAAATAAAAGAACATGCCAGAATGAAGCAGACTTGTTCATCTCCAAGCTGGTTTACCTCTTCAGGTAATAGACACCACTCACCCAAGCAAATCATACCAAGAGTGCAGGTAGATGGAAAGAGGAGTCGGAGAAATGCTGGAAGATCTGCTTATTCCATATTTTAATTATTTGACTCCGAATAGAAAAAATTTGGAATGAATTCACACCAGCCATATGTTACATCTGACACTGAAGCACCTAGTGAGGGTGCTGAGAGGCATGCTTCAGTAAGCCTTGCATAAATAAACATGAATAGCAGAATTGTAGCCTTTGTTGCTGTTGCTCATTTCATTTAGTCCTTTTGGATCATTTCTTACAAATAAGCGTATTTTTGTGAATAAGATATATTTAAATGGAAGCAGCTTTAGACCCAGCGTTGTTATTGCAGACAACCATTCTGAGGTTTAAAAGAAAGCTGGTATAAATGGTGGCATGAATATCTGCTGAAGAAACCATCTGCCCTGTCACAATGGCTGCCATGAGTCCCTTTGTGTATGCAGCATGAATTAGAATTCGTTAAATGATACTTACAAAGTTGGTTTTATATTTTTCAGACTGTGCCATTTACCGACCAGCAATCTCTCCCTGTCTGGGTGTAATGGTACTGTCCCAGACAGAACGGTCCCCCGTGGGCCAGATTATTCATGTAGCATTATGCCACTGAGAGCTCAAAGCATTGACAGCGAAATTGAGAGGGGAAAAAAAAACATGGAAAACAACTGCAATGGCCACGTGACATTTAACGCTATGGACATTGTCTGTACCCTGCAGTGTGAGCGAGCAGCACCGAAAGTCAACAGCTGCAGCACTTGTCACTTTGCAACACTGGAAACAGAAATCCTTTCGTACAATAGCTTACAGTAAATTCTGGAAAGCAGTTGGCTTTTTTTGTGTCAAGTGAAGTACATTACCCTCGTGCAGTGTTATCTGCAGCCTCGCAGTGGGAGAGCCTGTGAGAGTAATGCCTACAGCTCTAAACTCACAAAAATATACAAGCAAAAGACATTCTAAGCTCTCGCTCGCAAATCTAAATGATTTTTTTTAAAGAAACTGCACATTTTAATTTGCTGGACAGGCAGGTATTTTGCTAACTGCTGTGACTCGCTGTTTGAATTTGAAGATAGCAGTGGGAATCTAAACCTAAATTTTCTAAAGGAACCTCACCCGACACCAGTGCTATCAGCAAGTCACGGTCTCACTGTGGACATTTTCCTACACGTGTTAGCGGTAGGTGAGGTTCGTATTGCCAGTACAAGCATTCAGTCATCACGTGTGAGCCCAGCCAGTGAGTGTCAGCAAGCTATTCACCCATAATGTTGCTAGATTGGCTGATATTATTTTCACCTCCCTGGCCCAAGGACTCAAACCAATTGCAGTGCTCCAAATAAGATCAGCCAACTCAGCAAAGGCCAGAGATTGAATATGGGAACATTCTGCTCTGTATGGCTACAGACTACATTCTCTGTCATTGGAGTGTCCCACCTCCGGTGATATTTAAAAATAAATTTCTTCTGTAAATTTTCTTTTCTTAATTTACCCACAAAGTTTTCACCTCTCCCCTCCTCCTCTCTTCTTTCTTTGCTTCTCCACTCCCTTCCTCCTTGTCCCCTTCCTTCCTCCTTCTCTCCTCTCCCCTCCTCTCCTCCCCTTTCCTTCCCTCTTCTCCCATCTTCTCTCATCTCATCTCGTCTCCTTCTTCCCTCCTTCTTTCATCTTTCCTCACCTCTCCCCTCCCCCTCTCCAGAAGGGGTATAGTTCCATGGTCATTCGTCATCCTCTGGTACCTTATGTATTCTTCACGCGTGAAGCAAGTGCGTATTGGTAGGCTAGTCGACTTGGGTAGGATAATCCCAAATCGTGAATTGATGATCTTGGTTGAACCATTAAAGAACGACGCTGAGGAGATATCAGGTGCTTCCCCACAGGGAGAGAAAATTAGACCGCAAATCCACAAGCACCTCCCAGCAGTTAACTGAAGAGCAGCTCTGGCAGTAGACTGAGATTCATTTACCTGCCAGCCCTCATGGCTGGAAAATGCTTTAAAAAATTCTCCCAGTCACAATATAGACATTTTTAAAAAATGTCAATCAATCTAGAAGGAAGTCACCTTTGTTGGTTGGTCCAGGATGTATCTAGTTTTCATGGTGTAGAAGGACATTCATTTTCCATGATGGTTATTGGCAAACTGACCAGTCCACAAGGTTATCTGAATCCATCCCATGAGGCTGCAGGTGATCTGTGAACAGTCTTTGCCTGTGTTTGGCTGAATGTGTATCTGGAGGAGTGGGATCTGGGAAGACTGACCAGGCTTTAGGAAAGGGAATGGGCCTTCCACATTAATTTCAAAAAATATTTGCATTATTATAAAACTAAAACCTTAGAAACTTCACCTGCTCATATCTGATTCACATTCATTTTTTAAAAATTTTTTATGTAACTTTTTTTTTGCTTCTGAATTTCTCACTTCCTTTTCTGGCTCATGTTGAGGGATTCTCTTCTCCCTCAAGTGGCTGATATTCTTGTGTGAGTCTCATCAGTGAGGATCAGCAAGCTCTGGGACAATGGGATGGTAGAAAATTTAGCACAAAATTTAGGCTGGCATTACTGAGGAGGTTCTGGTCTGTCAGAGGTGCTGTCTTTTGGATGAGATGTTAAACCGAGTGCCCCGTCTGCCCTCTCAGGTGGATGTAAAAGATCCCATGGCACTATTTCAAAGAAGAACAGGGGACTTCTCCCTGGTGTCCTGACCAATACTAATCCCTCAACCAACATCACTAAAACAGATTATCTGATCATTATCACATTGTTGTTTGTGGGACCTTGCTGTTTGCAAAATTGGCTGCTGTCTTTCCTACGTTACAACAGTGACTACACTTCAAAAGTAATTCATTGGCTGTAAAACACTTTGTCATGTGATGTCATGAAAGCCACTATGCAAGTCTTTCTTCTTACAGATTGAGATCAGCTAACTCAGCACAGACAGGGTATTTACATTATTTCTGCATCCCTGATTCCCCAAAGTTATCACTCAGTACGCAGAAATATCTGGTCCACAGCTCAGAAGTTGTGATCATAGGAGGCCTCCAGGTGTATTTATCTAAAGGAGCATGGTTGAGGTGGATGTTTATAACATGTATGTAAATACTCAGCCACACAATGGAATACCATATTCCCTAGACTTCTCATCAAGCTTGTGAAGCAACTGTTTCTGTGAAAGCATAATAATCACATATCTTATAGATATTTATTTATTCCTGTTAGTTTTCGATCTGAGCCCTACAGTCACTGTATTCCTGTAAGGCCAGAACTGTGACATAGATCATCTTCTTGGGTATCTCCCAATGGTGAAGGAGTGACAGGGCCTCAATGACAGATTAATGCACCTCAAAGAATTGCAAAGAATCCTGTGCATACTGTTCGTTTTTCTGGATTACCAGCTTCACTTAATAATATGAGAGGAAGTGCCTCCAGAGACTTCAGCATAACAGGAATATTTAACCTACTTCTTATCACAAAAGGGTAGGTCATGGGTAGGTAGCTAACTCCACCTGTTGGTCTATACGTAGGTCCAAGGTTGGAATACAAGCATGCAAGATTTCAAAATTTTACACCTGCAAGGAGGAGCTACGAACAAGACCTGGCTTTTGTGTAGAAGCCTTTAACAGAGAAAAATGTGCTTCATGGACAGGGCAAGTAGCTATTAGTTGTGTACTGACTCTGTCGCCCACAGCTGGTGAGGGTTACTTCATGTAAACATGCCTGACTATCAGTATTGATAACACCACTGATTGCGTCACCTGACATTCAGGTTTGCATTCAGAAAGCCCTGAAGGAAAGTCCCTCCAACGCAACATAGCATATCCTTGTTGGGATTTGGATCATACTTGTTATGATTTACAATAAATATATGCTATCTTCTTTAGATAAGGATTGAAATTCCACATCTTTATCATGGCATTGACCTGGGGCATAAAGCAGAAGGCCCTCTTAAGTTTGCCATGCATAGTAAATGTAGATCTACCATTGTCTGCAGTGGGACAACTGAGCCCATGGACGGGACAGGGAATTGAATATCTGAATAATTACATTAGAAGTGAGAGTGACTGCCCTTGACATCAAGGCAGCATTTGACCAAGTGTGGCATCAAGGAGCCCTAGTAAAATTGAAGTCAATGGGAATCGGGGGAAAACTCTCCAGTAGCTGGAGTCATACCTAGCACAAAGGAAGATGGTAGTGGTTGTTGGAGGCCAATCATCTCAGTCCAGGACATTGCTGCAGAAGTTCCTCAGGGCAGTGTCCTAGGCCCAACCATCTTCAGCTCCTTCAACAATGACCTTCCCTCTATCATAAGGTAAGAAATGGGATGTTTGCTGATGATTGCATATGTTCAGTTCCATTCGCAATCGCTCAGATAATGAAGCAGTCCGTGCCTGCATGCAACAAGACCTGGACAACATCCAGGCTTGGGCTGATAAGTGACAAGTAATATTCGTGCCAGACAAGTGCCAGGCAATGACCATATCCAAAAAGAGAGTGTCTAACCACCTTCCCTTGACATTCAAAGGCATCACCATCGCCAAATCCCCCACCATCAACATCCTGGGGGTCACCATTGACCAGAAATTTAACTGGACCAGCCACATAAATACTGTGGCTATAAGAGCAGGTCAGAGGCTGGGTAGTCTGCGGCGAGTGACTCACCTCCTGACTCCCCAAAGCCTTTCCACCATCTACAAGGCACAAGTCAGGAGTGTGATGGAATACTCTCCACTTGCCTGGATGAGTGCAGCTCCAACAACACTCAAGAAGCTCGACACCATCCAGGACAAAGCAGCCCGCTTGATTGGCACCCCATCCACCACCCTAAACATTCACTCCCTTCACCACCGGCACACTGTGGCTGCAGTGTGTACCATCCATAGGATGCACTGCAGAAATTCACCAAGGCTTCTTCGACAGGACCTCCCAAACCCGTGACCTCTACCACCTAGAAGGACAAGAGCAGCAGATACATGGGAACAACACCACCTGCACGTTCTCCTCCAAGTCACACACCATCCCGACTTGGAAATATATCACCGTTCCTTCATCATCGCTGGGTCAAAATCCTGGAACTCCCTTCCTAACAGCACTGTGGGAGAACCTTCTCCATACGGACTGCAGCGGTTCAAGAAGGCAGCTCACCACCACCTTCTCAAGGGCAATTAGGGATGGGCAATAAATGCTGGCCTTGCCAGTGACGCCCACATCCCATGAACAAATAAAAAAAAAGAAAGAAACTCTGGGAGGCATCTTTTAATTCAGATCAGTGTGACTTGAATGGGATATGATCTCTACCTGTTGCAGTATATTGTGAAATAAACCACTTATAGACTCTGTTATTTTCTAGATAATCTTCCTCCTCCCCCGAACTTCCCCCCGATGTCCCCCCGATCTTCCCCTCTCCCCCCTCCGATCTTCCCCTCTCCCCACTCCGATCTTCCCTTCTCCTCCCCGAACTTCCTCTCCCCGTTCCAGCGCCGGGCAAGCTGCTGGGCGCAAAACGCGGAGAGGACGTTAACCACTATCAATCAATCTGCGATCGCTTCGGAAACGGTAAGTTTGTTTCAGGTGGGTTCGCCTCGCGCCCATTCGCCCCCCCCCCCACTGCCATCCCGCCTCCCCGCTATTATCGGGGCTTCAGTGTCCATCATGATAGTTAGTCCCTGCAGTAGAAAACACAAAAAAATTGATAAACCACTTTCACATTTTGCAATTATTTTTTGCTCCACAGAAATAATTTGGAAAAAAAAGTTACATTTAAGAGGTTGTGTTTCAAAGTCCATTCACATAAATTTAAAGAAAGGTCACTGAGGCAAATGGTGATTAAAATGTTAAGGATTTGGGCATTGAAGTTGTTTCCCCAAAATAGACAGTTCATTAGCTTGTCTCTGTTATCAATAAACGCCTTACACCCATTGTATTGGGAGGTCTCTGATCCCGGGCAATCGGGGGGCAGGTGTCCGGCATTGAACCTCTCCGTAGTTTATGAACACAGGGAAATAAAAATAGAGACAGAAACAATCCACTATCAGTTTTTTAAATAGAAAATCCGTAAGGGCAAGCTTTCATAAAGCTCAGAAAATTTGAATGCAGGAGAACAGTTACAAGTGATTTTATTTAGGTCAGGCAAGACAGCCTGTGGTTGTGGGAATAGTGTGTTCATTATTTTGTATTATTATGTAAAGGCAATTGGTACTGATTGAATTACATGAATCTGATTACAACTGTTGCTCTTTATGTTCACTTGGCATGAAATAAAGCAGCTTAATAATTCACATCTGGCCTTATCTTATCAAGTGTTTTCTCACTTTTGTAAAGGTTGCAGAGGTGTATATTGGGGATGTATGAAAGACATAAATGTCCAGTTCAGTTCAGTAGCATTTGGTGTGTATTTTTGATTGATTTTGATGCTTGTAATCAATCATCTTATATTTTCAACCAAATCATCCATCACCACCGCACAAAAATTTTTATTCATTGACATTTATTTTGCATCAGACGTTCAATCAGAAGCCAATTGTAATTATTGAAAATTATCACTTTAACTATCAGAACTAAGTCACTTGACCAATGTAAATTATTTTTATTCCATTTCACAGAAGCAGCAAATAGTTTGTTGAAAATGCACACAAGAAGCATAAATTCTGCATATTCGCTTAAAAAGCACTTCTAAAACAGAATTACTACATTTTTTAAAAATGAAATGCCTGCATTAAGAACCATCAACATCATTGGAATGATTCATAATGTTCTGAACATTAGAGCACTGCTCAAAGCACAGCAATGACTTCCAACATACTGCTAAAAAAAATCCTTTTTATTAAATAAAGCTCCACTGCAACATTGATGTGGCTCAACAAAAAGTGGCCCCAATATTCCAACTTGTGAAACATAAGTCTCGCCTTCAGTAAATCTAGTGAAATGTTACATAATCTTATCAAACTCAGTTTGCTTCATACACTTTAATCTGTTTTTTTAATTCATTCTTGGGATATTGGCATTGCTGGTAAAGTCGTATTTATTGCCCATCCCTCGTGGCCCTTGGTACAACTGAATGGCTTGCTAAGTCACTTCAGAGGGAAGTTAAGAGTTAACCACATTGATGTGGACTAGACCTAAACATGTAGGCCAGACTGGGAAAGGACAGCAGGTTTCCTTCCCTAAAGGACATTAATGAAGCAGCTGGATATTTACGACAATCCAACAGCTTCTTTTACTGATACCATTTTTAAAAATTCACGGGGCGCTAAATTGGGCCGTGTAGTGCCCATTGTTTCGGCGCAACACAGCATTTTCGACATCCAAGATGGCGTCTTGAATGCGCACGCACGTTTCCAGCGTGACGTGCACCAGACGCCATTTTGGTATCGGAGTCAGCGCAGGCAAAGATAACGGACGCTGGAATCATGTAAAGTAGGGAGAAAATGGCTTCAATCAGTGTACAACGCTTATTTAAAGTGATAGACACCATTTTGGGACTTAACGCTCAACTCAACGCACAGTCTTAACCCCGTCCATCTGAACGTGTCTTAGAGTGCCTGCAGGACCCCCCCACCAGCGCTATTTAAAGGGACCATGCAGGATTTACAGGTTAGTGGCTGGATTGTTGCTTCTGGCTGCCGAGACATTTGTAACTGTTTTTGGAAGTCTGCTACGTTTGAATACTAGGACGCAGGGACATAGCCTAATATTTAGAGCCAGGACGTGCAGGAGTGAAGTTATGAAATGCTTCTACGCGCAAAGTGTGGGAGAAGTTTGGAACGCTCATCTGCAAACGGCAGAAGCTCAATTGAAAATTCTAAATCTGAGATTGATAGATTTCTGTGAACCAGGGGTATTAATGGTTATGGGGCTAAGGCGGGTATATGGAGTTAGGTCACAGGTCCACCCTGATCTGATCGAATGGTGGAACAGGCTCGAGGGGCAAAATACCACCGCCACTAGCTGCCTCCTGATATGCGCCAGCTTCTCCTGCAAGAAAGTGGGACGTGTGTCTGGGTGATGTGCCTATCATGGTTGAATAGCTGCCAGTGTGTGTGGCCTGTGATTTGTGGGTGGGCCGCTTGCAACGGTGGTAATACGTAAGGGTGAGAGGGTTGAGTACTGATGGAAGGAGTTTGTTGGTATGTGGGTGGTGGGGGGTGTAGTGCATGGAGCAATGGGTGCGGCTAGTGGTGTAGTTGCCACTTGACAGTTGGCCTCACTCATCTTGACCACTCATGTCAAAGCAGTAAACTTCTACCTGTTCTGCATCCATGCTCATGATGCTGTGCGCCTGGCATTGACTTCATCCCCTACTGCCTCCCACTACCTTTTGGGTGTATGTCTGGAGGGCCTCTTGCTCCCCCCCCCACTCCCGCCGATATAGGATGTCCCGCCTTCTGTCCACCTCTTGCACCAAGGCCTCTGGTGTATCAGCAGAGAACCTTGGTACACGGAGTCTCAGATTGGCAGATTGGTGAGGCCTGGCATGCAGATTGGAGGATGTGGGATTTAGTGGTGCGCAAACTTTATTCAATGTTTTAACATAACTCATCAGTATGTAAAAATAGGAATGGCACCTGCATCTGTGCTTTACGTGTGCGATGTCTGATCTCTGTTTACACTCCGTGCAGACAGCAGGCTGTTCTATTTAGCAAATAACAGGTACCAGCTACCTTTAAGAGATTTCTAACAGACAGCCTGCCTTTAAGAGATTGGAGCTTCCCCCTGCTGGTGGAAAGTGTGAATTGCATAGAATCCTCGTTCAACCCTGATTTCCAACACAGATTGCAGGTAAGTCCTCAGGCCTGACAAAAATCTCGCCCTGCCTGCGCAGGGACCATTGGGGTAATAGCGGATCGTGATAGTCCCGCCCAAAAACAGGCTCTATCCAATTTTTCCCCCAATGATCTTTTTTAAAAAAACTAAATTCAAATTCACAAATAACTCTGGTGGGATTTGAAGTCATATTTTCTGAATTATTAGTCCTGGCCTATGGATTACTAGTCAAGTACCATATCCACTACACTACTGTACATGCTGGAAACAATTGTTTAATATGCACTTCAATAATATGTATGCAAACTTTTCTAGGTATAAGTAAATGTTCATGTCTCACCGTAGTTTGCTTGGTATAAATTCAACAAGATCGCCTTTGATATTGAAAATTTTTGCCAAGTCTCATTATAATACTATGGGCATACCAAGATGATTTAGGCAAAACATTTCTTCTTGCATCTCCATGTCCTCAAGATCACAACAGTTAGCCACCACAGTATCTGAGGACAAGAAGGTGTGCGTTGAAAGAAAGAAAGGAAGGGAAGACATGGCTGAGTATGAAGAACTTGGTGTGGTTGAGGAAGATGTGGTACTGAGGATGTATAACAAAGGGAATAGACCTGAAATGTACAGTTAGGTGGGAGGAGGGTACCGTTTATATCCTCAACAGCATCAGCCAGAGTGGGCAGGTGACGGCCTTTATCTCTTCCACCAGAGTACCAAAGAAAGAGCGTGCATTTATATAGTGCCTTTCACATCCTCAGGACATCCCAAAGCTCTTCACAGTCAATGAATTATTTTTGAAGTGCAGTAGTCAGTCTTGTAATGTAGAAAAATACAGCAGCCAATTTGAACACAACAAATTCCCACAAACAGCAATAAGATGAATGACCAGATAATCTATTTTAGGTATGTTAATTGAGGGACAAATATTGGCCAGGGCACTAGGAGAACTTCCCTGTTCTTCTTTAAATAGTGCCATGGAATCTTTCACATCCATGTGAGAGGGCAGATTTTCCTTTCCATTGACTTCAATGGAGAGGAAAACCAGGTGGAATGTTAAATGGGAGGTTGATCTGCTACGGCCCATTTTCCACCACTGCCAAAAGTTCAAATCACCATCACCCATTACCCCTGTGTTCGCTGACCTTCACTGCCTCCCAGTCCCCGAACGCCTTGATTTTAAAATTCACATTCTCATGTTCAAATCCCTCCATAGGCTCACCCCTCCCCATCTCTGTAACCTCCTCCAGCCCTACAAGCCTCCGAGAAATCTGCATTCCTCCAATTCTGGCCTCTT
The DNA here is from genome assembly GCF_035084215.1 of Heptranchias perlo. Taxonomy (NCBI): domain Eukaryota; kingdom Metazoa; phylum Chordata; class Chondrichthyes; order Hexanchiformes; family Hexanchidae; genus Heptranchias; species Heptranchias perlo. The sequence continues at coordinate 74,824,484 of NC_090330.1, read as the reverse complement.
GTGCATCCCCCTTTTTTTTCACCCCTCCATTGGCGGCTGTACCTTCAGCCGTCTAGGCCCTAAGCTCGGGAATTCCCTCCCTAAACCTCTCTGCCTCTCTACTTCTCACTCCTCCTTGAAGATGCTTCTTAAAACCTAGCTCTTTGACCTGTCCTAATATCTCCCTCTGTGGCTCAGTGTTAAATTTTGTCTGATAACACTCCTGTGAAGCATCTTGGGACCTTTTACTACGTTAAAGGCGCTATATAGATGCACGTTGTTGTTGGTCACTTCAGCATGTGACCTCCACTATTGTGACTCCTGCTGACGTGTGTTTCTAGAAGCTAATTTCAAAGACTAAATTTGGTAAGAGTAAGGGAAGGCAATGCAAGCTTTCAAGACCAGCAAGATGCTGACAGCCAAAAAACCCTGGAATACAGTTACAATTGTATATATTTTAAGCTTGTCGCCTAGGAATTAATATCCATTACCAGTCTACCGTAGGGTGCTGAAATGTTATTTTGTGTTTTCATTCTTAGGGCCATAAATTAAATATACAAATACCCTAAAGAGCTGTCACTGTGCACAAAGTAGTCAGATTGATTTCATTAACATATCTCCGCCCGCTCCATTCAAAAGGGAAATTCGCGTGAATTTCCTGGATTTACATCAGTTCCGAACAGGCTGCAAATTTATGCCTAAAACTTTAGGCACAGTAAAATCTGTCTGCTCTTGTTGCCAACCTTTCTGTCACTGCCCCTTCATGATTTTGAACACCTCTATTAAATCTCCTCTGAAACTTCTCTACTCAAAGGAGAACAACCCCAGCTTCTCTAATCTCTCCACATAACTGAAGTCCCACGTCCCTGGTACAATTCTTGTAAATCTCCTCTGCGCCCTCTTCACATCCTTCCTAAAGTGTGGTGCCTAGAATTGACACAATACTCCAACGGGATCCTAACCAGTGATTTATAAAGGTTTAGCATAACTTCCTTGCTTTTGTACTCTATGGGCCCGATTTTACCAGGGGTGTGGTTTCCCGGGGGGTAGGCCAGCGGGCGGGTTGAAAACGCACCCGGTGAAATTAGTGGGTTTCCTGCGCGATCGTAGCAGGCAACCCACCAATTGGAGCCACTTACCTGCTCCTCCGGGCTCCCCGCTGCTGATCAGCGCGTCGGGCGGGCTGCGCATGCGCAGTAAGATCTGTCAGCTGGAGGCGCTCTATTTAAAGGGGCAGTCCTCCACTGACAGATGCTGCAACAAACTGAAAAAATTACAGCATGGAGCAGCCCAGGGGGAAGGCTGCTCCCAGTTTAATGATGCCTCACCCCAGGTATCATTAGATGGGGTGAGGAGGAGGGGGAGGACAGAGATCTTCCCCCCAGCGGCCGGGAGAAAGCGGCCTGCCTCTTCCACCAAGAAGGCCTGGCTCGAGGTGGCAGAGGGGGTCAGCTGCGCCACCAACATATCGTCCACCTGCATACAGTGCAGGAGGCGCACCAATGACCTCAGTAGGTCAGCCACAGTGAGAACACGTAGTCTTTCCCCTACACTCTGCCTGCCACAACACTGCCCCCACCCCACATCTCCTTCGGCACTGCCAACACTACTCTGTCACATGACCACTCATACCCACTCAAACCTCATCCTCATCTTACCTGCACCTACTCACCTCGCGAGTACTCACCCCGCCACTACCACGCAACCCAATCCTCATACAATCTCATGGCTTTATCCCATACTCAACCTCTCGTGCATCTCTCTCACGGCCAGCCTCACTCAACCTGCCACCACCTGTGCTGCAGCCATAGGGCATGCATCACATATGTGCAGTAGGCAGCGTAAGGCAAACATGTCGTGAGCATGAAGGGGATGCACAAGGGTGTTTGAGGGTTGGTCATGGTTCATACTTCTATTGAATTAAAGAACAACTCACATCACACATTATATTGGCTCCACTACTGCCATGTCTTCGCGAATCCTGTCCGGTTTGTGCAATAATGCCCGCTCCTGGGTATCCCTATGAGGTCCCACCACTGATGCCACCCAGTGTGTCACTGCAGAGTGGGTGTAGGTGTATTTGCAGGGCTCATCTGCGCAGACGACTGAGAGACACCGGGGATGTCCCCGGTTGCAGCCTGGAAGGCTGTGGAGGTGCCCTCACGGGCACCGAAACCCAGGGGGCATCGGCCCAAAGCATCTACCAGGTCAGGGCACGAACAGGAGCAACCTGCCACCACCTCTGCTGGAGCCACAGGGGTAGCACCACGTAGGGGTACCAGGAAACAAAAACCCAAAGTTCCGTGAGCACACAGGGATTGCACCAGGGTGTTTGTCTATTTGTTATCTTTTTATTTCCAGTCTTTGAATGGCAACACGAAATAAAGTCACTTTTTCTCACCAATGCTGCCACCTCTTGTCCATAATTCTGCGGCTTATGCTATATGTCACTTCCGTGCGCCTCATCATGACGACGACCACCCCGTCCCACCCATTGGGCATAATACATTGGGTGCAGGTGTACAGGCACCACTCTTCTGTGGAGGGAGCCTGTATGGACCCTCGTCTGTTCACGTTATGACATGTGAACGCCTCACACAGTGTGATGTTAGGAGAACCGTTGGCATATGAGTGCCTCCCTGGCCTGACGAGCACGCAGGTGAGCCGGTGTTCGGGCCATGGGTCGTTCCTCCTCCTCTCGCTCGTACTCCTCCTCTTCCTCCTCCTCCTCCTCCTCATTGTCGTCCTCAATGTGGGTGGCGGGTGTGCATGGGGCCTCCTCCAGCGGCACCCCTCTCTGTAGTGCCATGTTATGCAGGGCACAGCAGACAACTATAATTCGTCCCACTCGGAGTGGCGTGTATTGGAGCGCTCCCCCGGAACGATCAAGGCACCTGAAGCGCATCTTGAGCAGCCCTATAGCCTGCTCAATTGTAGACCTGGTAGCAATGTGGCTGTCGTTATATCGACACTGCGGCTCGGTAATGGGGTTCCTCAGAGGTCTCATAAGCCACGTGTGCAGGGGATATCCCTTGTCGCCGAGGAGCCAGCCGTTGCCGGTGTTGGGTGCGTGGAAGAGGGGCGGGACGGTGGACTCCCTGAGGACGAAGGCATCGTGGCAGCTGCCGGGGTATCTGGCGCACACGTGTAGGAATCTCTGGCGGTGGTCACAGATGAGCTGGGCGTTCATGGAGTGATACCCCTTCCTGTTGATGAACAGCCCTGGCTCATGCGGAGGTGCCCGTATGGCGATGTGGGTGCAGTCGATTACACCCTGCACCCGTGGGAAGCCAGCCATGGCATGGAATCCAACCGCCCTCTCCATCTGGCTGCGCTCGTCCATGGCGAAGTTGATGTAGTGCGAGGCCCTGTGGAACAACCCATCGGTGACCTGCCTTATGCACTTGTGTGCGGAGGACTGGCAGACCCCGGTGATGTCCCCCGTGGCACCCTGGAAGGATCCGGAGGCGAAGAAGTTGAGGGCAGTGGTGACTTTGACGGCGACAGGTAAGAAGATGCTGCTTGGTCCATCCGGGAGCAGCTCGTCATTAAGGAAGCTGCAGATGTCGGCGACTACCTGGCGAGTGACTCTGAGCCGCCGTATGCACTGTTCCTCGGAGAGGTCCATGAAGCTGAGCCTCGGTCTGTAGACCCTGTGCGGAGGGTAGTGCCTCCTGCGACGCAGCTCTCTATGTGGTTGCCCTCCCTCCTGCTGTGCAGGTGGGTGTGCCATAGCACCGTGTTGGGGGGCTCCACGTCGCTGAGGCGGACGGCGTGGACTGCGAGGCTGCTGGGGCTGGTGATGCTGTTCGTCCTCCGAGGATGTCGAACCGGCCCCCATCTGGCAGGTGTTGGTCTGAGGGGTTGTGCACGGTCGGTAGGTGTTTCCTCGCACTGGGGCTGCGGTTCCACGTCGGTGTATCTTCTGGCGTGGAGGGGGGTGGTGGAGGGCAGGCGTTGCCCTATGTGACGCGGTGGCCTCCTGCGTTGGTGAGGGGTCTCCCCCCCCCCCTGTGGAGTGCACCTTGGCAGCTGCCACACGTCCGTTTGGAGTGAGACTGTTTCCCCCAGTATGTGAAACAGTCTCAGTTGAAGGTAAAATCCCACACTTCCTAATGAGACAGCTGAATCAGGTCATTTAATGACCTCAACAAGCAAGGTAAATACACTCAAGTGGCATCCCGCTGGCTTTAATTGCCTGCGGGATTCCCACCAGCGGGGGCTGCGCACGCACCCCCGCACATCAGCGCGGAACCCGGAAGTGGCCGGGATCGAGGCGCGATCCGGTCACGCACCTGGATATCGGGATTTTCGAGGCCCCCCCCGCCGAGAACGCACCCGAAACCCGCTGCTAAAATCGGGCCCTATGTCTCTATTTATAAAGCCAAGGATCCTGTATGCTTTATAAACAGCCTTCTCAACTTGTTCTGCCACCTTCAAATATTTGTGTACATATACCCCCAGCTCTCTCTGTTCCTGCACCCCCTTTAAAATGGTATCATTTATTTTATATGGCCTCTCCTCTTTCTTCCTGCCAAAGTGCATCCCCTCACACTTCTCTGCATTAAATTGTATCTGCCATGTGTCTGCCCATTTCCCCAGTCTCTCTATGTTCTCCTGAAATCTGTTACTATCCTCTTCACTGTTTACTACATTTTCCCGAGTTTTGTGTCATCTGCAAACTTATTATGCCCTGCATAGCCAAGTCCAGGTCATTGATATATATCAAAAAGAGCAGTGGATCTAATACTGACCCCTGGGGGACACCACTGTATACTTCCCTCCAGTCTGAGAAACAACTGTTCACCATTATTCTCTGCGGTCCAGATACACAAATCATAAAAAAAGCAAACCAAGCACTGGGGTTCATTTCTAGAGGGATAGGATTGAAAAGCAGAGAAGTTATGTTAAACTTGTATTGAACCTTGATTAGACCACACTTGGAGTACTTTGTACAATTCTTGTCTCCATATTATAAAAAGAGTTGGGGACCCAGCACCGACCCCTGTTCCACAGGGGTCGGTGCTGGGTCCCCAACTCTTTACAATCTATATTAACGATTTGGAGGAGGGGACCGAGTGCAACATATCAAAATTTGCAGATGATACAAAGATGGGAGGGAAAGTAGAGAGTGAGGAGGACATAAAAAACCTGCAAGGGGATATAGACAGGCTGGGTGAGTGGGCGGAGATTTGGCAGATGCAATATAATATTGGAAAATGTGAGGTTATGCACTTTGGCAGGAAAAATCAGAGAGCAAGTTATTTTCTTAATGGCGAGAGACTGGAAAGTACTGCAGTACAAAGGGATCTGGGAGTCCTAGTGCAAGAAAATCAAAAAGTTGGTATGCAGGTGCAGCAGGTGATCAAGAAAGCCAACGGAATGTTGGCTTTTATTGCTCGGGGGATAGAATATAAAAACAAGGAGGTATTGCTGCAGTTATATAAGGTATTGGTGAGACCGCACCTGGAATACTGCATACAGTTTTGGTCTCCATACTTAAGAAAAGACATACTTGCTCTCGAGGCAGTACAAAGAAGGTTCACTCGGTTAATCCCGGGGATGAGGGGGCGGACATATGAGGAGAGGTTGAGTAGATTGGGACTCTACTCATTGGAGTTCAGAAGAATGAGAGGCGATCTTATTGAAACATATAAGATTGTGAAGGGTCTTGATCGGGTGGATGCAGTAAGGATGTTCCCAAAGATGGGTGAAACTAGAACTAGGGGGCATAATCTTAGAATAAGGGGCTGCTCTTTCAAAACTGAGATGAGGAGAAACTTCTTCACTCAGAGGGTGGTAGGTCTGTGGAATTTGCTGCCCCAGGAAGCTGTGGAAGCTACATCATTAGATAAATTTAAAACAGAAATAGACAGTTTCCGAGAAGTAAAGGGAATTAGGGGTTATGGGGAGCGGGCAGGAAATTGGACATGAAGCTGAGTTCGGATCGGTCAATGCCCTGTGGGTGGCGGAGAGGGCCCAGGGGCTATGTGGCCGGGTCCTGCTCCGACTTCTTGTGTTCTTTAGATTTGTGGTTGGGATCAGATCAGCCATGATCTTGTTGAATGGCGGAGCAGGCTCGAGGGGCCGATTGGCCTACTCCTGCTCCAATTTCTTATGTTCTTATGATATAGAGGCACTGGAGAAGGTACAAAAAAGATTTACAAGGATGATACCAGAACTGAGAGGATATACTTATCAGGAAAGGTTGAACAGGCTGGGACTCTTTTCTCCAGAAAAGAGAAGGCTGAGAGGTGACCTGATAGAAATCTTTAAGAAAATGAAAGGGTTTAATAGGGTAGATATAGAGAAAATGTTTCCACTTGTGGGGAGTCCAAAACTAGAGGTCATCAATATAAAATAGTCACTAATAAATCCAATAGGGAATTCAGACAAAACTTCTTTATTCAAAGAGTGGTAAAAATGTGGAATGTGCTACTGCAAGGAGTAGTTAAGGCAAATAGCATGGATTATTTAAGGGGAAGCTCGGTAAGCACATGAGGCAGAAAGGATTAGAAGGTTATACTGATAGGGTTAGATGAAAAGGGCTGGGAGGAGGCTTGTGTGGAGCAGGTAAATAAGGCAGTTAAAAAAAAGCAAATCAAGCACTGGGGTTCATTTCTAGAGGGATGTCACTGGACCAGTAATCCAGAGGCCTGGACTAAAATCCAGAGTCATGAATTCAAATCCCGCCACGGCAGCTGGCGAATTTAAATTCAATTAATTAATTAAAAATTCAATGAATTAAATAAAATCTGGAATTAAAATACAAGTATCAGTAATGATGGCCATTAAACTACCGGATTGTTGCAAAAAGCCATCTGGTTCACTAATGTCCTTTAGTGAAGGAAACCTGCCGTCCTTACCCGGTCTGGCCTAAATGTGACTCCAGACCCACAGCAATGTGGTTGATTCTTAATTGCCCTCTGAAATGGCCGAGCAAGCCACTCAGTTGTAAAATCTCGCTACGAAAAGTCATAATAAGAATAAAACCGGGACCACTAGGCACCGGACACGACAACGGCAAATCAAGCCCAGTCGACCCTGCAAGGTCCTCCTTACTAACATCTGGGGACTTGTGCCAAAATTGGGAGAGCTGTCCCACAGACTAGTCAAGCAACAGCCTGACATAGCCATACTCACAGAATCATACCTTTCAGCTAACGTCCCAGAATCTTCCATCACCATCCCTGGGTATGTCCTGTCCCACCGGCAGGACAGACCCACCAGAGGTGGCGGTACAGTGATATACAGTCAGGAGGGAGTGGCCCTGGGAGTCCTCAACATTGACTCTGGACCCCATGAAATCTCATGGCATCAGGTCAAACATGGGCAAGGAAACCTCCTGCTGATTACCACCTACCGTCCTCCCTCAGCTGATGAATCAGTCCTCCTCCATGTTGAGCACCACTTGGAGGAAGCACTGAGGGTAGCAAGGGCACAGAATGTACTCTGGGTGGGGGACTTCAATGTCCATCACTTAGAGTGGCTCGGTAGCACCACTACTGACCGAGCTAGCCGAGTCCTGAAGGACATAGCTGCTAGACTGGGCCTGCGGCAGGTGGTGAGCGAACCAACACGAGGGAAAAACTTACTTGACCTCGTCCTCACCAATCTACCTGTCGCAAATGCATCTGTCCATGACAGTATTGGTAGGAGTGACCACCGCGCAGTCCTCGTGGAGATGAAGTCCCGTCTTCGCACTGAGGACACCGTCCAACGTGTTGTGTGGCACTACCACCGTACTAAATGGGATAGATTCAGAACAGATGTAGCAGCTCAAAACTGGGCATCCATGAGGCGCTGTGGGCCATCAGCAGCAGCAGAATTGTATTCCAGCACAATCTGTAACCTCATGGCCCGGCATATTCCTCACTCTACATTACCAACAAGCCAGGGGATCAACCCTGGTTCAATGAGGAGTGTAGAAGAGCATGCCAGGAGCAGCACCAGGCGTACCTAAAAATGAGGTGCCAACCTGGTGAAGCTACAACTCAGGACTACATGCATGCTAAACAGCGGAAGCAACATGCTATAGACAGAGCTAAGCGATTCCACAACCAACGGATGAGATCAAAGCTCTGCAGTCCTGCCACATCCAGTCGTGAATGGTGATGGACAATTAAACAACTAACAATGATGGCGGAGTCCAGCACGCGAGTGCAAAAGACAAAGCTGAAGCGTTTGCAACCATCTTCAGCTAGAAGTGTCGAGTGGAAGGTCCCTCTCAGCCTCCTCCCGATATCCTCTCCATCACGGAAGCCAGTCTTCAGCCAATTCGATTCGCTCCACGTGATATCAAGAAACGGCTGAGTGGACTGGATACAGCAAAGGCTATGGGCCCCGACAACATCCCAGCTGTCGTGCTGAAGACTTGTGCTCCAGAACTAGCGGCGCCTCGAGCCAAGCTGTTCCAGTACAGCTACAACACTGGCATCTACCCGACAATGTGGAAAATTGCCCAGGTATGTCCTGTCCACAAAAAGCAGGACAAATCCAATCCGGCCAATTACCGCCCCATCAGTCTACTCTCAATCATCAGCAAAGTGATGGAAGGTGTCGTCGACAGTGCTATCAAGCGGCACTTACTCACCAATAACCTGCTCACCGATGCTCAGTTTGGGTTCCGCCAGGACCACTCAGCTCCAGACCTCATTACAGCCTTGGTCCAAACATGGACAAAAGAGCTGAATTCCAGAGGTGAGGTGAGAGTGACTGCTCTTGACATCAAGGCAGCATTTGACCGAGTGTGGCACCAAGGAGCCCGAGTAAAATTGAAGTCAATGGGAATCAGGGGGAAAAATCTCCAGTGGCTGGAGTCATACCTAGCACAAAGGAAGATGGTAGTGGTTGTTGGAGGCCAATCATCTCAGCCCCAGGACATTGCTGCAGGAGTTCCTCAGGGCAGTGTCCTAGGCCAAACCATCTTCAGCTGCTTCATCAATGACCTTCCCTCCATCATAAGGTCAGAAATGGGGATGTTCGCTGATGACTGCACAGTGTTCAGTTCCATTCGCAACCCCTCAAATAATGAAGCAGTCCGAGCCCGCATGCAGGAAGACCTGGACAACATCCAGGCTTGGGCTGATGACTGGCAAGTAACATTTGCGCCAGATAAGTGCCAGGCAATGACCATCTCCAACAAGAGAGAGTCTAACCACCTCCCCTTGACATTCAACGGCATTACCATCGCCGAATCCCCCACCATCAACATCCTGGGGGTCACCATTGACCAGAACCTTAACTGGACCAGCCATATAAATACTGTGGCTACGAGAGCAGGTCAGAGGCTGGGTATTCTGCGGCGAGTGACTCACCTCCTGACTCCCCAAAGCCTTTCCACCATCTACAAGGCACAAGTCAGGAGTGTGATGGAATACTCTCCACTTGCTTGGATGAGTGCAGCTCCAACAACACTCAAGAAGCTCGACACCATCCATGATAAAGCAGCCCGCTTGATTGGCACCCCATCCACCACCCTAAACATTCACTCCCTTCACCACCGGCGTACTGTGACTGCAGTGTGTACCATCCACAGGATGCACTGCAGCAACTCGCCAAGGCTTCTTCGACAGCACCTCCCAAACCCGCAACCTCTACCACCTAGAAGGACAAGAGCAGCAGGCACATGGGAACAACACCACCTGCACGTTCCCCTCCAAGCCACACACCATCCCGACTTGGAAATATATCGCCGTTCCTTCATCGTCGCTGGGTCAAAATCCTGGAACTCCCTTCCTAACAGCACTGTGGGAGAACCGTCACCACACGAACTGCAGCGGTTCAAGAAGGCGGCTCACCACCACCTTCTTGAGGGCAATTAGGGATGGGCAATAAATGCTGGCCTCACCAGCGACGCCCACATCCCGTGAACGAATAATAAAAAAAGACCAATTGAACCAAATGGCCTATTTCGGTGTTGTAGACTCAATGTAACTTTATGTATCTCTGCTTTCTGTCTCTTAGCCTATTTTGTATCCATGCTGCCATGCTCCTTAACTCCATGGGTTTCAATTTTGCTCACAAGTCTATTATGTGGTACTTTAGTAAATGCCTTTTGAAAGTCCGCATAGTGCATAATGATGGTTTGATGTCTTCAAAGTGGTTTTTATGTTTGGCGTATGCTAATGAGATTCTTAGGAAATTTCGGCCCAACTTACCGATGGGAAGATTGACATAAGTTTCGATGTAAGTTGCCGTTGACGATGTTTCAGGAAACTCCGGTCCATTTCGGCTATAGATTGCTTGGTGATTCCCCAGTTCCAGGGCTTAAACCTTTTGATGAAAATCTTATAAGCACAACAATATTATTGTACAACTGGGAAAATACGAGCTGTAAATTGGGCCACCTAGCGCCCGTTTTGTAGGTGCTGCACGGCCTTCTAAGGACCCAAAATGGCGTCCGGAATGCACGTGCATGCATCTAATGTGACGTGTGCCGGACGTCATCTTGATAAAAGCGTTTGCGCACGCACAGATAACGAACGCCGTCAGCATGTAAAGTAAGGAGAATAATGCATCAGATCAGTGTGCAACGCTGATTTTAAGGAACACTTATGATTTTGGAACTCAACACTCCAGCCAATGCACTGTCTTAACCCCGGACTGCTGAACAAGTCATAAACATCATGGAGAACACCCCACCAGCACTATTTAAAGGGATCATGCTAGATTTACATATTAGTTGCTGGATTATTGCTTCTGGCTGCAGATGCATTTGTATCTGTTTTTGGAGGTCTAGGGCTAGGGGACATAGCCTAAAAATTAGAGGCCAGGAGTGAAGTTAGGATACTCTTCTACATGCAAAGGGTGGTTGAAGTTTGGAACGCTCTTCTGCAAATGGCAGTTGATGCTAGCTCAATTGTTAATTTTAAATCTGAGATTGATAGATTTCTGTTAATCTAAGGTATTAAGGGATATGGGGCTAAGGTGGGTATATGGAGTTAGGTCACAGATCAACTATGATCTCATTGAATGGTGGAACAGGCTCAAGGGGCTAAATCGCCTACTCCTGTTCCTATCTTCCTATGTTCCTACAATAAAATGTTAATACTCTACAGCGAGTGGGCTGGCTCGCTAACAGGCAACAGCAAAGGCTCTGGCGGAGTGGCAGGGGTGGGACAGGAATGCTGTCCTCCAGAGAGAGGACAGCAGGTTCATGTTCCATGGAGCCACTGCTACTTGCTGCCTCCTGTTATGCGCCACCTTCTCCTGCAAGAAAGTGAGAAGTGTGTCGGTGATGTTTGGGTGATGTGCTTGTCATGGTTGAATAGCTGCCAGTTTGAGACCTGTGACTTATGGGTGTGCGGCTTGCAACAGTGATACTGTGTGAGGGTGAGAGGAAGCATCTGATTGGAACAGTTGAGTATTGATTGAAAGGGTTTGTTGGTAGGTGAGTGATGGGGAGTGTAGTGTGTGGAGCAATGGATGCGACGAGTGGTGCAGTTAATAGGAGATGCCACTTGACAGTTGACTTCCCTCACCTTGACCACTCGTACCAAAGCATTGAACTTCTTCCTGCACTTCATCCATGTTCATGGTGCTATGCGCCTGGCATTGACTTCGTCACCTACTGCCTCCCACTGCCTCGGGAGCATATGTCTGGAAGGTCTCTTGCCCCCATGTGGATATAGGATGTCCCTCCTTCTGTCCACCTCTTGCATCAAGGCCTTTAGTGCGTCATCAGAGAACCTTGGTGCACGCTCTCTCGCAGGCCCGGTACAAACTCATCGGCAGATTGGTGAGGTCTGGCGTGAAATTGGAGGATGTGGGATTTAGCAGTGCACAACCTTTATTCAATGTTTTAACATAACTCAACAGTTTGTAAACATAAGGACAGGACCTGCATCTGTGTCTTACGTGTGCGATGTCTGATCTCCGTTCAGACTCCGTGCGGACCTGTATCTTATATTTTGCAAATAACAGGTGCAGGCTGCCTTTAAGAAGTGCAGATTACCTTTAAGAGGTGCAGGCTGCCTTTAAGTGGTGCTAGCCACTCGCACGATATCGGGGCCCCCCTGCTGGTGAGCAGCCACGCAAAAGCCCAGCTAGGCCCGGTTGCTCGCAGATATCAGGCAAATGACCAGGCAGCATGAATCTCATGTGTTGCCTGCATCCCAACGACTGGGCATGGGTTAATCACGCACTGCCACCCCTGTGCCTGGATTTGGGGGTTATCGAATTTAACCGCCTACACCTTTGCAAAAAATGCATTTTTGAAATTCCTGACGATGATAAGCTAAAGCAGAAACAAGAACTTGAAAGAGGTCAATTTACTGATCCCAGAAACTCTTCAATGGCCACACATCAGGAAGGAATGCCAAGATGAGGCAGCTGTGCTACCTTTATTTAAAATGTGCAGGATTATAAAATAAACATTATGGCCAAGACAACCTTTTATTTCACACAGCCAGATACTTGGTAACTACCCACTCAAATTACCTCCCAGGAGAAGAAATAAGCCAGTAACAGTGATCCAACAAGTAAAGACTGTGGGGAATTTCCGTGCAAGGTTTCCGCCAATCTTCCCCGAAAGTTAGCTTGGCGGAATGGGAGAAGGCCTGAGCAAACTGCCAGCGATTGACCCCGACTAACAGGAGGACGATTACTCAGGGCCTCCACGTTAACAGATGAATAAACAAATTGCTTCAACCCTGGAACCTGCATTGTTCTCTCTTAAAGCACAATCAAAATCCCTTCATCATGTAATTAAACTGTACATTCAATGTAAAATACACATATGAGAAACAAAGTCTGATATTTCTGAACCTTGGATTATAATGGTATTTTCTAGTCCCATACATCTCTACACTCCACATGTGTAATTGAATACTGACAAGGCCTTTGTGGTGCCTGCATCTCAATGACCGGGCATGGGTTAATCGCGCACTGCAACCCCTGTGCCTGGATTCGGGGGTTATCGAATTTAACCCCCTACACCTTTGCAAAAAATGCATTTTTGAAATTCCCGACGATGATAAGCTAAAGCAAAAATAAGAACTTGAAAGAGGTCAATTTACTGATCCCAGAAACTCTTCAATGGCCTCTGCCTAGTTGCCCTGAGAGCATTGAGCCTATGACACAGTGTGTGACTACAATCACATGTAAGACAGACCAGGTAGGGGTGGCAGGTTCACTTCTCTAAAGTACATTAGTGAATCAGTTTGGTTTTTAACAGCAATCTAGCAGCTTTCATGATCACTTCCTGGGACCATTCCATTCAATTTCACATGCAACCAGGGCACGATTTGAGGTCATGACCTCTAGGTTGCTAGTCCAGTACCATACCCACCAGGCTACTGTGCCCAGTATGCCTAAAAGAGTTTTAAAAACCCAAACATGAAGGGAATTTAAACACTCAACAATATCTGCAAGACTCACTGGTTTATTGCTGTAAATACTTTTAATGATTAAAAAAAATTCAGCAAAACAAGTTTAACCTTTAATTCACTGTGCTAAGTGCTGAGTTTAAGTTCCACTACAATGATAGGTTAAAGGTGAGGTGGCTGATCACATCAACACAACAATGGTCTGTTCCCAGTAACAGGCTGAGCTGAATCACTGTATGGATAACTTTTTCCAACCGTAGGTTGAATAAAAATAGAAAATGCTGGAATTACACAGCAGGTCAGTCCACATCTGTAAAAGGAAAAGATTGGTGAAGGTTTCAGGTTTGTAACCATTTGTCAGAACTGAAGACTGAAAGGTAAACAGGCATTTTAGTAAGGTAGGATAAAGATTGAGTGAAAAAGGGGAGAGACTCAACAGACACACCAACTAAAAGAGAGGGAGTTAATGGATTGAATGACCTGCAAACTGCTTAATAGAAAACTGCTATGAACGATCACCTGAGGAGTGATGGAGAGACAGTAAAAGGACAATAATGTAGGTTGAAAAGACATAGGAGAAGCAAAATGAGAGAAAATGGGGAAAAATAGAGTAAAGGGAATAAAGGCAAGCTGCAAATGCAGCAGGTCTGAAATTAAAGCAGAAAATACAAGCCAAACGCCATGACCCCAAATTTCCTTTGCCCAGGTGTTGGATGTGTGCAGAGTGCCCTTACTACTTCACCCATCAAGGCCTTAGTGTTGGAATTTGATGGGCCCATCAATTGCGTAGCCCAGTTGCATCTCTGCCCCCGACAAGATCTTGCACCTGAAAACAATGTTGGGACTACAGATGCATTTGGAGCCCTTAGAGTCCGCTAATCTTGGGGCCTTCTGGCTGCTTTTGGAAAACAAGGGTGACTGACAGCTTCTTCAGGTGCCCTTGCCTCTGGGTGCTATTCCAGAAAAGTTGGAAAATGTGAGGTGGGAGGGCCAGAAATGCCTTTCTCCCCTCATTTCATCGTCTCTTCTCCAAGGCAATTCTTGTTCTGTGCCTTCTCCAGTGTTTTCTATTTTGTTTAACATTTTTTCAGTAGTGCTTGCACAGAAAACTAATCCATGAAAGTTACATCACTAAAACTGTTGGAAAATCCAGGGTTGTAAACATTGCGACAGAGATACATATTTTTTTTATTCGTTCATGGGATGTGGGTGTCGCTGGGAAGGCCAGCATTTATTGCCCATCCCTAATTGCCCTTGAGAAGGAGGTGGTGAGCCGCCTTCTTGAACCGCTGCAGTTCGTGAGGTGAAGGTTCTCCCACAGTGCTGTTAGGAAGGGAGTTCCAGGATTTTGACCCAGCAATGATGAAGGAACGGTGATATATTTCCCAAGTCAGGATGGTATGTGACTTGGAGGGGAACGTGCAGGTGGTGTTGTTCCCATGTGCCTGCTGCTCTTGTCCTTCTAGGTGGTAAAGGTCGCGGGTTTGGGAGGTGCTGTCGAAGAAGCCTTGGCGAGTTGCTGCAGTACATCCTGTGGATGGTACACACTGCAGCTACTGTGCGCCGGTGGTGAAGGGAGTGAATGTTTAGGATGGTGGATGGGTGCCAATCAAGCGGGCTGCTTTGTCCTGGATGGTGTTGAGCTTCTTGAGTGTTGTTGGAGATGCACTCATCCAAGCAAGTGGAGAGAATTCCATCACACTCCTGACTTGTGCCTTGTAGATGGTGGAAAGGCTTTGGGGAGTCAGGAGGTGAGTCACTCGCCGCAGAATACCCAGCCTCTGACCTGCTCTTGTAGCCACAGTATTTATATGGCTTGTCCAGTTAAGTTTCTGGTCAATGGTGACCCCCAGGATGTTGATGGTGGGGGATTCGGTGATGGTAATGCCATTGAATGTCAAGGGGAGATGGTCATTGCCTGGCACTTGTTTGGTGCGAATGTTACTTGCCACTTATGAGCCCAAGCCTGGATGTTGTCCAAGTCTTGCTGCATGCGGGCTTGGACTGCTTCATTATCTGAGGGGTTGCGAATGGAACTGAACACTGTGCAATCATCAGCGAACATCCCCATTTCTGACCTTATGCTGGAGAGAAGGTCATTGATGAAGCAGCTGAAGATGGTTGGGCCTAGGTCACTGCCCTCAGGAACTCCTGCAGCAATGCCTTTAGCATCTCATGATAGTCTGATAGCACAAGAATTGTTTACTGACAATTTCTGACTTGGGGAGCAGCCCTTTAATTAATTAATGAGAATAATGTTGAGCATCTACGTTCCCAGCCAGTTTTATTGTAGAATAATCTGAAGGACAGATTTGGCTGCTGGGAACAAATCATGTAATTGAAAGAGTGTGAGTGCAAAGAATGTAAAAACCATTTGATGTTTTTTTTTAACTGTACCCTAAAAACAATCAATGAAGAGCACTATGAATTGGTTCTTGAAGAATAAACATCTTCCAGACTTCAAATTATATGTGATGTAGACCGAGTCTGTAAATATTTACCATGCAATAGCCCATCATTAACTACTGTTTTATATCCACCATTCCCATCCCTATGCTCATCAACAAGTATAAGAATTTAAAATAAAATTGCTGGACTATAACTTGGTGTTGTAAAATTGTTTACAATTGTCAACCCCAGTCCATCACCGGCATCTCCACATCATCAACAAGTAAACAACTCTCACACACCCTAATTCCTTTCTGATGTGGATGCGCTGAAGCTACTATAGCAAGCAGCTATGAGGGTAATAGCCATCCAGAAGGTGAAATGGGTAATCACCTCATTTAGTTTCAGCTGAAACACAGACTACTAAACAGCAAATGAATAACTGCTTCACTGCTGGGGCCTTGCAGAAGCTATCTATGAACCACACATAGCCACAGGGGAGTAGCGAGGACGATGTTGTATCGTTGTGATTAGTTGCAAAACACCGTTTGTCTGCAGTGCTTCAATAACATGTAGTCATGTGACTCACCATTGTAGTCTGATCTGCTTTGAGGCTGCAAGATGAATACTGATCGATATCAATCCCGTCTTTGCAGTAATGTCTCACAGAGAATTACATTAAATAGTTTTGCTGGTACATAATGAAGCTGTAAGCTCAGAGTTGGGTGTTGGCTGCAGCTTTGTAACACAAAAGTGCTTCATTTTTTTATTGCGAAGAATTTGTTTTGCCTTTTCATACACCCAGCAGAGTGTTTCAAATGCCTCCAAACCACATGTCTCATCTCGTCCGATAAGGTATGAGTCGTTAATGTGATATTTCCAAGTCCCCGAGGAAGAATGAGAAAAACTGCTGAATAAGAGAACAGAGGAAATAATGGATGAGACCAGATTAGAAAGTCTGTGAAGCATGGAGTACAGGGCAACTGTAATAGGTGAATGCATATGCATGCTGGGAAACATCCCTTATGGGAAAAAAAGCCAATGCTATTAAAGCTAGTTATATTAATGCAAATGAGAAGTTTAATCAATGGCCACACAGATGTTAAAGGTTCTTTTCAAGTCCCATGGTTATAATGTTAATTTGATGCAATGGATAATATGGTAGGCGGGAGGTCCAAATTGGTATAATACTGCTCCTGTTCATTCCAAAACAAGCTGAAAGCCAATAAGTGACCGTTTATCTAACCCGCGCTCCCAGCTGCCACTGTAGCTTCCCGTTGGGAGCACAGAATAGTGGAATCACCCTTCATAGGCATGTGATGGTAAGGAATGAGAAAAAAAAGCTGCCATTAATAGATCAAACAGGGATCCATTGAAAAGAATTTGTAACCTACATAAATCCTACACTAATATAGCTAGTTTAATAATTGCTAACAACTTGCATTTATATAGCACCTTTAACATTGAAAGGTGCTTCACGGAGGTGTAATCAGACAAAAATGGACACCGTGCCTTCAGCCATCTAGGCCCCACGCTTTGGAACTACCTCCCTAAATCCCTCCGCCTCTCCCCCTCTTTAAGTCCCTCCTTAAAACCCACCCACTTCTTCTGTGTCTCAGCCTTTATTTTTATCTGATTAGGGCTGCATGGAACATGTTGGGATGTTAATCTGCGTTAAAGGTGCTATATAAATGCAAATTGTTGTTGTTTTTAGCAATTGATTCAGATGTGGACTGTAGGCTACTTTCTGCTGAACAAACCTGTCAACATTACATTCTTACATTTAATGAGCGCCTTCTTTCATGTGGTTAATGGTAACCATTTGGTATTTCCAAAGGTTAATGTTGAAATACCTCTTGGCTATTTTGAACATCTTTGTTTCTTCCATGCTTAGCAGTTACTTCACATAGCATTGTGCAACCTTTCACTTTTTTTACCCCGACTTTTCAAGGCAGTTACGTCATCACACATTAAGGACGATATTTTCCAAGACCTCGTGCCACTATCTAGGCCTTTCATGCAGGTGGTAGCTTATTGGAAAATGGGAGAGGGGGGCATGCTAGTGATTTTCTGCCCATTTAAATCAATGGATGGAAAGTCGCAGGCAGTGTACCTGTGATTTTCTATTAGGCTGCCCAATACATGTGCGACCCCACCAGTGGCTTGGGGTCTTATAAAATTTCAACCCAAGTCTTTTGTGCTTCTACAAATACATAAAGGGCAAAAGAGTAACTAGGGAGAGAGTAGGGCCTCTTAAGGATCAACAAGGTCATCTATGTGCGGAACCACAAGATATGGGTGAGATCCTGAATGAATATTTCACATCGGTATTTACGGTTGAGAAAGGCATGGATGTTAGGGAACTTGGGGAAATAAATAGTGATGTCTTGAGGAGTGTACATATTACAGAGAGGGAGGTGCTGGAAGTCATAACGCGCATCAAGGTAGATAAATCTCCGGGACCTGATGAAATGTATCCCAGGACGTTATGGGAGGTTAGGGAGGAAATTGCGGGTCCCCTAGCAGAGATATTTGAATCATCCACCGCTACAGGTGAGGTGCCTGAAGATTGGAGGGTAGCAAATGTTGTGCCTTTGTTTAAGAAGGGCGGCAGGGAAAAGCCTGGGAACTACAGACCGGTGAGCCTGACATCTGTAGTGGGTAAGTTGTTAGAGGGGATTCTGAGGGACAGGATCTACAGGCATTTGGAGAGGCAGGGACTAATTAGGAACAGTCAGCATGGTTTTGTGAGAGGAAAATCATGTCTCACGAATTTGATTGAGTTTTTTGAAGGGGTAACCAAGAAGATAGATGAGGGCTGTGCAGTAGACGTGGTCTACATGGACTTCAGCAAAGCCTTTGACAAGGTACCGCATGGTAGGTTGTTACATAAGGTTAAATCTCATGGGATCCAAGGTGAGGTAGCCAATTGGATACAAATTGGCTTGACGACAGAAGACAGAGGGTGGTTGTAGAGGGTTGTTTTTCAAACTGGATGCCTGTGTCCAGCGGTGTGCCTCAGGGATATGTGCTGGGTCCGCTGTTATTTGTTATGGATATTAATGATTTGGATGAGAATTTAGGAGGCATGGTTAGTAAGTTTGCAGATGACACCAAGATTGGTGGCATTGTGGACAGTGAAGAAGGTTATCTAGGATTGCAACGGGATCTTGATAAATTGGGCCAGTGGGCCGATGAATGGCAGATGGAGTTTAATTTAGATAAATGTGAGGTGATGCATTTTGGTAGATCGAATCGGGCCAGGACCTACTCCGTTAATGGTAGGGCGTTGGGGAGAGTTATAGAACAAAGAGATCTAGGAGTACAGGTTCATAGCTCCTTGAAAGTGGAGTCACAGGTGGATAGGGTGGTGAAGAAGGCATTCGGCATGAACATTGAATGCAGGAGTTGGGATGTCTTGTTGAAGTTGTACAGGGCATTGGTGAGGCCACACTTGGAGTACTGTGTACAGTTCTGGTCACCCTATTATAGAAAGGATATTATTAAACTAGAAAGAGTGCAGAAAAGATTTACTAGGATGCTACCGGGACTTGATGGTTTGACTTATCGGGAGAGGTTAGACAGACTGGGACTTTTTTCCCTGGAGAGTAGGAGGTTAAGGGGTGATCTTATAGAAGTCTATAAAATAATGAGGGGCATAGATAAGGTAGATAGTCAAAATCTTTTCCCAAAGGTAGGGGAGTCTATAACGAGGGGGCATAGATTTAAGGCGAGAGGGGAGAGATACAAAAGGGTCCAGAGGGGCAATTTTTTCACTCAAAGGGTGGTGAGTGTCTGGAACGAGCTGCCAGAGGCAGTAGTAGAGGCGGGTACAATTTTGTCTTTTAAAAAGCATTTGGACAGTTACATGGGTAAGATGGGTATAGAGGGATATGGGCCAAGTGCAGGCAATTGGGACTAGCTTAGTGGTATAAACTGGGCGACATGGACATGATGGGCCGAAGGGCCTGTTTCCATGTTGTAACTTCTATGATTCTATGATTCTATGATTCTAGTAGTGCATATTCTAACAGGTACTCCAAAAGATACATGGGTACAATTAGTTAAACCCAAATCATTGCAGGGATATTGGGATACTAATGTAGTGGGAAGACATCCTGAATAAACCAACAGTGACTGAGTATTAACTAAAGGCAACACTGTCTGAACAATGCTCCAGTGTGGATTTGAGAGTTGCCTTTGGTGTAGAAGATGGACAATGTGGTTACCTTTAACAGCATGATATAATTGGTATAAATCTAACAACTATACAACAACAACTTGCATTTATTTAGTGTCTTCAATGTAATGAATGTCTCAAGATGCTTCACAGAGAAGAGAATAACAGCAAGTAGTAAGAGAAGAGTTCCAAGCAATAATTCTTGAAGCATCAGGAAGTGATGCTTCACTTACACAAAGCATTGGTCAGACCCCATCTCAAATAGTACATTCAGTTTTTGGGCATTGAACCTTAGGAAAGATATATTGGCCTTGGAGGAGGTGCAGGGCCGATTCACCAGAATGATATCAAGGTTTAAAGGGTTAAATTATGAGGACAGGACTAGGAAGGAGAAAAATCAATAGCGTCTCCATTCTTAATCACTATCCAATAAATGTTATTGGAAATGTGTACAATGGACATCAGATGAGGACAAGATCAAGATGAGATGAGCTACCCCCAGTGGTCAAGTAGCCTGCTACCAATTACTATTTTGGCTCAAGGATGAAGAATGACCATTTCAACAAAGTATTGTAAGGGCGTCTGCACCTGTGGAATTATACCCCAGCAAGAATCTGCGCCTTCAGAAGAGAAAAGTAGATCTCTTTCCTACCCAATAAAATTGTAGCAAGTCCCAGAGTTACTTCACATCAACAATCTTATCAGTAGCACTTGGAATTGTGTATCTGATGAGATTGTCACCTTACAGATAAAGATGAAAGTCACTAATTCAGTAAACGCAAGGAAAAGCTTCAGGCATCTGTCTCCTTATTTATGGGTCATACCCTGGACAACACTGAATATGCACTGGTTCTTTTATGCATTGGCCTTTTAATTAGTTTTCAGGATGTGGGTGACACTGATAAGGCCACATTTAGTTGCCCTGAGAAGGTGGTGGTGGGCCTTCTTCTGGAACCAATGTGTGAAGTAATTATTTATACAACTAAATGGCTTGCTAGGCCACTTTAGAAGGCATTAGCCTCGATTTTAACCGCCAGGCAGGGAGGGCAGTTAAAATGGAGCAGGGAACTTACCACTCCTTTCCTGTTCCGATCTGGCTGACTGCAATTTTAAGCTGCAGCCGGCAAGGACATCCACCCCAAGCCAACGGGATCCTCTTTAAATATGCAAATTGGGCTCCAATTATGTCAAGGGCCCAATGTGCTATTTTAACCTGAGGCCTGAGTGGGGGAGTAGCGAGGGCTTCTCCATCAGGCCATACCATCCGGGAACAGCAGCCAGGGCCAGAAGAGATCCAGCAAGGTAAGTTTTAAAAAATGTACTTGATTCCTCGTAAGCCAGGAGGAACAGGAGTGCTCCTCCGGGCACCACAAGGAAGCCTAGGCCCACCCCTGCCCCGGGCTTCACTGCGGGACCACAATTCCCCTGTCGATCCATTTACCTGGTGTTGGGGACCTGCAGTGGCCTCCTGCCACCCCATTTTAATGGCCGGGTATCCATTTTGATTTTGAAGTCGGCGAGCAGCATGGTGAGGAGGCCCGACCATTAAGATCGGCCGAGCCTGCCACTGCCGCTCTCAGATGGGCTGCTCGCTTTGACATGTTCCCGCCCGAAGTTAAAATGGATCCCATTAAATCAAGCACATAGAAACGGCATGGGTAGAAAGTTGTTTCCTGAAAGGTATCAATTGAGTTTCTACAACTATCAGGCAGCTTTCACAAATTACCAGATTTATTGAATTCAATTTCACAACCATCAAAAAAAAATGTATTTATATACCACCTTTCAAAATGTCAGGAAACCCCAAAGCACTTCACAACTAATAAATTATTTTGAAGTGTAGTCACTGTAGTTATGTAAGAAAACACAGCAACCAATAAGTAAGGTCTCACATACAGCAATGAGATAAGTGACCAGTTAACCAGTTGTTGATGATAGGATAATCGTTGGCTGGGGCAACCCTCCAGGTCTTCTTTGAATACTGGTACCTCCAACATTGCAGTACTCCCTTGGTACTGCTCTGAAACGTTAGTCTAGTACCTGGAATAAAGCTTGAACCTATTACCTTCTGGCTCAGAGATGAGAGAGCTATCCCTGAACTGCTTAATTATTTCTCTAATTTCCTTTCAAAAGAATTTATGGACTCTGCTTCAACAACAGTTTGTGGCAGAGAATTCTGTATTCTCATCACCCTCTGTGTATTTTTTTTAATAACCTCTCCTATAATTCTTTGCCACATTTCCTGAATTCACAGATGGTTCAGCTGGCAGAAGTCCTGTAATGGCAGTGATTTTGTAGGTGTGTGTTTCCCATGGGAGCCATAAAAACCTGCTGTGCCTTTGAGAAGGTTTGGAAATTCCATGAATCACAATGTGTGACCAAAATCTATGTTACAAACCTTTGGAGATCAACCTGTTAACTAAACTAATCTACCTTCCCCCCACCCCATCATGACAATGGTTCATGACCTTGCAGCAGATGTTTTAGTAAAGATATTAATTGACTTGGATTAGGCCTATCTGTTAAAGTAGGTTGGATGACAAATGTGCACATTTTTGGAATGGCCATCAGGTAATGTGTTAAATCCAAAACATAGTGACAAAATGTATAATGTTAAAAAAAAATTTTTAAATGTCAGCAAATGTGGTGTGCATCAATAATTAAACCAATTAACCAAAAGTTGTGTTTCACATACCAATGCATGAAAGCTATAAGCAAAGCCTATTGATATACAAATTGAAGAACATTTCATCAGTTAATTGGAGCTCCCACTTGCAAAAGGCTCACTGAGTCTTAATAATTTATTATGTTACATGCCCCATAATCATAATTTCCAAGCTGGTTGTCCTTGTCCATATCTCCTGTTCACTTACTGTAATCCTGTACAAAGCTGGGGTTGTTCTCCTTGGAATAGAGAGGGTTGCGAGGAGATTTGATAGAGGTATTCAAAATTATGAGAGGTCTAGACAGAATAGATAGAGAGAAACTGTTCCCATTGGTGGAAGGGTCAAGAACCAGAGGATATAGATTTAAAGTGATTGGCAAAAGAACCGAAGGTGATATGAGGAAAAACGTTTTTACACAGCGAGTGGTTAGGATCTGGAATGCACTGCCAGAGGATGTGGTGGAGACAGATTCAATCATGGCCTTCAAAAGAGAACTGGATAAGTACTTGAAAGGAAAAAAATTGCAGGGCTACAAAGATAGTGCGGGGGAGTGGGACTAGCTGGATTGCTCTTGCGTAGAGCCGGCATGGACTCGATGGGCTGAATGGACTCCTTCCCTGCTATAACCTTTCTATGATTCTGTGATTCTATGACCCATTCCTGATGAAGATTCCTGGTATTAGATCTCATTCCACTACATTGCTCTTCAGCTGCACTCGAGTCTGCAATCACTGGACGTCTGCTTGTTAATGTGAGGTGCACATTCACTTTACTGGACCAACTTCATCTTGTCCTGCAATGAATTTGGTCAACATGTAAACACACCCACAAGCAGAAACACTTCACCACAGCAACAAGTACACCACCCAATAGACCAATAAGCACATCAACACTCATACATGTACGTCACTAAGCACACAATCACATGAACAGACACATCATCCCACAGGTATGTACACTGCCCTGCAGTTACACAGCCATGTTGTACACCATTGTACAGTTATATAACGGCATATAATGTTATAGCCATGCATAACATAGGTAGTCAGTCTCACACACAGATCATTTTTATTATATTGTTCCTACTAAGAGCTTTGTCGTAACTTATCCCTTCTTCACAGCTGGAACAGGGATCCTCTTGCTCTTTTTCTTCAGAGTCTGCTCCACCATCTCAGCTGTAACTTTGCCACACACCATTTTAGGTAGAAAAGAAGTTGAGATAAAGAAGAGCGATGTCACTTTAATTTGGAGCTTTAAGGAGCCATTTTACAAAATTGTACTCCTGCTGTGAAGCCTCGCCTACTGGGCCACTCTTCTGTCCATTAAATTGTGGGGACAAACCCCAAATTATTGATATGCACTCCCAGTGGGAAAGGATCTGCACCAGGAGAGTAATTCTGTAAAATTACCTCGATAAAAATTGTCTTTACACTCTGTATTTTTCTCATACGTTTATAGAAAGTGACACCAAATCTGCCTCAATTGCAATTAAAACGACAAGCCGAGCTTCATAGTATGTTTTCAGAAAATCATAACTTCCTTGCTTTTGTACTCTATGCATCTATTTATGAAACCAAGGATGCTGTATGCCTTTTAAACAGTTTTCTCAACTTGTCCTGCCTCCTTCAAAGACTTGTGTACGTACACCCCCGGGTCTCTCTGTTCCTGCACCCCCTTTAAAATTGTATCATTTAGTTTATATTGCCTCTCCTCATTCTTCCTACCAAAATGAATCACTTCACACTTCTCCACGTTAAATTTAATTTGCCATGTGTCCCCCCATTTCACCAGTCTATGTCCTCCTGAAGTCTGTTACTATCCTCCTCACTCTTTACTTTTCTGAGTTTCGTATCATCTGCGAACTTTGAAATTATACCCTGTATACCCAAGTCCATGTCATTAATATACATCAAAAAGAGCAGTGGTCACAACTGGAGGTCACTGCACACTTCGCTCCAATCTGAAACACAATCGTTCACCAATATTTTGCTTTCTGTCCCTTAGCCAATTTCATATCCATGCAGCAACTGTCCCTTTAATCCCATAGGCTTCAATTTTGCTAAAAGTCTATTATGTGGCATTTTATCAAATGCCTTTTGAAAATCCATATATACATCAACTGCACTACCCCCATAAACTCTTTCTGTTACTTCATCAAAGAACTCAATCAAGTTCGTCAAACACGGTTTGCCTTCAACAAATCCATGCTGGCTTTCATTTATTAACCCATATTTTTCCAAGTGCCAATTAATTTTGTCCCGGATTAATGTCTCTAAAAGTTAGGCTGACTGGCCTGTAGTTGATGGGTTCATCACTCTCCCCTTTATTGAACAGGGGTGTAACATTTGCAATTCTCCAGTCCTCTGGCACCACTCCCATATCTAAAGAGGATTGGAAGACTGCTTCCGCAATTTCCGCCCTTACTTCCCTCAGCAATGTTGGATGCATCTCATCTGGACCCGGTGACTTTTCTACTTTGAGCGCTGCCAACCTTTAAGGTACCTCCTCTTTAGCTATTTTTATCCTCTCCAATTTCTCTACTACCTCCTCCTTTACTGTGAAATTGGCAGCATCCTCTTCTTTAGTGAAGACAGATGCAAAGTACTCATTTAGTGCCTCAGCCATGTCCTCAGCCTTCACAAGAAGATCTCCTTTTTGGTCCTAATCGGTCCCACCCTTCCTTTGACTGCCCTTTTACTATTTATATGTTTATAAAAGGCTTTTAGGTTTGCTTTTATGTTACCCGCTAATCTATTCTCATACACTCTCTTTGCCCTTTTTATTTCCTTTTTCACGTCTCCCCTGTACTTTTTGTATTCAGCTTGATTCTCTACTGAATTATGAACCTGACATTTATCATTTATCCTTTATCTGTTTCATTTTAATCACTACATCTTTAGTCATCCAGGGAGCTCTAGCTTTGATGCCCTTCCTTTCCTCCTCTTGAGAATGTGTCTACTCTGTACCCAAACCATCTCCTCCTTGAAGGCCTCCCATTGCTTGTTTACTGTTTTACCTGCCAATCTTTGATTCCAATCCACCTGGGCCAGATCCCTTTTCAACTCACTGAAATTTGCCTTCCTCCATTTGAGTATTTTCATATTTGATTTTTCCTTGTCCTTTTCCATAACTGTTCTAAACCTAATGATATTGGCTCCTAAGTTGCTCCGTGTGGCAAAGCAATGGCGCTTGCTGCTCGTTTGACTTAAATAACATACAAATTTACAGTGGTCTTTACTGTGGGAACTTCCTGTGATGTGAACCTGAGAAGAACCCAGCCTTAACTACAGCGAAGCTAAGACCCATGGGAGAAGAGAGTGGATCACTCTCTCCCCTCGACCAGTTAGATTGCAGCATCTAACTGGTCGAGTTATTGCAAGCGAGAAATCCAGGAAGTGAAAGGTACAACACTAAAATCATTTGTAAAAACAGTTATAGACAGTGAAAAAAGAGAGCATAAGAAATATTGAATTAAATAAAAGAGACAGAAGGAAAAAGTTAAAAAAAAATTATTTTAAATATTTTTTTAAATTACCAAAAACTATTAAAATCAGGAATAACGAGACTCCACATTTTTAAAAATTAATTTTAAGTTGTTTGGCAGTCATTATGACTGTTAAAACTTAGTTTAGACCTGGTATATTTAAGCGTACCTATTTTGTGGAGATTTTAGTTACTTTCCAGCTGAGCAGAAGTTCAAGTTGGCCCTGGAGCATTGATTCTGTTGATTGCAGCCAGCGATATCTCTTTAAGGCGAAGCTGCCAGATCGCCGACGAACCAGAAAGAGCAAGTTACGGATTTCCATGTTTGTCTGCGCATGTGCGAACGCTGGAACTTGCTCCTTCATTTGGCCACTAATAATGGTGAACGCTGTTGAGCTCATTGCTCTTTTTAAAGCAATTTCCTGTCCAATGTGATCACTGTTTTCCAAAAGCTCGCCCACTGAAACGTGTTCCACTTCATTCCCCAGAACTAGATCCAGCACTGCTTCCTTCCTCGTTGGGCTGGAAACATACTGATCAAGAAAGTTCTCTTGTACACATTTCAGGAATTTCTCCCCCTCTTTGCCTTTACACTGTCAATATTAGGGTAATTGAAGTCCCTCATTATCACTACTCTAATGTTCTTGAATCTTTCTGCAATTTGCCTGCAAATTTGCTGCTCTATCTTCTTCCCACTATTTGGTGGCCTATAGTATACACCCAGCAGTGTAATAGCTCCTCTATTGTTAATTCTAACCAAATAGATGCTGTCTTTGAATCCTCAAGTACGTCATTTCTTTCTAGTGCTGTAACAGTATCTTTGATCAACACTGCAACCCGCCTCCTCCTTTTTTTCTTCCCTATCTTTCCTGACTATATATAAGTCAGGAATATTAAGTGCCCATTCCGCCCCTTGTTTGAGCCAGGTCTCCGATATTGCCACCATATCATAATCCAATATGGCTGGCTACTTGTGCCTGCAGCTCACCAACCTTATTTACCATGCTCTGTGCATTTACGCACATGCACTCTAAACCCATCTTAGTCTGCCTTGCATTTCCCCCTGTCTGATCCTTCCTATTTCTGAACTACTTTTTATTCCAGTGCTGTTTGTCTCTCCCAGTTCTCTATGAACCTTGTATCTCCTCTCTTATGCTTCATGCTGCTGCCTCTCCCCCTGCCAAATTAGTTTAAACTCTCCCCCACAGCACTAGTTAACCTCCCTGTAAGGATATTAGTCCCAGCCCTGTTGAAGTGCGACACATCCAGCTTGTACAGGTCCCTCCTACCTTGGAACTAGTCCAGGAATCCGAAGCCCTCCCTCCTGCACCATTTCTCTAGCCATGCGTTAACCTAATCTTACTGCTCCTATATTCACCAGCAAGTGGCACTGAGAGTAATCCAGAGATTACTACCTTTGAGGTCCTGCTCTTTAACTTCCTCCCTAGCTTATGAAACTCTGACAGCAGGAGCTCAACCCTTTTCCCACCTATGTCATTGGTTCCGACATGGATCACGACTTCTGAAAAATGTTCTGCACCTATTCAGTGATGTCCTTTACCCTGGCACCAGGGAGGCAACACAACATGCAAGACTCATGTCAGCGGTTGCAGAAACGCCCATCTATCCCCGACTATCAAATCCCCTATGACAACTGCATTTCTACACTTTGCTCTGCTCTCCCATGCAGTCATTTGCCTCACGATGCCATGGATGTGCTCTAGTCTGGACTCCCCCGAGGTGCCGTCACCCTCACTGGTATTAGCATTGAAAAACGGTTTGAGAGTGCCACACTCCTGAAGGATTCCTGCACTGCCTGCCTCTTCCTACCCTGGCAGATAGCCACCCACCTACGATCCTCCTGAACTCTCTCTTGCTCATTTAATTTTCCCAGGAAAAGGAAAAAAAAATCAAAATGTCATTATTGCTGTCGGGGAATCACGTGAAATTTTCTCTTCCTCTGTGTTTTGGAAGAGATGTTAAATTGAGCCCCATCTGCCCTCCCAGGTGAGCATAAAAGAACTAACAGTACTTTTGAAGGAGAGCAGGGGAATTCTCCCCGGTGTCCTGGCCAACATTTATGCCTCTGCCATCATCTAAAACAGATGATCTGGTTTCATTGCTGTTTGTGGGACTTTGCTGTGCACAATTTGGCTGCGATGTTTTCCCACATTACACTACAAAAGTACTTCACTGACTGTTAAGTATTTTGGGATCACCTGACGTCATGGAAGGCACTATATAAATGCAAGATCTTTCTTTCTCGACTGCTTGAAGTGTCAACATTATCAGGCCTGAAGCAGCTGTTACCTTTTATTCCCGGTAAGGGAAGGTGAGCAGCCAAAATGGCTGAGAAATAGAAAGACATAAAATCAGGATTAAAACTAATGGATTAGGAATCCTATCCTGTCGTATTTTTCAGTCACAGGGCTACCTGTCGCTCCTGATCGCCCATCAATATTAGGAGCAGTTTTAAGATTCCTTGGCTCATGAGGCAGTCTGTCATGTTAATAAACTATTCTGGCATGATAGGTGATATGTGACAATGGCCAGGAATTTTCTTGGACCTGCTCCAACTCCACTGTCATAACTTTGCCAGAAGTGCAGCGGAAACCTTGTTTAATGACGTAACTGGGGTTTCTGCCGCACTTCCGGCAAAGTTACGGCAGCTCAGCAGAAATAGCTCCGAGGAAATTCTCGGTCATTGTCCTTTCATACACATTTGACTGCTGATGTAGGATTATGAAGTGATATTGATGCACTACAGCAGGGTTAATCTGTAAACAAACAAATAGATGCTTTTGCATTTCCTACCATCATTACTTCATATTTGTAAGTTTACCATGAGGTCGATTTTCAACCGCTTCACTGGGTGAAAATGGGGTTAAAATGAAAATGGTGGTGCAGCCCTTACCCAACGTGTTGTGTGGCACTACCACCGTGCTAAATGGGATAGATTCAGAACAGATCTAGCAGCTCAAAATTGGGCATCCATGAGGCGCTGTGGGCCATCAGCAGCAGCAGAATTGTATTCCAGCACAATCTGTAACCTCATGGCTTGGCATATCCCTCACTCTACCATTACCACCAAGCCAGGGGATCAACCCTGGTTCAATGAAGAGTGTAGAAGAACATGCTAGGAGCAGCACCAGGTGTACCTCAAAATGAGGTGCCAACCTGGTGAAGCTACAACTCAGGACTACAGGCATGCTATTCAGTGGAAGCAATATGCTATAGACAGAGCTAAGCAATTCCACAACTAACGGATCAGATCAAAGCTCTGCAGTCCTGCCACATCCAGTCGTGAATGGTGGTGGACAATTAAACAACTAACGGGAGGAGGAGGCTCTGTAAACATCCCCATCCTCAATGATGGTAGAGTCCAGCACGTGAGTGCAAAAGAAAAGGCTGAAGCGTGTGCAACCATCTTCAGACAGAAGTGCCAAATAAATGATCCATCTCGGCCTCCTCCCGATATCTCCACCATCACAGAAGTCAGTCTCGAGCCAATTCGATTCACTCCACGTGATATCAAGAAACGGCTGAGTGCACTGGATACAGCAAAGGCTATGGGCCCCGACAACATCCCGGCTGTAGTGCTGAAGACTTGTGCTCCAGAACTAGCTGCGCCTCTAGCCAAACTGTTCCAGTACAGCTACAACACTGGCATCTACCCGACAATGTGGAAAATTGCCCAGGTATGTCCTGTCCACAAAAAGCAGGACAAATCCATCCGGCCAATTACCGCCCCATCAGTCTACTCTCAATCATCAGCAAAGTGATGGAAGGTGTCGTCGACAGTGTTATCAAGCGGCACTTACTCATCAATAAACTGCTCACCGATGCTCAGTTTGGGTTCCGCCAGGACCAGTCGGCTCCAGACCTCATTACAGCCTTGGTCCAAACATGGACAAAAGAGCTGAATACCAGAGGTGAGGTGAGAGTGACTGCCCTTGACATGAAGGCAGCATTTGACCGAATGTGGCACCAAGGAGCCCTAGTAAAATTGAAGTCAATGGGAATCAGGGAGAAAACTCTCCAGTGGCTGGAGTCATACCTAGCACATAGGAAGATGGTAGTGGTTGTTGGAGGCCAATCATCTCAGCCCCAGGACATTGCTGCAGGAGTTCCTCAAGGCAGTGTCCTTGGCCCAACCATCTTCAGCTGCTTCATCAATGACCTTCCCTCCATCATAAGGTCAGAAATGGGGATGTTCGCTGATGATTGCACAGTGTTCAGTTCCATTCGCAACATCTCAGATAATGAAGCAGTCTGAGCCCGCAAGCAGCAAGACTTGGACAACATCCAGGCTTGGCCAGACAAGTGCCAGGCAATGACCACCATCTACAAGGCACAAGTCAGGAGTGTGATGGAATACTCTCCACTTGCCTGGATGAGCGCAGCTCCAACAACACTCAAGAAGCTCGACACCATCCAGGACAAAGCAGCCCGCTTGATTGGCACCCCATCCACCACCCTAAACATTCACTCCCTTCACCACCGGCGCACAGAGGCTACAGTGTGTACCATCTACAGGATGCACTGCAGCAACTCGCCAAGGCTTCTTCGACAGCACCTCCCAAACCCACAACCTCTACCACCTAGAAGGACAAGAGCAGCAGGCACATGGGAACAACACCACCTGCACGTTCCCCTCCAAGTCGCACACCATCTCGACTTGGAAATATATCGCCGTTCCTTCATCGTCGCTGGGTCAAAATCCTGGAACTCCCTTCCTAACAGCACTGTGGGAGAACCGTCACCACACGGACTGCAGCAGTTCAAGAAGGCGGCTCACCACCACCTTCTCAAGGGCAATTAGGGATGGGCAATAAACGCCGGCCTCGCCAGCGATGCCCACATCCCATTAACGAATAAAAATAAAGGAAGCGCAAGGAAAAGGATGGGGAAGTCAAGGAGGCACTTCTACGCTGATTTCAGAATGTGTGCGGGAGAGATGCGCTTATCAGTGGTCCACTTGTAGCCCAAAAAGCCAAGCAGCTGGCTGCACACTTGGCAGGTCCAATTCAAACCCCTCTGAAGGGCGGCTTCGCAGATGGAAGTCTCGCCACAACATTGGGTTCAGCCAGGCACATGGAGAAAAATCATTAAGCCACTGTTTTTTTGACTTTTTAGCAAGTGTGTTATAAATAAGGTTGCATGCTGCTTTACTTTGGTCACTGGTGATTTGGATGCATTTTAAAATGTTAGACTAATGTTTAAGAAGCGCTACTTGTTTTACTGATCGCCTCAGATAGCATAAACCGCATTAACACAAACGGTCCCAATGTAAGAAGTGAGGTCTGTATATGTCTATGTATCGATATCTTCATAATATATCAATATAATTAAAAATATTGCATGTGCAATTTACCAGTAGTAAAATAATTCTGATATAAATGGGAACATGATGGAACCAATTTTCCTGGATTTAGCACCCAGAGAACATCTATTCCCCAGGCGCCAAGGTCAGACGATGGGCTGGAGACGGGTTACACCAGGCCACCGACCCCATTACATTGTCCTGGGATTCCCGAGGCTTCCCACTGAAGGTCTGAGCAGGCCCTGCACTACAATAGGTAGAGGACAAGCGCTGCCATGGTGTGGGGATGTGGGGATGGGCATTCCCTGCTTTCCCACCTCACTTTCATGTAATTTCCCTGGAAGAGTGCCCAGATGTAGAGGTGTTCAAAGAAGCTGGCGGCAGGCCTTGCATCTGCGGCCTCCCTAGATAGAGGGGTTTGAGGGGACCAGGTATCAAGGTGCAGGAGACCTGAAAGGTGAGCGGCTTTCTTGTTTTTGCAGGAAGTCTTCAACCTTTGAGCCTGGAGGAATTCTAGCTGCTGTTCTCCCACTCCTCCACCTCTGAAAGCACCCATGATTCCCACTGCAAGACCGCACGGGGGGCAAGCCTTCACCGATCATGTATCTGTGCCAATTAACTCGTGTTCTAGTGCACTGAACCTGGGCGCTGAAGGAAGAAACAAAATACCAACAAGAGCAAAATCGCATGCTGCCGGTAATCACTAGCAAAATAATCCATGTAATATATTAAAATTCTTACATCTGCGAACATTCCAATATAAATTCCTATGTCCACATTTATAACAGAAACTGCCTATGAATGGTAGCCAATGGTAGCACTGTAACACCTCAGTTTAACTCTACCACAGAAAACCTCCAATTCTCCAACCAACTCTACTTCTCTGCTTTCCAAATTGCTATAAGTTTTGCTACTTAATGATAAATAATAATATCAAATTAAAGCATCGTATAAAAATACTGACAGAAGTTGTGACTCTAAAATGGGGACTGAATTACATCTATTCACCCTGGTCCAATTATCCCTTGCCCTGAAACCCTGCCCCACCTGATTCCCTGTGTGCAATGCCACGGGAAGTCAACGAGTCACTTAAAATGCTCTGTAAGGATAATCATTTTGCCGGTGCTAGATTTTAGAATATTTTAAATGGCCTTCTTGTGAGAGCAAGCATTAAGGGGATGCTTGCTGAAAATGGTTGCAAATCAGTAAAAGGTGTAGGGGTAGATTTTCGTCTTCACCACCTGGTAATCTGGCGCAGTGGATCTCCCGCCCATTATAGAAGCCAGTCAATTTTCATTCTATTGATTTAGATAACGAGTGAGCAATCTGCTTTGCCAGATTAGTGCCCAGGTGCTGAAGACAAAAATCGATGCAATTGGAAAATTTGTATGGCAGGATTGAATAAACAATGGAAATGCATACTCTGTGTCTTTGGCTCAGTTGGATTAAAGTAACATGTACTTTAAAAATGCACAACACTCATACTGTAGGACAGCACATCAGACTGATAAGCAACATGCTGACTCTTTGTAATACTACATCAGTTTTATTACACACTGCTCGATAATGCAAGTTAATGATTTCCAAATGGATGCCAAGGGCAAGAAAACTGCACATTCACACCAACAATCTGTATAAATTATTCTGTAACAAGCAGAGATCTTTCCACAGTTTTGGTCTCAGTCGGTTTTGACGATTAAGAATTCTTTTTAAAAGATGTGCAGCGCCTTGTCAACTACTGGCTAACAGTCTCTGCACAGAGGTGGGAAGAATAGAAAAGGCCCCTTATCTACATATGCAAAGGAATCTAACACCTGTTTCAGGCACAGGTAAAGGACGGGTGGCGCACTTCTGGCTGGAAATGTGCACATGCTTCCACCCGCCATATTGAGGCCTTAGTAGTCCAAGTAACACGTAAAAACAGGCGACATGTGGACTCATTTCCAGGCTGAAATATATATTTTATTCAGAAGTTGGACAGTTTTGTGATTGATGGTAATTAAGCATTGTGTAATCGGTTACATTATAAAAGAAAACCTTTGAGGCTATTTGCTTTCATTTATCTGATACACAGTCAGCTGCTAGAAAAAAAAGAAGCTAAACTGTCTAATTAAGACAACATTATCAACCCAAAGCTATAATTTGATGCAGTATCACTATTAAACAAAATTTCTTAAATGATAACTTTCTTCCTCAATAATATAGTGGAGATATTCATCTTATATCATGCCCCTTCTGTGCCTTTCAGTCCGGGTGCCACTGAGTCACTTATCAATCAGAGACACGGACTTCTCATTGCAGACACTGCCAGCAGCGTTCTCCAAGGCCTTCGAGACACACGACAACGCAAAATCGTCGAGCAGCAATTGATAGCCAAGTTCCACACCCATGAGGACGGCCACAACCGGGATCTTGGGTTCATGTCACGCTACACGTAACCCCAACAGCGATTAGTGTTCCTTTCCAGGCCTTGCACATGGAATCAATGCAATTCACACTTTCCACCACCAGAGGGAGCTCAATTTCTTAAAGGGAGGATGTTTCTTAGAAATCTCTTAAAGGTAGCTGGTACATGTTATTTGCTGAAAATAACAGTCTACTGTCTGCATGGAGTCGGAACAAAGATCAGACATTGCACACGTAAAACACAGATGCAGATCCCATCCCTATGTTTACACACTGATGAGTTATGTTAAAACATTGAATAAAGGTTGCGCACTACTAAATCCCACATCCTCCAATCTGCACACCAGACCTCACCAATCTGCCGATCTGAGTTTGTACCAGGCCTGTGAGAGTGCATGCACCAAGGTTCTCCGCTGATGCACTATAGACCTTGGGTGCAAGAGGTGGACAGAAGGTGGGACATCTTATATCCCGGGGGGGGGGGGAGTGCAAGAGGGGTGCGTGCGCACCCAAGACATCATCTTAGATGTCGGAGAGGCCATGTAGCACTGAAACAACGGGCGCTACACAGCCCAATTTAGCGCCCAAACACTCTATGATGGGTTGATTGTAAAACAAATAAAAACATATCTTGAAGTATTTCCAATGTCTTTTAAAGGAATTACTACACAAATGAGAAGATTAATGGGGTACAGGCTGATGTACTCATTAATGTGGCATGAAAGCAGGATAAATCAAGAAGGTAGGATAGGTAAATTATACTCTCTGGCCCTGAGTTTTTGCTAGATGGCGTTGGCTTTTTCAGCACAATCTGGCCGAATCAGCGCAAAAAAATTTTGATTTCCACTGGCCGTAATTTATGCTCAGCATAATTCGAGTCTCCATGATGTTTTCGCTGGCTCAAAAAAAATCATGCTTAAGCCAGCCCCACCCACAAAACTGGCCACGAGCCCTGGTCAAAACAACGAGGATGGCGAGTTTCCGTGGATTGCGTCCGCCTGGTGGCCGTTCAAGGAGGGTCTTAAAATTAAGCTAGTTTTCTTAGGAGCACAGGCGCTAATAGTTTTAAACATTTTTAAATGATAAAAAATATTTAATTTACTAAGAAACTGACTAGTGTACACCAATGAAAGTAGTAAATGCTTCAGTATAGCTTTTTAAAGTCATTTTCACTGATTTAAAATCTGTTTACTCACAGGTGGAGGACTAAACAATCTCATTAAAAATTCTTATTGTTTGTGACAAACCCATTTTCAGCTGTATCAATAAAGCGGCACCAGGTTACCACTCTTAAATACATCTTAAATGCATCAATGAACATTTTATATTGCAAAAAAAATAAACGATTACACTCTATTAAGCTGCTGGATTGCGCTGAATCATGGAAGATTTTACATTTGTGATTATGTTAATGTATTTTAGCAGAAACTTGCAATAAAACCCAGCCAGTGCAATTTTCAAGTGCAATTTGTGCCCAATTGCCGATTGCACTCAAAGTGGAAATTCAGGGCCTCTGTTTGCACTCAAAGACTCCGTCACCATACCCTCTGACGTTAATATAACTGCCCACTAGCCATTCTGGTTATTGCACAAATTATATTAGGACCTTACCAGTAACTACACGAGTGCAAGAAAATATTGTACTCAAGACGTTATTGAAAAGTTCTTCTTATCGTCTAAAGAATCCTGGTTCAGAAATGGATAGCTTACTTGACATATGAATTACTGTATGCAAGAGACACACCAGGAGAGCGAGGCTCCACTCCTGGCGTGGGCTTTTGTTTGACGGGAGTGCAAGCGAAAACTTGGGCACGCATCATCCACTGCAGTGACTATAAAATAAGGAGCATCGTGAATCAAATGCTCTCAACCCCATGACTACTGTACTGATTAGTGCTCCCATTGAGCAAGGCTCCTGTGTGGATAATATAAATATTATATTTATAAATGACGTAGATGAAGGAATAAAGAGCCATATATCCAAGTTTGCTGACGACACCAAGTTAGGTGGTACAGTATGTAATGTAGATGGGAGTAGATTAAGAGAATGTGCAAAACCGTGGCCATGTGGGAAAGTGCGAACTCATTCACTTTGGACCTAATAAAGATAGATCAGAGTATTTTCTAAATGGTGAGAAACTGGGAACTCTGAAGGAACATTGATGAGGGTATTGCAGTGGATGTTGTCTACATGGATTTTAGTAAGGCATTTGACAAGGTCTCACATGGCAGACTGATAAGAAAGGTAAAATCCCATGGATTACAGGGAAATTGTAAACAATTTTACAACACCAAGTTATAGTCCAACAAATTTATTTTAAATTCCACAAGCTTTCGGAGGCTTCCTCCTTCCTCAGGTGAATGGTGATATTTTCCACACCGTTCACCTGAGGAAGGAGGAAGCCTCCAAAAGCTTGTGGAATTTAAAATAAATTTGTTGGACTATAACTTGGTGTTGTAAAATTGTTTACAATTGTCAACCCCAGTCCATCACCGGCATCTCCACATCATGGCTTACAGGGAAATGTAGCGAATTGGATCCAAAATTGGCTCAGTAACAGGAAGTAAAGGGTAAAAGTCAATGGATGTCTTTGCGAATGGAAATCTGTTTCCAGTGGTGTGCCACAGGGCTCAGTGTTGGGTCCCTTGCTGTTTGTGGTATATATTAATGATTTGGACTTGAATGTAGGGGGCACGATTGGCAAATTTGCAGACGACACAAAAATTGGCCGTGTAGTTGATAGTGAAGAGATAGCTGTAGACTCCAAGAAGATATCAATGGGTTGGTGGAGTGGGCGGAAAAGTGGCAAATGGAGTTCAACCGGGAGAAGTGTGAGGTAATGCACTCAGGGAGGGCAAACAGTAAAAGGAAATACGCAGTAAACGGGAATATATTGAGAGGGGTAAAGGAAGTGAGAGACCTTGGAGTGCATGTGCACAGGTCCCTGAAGGTGGCAGTACAGGTAGATAAGGTTGTGAAGAAGGCATACGGAATGCTCTCCGTTATTAGCCGAGCTATAGAATACAAAAGCAGGGATATAATGATGGAACTGTATAAAATGCTGGTAAGGCCACAGCTGGAGTATTGTGCGCAGTTCTGGTCACCACATTACAGGAAGGACGTAATTGCTCTGGAGAGGGTGCAGAGAAGATTTACAAGAATGTTGCCAGGGCTTGAAAATTGCAGCTATGAGGAGAGATTGGATAGGCTGGGGTTGTTTTCCTTGGAGCAGAGGAGGCTGAGGGGAAACTTGATTGAAGTGTCCAAAATTATGGGGGGCCCAGATAGAGTAGACAGGAAGTACCTGTTTCCCCTAGCAGAGAGTTCAAGAACTAGAGGACATAGATTTAAGCTGATTGGCGGAAGGATTAGAGGGGACATGAGGAAAAGCTTTTTTACCCAGAGGGTAGTGGGTGTATGGAATTCGCTGCCTGAATTGGTGGTAGAGGCAGGGACCCTCAACTCTTTTAAAAAGTACCTGGACCTGTAGCTAAAGTGCTGTAAGCTGCAGGGTTATAGACCGGGTGCTGGAAGGTGGGATTAGTTGTTCTTCGAGCTGGGGCGGACATGATGGGCCGAATGGCCCACTTCTGTGCTGTATCTTTTCTATGGTTCTATAGCAGAGAGATTTAGGGGTCCAAGTACAGAAATCACTAAAAACTAGTGGACAGGTACAAAAACTAATTAAAAAGGCTCATGCCTTTATCTTAATGGGACTGGAATACAAAGGGTTGGAAGGTATGCTACATAGAACATAAGAAATAGGAGCAGGAGTAGGCCATATGGCCTCTCGAGCCTGCAGCTTGCTCCGCCATTCAATAATATGATGGCTGATCTTCTACCTCAACTCCACTTTCCTGCCCCATCCCTATATCCCTAGATTCCCTTAGCATCCAAAAATCTATCGATCTCAATCTTGAATATACTCAACAACTGAGCATCCACTCTGGGGTAGAGAATTCCAAAGATTCACAACTCTCTGTTACAGTTATATAAAGCTCTGCTTAGACCCCATTTAGAGTATTGCATTTAGACCTGGGGACCTCAGGAAGGTGTGGGGGTGCAACGCAGATTCACCAGAACTATATCGGGCCTAAAACGATTAAATCATGAGGACAGGTTGCATAGACTAGGCATGTGTTCCCTTGCATGTAGAAGACTAAGGGGTGATCTAATTGAGGTGTTTAAGATGATTAATGGAGTTGATAAAATAGAGAGAAACTATTTCCTCTGGTGGGGGAGTCCAGAACAAGGGGGCATAACCTTAAAATTAGAGCTCGGCCATTCAGGGGTGATGTCAGGAAGCACTTCTTCACACAAAGGATAGTGGAAATCTGGAACTCGCTCCCCCAAAAAGCTGTTGAGGCTAGATCAATTAAAATTTCAAATCTGAGATTGATAGATTTTTGTTAGGCAAGGGTATTAAGGGTTACAGAACCAAGGAGGGGAGATGGAGTTAAGATACAGATCAGCCATGATCAGGCTCTGGTCCTATGTTCATATGATAACAGAGACTGGGGAAATCTACCCTTACAGTTCCAAGTGAAATAGTGTCTAGTAGAAAGTTCGAAGGGCAGAGGAGCAAAATCTAGGACTTTTGTACGATTGATGCACACGAACAGATTACTTTTAACCCTCGGTTCTTAGAAAAGCTCATGAACCTATAGATCTCTGTTGATAAGATAAATTCTTTCATTGTTGTCTGCTTCACTCAGCTGTTAATGATTTATTTCATTTAGTGCTACAGAGCTCAAAGTCACACTCAAAAAGGCATGCAAGGATTGACCTGACCATTTTAATGATGTGACCGAGACAACCTTTCAATGGTCCGTCGCTTAATCAGATAAAAGAAATAGAAAAATTAAAATATAGGACAGGTATAACTTAGGAATAAAATATTGTAACATTTAAATAATAACAATAGGAGAGAGAACGCGGTGGGGAGGTGGGGGCTGTAGACAGAGCGAGCAGATATACAGGAGTTGATATTTGTCTTCACCACCTGGGAAGTAATCTGGTGGAGCTTTAGCCTGCTTGTGGTAGCACTTGCCCCATTGTCACCCATTGAAATCAATGAAATGAAGATTGGGTGGGTTCTATGATGGGTGTGTGATTTGCTCCACTAGATTACCACCGGACGGTGCCCCATAAATTTTACAAATGTTTTCATTTTAGATTTAAAATTCTTTCAAAGTGTATTAAAATGCTTATTTTAGATGTGCAAGATGAATTTCACAGTAATAACTCCTGATGTGAGTAGATTTATTACTGTAATATTAGGGTTTATTCCAAGCTCATAGTATAAACTGAAGACTTAAAAAATTGACAGGCTCCAAGAGCCTGAAATTTTCTGAAGGCATCAATGATCTAAGTACTAATAGTATACTTTGATTAAATCAGCACGTGTTTAATAGTAAATCAAGAGCATCCATAGTTTTTGTCTTTGTGGGGTGTTTAGGCGTATACCATGAAGCCTCACAGACAATGTATAAGTTTAAATCAACGTTCCCATCAATTGCATCTGTTTCGAGGTGTGGAAACTGACATCTAGATGATCTGTTTCAGGATTTAACTATTAATGAAGCAACAGCACGAAAAACAGCCCATTCCAAGACTCCAAGCCTACAAAATACAAACAGGGCATACCAATAAGTACAAAATCTAAATGCAAATAGAAACAAGTTGCCTGGATTTCTTGGGTCAGATTACTGAGACTTGAGGGCTGGAAATAGCCCGTGGGCTGTAATTTTGGACAGCCCTGCATTTGTGATTGATTTTATTATCTATACCTTTGAAGATACAGAAATAGAGCTGAACCTTAGGTTACTCAACATTAAGCTAATTAACATAAAATATTACTATATAATTGCTTTTCTGTATATCAGATGTGAAATTATTCTAAAGATTTTATGCTTGCTTATTCTGTTTGTGCTACAACTGTAAGTACACATAAGAAGCAATGGTTCAGCTTACATTTATAATACTTTTGAGATTGAGAAAGCAATCCAATCTCTGACCAATAGCAAAAACACTTGTCCAGTTTTGCTAACTTTGTCAGGGGCTGT
The DNA here is from genome assembly GCF_035084215.1 of Heptranchias perlo. Taxonomy (NCBI): domain Eukaryota; kingdom Metazoa; phylum Chordata; class Chondrichthyes; order Hexanchiformes; family Hexanchidae; genus Heptranchias; species Heptranchias perlo. Next base: position 74,784,665 of record NC_090330.1, on the reverse strand, counting down.
GATTCAGGATATCACTCCAGGTTCGCACAAAAACTTTGTACGGCACTCAAGTGAATTTTAGTTGTTAGTCAGAAGTCAGCATGTATTTAAGTGCAGATCCTATGCAGTTTGGTTTATTTTAATTAAAACTGATTTAATTTCTCCTCCAAAATCCTTGAAGATGATGGGCGCTAAATTGGGCCGTGTAGCGCCCGTTGTTTCAACGTGACGTGCGCCAGAATCCATCTTGGTATAGGAGCTTGCGCAGGTGCAGATAACGAACGCTGGAATCATGTAAAGTAGAGAGAAAATGGCTTCAATCAGTGTGCAATGCTGATTTAAAGTGATAGACAGCATTTTGGGACTTAACACTCAACTCAATGCACAGTCTTAACCCCGACCATCTGAACATGTCTTAGAGTGCTTAAAAGACCCCCACCGGCGCTATTTAAAGGGACCATGCAGGATTTACAGGTTATTGTCTGGAATATTGCTTCTGGCTGCCGAGACATTTGTAACTGTTTTTGGAGGTCTCCTAGACTTCAATTCTAGGATGTGGGGACATAGCCTAACATTTAGAGCCAGGACGTGCAGGAGTGAAGTTAGGAAATGCTTCTACACACAAAGGGTGGGAGACGTTTGGAACGCTCTTCTGCAGATGGCAGTTGATGCTAGCTCACTTGCGAATGTTATATTAAGGGATATGGGGCTAAGACGGGTATATGGAGTTAGGTCACAGGTCCACCATGATCTCATTAAATGGTGGAACAGGCTCGAGGGGCTAAATGCCTTGGCCACTTACTGCCTCTTGATATGCGCCACCTTCTCCTGCAAGAAAGCGGGACATGTGCCTGGGTGATGTGCCTGTCCTGGTTGAACAGCTGCCAGTGTGTGTGGCCTGTGAGCTGTGGGTGGGCAGCTTGCAACAGTAGTGATGTGTAAGGGTGAGAGGAAGCATCTGATTGGAAGAGTTGAGTTCTGATGGAAAGAGTTTATTGGTATGTGGGGGATGGGGGGTCGTAGTGCGTGGTGCAGTTGTTAGGAGACGCCACTTGACAGTTGACCTCACTCACCTTGACTACTCATGTCAAAGCATTGAACTTCTTCCTGCACTGCATCCGTGTTCATGATGCTGTGCGCCTGGCATTGACTTCGTCCTCCATGGCCCACTGCCTGTTGAGTATATGTCTGGAGGGCCTCTTGCCCTCCCCCCCTCCCCCCCCCCCCCCCCCCCCCGCGGATATAGGATGTCCCTCCTTCTGTCCACCTCTTGCACCCAAGGTCTCTAGTGCATCAGCAGAGAACCTTGGTACATACACTCTCACAGGCCTGGTACCAACTCAGATCGGCAGATTGGTGAGGTCTGGTGTGCAGATTGGAGGATCTGGGATTTAGTAGTGTGTAACCTTTATTCAATGTTTTAACATAACTCATCATTGTGTAAACATAGGGATGGGATCTGCATCTGTGTTTTACGTGACTGATCTCTGTTCAGACTCCATGCAGACTGTTTTTTCAGCCAATAACAGGTACCAGGTACCTTTAAGAGATTTCTAAGAAACATCCTCTCTTTAAGAAATTGAGCTCCCTCTGGTGGTGGAAAGTGTGAATTGCATTGATTCCATGTGCAAGGCAAGGCCTGGAATGGAACGCTGATTGCAGGTAAGTGCTCCCTTGGGTCCAAACTTGCATTTTGCCTGCCCAGGGTCCATTGGGCGCTGGGTGTTAGTGCATCGCGTTACCATCGCCCAAAACGGACCTTATCCAATTTTTCCCCCGATGTGTCCTCCCAGATACATGCTCACCTCTCCCGCAACTCCCTGTTTGAGTGCCTCCAATAAGGTTTGCCACAACACCAAAACAGCCCTAACCAAAGTCATAAATGACATTCTCTGTGACTGTGACTGTGGTGTATTATTCCTCTGCATCCTCCTTGACTTCTCTGCAGCCTTTGACACAGTCAATCACACGATCCTCTTCCAATGATTCTCCTTTATTGCCCAGCTGTGTAGTAATGCTCTCATTGCTTCCGCTCTTATCTATGCAATCATAGCAACAGCATCTCTAACAATAGTTTCTCTTCTCACCCTTGCTCTGAGACCATAGGAGGACCCCAAGTATTCATCCTTGGCCCACTCCACGTCCTCAGCTATATGCTGCCCCTTGGCAACATTATCAAAAAAAACATGGGATCAGCTTCCACATGAACACTGATGACACACAGCTCTACCTCTCCACCACGTCTCCGGACCCTATCACTGCCTCAGTGCTCTTAGACTGCTTATCCGATATCCAGTCTTGGATGAGCAGTAACTTTATCCAGCTAAACACTGGGAAGACCAAAGTCATCGTTTTTGGCCCCTGCCACAAACTCCGTACCCTCACCACCAATTCCATCCCCTTTGCTAGCCACTGTCTCAGGCTAAACCAAACTGCTCATAACCTCAGCATGCTATTCAACCCAGAGCTGAGCTTCTGTCCACATATCCTCTCTGTCACAAAGACCTCTTACTTCCACATCCCTAAGATCACCCATGTCTATCCCTACCTCAGCCCGTCTGCCATTGGAACTCTCATTCATGCCTTTGTAACATCAAGATTTGATTACTCCAATGGTCTCCTGGCCAGGCTCCCATCCTCCACCCTCCATAGGCTTCTGTGACTGATTAACAGCTTACGGCTGATGTGGATGTATTTCCCACAGAGACCAACATCAGCTCTTACAGCATTCCTACAAACAAAGCATTTGCCAGACAGGATCCAGGATGACGATTTGTGTTCACTGAGTTCCCACCCAAATGTTGCCAAGATTCAAATTACTGCTGTGCTCGCTTTACTCAGCTGCTGTTGGATCTCACTGGTTGAAATTTACCTTTGATAATTTTATGTAACAAATGCAAGCTCTCTGACTCCTATTGTAAATAGACTACCTTTTGTTTTTAATTTTTTCTCAGGATGTGCGTGATGCTGGCAAGGCCACATTTATGGCCCATCCTTATTTGCCTTGAGAAGTTGGTGCTGGACCAACCTGGTTTCATTAACTACTTTCCCTCACTGTAAAAACTCTGCACTCCTATGTGTGTGTTATTACATCCTGTTTAACATTATTTGTTGCTTGGTTTCTAGTTTAATAACTACACAGAATTAATACAAGAATCCAGACCAATGCAACCAATGGAGTCAATTATTATACTTATTTGACTTCAACCAAATACACCAGATATAATGGGCTGATAATAACACAGATGATCGGGGTGGGGGGGTGGTTAGTGGAGGGGATTATAGCAAGCATGAAGATGTTTAGACGCGTGGGAATGTCCGACTTCAACATGGATACCTCATTGTCGTTTTACTTCCGGCTTTCGCATCTCCAATGCATGTGAGCGGATGTGATCACATGCCGCGATTTCAGCTTGACTATTGGGAATTTGAAAGAGTTGGGAGCATATACACAGAGACGGAAAAATTCGAAGTTGGAGTCAGGACGTTCAAAGGCTGCACCCCGTTTCAATGACTCATCACTTGATGTATTGCTAGGTGCAGTAAGGAGCAGGAAGGAGGTACTCTTCCCTGCCGCTGCTGCCAAGAAGACGTGGTTAGATGTGGCTGAGGAGGTCAGCAGCAGGAGTATAGTGCCCTATGCCTGGATCCAGTGCAGGAAGCGGTTTAATGACCTAACCAGGTCAAGAAAGGTGAGCACAGTTGTAGATTCACCTACATACTGTAGTGCACACCCCCTCTCACTGTCTTATCAAGCATACTCCATCACATCACTCCTCACAACCACTTAAATTTCAAGACCACCCATTGTTCACTTTTGATGCATTTCCTCATGTCCCCATTTATCCATCCATCGCTGCCACTCAACCCAACCTTTATGCAATGTGATCCCACCTCAGTCAGCTCACCCGATTGTAAACACACGTTATCAAATGCGTGCAGTGGCAATCATGATGCATCTGCCTGATAGTCATCATCACCAAATGCACTGCATCCATCGGGTGAACACATCATAGGTCTGTCGTTCACCCTTGCAGGAGAAGAGAGCACAAAATATCAGGGAGATAGAGGGGACTGGAGCTGGTCCGCCACAGATAATGCAGCTGATATCAGCAGAGGACGAGGCCATGGAGATCAATAGCATATCTACATCCCTGACCATCGGAGATGGAGAGACTGGGACGTTGCAGCTTCCTGGTGACAGGAAGATATTAAATAAAATATCTACGGCCCACATCTCATACAAGACTAAGTCATGTTGATTTGATTTCAGCACCGAGAGAAACATGATCACCTTAATTATGCTAAGTGGCAACATTTTTGCGTTGCCATTACTAATTCATATCTGTCTCTTCTCTCTTCCAAGGCCATCAAGCGAAGAACAGCAGCCTATGGCCCTTCCGGACGCATTTCCTCAGAGGAGCTGATTCCTTCTGACAGTGCACCCTCACAGGACATGTGCCTACCAGGCAGGCATCAGTGCAGATACGAGCTCCTTGGTGGGTCCTCTTAGACAGTTGGGTGGGTTTTCACCTGGTGAGTCACAGTTCACAAGTGAGCACAAGCAGAGACAGTGGTAGTGACAGCTGTGGAGAGTCTGTGTCAGAGGGCGCAGTCCTCTTCAAGCTCTGCTCAGCTGGACATAGTTTCTGAACCCTGGGCGCCATCGATGAAAAAAAGAATCATAGAGGGACAAGAGCAAATGTGTGAGGTACTGGCAGTTGTGCCAGAGACACTGTCCACAAGTAACAGAAGATGGAGGAGTCCATCTAAAGCATTTCTGGATTGATGTAGCAGGCCATTGCGAGGGTGTCTTCCATGGATAGAGTGGCCTCCTCCATGGAACTTCAATCATGGCAATCCAATCAGTCTCTGCAGGCCCTGACCACAGCCATGCAAACTATAGTTGCCAACAAGTCTGCCTCATTAATCAGGATGACAGATACCTTAGCCATGGCCTTATAATGCATCACAGATCTGCTTCAAACTGCTCCCCCGCAGAGAGGTAGGAGTGATGTGCCGCTGGGCCCTGGAGAAGGATGATGGTGAAAGGGGACATGGAAGTGGGAACTCCACTCAAAACGCTTCCACGTTTCACTCGTTCCCCCCCGCCCCAACCAGTACCCAACATACTGCCTCCTTTCCTGATGGCCCTGCACAGGTGGAGGTGGAGCAGTCATTGGCTGGCCTGTCATCAGCCAAGAGCATCTCAAGAGTCAGAGCGGGGATCAGAGCAGCCTGCCTTTACCTCCACTGAAGCTACGGCAAAGGAAAAAAGCTTTGTAGTTCATCAAGAGTATGCACGAGTGTTTGTGAAAATGTAACGTTATTAAGTTTTCTTTTTTTATTAACTCACATAACGTTTATTAATTTACACCACTTTCCTGTGTTCACCATTCTTGCCCGCTGAGTGGCAACTCACCTTTTCAGTTGCTTGGTGATGAATGTGAAGAGATTAATTGACGGGGACCAATTGGATCCGGCACAGGCTCGATGGACCAAATTATTCCTTCTGTGCTGTAACCATTCTATGTTCGATGGGTGGATGCTAGCTTACAGGACTGCTTTGTGTCAGTGGGGGTGGGACCAGGGAGGGTGGAGGGGGCAGGGGTTGTGGTAGTTACTTTGGTCCAGTGTGAGTGACTAACTGAACCTTCAAGCTATTAGGGCATTCCTGGCATCCCGAGCAGCAATGCTGTCTGACGTTGGGTGGCCCATTTTCATCTTCTTCCTCTTCCTCCTCCTCCTTGTTCTCCTCCTCCTCTCCATTTAAATCCTCATCAGATGATGAGTGATAAGCGTCTTGTCCCTCCTCTAGCTCTAGTCCTCACTGCTGTGCTCTGTTGTGTAGAACGCAGCACACCATGATCATCCTAGAGACGCTCATTGGCGAGTACTGAAGGGCGCCTCCAGACCTGTCTAGGCACCTGAAGCAAATCTTGAGCATGCCGATGGCTTACTCGATGACACATCTGGTTGTTTTATGGCTCATGTTGTAGCGCTCTTGGGGTTCATTGATGGGGTTCCTCAGAGGTGTCATTAGCCAGAGTGGTTTAGCAGCATTATAACTGCCCCTCACTGGCTTACTGTCCGAGGTAGGGAGGGAAATCCATTATTGGTACAACTTTTTAAAAACTGCAGACAGTTAAAGGGCAACATCACTTTTCAGCAAAATGTCAGAAGGAGTAGCAGCCTCGGGGGTGTTAGCAGCTGGAAAGCCCCCCCCAGATTTTCCGATATGTGCATGGGAGGTGCTGCTGGCAGATGTGAAGGCCAGGAGGGACTTTTGATAGGTACTGAGGACAGGAAGCCCCATAAGAGAGGTGGGAGGAAGCTCATGTGGAGCAAAAACACTGGCATGGACCAGATGGGCCAAATGTCCTGTTTCTGTGCTGTACATTCTATGTAAAAAAAAGAATGGTGCAGGCTGTCTGGAAGGAGGTGGAAAAGGCAGTCAGTGCAATTTCTACCACCCCAAGAACTGCCTCACAATACGGGAAGAGGTTCAATAATCTCACAACAGTGTCCAAGGTAAGTCATGGCTCTGGTGCCAATATACAGCCTCTACCACTCAGAGAGCTTCACACATCTCCTTACCTATCATGCACTTGCTCTTCCTGAGGACTTATACCACTGTAATGATGCATCTATGGCATAGGGACCTTTGAACAGTGCAAAAGAAAGAGGGAATTATGTATAAGTGACTTATGTCGAATTGTGCTGGAAAAATAATGGCTTATTAATGATGAACGTCATTGTTAATGATGAACGTCGCTGTTAATGATGAACGTCGTTGTTAATGATGAACGTCGCTGTTAATGCGCAGATAGGGCATCAAGTTCAGGGGATTACGAGATACGCCGTGAGTTGTGAATCTCCAGAACTTGTTGGTCAATTTACCGCACTCCACCGTTTGCTTCGCACAATCAGCATCTCATCTTTAGCCGCCCCGTTATTTTTAAGAACTTGCTAGACCTGCACATTAATGGCCCATTAAACTCGCCGCAGAAGGTTAGGGGTGGTGATTAAGAGCGTAAGTACCCTTTTAACGACGTGATAATTGTTAATGCAATGCCAATCAACCTCTCTGGTCCAGAAAGGGAACAATTTAAATGTTCAACCTCATTCCTGCACGTTGTAAGTTGTTGTTAGAGATTTTAAATATGTCAGGGTAGAGTTTCCACTTTGGGTGCAATCAGTAATTGGGCTCAAATGGCGACCAAAAGTTGCACCGGCCAGGTTACAGTCCGAGTTTCTGCTAAAAGCATTTGCATAATCACAAAGTAAACCATGAACCAGCGCAATCCGGCAGTTTAACAGAGCGTAATCGTTCATTGAAGTATTTAAGATGTATTTAACACAGGTAATCTGGTGCAGTTTTATGAATACAGCTGAAAATGGATTCATCACAAAAAATAAGCATTTTTAATAACAGTATCCAGTCCTCTATCTGTGAGAAACCTGATTTTAAATCAATCAAAGTGACTTAAAAAAAACTATACTGAAGCATTTATTACTTTCATTGGTGTATTCTACTCAGTTTCTTAGTAAATTAAATATTTTTTAACCCAAACAAAAATGTTCAAAACAAGCCTACGAGTGCCTGTGTGCCTAAATAAACTAGCTTAAATTGAAGAACCTCCTTGAGTGGCCGCAAACGGGCGCAATCGGCGGGACCTTGCCATCCTCGTTATTTTGATCGGGGGGGGGCGTGGCCAGTTTTGTCGGCGGGGCCGGCTTCAGCGCAGTGATTTTTGAAACAGTGCAAAAGATCGTGGAAACTCAAATTGCGCCGGATATCATTTACGCCCAGTATAAATAGAAATTCCTCAATCGTTTGCACTGGTTTGGCCGGATTGCACAGATAAAATCTAGCGGAAACTCTACCCCGCCAATTGTTTTTTTTAGTTTTCTTTCTGTCTCTTTTTTCTCGCTCTCTTAATCCAATCTTTCTTTTCTTCTCTTTATTTCTTTTTCTGTACCTGATATGACTCTAATTTACCCTCCTTCTCCGTCGTTCCTCTGTTTCTTTCTCAATCCTTAAATCTCATTGGTTAAGGAGATAGATTGTTGGGCACAGACTGCTTCATTATCTGAGGGGTTGCGAATGGAACTGAACACTGTGCAATCATCAGCGAACATCCCCATTTCTGAACTTATGATGGAGGGAAGGTCATTGATGAAGCAGCTGAAGATGGTTGGGCCTAGGACACTGCCCTGAGGAACTCCTGCAGCAATGTCCTGGGGCTGAGATGATTGGCCTCCAACAACCACTACCATCTTCCTTTGTGCTAGGTATGACTCCAGCCACTGGAGAATTTTCCCCCTGATTCCCATTGACTTCAATTTTACTTGGGCTCCTTGGTGCCACACTCGGTCAAATGTTGCCTTGATATCAAGGGCAGTCACTCTCATCTCACCTCTGGAATTCAGCTCTTTTGTCCATGTTTGGACCAAGGCTATAATGAGGCCTGGATCTAAACTGAGCATCGGTGAGCAGGTTATTGGTGAATAAGTGCCGCTTGATAGCACTGTCGACGACACCTCCCATCACTTTGCTGGTGATTGAGAGTAGACTGATGGGGCGGTAATTGGCCGGATTGGATTTGTCCTGCTTTTTGTGGACAGCACATACCTGGGCAATTTTCCACATTGTTGGGTAGAAGCCAGTGTTGTAGCTGTACTGGAACAGTTTGGTTGGAGGCAGGGCTGGTTCTGGAGCACAAGTCTTCAGCACTACAGCCGGGATGTTGTCGGAGCCCATAGCCTTTGTTGTATCCAGTGCACTCAGCCATTTCTTGATATCACATGGAGGGAATTGAATTGGCTGAAGACTGGTTTCTGTGATGGTGGAGATATCGGGAGGAGGCCGAGATCATCCACTCGGCACTTCTGGCTGAAGATGGTTGCAAACGCTTCAGCGTTTGTCTTTTGCACTCATTGAGGATGGGGATGTTTACAGAGCCTCCATCCTCCTGCTAGTTGTTTAATTGTCCACCACCATTCATGACTGGATGTGGCAGGACTGCAGAGCTATGATCTGATCCGTTGGTAATGGAATCGCTTAGCTCCGTCGATAGCATGTTGCTTCTGCTGTTTAGCATGCATGTAGTCTTGTATTGCAGCTTCACGCCGCATTTTTAGGTATGCATGGTGCTGCTCCTGGTATGCTCTTCTACGCTCCTCATTGAACCAGGGTTGACCATAAGAGACCATAAGACCATAAGAGATAGGAGCAGGAGTGGGCCATTTGACTCCTCGAGCCTGCTCCGCCATTTAATGAGATCATGGCTGATCTGATTTTTACCTCAACTCCACTTTCCCGCCCTTTCCCCATATCCTTTCACTCCCTTGCTGATCAAAAATTTGTCTAACTCAGCCTTGAATGTATTCAATGACTCAGCTTCCACAGCTTTTTGGGGTAAAGAATTCCAAAGATTCACAACCCTCTGGGAGAAGAAATTCCTCCTAATTTCTGTCTTAAACGGGTGACCACTTATTCTGAGACTAGGCCTCCTAGTTTTAGATTCCCCCATCAGGGGTAACATCCTCTCAGCATCTGCCCTATCGAGTTCCCTCAGAATCTTGTTTGTTTCAATAAGATCTCCTCTCATTCTTCTAAACTCCAATGAGTGTAGACCCAACCTGTTCAATCTTTCCTCATAAGACAACCCTTCCATACCCGGAATCAACCTAGTGAACCATCTCTGAACTGCCTCCAATGCAAGTATGTCATTCCTTAAATAAGGGCACCAGAACTGTACGCAGTACTCCAGGTGTGGTCTCACCAGCACCCTGTACAGTTGTAGCATGATTTCCCTGCTTTTGTACTCCACGCCCCTAGAAATAAAGGCCAATATTCCATTTGCCTTCCGAATTACCTGCTGCACCTGTATGTTGACTTTTTGTGTTTCATGTTCGAGGACACCCAGATCCCTCTGTACCGCAGCATTTTGTAGTATTTCTCCATTCAAATAATATTTTGCTTTTTTATTTTTCCTCCCAAAGCGGATGACTTCACATTTTCCCACATTATATTCCATCATCCAAATTTTTGCCCATTTGCTTAACCTTTGCAGACACTTTGTGTCCTCATCGCAACTTGCTTTTCCACTTATCTTTGTATCATCAGCAAATTTGGCCACAAGACACTCTGTTCCTTCATCCAAGTCATTGATATATATTGTAAATAGTTGAGGCCCCAGCACTGATCCCTGCGGCACTCCACTCGTTACAGATTGCCATTTTGAAAATGACCCTTTTATCCCGACTCTTTATTTTCTGTTTGTTAGCCAATCCTCTATCCATGCCAGTATATTACCCCCAACACCATGAGCTCTTGTCTTGTGCAGTAATCTTTTATGTGGCACCTTATCGAATGTCTTTTGGAAATCCAAATATATTGCATCCATTGGTTCCCCTTTATCCACCCTGCCTGTTACTTCCTCAAAGAGCTCTAATAAATTTGTCAGACATGATTCCCCCTTCATAAAACCATGTTGACTCTCCTTGATTGGTTGATCCTTTGGCTTGTTGGTAATGGTAGAGTGAGGAATATGCCAGACGATGAGGTTACAGATTGTGCTGAAATACGATTCTGCTGCCATTGATGGCCCACAGCCCCTCATGGATGCCCATTTTTGAACTGCTAGATATGTTCTGAATCTATCCCATTTAGCACGTTGGATGGTGTCCTCAGTGTGAAGACAGGACTTTGTCTCCACAAGGACTGTGCGGTGGTCACTCCCACCAATACTGTCATGGACTGATGCATCTGCAACAGGTAGATTGGTGAGGACGAGGTCAAGTAGGTTTTTCCCTTGTGTTGGTTTGCTCACCACCTGCCGTAGGCCCAGTCTGGCAGTTATATCCTTCAGGACTCAGCCAGTGCTACTGAGACACTCTTGGTGATGGACATTGAAGTCCCCCACCCAGAGTACATTCTGTGCCCTTGCTACCCTCAGTGCTTCCCCCAAGTGGTGCTCAACAAGGAGGAGGACTGATTCATCAGCTTTGGGAGGGAGGTAGGTAGTAATCAGCAGGAGGTTTCCTTGCCCATGTTTGGCCTGTTGCCATGAGATTTCATGGGGTCCGGAGTCGATGTTAAGGACTCCCAGGGCCACTCCCTCCTGACTGTATCGCCACCTCTGGTGGGACAGGACATACCAAGCGATGGTGATGGAAGAGTCTGGGATGTTGGCTGAAAGGTATTGATTCTGTGAGTATGGCTATGTCAGGCTGTTGCTTGACTAGTCTGTGGGACAGCTCTCCCAATTTTGGCACAAGCCCCCAGATGTTAGTGATGGAGGACTTTGCAGGGTTGACTGGGCTTGGTTTGCCTTTGTCGTGTCCGGTACCTAGTGGTCCGTCTGGTTTTATTCTTATCATGACTTTTTGTAGCGAGATTGTACAACTGAGTGGCTTGCTCGGCCTTTTCAGACGGCAATTATGAATCAACCACATTGCTGTGGTTCTGGAGTTACATGTCGGCCAGACCGGGTAAGGACGGCAGGTTTCCTTCCCTAAAAGACATTAGTGAACCAGATGTGTGTTTAAAACAATCCGGTAGTTTCATAGCCACCATTACTGATACTAGTTTTTTTTATTCCAGATGTTATTTAATTAACTGTATTTAAATTCCCCAACTGCTGTAGTGGGATTTGAACTCATAACTCCAGATTAATAATCCAGACCTCTGGATTACTAATCCAGTAACATAACCACTATGCTACCGTACCCACATTAAGAGAGAAAGGGGCAAGAATTCTTCTGCTCCTTAACAAAATCACAAATCCGCTCATGATTTTCATTGTTCAGTATTTCTGGGAAAAATGTAAACAGGTCCTAAATGCTTATGATTTCATAGAAATTCAGAGCATAGGAAGACTCAAAAATGCTTTTGTAATGTTGCTGAGTGTAATGTACTGGAGGAATCCTTCTCGACATTGCTCCTCATATCAAGCAAAGTAGAACTTGATTTCTGCACTTTGCCACTCTAGTGAAGGGCTTTTGCTCCTTGAATCATGGCTTTGCTAAAGATTTCACTAATTTTTCTGACTTGTTGATAGCTGTTCACCATTCCCTAATTATGAAGATGACCTGCTCCCAGGACTCTACCAATTTCACTCTTCGATCAGCCACCCAGGAAGCCCGCCAGAAGCTGGATTGCATCCCAATTTTACCTCACTATCTGCACGACGCACATCCCCTTGACAGTCTGATTGAGATTTAAGGATTCCTTGATGAGCTTGGGCAGATAGAGGCTCTCTTGGTCATTGCCTCACCTCCTGCTCTTCCTCCTCCTCTTCCTTCCTCTTCTGGCAGCTTTTCCTGCTCTGTGGTGTCTTCCTTGGTGATCCTAATCATGTTCTATACCCAAATACAGCCCTACCAGGCCACTCATGTTTGGAGCCGGACCAATCTGTGAGGCAAACAACAGCAGTGCAAAAGCAGCCAAACCTCTCTCTATGTAGACAAACTTTGAAGTGTGCTAAAACTGAGCAAAAAAAGCCTAGAAGTCAAACAGTAGCCAGAAGTAGTGACCCAGCAACTAACCTGTAAATACTGCATGATCCCTTTAAATATCACCGGCGAGGAGGCTTTCATGCTGGTTAGTGTTACGTTGTGCTAAGCGAGGTCAGCACATGGCATCCGATTACCTGGAGTGGTCGAAAATAGTAAGTGCATCCTGCATAATTTTCTGCCTGCTTTAAATCTTGCTGGCGTGCTAACCTAATGCGAGCGCTGCCTCCTACACCAAAATGGCGAGCTGCGCACTTCCGGTGCTTGCGTACATCGATCCCGCCATCTTGGGTACTAAGGTGGCTGCGTAGCACCTGAAAAACATGTGCTGTGCAGCCCAATTTCTAGGCCATTATGTTTAATGCACACGTTATTTGCGCATTATCGTGAAGTAATTTCAAGAATAGAGTACAACTAGCTTTTATCGCCTGCCTGCAAAATGACTCCCTGCATGAAGTTAATGTGCATTGTTAAAATGGAGATTAAGTACTTATAGAATCATGGAATGATACAGCACAGAAGGAGGCTATTTGGCCCATCGTGCCTGTGCTGGCTCTTTGAAAGAGTTATCCAATTAGTCCCACTCCCCTGCTCTTTCCCCATAGACCTGTATATTTTTCCAATTCAAATATTTATCCAATTCCCTTTTGAAAGTTATTATTGCATCTGCTTCAGGCAGTGCATTACACATCATATCAACTCGCTGCGTAAACGTTTTTTTCCTTATTTCGCCTCTGGTTCTTTTGCCAATTACCTTAAATCTGTGTCCTTTGGTTACCGACACTTCTGCCACTGGAAACAATTTCTCCTTATTTACTCTATCAAAACCCTTCATGATTTTGAACACCTCTATCAAATCTCCGCTTAACCTTCTCTGCTCTAAGGAGAACAACCCCAGATTCTCCAGTCTCTCCTCGTAACTGAGGTCCTTTATCCTGGTATCTTCAATACTGTACTGAAACATCAGCCTAGATTATGTGCTCGAGTTTCTGGAGTGGGGCTTGAACCCAGTAACTCAGAGGCAAGACTGCTACCACTGAGCCAAGACTGACCCTGACACAGAGATGTGTGACCTCGGTTCTGGCAGAGGTGAACCATATCCAGTGAGTTAATTGTTTTCCCCAGATTGGGCAACTCTGGATTGACTCCCAGGCCAGTGACGTTGCTGAAGGAAAGGAGTCCTGAAATACCAGAGCAACTTGTTTAGTTAAAAAAAAAGTTCTTCAAAAGGTGACAAATAGATTTGCGTATATTCTTGTCAGTTAGACCTTCTCCTTTAAGTAAAAAGAAGATCCGGAGAAGGCAGATGGTAAAAGTATTCAACACAGCAGTGTGTCTGACTATTATTAGAAACATTTACAGGAATTAAAGAACTGTTACAGTGGGTGGGCGGGGACTGACACTTTGCATCTTAACTGCCAGGATGATGCCTGCCCAATGGGGTTGCTTTCTGAACCTGTTTGGCCGGTATTCAGCAAATTCTGGAACAGTGGCAAATCAGTTAAAAGAAAAAGTACTCGATAGTCAGATTTTGCTTGCAAACTGTGTGTGTGCAGCACTACATGAGGTATTTGCTCTAATGCACTATTGGTTTTGTGACTGAACGCAGTTCTGACTAACAGACACACATGGAAATAAAGGAACAAGTTAACTACACTTTCAGACTTTGTTGGGAAAGTCAGAGAGGGCCAGTGAGTGTTAACCACAAGGAAGGGATCCAGCAGTGCAGCTTATAGCCTGCCAAAGTATGGCAGGACAATTAAGCAAATTTGAACACATGGGGGTCATTTTCCAACTTAGTGCTCCCAGCAGAGAAACCTGCCCAAAAAGAGTGAAAATCAGTAATGTGGGTCCACAGTGCTCATGACTTTCTGTCTCGTGCTTGGCAGGCAAGCATGAAGTTCGAGAATTACCCATAGTATGCTTTAAGGGTATAATCCAGCCTCACAGGCTGCAGTTATAGCGCCACTTTCACACCAATTCAAAGCAGCTTCTGGCGCAAATCAACTTGGAAGTGGCAGTAATACTCAGGCATCACCAACAACAACTGATTTTGTACTCCAGTGCACTAAATCCAAACACTTGGAGATCTAGGAGACTATGGCTGGATTTCCCTACTCCCACCCTTGCAGAGAATGCTGCCCATTCGCCACCCCACAACATGTAAATGATGATAGAGAGGTGGGGCCTGGCAACTCGGCCTTCTGCTGCTGGCACTGCTAACGCTAGGGGTCACGAGGAGAGGGTTAGCACTAATGACTGGGGCAGCAGTGGACGACCCACTGAAGTCTCTTTTGGAGAGGGGTGCCCAATAGTGGGAACCTCTCCCTTTGCCCAGGCCCCAATAACGTATCTTATTGAGGCATTGGCTCAGTGCTGTAAAGTTGATCCGCCTCTTCTGATATACTTCGTATGTTGCTCTCTGGCAGTGTCAGGCTCCATCTAGCTGACAGGGATCTTGCCAGCAACCAGCACTACATAGATAAACAGCCCCAACCCAAGAAAATGGTCTGGGTCACAGCAAGGTCAGGCTGGCAGCTGGACAATGGAGCACTTTGTATGCTTCCATGCATAAATGCGCTGACATCTTTTGTGGTTGACCATACAGCAACCTGGAGGGAATATCCAGCTAGCAGTATAACTTTGCTCTGCTGGCTGTGCAGTGCATTCCATAGATACAAGTCAGTAGCTGCATTAAAGCTTCAGCCTTAGGTTAAAGATGTGCTCTGTGTTGAGTTAGCTGATGTCAAATATGCAGCAGTTGTCTTGTAGCAGTTGTCTTGTAGCACTCTCACCATTGAATCTGAAGGTTCTGGGTTCAAGCCCCACTCCAGAGACTTGAGCACATAATCTATGCTGAAATTTCAGTATTGAGGGAATGCTGCTCTCTTGGGGGTGCCATCATTCGGTTGACATGTGAAATCGAGGCTCGATCTGCCCTCTCGAGTGAATGTAAAATATCCCGTGGAACTACTTGAAACAGGACAGGGTAGATTTCTCAGTATTTATGGACAATATTTATCCCTCAGTACCAAAATGAGAAAAAACAGATCTTGCCTCTGAGTCATTTATCTCATTGCTACCTGTGGGATCTTGCTGTGCTCAAATTCGCCGCTGCGCGTACCTACACGACAATAGTGACCGCACTTTAAGAGTAATTAATTGGCTGTGAAATGCTTTGGGATGTCATGAGGATGGGAAAGGCGTCATATAAATGCAAGTTCTTTCTTTCATTAAGATGTTCCCAGCATCACCAGTCTAGGGAGGTGAAAAAAACAGCTAATCTTCTGGCTGATTAATGTTCTATTATTCCTGTTTGAAAGTGCAGGCGACTGGACGCCAGTTAGGAACACAATGAGCTCAGCCACGATTCCCTCTGCATTCAAATAATTTATTAACATTCATTGTCTTGAGTGTAATTTTTGTGAGACCCTGTGTCATCACTGGTCCCTTTCATGCAGCCAATACATATTGGAGAAAACCATGCCGGGTTTTCCCATAAGAACTGACCACATGTGAGGTCCCAGTTGCAAAATTTAACCCAAGCAGAATGCCAATTTGAGAGAAGTAGGGGCGGGCTATTGACACCCATTGAAGCTCATTCCAACGAGGGTCCGCAGTTTTAGAAGAGCAAGAGAGAAAAGGAACAAATACTTGCCCAGAAAAATATGGATGTGCATCATTGTTGCTAGGGTTCGATATATACATCATTATTCGCAGGGCTGCTACATAAATTTAAATGTATGCGATTAGATGTAGAAATCACTATTTATCACTCATATTTGCCTGGCTCTTTCACTTCATTTCAATTCTGAACAGGGTGCACAACACTGTAAATAGGATCTACTGTCAACTATAGAGGGCACTCCAATTCATGGGAAATAAACACCTCACTTTCTCTTTTACGTCTGGGTCTGCAAATAATTTCCGAAAGAAAAATCTTCATTGTTTCTAATCCCTAAATCCAACAGATTGGAATTATTGGATGAGATTACAACTCAGTTCTTGTACTTTCCTCATCCAGAAAAAACAGAACTGGCACTTTTTATCCTGCATGTTTCAATTGCTTAGAGTTGACACAGTATAGGAGGAGTTTGACTGTCCAATTTCGGCCACTGTGACTATGAAGTTTTCTTTCCAGCAAAGGGTTTGTTCTCACTCAAAGGAGTTGCGAACAGTACCGTCACTGAAGATCATAATGTGTGGCCCAACAAGTCAAAATAAAGCCATTTAAGCAAATAATCACACTTAAATATTTCATAATCAGTATCATATTTGAGTTAATATTTACATGCTGGAGAGTAAAGAAGAGCTAGTTTTATGAATTTGTGTCACCTGCAGCACATGTCTTATGTTGAATCGGGGACAGGGACTCGATAAAATTAACATAAGTAAAGCAACGGTAATGAAGAAAATAAGAGCACTAAAGAGGGACAAATCCCCTGGACCAGATGGTTTCCATCCCAGGGTTTTAAAGGAAGTAGGTGAGCACATTGCGGATGCCCTAACTATAATCTTTCAAAGTTCTCTAGATTCAGGAACTGATTGGAAAATTCCACATATCACTCCGCTTTTTAAGAAAGGAGAGAGAGGGAATCCGAGGAATTATAGACCAGTTAGCCTAACATCTGTTGTGGGGAAAATGCTGGAGTCTATAATTAAGGATAGGGTGACTGAACACCTCGAGAATTTTCAGTTAATCTGAGAGAGCCAGCATGGATTTGTGAAAGGTAGGTTGTGCCTGACAAACCTGATTGAATTTTTTGAAGAAGTGACTAAAGTAATAGACAGGGGAATGTCAATGGATGTTATTTATATGGAATTCCAGAAGGCATTTGATAAGGTCTCACATAAGAGACTGTTAGCTAAGATAGAAGCCCATGGAATCGAGGGAAAAGTACGGACTTGGTTAGGAAGTTGGCTGAGCGAAAGGCGACAGAGAGTAGGGATAATGGGAAGGTACTCACATTGGCAGGATGTGACTAGTGGAGTCCCGCAGGGATGTGTCTTGGGGCCTCAATTATTCACAATATTTATTAATGACTTAGATGAAGGCATAGAAAATCTCATATCTAAGTTTGCCGATGACACAAAGATTGGTGGCATTGTAAGCAGTGTAGATGAAAACATAAAATTACAAAGGGATATTGATAGATTAGGTGAATGGGCAAAACTGTGGCAAATGGAATTCAATGTCGACAAATGTGAGGTCATCGACTTTGGATCAAAAAAGGATAGAACAGGGTACTTTCTAAATGATAAAAAGTTAAAAACAGTGGATGTCCAAAGGGACTTAGGGGTTCAGGTACATAGATCATTGAAGTGTCATGAACAGGTGCAGAAAATAATCAAGAAGGCAAATGGAATGTTGGCCTTTATATCTAGAGGACTAGAGTACAAGGGGGCAGAAGTTATGCTGCAGCTATACAAAACCCTGGTTAGACCGCACCTGGAGTACTGTGAGCAGTTCTGGGCACTGCACCTTCGGAAGGACATATTGGCCTTGGAGGGAGTGCAGCGTAGGTTTACCAGAATGATATCCGGACTGCAAGGCTTAAGTTACGAGGAGAGATTACACAAATTGGGGTTGTATTCTCTGGAGTTTCAAAGGTTAAGGGATGATCTGATCGAAGTTTATAAGATATTAAGGGGAACAGATAGGGTGGATAGAGAGAAACTATTTCCGCTGGTTGGGGATTTTAGGAGTTGGGGGCACAGTCTAAAAATTAGAGCCAGACCTTTCAGGAGCGAGATTGGAAAACATTTCTACACACAAAGGGTGGTAGAAGTTTGGAACTCTCTTCCGCAAACGGCAATTGATACTAGCTCAATTGCTAAATTTAAATCTGAAATAGATAGCTTTTTGGCAACCAAAGGTATTAAGGGATATGGGCCAAAGGCAGGTATATGGAGTTAGATCACAGATCAGCCATGATCTTATCAAATGGCGGAGCAGGCACGAGGGGCTGAATGGCCTACTCCTATTCCTATGTTCCTATTCGTGGGTGGGTTGCATTTGATTTTGCAGCCATTAAAGTTATTGGATGCAAAATTGTGGACAGCCCACCTACAGCAGTATTGGGAACTCGGATAATTACCCCCCACCCCCGGCAACTGCAAAACTTATTGTTTGTTGACAAAGAATTGTGCTGAAAAGGGTAGTGACTGCAATTATATAAAGGTTTTGCCAAGATTGTTCAAATATATCCTTATATGAGTTGCTAAACTTCTATGCAGAATTTACTTGTCCCATTTTGAAATATTTTGAAACTGGGTTACACTTTGTCTTAAGGCAAAAGTAATGTTTCATGAAAAACACATTTTCATCAATAAAGCTAACAAGCAGATTGAAATAAAGCAGAAAGATACTGAAACAACATAATTTATTTACTTGAAACCATTGGCCTGCTGATTGAAAGAGACATTTGTCCTTGGAGAGGTTGGTGGCACAGGGATTGTCATCACCCTGGGAGAATGGTACCAGTATTGGGGTCGAAATGATCTGGAGCTAGGGGTCATAAGAACAGTGCCTAAATTTGCAGATGATGTAAAGCTAGTGAAGGTGGTAGACTGAAAAGCTGAACAGGATAAGGTACAGGATGATTGAATATACTTGGAAATTAAGCAGGCAAATGGCAAATGAAATTCAATGTAGAGAAATGCAAAGTGCTTCATATGGGGGCAAAAAATATCCAGGAAGGGGATATTACTTTAATGCAAAGGAAATAATCTGTATGGAAAATGAAAAAGATCTGGGGGTACAGCAAATCAGACGTTGGGATATATTAAAAAGTCAATATTAAGCCGAAATAGTGAGGTAATCCTGCCACTTTACAAATCATTGATGGCGACCGCACTTAGAATATTGTGTACAGTTCTGGACAACACAGTACAAAAAGAATATTGCAGCTCTTGAGAGGACATAGAAGAAAGCAACCAGGAAGATTAAAGAGATGGAAGGATTGGATTATGAGGAGCGGTTATGTAAATTGGGCATGTTCTCGATGGAAAACACAAGGTTGAGAGGTATAATGATTGCAGTTTTTAGGATTCTAAATGGACTGGATATTGTAGGCCATGACAAGTTATTTTATTTTGTCCAGAACAATAGAACCAGAGAATATGGTCTATGCTTGAAGGGGTGTAAATTCAAAACTAATCTGCGGAAATATTGAGTGAGTAGCCAATCTATGGAACAAGATATTTAAGGAGACGATGGAAGCAGGAAGTGTTGATTCATTCAAATGCAAATTGGATAGATTTCTTTCAGAAAGTAATATTTTGAGATATGGTATATAAGTAATTTGAGACATGACATATGGTAAGTGTAGCATGCTTGGGAGGAACAGATGACTTTGGACCTACAGTTCCCAAAGCTTTCCACCATTGGGGGTTATCCTCATATCATGTTTGGGTCTTTTGTAAACTAATTAATAGAGATTGATTGCCATGATTAGTCAACACGTCCATTATTGTGGTATCATACAACTGCCAGGATGATAGAAAGTGAACTAGATGCACCTTGGTCTATTGACATCTAGCAATTCCTATGTTTCTATGTTCTTAAGTATGGGTTAGTGAGCCCAGATTTAATGAGTAACCCCTAATTGTGGTAAATTGCTCATTGAAGAATATGTAGGATGTCCACCACTATCAGCCATCACTTTTGAAATACAGAAAAAAACACACGATCAGACTAATGCACACAGGTTTATTTACAGCTGTTATAATACACAGATGCAGAAAGACATAACAAAATAGTAAGACCCCCTGCCTCAGCTCATTTGTTGCTGAAACTCTCATCTATGCCTTTGTTACCTTTAGACTCGACTATTCCAATGCTCTCTCGGCTGGCCTCCCACCTTGCACTCTCTGTAAACTTGAGTTCATCCAAAACTCTACTGCCCACATCCTAACTTGGATCATGTCCCATTCACCCATCAGCCCTGTGCTCACTGACCTACATTGGCTCCCAGTCTGGCAACACCCCGACTTTAAAATTCTCATCCTTGTTTTGAATTCCCACAGGCAGATCCTGGGTGGAGGGGAGGTGATTGGGAGGAGAAGAAGCAATTGGGAGAGAGGGGGTGATCAGGACAGGGGGGCAATGATTGGGAGGATGTTCAGGAGGGAGGGGGCTGAGCAGGGGCCTAGCAGGGATTAGCAACAGTCTTCAGCACAGCAGTGAAGGTGGGAAGAGCATTCCTGCTCCTCTGGCTCCACATTCAGGTAAGTATTTTTTAATAAACTTACCCTTTTGGTGGTGGCCTTTAAGGACCACATTTTGCTGAACGCAGCCAGTCCAGAGCCTATCCCTACCATCGGGTACCATCTCAACACGCCTGTTGATCTGCACGACCCAATGAGATTAGACAGCATTGAGAATAGTTAAGTCCATACCAGTGACTATCTCAGTGCAACCTCCTAACCTACCCATGGAGGAAGCAATAAAATCCACAATCTGCATGGCAACACTGTAAGCATTCTTGAGAGAGACTATAACTGGCATTACCGGCTCACTCAAGGGAGGCTTCATTACAGATAACCCTGGAGTTGCCATGTGCTCCATGGTGGACTTAGAGTTTGTATCTCTTGATCAAAGCTCCACTGATGTGGGTGTGGACTCTTCCATACTAGCTACCATGTTCTGAAAATTCCCAGACATGCTCCAATGACTGCAGCAATTGTTCATGCTCAGAAAGTATCATCTTTTCTTTAGAAGGAGGGTGTCTAAAGTCCAGATCTCTGTCCTCAACAGTTGAGAATGGACGTGATCTGACCCTCTGCACACCCTCCATTGCTGCGTCCACCTACTGCTATTCACTGGTGCATCTTCCTGAGCTGCTGCTTCACGGGGTTAGTGTTAGTGATCGTGCCTGTTCAGAGGTGCTTATTCCAGCAGTAACTTGCCCCCTAACTGTGACACACCCAAAGAATGAGAAGAGAAGCAAGGGTTACAATGCAGCCTTGATGGCAACTTGGTCACAAATTGCTTGTCGGCTGTTTGTACGTTTTATTGGTTTTAACATTTTCTTAGCATAAACAGTGCAGAGAAAACAAAATGATTACGATGTGGTTAATTTTATTATGCACATATACTAAAACAGGATGCTCCATGAGACTGATTTATTTCAACTTTAAGGGCCAAAAGTGATGTTAGCAAACAAAAACTTAAGATGCTCACATAACATTCCTCAATGCATTAACCCATTTATTTTAAATAGGTGAAAGCCACCTCTAAAAGTGGACAGAGAATACAATATAAACCTGTTAAGTGTCCAGATGTTAATTGCACCAACTGTAATTCAAAGACTTTAAACCATTGCACTGAGTAACAACACTATTTTTGTTAGAGCAAAAGAGACTCTGGGAAAGGAGGTGTTGAAAATTATGAAGGGATGAGATAGAATAGATAAAAGTAAATTATTTCCAGTGATTGAGGGATCTAGTACCAGGGGACATATATGTATGGACAGAGGGCAGGTAGAACTTTTTACACAGAGGGTTTAGAGGCTGTCGAATGCACTACCAGAGTTAGTGATTGAAGCAGAGGCCATGTCAAAGTTTAAGAACAGATTAGATAGGTGGTTACATAAGAACATAAGAAATAGGAGCAGGAGTAGGCCAATCGGCCCCTCGAGCCTGCTCCGCCATTCAATAAGATCATGGCTGATCTGATCCGAACCTCAATTCTAAATTCATGTCCAATTTCCTGCCCGCTTCCCGTAACCCCTAATTCCCTTTACTTCGAGGAAACTGTCTATTTCTGTTTTAAATTTATTTAATGATGTAGCTTCCACAGCTTCCTGGGGCAGCAAATTCCACAGACCTACTACCCTCTGAGTGAAGAAGTTTCTCCTCATCTCAGTTTTGAAAGAGCAGCCCCTTATTCTAAGATTATGCCCCCTAGTTCTAGTTTCACCCATCCTTGGGAACATCCTTACCGCATCCACCCGATCAAGCCCCTTCACAATCTTATACGTTTCAATAAGATCGCCTCTCATTCTTCTGAACTCCAATGAGTAGAGTCCCAATCTACTCAACCTCTCCTCATATGTCCACCCCCTCATCCCCGGGATTAACCGGGTGAACCTTCTTTGTACTGCCTCGAGAGCAAGTATGTCTTTTCTTAAGTATGGACACCAAAACTGTATGCAGTATTCCAGGTGCGGTCTCACCAATACCTTATATAACTGCAGCAATACCTCCCTGTTTTTATATTCTATCCCCCTAGCAATAAAAGCCAACATTCCGTTGGCCTTCTTGATCACCTGCTGCACCCGCATACTAACTTTTTGATTTTCTTGCACTAGGACCCCCAGATCCCTTTGTACTGCAGTACTTTCCAGTTTCTCGCCATTAAGATAATAACTTGCTCTCTGATTTTTCCTGCCAAAGTGCATAACCTCACATTTTCCAATATTGTATTGCATCTGCCAAATCTCTGCCCACTCACCCAGCCTGTCTATATCCCCTTGTAGGTTTTTTATGTCCTCCTCACTCTCTACTTTCTCTCCCATCTTTGTATCATCTGCAAACTTTGATATGTTACACTCGGTCCCCTCCTCCAAATCGTTAATATAGATTGCAAAGAGTTGGGGACCCAGAACTGACCACTGCGGAACACCACTGGCTACTGGTTGCCAGTCCGAGAATGAACCATTTATCCCAACTCTCTGCCTCCTGTTAGATAACCAATCCTCCACCCATGCCAGAATATTACCCCCAATCCAGTGATTCTTTATCTTGAGCAATAATCTTTTATGTGGCATCTTGTCGAATGCCTTCTGGAAGTCTAAATACACTACGTCCACTGGTTCCCCTTTATCCACCCTGTACGTTATGTCCTCAAAGAACTCAAGCAAATTTGTCAGACATGACTTCCCCTTCATAAAGCCATGCTGACTTTGTCCTGTTAAATTATGTTTATCCAAATGTTCCGCTACTGTCTCCTTAATAATAGACTCCAAAATTTTACCCACCACAGATGTTAGGTTGAAGGAAAGGGGGATAAAGGAATATTGGACTAGGGGATAGAACTACTGCTGTCATTTCTATGTAACTATAATACTCACATAAAAAGGAAAATCTCAAGTTATAAAATTTAGATTTTGCAAATTCATGAACTCAGCAAGGATTCTCACACACTTGGAGTGCATATCTGGATTCAGGCGCAGAGGTCAGGATTTTCCATCCAAATTAATAACCAAAAAGCCAGGACTGCCATGAATTGGGTACACTGGCCTCCTTGCCCAGTACTCAGATTTGTACTCCTATTGATCAAGACTCCGCACTCAGAGCAGAGTCTTAGAAAATTTACCACTGCATCTGTCATTAGAAGTAAATTACTTATAAGGAAGCAGTGTAAAAAAAACAAAATGCCTTTCCCTGGGTTAGAAGGATGGATTGGGGGGTGGGCAACATACTTCCAGCTCTTTACCAATGTCACTACCGTGGCACCCATCTATTTGCAGATATGTGAGAGTGAACAGTGATGACTCACCTTGTAGATTTTCCTCTGGCTTCCTGTATGAATGTTCCTGGCCTCCACTCAATGGGGATAATTTTAACTTTGGGCGAGATTGTAAAATGGCTAATATTGACTTCAATGGAAAGGAAAATCGGTTGTTGTGTATAATGGGCGGCTGATTCGATATTGGCCATTTTACAGTCTCACCCAAATTTAGAATTACTCCCAACATGTTTGCCTGACATTATAACTGTGGTCATATGCGCAATTGTATCTACGAGCTCCAAGGCACAGCATAGCATAGGATCAGTGTGCTTTACCACCTGTGCACAGATGTGTAATCAGTTTGTGTAAAGAACTGTATATAGAACAATTATTTATGGAATGTATTCTGCTACAAAAATAACTTAGAAGTTACAACATGGAAACAGGCCCTTCGGCCCAACATGTCCATGTCGCCCAGTTTATACCACTAAGCTAGTCCCAATTGCCTGCACTTGGCCCATATCCCTCGATACCCATCTTCCCCATGTAACTGTCCAAATGCTTTTTAAAAGACAAAATTGTACCCGCCTCGACTACTGCATCTGGCAGCTCGTTCCAGACACTCACCACCCTTTGAGTGAAAAAATTGCCCCTCTGGATCCTTTTGTATCTCTCCCCTCTCACCTTAAATCTGTGCCCCCTCGTTATAGACTCCCCTACCTTTGGGAAAAGATTTTGACTATCGACCTTATCTATGCCCCTCATTATTTTATAGACTTCTATAAGATCACCCCTTAACCTCCTACTCTCCAGGGAAAAAAGTCCCAGTCTGTCTAACCTCTCCCTGTAAGTCAAACCATCAAGTCCCGGTAGCATCCTAGTAAATCTTTTCTGCACTCTTTCTAGTTTAATAATATCCTTTCTATAATAGGGTGACCAGAACTGTACACAGTACTCCAAGTGTGGCCTCACCAATGCTCTGTACAACTTCAACAAGACATCCCAACTCCTGCATTCAATGTTCTGACCAATGAAACCAAGCATGCTGAATGCCTTCTTCACCACCCTATCCACCTGTGACTCCACTTTCAAGGAGCTATGAATCTGTACTCCTAGATCTCTTTGTTCTATAACTCTCCCCAACGCCCTACCATTAACGGAGTAGGTCCTAGCCCGATTCGATCTACCAAAATGCATCACCTCACATTTATCTAAATTAAACTCCATCTGCCATTCATCGGCCCACTGGCCCAATTTATCAAGATCCCGTTGCAATCCTAGATAACCTTCTTCACTGTCCACAATGCCACCAATCTTGGTGTCATCTGCAAACTTACTAACCATGCCTCCTAAATTCTCATCCAAATCATTAATATAAATAACAAATAACAGCGGACCCAGCACCGATCCCTGAGGCACACCGCTGGACACAGGCATCCAGTTTGAAAAACAACCCTCGACAACCACCCTCTGTCTTCTGTCGTCAAGCCAATTTTGTATCCAATTGGCTACCTCACCTTGGATCCCATGAGATTTAACCTTATGTAACAACCTACCATGCGGTACCTTGTCAAATGCTTTGCTGAAGTCCATGTAGACCACGTCTACTGCACAGCCCTCATCTATCTTCTTGGTTACCCCTTCAAAAAACTCAATCAAATTCGTGAGACATGATTTTCCTCTCACAAAACCATGCTGACTGTTCCTAATTAGTCCCTGCCTCTCCAAATGCCTGTAGATCCTGTCCCTCAGAATACCCTCTAACAACTTACCCACTACAGATGTCAGGCTCACTGGTCTGTAGTTCCCAGGCTTTTCCCTGCCGCCCTTCTTAAACAAAGGCACAACATTTGCTACCCTCCAATCTTCAGGCACCTCACCTGTAGCGGTGGATGATTCAAATATCTCTGCTAGGGGACCCGCAATTTCCTCCCTAACCTCCCTTAACGTCCTGGGATACATTTCATCAGGTCCCGGAGATTTATCTACCTTGATGCGCGTTAAGACTTCCAGCACCTCCCTCTCTGTAATATGTACACTCCTCAAGACATCACTATTTATTTCCCCAAGTTCCCTAACATCCATGCCTTTCTCAACCGTAAATACCGATGTGAAATATTCATTCAGGATCTCACCCATATCTTGTGGTTCCGCACATAGATGACCTTGTTGATCCTTAAGAGGCCCTACTCTCTCCCTAGTTACCCTTTTGCCCTTTATGTATTTGTAGAAGCTCTTTGGATTCACCTTTGCCTGATCTGCCAAAGCAATCTCATATCCCCTTTTTGCCCTCCTGATTTCTCTCTTAACTCTACTCCGGCAATCTCTATACTCTTCAAGGGATCCACTTGATCCCAGCTGCCTATGCATGTCATATGCCTCCTTCTTCTTTTTGACGAGTGCCTCAATCTCCCGAGTCATCCAAGGTTCCCTACTTCTACCAGCCTTGCCCTTCACTTTATAAGGAATGTGCTTACCCTGAACCCTGGTTAACACACTTTTGAAAGCCTCCCACTTACCAGACGTCCCTTTGCCTGCCAACAGACTCTCCCAATCAACTTCTGAAAGTTCCTGTCTAATACCATCAAAATTGGCCTTTCCCCAATTTAGAATTTTAACTTTTGGGCCAGACCTATCCTTCTCCATAGCTATCTTAAAACTAATGGAATTATGATCACTGGTCCCAAAGTGATCCCTCACTAACACTTCTGTCACCTGCCCTTCCTTATTTCCCAAGAGGAGGTCAAGTTTTGCCCCCTCTCTAGTCGGGCCATCCACATACTGAATGAGAAATTCCTCCTGAATACACTCAACAAATTTCTCTCCATCCAAGCCCCTAATGCTATGGCTGTCCCAGTCAATGTTGGGAAAGTTAAAGTCCCCTACTATTACCACCCTATTTTTCTTGCAGCTGTCTGTAATCTCCTTACATATTAGCTCCTCAATTTCCCGTTGACTATTTGGGGGTCTGTAGTACAATCCTATCAAAGTGATCTCTCCCTTCTTATTTTTCAGTTCTACCCATATGGACTCAGTGGGCGAACCCTCGGATATATCCCCTCTCACTACTGCCGTGATGTTCTCCCTAATCAAGAACGCAACTCCCCCTCCTCTCTTACCTCCTGCTCTATCTTTCCTATAGCATCTGTACCCTGGAACATTGAGCTGCCAGTCCTGCCCCTCCCTTAGCCATGTTTCAGTAATAGCTATAACATCCCAGTCCCATGTACCCATCCATGCCCTGAGTTCATCTGCCTTGCCCATCAGACTTCTTGCATTGAAATAAATGCAGTTTAATCTAGACTTCCCTTGGTCTTTGCCCTGCTTTCTCAGACCATCTGTCCGGTCATGTTCTGTACACTCTCCCTATTTATAATGATTTACAATTACATTGTAAATCATTATAAATAGGCAAAACATTTGCTGATGTGGACTGTTTCTAAGTGGTTCTGGCTTTATTCATGGGATAAAAATCAGTTTCTATTTTTCTTCTGTAAAAATGGTCTAATTCAGCTGAAAGTTTATTTTTCAACCTATGCTTGTTAACTAACAAGAGCTAAATTTCACGTGTGGGAATCTGAAAGAAAAGTTAAAAGGGAAATGCTGTAATAAAATTAATAAAACAGATGATAGTGAAGAAATCTGGCCCTTTCATGGTGAAACACAAAACTTACCCTGTCCTGTTAAAAAATCAGATCTGTCAATCTACAAATGCACACACGTTCCTGTGTTTTGTATGTCCTGATGTCAGCTGCCTTATTGTGGATGGCAAACAAGTAACCTTCATCGGTCACTGAAGCAACAACAACAAAGGCTCTTTATAAACAAACTTTACCTACCGGCTGAGGGTCCAGTGGGTGAGCAGTCTTACACTGGAGGAGATGGTAGTCCAGTATGGAGAGCGATGGGCAACCATGTAGCTGTTCAACCTGCCATATTCAGTTCCTAATCATGCCACTTGTTTGGTGTGTTCCTCAATGGAATCGAAATGTTCACCTACGTTAGGCAGTGCAGTTAAGAACCTCTGTCATTTTCAATTATGTGCTATGGTTTTAATGGACTCGTGGATCTATGGTAAAGCAACAAAATGGGAGGGAATCATTCCTATTTCAACACATTTATTGTTATTATTAGGAAAGGATGATTAAGAATAATAGTTAACGCTGTCTTCAGTATGTAAGAATTTTGAATATTGTAGCAAACTCATTACATAAGAATATAAAATGTATCTCTTACAGTCATAAGCCCATGTCCAGTAATCTCAGTGTAGTGATAATTAAGATATTTATAACAAGAACGAGTATAAATCACATTGTGTATACAACTGAACACTTTTTACGTGATAAACTCATGATAATAGTAGGTATTTCTGCTTTAGTTTTGTGTAATTTCAAGTAGCTGGGATTCAAAATGCAGGGTAGCTTTCTTTGCTAGACAGAAATGAAAGATATGAGTCAGCAAGGCAGTGGAAATTTCCTTTGGTCAGGAATCAATTAAGATAATTGTGCTTTGATGGTGGGGCACCAAGTTTAAGATGCAACTTTCATCAGCTGAAGGATCATGGGCAGGATTTTCCTCCTCAATCTATTTTCTGCCCATACCCACCGGATTTACATAACATAACTCCAGAGGAAAATCGGCCCTGTAATTTCTAGTTATGGTCATGAAAACAGCTAATAGAAGGAAGACAGCTTTTGCAACCCATTATCCCAGGCTACAAATTACTGTTGGCAACAACAGTACATTATTCCTTTGTCTGCTCTTTTACTGGCAGTGTTAAGCCATTGGGGGTTAAATTCGATAACCCCCGGAACTGGGCGCGAGCATCGCTGTCTGCAATTAACCCCACCTGGTGGTTCCGTCGCAGGCTGCACGAGACACTCGCCTGATAGAAGCACAGCATGGAGGCCTTGACACGACGAATCGACCATGTTCGCACTTCTCACCAGCAGGGGGAGCCCAAATCTCCAGTGAATTGCTCACATCTCTTAAAGGCAGGCTGCATCTCTTAAAAGCAGCCTGTACCTCTTATTGGGAAAAATAAGATAAGGGTCTGCACGGAGTCTGAATGGAGATAAGACATCGCACACGTAAAACATAGATGCAGGTCCTGTTCCTATGTTTACAAACTGATGAGTTATGTTAAAACATTGAATAAAGGTTGTGCACTCCTAAATCCCACATCCTCCAATCTGCATGCCAGACCTCACCAATCTGCCGATCTGAGTTTGTACCAGGCCTGCGGGAGAGTGTGCACCAAGGTTCTCTGCTGATGCACTGGAGGCCTTAATGCAAGAGGTGGACAGAAGGTGGGGCATCCTATATCCGCGGTGGGGAGAGGGGGGTGCAAGAGGCCCTCCAGAAATATGCTCAAGAGGCAGTGGGAGGAAGCAGGGGACACAGTCAATGCCAGGCGCATAGCACCACAAACACGGATGCAGTGCAGGAAGAAGTTCAATGCTTTGACACGAGTGGTCAAGGTGAGTGAGGCCAACGATCAAGTGGCATCTCCTACCAACTGCACCACTAGCCGCATCCACTGGCCCATGCACTACACCCCCCATCACCCACATACCAACAAACTCTTTCAATCAGTACTCAATTCTTCCAATCAGATGCCTCCTCTCACCCCCACACATTACCACTGTTGCAACCCCCACACTCACAACTCACAGGCCACACACGGGCAGCTATTCAACTATGACAGGCACTTCAACCAGACATCCTGCAGGACACTCACTGACACATTTCTTGCTTTCTTGCAGGAGACGGTGGTACATATCAGGAGGCAGCAAGTAGCAGTGCTATTTAGCCCTCAAGCCTGTTCTGCCGTTCAATGAGATCATGGTTCATCTGTGACCTAACTCCATATACCCGCCTTAGCCCCATATCCCTTAATACGCTAGGTTCACAGAAATCTATCAATCTAAATTTAAAATTCAGAATTGAACTAGCATCAACTGCCGTTTGGAGAAGAGTGTTTCAAATTCCTACCACCCTTTGCGTGTAGAAGTGTTTCCTAACTTCACTCCTGCAAATCCTGGCTCTAAATGTTAGGCTACGTCCCCTCGTCCTAGTATTCAAGTATAGGAGACCTCCAAAAACAGGTGCAAATGCATCAGCTGCCAAAAGCAATAATCCTTCAACTAACCTATAAATCCTGCATGGTCCCTTTAAATAGCACTGGTGGGGGGTCCTCCAGGCACTCAAAGACTGTTTAGCTGGTTGTGGTTAAGACACTGTGTTGAGTGGAGCGTTAAGTGCCAAAATCACTTTAAATCAGCATTGCACACTGACCAAACACATATTCTCCTTACTTTACATGTTGCCAGCATTCATTATCTGCGCACACGCTAAACCATTTACCAAGATGGCGTCCGGCGCACGTCCGCGCACATCCCAGACCCCGTCTTGGACATTTGGGAGGCCGCGTAACGCCGAAACAACGGGCGCTAGCTATACGGCCCAATCTCGAGACCGTCTGGTGGACATATGAACACAATGAGTGCTTTTTTGCTATTATCACCAACAGTAATTACTGCCTTCCCATTATGTACCAAGATCTGAGGACGAACTTTTGTTTGCTTGAGTGCTTCAAAGTTTTACATCAAAGAAGTTCTACAGCTAATAGTCTTCAGCTCTGGTAAGGATGCACTACTTTCAAGAGGGTATTTGCCTGTTTATTTTAGCTGGGTTATCTATAAACAGCGCACAGCGAGATGTGATATGAGTGTGTTAAAATGCTCATGCGTGACCTGCATTAATTGGAAAATATAACCTTTCTAAATCTTGAGTGTAAGAACATAGGAACAGGAGTAGGCCATTCAGCCCCTCAAGCCTGTTCCATCATTCAATTAGATTATGGCTGATCTGTACCTCAACTCCATTTACCTGCCTTCACACCAAATCCCTGATATCCTTACCCAACAAAAATCAATCATCTCAGTCTTGAAAATTTCAATTGATTCAGCATTCACAGCCTTTTGGGGGAGTGAGTTCCAGCTTTCCACTACTCTGTGTGAAAAGGTGCTTCCTGAATTAACTCCTAAATGGTTGAGCTTTAATTTTAAAATTATGCCCTCTTATTCTGGATTCCCCCACCAGAGGAAATAGTTTCTCAGTATCTACCCCATCGAATCCCTTAAACATTTTAAATACCTTCATTAGATTATTCCTCAACCTTCTAAACTCAAGGGAATATAAGCCATGTTTGTGCAACCTGTTCTCATAATATAACCCTTTAAGCCCTGGTATCATTCCGTTAATCTGCACTGTACCTCCTCCAAGGCCAATATATCTTTCCTGAGGTTCCATGCCCAAAACTGAACACAGTACTCCATGTATTTCATTTGTTTGTAGAGGGTTATGAGCTAAGTCTCTGCAGATTGAAGTGTTAATTGTTGTGCCTAATGTTTCTCCAAATGACCAGTCCAATGCAACTGTTGAATCACAGATTCTTAGAATTTTGTGGCACAGAAGGCCATTCAGTCCATTACACTTCTGCTAGCTCTCTGAAAGAGCTATTCATTTAGTCCTATTCCCCTGCTCTTTCCTCACACCCTTTCAAAATTTACCTTTATTTTGATACTTATACTCTTTCATTCTATAGATTATTATGGATTCTGCTGCCCTCACTGTTTCTGTGATGTGGAGATGCCGGTGATGGACTGGGGTTGACAAATGTAAGGAATCTTACAACACCAGGTTATAGTCCAACTGTTTTATTTGAAAATCACAAGCTTTCGGAGGCTTTCTCCTTCGTCAGGTGAGCGAGTGTGGGATTCCATGGAAGGTTACCGCATTTATATTCAGAGAACAATACCTGGTGATTACAGATAATCTTTCCAACTGCCCATTGTCAAGGCAATCAAAGTGTTCAGACAGAGTGATGTTACCTACAGGACCACCGAATACACAAAAGGCCAGAACACAAAACAGAGAGAGAGAGGGAGAGAAACATCCGAAAGGAAGAGAAAGACAGAGAATGACCCGTTGTGTTAAAAACAGATAACTTTTTTTCACTAGTGGGGTTACGTGTAGCGTGACATTCGATTTTTCGCTGTGGCCCGTCGGAACTGTCGATCGACGAGTCGAGCGTCATATCCCGTTCTTACGAGGGCGTCTTTCAGCGTCTGTAGATGTCCATCGCGTTCCTCCTCGTCTGAGCAGATCCTGTGTATTCGCAGGGCCTGTCCATAGAGGATGGCCTCACAAGTTCCATCCCACCATCAAGCTCACCATGGACTACTCCTCAGAATCGGTTTCTTTGTTGGACACACGAATCTCCATCAAAGACGGGCACCTCAGCACCTCACTCTACCGCAAGGCCACGGACAACCTCATGATGCTCAACTTTGCCAGCTCCCACCCTAACCACGTCAAAGAGGCCATCCCCTATGGACAGGCCCTGCGAATACACAGGATCTGCTCAGACGAGGAGGAACGCGATGGACACCTACAGACGCTGAAAGATGCCCTCGTAAGAACGGGATATGACGCTCGACTCATCGATCGACAGTTCCGATGGGCCACAGCGAAGAATCGCATAGACCTCCTCAGTAGACTAACACGGGACGCAACCAACAGAGTACCCTTCATCGTCCAGTACTTCCCCGGAGTGGAGAAACTACGCCATATTCTCCGCAGCCTTCAACATGTCATCGATGACGACGAACACCTCGCTAAGGCCATCCCCACACCTCCACTACTCGCCTTCAAACAGCCACCCAACCTCAATCAGACCATCGTTCGTAGCAAATTACCCAGCTCTCAGGAGAACAGCGTCCACGACACCACACAACCCTGCCACGGCAGCCTCTGCAAGACATGCCAGATCATCGACACAGACACCACCATCACACGAGAGGACACCACCCACCAGGTACATGGTTCATACTCCTGTGACTCGGCCAACGTTGTCTACCTCATACGTTGCAGGAAAGGATGCCCCGGATCATGGTACATTGGCGAGACCATGCAGACACTGCGACAACGGATGAACGGACACCGCGCAACAATCGCCAGACAGGAGGGTTCCCTCCCAGTCGGGGGACACTTCAGCAGTCAAGGACATTCAGCCACCGATCTTCAGGTAAGCGTTCTCCAAGGCGGCCTTCGAGACACACGACGACGCAAAATCGTCGAACAGAAATTGATAGCCAAGTTCCGCACCCATGAGGACGGCCTCAACCGGGATCTTGGGTTCATGTCACGCTGGAAATTGTGAGGCCATCCTCTATGGACAGGCCCTGCGAATACACAGGATCTGCTCAGACGAGGAGGAACGCGATGGACATCTACAGACGCTGAAAGACGCCCTCGTAAGAACGGGATATGACGCTCGACTCGTCGATCGACAGTTCCGACGGGCCACAGCGAAAAATCGCATGTCACGCTACACGTAACCCCACTAGTGAAAAAAAGTTATCTGTTTTTAACACAACGGGTCATTCTCTGTCTTTCTCTTCCTTTCGGATGTTTCTCTCCCTCTCTCTCTCTGTTTTGTGTTCTGGCCGTTTGTGTATTCGGTGGTCCTGTAGGTAACATAACTCTGTCTGAACACTTTGATTGCCTTGACAATGGGCAGTTGGAAAGATTATCTGTAATCACCAGGTATTGTTCTCTGAATATAAATGCGGTAACCTTCCATGGAATCCCACACTCGCTCACCTGACGAAGGAGAAAGCCTCTGAAAGCTTGTGATTTTCAAATAAAACATTTGGACTATAACCTGGTGTTGTAAGATTCCTTACATTTCTCACTGTTTCTGGTAGGGCATTCTATATTTTAACAATCCTCTGCATTTATATTAAAAAATTCTTCTGACATCTCTGTTCCTTGATCTTAAATTTATGCCCGCTAGTTGCTGATTCATTGATTAGGGGAAATATTTTCCCAACTTAACCTTAGCAAAACTCTTCATAATTTTGAAATCTAAATTAGATCTCTTTTATTTTCCAATGAAAAGAACCCCTTTCTCTATTCTCTCTTTATAATAAAAATTTCTCATCCTCAGTATCATCTTAGTGATTCTCTTCTGAACCCTCTCCAAGACCTTGAACATAAGGACATAAGAAATAGGAGCAGGAGTAGGCCATATGGCCTCTCGAACATGCTCCTCCATTCATTAAGATCAGGAATGATCTTCTACCTCAACTCTACTTTCCCGCCCTGTCCTCATATCCCTTGATACCCATTGTGTCCAAAAATCTATCGATATCAGTCTTGAATGTAATCAACGACTGAGCATCCACAGCCATCTGAGGTAGAGAATTCCAAATATTCAAAGCCCTCTGAGTGAAGAAATTTTTCCCCATCTTGGGCCTAAATGGCCGACCACTTATATTGAGACCATGACCCCTAGTTCTAGACTCTCCAGCCAGGGGCAACATCCTCTCAGCATCTACCCTGTCAAGTCCTGCAAGAATTTTATGTGTTTCAATGAGATCACCTCTCATTCTTCTAAACTCCAGAGAATATAGGCCCATTCTACTCAATCTCTCCTCATAGGGACAACCTTCTCATCCCAGGAATCAATGGGATTAATTGATTCAATTGAAGTCAATGGGAATCAGGGGGAAAACTCTCCAGTGGCTGGAGTCATACCTAGCACAAAGGAAGATGGTAGTGGTTGTTGGAGGCCAATCATCTCAGCCCCAGGACATTACTGCAGGAGTTCCTCAGGGCAGTGTCCTAGGCCCAACCATCTTCAGCTGCTTCATCAATGACCTTCCCTCCATCATAAGGTCAGAAATGGAGATGTTCGCTGATGATTGCACAGTGTTCAGTTCCATTCGCAACCCCTCAAATAATGAAGCAGTCCGTGCCCGCATGCAGCAAGACCTGGATAACATCCAGGCTTGGGCTGATAAGTGGCAAGTAACATTCGCATCAGACAAGTGCCAGGCAATGACCATCTCCAACAAGAGAGAACCTAACCACCTCCCCTTGACATTCAACGGCATTACCATCGCCGAATCCCCCACCATCAACATCCTGGGGGTCACCATTGATCAGAAACTTAACTGGACCAGCCACATAAATACTGTGTATACAAGAACAGGTCAGAGGCTGGGTATTCTGTGGCGAGTGACTCACCTCCTGACTCCCCAAAGCCTTTCCACCATCTACAAGGCACAAATCAGGAGTGTGATGGAATACTCTCCACTTGCCTGGATGAGTACAACTCCAACAACACTCAAGAAGCTTGACACCACCCAGGACAAAGCGGCCCACTTGATTGGCACCCCATCTACCACCTTAAACATTCACTCCCTCCACCACCGGCGCACAGTGGCTGCAGTGTGTACCATCCACAGGATGCACTGCAGCAACTTGCCAAGGCTTCTTTGACAGCACCTCCCAAATCTACAACCTCTACCACCTAGAAGGACAAGGGCAGCAGGCACATGAGAACAACACCACCTGCACGTTCCCCTCCAAGTCACACACCATCCCGACTTGGAAATATATCGCTGTTCCTTCATTGTCACTGGGTCAAAATCCTGGAACTCCCTTCCTAACAGCACTGTGGGAGAACCTTCACCACACGGACTGCAACAGTTCAAGAAGGCGACTCACCACCACCTTCTCAAGGGCAATTAGGGATGGGCAATAAATGCTGGCCATGCCAGCGACGCCCACATCCCATGAACGAATAAAAAAAAATCTAATGAACCTTCGTTGCACCCCTCTAAGCCAAGTATAGCCTTCTTTAGGTAAGGAGACCAAAACTGTACTCAGTACTCCAGGTGTGGTCTCACCAGAGCCCTGTACAATTGCAGCAAGACCTCCTTAATCTTACACTCCAACCTCCTTGCAATAAAGGCTGATATACCATTTGCCTTCCTATGCGTGCTGTACCTGCATGTTAACTTTCTGTGATTCGTGTACAAGGACACCCAAATCCCTCTGACTACGACATTTCTTTGTCTTTCGTCTTTTAAAAAATATTCTGCTTTTCTATTCTTCCTACCAAAGTGGATAATTTCACATTTCCCCACATCATTCTCCATCTGCCACCATCTCACGCACTCATTTAACCTGTCTATATTCCTTTGCAGCATTTTTGCATCCTCCTCACAGCTTACTTTCCCACCTAGCTTTGTATCATCAGCAAACTTGGATACATTACACTTGGTCCCTTCATCTAAGTCATTGATATAGATTGTAAACAGCTGAGGACCAAGCACTGATCCTTGTGGCACCCCACTAGTTACAACCTGCCAACCTGAAAATGACCTATTTATCCCTACTCTGTTTTCTGTCCGTTAATCCGTGCTAATATATTACCTCCAATACCATGAGCCCCAATCTTGTGTAACAACCTTTTGTGTGGCAACTTATCGAATGCATTTTGAAAATCCAAATATACATCCACTGGTTCCCCTTTATCTACCCTGCTAGTTACACTCTCAAAAAACTCTAATACGATTTCCCTTTCATAAAACAGTGTTGACTCTGCCTAATCATATTATGATTTTCTAAGTGCCCTGTTACTAAGATTCTAGCATTTTCCCTACTACTGATGTCGGGCCAACTGACCTGTAGTTCCCTGTTTTCTCTCTCCCTCCTTTCTTGAATAGCAGGGTTACATTTGCTACCTTCCAATTCTAGAATTCTAGAACAATTCTAGAACCTAGGGAATTCTGGAAGATCAAAGCCAATGCATCCACT
Source organism: Heptranchias perlo (assembly GCF_035084215.1). Lineage (NCBI taxonomy): Eukaryota > Metazoa > Chordata > Chondrichthyes > Hexanchiformes > Hexanchidae > Heptranchias > Heptranchias perlo. Next base: position 74,748,034 of record NC_090330.1, on the reverse strand, counting down.
ATCTATGCAGCCACCTCTACTAAAACCCTAGGATGTAGGCCATCAGGTCCAGGGGATTTGATGGCTTTTAGTCCCATTAATTTCTCCAGTACTTTTTCTTTACCAATCTTAATTATTCCCCATTAAAATTTCTCCTGTCTCAGCCTCTAAGGGACCTATGTTTACTTTTGCTACTTTCTTCCTTTTTACATACTTGTAGAACCTCTTACAATCTGTTTTAATATTTCTTGCTTGTTTACTCTCAGATTCAATTTTCTCCCTCTTTATTAAACTCCCTCTTTGACATCTTTCCTAAAGTAGGGCACTCAAAAGATGAGTGGCCCCCCAATGATGTCCATTGGTTTAGCATTACATCTTTGCTTGCGTACTCCGTGCCCCTATTTATAAAACCTAGGATCCCACATGCTTTTTTGCAGCCTTATCAACTTTTAATGTTGATGGTAAATATGATGTCATTTTACATTGCCATGGTAATATATCTTGGAATAGTTGGCTGTGGGAAAAGTGTATGCCATTGGTGGGACTTCTCTGATGCAGTTTGATTGACAAGATTGCCCTCTGCAAAACACACAAACAAGTACTATTAACCCCTCAGGCATTGCCAATGGGATAGCTATTTTCTATAACACTCAGCTGCCCATGATGCTGTTGAGTCATCTTGTTAAGTGCTCTGGTTGAGTTAGGTTTCCAAATGTCCACACAAATTTAGCAACAATAGCTTGACCTGATCAATCTGGTAACTTGACCTTCAGATTGATCTCAAGATCCCACCTACACAATTGCCAGCCAGGAAACTACCTATAGATGTAAAATCACTTACCAAGGAGCTCATTAATGAATTTGTTGATAGGAAATTTTTTGTATGAGTCACTGTCTTGACTGACTGGATCTGTTCAATAGTGGTGGTGATTGATCCAAAGCCTCTTAACACAGCCTTCAAACGTAATCACTACCCACTTCACACCATAGTTGATGTTCTGCCTGAACAAAAGCAAGACTACTTGTAGATGCAAAGGATGAATTTCAGCATAGTGCATCAGGATAAAAGAAAGAATTTGTATTGACATAGAGCCTTTCATTATTTCATGACGTCCCAAAGAGCTTCACAGTCAATGAATTGCTTTTTTGTAGTGTGGTCACCGTTGTAATGCAGGCACCAGTTTGTACACAGCAAGGTCCCACAAACAGCAATGAGATAAATGACCAATTAAATTATTTTAATGGTGTTGGTTGAGGGATAAATGCTGCCTAGAAGAACTCCCTTGCTCTTTGAATAGTGCCATGGGATCTTTTACTTTTGAGAGGGCTGATAGGGCATTAGCTCAACATCTCACCCAAAAGATAGCATCACTATCAATGCAGCACTCCCTCAATACTGCATTGAGATTATGTTCATAAATTCTCAAGTGAGCCTTGAAGCCCTGGCTATCTGTCATTGGAGGTAAGAGTGCTACCACTGAACTAAGGCTGATATCTAGCTGATGATTTGAGTCCGCTGACTACCTTTTTAACACGATTTGTATGATGCAAGTTTTTGTGCCTGCCTTTTGGAATCTCTCCAGCTCCTGAGTAATTTCAGTGCAGGGTTCATGAGACACTTGAAAACCTGGAGAGAGGTGCTGTCGTGGCAGATGACATTTCAGCCAGTGGTTCAAATGAACAGGACCAAAATTGGAAAATGGTATCCTTGTTAAAGCAATGCCAACAAACAGATATCAAACCGAACAAGAACAATATCAAGTTTAAGGGTCAAGAAGTGAAATATTTGGATTATGAGTATCAGCTGTGGTTCAGTGGTTGCACTGTTGCCTCTGACTCATGAAGGTTATGAGTTCAAGTCCCACTCCAGAGACTTGAGCACAAAATCAAGGGTGATTCTCCACTAGTGATGGCAGTGCTGCATTATTGGAGATGCTGTCTTTTGGATGAGATATCAAAACAAGGCCCTGTCTGCCCTCACAGGTGGATGTAAAAGTTCCCATAGCACTATTAGGAGAAGAGCTGGGGACTTCTTCCTGGTGTCGTACAATTATTATCCCTCTACCAACATCAGTAAAACAGATTTTCTGGTCATTCACACATTGCTGTTTGTGGGACCTTGCTGTGTGCAAATTAGTTGCCACGTTTCCCACATTACAACAGTGACTACACTGCAAAAGTACTTAATTGGCTGTAAAGCGCTTTGGGACATCCTGAGGTCATGAAAGGCTCTATATAAATGCAAGTCTTTCTTTATCAAACCTCTGAAGATGAACTAAAACCAGATAAAGTTGAAGCAGTATTTAAAATGACTAACTTTCTGCATCAGTTTGCTCCGTAGTTGTCTTCATGACTTATTGAAGAAAGAATCTGACTTGACTGAGAAGGGTCTGAATCAGATCATGAAGATCATTGCTCAAGCACCAGTACAAAATACTTTGACATCAGTAAGGATATAACGCAGTACAGGGCTGGGAGCAGGTCTCATGCGATCCCAAAAGCCATGGTCCCCTGTTTAAAAAGCACAGAAAATCTATTGTGACTCTTCTTGAGAATTAATTTGTCAATTCATGATTTCATTCTATCACTATGAGGAAATATCCAATTAAATTATGCCAATTATTTTAAATAAATGCAAAGGTTGTTGCTTGGTGAATTAAAAACAATGTCGGTGACCTTGGAAGGGGTTAACTTCTTTGCAGGAAAAAAACAACAGAGCCAGATATCATCAGATTAACCCAGCATACATCAACACAGCTTTCACGTAATTAAAAAAAACTTTTGTATCGTGAGATAGCATTTTAGTTCTTTCATGTCAGCTTTTTCTAAAAAAGTGTTCCTCTGCCTGACCATTTTATCTACAAATGTTGCAGGTCAAATTCCAATTGTTGTTAAAGCATTTAGCATTTATTTAAGAGGTGTCCAAAATTTATTAACTTTTAGACAGTCCAACAACACGACATTTCCCAATTCTTGTCATGGAGATACGAGATAACCTTTATTTAATTTTTTATTTTTTCAGTTGCTTTTTTCTGATCACAGCCAAACACAAGATAAAAGAGGTGTTGTCAGTTTGCTAACAGCTATCACATTTCAGTACAACCAAGATGATTATCTCAAAATTTTCAAAATTGATGCCCTGTACTAGATAACAAGATATCGTTTTTCGATTACAGTTACACACAACATTAACTCCTTACACATCAATTCACACTCATCAATACTCAACACAACTCTAATCAGATCAATTCACGCTCTCCGATTCTCAACAGAACTTCAATCAGATCAACTCATGCTTATCAATACTCAACACATTAAGCATTTAAGAAATTCAAAATGCCAATTTTCATATGTGGTAGTCTCATGTCCGGAATTTGAGACCCTCAGATTTAAATTTATAAGAACCAGAATTTCACTGTGGCCACAATAAAAGTTTGGTTTCCACAATTTGATAGGTTAGTTAACCTCAATAACTCCAATTTTAATCCAGCAATATCAAAATTAAACACAAGACAGAACAAATAAACTTATCAAAATAGCACATGCTTACTAAAACCCAATATATTACATCATCTTTCATTTTGTTCGTTCTTCAGGCACGCCTTTCCAAAAATTGCAAAAATACAGAAAATAACTGCTTTTACAGCTAAACAAAATCTTTGTAACATTATAAGCATTAAAACGGGGCCGGAGCCCGCAACAGCAAAAGGAAAGCACTCACAATTAGGACTGACTTTTTAAAGAGACAGCACACTGAATACAAAAGAACACATTCTGTAGCTATTGACACTCTACCTTTCTCCTTCTTAATTCCATCATAGACTACCCTTTTTTTACTTAACCTAAATTTTAATTTCTAATGTTTGTAAATTAACCCCATTCTGTACTGACTCAAAAGTCTCAAGTTCACAGTCTGTGACCTCACCCAAGCCTGGTGTGGTGAAGGTCCCTCCATCTTTCTTCCTCATCTTTCAACCTATACTTCTGAATTTCAACTTCCTCTCTCAACCTCTCTAACTCTTATGGCTGAAACAACAAGACTCCTGCTTTCCGATCCTCCTCTTTAATTTTCTTCCCCTTTACCAGTTGCTTCATCTTAGTCTCCACTTCACACAAAGTCTGACAGATTTTAACTTATACAGTACACATTCCTATGTTCTCCTGGATATACCTTGCATCTGATTTTTACATAATTCCTTTACAGCCTCGGTCTGCTGTGAAAGGTCTCATTTTAACTCCTCATCCTCCTGCACAATTTCTTTCCTGTTCTCTTTTGCTTAGAATATTTTAACTGCTCATCCCCCTAGAATCATAGAACAGAATCATAGAAAATTTACAGCACAGAAGGAGGCCATTCAGCCCATCGTGTCTGCACATGTCGAAAATGAGCCACCCAGCCTAATCCCACTTTTCAGCACTTGGTCCGTAGCCTTGTGGGTTATGGCACTTCAATTGCATATCCAAGTACTCCAGTCCTGGCAACATCCTCGGAAATCTCCTCTGTACCTTCCTAGTGCAATTACATCCTTCCTGAAATGTGGTGACCAGAACTGTACACAGTACTCAAACTGGCCTAACTAATGTTTTATACAGTTCTAGCTTAACCTCCCTGCTCTTATATTCTATGCCTCAGCTACTAAAGGAAACAATTTACACAATGTATTTCCCTCTTCTCTGTTTCACACACTTTTCTTTGGTTAATGTTTTTTTCTATCAAGGGAATGCATGAACCTAATGACTTTTCCACGTATGTGTGGATTGTTGAACATAAACCATTCGGTGCTCTCGCCATAGTTTATTCTCTTACGGGTTTGAGGGATTGGCTACCTTTAGCGCACTTGGTCACAACCATTTATCCCTCTTACCCGTCTCATCAGAATTACTCCGTCAATCTCTTAACACCAGCTATTTTAAACCTTTAAAACTTGGGCCCACCCAGGGATGCCTTTTGTTGGTGGATTTTCCAGTAACTGTCGCTATAAAGGGGTGTTAATCCTTCAACAATAACTCCCGCTTGATTCTGGCCTGAGTGGTTATTAAACAACAAGCTTTAATAGATTGATGCACAACAATATTATAGTTATAAAACAACTGTCTTCAGATTTCAGTAAATGACAAGCAATTAATACAACCTGATTTGCCCACAGACTCAGATTGATCAGATCTGACCTCCATGGTGGCCTGGGGTGGTGGACTTCCGACTGTCCTCATGAGTACTTTAACTTTTGGGAGGGACAATGCCCTATCTTTATACTATTCGGCTGCTATGTTCTGTATATAAGCATCTCTGGCCTTATTTTCCAGTCATAAGTCATCCCACCGTGCTGACACTACATCAGCAACTCAAGATAAGCTGTTTTACGTAACATAGCTAATGATCTCAACTCTCATCTCTGTTTACAAGCTGTTATGTTCCTCTGAGGAATGCACGGCCTATCTTATCTGAGTACAGCCCCCCATTCAGCCTTGCACGGCCCCACCAATGTCAGTTTCATAGCAACCATATCTCTTGTTTTGGTGTTGACCAATTTCTGATGTTAATGTCATCTATTCTATGGCCTTCCTGATGTTCTGCTGCATAAGCAGTTGACCTAAGGAAAGGTATACTTGCCTTAGATGGGGTGCAATGAAGGTTCACTAGATTGATTCCTGGGATGAGAGGGTTGTCCTATGAGGAGAGATTGAGTAGAATAGCCTATATTCTCTGGAGTTTAGAAGAATGAGAGGTGATCTCGGTGATCTCATTGAAACATATGAAATTCTTAGGAGGCTTGACTGGGTAGATGCTCAGAGGCTGTTTCCTCTGGCTGGTGATTCTAGAACTAGGGGGCATAGTCTCAGGATAAGGGGTCGGCCATTTAGGACTGAGATGGGGAAAAATTTCTTCACTCAGAGGGTTGTGAATCTTTGGAATTCTCTACCCCAGAGGGCTATGGATGCTCAGTCATTGAATATATTCAAGACTGAGATTAGAGATTTTTGGACACTAAGGGAATCAAGGGATATGGGCACAGGGCAGGAAAGTGGAGTTGAGGTAGAAGATCAGCCATGATCTTATTGAATGGCGGAGCAAGCTCGAGGGGCCATATAGCCTACTCCTGTTCCTATTTCTTATTTTCTTATGTTCTTTCCTTGTTCTCACAGAGATGCTGAACTCCAGCCCCCTCTAACATCCACCCTGTTGCTGAGATGTTTTGACACTATGTGAGCTGGTATGCTTGGCTATTCCTAGCTTTAAACCATATTCTTACAATACACTAGGACACTCTTGATAATTGATCAGCCATTTCGGTTCACTGATGGAACCTGGAGGTGTAGACCTGTTACTGGGCACTATAATTTTGCCTACTCAGCTTCAGACAGCCCTGCAAGCTAATGTCCTTATGGGTAGGATAGCAGTCACTAGTACTCTATGTTGTTAAACTGCACAGCTTTCACTGACTAAGCTCGAGCAGTATCCCTGCAATACTCTTGTACACACCACGAGGTCACAGGACATTGGTTCTGTTAACCTGAGCCTAAGCTCTTTGGATTTAGCTAAGTCGGATGTGTCCCGTTGGGGAGATAGTGTGCACTGTTTTTTGGGCAAACAGAAACTCTATGTGTGTGGATTCCCTGGTAGTTTGGTTTGGAGACACTTGATTATGATAATATATCTACATAAGTACCAATTGATCAATAAATGCTAAATGTCTAATTGACTGAACACCAAATCTGATAGTGCCACTAAACATACTGAAGTTGGATGCTTGGTTGGTAGCATGAGTAATCGAGTCCTTTTTAGGCCAGCCTGTCTTCTCCTCCAGTCTACAAATGGTGACTCACTACCCTGATCCTGGAGATAATGGAACAAACAGAAATGCTGGAGAATGTTTTGATAATTCTGGTAAATTGAAAATTACAGAACTTTAGGCAGTAATGCTGAAGCAGATTACTGCCAGCAGGAAAATGAGCCCAATATATGTCAAATAACAGATAGCAACATTGCAATGTGGTGTCAAGTGCTTCCTTGGAAGCTGCACTGATAGCTGTACAAAATGTATCTGGACCAAAGCCCCCGTAACTTTTGTGTCCAAAGTTATTTCAACCATCCAGAAAAATTTGCAGTTTCAATTACTGCAGGTATCAAAACAAAATATTTGAATTATTAATTTATACAGATTAACAGGGCATGGGATGGATACATTTAATTTCTTGACTCCTGAACCATCAAGGGTTAAGGTTGGAGGAAAAAAATAATATCTGGACATTACCACTATACTTAAATCCAAAAGTCCTGCTGGTTCTCCAGCTGAGTAAGAAATTTGTTCCAAAAAGGAGGCCTGATTTTAGGAAATCTGAGGGCACATAACTGTGGGATAATTTGCACTGCAGGGGGTGGGCACATCTTCTGCTCACCCCCATTATGTTACACAGCAAGTGTGATGGGGGTGTCAGGCACAGTTCCCAGGCTTCCCCAGGTGTTACGCTTGATGTATCCCTGATAGGCCCAGTGGGATTTACATCTGCATAGTGCCTGTGTACATTCTATTCTAGGCCTAGGGAAGGCCACAACAATCGATAGTGCAATGGTAATCGATCCCAAAGGATTACCTTAACAAAGCTGCCCCTGAGGGGAATGCAAAAAATTGTCAAGTTTTTTTCATCCCTGATCCGGACTTCAGGCTCCCTCTTTCAGAGCGGCATGTTGTTCCTCAGATTTCCACTTCCTCTGGAGGGTAGGTATCTCTATTGCACCATTAAAGGTGTACGCACCTGCCCCAGGTATCCTGGGATAGGATGGGATCAAAGTTGGCTCAAAATGGCGGGAGGAAGTCCTGCTGTACCACACTTCCATCAAGCTGCTTCACAGGATGTCTGACCTAGGATATTTAGAAAATATACTTTCAGTATCTTGTTGTGTCTCATTGTTTTCTATGTATTATTCAATCCGTAAATAAATCTATCTGTTTCAGGCTGTGCACATTGGTTTTGATGGCATGGTATTGTCCATCTTTTGAGGGAGATATTTCAGAATGGGCATCCCACATGATCTTTGCTGTTCTATATACTGAGATTAGAGGGTAACTACTGCTAAGATGTAAGGGTGCAGGTTTCTGCTTGTAGAAACTGTCATTTTACCACGAGCAGAAGAAGGTATTCATAACATAGAAGCTAATTGATATGCACAAGACTATGCAGTGTGATGTTAAAGTAATTATGAATTCCCTACATCTCTGCTTAGAGACAGTTTTGTTTTTAATTTGGAAACTCAATTGCCAGGTAACAGAACATGCTGTACCTGATTTAGGAGGCTGCATGTTCTATGTTTTTAAACTGTCAATTTGAAACCTGCGTTTCGCAACGGCAAACAGCATGCTTGATGGGTCAGAGGCAGCATAGTGATTTAAAAACATTGCTAAAATTACACCTGCCAGAAAACAAGAAAACCAAATCTTACCTCATTATGAATACCAGGAAGACCTCCATCGAAGTCCAAATTTGAAAAGAAAATAGTTTGTTTAATATATGATTGGGTCTGTAATTATGAGCAAAATCCTTTCACATCCTGGTCCATCAATTGCCACCTATTTCAACAGTTTGGGGCAGAAATCGCTCCCAAAATAACAGACAGCTCGACAGTGCTCACCGTTGTTAGTGGTCAAGTGGAGGAGCAAGTGGAGGAGCAACTGAAATGTGGAAATCCAGAACTTACTCCTAGTGGTTCACCGGCGATATGACAGCTTCGAATTAAAGGGACATCGCACGCTGCGATCAGAGAAATCATTGAAAAAGTGCAAACTTGCTTATCTGCCCAGCTGGAAAGTAATTAATATCGCACCAAACAGGTACGCTTAAAAATACAGATCTAAACTAAGTTATAACAGCGTGGCAAGTCTTAATGACTGCCAAACAACTAAAAATTAACTTTTAAAACTGTGGAGTGTCATTACTCCTTATTTTAATAGTTTTTCGTCATTATAGAATCATAGAAATTTACGGCACAGAAGGAGGCCATTTGGCCCATCGTGTCTGTGCCGGCAAAAAAGAGCAATCCAGCCTAATCCCACTTTCCAGCTCTTGGTCCGTAGCCTTGTAGGTTACGGCACTTCCAGTGCATATCCAAGTACTTTTTAAATGAGTTGAGGGTTTCTGCCTCTGCCACTCTTTCAAGTGGTGAGTTCCAGACCCCCACCACCCTCTGGGTGAAAATATTCCTCCTCAGCTCCCCTCTAATCCTTCTACCAATCACTTTACATCTATGCCTTCTGGTTATTGACCTCTCTGCTAAGGGAAATAGGTCCTTCCTATCCATTCTATCCAGTCCCCTCATAATTTTATACACCTCGATTAGATATCCACTCAACCTCCTCTGTTCTAAAGAAAACAACCCCAGCTTATCCAATCTTTCCTCATAGCTAAAATTCTCTAGCCCTCTGAACCCTGTATAGCTAAAATTCTCCAGTCCTCTGTACCCTCTGTAGTGCAATCACATCTTTCCTGTAATGTGGTGACCAGAACTGTACGCAGTACTCTAGCTGTGGCCTAACTAGTGTTTTATACAGTTCTAGCATCACCTCCCTGCTCTCATATTCTATGCCTCGGCTAATAAAGGAAAGTATCCCGTATTCCTTCTTAACCATCAACATTTAAAAAAAAATTTAAAACTTTAAACTTTTTTTTACTTTTCCCTTCTGTCTCTTATTTAATTCTATTATATCTTATCCTTTCTTTGTTCACTGTCTATAACTGTTTTTACATTGATTTAAAATGTTGTACCTTTCACTTCCTGGTTTAACAATTGAAGCCTGCAGAGACAGTGAATGCGGCGGTCAAAAAATGCTGTGATCTGATTGGTCGAGGGCAGAGATTGATCCTCTCATTTCTCCCAGGGCTCTTCTCTGCTTCCTATTTGAGGAAGTAGCCAAAGAAAAGACCACAGTAGGATTATGGGTTAGTAAAAATGTATGGAGCAGTGGGGAGTGTTGGTTTACCACTCCGAGCAATTTCTACCCCCTTATCATAGAATCATAGTAAGGTTACAGCACGGAAGGAGGCCATTTGGCCAATCAAGTCCGTGCCAACCCTATACAAGAGAAATCCAGCTAGTCCTACTCCCCTGCCTATTCCCGTAGCCCTGCAAATTTTTTGCTTTCAAGTACGTATTCAGTTCCCTTTTGAAGGCCGTGATTGAATCTGCCTCACCACCCCCTCGGGCAGTGCATTCCAGATCCTAACCACTCGTGTGTAAAAAAACATTTTCCTCAGGTCATCTTTGGTTCTTTTGCCAATTACCTTAAATCTATGCCCTCTGGTTTTTGACCCTTCCGCCAATAGGAACAGTTTCTCTCTATCTACTCTGTCTAGACCCTTCATGATTTTGAATACCTCTATCAAATCTCCTCGCAACCTTTTCTGTTCCAAAGAGAACAACCCCAGCTTCTCCAGTCTATCCAGGTAACTAAAGTCCCTTATCCCTGGAATCATTCCAGTAAATCTCTTCTGCACCCCGTCTAAGGCCTTCACATCTTTCCTAAAGTGCAGTGCCCAGAACTGGACACAATACTCCAGTTGTGGCTGAACCAGTGTTTTATAAAGGTTCATCATGACTTCCATGCTTTTGTACTCTATTTATAAAGCCCAGGATCCTGTATGCTTTTTTAACCGCTTTCTCAACCTGCCCTGCCATCTTCAAAGGTTTGTGCACATGCACGCCCGGATCTCTCTGTTCCTGTACCCCTTTTAGAATTGTGCCCTCTAGTTTATATTGCCTCTCCTCGTTCTTCCTAATGAAATGTATCATTTTGCATTTTTCTGTGTTAAATATTATCTGCCACGTGTTCGCCCATGTCAACATCCTGTTTATATCCTCTTGAAGTCTATCACTATCCTCCTAACTGTTCACTACCCTTCCAAGTTTCATGTCATCTGCAAATTTCTAAATTGTGCTCTATACACCCAAGTCCAAGTCATTAATATATATCAAGAAAAGCAGTGGTCCCTGGACCGACCCCTGGGGAACACCACTGTACACCTCCCTCCAGTCCGAAAAGCAACCGTTCACCACACTCTCTGTTTCCTGTCCCTTAGCCAATTCCATATCGACATTGCTACTGCCCCTTTTATTCCATGGGCCGCAATCTTGATGACAAGCCTACCATGCGGTACTTTATCAAATGCCTTTTGAACATCCATATACACCACATCAACTGCATTGCCCTCATCTACCCTCTCTGTTACCTCATCAAAAAACTCTATCAAGTTAGTTAAATAGGATTTGCCTTTAACAAATCCATGCTGGCTTTCCCTAATCAATCCACACTCGTCCAAGTGACTGTTAATTCTGTCCTGGATTATCGTTTCTAAACTTTTCCCCACCACCGAGGTTAAACTGACTGGCCTATAGTTGCTGGGTTTATCTTTGCACCCTTTTTTGAACAAGGGTGTAACATTTGCAATTCTCCAGTCCTCTGACACCACCCGCCTATCTAAAGATGTTTGGAAGATTATGGCCAGTACCTCCACAATTTCCACCCTTACTTCCCTCAGCAACCCAGGATGCATTCCGTCCGGACCGGGTGACTTTTCTACTTTAAGTACAGCTAGCCTTTCTAGTACCTCTTCTTTATCACTTTTTAGCCTATCTGGTATCTCAACTATATCTTCCTTTACTGAGACTCTGACAGCATCTTCTTCCTTGGTAAAGACAGATGCAAATTACTCATTTAGTACCTTGGCTATGCCCTCGGCCTCCGTGAGTAGATCTCCTTTATGGTCCCTAATCGGCCCCATCCCTCCTCTTACTACCTGTTTACTGTTTATATGCCTGTAGAAGACTTTTGGATTTCCTTTTGAGTTGGCCACCAGTCTATTCTCATACTCTCTCTTTGCCCCTCTTATTTCCTTTTTCACTTCCCCTCTGAACTTTCTATATTCTGCTTGGTTCTCACTTGTGTTATCAACCTGACATCTGTCATACCTTTCTTTTTCCCCTTCATCTTACTCTCTCTCTCTTTTGTCATCCAGGGAGCTTTGGCTTTAGTTGCCCTATCTTTCTCCCTCGTGGGAATGTACCTAGACTGTACCCGAACCATCTCCTCTTTAAAGGCCGCCCACTGTTCAATTACAGTTTTGCCTGCCAAACTTTGATATCAATTTATCCGGGCCAGTCCTGTTCTCATCCCATTGAAATTGGCCCTTCTCCAAAGGAGTATTTTTACTTGAGTGGTCCATATCGTTTTCCATAGCTATTCTAAACCTTATGATACTATGATCGCTGCTCCCTAAATGCTCCCCACTGACACTTGATCCACTTGGCCCGCCTCATTCCCTCGAACCACATCCAGGTATTTTATCTTTTAAGTATACACAATGTGACTGCATCAACCCTATATTCTGCAACAAATGTAAATTTTAACTTGTGACAACTTTGTGAATAGTACTTACTGTTTCTACAGGCATTGCTCAGTGTAGAATCTGGAGAAATAAGTAATTGTCTAACAGGAATTTGTAGCTAAAATATAAAGGAGTAAATGTAAATTGTTTTAGAAAAATGTCCTTTAATGAGAAATGGTTGCAGATAAAAAATATCAAAATTTTATTGAAAATTTGCCAGGTTGAATCAGTTGAATCTGTTACCCATATGTACTAGATTGATTCGTGATGAATGAACCTTATTGTTCAGAATTTGGTACATTTGACCTTAAGAGATATATTCCTTTTATTCTGCATTTCCTTATTTCTATGATTGATCAGCTAGTGGGTTGGGATTACTTACCTGTTAAATAGTACGTCAGCCTTCAGAATTATCACACCCACAACTGCGAAAGCATATTTGAATAATTTGTTTTAATGATTACAATGTTGAACAATCTTTTTTGCCAACTGCCATGATCATGGTAGCTAATGGTGGGCCTAACGATAGGAGCAACTTTCTTTTCTCTGTGCTGCACTGGGACCAGTACATCAAATTTGAAGTTAAATGAATTGGACAAATGGGACTGAAATGGGATTATAAAGTTAATTATAACTTGATTATAATGTTATCCTTAACTTCAAGAAATCAGTTAGGTTTGAAGATACCATCAGTGGAAGTGTCAAGTCTATCCAAATGTGCTTTAGATGTATAGGGCTAGAAATTGGGCCATGTAGTGCCCGTTATTTCGGTGCTGCGTAGCGTCCCGAACATCCAAAATGCGTCTTGGCTGCGCAAGCCTGTTTCCGGCGTGATGTGTGCTGGACGTCATCTTGGTATAGGTATTAGAGCATGCGCAAATACCGAACACCGGCAGCATGTAAAGTAAGGAGAAAATGGATATAATCAGTGTGCAATGCTGATTTAAAGTGATAGACACCATTTTGGAATTTAACGCGAAACTCAACGCACAGTCTTAACCAGTCTTAGAATGCCTGGAGGACCCCCACCAGTGCTATTTAAAGAAACCATGCAAGATTTAAAGGATAGTGGCTAGATTATTGCTTATGGCTGCCGATACATTTGTAACAGTTGTTGCAGATCCCCTATACTTGAATACTAGGATTAGGGGACACAGCCCAACATTTAGAGCCAGGACGTTCACGTATGAAGTTAGGAAATGCTGCTACATGCAAAAGGGTCGGAAAAGTTTGGAACGCCCTTCTGCAAACCACAGCTGATGCTAGCTCAATTGTGAATTCTAAATCTCAGATAGATAGATTTCTGTGAACCAAGGGTATTAAGGGATATGGGGCTAAGGTGGGTATATCGAGTTAGGTCACAGGTCCACCATAGAATAATCGAAAGGTTACAGCACGGAAGGAGGCCATTTGGCCAATCAAGTCCGTGCCAACCCTATGCAAGAGAAATCCAGCTAGTCCCACTCCCCCGTCCTATACCCGTAGCCCTGCAAATGTTTTCCTTTCAAGTATTTATACAGTTTTCTTTTGAAGGCCATGATTGAATCTGCCTCCACCATCCCCTCAGGCAGTGCATTCCAGATCCTAACCACTCACTGTGTAAAAAACTTTTTCCTCATGTCACAGTTGATTCTTTTGCCAATCACCTTAAATCTATGTCTTCTGGTTCTTGACCCTTCTGTCAATGGGAACAGTTTCTCTCTATCTACTCCGTCGAGACCCTTCATGATTTTGAATGCCTCTATCAAATCTCCTCGCAACCGTCTTTGTTCCGAGGAGAACAACCCCAGCTTCTCCAGTCTATCCAGGTAACTAAAGTCCCTTATCGCTGGAATCATTCTAGTAAATCTCTTCCGCACCCTCTCTAAGGCCTTCACATCTTTCCTAAATTGCGGTGCCCAGAACTGGACACAATACTCCAGTTGTGGCTGAACCAGTGTTTTATAAAGGTTCATCATGACTTCCATACTTTTGTACTCTATGCCTCTATTTATAAAGCCCAGGATCCCGTATGCTTTATTAAGGATTTGTGCACATATACCCCCAGATCTCTGTTCCTGTATCCCTTTTAGAGTTGCGCCCTCTAGTTTATATTGCCTCTCCTTGTTCTTCCAACCGAAATGTATCACTTCGCATTTTTCTGTGTTAAATTTCATCTGCCACGTGTACGCCCATGCCGCCAGCCTGTCTATATCCTCTTGAAGCCTATCACTATCCTCCTCACTGTTTACTACCCTTCCAAGTTTTGTGTCATCTACAAATTTCAAAATTGTGCCCTGTACACCCAAGTCCAAGTCTTTAAAATATATCAAGAAAAGCAGAGGTCCAAGCGCCAACCCCTGGGGAACACCAATGTATACCTCCCCTCCAGTCCAAAAAACAACCGTTCACCACTACTCTCTGTTTCCGGTCCCTTAGCCAATTCTGTATCCATGTTGCTACTGCCCACTTTATTCCATGGGTCGCAATCTTGATGATAAGCCGACTGTGCGGCACTTTATCAAATGCCTTTTGACAGTCCATATACACCACATCAACTGCATTGCCCTCATCTACCCTCTCTGTTACCTCATCAAAAAACTCTATCAGGTTAGTTACAGGATTTGCCTTGAACAAATCTGTGTTGGCTTTCCTTAATCAATCCACACTTGTCAAAGTGACTGTTAATTCTGTCCCGGATTATCGTTTCTTAAAGTTTCCCCACCACTCGAGGGGCCAAATACCACGGCCACTTGCTGCCTCTTGATATGCGCCACCTTCTCCTGCAAGAAAGCAGGACATGTGTATGGATGATGTACCTGTCATGGTTGAATGGCAAGTGTGTGTGGCCTGTGAGTTGTGGTTGGGTGGCTTGCAACTCTGGTAATGTGTAATAGTGAGAGGAAGCATCTGACTGGCAGAGTTGAGTACTGCTCGAAAGTGTTTGTTGGTATGTGGGTGATGGGGGGGGAGTGCAGTGCGTGGAGCAGTGGATGTGGCTAGTGGTCCAGTTGGCACTAGATGCCACTTGACAGTTGATTTCACTCACCTTGACCACTCGTGCCAAAGCATTGAACTTATAAGAACATAAGAACATAAGAAATAGGAGCAGGAGTAGGCCAATCGGCCCCTCGAGCCTGCTCCGCCATTCAATAAGATCACGGCTGATCTGATCCTAACCTCAAATCTAAATTCATGTCCAATTTCCTGCCCGCTCCCCGTAACCCCTAATTCCCTTTACTTCTAGGAAACTGTCTATTTCTGTTTTAAATTTATTTAATGATGTAGCTTCCACAGCTTCCTGGGGCAGCAAATTCCACAGACCTACTACCCTCTGAGTGAAGAAGTTTCTCCTCATCTCGGTTTTGAAGGAGCAGCCCCTTATTCTAAGATTATGCCCCTTAGTTCTAGTTTCACCCATCCTTGGGAACATCCTTACCGCATCCACCCGATCAAGCCCCTTCACAATCTTATATGTTTCAATAAGATCGCCTCTCATTCTTCTCAACTCCAATGAGTAGAGTCCCAATCTACTCAACCTCTCCTCATATGTCCACCCCCTCATCCCCGGGATTAACCGAGTGAACCTTCTTTGTACTGCCTCGAGAGCAAGTATGTCTTTTCTTAAGTATGGAGACCAAAACTGTATGCAGTATTCCAGGTGTGGTCTCACCAATACCTTATATAACTGCAGCAATACCTCCCTGTTTTTATATTCTATCCCCCTAGCAATAAAAGCCAACATTCCGTTGGCCTTCTTGATCACCTGCTGCACCTGCAAACTAACCTTTTGATTTTCTTACACTAGGACCCCCAGATCCCTTTGTACTGCAGTACTTTCCAGTTTCTCGCCATTAAGATAATAACTTGCTCTCCGATTTTTCCTGCCAAAGTGCATAACCTCACATTTTCCAATATTGCACTGCATCCATGTTCATGGTGCTGTGCGCCTGGCATTGACTTTGTCCCCCGCTGCCTCCCACTGCCCTTCGGGCATAAGTCTGGAGGGTCTCTTGCACCCCCCCGCCCCCCGCGGATATTGAATGTCCCTCCTTCTGTCCACCTCCTGCCCTAAGGCTTCTAGTGCATCATCTGAGAACCTTGGTGCACACACTCTCCCAGGCCTGGTACCAACTCAGATTGGCAGATTGATAAGGTCTGGCATGCAGATTGGAGGATGTGGGATTTTGTAGTATGCAAACTTTATTCAATGTTTTAACATAACTCATCGGTGTGTAAACATAGGGATGGGGCCTGCATCTGTGTTTTACATGTACGA
Source organism: Heptranchias perlo (assembly GCF_035084215.1). Classification (NCBI taxonomy): domain Eukaryota; kingdom Metazoa; phylum Chordata; class Chondrichthyes; order Hexanchiformes; family Hexanchidae; genus Heptranchias; species Heptranchias perlo. The sequence goes on along the minus strand of NC_090330.1, from coordinate 74,731,422 downwards.
TATCTGATCTCCGTTCAGAAACAGACTGTTATTTTTAGCAAATAACAGGTACCAGCTACTTTTAAGAGATTTTAAGAGACAACCTGCTTTTAAGAGATTGGGGTTCCCCAGCTGGTCAAAAATGCAAATTGCATCAAGTCCTCAGGCCTGATGAAAGTCTCGTCCTGCCTGTGCAGGGGCCATTGGGCATGGGTTAATAGTACATCACGGTACCTGTGCCCAATAATAGGCCTTATCAAACTTTTCCCCCCAGATTGTTTCCAGATACATTCTCGGACTGAAACCATATCAAATGCTCCAGACCAGCACCAGTCAATGACCTTCTCCAACAAGAGAGAGTCTAACCACCTCCCTTTGACATTCAACGGCATTACCATCGCCGAATCCCCCACCATCAACATTGACCAGAAACTTAACAGCCACAAATACTGTGGCTACAAGAGCAGGTCAGAGGCTGGGTATTCTGCGACGAGTGACTCACCTCCTGACTCCCCAAAGCCTTTCCACCATCTACAAGGTACAAGTTAGGACTGTGATGGAATACTTTCCACTTGCCTGGATGAGTGCAGCTCCAACAACACTCACGAAGCTCGACACCATCCAGGACAAAGCAGCCCGCTTGATTGGCACCCCATCCACCACCCTAAACATTCACTCCCTTCACCACTGGCGTACTATGGCTGCAGTGTGTACCATCCACAGGATGCACTGCAGCAACTCGCCAAGGCTTCTTCGACAGCACCTCCCAAACCCGCGACCTCTACCACCTAGAAGGACAAGGGCAGCAGGCACATGGGAACTTCACCACTTGCACGTTCCCCTCCAAGTCACACACCATCCCGACTTGGAAATATATCGCCGTTCCTTCATCGTCGCTGGGTCAAAATCCAAGAACTCCCTTCCTAACAGCACTGTGGGAGAACCTTCAACACACGGTCTGCAGCGGTTCAAGAAGGCAGCTCCCCACCACCTTCTCAAGGGCAATTAGGGATTGGCATTAAATGCTGGCCTTGCCAGCGATGCCCACATCCCATGAATGAATAAGAAAAAAGTCAGAGCCCAATAACTAATAAATAAAACAACATTACACCAGTAAATAGTCTTTGCATCCAAGAATAATTAAATGGTGAAGCAACAGTTGAACGCATTAAACCTAACACTGTAGGGGTGGTTCTGTAACTTGCTGCTCCCAACAGGGAGCAATGCTTGTTGGGAACGCATCTCAGGAAATCACAGGTATCTTCCATCTATCAAAATATCATGCAGTCCATGATTTTCTGAAATGAGCTCCCTTTGTGTCTCTTATCTTTACTGTATTTTAAAATAAGGAACAATAATCATTCCAGTTTTCATAACTCACTTAGAGCTTTGTGCATCCAGAAGTTTAAATGCAGAGTTAATCATTACTTACTGAAGCAGGGTTGCTGATATGTGTACTGGGTATTGGCAAATTGGCTGCCGATTGGTAGTGTCAGCCTTGGCTCAGTGGCAAGAGCTTTACTTCTGTGTCAGAAGTTTAATGATTGTAAACAATTTTACAACACCAAGTTATAGTCCAGCAATTTTATTTTAAATTCACAAGCTTTCGGAGGCTTCCTCCTTCGTCAGGTGAACGATGTGTGTTTCACATCGTTCACCTGACGAAGGAGGAAGCCTCCGAAAGCTTGTGAATTTAAAATAAAATTGCTGGACTATAACTTGGTGTTGTAAAATTGTTTACAATTGTCAACCCCAGTCCATCACCGGCATCTCCACATCAGAAGTTTAATGATTCAAGCTCCACTCTATAAATTTGATGTGGAGATGCCGGTGATGGACTGGGGTGGACAAATGTAAGGAATCTTATAGTTTATAGTCCAGGTTATAGTCCAACAGTTTTATTTGAAAATCACAAGCTTTCGGAGATTATCCCCTTCGTCAGGTGAGTGAGTGAATGAATGAGAGGTTCTCAAATTGCATATCTTATATTAGGCTGGGAATCAAAGGTGTCGTTGGTGTTCAGACAGGTTAGCCATGGAAAACAGTATGTCCCAGTATACTGAATACACAAGGGTCAAATTACACAGACAAGGAGAGAAAGAGACCCGAAAGGCAGAGAGAGAGAGAGAGAGAGAGAATGTCCGGTTATATTAAAAACAGATAACTTTTTTTTTCCCTGCTGGTGGGGTTACATGTAGCGTGACATGAACCCAAGATCCGGGTTGAGGCCGTCCTCATGGGTGCGGAACTTGGCTATCAACTTCTGCTCGACGATTTTGCGTTGTCGTGTGTCTCGAGGGCCGCCTTGGAGAACGCTTACCCAAAGATCGGTGGCTGAGTGTCCTTGACAGCTAAAGTGTTCCCCGACTGGGAGGGAACCCTCCTGTCTGGCGATTGTTGCGCGGTGTCCGTTCATCCGTTGTCGCAGCGTCTGCATGGTCTCACCAATGTACCATGCTCCGGGGCATCCTTTCCTGCAACGTATGAGGTAGACAACGTTGGCCGATTCACAGGAATATGAACCATGTACCTGGTGGGTGGTGTCCTCTCGTGTGATGGTGGTATCTGTGTCAATGATCTGGCATGTCTTGCAGAGGTTGCCGTGGCAGGGTTGTGTGGTGTCGTGGATGCTGTTCTCCTGAAAGCTGGGTAATTTGCTGCGAACGATAGTCTGTTTGAGGTTGGGTGGCTGTTTGAAGGCGAGTAGTGGAGGCGTGGGGATGGCCTTAGCGAGGTGTTCATTGTCATCGATGATATGTTGAAGGCTGCGGAGAACATGGCATAGTTTCTCCGCTCCAGGGAAGTACTGGACGATGAAGGGTACTCTGTTGGTTGCGTCCCGTGTTTGTCTTCTGAGGAGGTCTATGCGATTCTTCGCTGTGGCCCGTCGGAACTGTCGATCGACAAGTCCAGCGTCATATCCCGTTCTTACGAGGGCATCTTTCAGCGTCTGTTGATGTCCATCGCGTTCCTCCTCGTCTGAGCAGATCCTATGTATTCGCAGGGCCTGTCCATAGGGGATGGCCTCTTTGACGTGGTTAGGGTGGAAGCTGGAAAAGTGGAGCATCGTGAGTTTGTCCGTGGGCTTGTGGTAGAATCCTGGATGCAAAGACTATTTACTGGTGTAATGTACACTTGAAAAGTACTTCATTGGCTGTGAAGCATTTGAGGATGTGAAAGGTGCTATATAAATGATTCCTTCCTCACTTTCTCAGAATCCATGTTAAAAGACACTCTCAATAGTTCGGAGGAAGGTGCCAACAATGGTCAGATGTCCAATGAAGGGAAATCACATGAGATCCGGGTCAACTCTTGAGTGTGCTATCAAGCTGAGGGGGATTTTCAAATCTGTGACTGGATCCTCCACAGGCCCATTTTATCTTGGCCCACAAACATCCAGAACATTCAAGAAGATCGCATTGATCCAATACATCAGGTTAAATCAGGAATTTAGAGGAGCATGTAACAAGGGCAATGCAATAATCATGGGGACTTCAATCTTCATATAGACTTGGCAAACCAAATTGCCAAAGTAGTTTTGAGGATGAATCCATGGAATGCATCTGAGACAATTTTCTAGAACAATATGTTGAGGAACCAACTAGCGAACAGGTTATTTTAGATCTGGTATTGTGTAATGAGACAGGATTAATTTGTAATCTTATAATAAAATGATCCTCTGGGGAAGAGTGATCATGATATGATGAATTTCATATTGAGTTTGAGAGTGATGTAGTTAAGTACTAAACTAGGGTCTTAAATTTAAACAAGGACAATTATGTAGGTATGAGGGGCGAGTTGGCTAATGCAGATTGGGAAATTAGGTTAAAAGATATGACGGTAGATAAGCAATGGCGAACATTTAAAGAAATAATTGGAAAAGTGATCCAACCATGGCTAACTAGAGAAGTTAAGGATAGTATTAGATTAAAAGAAGAGGCTTACAATGTTGCCAAAAAAAGTAGTAAGCCTAAGGATTGGGAGGGTTTTAGAAATCAGCAAAGGATAACCAAGAAATTGATAAAGAGGAGAAAATTGAATATGAGAGTAAACTAGCAAGAAATATAAAGGCAGATTATAAGAGCTTGTACAAGTATATTAAAAGGAATAGATTAGCAAAAGTAAACGGTGGTCCCTTAGAGGCAGAGACAGGAGAAATTATAATGGGGAGAAGGAAATGGCAGAGATGTTAAACAAATATTTTTTATCTGTCTTCACAGTGGAAGACACAAAAAACATACTGGAAATAGTGGGGAACCAAGGGTAATGAGAGGGAGGAGCTTAAAGTAATTAAGATTAGTAAAGAAAAAGTTTGAGGAAAATTAATGGCACTAAAAGCCGACAAACCCCCTGGACCTGATGGGCTACATCCTAGGGTTTTAGAAGAGTTGGCAGCAGAGATAGTGGATGCATTGGTTTTGATCTTCCTGAATTCCCTAGATTCTAGAATGGTCCCAGTGGATTGGAAGGTAGCAAATATAACCCCAATATTCAAGAAAAAAGGGAGAAAACCAGGAACTGCAGGCCAGTTAGCCTGACATCAGTAGTAGGGAAATTGCTAGAATCTATTATTAAGGACATAGGAACAGGGCACTTAGAAAATCATGATATGATTAGGCAGATTCAACACGGTTTTATGAAAGGAAAATCATGTTTGACAAATCTATTAGGAGTTTTTTGAGGGTGTAACTAGCAGGGTAGATAAAGGGGAACCAGTGGATTTGAGTTTTCAAAAGGCATTCGATAAGGTGCCACATAAAAGATTGTTATACAAGATTAGGGCTCATGGGATTGGGGTAATATATTAGCATGGATTAAGGATTGGTTAACAGACAGAAAACAGCGAGTAGGAATAAACGGGTCATTTTCGGGTTGGCAGGTTGTAATTTGTGGGGTGCCACAGGAATCGGTGCTTGGCCGTCAGCTATATGCAATCTATATTAATGACCTAGATGAAGGGACCGAGTGCAATGTATCCAAGTTTGCTGATGATACAAAGCTAGGTGGGAAAGTAAGCTGTGAGGAGGACACAAAGTCTGCATAATAATATAGACAGCTTAAGTGAGTGGGCAAGAAGGTGGCAGATAGAGTATAATGTGAGGAAATGTGAGGTTATTTACTTTGGTAGGAAAAATAGAAAAGCAGAATTTTTTTAAATGATGAGAAACTATTAAATGTTGGTGTTCAGAGGGATTTGGGTGTCCTTGTACACGAAACACAGAAAGTTAACAGGTAGGTACAGCAAGCAATTAGGAAGGCAAATGGTATGTTGGCCTTATTGCAAACGGGAAGGAGTACAAGAGTAAGGAAGTGTTGCTGCAACTGTACGGGGCTTTGGTGAGACCATACCTGGACTACTGTGTGCAGTTTTGGCCTCCTCACTTAAGGACGGATATACTTGCCTTAGAGGCGTTGCAAACAAAGGTTCACTAGATTGATGCCTGGGATGAGAGGGTTGTCCTATGAGGAAAGATTGAGTAGAATGGGCCTATGCTGTCTGGAGTTTAGAAGAATGAGAGGTGATCTCATTGAAACATATAAGATTGTAAGAGGGCTTGACAGGGTAGATGCTGAGAGGGTGTTTCCCCTGGCTGAAGAGTCTAGAACTAGGGAACAAAAAGTCTTAGCATCAGGGGTCGGACATTTAGGACTGAGATGAGGAGGAATTTCTTCACTCAGAGAGTCGTAAATATTTGCAATTCTCTACCCCAGAGGGCTGTGGATGCTCAGTCATTGAGTATATTCAAGACTGAGATTGATAGATTTTTGGACACAAAGGGAACCAAGGGACATGGGGATAGGGCATGAAAGTGGAGTTGAGGTCGAAGATCAACCATGATCTAATTGAATGGCAGAGTAGGCTCAAAGGGCCTTATGGCATTCTCCTCTTTCTTATGTTATAAAGCCATGCAATCTCATTTTGCACAGCTGGACTGTGAGCTAATAATATTGCATCATGTTATATAATTTGGCTGAATGCAGCTGGTGGATAGATTGTCTCAATGGTTAATCTGCTTACTGCTTGTACCAATTGAAACATACAACTTACTTTCTTCACAAAACTTTTGCAGTTGGAATGTTTTCCTAAATGTCCATTTGGGAAAAAAAGGGCTGGTATTCCAGTAGTGCATCCTTGCCTGCCGGATACACATATTGGGAAATTCTAAGCCCAACCCCATGCTTTTCCATCCATTAAAATTAATAGATGTAAGGAGAACTAGGTGGTGCAATGTCGTAGACCCTGGCCTTCCACCTTTGTGACCTTAATTGAAATCCAGCCCAGGTTAATGGGATGAGCGTTCGCTGCCTGCTGGCTCAAAGTGACCCATGTGAAATAGCTTTGAACAACCTAATGTAGTTCCTAGTTGGCATCAGTTCACAGCACAAAACTGTTCCAAATCTGGCACTAATTAGCACTCTCACTCAGAGAGTTTACAGGATGGCTGCTGTGAGAAATCAAAGAAAAGTCACTTTGGTGCAATGGGGGTGCTCTTGAGGTTGGGGCAGAATCGAAGGAGCTTCAATTTACGTTGAGCTGACCTGGATTGCCGATACTGTGGGGTAAATTTTAACATACCAGTGGGAACTCAGTTGGGGGGGGGCAGGGGTCAATATGCTCATGGGAAACCCGGAAAAATTTTGCGTGCATTGTCTCGAGCGATTGCGACTCAATTGAAGGCCCTTAACGTGACTTCCGGGTTTCGTGTCTCCAAGCTGTGCAGTGGGGAGTACTGCGCACCCAAATGACATGCTAGGAACTGGAGTAATTAACGGGTCATTGCAACCATGGATTTTGAGGGAGAAAGGAGGAATTTAATGAGATGGAGCAACAAAGGACGAGGCCAGCACCCCGGTTCAGTGACTCTTCTCGAGTTGCTACTAGCCGGTGTGAGGAGCAGGAGGGATACATTGTACCCGGCTGATAGGAGGTGGCGCCCTGTCTCTGCCACCAAGAAGGCCTGGCTCAAGATGGCACAGCAGCTGAGCAGCAGGAGCACCGTCTCAAGGACGTGGGTGCTGTGCAGGAAGCGTTTTATTGATCTGACCAGGTCAGGAAACGTGAGTAGTTATTGACTCATTACAGCCTTGGTCCAAATATGGAAAAAAGAGCTGAATTCCAGAGGTGAGGTGAGAGTGACTGCCCTTGACATCAAGGCAGCATTTGACCGAGTGTGGCACCAAGGAGCCCCAGTAAAATTGAAGTCAATGGAAATTAGGGGGAAAACTCTCCAGTGGCTGGAGTCATACCTAGCACAAAAGAAGATAGTAGTGGTTGTTGGAGGCCAATCATCTCAGCCCCAGGACATTGCTGCAGGAGTTCCTCAGGGCAGTGTTCCAGGCCCAATCATCTTCAGCTGCTTCATCAATGACCTTCTCTCCATCATAAGGTCAGAAATGGGGATGTTCGCTGATGATTGCACAGTGTTCAGTTCCATTCGCAACCCCTCAGATAATGAAGCAGTCTGTGCCCGTGTGCAGCAAGACCTGGACAACGTCCAGGCTTGGGCTGATAAGTGGCAAGTAACATTCGCGCCAGATAAGTGCCAGCCAATGACCATCACCAACATGAGAGAGTCTAACCACCTCCCCTTGACATTCATTACCATTGCCGAATACCCCATTATCAAGATCCTGGGGGGTCACCATTGACCAGAAACTTAGCTGGACCAGCCACATAAATACTGTGGCTACGAGAGCAGGTCAGAGGCTGGGTATTCTGCGGCCAGTGACTCACCTCCTGACTCCCCAAAGCCTTTCCACCATCTACAAGGCACAAGTCAGGAGTGTGATGGAATACTCTCCACTTGCCTGGATGAGTGCAGCTCCAACAACACTCAAGAAGCTTGACACCATCCAGGACAAAGCAGCTTGCTTGATTGGCACCCCATCCACCACCCTAAACATTCACTCCCTTCACCACCAGCGCACTTTGGCTGCAGTGTGTACAATCCACAGGATGCACTGCAGCAACTCGCCAAGACTTCTTCGACAGCACCTCCCAAACCCGCGACCTCTACCACCTAAAAGGACAAGGGCAGCAGGCACATGGGAACACCACCACCTGCACGTTCCCCTCCAAGTCACACACCATCCCGACTTGGAAATATATCACCGTTCCTTCATTGTCGCTGGGTCAAAATCCTGGAACTCCCTACCTAACAGCAGTGTGGGAGAACCTTCACCACACGAACTGCAGCGGTTCAAGAAGGTGGCTCACCACCATCTTCTCAAGGGCAATTCGGGATAGGCAATAAATGCTGGCCTCGCCAGTGACGCCCACATCCCATGAACGAACCATCCTGTGGTGCACATCACTACCCCTCCCCCTCACACTCTGCCCTGCCAAGCCTCACATCACTCCTCACACCCACATAAGACTCATTATCAACTTACCTTCACTTTCTGTGCACTTCCTCACCTTCCCTATGTGAACCCACACTCCCACTCACCCCAATCCTGATTCAATGTCATGAATCTGTCTGATGCATCTCTTTCATTGGCAGCCTCGCCCAAAACAATGCATCAATCGGGTAACCCCGTCACACTCACTCAGTCACATGTCTATTCTTTCTCCCTTTGTAGGAGAAGAGAGCACAAAATGCAAGGGTGAAGAGTTGGACTGGTGGGGGGCCATCACATATAGTGGCCCTGTCAGAGACGGAGGTTGAGGCTTTGGAGCTGAGCCGCACAGTTGAATGCCTGGCTGTCGGAGATCCCGAGACTGGCACCCTGCAAATGAATTGATTTGATCAATGATTGATCTTCTGCGATGATTCTTAATATTGCAGTATGTTCTATTCCAGGGCATTCAAAAATTGCTGATGCAGTACGTGAGGTGAAAGAGGGCAATTCCTCAGAGGAGATCCATACCTCTGAGGGCATACTATCACATCATATCTGGCCATGCACCAGCGCAGATACTCACACCTCGGTGGGTCCAGTTAGACAGTTAGTTGGGTTGTCACCTGGTGATTCAGCGCTCACAAGTGAGCACGAGCAGACACTCGAGGCAGGGATAGCTGTGTCGAGTCCGTGTTGGGAGCTGCTCTTCTCTCCAAGCTCTGCTCAGCTTAACGCACATGATGAATCCATGGGGCCATGGTCAAGAAGGAGAATGATAGAGGTACAGCAGCACCTTTGCGAGATACTGGAAGATGCGCCACGCACACTCTCCACAATAGCAGAGAGGATGGAGGAGTCCACTTCCAGCATTAGTGGAATGGTGGCGCAGGTAAGTGCGGGAATGTTTGCGATAGTGGTGCAGGTAAGTGTGGGAATGTTTGCGATAGTGGTGCAGGTAAGTGCGGGAATGTTTGCGATAGTGGTGCAGGTAAGTGCGGGAATGACTGCGATAGTGGTGCAGGTAAGTGTGGGAATGACTGCGATAGTGGTGCAGGTAAGTGTGGGAATGTCTGCGATAGTGGTGCAGGTAAGTGCGGGAATGTTTGCGATAGTGGTGCAGGTAAGTGCGGGAATGACTGCGATAGTGGTGCAGGTAAGTGTGGGAATGTTTGCGATAGTGGTGCAGGTAAGTGTGGGAATGTCTGCGATAGTGGTGCAGGTAAGTGTGGGAATGTTTGCGATAGTGGAGCAGGTAAGTGCGGGAATATTTGCGATAGTGGTGCAGGTAAGTGTGGGAATGTCTGCGATAGTGGTGCAGGTAAGTGCGGGAATGTTTGCGATAGTGGTGCAGGTAAGTGTGGGAATGTCTGCGATAGTGGTGCAGGTAAGTGTGGGAATGTCTGCGATAGTGGTGCTGGTAAGTGCGGGAATGTTTGCGATAGTGGTGCAGGTAAGTGTGGGAATGTCTGCGATAGTGGTGCAGGTAAGTGTGGGAATGTCTGCGATAGTGGTGCAGGTAAGTGTGGGAATGTCTGCGATAGTGGCGCAGGTAAGTGTGGGAATGTCTGCGATAGTGGTGCAGGTAAGTGTGGGAATGTCTGCGATAGTGGTGCAGGTAAGTGTGGGAATGTCTGCGATAGTGGCGCAGGTAAGTGTGGGAATGTTTGCGATAGTGGCGCAGGTAAGTGTGGGAATGTCTGCGATAGTGGTGCAGGTAAGTGTGGGAATGTTTGCGATAGTGGTGCTGGTAAGTGCGGGAATGTTTGCGATAGTGGTGCAGGTAAGTGCGGGAATGTCTGCGATAGTGGTGCAGGTAAGTGTGGGAATGTCTGCGATAGTGGCGCAGGTAAGTGTGGGAATGTTTGCGATAGTGGCGCAGGTAAGTGTGGGAATGTTTGCGATAGTGGTGCTGGTAAGTGCGGGAATGTTTGCGATAGTGGTGCAGGTAAGTGCGGGAATGTCTGCGATAGTGGTGCAGGTAAGTGCGGGAATGTTTGCGATAGTGGTGCAGGTAAGTGCGGGAATGTCTGCGATAGTGGTGCAGGTAAGTGCGGGAATGTCTGCGATAGTGGTGCAGGTAAGTGCGGGAATGTTTGCGATAGTGGTGCTGGTAAGTGCGGGAATGTTTGCGATAGTGGTGCAGGTAAGTGCGGGAATGTTTGCGATAGTGGTGCAGGTAAGTGTGGGAATGTCTGCGATAGTGGTGCAGGTAAGTGTGGGAATGTCTGCGATAGTGGTGCAGGTAAGTGTGGGAATGTTTGCGATAGTGGTGCTGGTAAGTGCGGGAATGTCTGCGATAGTGGTGCAGGTAAGTGCGGGAATGTTTGCGATAGTGGTGCTGGTAAGTGCGGGAATGTTTGCGATAGTGGTGCAGGTAAGTGCGGGAATGTCTGCGATAGTGGTGCTGGTAAGTGCGGGAATGTTTGCGATAGTGGCGCAGGTAAGTGTGGGAATGTCTGCGATAGTGGCGCAGGTAAGTGTGGGAATGTTTGCGATAGTGGCGCAGGTATGTGTGGGAATGTTTGCGATAGTGGCGCAGGTAAGTGTGGGAATGTCTGCGATAGTGGTGCAGGTAAGTGTGGGAATGTCTGCGATAGTGGTGCAGGTAAGTGCGGGAATGTTTGCGATAGTGGTGCAGGTAAGTGTGGGAATGACTGCGATAGTGGTGCAGGTAAGTGTGGGAATGTTTGCGATAGTGGTGCAGGTAAGTGTGGGATTGACTGCGATAGTGGTGCAGGTAAGTGCGGGAATGTTTGCGATAGTGGCGCAGGTAAGTGTGGGAATGTTTGCGATAGTGGTGCAGGTAAGTGTGGGAATGTCTGCGATAGTGGTGCAGGTAAGTGCGGGAATGTTTGCGAAAGTGGTGCAGGTAAGTGCGGGAATGTCTGCGATAGTGGTGCAGGTAAGTGTGGGAATGTCTGCGATAGTGGCGCAGGTAAGTGTGGGAATGTTTGCGATAGTGGCGCAGGTAAGTGGGGGAATGTTTGCGATAGTGGTGCTGGTAAGTGCGGGAATGTTTGCGATAGTGGTGCAGGTAAGTGCGGGAATGTCTGCGATAGTGGTGCAGGTAAGCGCGGGAATGTTTGCGATAGTGGTGCAGGTAAGTGCGGGAATGTCTGCGATAGTGGTGCAGGTAAGTGCGGGAATGTCTGCGATAGTGGTGCAGGTAAGTGCGGGAATGTTTGCGATAGTGGTGCTGGTAAGTGCGGGAATGTTTGCGATAGTGGTGCAGGTAAGTGCGGGAATGTTTGCGATAGTGGTGCAGGTAAGTGTGGGAATGTCTGCGATAGTGGTGCAGGTAAGTGTGGGAATGTCTGCGATAGTGGTGCAGGTAAGTGTGGGAATGTTTGCGATAGTGGTGCTGGTAAGTGTGGGAATGTTTGCGATAGTGGTGCAGGTAAGTGTGGGAATGTTTGCGTTAGTGGCGCAGGTAAGTGTGGGAATGTTTGCGATAGTGGTGCAGGTAAGTGTGGGAATGTTTGCGATAGTGGTGCTGGTAAGTGCGGGAATGTTTGCGATAGTGGTGCAGGTAAGTGTGGGAATGTCTGCGATAGTGGTGCAGGTAAGTGTGGGAATGTTTGCGATAGTGGTGCAGGTAAGTGCGGGAATGTTTGCGATAGTGGTGCAGGTAATTGCGGGAATGTCTGCGATAGTGGTGCAGGTAAGTGCGGGAATGTTTGCGATAGTGGTGCAGGTAAGTGCGGGAATGTCTGCGATAGTGGTGCTGGTAAGTGCGGGAATGTTTGCGATAGTGGCGCAGGTAAGTGTGGGAATGTCTGCGATAGTGGTGCAGGTAAGTGTGGGAATATTTGCGATAGTGGCGCAGGTAAGTGTGGGAATGTTTGCGATAGTGGCGCAGGTAAGTGTGGGAATGTCTGCGATAGTGGTGCAGGTAAGTGTGGGAATGTCTGCGATAGTGGTGCAGGTAAGTGCGGGAATGTTTGCGATAGTGGTGCTGGTAAGTGTGGGAATGTCTGCGATAGTGGTGCAGGTAAGTGTGGGAATGTTTGCGATAGTGGTGCAGGTAAGTGTGGGAATGACTGCGATAGTGGTGCTGGTAAGTGTGGGAATGTTTGCGATAGTGGTGCAGGTAAGTGTGGGAATGTCTGCGATAGTGGTGCAGGTAAGTGTGGGAATGTTTGCGATAGTGGTGCAGGTAAGTGTGGGAATGACTGCGATAGTGGTGCAGGTAAGTGCGGGAATGTTTGCGATAGTGGCGCAGGTAAGTGTGGGAATGTTTGCGATAGTGGTGCAGGTAAGTGTGGGAATGTCTGCGATAGTGGTGCAGGTAAGTGCGGGAATGTTTGCGATAGTGGTGCAGGTAAGTGTGGGAATGTCTGCGATAGTGGCGCAGGTAAGTGCGGGAATGTTTGCGATAGTGGTGCAGGTAAGTGCGGGAATGTTTGCGATAGTGGCGCAGGTAAGTGTGGGAATGTTTGCGATAGTGGTTCAGGTAAGTGTGGGAATGTCTGCGATAGTGGTGCAGGTAAGTGCGGGAATGTTTGCGATAGTGGTGCAGGTAAGTGCGGGAATGTTTGCGATAGTGGTGCAGGTAAGTGCGGGAATGTTTGCGATAGTGGTGCAGGTAAGTGTGGGAATGTCTGCGATAGTGGTGCAGGTAAGTGTGGGAATGTCTGCGATAGTGGTGCAGGTAAGTGTGGGAATGTTTGCGATAGTGGTGCTGGTAAGTGTGGGAATGTTTGCGATAGTGGTGCAGGTAAGTGTGGGAATGTTTGCGATAGTGGTGCTGGTAAGTGCGGGAATGATTGCAATAGTGGTGCAGGTAAGTGTGGGAATGTTTGCGATAGTGGTGCAGGTAAGTGTGGGAATGTTTGCGATAGTGGCGCAGGTAAGTGTGGGAATGTCTGCGATAGTGGTGCAGGTAAGTGTGGGAATGTTTGCGATAGTGGTGCTGGTAAGTGCGGGAATGTTTGCGATAGTGGTGCAGGTAAGTGCGGGAATGTCTGCGATAGTGGTGCAGGTAAGTGTGGGAATGTCTGCGATAGTGGTGCTGGTAAGTGTGGGAATGTCTGCGATAGTGGCGCAGGTAAGTGTGGGAATGTTTGCGATAGTGGCGCAGGTAAGTGGGGGAATGTTTGCGATAGTGGTGCTGGTAAGTGCGGGAATGTTTGCGATAGTGGTGCAGGTAAGTGCGGGAATGTCTGCGATAGTGGTGCAGGTAAGTGCGGGAATGTTTGCGATAGTGGTGCAGGTAAGTGCGGGAATGTCTGCGATAGTGGTGCAGGTAAGTGCGGGAATGTCTGCGATAGTGGTGCAGGTAAGTGCGGGAATGTTTGCGATAGTGGTGCTGGTAAGTGCGGGAATGTTTGCGATAGTGGTGCAGGTAAGTGCGGGAATGTTTGCGATAGTGGTGCAGGTAAGTGTGGGAATGTCTGCGATAGTGGTGCAGGTAAGTGTGGGAATGTCTGCGATAGTGGTGCAGGTAAGTGTGGGAATGTTTGCGATAGTGGTGCTGGTAAGTGTGGGAATGTTTGCGATAGTGGTGCAGGTAAGTGTGGGAATGTTTGCGATAGTGGCGCAGGTAAGTGTGGGAATGTTTGCGATAGTGGTGCAGGTAAGTGTGGGAATGTTTGCGATAGTGGTGCTGGTAAGTGCGGGAATGTTTGCGATAGTGGTGCAGGTAAGTGTGGGAATGTCTGCGATAGTGGTGCAGGTAAGTGTGGGAATGTTTGCGATAGTGGTGCAGGTAAGTGCGGGAATGTTTGCGATAGTGGTGCAGGTAAGTGCGGGAATGTCTGCGATAGTGGTGCAGGTAAGTGCGGGAATGTTTGCGATAGTGGTGCTGGTAAGTGCGGGAATGTTTGCGATAGTGGTGCAGGTAAGTGCGGGAATGTCTGCGATAGTGGTGCTGGTAAGTGCGGGAATGTTTGCGATAGTGGCGCAGGTAAGTGTGGGAATGTCTGCGATAGTGGTGCAGGTAAGTGTGGGAATATTTGCGATAGTGGCGCAGGTAAGTGTGGGAATGTTTGCGATAGTGGCGCAGGTAAGTGTGGGAATGTCTGCGATAGTGGTGCAGGTAAGTGTGGGAATGTCTGCGATAGTGGTGCAGGTAAGTGCGGGAATGTCTGCGATAGTGGTGCAGGTAAGTGTGGGAATGTTTGCGATAGTGGTGCAGGTAAGTGTGGGAATGACTGCGATAGTGGTGCAGGTAAGTGCGGGAATGTTTGCGATAGTGGCGCAGGTAAGTGTGGGAATGTTTGCGATAGTGGTGCAGGTAAGTGTGGGAATGTTTGCGATAGTGGTGCAGGTAAGTGTGGGAATGTTTGCGATAGTGGTGCAGGTAAGTGTGGGAATGTCTGCGATAGTGGTGCAGGTAAGTGCGGGAATGTTTGCGATAGTGGTGCAGGTAAGTGTGGGAATGTTTGCGATAGTGGTGCAGGTAAGTGCGGGAATGTTTGCGATAGTGGTGCAGGTAAGTGCGGGAATGTTTGCGATAGTGGCGCAGGTAAGTGTGGGAATGTCTGCGATAGTGGTGCAGGTAAGTGTGGGAATGTTTGCGATAGTGGTTCAGGTAAGTGTGGGAATGTCTGCGATAGTGGTGCAGGTAAGTGCGGGAATGTTTGCGATAGTGGTGCAGGTAAGTGCGGGAATGTTTGCGATAGTGGTGCAGGTAAGTGCGGGAATGTTTGCGATAGTGGTGCAGGTAAGTGCGGGAATGTTTGCGATAGTGGTGCAGGTAAGTGCGGGAATGTCTGCGATAGTGGTGCAGGTAAGTGAGGGAATGTCTGCGATAGTGGTGCTGGTAAGTGCGGGAATGTTTGCGATAGTGGTGCAGGTAAGTGCGGGAATGTTTGCGATAGTGGTGCAGGTAAGTGTGGGAATGTTTGCGATAGTGGTGCAGGTAAGTGTGGGAATGTTTGCGATAGTGGTGCAGGTAAGTGTGGGAATGTTTGCGATAGTGGTGCAGGTAAGTGTGGGAATGTTTGCGATAGTGGTGCAGGTAAGTGTGGGAATGTCTGCGATAGTGGTGCAGGTAAGTGTGGGAATGTCTGCGATAGTGGCGCAGGTAAGTGTGGGAATGTTTGCAATAGTGGTGCAGGTAAGTGTGGGAATGTCTGCGATAGTGGCGCAGGTAAGTGTGGGAATGTTTGCGATGGAGAGAACGGCAGCCTCCATTGAGCTTCAAGCACGGCTCACAAATGTGTCCATTCAGGCCATGACAATAGCTGTGTGGACTCTGAATGCCAACTTTTCTGCAGCCTTAAACAGACAGACAGATACTTTAGCAGTGGCCTTACAACTGTCCAGCAGAGTGGTAGGAGTGATGTGGCCCTGTCCCTGGAAAGGGATGATGGCGAAAAGGAACATGGAAGTGGGGACTCCACTCAAAGCACTCCCACGACTCATTTGTTGCTCCCCCCCATTCAACAAGTACCTTCAATGCTGCCTCCTCTCCCAGTGGCCGAGTCTATCCCTGCAGGGGGAGGTGGAGGTGCGGGTGGAGCAGTCTTTGTGGGGATCCTCACAGACTCCAAAACCCAGAGGGCGTAGGCTAAGAGCATCTCAGCAGTCAGGGCAGGGACCTGAGCAACCAGCCATTATCTCTGCTCAAGCCACAGGGAATGCTCCACATAGAAGCAGTAGGAAGAGGAAGGTGAAGGTTTTATAATCACCAAGGGTATGCACAAGGGTATCTGACTAAATATCATGTCTTTATTTATCTTTGTTTTTTGTTACATTCACTTTAAATGTCATAATTGTCATCACCACTGCCATGTCTTGTCCATTCCTGATTCCCTTTTGTGAAAGGGCCCTTGCATGTGCTTCATCATAGGAACAGGAGTAGGCCATTTCGCCCCACAAGCCTGTTCCACCATTCAATCTGTGACCTAACTCCATATACCCACCTTGCCCCATATCACTTAATATCTTTGGTTAACAAAAATCTATCAATCTCTGATTTAAAATGAACAATTGAGCTAGCATCAACTGTCGTTTGCAGAAGAGAGTTCCAAACTTCTACCACCCCTTGCATGTAGAAGTGTTTCCTAACTTCACTCCTGAAAGTTCTGGCTCTAATTTTTAGGCTATGTCCCCTAGTCCTAGACTACCCAACCAGCAAAAATAGTTTCTCTCTATCTATCCTATCAGTTCCCCTTAATATCCTGAAAACTTAAATCAAAATCACCACTTAATCTTCTAAATTCCAAGGAATACAACCATAGTTTGTGTAATCTCTCCTCGTAATTTAACACTGGGAGTCCAGGTATCATTCTAGTAAATCTTCGCTGCACTCCTTCCAAGGCCAATGTATCCTTCCTAAGGTGCAGTGCCCAGAACTGAGCACAATACTCCAGGTGTGGTCTAACCAGGGATTTCTATAACTGTGGCATAACTTCTATTCCCTTGTTTTCTAGTCCTCTAGATATAAAGGCCAGCATTCCAGTAGCCTTTTTGATTATTTTCTCTACCTGCCCATGACATTTTAATGATCTATATACATGGACCCGTAAGTCTCTTTGGACCTCCAATGTTACGAGCTTTTCACCATTTAGAAAGTACTCTGATCTATCCTTTCTATGTCCAAAGTGGATGACCTCACACTTGCCTACATTAAAATCTATTTGCCACAGTTTTGCCCATTCACTTAATCTATTAATATCTCTCTGTAATTTTATGCTTCCATCTACACTGCTTACAACGCTTCCTATTTTTGTGTCATCGGCAAACTTGAATATGTGGCTCTTTATTCCGTCATCAAACTCGTTAATAAATACAATGAATAGTTGAGGCCCCAACACAGATCCCTGTGGGACACCACTAGTCACATCCTGCCAATTTGAGTACCTGCCCATTATCCCTACTCTCTGTCTCCTGCTGCTCAGCCAATTTCCTAACCAGGTCAATAATTGGCCCTCAATTCCATGAGCTTCAACTTTAGCTAACAGTCTCTTATGAGAGACTTTATCGAATGCCTTCTGGAAGTCCATATAAACAACATCCATAGACATTCCCCTGTCCATTACTTTAGACAACTCTTCAAAAAATTCAACCAGGTGCGTCAGGCATGACCTACCCTTTACAAATCCATGCTGGCTCCCTCTGATCAGCTGAAAATTTTCACGGTGTTCAGTCACTCCATCCTTAATCATAGACTCCAGTAATTTCCCAACAACGGATGTTAGGCTAACTGGTCTATAATTTCCTGGTTCCCCTCTCTCACCTTTCTTAAATAACAGAGTGACATGTGCAATTTTCCAATCTAAAGGAACGGTTCCTGAATCAAGAGAACTTTGGAAGATTATAGTTAGGGCTTCTGCAATGTTCTCACCTACTTCCTTTAAAATCCTGGGATGGAAACCATCTGGTCCTGGGGATGTCACTCTTTGGTGCCATTATTTTCTTTATTACTGTTTATTTGCTTACATTAATTATGGTGACTCCCCATCCCTGATTCAAAATGAGTTTCCTTGGGGTGTTTGGCATGCTATCCTCTACCTCTACTGTAAATACTGACACAAAGTACTTATTTAACATGCCCGCCATTTCCTTATTTTCATTTACAATATCATCATTATCAGTTTTTAAGGGGTCCACATTGCTCTTGACCACTCTCTTTTTCCTAATACAATTGTAAACATTTTTTGTGTTGATTTTGATATCTCTTGCAAGTTTCTTTTCATACTCCCTTTTGTAGCTCTTACTATCTGTTTTGTGACCATTTGCTGTACTTTGTATCTCTCCCAGTCACTAGGATCTGTACTATTTTTTGCATTTTTATATGCTTTGTCTCTTACCTCTTTTGTCGTCAATGGCTGATTTTTTTGCAAATAGAGCTCTTGGGGTATAAACTGGTTCTGTATCATGTTAAATTCTTTTTTGAACACCTCTCACTGATCTTCTGTTATTTTATCCTGTTTACTGTGGACATTCTCTATCTCATCCCATTGAAGATGACGTTACCTAAATTTAGAATCTTAGTAGCTGATACGGGTTTTTCCCTTTCAAACACAACATTGAACTTGATCATGTTATGATCGCCATTAGATAAACGTTCACGCACCGTTAGGCTGTTTACTAAATCTGGCTCGTTACTCATTATTAAATCTAATATGGCCTGCCCCCTTGTTGATTCTAGGGCATACTGTTGCAGAAAGCTGCCCCGAACACACAAGAAATTTGCTACCTTTCTGACATGAGCTCGTCAGCTTATCCCAATCAATATGAAAGTTAAAAACCGCTCTGCCTTTGCTACATGCTTGTCTAATCTCTGCATTTATACATTCTGCCACTTCACAGTTGCTACCAGGGGGTCTATACTCAACTCCCACTACAGTCTTGAATCCTTTCCTATTTCTTAATTCTACCCATAAAGTCTCCACTGCCTGCTTGCCTCTCGTTATACCTTCTCTTATCATTGAAGTAATTTCATCCTTAATCACTAAGGATACTCCTCCCCCTCTACCACTTTCCCTATCATTCCTATAGACTTATAACCTGCTATATTCAGTTCCCAGTTGACCATTTTGCAGTCATGTCTCAGTAATGGCTACGATGTTATACCCACTGAGTTGAATTTACACCTGCAATTCATTCAATTTATTCCTTACACTCCATGTGTTTGTATAAAGAATGCTTATTTGGACCACACACCTAAACCTGTCCTTCTGCTCTAATGTTGTTTTTCTCACAAAGTTCTTATTTCTCTCTCTACTTTAATTACTTTGCATCTTATTGAATGGCGGAGCAGGCTCGAGGGGCCGATTGGCCTACTCCTGCTCCAATTTCTTATGTTCTTATGTTCTTATGTTCTCAGGAGGTGAAGGTGAGTTGAGGATGGGCCTTGGGTGGGTGTGAGGAGTCATGTGGTGGAGTGGTCTTGGCAGTGCAGAGTGAGTTGGGGGGGGGGAGGGTGATGTGCACCACGGAGTGCGGGAGAGTCAGTGGGTTGCTCACTTTTGCTGACCCGGTGGGTCGTTGGAGCGCTTCCTGTACTGGGCCCAATTGCGGGATGTGTTGCTCCTGCTGGTGGCCTCCTCTGCCGCCTCGGGCCAGGCGTCCTTGGTGGCGGGGGCAGGGTGCTTCCTCCTGTTGGCCTGGTGGGATAGTTCCCTCCTCCGCTGAACCCCGGCCAGCGTCACCTCGAGTGGGGCATCGCTGAATCTTGGACCTGGCTAATCCCTCTGCTGCTCCATTCTGCGTGCTTGCTCCTTGCTCCAGCAAAAGCCATCGGTACAATGGCCCTTTGGATACTGACACTCCAGCTGAAAGCAGATCATGCCGGTGCGCAGTCCGCCCGCTGCACAGCTTTCAGAAAGCAAAATTTAAAACAGAAATAGACAGTTTCCTGGAAGTAAAGGGAATTAGGGGTTACGGGGAGCGGGCAGGAAATTGGACATGAATTTAGATTTGAGGTTAGGATCAGATCAGCCGTGATCTTATTGAATGGCGGAGCAGGCTCGAGGGGCCGATTGGCCTACTCCTGCTCCTATTTCTTATGTTCTTATGTACTCTCTTTTCTTTTGTTTTAGAATTATTATTTATACTACCTTTTCCACCTGAGCCCTCCCCCCATTTACTAGTTTAAAGTCCCTGTGACCGCCCTATTTATCCTTTCCGCTAGGACCCTGGTCCCAGCCCGGTTCAGGTGGAGCCCGTCCCAATGGTACAGTTTCTTCCTGTCCCAGTTCTGGTGCCAGTGTCCCATGAAATGGAACCCCTCTTTCCCACTTCTTCAACCACCTGGTCACCTCCCTAATCTGCTTATCCCTACACCAATCCAGAGATTATAACCCTTGAGATCCTGTTTTTTAATTTAACTCCTAGCTCCTGGTACACTCTGGATAGACCTCTTGCTGACTCTCTCCTATGTTGTTGGTCCCAACATGGACCACTACAACTGGATCTTCCCCCTCCCTCTCCAATATCCTTTCAAGCCGGTTCGAGATGTCCGTCACCAGGTAGGCAAAGTACCATGTGGGACTCTTGATCCTGCTTACAAAGGTTGCTATCTGCCTCCCTAATTATTGAATCCCCTACAACTACCACATCACACTTTGCCTCATCATCCTCCTTTGGACAGCCTCCTGCTCCAGGGTGCATGGTCAGCATTCTGGCTGTCCTTCTGATAGTCTTTATCCTTATCCTCACAAGTAGCAAGTAGATTGTACCTATTGAATAGGATCAGTTTCTGCAGATCCTCATTCTCTATACTCTGTATACTATCAGTCACACCAACCCCGTTCTGATCCTATAGCTCTCTACAAGGTGTGACCGAGGTCTGGAGTAAACTGTCCAGATACTCCTCCCCCTCCCTTATGTGCTGGAGTGTCTCCAACTCGCACTCCAGCTCAATGACTGAGCTGGAGACATCTACAGCAGATGTGTTTGCTCGGGACATTCTTAATGTCCGTAAACCCCACTTACTGAAATTCAGACACACAACTTGCTCTGCCATATTTTAGTCTATATTTATTTATAGATAATTACTTTTAAGTCTGATTTGGGTTTTTCTCCACTTTTTAAAAATATTTATCATCTCCTTCCCCCTCTCACCTCATTCCCACTCTCACCAAATTCTTAAGTTCCCACTCGGTTCACAGTCCACTCTCTTTGCGATGCCAGCTCTGTGCTTCAGCAGATAACCTTCTACTTTACACATCTTTTGAGATCAGCAGTTACAACTGTTCAATCAGCCTCCAGCTCACAGTAATTACCCTCTGTTCAGGCAATCATTTACTGTTAACTGCCACTGACTTGCAGTTTCTATTAACTGTTAACTAACTTGCAGTTTCTTTTAAAGTTTTAAAGTTCTAAGTTAAATTTTAAACTAAATTTTAATTTCAATTCACCCACTACTTTACCAGAGTCCCACTCTCACCAAATTCTCAAGTTTCCACTTGGTTCATGATCCACTCTCTTCGCGATGCCCGCTCTGTGCTTCAGCTTATGAATGCCAAGACTTCATGCCACATACTGGGCTCAGTTACAATGGGCGTATGTGTGGTTGAAGGACTGTTTTGTGCAAGCTGGTGTTGGTGGTGGTTGTTCCAGGCGGTCTGACTACTTCACTACCTTCAGTTTGCAGATCTCTTTATGAGAATCTATCAGATGTGAATGATTCCCCGGGATCACGAGCAGCCATGTGTGCCGCTGCTTTACCTGTTGTTGATCTACATCCTCCTCCTACTCTTCCTCTTCCTCCTCTTTGTCTTCTTCAATGTTGTCGAGAAATGCGGATGCTTCATGAGCGCATTCAACCTCCTCCACCTGTAACCCTCTCTGTTGAGCGATGTGCAGGACGCAACACACAACTATTATTCTGCACACCCTCGCCAGTGAGCACTGAAGGGATCCACCAGATCGATCCAGGTGCCTGAAGTGCATCTTGAGCATTTCAATGGCTTGTTCAATTACAGAACTGGAAGCGATGTGATTGTCGTCGTATCGCTGCTGTGTCTTGTTGGTGAGGTTTCTCAGGGGTCATGAGCCACGTCTGCAAAGGGTATCCCTTGTCTCCAAGAAGCCAGCCGTTAAGTCTGCCTTGTGCGTGGAAGAGGGCCGGGATGTTGGACTCGCACAAAATGAAGGATCATGGAAGCTGCCAGAATGTTGGCATGCACCTGAAGAAACTGCCTCCGGTGGTCGCAAACCAGCTGCGCATTGGTGGAGTGATATCCCTTTCTGTTGATGAATAGTCCTGGCTCATGTGCAGTTCCTCAGATTGCTACGTGTGTGCAATCAATTGCATCCTGTATCTGTGGGAAGCCAGCCAGAGAGAGGAAACCCACTGCCCTCTCAATCTGGCTGGTATTGTCACAGGGGAAGTTGACGTAGTTGGATGCGCTGGCAAACAAGCCATCCATGACCTGTCATATACACTTACATGCAGATGACTGAGAGATCCTGTTGAGGTCATCTGTGATGTCCTGGAAGGATCCAGAGGCGAAGATATTGAGGGCAGTGGTAACTTTAATTGCGAGGGGCAATGTGTGGCCACCAGGCCCAGCCAGGAGCAGCTCTTCAGAGGGTGCAGATGTCTACGACCACCTGCTGACTCAATCTGAGCCTGTGTAGACACTGCTCCTCAGAGAGGTCCTGGAAGCTCATCTTCTGTCTGTAAACCCTCTCACGTGGGTACTGCCTCCTGTGACCTCGGCCGCTCCATTAGTCCCCTTTCTGCTCCTCTGCAGGTCCTTGTGGTGCACCTCTGCCTTGTGCACTTACAACTCCCAGAACTGCATGCCGTGCCTGCCACGGATGGTGATGTGCCTCCTCCTCAGATTACTGTTGAATAAATCCATTGCACCCCCATCCTGATGTTGTCAGTTTGAGGGGGCCTAAAATGTAGGTATATATGTCTGAACACAAGAATTCTGAATGTGAACCAAGAAATCTCAGTCTAAACACAAAAACTCCAAGCCAAATGTTCATCCAAGGCAACTGAGTGACCAGCTGCAAAAACTCACCTCTTCTTCACCTGTGTCAATCACTGGTTTAAAGGTCCAAATGAGGGTCGGCTGCAACTCGCCTCTGTTTCCACGGCATGTTTCAGAGGCCACGGGAGGCACGTTCAGGAGCAGTTAAAATACACAAAAAGATAACAGGTTTAATCACTTTAATGACCTCACTTGGCCCTTTAAATATCGTCCCGCCGGCTTTAAGTCCAGTGGGACTCCTGAGTTTCAGAAGCGCGCGCGCACCCAAGCACGTCTGGGTCAAACCCGGAAGTAGGCACCTTGGAGCCGAGATGCAGTCTTGCTCCGAAAACGGAGAATTTTTACTCCCACCCACCCCCAACCCACCCATTCTTGGGGGTTAAAATTTACCCCTGAGTGCTTGAAACGGAAAGTGTTGCATTCCACAAAAACATTTTTTTTAAAAAGAGAAAAAAAGAGAAAACGATGGGAAGCATGGCTGGGATTTCACTGATTTACACATTCACAGTGGGCAAGGCTATTGCAAATTTACATCTGTCATAGATACCGCCTCAGGTTCAGTGACAACAGTCACTCCCTTAAGTGATCGGTGGACCTTACAATTATGGGAGTTGATTTACACTTCCCTATATCTACTTGTATGATAGTATAACCCAGGCATGTAACAACAGTGATCTGAACTGGATAATTGTGTCTTTTTCACGGATGCTCCTTCAATCTCTCTAACCATGGAATACAAACGCTTAGTGATTCAAAGCCTGATGCAAATCAATAAGCTGCTTCATGTCACAGTAATGAGCTTACAGAAAGACAGTTATGAACGGACCCAATATATTCAAACAGTACAATTTATTTTGGATAATGATACAAAATAAAGAACATGCCACACTTCCGCACATTAGTAGGTTATCTTACTTGACTTAAACAAGATATCTTCCAACTGTTCTTCTGGCATTTCTGTCTTTCTGAGCCTGGCTAAAGCTTTCTTTGCTGTTTAAAAATCTGACTACCAGCAGGTGGGTCTTTGCTCACCTCTTTCCTGTCCCCACAGGAAAATAGGATTTGGATCTTGACCCTTCCCTTGTCTAGGGGTAGCTAGAAGAGCCACGAATCAAACTTGTTTTTGTGTCCCCCTCCCTTTGAAATAAGCTTAGTGAGAAGCTCAACAGGAAGGAATTTCTCAACCCCCTGAGGTATGAATATTTGTTGGTAACCCCTGTGATGAGATTCTGGGCACTAAATTGGGCTGTGTAGCGCCCATTGTTTTAGCGCTACATGGCCTCTCCGACATCCAAGATGGTTTCTTGGATTCGCATGCACATTTCCAGCGCAACGTCTGCTGGATGCCATCTTGGTATAGGAGTTAGCGCAGGCGCAGATAACGAACGCTGGAATCATGTAAAGTAGGGAGAAAATGGCTTCAATCAGTGTGCAACGGAGATTAAAAGTGATAGACACCATTTTGGGACTTAACACTCAACTCAACGCACAGTCTTAACCCTGACCATCTGAACATGTCTTAGAGTGCCTGGAGGACCCCCCCCCCCCCCCCCCCCACCTGCACTATTTAAGGGGACAATACAAGATTTACAGGTTAGTGGCTGGATTATTGCTTCTGGCTGGTGAGACATTTGTAACTGTTTTTGGAGCTCTCCGAGACTTGAATACTAGGACTAGGAGACATAGCCTAACACTTAGAGCCAGGAGTGCATGAGTGAAGTTAGGAAATGCTTCTACAAGCAAAGGGTGAGAGACATTTGGAACGCTCTTCTGCAGACAGCAGTTGGTGCTAGCTCACTTGTGAATGTTAAATCTGAGATTGATAGATTTCTGTGAATCAAGGGTATTAAGGGATATGGGGCTAAGACGGGTATATGGAGTTAGGTCACAAGTCCACCATGATCTCATTGAATGGTGGAACAGGCTTGAGGGGCTAAATGCCAGTGCCGCTTACTGCCTCCTGATATGCGCCACCTTCTCCTGCAAGAAAGCAGGATGTGTGTCTGGGTGATGTGCCTGTCATGGTTGAATAGCTGTCAGTGTGTGTGGCCTGTGAATTGTGGGTGGGCAGCTTGCAACAGGGATAATGTGTCAGGGTGAGAGGAAGCATCTGGTTGGAAGAGTTGAGTACTGATGGAAAGAGTTATTGGTATGTGGGGAATGGGGGTCGTAGTGCGTGGTGCAGTTGGTAGGAGACGCCACTTGACAGTTGACCTCATCACCTTGACCACTCATGTCAAAGCATTGAACTTCTTCCTGCACTGCATCCATGTTCATGATGCTGTGCGCCTGGCATTGACTTTGTCCCCCACTGCCTCCCACGGCCTTTTGGATATATGTCTGGAGGACCTCTTGCCCCCCCCCCCCCCCCCTGCGGATATAGGATGTCCCTCCTTCTGTCCACCTCTTGCACCAAGGTCTCTAGTGCATCAGCAGAGAACCTTGGTGTACGCACTCTCACAGGCCTGGTAACAACTCAGATCAGCAGATTGGTGAGGTCTGGCGTGCAGATTGGAGGATGTTGGATTTAGTAGTGCGCAACCTTTATTCAAAGTTTTAACACAATTCATCAGTGTGTAAACGTAGGGATGGGACCTGCATCTGTGTTTTACATGTGCGATGTCTGATCTCCGTTCAGACTCCGTGCAGACAGTAGACTGTTATTTTCAGCAACTAACAGGAACCAGCTACCTTGAAGAGATTTCTAAGCAACATCCTCCCTTTAAGAGATTGAACTGGTGGAAAGTGCAAATTGCATTGATTCCATGTGCAAGGCCCGGAATGGAATGAAAAGATTGCACCTGAGTCCTCGGGCCGGCCGCAACTTGCGTCCTGCCTGCGCAGAGGTCATTGGGCGTGGGGTAATAGCACATCACGCTACCTACACCCAAAAATGGCCTTTTTCCAATTTTTCCCCCATTGACACTCCAAATGTTCCTGATCCCCTGAGTAACTGTGTCAATGCCTGGCTTTAACACACATGCCGAGAACCTCTGGCCTATTTTTCAAAACCAGTGAAAATCCATTTTATTGTAAAACCCAACACTTAAATATAACTCTTTTCCAAATCCTTTCTGTGGATAAATGATTTTTAAAAATCACAAAACATCATAAATACATGCTACTGACAGGCATAGGTCTGCATTGGGAATGTGTATTCAGAAAATCAGGCAGATAATGTAAGGCCATTTGGAAAACAGGGCAGTGTCAGCTCTAACCTTTAGACTTGGTTGATTCTTAAGATACATTTTATATTACAAATTCTGTCACAAACTTTAAAAAATAAATATACTGGGGCCGATTTTCAGATGGCCGAGCAGGTGCATTGGGGGCGGGGGAGGGGGGGCTCCTAAAATGGAGGAATCCCGGAGCGGGTTCGGAGCCCGGCTCCAACCCGTTGACTTCCAGGTTCCCCAGTGACGCATTCAAGTGCGCGTGGAGCTCCCGCATGTGGGACTCCCACCGGCAATTAAAGCCGACAGGATGCTACTTTACATAGTTGTTTAGAGAGTTGAGGTACTTGACAGACCTCATTGAGTGGAGATTTTGGCAGGGGTGCAATTTTGAAGGATCCTCAGCGTGTTTTCCGTGCTGTGGGAAACATTCCCTGTTGGAGCAGATGTGTTTCAGCCACCAGCCAATGGGAGATGCAAAAGATTATTTGACAGTTGGGGGGAAAACCTAATTTATTGCAGCAGGGCACTCTGTCACTTCAGACAAAGTTTTGGCTGCAACACCTTTGTCTTTCCACTCAAAACTATGAATTTATACCCTAAATTTTGCTGTGCAAACATATTTACCTACTTTGTGGACCCCCTCAAATTCACACCGTCAGGATGGGGGGGCGCCATGGCTGCATTCATCACTTCATCCGAGGGCGAAAAACATCACCAGCCTCACCAGGCACTCCGTCCACCTCCGCCACGTGGAGCTCCACAACACAGTGCTGCACCACAGGCACCTGCACAAAATAGTCGTGCAAATACACATACACCCACTGTAGGATGACCCAATGGGTGGCATCAAGTGTGGGTGTTCATGGTGAACCTCATGAAAGGTACTTATTACACTAGCCAGTCACGAATGCCCAAGATGTGGCAGTAGTGGTGACAATAATAATATTTAATGTGCCATTAACAAAAATCAAATATAAATAAAAAACATGACAAACCGTTAAACACCATTGAGCAACCCCTTTGTGCTCACAAAACCTTTGCCTTACTCTGAAGAGTACTCCAACATTGTGCTTCCCCTGTGGCTGCAGCAGAGGTAGTGGCAGGTTGCTCTTGTTCATGCCCTGACCAATTAGATGCTTTGGGCCAATGCCCACTGGGTTTCGGTGCCTGTGAGGGCCCCTCCAAAGACTGCTCCACCTGCACCTGTGCAGGGGAAGACTCGACCACCTGGAGAGGAGGCAGCATTGCAGGTACTGGTTGAGAGGGGGGCAACAGGTGAGATGTGGGAGCACTTTGAGTGGCGTCCCCACTTCCATGTCCCATTTCACCATCATCCCTCTCCTGGGCCAGGCCCACATACTCCTACAACCCTGCTGGACGAGAGTTTGGAGGACATGTGTGAAGTCTTGTAAGGCCAGTGCTGCTGTATCTGCCTGCCTGTTTGAGGCGGCAGAAAGTTGCTCACTCTGAGTCTGAACGGCCGTTGTCAGGGCCTCATTGGACACATTGTTGAGCCATGCTTAAAGCTCGATGGAGGCTAGCCTTCCCTCCATCACAGACATTCCCGCACTTACCTGTGACACTATCTTAGAGATGCCCTCACGTCCCTGTGACAGCATCTCAGAGATTCCCTCGTGCACCTGTGCCACCATTCCACTCATGCAGGAGTTGGACTCCTCCATCCTTTGCGTGATTGTGGAGAGTGCGCGTGGCGCCTGTTCCAGCATCACGCAAATGTGCTGCTGCCCCTCGATCATTCTCCTTTTAAAGGATGGCCCCCAGGGTTCAGTATCTGTGTCCAGCTGAGCAGAGCCTGCCCCTGCCACCAGTGTCTGCTCGTGCTCACGTGTGTGTTGACTCACCATGTGCGACCCCAACTAAGTGAGGACGTGGACCCACCGAGGTGTGTGTATCTGCGCTGGTGGATGGCTCGCTCAGACGTGACGGTGCCCCCTCAGAGGCCAGCAGCTCCTCTGAGGAATCGGCCTCCGCCGTCACGGCGGTCCTGAAGGCCCTGTAAGAGAACAGAAGGCAATATTAAGCGTGATGACAGATGTTGAGGTACTGAAGATGGCAAGGCATGTTAACATCAATTGCTAGGGTACGGTAGCGTAGTGGTTATGTTACTGGACTAGTAATCGAGAAGCCTGGACGAAAATCCAGCCAGGGCAGCTGGCGAATTTAAATTCAATTAATTAAATTCAATTAATTAAATAAAAATCTGGAATTAAAATACTAGTATCAGCAATGATGGCCATGAAACTACCGGATTGTCGTAAAAACCCATCTGGTTCACTAATGCCCTTTAAGGAAGGAAACCTGCCGTCCTTACCCGGTCTGGCCGATATGTGACTTCAGACCCACAGCAATGTGGTTGATTCATAATTGTCCTCTGAAATGGCCGAGCAAGCCACTCAGTTGTAAAATCTCGCTACGAAAAGTCATAATAAGAATAAGACCGGACGGACCACAAGGCACCGGACATGACAACGGCAAACCAAGCCCAGTCGACCCTGCAAGGTCCTCCTTACTAACATCTGGGGACTTGTGCCAAAATTGGGAGAGCTGTCCCACAGACTAGTCAAGCAACAGGCTGACAAGGCCATACTCACAGAATCATACCTTTCAGCCAACGTCCCAGACTCTTCCATCACCATCCCTGGGTATGCCCTGTCCCACCGGCAGGACAGACCCATCAGAGGTGGCGGTACAGTGATATACAGTCAGGAGGGAGTGGCCCTGGGAGTCCTCAACATTGACTCTGGATCCCATGAAATCTCATGGCATCAGGTCAAACATGGGCAAGGAAACCTCCTGCTGATGAATCAGTCCTCCTCCATGTTGAGCACCACTTGGAGGAAGCACTGAGGGTAGCAAGGGCACAAAATATACTCTGGGTGGGGAACTTCAATGTCCATCAGCAAGAGTGGCTCGGTAGCACCACTACTGATCGAGCTGGCCGAGTCCTGAAGGACATAGCTGCTAGACTGGGCCTGCGGCAGGTGATGAGCGAACCAACACGAGCGAAAAACTTACTTGACCTCGTCCTCACCAATCTACCTGTCGCAAATGCACCTGTCCACGACAGTATTGGTAGGAGTGACCACCGCACAGTCCTCGTGGAGATGAAGTCCCGTCTTCGCACTGAGGACACCATCCAACGTGTTGTGTGGCACTACCACCGTGCTAAATGGGAATAGGTTCAGAACAGATCTAGAACAGATGGGCATCCATGAGGCGCTGTGGGCCATCAGCAGCAGAATTGTATTCCTGCACAATCTGTAACCTCATGGCCCGGCATATTCCTCACTCTACCATTACCAACAAGCCAGGGGATCAACCCTGATTCAATGAGGAGTGTAGAAGAGCAGGCCAGGAGCAGCACCAGGCGTACCTAAAAATGAGGTGCCAACCTGGTGAAGCTACAACTCAGGACTTACATGCATGCTAAATCAGCGGAAGCAACATGCTATAGATAGAGCTAAGCGATTCTACAACCAACGGATCAGATCAAAGCTCTGCAGTCCTGCTACATCCAGTTGTGAATGGTGGTGGACAATTAAACAACAAACGGGAGGAAAAGGCTCTGCAAACATCCCCATCCTCAATGATGGTGGAGTCCAGCACGTGAGTGCAAAAGACAAGGCTGAAGCATTTGCAACCATCTTCAGACAGAAGTGCCGAGTGGATGATCCATCTCAGCCTCCTCCTCATATCCCCACCATCACGGAAGCCAGTCTTCAGCCAATTCGATTCACTCCACGTGATATCAAGAAACGGCTGAGTGCACTGGATACAGCAAAGGCTATGGGCCCCGACAACATCCCAGCTGTAGTGCTGAAGACTTGTGCTCCAGAATTAGCTGCGCCTCTAGCCAAGCTGTTCCAGAACAGATACAACACTGGCATCTACCCGACAATGTGGAAAATTGCCCAGGTATGTCCTGTCCACAAAAAGCAGGACAAATCCAATCCGGCCAATTACCGCCCCATCAGTCTACTCTCAATCATCAGCAAAGTGATGGAAGGTGTCGTCGACAGTGCTATCAAGTGGCACTTACTCACCAATAACCTGCTCACCGATGCTCAGTTTGGGTTCCGCCAGGATCACTCGGCTCCAGACCTCTTTACAGCCTTGGTCCAAACATGGACAAAACAGCTAAATTCCAGAGGTGAGGTGAGAGTGACTGCCCTTGACATCAAAGCAGCATTTCACCGAGTGTGGCACCAAGGAGACCTAGTAAAGCTGAAGTCAATGGGAATCAGGGGGAAAATTCTCCAGTGGCTGGAGTCATACCTAGCACAAAGGAAGATGGTAGCGGTTGTTGGAGGCCAATCATCTCAGCCCCAGGACATTGCTGCAGGAGCTCCTCAGGGCAGTGTCCTAGGCCCAACCATCTTCAGCTGCTTCATCAATGACCTTCCCTTCATCATAAGGTCAGAAATGGGGATGTTTGCTGATGACTGCACAGTGTTCAGTACCATTCGCAACCCCTCAAATAATGAAGCAGTCCGAGCCCGCATGCAGCAAGACCTGGACAACATCCAGGCTTGGGCTGATAAGTGGCAAGTAAAATTTGCGCCAGATAAGTGCCAGGCAATGACCATCTCCAACAAGAGAGAGTCTAACCACCTACCCTTGACATTCAACGGCATTACCATTGCCAAATACCCCACCATCAACATCCTGGGGGTCACCATTGACCAGAAACTTAACTGGACCAGCCATATAAATACTGTGGCTGCGAGAGCAGGTCAGAGGCTGGGTATTCTGCGGCGAGTGACTCACCTACCGACTCCCCAAAGCCTTTCCACCATCTACAAGGCACAAGTCAGGAGTGTGATGGAATACTCTCCACTTGCTTGGATGAGTGCGGCTCCAACAACACTCAAGAAGCTCGACACCATCTAAGATAAAGCAGCCCGCTTGATTGGCACCCCACCCACCACCCTAAACATTCACTCCCTTCACCACCGGCGCACTGTAACTGCAGTGTGTACCATCCACAGGATGCACTGCAGCAACTCGCCAAGGCTTCTTCGACAGCACCTCCCAAACCCGCGACCTCTACCACCTAGAAGGACAAGAGCAGCAGGCACATGGGAACAACACCACCTGCACGTTCCCCTCCAAGACACACACCATCCCGACTTGGAAATATATCGTCGTTCCTTCATTGTCGCTGGGTCAAAATCCTGGAACTCCCTTCCTAACAGCACTGTGGGAGAACCGTCACCACACGGACTGCAGCGGTTCAAGAAGGCGGCTCACCACCACCTTCCCGAGGGCAATTAGGGATGGGCAATAAATGCTGGCCTCGCCAGCGACGCCCACATCCCGTGAACGAATAAAAAAAGAAGAGTGCTGAATGTTAAAGTTCTGCCACCAGCCTTTTTTCGGGTGCCAGTCTTGGCGTCCCCGACGGACAGGCACTCGAGGGTGCGGCTTAGTTCAAGAGCCTCCTGCTCCACGCTCGTGAGGACAACCAGATGTTGCCACCCCCCTCTGGTCTTCGCCCTCTCCTGTGCATTCTGGGCTCTCTTCTCCTATAAGGGGAGAAAGTAGAGAGGTGTGAGTGAGTGATGGTGACGTGGTCAACCGCTGAATGCATTGGTTTGGGTGAGGCTGACCATGAAAGAGATGCATCAGAGGGTGAGTATGAGACAGAGCCATGACTTTGTATGAGGATTGGGTTGAGTGGTAGTGGTGGGATGAGTACTGGGGAGTGAGTAAGTGCATGTAAGTTGAGGATGAGGTTTGAGTGGGTGTGAGGAGTGATGTGATAGAGTAGTGTTGGCAGTGCAGATTGAGTTGTGGGGTGGGGGCGGTGATGTGGAAGACGGAGTGTCGGAGAATGAGTTATTGTACTCACTTTTGGCTGAACTAGTTAGGTCATTGAAGCGCTTCCTGCACTGGATCCATGTGCGGGAGACATTGCTGCTGCTGGTGACCTCCTCTGCCACCTCAAGCCAGGCCATCTTGGTGGCAGAGGCAGGCCATTTCCTCCCATCCACTTAGTAGAAAATATCCCTCCTCCTCCTCACCCCATCCAGTAGCAACTGGCGTGAGGCATCGTTAAATCTGGGAGTAGCCTTTCCCCTGGTCTGCTGCATTCTTTACTTTTGTTTTTTTTTGCTGCAGGAGCAGCATTGGAGGACTGCCCCTTTAAATAGGGCTCCTCCAGCTGACAGCCTGTGATGCGGGTGCACAGTCCGCCAGCTGCGCAGGTTGACGACGGGAAACCTGGAAGCCACGGTAAGTGCCTTCAATTTACCCGCGATCACGTGGTGAACGGACCAATTTAACTGGGCGGGTTACCCACGCGCACAGTCGCCCCCCTGCTGCCATCCCGCCTGCCTGGTAATATCGGGGCCACTGAGTTGATCTCCAATATTAAAACAAGGTTAGACTCATGACTGGTGATGAAAAGGTAGAAAATATTGGAAAATGGTAGATTAACTCGAGATAATGGGCATGAGGTTCCTTGGAGCTATATGCACTCTGCATGAAGGTGGACTTACTGCCGAAGTTACAGAGGCAGGTTGGGAGAAGCCCCAAGGGATTTCACCCCCATTGTGATCTGCCTCCTAATCATTAACTAGGTCATTGTTTTAATTCACTGGTAGAAAGGGTTTATTGTGTGTTAAACTAACACAGGAGATGTGGCAGTAACACTTGTAAAGTACCCTTACAGCTTAAAGTGCTGCTGAAATTAGCAACAGTAGAAAAATAGGCTTCCGTACCATTCGTTGTAGCAGAGTCATAACTATAGTCAGAGCCCAAGTTGGAGTTTCAGCTTTTAAATTAATCAATTAGGTTTAAAGAAACCTAATAGGTGACAAGCACTCTGAAGATGTGCATTGTCAGAGACACTGGGCTCGAATTTAGCAGGCCTGCGGGTTCCCAGCGGGTGGTCCTCCGGGAGCGTCGAAAACGCGGACGGCGAAATTAGTGGGTTGCCCACGCGATCGTAGCAGGCAACACACTAATCGGAATCAATTACCTGCTCCTCCGGGGTCCACGGCGCTGGCCTGCGCATCGGTCGGGCTGCGCATGCGCAGTACGATCTGTCAGCTGGAGGCTCTCTAGTTAAAGGGGCAGTCCTCCACTGACAGATGCTGCAACTAATGGGACAAATTGCAGCATGGAGCAGCCCAGGGGGAAGGCTGCTCCCAGTTTAATGATGCCTCACCCCAGGTATCATCAGATGGGGTGAGGAGGAGGGGGAGGACACAGATCTTCCCCCCGGCGGGCGGGAGGAAGCGGCCTGCCTCTGCCACCAGGAAGGCCTGGCTCGAGGTGGCAGAGGGGGTCACCTGCGCCACCAACATATGGCCCACCTGCATACAGTGCAGGAGGCGCTGCAATGACCGCAGTAGGTCCGCCACAGTGAGAACACGAAGTCTTTCCCCTACACTCCGTCTGCCACAACACTGCCCCCACCCCAAATCTCCTTCGGCACCGCCAACACTAATCTGTCACATCACCCTTCATACCCACTCACACCCCATCCTCATCTTACCTCCACCTACTCACCTCGCCAGTACTCACCCTGCCACTAACACGCAACCCACTCCTCATACAATCTCATTGCTCCATCCCATACTCACCCTCTCGTGCATCTCCCTCACGGCCAGCCTCACTCAACCTGCCACCACCTGTGCTGCAGCCACAGGGCATGCATCACATATGTGCAGTAGGCAGCGTAAGGCAAACGTCTCGTCAGCATGAAGGGGGTGCACAAGGGTGTCTGAGGGTTTGTCATGGGTGTTACCCATATTGAATTTCAGAGCAACAAACAGCACACATTATATTGACACCACCACTGCCATGTCTCCGCGAATCCTGTCCGTTGTGTCCAATAATGCCCGCTCCTGGGTATCACTATGAGGACCCACCACTGATGCCACCCATCGTGTTACTGCAGAGTAGGTGCAGGTGTATTTGCAGGGCTCGTCCGCGCAGACGACTGAGAGACATCGGCGGTGTAGCCGGCTGCACCCTGGAAGGATGCGGAGGAGAAGGTGTGGAGGGCAGTGGTGACTTTGCCAGCGACAGGTAAGCAGTTGGTGCTGGGGCCAGCCAGGAGCAGCTCGGCATGAAAGAGGCTGCAGATCTCCACGACTACATGTCGAGCGAATCTGCGCCTCCCTGTGCACTGCTGCTCGGAGAGGTCCGGGGAGCTGCGCCTCGGTCTGTGGACCCTGTGGCGAGGGTAGTGCCCTCTGCGACGCGTCTCTCTCTGCGGTAGCCCTCCCTCCTGCTGTGCAGGTGGGCGTGCAACAACACCGTGTTGGGGGGATCCACGTCTCTGCGGCGGACGGCGTGGACTGCGAGGCTGCTGGTGCTGGTCATGCTGTTCGTCCTCCGAGGGTGTCCACACACCACCCAACTGGCAGGTGTTGGTCTGAGGGGTTGTGCAGGGTAGGTGTGTGGTTCCTCGGACTGGGGCTGCGGTTTCGTGTCAGTCTGTCCTCTGGCTTGGTGGGGGGTGGTGGAGGGCAGGGGTTGCCCTATGTGACGCGGTGGCCTCCTGCGTGGGTGAGGGCTCTCCCCCGAGGAGCGCACCTTGGCACCTGCCACAGGCTGCTGGCTGCAACACGCCTGGTTGGAGGGAGTCTGTTTCCCCCAGTGTGGGAAACTGACTGCGTTAAACCTAAAATCCCACACTTCCTCTTTTGACAGCTGCTTCAGCTCATTAACTGACCACAACGAGCAAGTTAAGTACTCTCAAGTGGAACCCCGCTGGCTTTAATTGCGTGCGGGATTCCCACCAGCGGGGCTTGCGCGCGCAGCCCCGCACGTCAGCGCGGTACCCGGAAGTGGCCGGGATTTCGTCGCGATCCGGTCACGTGACCGGAGATCGGGATTTTCGGGGCCACCCCGCTGGTAACCCGCCGGAAACCCGACCCTAAAATCGAGCCCACTGTCAGGTTGCAGCTGTATCATCAATGCACATGTGCAATAAATGTCTGGAATAAAAAAAGCAAAGTGATACTGGTAATGAGCTGTAGAATTTAGGAATAATTAAATGGAGATGCAGCATTTGAAATATATGCATTCCTCCTCCTATCACCATTGCATGTTTGAGCATGCAGCAGCCCACTCACAATGCTGTGCATTTTAATACATTTTGACAGGGAATGAGTAGGTTCTGTTCTAGGTGGTGAGTCTCAAAGCCAAGCTGTGAATAAACTATAATATCTGCACTTCAACAAATTGGCACTTACCTTTCATTCTTTTGAGGAGTAAAGTAAACAAATTGAATCATCCGCCTGTAAATCAATCACAGATTTCACCATGATGCTGCATCATTCTATACTGAGTATCCAAGAAAGATATTTTTGCCCAGTGTGTGAAGACATAGGGTGTTCATCTGAAATCCTCACTCTGCTACTTTAACAGAGGGGTTAACCCTAAACAGGTTAACACCTCCACTAAAATAGTGGAAAGACATTTCAGATGAATGCGTTATGTGTCTGTACACTAGCAGCCCTGTGAATTTCAAGGCCTTTGGTTCTTAGTTATTTTGGTGACGAGAGCTGGTCCATGTGAACTACATTGCCCAACTATAAACAATGCACTTTACTGTATGTTTTCTGTGAAATAGGGTTTCAAGATGGTGCCAATGTAAATTAATAATAGCCATAACTTTCCATACTCTTCATTGATCAAACTCTGCACACCAATCCAATCAAAAGAAATCATGTTCCTTTAACAGACTTCTGAAGCAAAACTACATGATCTGCACCATGTAAGGATGTCTCTGTTATTGTTGTCATACTCATTGCACTGTACTCGCTCATGAGGGATGCCTTTTACTTTAAATTATATTTTATAATGGCTTTTTGCTTATCAGAGTGAGTGTCAGTACACTCACTTTCATTTTTTAATACCCAGGTCTTGAATTTCCACAGGTCCTGCAGGGCTGCAATAACCACGATGGGGTGGGACTATCACCTGCTGGCAACAGACACCCCTGAACCCGTCAAAGTTTGTGGGGTCAGGAAATTCGCATAAAGTGGGCGGGCACCTGCACCGCACCGGCACAGCTGCGGCACCCACTGGTTGGAAAGGGGGTGTAATAGCATAATAGTGGTGTTGGTCAACCACTGGGGCTGAGTGCAGGCAGGTCCAGCAGAAAAAGCTTTGGGCTTGAATGAATTGACTCTTTTCCAAGAAGGTCGCTTTCCTTTTAGCAACCATCTAACATTACGAAACCGGCCTTCCAAAATTTGTTGGGCACCACTTCCGCCACCTAAAAAGTACTGCAAACTAGCTTCATGCAGTCATATAGTGCACTGGAGGTAACAGAGGTGCAAATGGTGGGGATTCCACTGGAGGTAACAGAGGTGCAAATGGTGGGGATTCCACTGGAGGTAACAGAGGTGCAAATGGTGGGGATTCCACTGGAGGTAACAGAGGTGCAAATGGTGGGGATTCCACTGGAGGTAACAGAGGTGCAAATGGTGGGGATTCCACTGGCCGGGATCCTCTTGCCAGTGCCACCTCTTTCCCTGACATCATCAACAAAGGGGGAAGCGCAAAAATTGCCCACCCTCACTGCTTGAGGAAACACTGTCATAAGAAAAATGGGGTGGACCCCCACTGTAAAGAGATTCTACCCTAATTTATTTCATTGTTAGCCCCCACCAGCCTCATAAACATTCGAGTGGGCCCAAAACCCCGAGGAAATTTGAGACCACACTCTTTACCATGAGCACTTCCAGAGTGATATAGCATGGTCAGATGCAGAGTAAAGTTGTCATTAATTTGTACTGTTTATATGCCTTAACCCCAACTTAAGAAAAATACACCTACCTCACCAGTGTCGATTGTCTGCCCATCAGTCATCCTCATCAATTCACAGCTGAAAGGAAGGAAAAAAGAACTTTCATTTCTTTAGTGCCTTTTACATCCTCAAATTGTCCCAAAAGGTTTTACAGCTAATGAAATACTTTTGAAGTGTTGTCACTATTGTAATGTATACAAATCCAGCAGCCAATTTGCGAACATGGTCTCACTGACAGCAATGAGATAAATGACCAGATAATCAGCTTTTGGTAGTGTTGGTTGAGGAATAAACATTGGTCAGGACACTGGGAGAACTCCCCTGCTCCTCTTTGAACAGTGCAGTAGGATCTTTTGCATCCACCTGAATAGTTAGACAGGGCCTCAGTTTAACATCTCATCCAAAAGATGGCACTTCTAACAATGTACTGCACTGAGGTGCCAGCCTAGATTATGTGCTCAAGTCCTGCAGTGAGACTTGACTCAGAGGTGAGAGTAATGCTATTTTAATCAATTAAATTACTATTTGACTGCCAATTTGCAGGAAGCTTTATACAATGGACCAATGCCACTAGGAATGGGGTTCAGATTACCCAAACTCTTTTCATTCAGATCCCTTATAACAATCAGATTCCTCCATTCTAGGCAAGTTTTGAACACAGATCATGGAGGTGAAAGGTTAGTCTGCTAACTCAGTACACCATTCAAATCCTTGTTGAAAGGAGTCTTTCTCAAATGAAATTTTGACAATTCATTATTTGAGTTCATATACATTGGTGGCTTTTAAGATCCACACGCATAACATTTTGGTAAATTTTCTGAAATCAGTACAAATAGTTTGAAACGGCTGACAAATTGCTTTGTCCAATATTCATAGTAAGCTCACTATTCAAATTAATTCATAGCTCCAGGTATGGATTTGGATACATGCAGGAAGCACACAAGTGATGGGAGTGCAAAATGGCATGTAGGTGAAATTTAAAGAGATGCAGACAATTAAAGGGAAATGTCAAAATAGGCTGACAAAAATCCTTACAGCCTCAGCAAAGGCTCAGATGGTAATTGAGCCCATTAATAGTCTTTACCAGTGCTGAAGGGGGAGTGGGTTAAGAGGCAAAAATGAGGTGAAAGGAAACTCAAGTTGCAGGCAAGTGATGATGTAGTTCAGCCCTCGACCCCTTGTTTAATGGTTCTTGAAGTGAAGGTGGGGCTACATGAGGAAGATGGCTATCCTTGCCAATTCATGGCACCATCCCCATAGATCAGCTTGCAAGGAAGGGGGTGGAGGTAGGCTTAAGGCTATAGATAACCAGTACTGTCACTAACTGTGCCAGCTCTGTGCTGCATGGTAGCTGCAACCCGTCCAGCAGCAGATGGCTTGGCTCTGTATCAGGCTTTCTGATGACCTGGTCCCTGTGACAGTTCCCCACAGTCATTGCCTGGTAGGCTCAACAATGCCCGTATATCTGATTGTTGGCATCGTGGCTGATATGGCCAATCAAGCTATGATCACCCCGGCATGTTTTCTTTTATGCACTTTTTGACATTTGTGTAATAGGGGTGCTTTTGAAGAAGCATCCAGCATTCTGATTTGACAGACATTCATATATCTTATTTACGTAGAATTACATACAATTTACAGCACAGAATCAGACCATTCGGCCCAACTGGTCTATACTGGTGTTTTTATGCTCCACATGAGCATCCTCTCACCTTACTTAACATAGAAACATAGAAAATAGGAGCAAGAATAGGCCATTCGGCCCTTCGGGCCTGCTCCGCCATTCAAAATGATCATGGCTGATCGTCTAACTCAGTTCCCTGTTCCTGCTTTTTCCCCATATCCCTTGATCCCTTTAGCATTAAGAAATATATCTATTTCCTTCTTGAATACATCGAATGACTTGGCCTCCACTGCCTTCTGTGGTAAAGAATTCCACAGCTTCACCACCCTCTGAGTGAAGAAATGTCTCCTCATCTCGGTTCAAAATGACATACCCCGTTTCCTGAGACTGTGACCCCTGGTTCTGGACTCCCCAGCCATCAGGAACATCCTCCCTGCATCTAGGCTGTCTAGTCCTGTTAGAATTTTATATGTTTCAATGAGATCACCTCTCATTCTACTAAACTCTAGTGAATATAGGCCTAGTTAATCCAATCTCTCCTCATATGTCAGTCCTGCCATCCCAGGAATCAGTCTGGTAAACCTTCGTTGCACTCTCTCCATGGCAAAGACATCCTTCCTCACTGTGCCCAAAACTGCACACAATACTCCAGATGCGGTCTCACCAAGGCCCTGTATAACTGCAGTAAGACATCCCTGCTCCTGTACTCAAACCCTCTTGCAATGAATGCCAACATACCATTCGCCTTCCTAACTGCTTGCTGCACCTGAATGCTCGCTTTCAGCGACTGATGTACACCCAGGTCTTGTTGCACCTCCCCTTTTCCCAATCTATCACCATTCAGATAATAATCTGTCTTTCTGTTTTTACAACCAAAGTGGATAACCTCACATTTATCCACGTTATACTGCATCTGCCATGTTCTTGCCCACTTACCCAACTTGTCTAAATCGCATTGGAGCCTCTTTGCATCCTCCTCACAGCTTACATTCCACCCCAGCTTTGTGTTGTCTGCAAACTTGGAAATGTTACATTTAGTTCCCTCATCCAAATCATTGATATATATTGTGAATAACTGGGGCCCAAGCACTGATCCCTGTGGTACCCCACTAGTCACTGCCTTCCACCCGGAAAAAGATCGGTTTATTCCTACTCTCTGTCTGTCAACCAATTCTCAATCCATGCCATATATTCCCCCCAATCCCATGTGCTTTAATTTTGCACACTAACCTCTTGTGTGGGACCTTATCAAAAGCGTTCTGAAAATCCAAATACACCACATCCACTAGTTCTCCCCAACTATTCTACTAGCTACATCCTCAAAAAACTCCAGTAGATTTGTTAAGCATGATTTCCCTTTCATAAACCCATGCTGACTTTGTCCAATCCCGTTAATGCCTTCCAAGTGTTCTGTTATCACATCTTTTATAATAAACTCTAGCATTTTCCCCACTACCGATGTTAGGCTAACTGGTCTGTAATTCCCTGTTTTTTCTCTCCCTCCTTTTTTAAATAGTGGGGTTACGATTTCCACCCTCCAATCTGTAGGAACTGTTCCAGAGTCTATAGAATTTTGGAAGATGATCACCAATGCATCCACTATTTCCAGGGCCACTTACTTTAGTATTCTGGGATGTAGATTATCAGGCCCTGGGGATTTGTCAGCCTTTAGCCCCATTAATTTCCCCAGCACTATTTTTTTTACTAATACTGGTTTCCTTCAGTTCCTCCCTCTCACCAGACCCTTGGTTCCCTAACATTTCCGGGAGGTTATTTGTGTCCTCCTTTGTGAAGATAGAACCAAAGTATGTGTTTAATTGTTCTGCCATTTCTTTGTTCCCCATTATAATCTCCCCCATTTCTGAATGTAAGGGACCTACATTTGTCTTCACTAATCTTTTTCTCTTGACATATTTATAGAAGCTTTTACAGTCAGTTTGTATGTTCCCTGCTAGTTTACTCTCATCTCACTTCATCTCACCCTACCCTTCTATTCCTTTCTCCCTCATGTACTTATCTAGCTTCATCGTAAATGTGTCTATGCTATTCGCCTCAATTACTCCATATGATAACAAGTTCCAAATTCGAACCACTCTCTGGGTAAAGAAGTTTCTCCTGAATTCCCTACTGGATTTATTGGTGACTATCTTATATTTATAGAGGGAAAAAAAATTGGATAGGACCTGTTTTTGGGTGGGGGTAGCACGATCCGCTATTACCCAGTGTCCAATGGCCCCTGCACAGACAGGACGAGACTTTTGTCAGGCCTGAGGACTTACTTGCAATCTGTGTTGGAAATCAGTGTTGAATGAGGATTCCATGCAATTTGCACTTTCCACCAGCAGGGGGAGCTCCAATCTCTTAAAGGCAGGCTGTGTGTTAGAAATCTCTTAAAGGTAGCTGGTACCTGTTATTTGCTGAAAATAAGAGTCTACTGTCTGCACGGAGTCTGAACGGAGATCAGATATCGCACGCGTAAAGCACAGATGCAGGTCCTGTCCCTATGTTTACACACTGATGAGTTAAGTTAAAACATTGAATAAAGGTTCCGCACCACTAAATCCCACATCCTCCAATCTGCATGCCAGACCTCACCAATCTGCCGATCTGAGTTTTACTGGGCCTACGAGGGTGCATACACCAAGGTTCTCTGCTGATGCACTAGAGCCCTTTAGTCAAGAGGTGGACAGAAGGAGGAACATCCCATATCCGCAGGGGGGGGAGGGGTAAAAGAGGCCCTCCAGACATATACCCAAAAGGCAGTGGGAGGCAGTAGGGGATGAAGCCAATGCTAGACAGGATGCAGTGCAGGAAGAAGTTCAATGCTTTGTCATGAGTGGTCAAGGTGAGTGACGTCAACCATCAAGTAGCATATCATACCAACTGCACCACTAGCCGCATCCACTGCTCCATGCTCTACACCCCCCATCACCCACCTATCAACAAACTCTTTCCATCAGTACTCAGCTCTTCATCAGATGCTTCCTCTCACCCTCACACATTATGACTGTTGCTAGCCGCCCACCCACAACTCACAGGCCACACACACTGGCAGCTATTCAACCATGACAGGAACATTACCAAGACACACATCCTGCTTTCTTGCAGGAGAAGGTAGCGCATATCAGGAGGCAGCAAGTGGCAGTGTCATTCAGCCCCTTGTGCCTGTTCTGCCATTCAATGAGATCATGTTGGACCTGTGACCTAACTCCATATACCCGCCTTTGCCCCATATCCCTTATTACCCTAGGTTCACAGAAATCTCAGATTTAGAATTTACAATTGAGCTGGCATCAACTGCCGTTTGCAGAAGAGCGTTCCAAACTTCTCCCACCCTTTGCGTGCAGAAGCGTCTCCTAACTTCACTCCTATAAGTCCTGGCTCTAAATGTTAGGCTATGTCCCCGCGTCCTAGTATTCAAGAATAGGAGACCTCCAAAAACATTAACAAATGTCTTGGCAGCCAGAAGGAATAATCCAGCCACTAACCTGTAAATCCTGCATGGTCCCTTTAAATAGTACTGGTGGGGGTCCTCCAGGCACTCGAAGACACGTTCAGATGGTCAGGGTTAAGACTGTGCGTTGAGTTGAGTGTTAAGTCCCAAAATGGTGTCTATCACTTTTAATCACCATTGCACACTGATTGTATCCATTTTCTCCTTACTTTACATGCTTCCAGCATTCGCTATCTGCGCCTGCGCTAACTCCTATAACAAGGTAGCATCCGGTGCACAGCACGCTGGAATGGTGCGTGCGCAACCAAGACCCTATCTTGGCACTTTGGGAGGCTGCATGGTGCTGAAACAACTAGTGTTACACGGCTCAATTTAGCAACCACTGTCCCTAGTTTTGGACTCCCCGACAAGTGGGAACATCTTCTCTACATCTACCCTATCAAACCCCTTTATACTTTTAAAGGTCGATTAGGTCACCCCTCATTCTTCTCTTTTCTAGAGAAAAGAGTCCTAAAAAAAAATTTGGTCTTCTTGTCCCAGTTTCCTTTGGCAATATGTGCCTCCGTATGGACTAATGCTCTGCCAAAACAAGGTATGTGCACCTCTGTCTTTAGTTACGCTGTGCGGCTACTGGTGGGTGGGCATAGAGCACCTCCAGTGCTGCATGACCTGCTCGTCATCCCTGAGCCTTTTCCATAAAGATCAGATGATAGATTCCAATTAGGAAACCTGTTATGGCCGTAACGCAGCTGGTGGCAAAAGATAATACAACATAACCATTGGCTCAAATGGCCGGCGCGGACACGATGGGCCGAAGGGCCTCTATCCGTGCTGTATAACTCTAACTCTAAAGGTTCATGAAAACTGAAGCGCAGAAAACAAAGAAAAACAGTCAAGAAATGGGTGGAAAGTGCTTAACATTACTCTGTCCTTTAGATAGACTGGCGTATACTTACTGTTAACTAGCAACTCTGCACACCCATGAGCATAATTCTGAATGGGCAGACTGCCCACATAAACTTAGGTGAATGACATGCAGAACGTCCCTGTCTTCTTTTAATATTTGAATGAAATTCTTGCCTATTTTATGCACAGGAAATGGACACATGGTGTAAAGCAGCCAGAGATCTGACACTATGGGATCTCTGCCCACTTTTCCAGTCCAGTTCATCTGATTTATGCCTGTTTAGGATGAAACTAATTGGAAAATTTATCCCAATGGGCCAAATCTTGCTGGAAAAGTAACGACGAGTTCACGCGCACGCTGTCATTAATCCACAAATCGGCCAGCAAGTTCAGGGGATTAAGAGATACGCTGTGATTTGCTGGTCAATGTATGCCACTCCGCTGTTTGCTTTGTACAAACAGCATCTTGCCCTTAGTCTCCCCATTATTTTTAGGAACTTGCTGGATTTGTACATTAATTACCCATTGAACTCGCCGCAGAAAGTTAGGTCTGGAACTTAACAGTGTAAGTAACTTTTTAACTACGTGATAATTGTTCATGCAATACCAATTAACCTCACTGGCCCAGAAAGGCAACAATTTAAACTGTTCAATCTCATTCCTGCATGTAGTAAATTGTTGTTAGAGTTTTTAAAAATGTCAAATTTAAATTTTTTTTTTCTTACTTTTCCTTTCAGTCTCTTCTTTCTCTCTCTTAATCCAGTTTTTCCCTCTCTTTATTTCTCTTTCTGTACCTGATCTGACTCTAATTCGCCCTTCCTCTCAGTCGTTCCTCTGTTTGTTTCTCAATCCTTAAATCTCACTGGTTAAGGAGATACACTGTTGGTGCCACCATTCATTAAGGTCCCAGATGCCCAGTTACCCTCTCTACACCGTTATAAGCTTGCTGTTCCAGTAATTTCGAGCTGAACGTTGCAGGAAAAAGTCTAACTAACGGCGTATACCACGAGATGCCCCACTCCAGAAAGATCCAGCCCATTATCTCTAGTAATCTAGGCCATTGTCTCTGGTCCTTCCTTTTCAATCTCATCACCTTGTGTGAGATCTGTACAACTTAATAAGAGGGTGAATGGATATGTTTCCAGTGAATGTCAATGCTCATTATATTAAAATGTAGGAAAAGACGATTAAATCCATGGAACATCCTCCGTCCAACATGTCCAATTTCTTTAAGTCATGGTCACTCAATACTCCAATAGAGGACCATGCAGGAGATGAAGAGCATGATGTTAAGTTCCAACTAGCTTGAATGTAGACTAGTTGTATCCTCAAAAGGAGGAAGAGAAAATCAGAGAGATCTTTACCCACTGCTGCACTTAGCATACCTTCTAAAGGCTGGTTGGAGAGCAATATGGGCAGAGATCCAAGAGAACGTAATGCGGGTCCCCATTTTGTTATTAAGTTGGGTTAAGGTGCTGGACCAAGTTGGATAAAATAAAAACATTTAATTGAAACACATGGTTAAGTTTGCAATGCAACAAGGGCATGTGTCATTTTGTATCATTGTAAAAACATATGTCACCAGGTCTGCTTTAGCAAGCTCCACCTTGCATGCAGTTGAGCAAGGCAAACTAAAGCAAATAAATATTTCATTATTTACACCTCAGCATCTTTCATTACTGTCAGGGTGCCTACTCGTTGCAGTCACACATTTGAACCTGGTAATAATACACATGTTCTTGATACATGTTATGTCTAGAAATAGAGCAAAAGAGCGACAGACAGGTCATTAATAAAAAAGAAGACACTCGTTTCAAATTACATTTGCTGTAACTTGTTATCAACTCTAGAATAACAGCCTCTAAGTCTATATCCACTCTTTAGTTCTTAGTTATTTTGGAACCATTTTAGCCTCACCATTTTGTCTCTTGCCAATCCCCCTACTCATGGTATAGACATGGGGATGACATTTAAGCTTTCTGTGGCATTTCTTCACTCACAGGTGGGTTAGTTAACACGTTCTTCTTTGAGACTCCTCTTCCCACTG
The DNA here is from genome assembly GCF_035084215.1 of Heptranchias perlo. Taxonomy (NCBI): domain Eukaryota; kingdom Metazoa; phylum Chordata; class Chondrichthyes; order Hexanchiformes; family Hexanchidae; genus Heptranchias; species Heptranchias perlo. The sequence continues at coordinate 74,686,702 of NC_090330.1, read as the reverse complement.
GTTTGTCATCTTCTTAGCTATGCTGTGAAAGATCAGATGGCTAGTAGATTGACACTGGAAGTATTCAGACATTGTGTGAGTGCAGAGCACGTGTTTTAGACAGCCGGTCTAATGACCACAATGCACACAATGTTTCAAATAGTTGTTTCAGTTCAAGGAAAGAAAATATATCAGTGGAAGGCAGTTTTTTCTTTTGAATCTTGTAATGCGTAGTGTGTTATGGGGATTTGAATGAGATTTGGGGCGCAGCAGCCTGGAGAGGCCTGAGGGTCGTCTGGAAGCAGTGAGGTTGAAAGTTTTCTGAAAAATATGATTCAAGGTACCTGCAAAGGAGGGGAATGCAGTATAGTCAGCTACCGAAAAGACTGTCTGAGCGGCGGCAAAGATCGAGACCAGAGCGGGGATAAAAACAGCGCGGAGAGAGCGGGAGTTCAGTCGGTGAGCGGCGGCAAAGATCGAGACCAGAGCGGGGATAAAAACAGCGCGGAGAGAGCGGGAGTTCAGTCGGTGAGCGGCGGCAAAGAGCGAGACCAGAGCGGGGATAAAAACAGCGCGGAGAGAGCGAGAGTCCAGTCGGTGAGCGGCGGCAAAGAGCGAGACCAGAGCGGGGATAAAAACAGCGCGGAGAGAGCGAGAGTTCAGTCAGTGAGCGGCGGGAGAGAGCGAGACCAGAGCGGGGATATAAACAGCGCGGAGAGAGCGGGAGTTCAGTCGGTGAGCGGCGGCAAAGAGCGAGACCAGAGCGGGGATAAAAACAGCGCGGAGAGAGCGAGAGTTCAGTCAGTGAGCGGCGGGAGAGAGCGAGACCAGAGCGGGGATATAAACAGCGCGGAGAGAGCGGGAGTTCAGTCGGTGAGCGGCGGGAGAGAGCGAGACCAGAGCGGGGATATAAACAGCGCGGAGAGAGCGGGAGTTCAGTCGGTGAGCGGCGGGAGAGAGCGAGACCAGAGCGGGGATATAAACAGCGCGGAGAGAGCGGGAGTTCAGTCGGTGAGCGGCGGGAGAGAGCGAGACCAGAGCGGGGATATAAACAGCGCGGAGAGAGCGAGAGTTCAGTCGGTGAGCGGCGGGAGAGAGCGAGACCAGAGCGGAGATATAAACAGCGCGGAGAGAGCGAGAGTCCAGTCGGTGAGCGGCGGGAGAGAGCGAGACCAGAGCTTACTCTGAGAGCGAGACTCTGAGACCAGCGGCAGTTCGGGGTGACGTCACCAGTCAGAAAGTGACGCGGCACAGGGGAGGCAGCTGATTGGTGAGTAGATTCAGGTGAGTATTTCTACCATTTTACTGTAAGTAAAGTAATAAGAAAGGGAAGATCTGCAGGTTTTATAGCAGATAGTGTTTTTTTTTAGTGAACCTAGGTCCCTAGTACAGTTAACATTTTCTAATTTCAACGTAATTTAAAAGGGGCAACTCAGCTAAGGCAAGTCATGGCAGCAGACCTCGCACCCGTGATATGCTCCTCCTGCAAGATGTGGGAAGTCATGGACACTACCAGTGTCCCTGCCGACCATGTGTGCGGGAAGTGTGTCCACCTGCAGCTACTGACCGATCGTATCTCGGAGCTGGAGCTGCGGGTGGACTCACTGTGGAGCATCCGCGATGCAGAGAAACTCGTGGATAGCACGTTTAGCGAGTTGGTCACACCGCAGGTAAAGGGTATACAGGCAGGAAGTGAATGGGTGACCACCAGGGAGAGTAAGAGGTGCAGGCAGGTAGTGCAGGGGTCCCCTGTGGCCATCCCCCTCTCAAACAGATATGCCACTTTGGATGCTGTTGTGGGGGATGACTTATCAGGGGAAGGCACAGCAGTCAACTTCCTGGCACCACGGGTAGCTCTGCTGCACAGGCTGGGAGGAAAAAGAGTGAAAGAGCTATAGTGATAGGGGACTCAATTGTAAGGGGAATAGACAGGCGTTTCTGCGGCCGCAACCGAGACTCCAGGATGGTGTGTTGCCTCCCTGGTGCAAGGATCAAGCACGTCTCGGAGCGGCTACAGAACATTTTGGAGGGGGAGGGCGAACAGCCAGCTGTCGTGGTGCACATAGGCACCAACGATATAGGTAAAAAAGGGGATGAGGTCCTAAAAGCAGAATATAGGGAGTTAGGAGGTAAATTAAAAAATAGGACCTCAAAGGTAGTAATCTCAGGATTGCTGCCAGTGCCACGTGCTAGTCAGAGTAGAAATAGGAGGATATTTCAAATGAATACGTGGCTAGAGGAATGGTGCAAGGGGGAGGGATTCAAATTCCTGGGACACTGGAAACGGTTCTGGGGGAGGTGGGACCAGTACAAACCGGACGGTCTGCACCTGGGCAGGGCCGGGACCGCTGTCCTAGGAGGAGTGTTTGCTAGTGCTGTTGGGGAGGGTTTAAACTAAAGTGGCAGGGGGTTGGGAACCTGAGCAGGGAGAGAGAGGAAAGCATAACAGGAAGGGACAGAAGGTATGGAGTAATAGGTAAAGTGTTAAAAAAGGAAAAAGCAGGAACTAAGCGTCACAAAACAGATTTGAAAGTTCTTTATCTGAATGCACGTAGCATTCGTAACAAAATGGACGAGTTAACGGCAAAAATAACTACGTATGGGTATGATCTTGTGGCCATTACAGAAACATGGCTGCAGGGTGACAACGACTGGGAATTAAATATGCCAGGGTATTTAACAATCAGGAAGGACAGGCAGGAAGGAAGGGGAGGTGGGGTGGCTATGTTAATAAAGGAAGGAATCACTGTAATACAGATAAATGATATTGGGACAAAGCATCAAGATAATGAAACAGTTTGGGTGGAGATAAGGAATAATAAGGGGAAAAAAACATTAGTGGGCGTAGTATATAGGCCTCCTAATAGTTGCAACTCTGCTGGAAGAAGTATTAATCAGGAAATAGTCGGGGCATGTAATAAGGGAACAGCTATAATTATGGGGGATTTTAATTATCATATTAACTGGACAAATCAAATTGGGCAGAGCAGCCTTGAGGACGAGTTCATTGAGTGCATCAGGGATGGATTTCTTGAGCAGTATGTAACTGATCCTACAAGGGGGCAGGCAACCTTGGACCTGGTCCTGTGTAATCAGTCAGGATTAATTAATAATGTCCGAGTTAAGGATCCCCTTGGAACGAGCGACCACAACATGGTTGAATTCCATATCCAATTAGAGGGTGAGAAGGTTGATTCTCAAACAAGCGTACTGAGCTTGAATAAAGGAGACTATGATGGTATGAGAGCGGAATTGATTAAAGTGGACTGGGAAAATAGATTAAAGGGTAAGATGGTACATGAGCAGTGGTGTTCATCAAGGGAGTTATTTTACAACTTTCAAAATAAATATATTCCACTGAGGAAAAAAGGGTGTAAAAGAAATGACAGCCATCCGTGGCTAAGTAAAGAAATCAAGGATAGTATCCGACGAAAAACAAGGACATATAAGGGAGCCAAACTTAGTGGGAGGATAGAAGATTGGGAATTCTTCAAAAGACAGCAAAAAGTAACTAAAGGATTGATTAAGAAAGGGAAGTTAGATTATGAAAAGAAATTAGCAAAAAATATAAAAACAGATAGCAAGAGTTTCTATAGTTATATGAAAAGAAAAAGGGTGGCTAAGGCAAACGTAGGTCCCTTAGAGGATGAGACCGGGAAATTAATGGTGGGAAACATGGAGATGGCAAAAATGCTGAACAAATATTTTGTTTCAGTCTTTACAGTAGAGGACACTAAGAATATCCCAACACTGGACAAACAGGGGACTCTACGGGGGGAAGAGCTAAATACGATTAAAATCACTCAGGAGATGGTACTCAGTAAAATAATGGGACTCAAAGCGGATAAATCCCCTGGACCTGATGGCATCCATCCTAGGGTCTTGAGGGAAGTGGCAGTAGGGATTGTGGATGCTTTGGTGATAGTTTTCCAAAATTCCCTGGACTCAGGAGAGGTCCCGGCAGATTGGAAAACTGCGAATGTAACACCGTTATTTAAAAAGGGTAGTAGGCAGAAGGCTGGAAATTATAGGCCAGTTAGCTTAACATCTGTGGTGGGTAAAATTTTGGAGTCTATTATTAAGGAGACAGTAACGGAACATTTAGATAAGCATAATTTAATAGGACAAAGTCAGCATGGCTTTATGAAGGGGAAGTCATGTCTGACAAATTTGCTTGAGTTCTTTGAGGATATAATGTACAGGGTGGATAAAGGGGAACCAGTGGACATAGTGTATTTAGACTTCCAGAAGGCATTCGACAAGGTGCCACATAAAAGATTATTACTTAAGATAAAAAATCACGGGATTGGGGGTAACATTCTGGCATGGGTGGAGGATTGGTTATCGAACAGGAAGCAGAGAGTTGGGATAAATGGTTCATTTTCGGACTGGCAACCAGTAACCAGTGGTGTTCCACAGGGGTCAGTGCTGGGTCCCCAACTCTTTACAATCTATATTAACGATTTGGAGGAGGGGACCGAGTGCAACATATCAAAATTTGCAGATGATACAAAGATGGGAGGGAAAGTAGAGAGTGAGGAGGACATAAAAAACCTGCAGGGGGATATAGACAGGCTGGGTGAGTGGGCGGAGATTTGGCAGATGCAATATAATATTGGAAAATGTGAGGTTATGCACTTTGGCAGGAAAAATCAGAGAGCAAATTATTTTCTTAATGGCGAGAGACTGGAAAGTACTGCAGTACAAAGGGATCTGGGGATCCTAGTGCAAGAAAATCAAAAAGTTGGTATGCAGGTGCAGCAGGTGATCAAGTAAGCCAACGGAATGTTGGCTTTTATTGCTAGGGGGATAGAATATAAAAACAGGGAGGTATTGCTGCAGTTATATAAGGTATTGGTGAGACCGCACCTGGAATACTGCATACAGTTTTGGTCTCCATACTTAAGAAAAGACATACTTGCTCACGAGGCAGTACAAAGAAGGTTCACTCGGTTAATCCCGGGGATGAGGGGGCGGACATATGAGGAGAGGTTGAGTAGATTGGGACTCTACTCATTGGAGATCAGAAGAATGAGAGGCGATCTTATTGAAACATATAAGATTGTGAAGGGGCTTGATCGGGTGGATGCAGTAAGGATGTTCCCAAAGATGGGTGAAACTAGAACTAGGGGGCATAATCTTAGAATAAGGGGCTGCTCTTTCAAAACTGAGATGAGGAGAAACTTCTTCACTCAGAGGGTGGTAGGTCTGTGGAATTTGCTGCCCCAGGAAGCTGTGGAAGCTACATCATTAGATAAATTTAAAACAGAAATAGACAGTTTTCTAGAAGTAAAGGGAATTAGGGGTTATGGGGAGCGGGCAGGAAATTGGACATGAAGCTGAGTTTGGATCGGTCAATGCCCTGTGGGTGGCGGAGAGGGCCCAGGGGCTGTGTGGCCGGGTCCTGCTCCTACTTCTTGTGTTCTTTAGATTTGTGTTTGGGATCAGATCAGCCATGATCTTATTGAATGGCGGAGCAGGCTCGAGGGGCCGATTGGCCTACTCCTGCTCCAATTTCTTATGTTCTTATGTTCTTATGTTCTTAATGTACCCATCGGTGAGGAGAAGGGGATCAGGGTGATTGATCTCAAGTGGCTGAGGCTGCAGCAGTGACAGGCTGAGTAGTGAAAGTGACTCTGAGAGACTGAGAAGTGACAGTGACTCTGAGAGACTGAGTAGTGACAGTGACTCTGAGAGACTGAGTAGTGACAGTGACTCTGAGAGACCAAGTAGTGACCGTGACACTGAGAGACTGAGTAGTGACAGTGACTCTGAGAGACTGAGAAGTGACAGTGACTCTGAGAGACTGAGAAGTGACAGTGACTCTGAGAGACTGAGTAGTGACAGTGACTCTGAGAGACCGAGAAGAGACAGTGACTCTGAGAGACTGAGTAGTGACAGTGACTCTGAGAGACTGAGAAGTGACAGTGACTCTGAGAGACTGAGTAGTGACAGTGACTCTGAGAGACTGAGTAGTGACAGTGACTCTGAGAGACTGAGTAGTGACAGTGACTCTGAGAGACCAAGTAGTGACCGTGACACTGAGAGACTGAGTAGTGACAGTGACTCTGAGAGACTGAGAAGTGACAGTGACTCTGAGAGACTGAGAAGTGACAGTGACTCTGAGAGACTGAGTAGTGACAGTGACTCTGAGAGACCGAGAAGTGACAGTGACTCTGAGAGACTGAGTAGTGACAGTGACTCTGAGAGATCGAGAAGTCACAGTGACACTGAGAGACTGAGAAGTGACAGTGACTCTGAGAGACTGAGTAGTGACAGTGACTCTGAGAGACTGAGTAGTGACAGTGACTCTGAGAGACCGAGTAGTGACAGTGACACTGAGAGACTGAGAAGTGACAGTGACTCTGAGAGACTGAGAAGTGACAGTGACTCTGAGAGACTGAGAAGTGACAGTGACAGTGAGAGACTGAGTAATGACAGTGACAGTGAGAGACTGAGTAATGACAGTGACAGTGAGAGACTGAGTAATGACAGTGACAGTGAGAGACTGAGTAATGACAGTGACAGTGAGAGACTGAGTAATTACATGTAACAGTGAGAGACTGAGTAATGACAGTGACAGTGAGAGACTGAGTAATGACAGTGACAGTGAGAGACTGAGTAATGACAGTGACAGTGAGGGACTGAGTAGTGACAGTGACAGTGAGAGACTGAGTAATGACAGTGACAGTGAGAGACTGAGTAATGACAGTGACAGTGAGAGACTGAGTAATGACATGTAACAGTGAGAGACTGAGTAATGACAGTGACAGTGAGAGACTGAGTAATGACAGTGACAGTGAGAGACTGAGTCGTGACAGTGACAGTAAGAGACTGAGTAATGACAGTGACAGTGAGAGACTGAGCAATGACAGTGACAGTGAGAGACTGAGTAATGACAGTGACAGTGAGAGACTGAGTAATGACATGTAACAGTGAGAGACTGAGTAATGACAGTGACAGTGAGAGACTGAGTAATGACAGTGACAGTGAGAGACTGAGTAATGACAGTGACAGTGAGAGACTGAGTAGTGACAGTGACTCTGAGAGACTGAGAAGTGACAGTGACTCTGAGAGACTGAGAAGTGACAGTGACTCTGAGAGACTGAGTAGTGACAGTGACTCTGAGAGACCGAGAAGTGACAGTGACTCTGAGAGACTGAGTAGTGACAGTGACTCTGAGAGACTGAGAAGTGACAGTGACTCTGAGAGACTGAGTAGTGACAGTGACTCTGAGAGACTGAGTAGTGACAGTGACTCTGAGAGACTGAGTAGTGACAGTGACTCTGAGAGACCAAGTAGTGACCATGACACTGAGAGACTGAGTAGTGACAGTGACTCTGAGAGACTGAGAAGTGACAGTGACTCTGAGAGACTGAGAAGTGACAGTGACTCTGAGAGACTGAGTAGTGACAGTGACTCTGAGAGACCGAGAAGTGACAGTGACTCTGAGAGACTGAGTAGTGACAGTGACTATGAGAGACCGAGAAGTCACAGTGACACTGAGAGACTGAGAAGTGACAGTGACTCTGAGAGACTGAGTAGTGACAGTGACTCTGAGAGACCGAGTAGTGACAGTGACACTGAGAGACTGAGAAGTGACAGTGACTCTGAGAGACTGAGAAGTGACAGTGACTCTGAGAGACTGAGAAGTGACAGTGACAGTGAGAGACTGAGTAATGACAGTGACAGTGAGAGACTGAGTAATGACAGTGACAGTGAGAGACTGAGTAATGACAGTGACAGTGAGAGACTGAGTAATGACAGTGACAGTGAGAGACTGAGTAATGACATGTAACAGTGAGAGACTGAGTAATGACAGTGACAGTGAGAGACTGAGTAATGACAGTGACAGTGAGAGACTGAGTAATGACAGTGACAGTGAGAGACTGAGTAGTGACAGTGACAGTGAGAGACTGAGTAATGACAGTGACAGTGAGAGACTGAGTAATGACAGTGACAGTGAGAGACTGAGTAATGACATGTAACAGTGAGAGACTGAGTAATGACAGTGACAGTGAGAGACTGAGTAATGACAGTGACAGTGAGAGACTGAGTCGTGACAGTGACAGTAAGAGACTGAGTAATGACAGTGACAGTGAGAGACTGAGCAATGACAGTGACAGTGAGAGACTGAGTAATGACAGTTACCGTGAGAGACTGAGTAATGACAGTGACAGTGAGAGACTGAGTAATGACATGTAACAGTGAGAGACTGAGTAATGACAGTGACAGTGAGAGACTGAGTAATGACAGTGACAGTGAGAGACTGAGTAATGACAGTGACAGTGAGAGACTGAGTAGTGACAGTGACAGTGAGAGACTGAGTAATGACAGTGACAGTGAGAGACTGAGTAATGACATGTAACAGTGAGAGACTGAGTAATGACAGTGACAGTGAGAGACTGAGTAATGACAGTGACAGTGAGAAACTGAGTAATGACAGTGACAGTGAGAGACTGAGCAGTGACAGTGACAGTGAGAGACTGAGTAATGACAGTGACAGTGAGAGACTGAGTAATGACAGTGACAGTGAGAGACTGAGTAATGACAGTGACAGTGAGAGACTGAGTAATGACAGTGACAATGAGAGACTGAGTAGTGACAGTGACAGTGAGAGACTGAGTAATGACAGTGACAGTGAGAGACTGAGTAATGACAGTGACAGTGAGAGACTGAGTAGTGACAGTGACAGTCAGAGACTGAGAAATGACAGTGACAGTGAGAGACTGAGTAATGACAGTGACAGTGAGAGACTGAGTAATGACAGTGACAGTGAGAGACTGAGTAATGACAGTGACAGTGAGAGATGAGTAATGACAGTGACAGTGAGAGACTGAGTAATGACAGTGACAGTGAGAGACTGAGAAGTGACAGTGACAGTGATAGACTGAGTAGTGACAGTGACAGTGAGAGACTGAGTAATGACAGTGACAGTGAGAGACTGAGTAATGACAGTGAGCGACTGAGAAATGACAGTGACAGTGAGAAACTGAGTAGTGACAGTGACAGTGAGAGACTGAGTAATGACAGTGACAGTGAGAGACTGAGTAATGACAGTGACAGTGAGAGACTGAGTAATGACAGTGACAGTGAGAGACTGAGTAATGACATGTAACAGTGAGAGACTGAGTAATGACAGTGACAGTGAGAGACTGAGTAATGACAGTGACAGTGAGAGACTGAGTAATGACAGTGACAGTGAGAGACTGAGTAGTGACAGTGACAGTGAGAGACTGAGTAATGACAGTGACAGTGAGAGACTGAGTAATGACAGTGACAGTGAGAGACTGAGTAATGACATGTAACAGTGAGAGACTGAGTAATGACAGTGACAGTGAGAGACTGAGTAATGACAGTGACAGTGAGAGACTGAGTCGTGACAGTGACAGTAAGAGACTGAGTAATGACAGTGACAGTGAGAGACTGAGCAATGACAGTGACAGTGAGAGACTGAGTAATGACAGTTACCGTGAGAGACTGAGTAATGACAGTGACAGTGAGAGACTGAGTAATGACATGTAACAGTGAGAGACTGAGTAATGACAGTGACAGTGAGAGACTGAGTAATGACAGTGACAGTGAGAGACTGAGTAATGACAGTGACAGTGAGAGACTGAGTAGTGACAGTGACAGTGAGAGACTGAGTAATGACAGTGACAGTGAGAGACTGAGTAATGACATGTAACAGTGAGAGACTGAGTAATGACAGTGACAGTGAGAGACTGAGTAATGACAGTGACAGTGAGAAACTGAGTAATGACAGTGACAGTGAGAGACTGAGTAGTGACAGTGACAGTGAGAGACTGAGTAATGACAGTGACAGTGAGAGACTGAGTAATGACAGTGACAGTGAGAGACTGAGTAATGACAGTGACAGTGAGAGACTGAGTAATGACAGTGACAATGAGAGACTGAGTAGTGACAGTGACAGTGAGAGACTGAGTAATGACAGTGACAGTGAGAGACTGAGTAATGACAGTGACAGTGAGAGACTGAGTAGTGACAGTGACAGTCAGAGACTGAGAAATGACAGTGACAGTGAGAGACTGAGTAATGACAGTGACAGTGAGAGACTGAGTAATGACAGTGACAGTGAGAGACTGAGTAATGAGAGTGACAGTGAGAGATGAGTAATGACAGTGACAGTGAGAGACTGAGTAATGACAGTGACAGTGAGAGACTGAGAAGTGACAGTGACAGTGATAGACTGAGTAGTGACAGTGACAGTGAGAGACTGAGTAATGACAGTGACAGTGAGAGACTGAGTAATGACAGTGAGCGACTGAGAAATGACAGTGACAGTGAGAAACTGAGTAGTGACAGTGACAGTGAGAGACTGAGTAATGACAGTGACAGTGAGAGACTGAGTAATGACAGTGACAGTGAGAGACTGAGTAATGACAGTGACAGTGAGAGACTGAGTAGTGACAGTGACAGTGAGAGACTGAGTAATGACAGTGACAGTGAGAGACTGAGTAATGACAGTGACAGTGAGAGACTGAGTAATGACAGTGACCGTGGGAGAATGATCAGTGACAGTAACACTGAGATATTGAGAAGTGACAGTCACTCTGAGAGACTGAGAAGTGACAGTGACACTGAGAGACTGAGTAGTGACAGTGACTCTGAGAGAATGAGAAGTGACAGTGACACTGAGAGACTGAGTCGTGACAGTGACAGTGGGAGACTGATTAGTGACAGTGACTCTGAGAGACTGAGTAGTGACAGTGACTCTGATAGACTGAGAAGTGACAGTGACACTGAGAGACTGCGTAGTGACAGTGACTCTGAGAGACTGAGTAGTGACAGTGACTCTGAGAGACTGAGAAGTGACAGTGACTCTGAGAGACTGAGAAGTGACAGTGACTCTGAGAGACTGAGTAGTCAGAGTGACAGTGATAGACTGAGTAGTGACAGTGACCGTGAGAGACTGAGTAATGACAGTGACAGTGAGAGACTGAGTAATGACAGTGACAGTGAGAGACTGAGTAATGACAGTGACAGTGAGAGACTGAGTAATGACAGTGACAGTGAGAGAATGAGTAATGACAGTGACAGTGAGAGACTGAGTAGTGACAGTGACAGTGAGAGACTGAGTAGTGACAGTGACTCTGAGAGACTGAGTAATGACAGTGACTCTGAGAGACTGAGAAGTGACAGTGACTCTGAGAGACTGAGAAGTGACAGTGACTCTGAGAGACTGAGTAGTCAGAGTGACAGTGAGAGACTGAGTAGTGACAGTGACCGTGGGAGAATGATCAGTGACAGTGACACTGAGATATTGAGAAGTGACGGTGTCATTGAGACAGTGACAGTGTTAGGGAAAGACTGAGTAATGACAGTGACCGTGAGAGACTGAGTAATGTCAGTGACCGTGGGAGAATGATCAGTGACAGTAACACTGAGAGACTGAGTTGTGACAGTGACTCTGAGAGACTAAGAAGTGACAGTGACACTGAGAGACTGAGCAGTGACAGTGACTCTGAGAGACTGAGAAGTGACAGTGACTCTGAGAGACTGAGAAGTGACAGTGACTCTGAGAGACTGAGTAGTCAGAGTGACAGTGAGAGACTGAGTAGTGACAGTGACCGTGGGCGAATGATCCGTGACAGTGACACTGAGATATTGAGAAGTGACGGTGTCATTGAGACAGTGACAGTGTCAGGGAAAGGCTGAGTAGTGACAGTGACCGTGAGAGACTGAGTAATGACAGTGACAGTGAGAGACTGAGTCGTGACAGTGACAGTGAGAGACTGAGTAATGACAGTGACAGTGAGAGACTGAGTAATGACAGTGACAGTGAGAGACTGAGTCATGACAGTGACAGTGAGAGACTGAGTAATGACAGTGACAGTGAGAGACTGAGGAATGACAGTGACCGTGGGAGAATGATCAGTGACAGTAACACTGAGATATTGAGAATTGACAGTGACTCTGAGAGACTGAGAAGTGACAGTGACTCTGAGAGACTGAGTAGTGACAGTGACTCTGAGAGACTGAGAAGTGACAGTGACACTGAGAGACTGAGTAGTGACAGTAACTCTGAGAGACTGAAAAGTGACAGTGACTCTGAGAGACTGAGAAGTGACAGTGACTCTGAGAGACTGAGTAGTGACAATGACTCTGAGAGATTGAGCAGTGACAGTGACACTGAGAGACTGAGTAGTCAGAGTGACAGTGAGAGACTGAGTAATGACAGTGACAGTGAGAGACTGAGTAGTGACAGTGACAGTGAGAGACTGAGTAGTGACAGTGACAGTGAGAGACTGGGTAATGACAGTGACAGTGAGAGACTGAGTAATGACAGTGACAGTGAGAGTCTGAGGAATGACAGTGACCGTGGGAGAATGATCAGTGACAGTAACACTGAGATATTGAGAAGTGACAGTGAATCTGAGAGACTGAGAAGTGACAGTGACTCTGAGAGACTGAGAAGTGACAGTGACACTGAGAGACTGAGTAGTGACAGTAACTCTGAGAGACTGAGAAGTGACTGTGACTCTGAGAGACTGAGAAGTGACAGTGACTCTGAGAGACTGAGTAGTCAGAGTGACAGTGAGAGACTGAGGAATGACAGTGACCGTGGAAGAATGATCAGTGACAGTGACACTGAGATATTGAGAAGTGACGGTGTCATTGAGACAGTGACAGTGTTAGGGAAAGGCCGAATAGTGACAGTGACCGTGAGAGACTGAGTAATGACAGTGACAGTGAGAGACTGAGTCGTGACAGTGACAGTGAGAGACTGAGTAATGACAGTGACAGTGAGAGACTGAGTAATGACAGTGACAGTGAGAGACTGAGTAATGACAGTGACAGTGAGAGACTGAGTAATGACTGACAGTGAGAGACTGAGTAATGACAGTGACAGTGAGAGACTGAGTTGTGACAGTGACAGTGAGAGACTGAGTAATGACAGTGACAGTGAGAGACTGAGTAATGACAGTGACAGTGAGAGACTGAGTAATGACAGTGACACTGAGAGACTGAGTAATGACAGTGACACTGAGAGACTGAGTAATGACAGTGACAGTGAGAGACTGAGTAGTGACAGTGACAGTGAGAGACTGAGTAATGACAGTGACAGTGAGAGACTGAGCAATGACATTGACAGTGAGAGACTGAGTAATGACAGTGACACTGAGAGACTGAGTAATGACAGTGACAGTGAGTGACTGAGTAATGACAGTGACAGTGAGAGACTGAGTAGTGACAGTGACAGTGAGAGACTGAGTAATGACAGTGACAGTGAGAGACTGACTAATGACAGTGACAGTGAGAGACTGAGTAATGACAGTGACACTGAGAGACTGAGTAATGACAGTGACAGTGAGTGACTGAGTAATGACAGTGACAGTGAGAGACTGAGTAATGACAGTGACAGTGAGAGACTGAGTAATGACAGTGACAGTGAGAGACTGAGTAATGACAGTGACAGTGAGAGACTGAGTAGTGACAGTGAAAGTGAGAGACTGAGTAATGACAGTGACAGTGAGAGACTGAGTAATGACAGTGACAGTGAGAGACTGAGTAATGACAGTGACAGTGAGAGACTGAGTAATGACAGTGACAGTGAGAGACTGAGTAATGACAGTGACAGTGAGAGACTGAGTAATGTCAGTGACCGTGGGAGAATGATCAGTGACAGTAACACTGAGATATTGAGAAGTGACAGTGACTCTGAGAGACTGAGAAGTGACAGTGACTCTGAGAGACTGAGTAGTGACAGTGACTCTGAGAGACTGAGAAGTGACAGTGACATTGAGAGACTGAGTAGTGACAGTGACTCTGAGAGACTGAGAATTGACAGTGACTCTGAGAGACTGAGAAGTGACAGTGACTCTGAGAGACTGAGAAGTGACAGTGACTCTGAGAGACTGAGAAGTGACAGTGACTCTGAGAGACTGAGAAGTAACAGTGACTCTGAGAGACTGAGTAGTCAGAGTGACAGTGAGAGACTGAGTAGTGACAGTGACCTTGGGAGAATGATCAGTGACAGTGACACTGAGATATTGAGAAGTGACGGTGTCATTGAGACAGTGACAGTGTTAGGGAAAGGCCGAGTAGTGACAGTGACCGTGAGAGACTGAGTAATGACAGTGACAGTGAGAGACTGAGTAGTGACAGTGACAGTGAGAGACTGAGTAATGACAGTGACAGTGAGAGACTGAGTAATGACAGTGACAGTGAGAGACAGAGTCATGACAGTGACAGTGAGAGACTGAGTAATGACAGTGACAGTGAGAAACTGAGGAATGACAGTGACCGTGGGAGAATGATCAGTGACAGTAACACTGAGATATGAGAATTGACAGTGACTCTGAGAGACTGAGTAATGACAGTGACAGTGAGAGACTGAGTAATGACAGTGACAGTGAGAGACTGAGTAATGACAGTGACCGTGGGAGAATGATCAGTGACAGTGACTCTGAGAGACTGAGTAGTGACAGTGACTCTGAGAGACTGAGAAGTGACAGTGACACTGAGAGACTGAGTAGTGACAGTAACTCTGAGAGACTGAGAAGTGACAGTGACTCTGAGAGACTGAGAAGTGACAGTGACTCTGAGAGACTGAGAAGTGACAGTGACACTGAGAGACTGAGTAGTGACAGTAACTCTGAGAGACTGAAAAGTGACAGTGACTCTGAGAGACTGAGAAGTGACAGTGACTCTGAGAGACTGAGTAGTGACAATGACTCTGAGAGATTGAGCAGTGACAGTGACACTGAGAGACTGAGTAGTCAGAGTGACAGTGAGAGACTGAGTAATGACAGTGACAGTGAGAGACTGAGTAGTGACAGTGACAGTGAGAGACTGAGTAGTGACAGTGACAGTGAGAGACTGGGTAATGACAGTGACAGTGAGAGACTGAGTAATGACAGTGACAGTGAGAGTCTGAGGAATGACAGTGACCGTGGGAGAATGATCAGTGACAGTAACACTGAGATATTGAGAAGTGACAGTGAATCTGAGAGACTGAGAAGTGACAGTGACTCTGAGAGACTGAGAAGTGACAGTGACACTGAGAGACTGAGTAGTGACAGTAACTCTGAGAGACTGAGAAGTGACAGTGACTCTGAGAGACTGAGAAGTGACAGTGACTCTGAGAGACTGAGTAGTCAGAGTGACAGTGAGAGACTGAGGAATGACAGTGACCGTGGAAGAATGATCAGTGACAGTGACACTGAGATATTGAGAAGTGACGGTGTCATTGAGACAGTGACAGTGTTAGGGAAAGGCCGAATAGTGACAGTGACCGTGAGAGACTGAGTAATGACAGTGACAGTGAGAGACTGAGTCGTGACAGTGACAGTGAGAGACTGAGTAATGACAGTGACAGTGAGAGACTGAGTAATGACAGTGACAGTGAGAGACTGAGTAATGACAGTGACAGTGAGAGACTGAGTAATGACTGACAGTGAGAGACTGAGTAATGACAGTGACAGTGAGAGACTGAGTAGTGACAGTGACAGTGAGAGACTGAGTAATGACAGTGACAGTGAGAGACTGAGTAATGACAGTGACAGTGAGAGACTGAGTAATGACAGTGACACTGAGAGACTGAGTAATGACAGTGACACTGAGAGACTGAGTAATGACAGTGACAGTGAGAGACTGAGTCGTGACAGTGACAGTGAGAGACTGAGTAATGACAGTGACAGTGAGAGACTGAGCAATGACATTGACAGTGAGAGACTGAGTAATGACAGTGACACTGAGAGACTGAGTAATGACAGTGACAGTGAGTGACTGAGTAATGACAGTGACAGTGAGAGACTGAGTAGTGACAGTGACAGTGAGAGACTGAGTAATGACAGTGACAGTGAGAGACTGACTAATGACAGTGACAGTGAGAGACTGAGTAATGACAGTGACACTGAGAGACTGAGTAATGACAGTGACAGTGAGTGACTGAGTAATGACAGTGACAGTGAGAGACTGAGTAATGACAGTGACAGTGAGAGACTGAGTAATGACAGTGACAGTGAGAGACTGAGTAGTGACAGTGACAGTGAGAGACTGAGTAATGACAGTGACAGTGAGAGACTGAGTAATGACAGTGACAGTGAGAGACTGAGTAATGACAGTGACAGTGAGAGACTGAGTAATGACAGTGACAGTGAGAGACTGAGTAATGACAGTGACAGTGAGAGACTGAGTAATGTCAGTGACCGTGGGAGAATGATCAGTGACAGTAACACTGAGATATTGAGAAGTGACAGTGACTCTGAGAGACTGAGAAGTGACAGTGACTCTGAGAGACTGAGTAGTGACAGTGACTCTGAGAGACTGAGAAGTGACAGTGACATTGAGAGACTGAGTAGTGACAGTGACTCTGAGAGACTGAGAATTGACAGTGACTCTGAGAGACTGAGAAGTGACAGTGACTCTGAGAGACTGAGAAGTGACAGTGACTCTGAGAGACTGAGAAGTGACAGTGACTCTGAGAGACTGAGAAGTAACAGTGACTCTGAGAGACTGAGTAGTCAGAGTGACAGTGAGAGACTGAGTAGTGACAGTGACCTTGGGAGAATGATCAGTGACAGTGACACTGAGATATTGAGAAGTGACGGTGTCATTGAGACAGTGACAGTGTTAGGGAAAGGCCGAGTAGTGACAGTGACCGTGAGAGACTGAGTAATGACAGTGACAGTGAGAGACTGAGTAGTGACAGTGACAGTGAGAGACTGAGTAATGACAGTGACAGTGAGAGACTGAGTAATGACAGTGACAGTGAGAGACAGAGTCATGACAGTGACAGTGAGAGACTGAGTAATGACAGTGACAGTGAGAAACTGAGGAATGACAGTGACCGTGGGAGAATGATCAGTGACAGTAACACTGAGATATGAGAATTGACAGTGACTCTGAGAGACTGAGTAATGACAGTGACAGTGAGAGACTGAGTAATGACAGTGACAGTGAGAGACTGAGTAATGACAGTGACCGTGGGAGAATGATCAGTGACAGTGACTCTGAGAGACTGAGTAGTGACAGTGACTCTGAGAGACTGAGAAGTGACAGTGACACTGAGAGACTGAGTAGTGACAGTAACTCTGAGAGACTGAGAAGTGACAGTGACTCTGAGAGACTGAGAAGTGACAGTGACTCTGAGAGACTGAGTAGTGACAATGACTCTGAGAGATTGAGCAGTGACAGTGACACTGAGAGACTGAGTAGTGACAGTGACTCTGAGAGACTGAGAAGTGACAGTGACTCTGAGAGACTGAGAAGTGGCAGTGACTCTGAGAGACTGAGAAGTGACAGTGACTCTGAGAGACTGAGTAGTCAGAGTGACAGTGAGAGACTGAGTAATGACAGTGACAGTGAGAGACTGAGTAATGACAGTGACAGTGAGAGACTGAGTCATGACAGTGACAGTGAGAGACTGAGTAATGACAGTGACAGTGAGAGACTGAGGAATGACAGTGACGGTGAGAGACTGAGTAATGACAGTGACCGTGGGAGAATGATCAGCGACAGTAACACTGAGATATTGAGAAGTGACAGTGACTCTGAGAGACTGAGAAGTGACAGTGACTCTGAGAGACTGAGTAGTGACATTGACTCTGAGAGACTGAGAAGTGACAGTGACATTGAGAGACTGAGTCGTGACAGTGACTCTGAGAGACTGAGAAGTGACAGTGACTCTGAGAGACTGAGTAGTGACAGTGACTCTGAGAGACTGAGAAGTGACAGTGACATTGAGAGACTGAGTCGTGACAGTGACTCTGAGAGACTGAGAAGTGACAGTGACTCTGAGAGACTGAGAAGTGACAGTGACTCTGAGAGACTGAGAAGTGGCAGTGACTCTGAGAGACTGAGAAGTGACAGTGACTCTGAGAGACTGAGTAGTCAGAGTGACAGTGAGAGACTGAGTAGTGACAGTGACCGTGGGAGAATGATCAGTGACAGTGACACTGAGATATTGAGAAGTGACGGTGTCATTGAGACAGTGAAAGTGTTAGGGAAAGGCTGAGTAGTGACAGTGACCGTGAGAGACTGAGTAATGACAGTGACAGTGAGAGACTGAGTCGTGACAGTGACAGTGAGAGACTGAGTAGTGACAGTGACAGTGAGAGACTGAGTAGTGACAGTGACAGTGAGAGACTGAGTAGTGACAGTGACAGTGAGAGACTGAGTAATGACAGTGACAGTGAGAGACTGAGTAATGACAGTGACAGTGAGAGACTGAGTAGTGACAGTGACAGTGAGAGACTGAGTAGTGACAGTGACAGTGAGAGACTGAGTAATGACAGTGACAGTGAGAGACTGAGTAATGACAGTGACAGTGAGAGACTGAGTAATGACAGTGACAGTGAGAGACTGAGGAATGACAGTGACCGTGGGAGAATGATCAGTGACAGTAACACTGAGATATTGAGAATTGACAGTGACTCTGAGAGACTGAGAAGTGACAGTGACTCTGAGAGACTGAGTAGTGACAGTGACTCTGAGAGACTGAGAAGTGACAGTGACACTGAGAGACTGAGTAGTGACAGTAACTCTGAGAGACTGAGAAGTGACAGTGACTCTGAGAGACTGAGAAGTGACAGTGACTCTGAGAGACTGAGTAGTGACAATGACTCTGAGAGATTGAGCAGTGACAGTGACACTGAGAGACTGAGTAGTCAGAGTGACAGTGAGAGACTGAGTAATGACAGTGACAGTGAGAGACTGAGTAGTGACAGTGACAGTGAGAGACTGAGTAGTGACAGTGACAGTGAGAGACTGAGTAATGACAGTGACAGTGAGAGACTGAGGAATGACAGTGACCGTGGGAGAATGATCAGTGACAGTAACACTGAGATATTGAGAAGTGACAGTGAATCTGAGAGACTGAGAAGTGACAGTGACTCTGAGAGACTGAGTAGTGACAGTGACTCTGAGAGACTGAGAAGTGACAGTGACACTGAGAGACTGAGTAGTGACAGTAACTCTGAGAGACTGAGAAGTGACAGTGACTCTGAGAGACTGAGAAGTGACAGTGACTCTGAGAGACTGAGTAGTCAGAGTGACAGTGAGAGACTGAGTCGTAACAGTGACCGTGGGAGAATGATCAGTGACAGTGACACTGAGATATTGAGAAGTGACGGTGTCATTGAGACAGTGACAGTGTTCGGGAAAGGCCGAATAGTGACAGTGACCGTGAGAGACTGAGTAGTGACAGTGACAGTGAGAGACTGAGTAATGACAGTGACAGTGAGAGACTGAGGAATGACAGTGACAGTGAGAGACTGAGGAATGACAGTGACCGTGGGAGAATGATCAGTGACAGTGACACTGAGATATTGAGAAGTGACGGTGTCATTGAGACAGTGACAGTGTTAGGGAAAGGCCGAGTAGTGACAGTGACCGTGAGAGACTGAGTAATGACAGTGACAGTGAGAGACTGAGTAGTGACAGTGACTCTGAGAGACTGAGAAGTAACAGTCACTCTGAGAGACTGAGTAGTGACAGTGACTCTGAGAGACTGAGAAGTAACAGTCACTCTGAGAGACTAAATAGTGACAATGACTCTGAGAGACTGAGAAGTGACAGTGACTCTGAGAGACTGAGTAGTGACAGTGACTCTGAGAGACTGAGAAGTGACAGTGACATTGAGAGACTGAGTAGTGACAGTGACTCTGAGAGACTGAGAATTGACAGTGACTCTGAGAGACTGAGAAGTGACAGTGACTCTGAGAGACTGAGAAGTGACAGTGACTCTGAGAGACTGAGAAGTGACAGTGACTCTGAGAGACTGAGTAGTCAGAGTGACAGTGAGAGACTGAGTAGTGACAGTGACCTTGGGAGAATGATCAGTGACAGTGACACTGAGATATTGAGAAGTGACGGTGTCATTGAGACAGTGACAGTGTTAGGGAAAGGCCGAGTAGTGACAGTGACCGTGAGAGACTGAGTAATGACAGTGACAGTGAGAGACTGAGTAATGACAGTGACAGTGAGAGACTGAATTATGACAGTGACAGTGAGAGACTGAGTCATGACAGTGACAGTGAGAGACTGAGTAATGACAGTGACAGTGAGAGACTGAGGAATGACAGTGACTGTGGGAGAATGATCAGTGACAGTAACACTGAGATATTGAGAATTGACAGTGACTCTGAGAGACTGAGAAGTGACAGTGACTCTGAGAGACTGAGTAGTGACAGTGACTCTGAGAGACTGAGAAGTGACAGTGACATTGAGAGACTGAGTAGTGACAGTAACTCTGAGAGACTGAGAAGTGACAGTGACTCTGAGAGACTGAGAAGTGACAGTGACTCTGAGAGACTGAGTAGTGACAATGACTCTGAGAGATTGAGCAGTGACAGTGACACTGAGAGACTGAGTAGTCAGAGTGACATTGAGAGACTGAGTAATGACAGTGACAGTGAGAGACTGAGTAATGACAGTGACAGTGAGAGACTGAGTCATGACAGTGACAGTGAGAGACTGAGTAATGACAGTGACAGTGAGAGACTGAGGAATGACAGTGACGGTGGGAGAATGATCAGTGACAGTAACACTGAGATATGAGAATTGACAGTGACTCTGAGAGACTGAGTAATGACAGTGACAGTGAGAGACTGAGTAATGACAGTGACAGTGAGAGACTGAGTAATGACAGTGACCGTGGGAGAATGATCAGCGACAGTAACACTGAGATATTGAGAAGTGACAGTGACTCTGAGAGACTGAGAAGTGACAGTGACTCTGAGAGACTGAGTAGTGACAGTGACTCTGAGAGACTGAGAAGTGACAGTGACATTGAGAGACTGAGTCGTGACAGTGACTCTGAGAGACTGAGAATTGACAGTGACTCTGAGAGACTGAGAAGTGACAGTGACTCTGAGAGACTGAGAAGTGGCAGTGACTCTGAGAGACTGAGAAGTGACAGTGACTCTGAGAGACTGAGTAGTCAGAGTGACAGTGAGAGACTGAGTAGTGACAGTGACCGTGGGAGAATGATCAGTGACAGTGACACTGAGATATTGAGAAGTGACGGTGTCATTGAGACAGTGAAAGTGTTAGGGAAAGGCCGAGTAGTGACAGTGACCGTGAGAGACTGAGTAATGACAGTGACAGTGAGAGACTGAGTAATGACAGTGACAGTGAGAGACTGAGTAATGACAGTGACAGTGAGAGACTGAGTAATGACAGTGACAGTGAGAGACTGAGTAGTGACAGTGACAGTGAGAGACTGAGTAGTGACAGTGACAGTGAGAGACTGATTAATGACAGTGACAGTGAGAGACTGAGTAATGACAGTGACAGTGAGAGACTGAGTAATGACAGTGACAGTGAGAGACTGAGTAATGACAGTGACAGTGAGAGACTGAGGAATGACAGTGACCGTGGGAGAATGATCAGTGACAGTAACACTGAGATATGAGAATTGACAGTGACTCTGAGAGACTGAGTAATGACAGTGACAGTGAGAGACTGAGTAATGACAGTGACAGTGAGAGACTGAGTAATGACAGTGACCGTGGGAGAATGATCAGTGACAGTGACTCTGAGAGACTGAGTAGTGACAGTGACTCTGAGAGACTGAGAAGTGACAGTGACACTGAGAGACTGAGTAGTGACAGTAACTCTGAGAGACTGAGAAGTGACAGTGACTCTGAGAGACTGAGAAGTGACAGTGACTCTGAGAGACTGAGTAGTGACAATGACTCTGAGAGATTGAGCAGTGACAGTGACACTGAGAGACTGAGTAGTGACAGTGACTCTGAGAGACTGAGAATTGACAGTGACTCTGAGAGACTGAGAAGTGACAGTGACTCTGAGAGACTGAGAAGTGGCAGTGACTCTGAGAGACTGAGAAGTGACAGTGACTCTGAGAGACTGAGTAGTCAGAGTGACAGTGAGAGACTGAGTAATGACAGTGACAGTGAGAGACTGAGTAATGACAGTGACAGTGAGAGACTGAGTCATGACAGTGACAGTGAGAGACTGAGTAATGACAGTGACAGTGAGAGACTGAGGAATGACAGTGACGGTGGGAGAATGATCAGTGACAGTAACACTGAGATATGAGAATTGACAGTGACTCTGAGAGACTGAGTAATGACACTGACAGTGAGAGACTGAGTAATGACAGTGACAGTGAGAGACTGAGTAATGACAGTGACCGTGGGAGAATGATCAGTGACAGTAACACTGAGATATTGAGAAGTGACAGTGACTCTGAGAGACTGAGAAGTGACAGTGACTCTGAGAGACTGAGTAGTGACAGTGACTCTGAGAGACTGAGAATTGACAGTGACTCTGAGAGACTGAGTAGTGACAATGACTCTGAGAGATTGAGCAGTGACAGTGACACTGAGAGACTGAGTAGTCAGAGTGACAGTGAGAGACTGAGTAATGACAGTGACAGTGAGAGACTGAGTAGTGACAGTGACAGTGAGAGAATGAGTAGTGACAGTGACAGTGAGAGACTGAGTAATGACAGTGACAGTGAGAGACTGAGGAATGACAGTGACCGTGGGAGAATGATCAGTGACAGTAACACTGAGATATTGAGAAGTGACAGTGAATCTGAGAGACTGAGAAGTGACAGTGACTCTGAGAGACTGAGTAGTGACAGTGACTCTGAGAGACTGAGAAGTGACAGTGACACTGAGAGACTGAGTAGTGACAGTAACTCTGAGAGACTGAGAAGTGACAGTGACTCTGAGAGACTGAGAAGTGACAGTGACTCTGAGAGACTGAGTAGTCAGAGTGACAGTGAGAGACTGAGTCGTAACAGTGACCGTGGGAGAATGATCAGTGACAGTGACACTGAGATATTGAGAAGTGACGGTGTCATTGAGACAGTGACAGTGTTCGGGAAAGGCCGAATAGTGACAGTGACCGTGAGAGACTGAGTAGTGACAGTGACAGTGAGAGACTGAGTAATGACAGTGACAGTGAGAGACTGAGGAATGACAGTGACAGTGAGAGACTGAGGAATGACAGTGACCGTGGGAGAATGATCAGTGACAGTGACACTGAGATATTGAGAAGTGACGGTGTCATTGAGACAGTGACAGTGTTAGGGAAAGGCCGAGTAGTGACAGTGACCGTGAGAGACTGAGTAATGACAGTGACAGTGAGAGACTGAGTAGTGACAGTGACTCTGAGAGACTGAGAAGTAACAGTCACTCTGAGAGACTGAGTAGTGACAGTGACTCTGAGAGACTGAGAAGTAACAGTCACTCTGAGAGACTAAATAGTGACAATGACTCTGAGAGACTGAGAAGTGACAGTGACTCTGAGAGACTGAGTAGTGACAGTGACTCTGAGAGACTGAGAAGTGACAGTGACATTGAGAGACTGAGTAGTGACAGTGACTCTGAGAGACTGAGAATTGAATGTGACTCTGAGAGACTGAGAAGTGACAGTGACTCTGAGAGACTGAGAAGTGACAGTGACTCTGAGAGACTGAGAAGTGACAGTGACTCTGAGAGACTGAGTAGTCAGAGTGACAGTGAGAGACTGAGTAGTGACAGTGACCTTGGGAGAATGATCAGTGACAGTGACACTGAGATATTGAGAAGTGACGGTGTCATTGAGACAGTGACAGTGTTAGGGAAAGGCCGAGTAGTGACAGTGACCGTGAGAGACTGAGTAATGACAGTGACAGTGAGAGACTGAGTAATGACAGTGACAGTGAGAGACTGAATAATGACAGTGACAGTGAGAGACTGAGTCATGACAGTGACAGTGAGAGACTGAGTAATGACAGTGACAGTGAGAGACTGAGGAATGACAGTGACTGTGGGAGAATGATCAGTGACAGTAACACTGAGATATTGAGAATTGACAGTGACTCTGAGAGACTGAGAAGTGACAGTGACTCTGAGAGACTGAGTAGTGACAGTGACTCTGAGAGACTGAGAAGTGACAGTGACATTGAGAGACTGAGTAGTGACAGTAACTCTGAGAGACTGAGAAGTGACAGTGACTCTGAGAGACTGAGAAGTGACAGTGACTCTGAGAGACTGAGTAGTGACAATGACTCTGAGAGATTGAGCAGTGACAGTGACACTGAGAGACTGAGTAGTCAGAGTGACAGTGAGAGACTGAGTAATGACAGTGACAGTGAGAGACTGAGTAATGACAGTGACAGTGAGAGACTGAGGAATGACAGTGACGGTGGGAGAATGATCAGTGACAGTAACACTGAGATATGAGAATTGACAGTGACTCTGAGAGACTGAGTAATGACAGTGACAGTGAGAGACTGAGTAATGACAGTGACAGTGAGAGACTGAGTAATGACAGTGACCGTGGGAGAATGATCAGCGACAGTAACACTGAGATATTGAGAAGTGACAGTGACTCTGAGAGACTGAGAAGTGACAGTGACTCTGAGAGACTGAGTAGTGACAGTGACTCTGAGAGACTGAGAAGTGACAGTGACATTGAGAGACTGAGTCGTGACAGTGACTCTGAGAGACTGAGAATTGACAGTGAATCTGAGAGACTGAGAAGTGACAGTGACTCTGAGAGACTGAGAAGTGGCAGTGACTCTGAGAGACTGAGAAGTGACAGTGACTCTGAGAGACTGAGTAGTCAGAGTGACAGTGAGAGACTGAGTAGTGACAGTGACCGTGGGAGAATGATCAGTGACAGTGACACTGAGATATTGAGAAGTGACGGTGTCATTGAGACAGTGAAAGTGTTAGGGAAAGGCCGAGTAGTGACAGTGACCGTGAGAGACTGAGTAATGACAGTGACAGTGAGAGACTGAGTAATGACAGTGACAGTGAGAGACTGAGTAATGACAGTGACAGTGAGAGACTGAGTAGTGACAGTGACAGTGAGAGACTGAGTAGTGACAGTGACAGTGAGAGACTGATTAATGACAGTGACAGTGAGAGACTGAGTAATGACAGTGACAGTGAGAGACTGAGTAATGACAGTGACAGTGAGAGACTGAGTAATGACAGTGACAGTGAGAGACTGAGGAATGACAGTGACCGTGGGAGAATGATCAGTGACAGTAACACTGAGATATGAGAATTGACAGTGACTCTGAGAGACTGAGTAATGACAGTGACAGTGAGAGACTGAGTAATGACAGTGACAGTGAGAGACTGAGTAATGACAGTGACCGTGGGAGAATGATCAGTGACAGTGACTCTGAGAGACTGAGTAGTGACAGTGACTCTGAGAGACTGAGAAGTGACAGTGACACTGAGAGACTGAGTAGTGACAGTAACTCTGAGAGACTGAGAAGTGACAGTGACTCTGAGAGACTGAGAAGTGACAGTGACTCTGAGAGACTGAGTAGTGACAATGACTCTGAGAGATTGAGCAGTGACAGTGACACTGAGAGACTGAGTAGTGACAGTGACTCTGAGAGACTGAGAATTGACAGTGACTCTGAGAGACTGAGAAGTGACAGTGACTCTGAGAGACTGAGAAGTGGCAGTGACTCTGAGAGACTGAGAAGTGACAGTGACTCTGAGAGACTGAGTAGTCAGAGTGACAGTGAGAGACTGAGTAATGACAGTGACAGTGAGAGACTGAGTAATGACAGTGACAGTGAGAGACTGAGGAATGACAGTGACGGTGGGAGAATGATCAGTGACAGTAACACTGAGATATGAGAATTGACAGTGACTCTGAGAGACTGAGTAATGACAGTGACAGTGAGAGACTGAGTAATGACAGTGACAGTGAGAGACTGAGTAATGACAGTGACCGTGGGAGAATGATCAGTGACAGTAACACTGAGATATTGAGAAGTGACAGTGACTCTGAGAGACTGAGAAGTGACAGTGACTCTGAGAGACTGAGTAGTGACAGTGACTCTGAGAGACTGAGAATTGACAGTGACTCTGAGAGACTGAGAAGTGACAGTGACTCTGAGAGACTGAGAAGTGACAGTGACTCTGAGAGACTGAGTAGTCAGAGTGACAGTGAGAGACTGAGTAGTGACAGTGACCGTGGGAGAATGATCAGTGACAGTGACACTGAGATATTGAGAAGTGACGGTGTCATTGAGACAGTGAAAGTGTTAGGGAAAGGCCGAGTAGTGACAGTGACCGTGAGAGACTGAGTAATGACAGTGACAGTGAGAGACTGAGTCATGACAGTGACAGTGAGAGACTGAGTAGTGACAGTGACAGTGAGAGACTGAGTAGTGACAGTGACAGTGAGAGACTGAGTAATGACAGTGACAGTGAGAGACTGAGTAGTGACAGTGACAGTGAGA
The DNA here is from genome assembly GCF_035084215.1 of Heptranchias perlo. Taxonomy (NCBI): domain Eukaryota; kingdom Metazoa; phylum Chordata; class Chondrichthyes; order Hexanchiformes; family Hexanchidae; genus Heptranchias; species Heptranchias perlo. The sequence goes on along the minus strand of NC_090330.1, from coordinate 74,660,526 downwards.
GACTGAGTAGTGACAGTGACAGTGAGAGACTGAGTAATGACAGTGACAGTGAGAGAATGAGTAATGACAGTGACAGTGAGAGACTGAGGAATGACAGTGACAGTGAGAGACTGAGTAATGACAGTGACAGTGAAAGACTGAGTAATGACAGTGACAGTGAGAGACTGAGGAATGACAGTGACCGTGGGAGAATGATCAGTGACAGTAACACTGAGATATTGAGAATTGACAGTGACTCTGAGAGACTGAGAAGTGACAGTGACTCTGAGAGACTGAGTAGTGACAGTGACTCTGAGAGACTGAGAAGTGACAGTGACACTGAGAGACTGAGTAGTGACAGTAACTCTGAGAGACTGAGAAGTGACAGTGACTCTGAGAGACTGAGAAGTGACAGTGACTCTGAGAGACTGAGTAGTGACAATGACTCTGAGAGATTGAGCAGTGACAGTGACACTGAGAGACTGAGTAGTCAGAGTGACAGTGAGAGACTGAGTAATGACAGTGACAGTGAGAGACTGAGTAGTGACAGTGACAGTGAGAGACTGAGTAGTGACAGTGACAGTGAGAGACTGAGTAATGACAGTGACAGTGAGAGACTGAGGAATGGCAGTGACCGTGGGAGAATGATCAGTGACAGTAACACTGAGATATTGAGAAGTGACAGTGAATCTGAGAGACTGAGAAGTGACAGTGACTCTGAGAGACTGAGTAGTGACAGTGACTCTGAGAGACTGAGAAGTGACAGTGACACTGAGAGACTGAGTAGTGACAGTAACTCTGAGAGACTGAGAAGTGACAGTGACTCTGAGAGACTGAGAAGTGACAGTGACTCTGAGAGACTGAGTAGTCAGAGTGACAGTGAGAGACTGAGTCGTAACAGTGACCGTGGGAGAATGATCAGTGACAGTGACACTGAGATATTGAGAAGTGACGGTGCAATTGAGTCAGTGACAGTGTTAGGGAAATGCTGAGTAGTGACAGTGACCGTGAGAGACTGAGTGATGACAGTGAAAGTGAGAGACTGAGTAATGACAGTGACAGTGAGAGACTGAGGAATGACAGTGACCGTGGGAGAATGATCAGTGACAGTGACACTGAGATATTGAGAAGTGACGGTGTCATTGAGACAGTGACAGTGTTAGGGAAAGGCCGAGTAGTGACAGTGACCGTGAGAGACTGAGTGATGACAGTGACAGTGAGAGACTGAGTAGTGACAGTGACTCTGAGAGACTGAGAAGTAACAGTCACTCTGAGAGACTGAGTAGTGACAGTGACTCTGAGAGACTGAGAAGTAACAGTCACTCTGAGAGACTAAATAGTGACAATGACTCTGAGAGACTGAGAAGTGACAGTGACTCTGAGAGACTGAGTAGTGACAGTCACTCTGAGAGACTGAGAAGTGACAGTGACATTGAGAGACTGAGTAGTGACAGTGACTCTGAGAGACTGAGAAGTGACAGTGACATTGAGAGACTGAGTAGTGACAGTGACTCTGAGAGACTGAGAATTGACAGTGACTCTGAGAGACTGAGAATTGACAGTGACTCTGAGAGACTGAGAAGTGACAGTGACTCTGAGAGACTGAGAATTGACAGTGACTCTGAGAGACTGAGAAGTGACAGTGACTCTGAGAGACTGAGAAGTGACAGTGACTCTGAGAGACTGAGTAGTGACAGTGACTCTGAGAGACTGAGAAGTGACAGTGACATTGAGAGACTGAGTAGTGACAGTGACTCTGAGAGACTGAGAATTGACAGTGACTCTGAGAGACTGAGAATTGACAGTGACTCTGAGAGACTGAGAAGTGACAGTGACTCTGAGAGACTGAGTAGTCAGAGTGACAGTGAGAGACTGAGTAGTGACAGTGACCTTGGGAGAATGATCAGTGACAGTGACACTGAGATATTGAGAAGTGACGGTGTCATTGAGACAGTGACAGTGTTCGGGAAAGGCCGAGTAGTGACAGTGACCGTGAGAGACTGAGTAATGACAGTGACAGTGAGAGACTGAGTGATGACAGTGACAGTGAGAGACTGAGTAATGACAGTGACAGTGAGAGACTGAGTCATGACAGTGACAGTGAGAGACTGAGTAATGACAGTGACAGTGAGAGACTGAGGAATGACAGTGACTGTGGGAGAATGATCAGTGACAGTAACACTGAGATATTGAGAATTGACAGTGACTCTGAGAGACTGAGAAGTGACAGTGAGTCTGAGAGACTGAGTAGTGACAGTGACTCTGAGAGACTGAGAAGTGACAGTGACATTGAGAGACTGAGTAGTGACAGTAACTCTGAGAGACTGAGAAGTGACAGTGACTCTGAGAGACTGAGAAGTGACAGTGACTCTGAGAGACTGAGTAGTGACAATGACTCTGAGAGATTGAGCAGTGACAGTGACACTGAGAGACTGAGTAGTCAGAGTGACAGTGAGAGACTGAGTAATGACAGTGACAGTGAGAGACTGAGTAGTGACAGTGACAGTGAGAGACTGAGTCGTGACAGTGACAGTGAGAGACTGAGAAGTGACAGTGACATTGAGAGACTGAGTAGTGACAGTAACTCTGAGAGACTGAGAAGTGACAGTGACTCTGAGAGACTGAGAAGTGACAGTGACTCTGAGAGACTGAGTAGTGACAATGACTCTGAGAGATTGAGCAGTGACAGTGACACTGAGAGACTGAGTAGTCAGAGTGACAGTGAGAGACTGAGTAATGACAGTGACAGTGAGAGACTGAGTAGTGACAGTGACAGTGAGAGACTGAGTAGTGACAGTGACAGTGAGAGACTGAGTAATGACAGTGACAGTGAGAGACTGAGGAATGGCAGTGACCGTGGGAGAATGATCAGTGACAGTAACACTGAGATATTGAGAAGTGACAGTGAATCTGAGAGACTGAGAAGTGACAGTGACTCTGAGAGACTGAGTAGTGACAGTGACTCTGAGAGACTGAGAAGTGACAGTGACACTGAGAGACTGAGTAGTGACAGTAACTCTGAGAGACTGAGAAGTGACAGTGACTCTGAGAGACTGAGAAGTGACAGTGACTCTGAGAGACTGAGTAGTCAGAGTGACAGTGAGAGACTGAGTCGTAACAGTGACCGTGGGAGAATGATCAGTGACAGTGACACTGAGATATTGAGAAGTGACGGTGCAATTGAGTCAGTGACAGTGTTAGGGAAATGCTGAGTAGTGACAGTGACCGTGAGAGACTGAGTGATGACAGTGAAAGTGAGAGACTGAGTAATGACAGTGACAGTGAGAGACTGAGGAATGACAGTGACCGTGGGAGAATGATCAGTGACAGTGACACTGAGATATTGAGAAGTGACGGTGTCATTGAGACAGTGACAGTGTTAGGGAAAGGCCGAGTAGTGACAGTGACCGTGAGAGACTGAGTGATGACAGTGACAGTGAGAGACTGAGTAGTGACAGTGACTCTGAGAGACTGAGAAGTAACAGTCACTCTGAGAGACTGAGTAGTGACAGTGACTCTGAGAGACTGAGAAGTAACAGTCACTCTGAGAGACTAAATAGTGACAATGACTCTGAGAGACTGAGAAGTGACAGTGACTCTGAGAGACTGAGTAGTGACAGTCACTCTGAGAGACTGAGAAGTGACAGTGACATTGAGAGACTGAGTAGTGACAGTGACTCTGAGAGACTGAGAAGTGACAGTGACATTGAGAGACTGAGTAGTGACAGTGACTCTGAGAGACTGAGAATTGACAGTGACTCTGAGAGACTGAGAATTGACAGTGACTCTGAGAGACTGAGAAGTGACAGTGACTCTGAGAGACTGAGAATTGACAGTGACTCTGAGAGACTGAGAAGTGACAGTGACTCTGAGAGACTGAGAAGTGACAGTGACTCTGAGAGACTGAGTAGTGACAGTGACTCTGAGAGACTGAGAAGTGACAGTGACATTGAGAGACTGAGTAGTGACAGTGACTCTGAGAGACTGAGAATTGACAGTGACTCTGAGAGACTGAGAATTGACAGTGACTCTGAGAGACTGAGAAGTGACAGTGACTCTGAGAGACTGAGTAGTCAGAGTGACAGTGAGAGACTGAGTAGTGACAGTGACCTTGGGAGAATGATCAGTGACAGTGACACTGAGATATTGAGAAGTGACGGTGTCATTGAGACAGTGACAGTGTTCGGGAAAGGCCGAGTAGTGACAGTGACCGTGAGAGACTGAGTAATGACAGTGACAGTGAGAGACTGAGTGATGACAGTGACAGTGAGAGACTGAGTAATGACAGTGACAGTGAGAGACTGAGTCATGACAGTGACAGTGAGAGACTGAGTAATGACAGTGACAGTGAGAGACTGAGGAATGACAGTGACTGTGGGAGAATGATCAGTGACAGTAACACTGAGATATTGAGAATTGACAGTGACTCTGAGAGACTGAGAAGTGACAGTGAGTCTGAGAGACTGAGTAGTGACAGTGACTCTGAGAGACTGAGAAGTGACAGTGACATTGAGAGACTGAGTAGTGACAGTAACTCTGAGAGACTGAGAAGTGACAGTGACTCTGAGAGACTGAGAAGTGACAGTGACTCTGAGAGACTGAGTAGTGACAATGACTCTGAGAGATTGAGCAGTGACAGTGACACTGAGAGACTGAGTAGTCAGAGTGACAGTGAGAGACTGAGTAATGACAGTGACAGTGAGAGACTGAGTAGTGACAGTGACAGTGAGAGACTGAGTCGTGACAGTGACAGTGAGAGACTGGGTAATGACAGTGACAGTGAGAGACTGAGTAATGACAGTGACAGTGAGAGACTGAGGAATGACAGTGACCGTGGGAGAATGATCAGAGACAGTAACACTGAGATATTGAGAAGTGACAGTGAATCTGAGAGACTGAGAAGTGACAGTGACTCTGAGAGACTGAGTAGTGACAGTGACACTGAGAGACTGAGTAGTGACAGTAACTCTGAGAGACTGAGAAGTGACAGTGACTCTGAGAGACTGAGAAGTGACAGTGACTCTGAGAGACTGAGTAGTCAGAGTGACAGTGAGAGACTGAGTAGTAACAGTGACCGTGGGAGAATGATCAGTGACAGTGACACTGAGATATTGAGAATTGACTGTGTCATTGAGACAGTGACAGTGTTCGGGAAATCCTGAGTAGTGACAGTGACCGTGAGAGACTGAGTAATGACAGTGACAGTGAGAGTCTGAGTGATGACAGTGAAAGTGAGAGACTGAGTAATGACAGTGACAGTGAGAGACTGAGTAATGACAGTGACAGTGAGAGACTGAGTAGTGACAGTGACAGTGAGAGACTGAGTAATGACAGTGACAGTGAGAGACTGAGTAGTGACAGTGACAGTGAGAGACTGAGTCATGACAGTGACAGTGAGAGACTGAGTAATGACAGTGACAGTGAGAGACTGAGTAATGACAGTGACAGTGAGAGACTGAGTAATGACAGTGACCGTGGGAGAATGATCAGTGACATTAACACTGAGATATTGAGAAGTGACAGTGACTCTGAGAGACTGAGAAGTGACAGTCACTCTGAGAGACTGAGTAGTGACAATGACTCTGAGAGACTGAGAAGTGACAGTGACAGTGAGAGACTGAGTAGTGACAGTGACTCTGAGAGACTGATAATTAACAGTCACTCTGAGAGACTGAGTCGTGACAGTGACTCTGAAGACTGAGAAGTAACAGTCACTCTGAGAGACTGAATAGTGACAATGACTCTGAGAGACTGAGTAATGACAGTGACTCTGAGAGACTGAGTAGTGACAGTGACTCTGAGAGACTGGGTGGTGACAGTGACACTGAGAGACTCAGAAGTGACAGTGACTCTGAGAGACTGAGTGGTCAGAGTGACAGTGAGAGACTGAGTAGTGACAGTGACTGTGGGAGAATGATCAGTGACAGTGACACTGAGATATTGAGAAGTGACGGTGTCATTGTGTCAGTGACAGTGTTAGGGAAAGGCTGAGTAGTGACAGTGACCGTGAGAGACTGAGTAATGACAGTGACAGTGAGAGACTGAGTAGTGACAGTGACAGTGAGAGACTGAGTAATGACAGTGACAGTGAGAGACTGAGTAATGACAGTGACAGTGAGAGACTGAGTAATGACAGTGACAGTGAGAGACTGAGTAGTGACAGTGACAGTGAGAGACTGAGTAATGACAGTGACAGTGAGAGACTGAGTAATGACAGTGACAGTGAGAGACTGAGTAGTGACAGTGACAGTGAGAGACTGAGTAATGACAGTGACAGTGAGAGACTGAGTAATGACAGTGACAGTGAGAGACTGAGTAATGACAGTGACAGTGAGAGACTGAGTAGTGACAGTGACAGTGAGAGACTGAGTAATGACAGTGACAGTGAGAGACTGAGTAATGACAGTGACAGTGAGAGACTGAGTAATGACAGTGACAGTGAGAGACTGAGTATTGACAGTGACAGTGAGAGACTGAGTCATGACAATGACAGTGAGAGACTGAGTCATGACAGTGACAGTGAGAGACTGAGTAATGACAGTGACCGTGGGAGAATGATCAGTGACATTAACACTGAGATATTGAGAAGTGACAGTGACTCTGAGAGACTGAGAAGTGACAGTCACTCTGAGAGACTGAGTAGTGACAATGACTCTGAGAGACTGAGTAGTGACAGTGACTCTGAGAGACTGAGAAGTGACAGTAACAGTGAGAGACTGAGTAGTGACAGTGACTCTGAGAGACTGAGAAGTAACAGTCACTCTGAGAGACTGAGTAGTGACAGTGACTCTGAGAGACTGAGTAATGACAGTGACCGTGGGAGAATGATCAGTGACATTAACACTGAGATATTGAGAAGTGACAGTGACTCTGAGAGACTGAGAAGTGGCAGTCACTCTGAGAGACTGAGTAGTGACAATGACTCTGAGAGACTGAGTAGTGTCAGTGACTCTGAGAGACTGAGAAGTGACAGTGACAGTGAGAGACTGAGTAGTGACAGTGACTCTGAGAGACTGATAATTAACAGTCACTCTGAGAGACTGAGTCGTGACAGTGACTCTGAGAGACTGAGAAGTAACAGTCACTCTGAGAGACTGAATAGTGACAATGACTCTGAGAGACTGAGTAGTGACAGTGACTCTGAGAGACTGAGTAGTGACAGTGACTCTGAGAGACTGGGTGGTGACAGTGACACTGAGAGACTCAGAAGTGACAGTGACTCTGAGAGACTGAGTGGTCAGAGTGACAGTGAGAGACTGAGTAGTGACAGTGACTCTGAGAGACTGAGAAGTGACAGTGACTCTGAGAGACTGCGTGGTCAGAGTGACAGTGAGAGATTGAGTCGTGACAGTGACCGTGGGAGAATGATCAGTGACAGTGACACTGAGATATTGAGAAGTGACGGAGCAATTGAGTCAGTGACAGTGTTAGGGAAAGGCTGAGTAGTGACTGTGACCGTGAGAGACTGAGTAGTGACAGTGACATTGAGAGACTGAGTAATGACAGTGACAGTGAGAGACTGAGTAATGACAGTGACAGTGAGAGACTGAGTAGTGACAGTGACAGTGAGAGACTGAGTAATGACAGTGACAGTGAGAGACTGAGTAATGACAGTGACAGTGAGAGACTGAGTAATGACAGTGACAGTGAGAGACTGAGTCATGACAGCGACCATGGGAGAATGATCAGTGACATTAACACTGAGATATTGAGAAGTGACAGTGACTCTGAGAGACTGAGAAGTGACAGTCACTCTGAGAGACTGAGTAGTGACAATGACTCTGAGAGACTGAGAAGTGACAGTGACTCTGAGAGACTGAGAAGTGACAGTGACAGTGAGAGACTGAGTTGTGACAGTGACTCTGAGAGACTGAGAAGTAACAGTCACTCTGAGAGACTGAGTAGTGACAGTGACTCTGAGAGACTGAGAAGTGACAGTGACTCTGAGATATTGAGAAGTGACAGTGACTCTGAGAGACTGAGAAGTGACAGTCACTCTGAGAGACTGAGTAGTGACAATGACTCTGAGAGACTGAGTAGTGACAGTGACTCTGAGAGACTGAGAAGTGACAGTGACAGTGAGAGACTGAGAAGTGACAGTGACACTGAGAGACTGAGTGGTGACAGTGACACTGAGAGACTGAGAAGTGACAGTGACTCTGAGAGACTGAGAAGTGACAGTGACTCTGAGAGACTGAGTGGTCAGAGTGACAGTGAGAGATTGAGTAGTGACAGTGACCGTGGGAGAATGATCAGTGACAGTGACACTGAGATATTGAGAAGTGACGGTGCAATTGAGTCAGTGACAGTGTTAGGGAAAGACTGAGTAATGACAGTGACATTGAGAGACTGAGTAATGACAGTGACAGTGAGAGACTGAGTTGTGACAGTGACAGTGAGAGACTGAGTAATGACAGTGACAGTGAGAGACTGAGTAGTGACAGTGACAGTGAGAGACTGAGTAATGACAGTGACAGTGAGAGACTGAGTCGTGACAGTGACAGTGAGAGACTGAGTAATGACAGTGACGGTGAGAGACTGAGTCGTGACAGTGACAGTGAGAGACTGAGTAATGACAGTGACAGTGAGAGACTGAGTAATGACAGTGACAGTTAGAGACTGAGTAATGACAGTGACAGTGAGAGACTGAGTAATGACAGTGACAGTGAGAGACTGAGTAATGACAGTGACAGTGAGAGACTGAGTCATGACAGTGACAGTGAGTGACTGAGTAATGACAGTGACCGTGGGAGAATGATCAGTGTCAGTAACACTGAGATATTGAGAAGTGACAGTGTCATTGAGAGACTAAGTAGTGACAGTGTTAGGGAAAGGCTGAGTAGTGACAGTGACCGTGAGAGACTAAGCAATTACAGTGACAATGAAAGACTGTAGTGATTGTTCCACTGAGATACTGATTTGTGACAGCGACACTGAGAGACTGATTACTGACAGAAACATTGTGTGACTGAATAAAGACACTGTCACTAAGAGATTGAGCAGTGATAGTGACACTGAGAGGCTGAGTGGTGACAGTTACACTGAGAGACTGAGCAGCGATAGTGTCACTGAGAGACTGAATAGTGACAGTAACACTGAGGGACTTGGGTAGTGTCAATGAAACTGAATAATTGAGTCGTGACAGTGACGGTGTGAGACCGTGTCGTGACAGTAACACTGAGATGCTGAGAAGTGACCCTGACACTAAGTAGTGACAGTGGCCCCGATATTACCAGGGAGGCGGGATGGCAGCAGGGGGGGGAGGGGGGGGGGCGACTGGGCTCGTGGGGAAACCGCCCAATAAAGTCTGTCCGTTCCCCACGCGATCGTGGGTAAATTGAAGATACTTACTGTGGCTTCCAGATTTCCCGTCATCAATCCGTGCAGCGAGCGGTCTGCGCACCCGCATCACAGGCTGTCAGCTGGAGAATCCCGATTTAAAGGGGCAGTCCTCCAATGCTGCTCCTGCATCAAACAACCAAAAGTACAGCATGGAGCAGAACAGTGGAGAGGCTGCTCTCAGATTTAACAATGCCTCACTCCAGGTCCTACTGGACAGGGTGAGGAGGAGGAGGGATATTTTCTACCCGGCGGACGGGAGGAAGTGGCCTGTCTCTGCCACCAAGAAGGCCTGGCTCGAGGTGGCAGAGCAGGTCACCAGCAGCAGCAACGTCTCCCGCACATGGATCCAGTGCAGGAAGCGCTTCAATGACCCAACTTGGTCAGCCAAAGTGAGTACACTTACTCATTCTCCTACACTCCGTCTTCCACATCACCGCCCCCACCCCACAACTCCTTCTGCACTGCCAACACTACTCTATCACATCACTCCTCACACCCACTCAAACCTCATCCTCAACTTACCTGCACTTACTCACTCCCCAGTACACATCACACCACTACCATTCAACCCAAACCTCAAACAATAAGAACATAAGAACATAAGGAATAGGAGCAGGAGTAGGCCAATCGGCCCCTCGAGCCTGCTCCGCCATTCAATAAAATCATGGCTGATCTGAGCCTAACCTCAAATCTAAATTCATACCCAATTTCCTGCCCGCTCCCCGTAACCCCTAATTCCCTTTACTTCTAGGAAACTGTCTATTTCTGTTTTAAATTTATTTAATGATGTAGCTTCCACAGCTTCCTGGGGCAGCAAATTCCACAGACCTACTACCCTCTGAGTGAAGAAGTTTCTCCTCATCTCAGTTTTGAAAGAGCAGCCCCTTATTCTAAAATTATGCCCCCTAGTTCTAGTTTCACCCATCCTTGGGAACATCCTTACCGCATCCACCCGATCAAGCGCCTTCACAATCTTGTATGTTTCAATAAGATCGCCTCTCATTCTTCTGAACTCCAATGAGTGGAGTCCCAATCTACGCAACCTCTCCTCATATGTCCAACCCCTCATCCCCGGGATTAGCAGAGTGAACCTTCTTTGTACTGCCTCGAGAGCAAGTATGTCTTTTCTTAAGTATGGAGACCAAAACTGGATGCAGTATTCCAGGTGCGGTCTCACCAATACCTTATATAACTGCAGCAATACCTCCCTGTTTTCATATTCTATCCCACTAGCAATAAAAGCCAACATTCCGCTGGCCATCTTGATCACCTGCTGCACCTGCATACTAACCTTTTGATTTTCTTGCACTAGGACCCCCAGATCCCTTTGTACTGCAGTACTTTCCAGTTTCTCGCCATTAAGATAATAACTTGCTCGCTGATTTTTCCTGCCAAAGTGCATAACCTCACATTTTCCAATATTGTATTGCATCTGCCAAATCTCCGCCCACTCACCCAGCCTGTCTATATCCCCTTGTCGGTTTTTTATGTCCTCCTCACTCTCTACTTTCCCTCCCATCTTTGTATCATCTGCAAACTTTGATATGTAACACTCGGTCCCCTCCTCCAAATCGTTAATATAGATTGTAAAGAGTTGGGGACCCAGCACCGACCCCTGCGGAACACCACTGGCTACTGGTTGCCAGTACGAGAATGAACCATTTATCCCAACTCTCTGCTTCCTGTTAGATAACCAATCCTCCACCCATGCCAGAATATTACCCCCAATCCAGTAATTCTTTATCTTGAGCAATAATCTTTTATGTGACACCTTGTCGAATGCCTTCTGGAAGCCCAAATACACTACGTCCACTGGTTCCCCTTTATCTACCCTATACGTTATGTCCTCAAAGAACTCAAGCAAATTTGTCAGACATGACTTCCCCTTCATAAAGCCATGCTGACTTTGTCCTATTAAATTATGTTTATCTAGATGTTCCGCTACTGTCTCCTTAATAATAGACTCCAAAATTTTACCCACCACAGATGTTAGGCTAACTGGTCTATAATTTCCAGCCTTCTGCCCACTACCCTTTTTAAATAAGGGTGTTACATTAGCAGTTTTCCAATCTGCCGGGACCTGTGCTGAGTCCAGAGAATTTTGGAAAATTATTACCAAAGCATCCACAATCCCTACTGCCACTTCGCTCAAGACCCTAGGATGGAAGCAATCAGGTCCAGGGGATTTATCCGCCTTGAGTCCCATTAATTTACTGAGTACCAATTCCTTAGTGATTTTAATCGTATTTAGCTCCTACCCCACCTAGAGCCCCCTGTTTGTCTAGTGTTGGGATATTCTTAGTGTCCTCGACCGTAAAGACTGAAACAAAATATTTGTTCAGCATTTTTGCCATCTCCATGTTTCCCACCATTAATTTCCCGGTCTCATCCTCTAAGGGACCTACGTTTGCCTTAGCCACCCTTTTTCTTTTTATGTAACTACAGAAACTCTTGCTATCTGTTTTTATATTTTTTGCTAATTTATTTTCATAATCTATCTTCCCTTTCTTAATCAATCCTTTAATTACTTTTTGCTGTCTTTTGAAGACTTCCCAATCTTCTATCCTCCCACTAAGTTTGGCTACCTTATATGTCCTTGTTTTTAGTCGGATATTATCCTTAATTTCTTTACTTCGCCACGGATGGCTGTCAATTTTTTTACACCCTTTTTTCTTCAGTGGAATATTTTTTTTTTGAAAGTTGTAAAATAACTCCTTGAATGAACACCACTGCTCATGTACCATCTTACCCTTTAATCTATTTTCCCAGTCCACTTTAATCAATTCCGCTCTCATACCATCATAGTCTCCTTTATTCAAGCTCAGTCCGCTTGTTTGAGAACCAATCTTCTCACCCTCTAATTGGATATGGAATGTAACCATGTTATGGTCACTCATTCCAAGGAGATCCTTAACTAGGACTTTATTAATTAATCCTGGCTCATTACACAGGACCAGGTCCAAGGTTGCTTGCCCCCTTGTAGGATCAGTTACATACTGCTCAAGAAATCCATCCCGAATACACTCAATAAACTCTTCCTCAAGGCTGCCCTGCCCAATTTGATTTGTCCAGTTAATACGATAGTTAAAATCCCCCATAATTATAGCTGTTCCCCTATTACATGCCCCGACTATTTCCTGATTAATACTTCTTCCAGCAGAGTTGCAACTATTAGGAGGCCTATATACTACGCCCACTAGTGTTTTTTGCCCCTTATTATTCCTTATCTCTACCCAAATTGTTTCATTATCCTGATCCTTTGTCCCAATATCATTTCCCATTATGAGAGTGATTCCTTCCTTTATTAACATAGCCACCCCACCTCCCCTTCCTTCCTGCCTGTCCTTCCTGATTGTTAAATACCCTGGCATATTTAATTCCCAGTCGTTGTCACCCTGCAGCCATATTTCTGTAATGTCCACAAGATCATACCCATACGTAGTTATTTGTGCCATTAACTCGTCCATTTTGTTACGAATGCTACGTGCATTCAGATAAAGAACTTTCAAATATGTTTTGTGACACTTCGTTCCTGCTCTTTCCTTTTTTAACACTTTACCTTTTACTCCATACCTTCTGTTCCTTCCTGACACGCTTTCCTCCGTCTCCCTGCTCAGGTTCCCAACCCTCTGCCGCAGCTTTGATGCTGGGTTAATCGCCTTATGCCTTCTAGTTTTTATTTTATCTGTCATGCCTAAAGTACACTTTCTTTCCGCTGCTCTACGCTTTTCCCTTTCACTTGTTCTTGAACAACTGTTTGTACTATTTGTATTGTAGATTTCCCCTGGGTCTTCCCCTCTCTTGCTGCTCTCAACTTTATTCTCTTCTGACTCCCCGCTCAGGTTCCCATCCCCCTGCCACTCTAGTTTAAACCTTCCCCAACAGCACCAGCAAATACCCCCGCGAGGACATTGGTCCCGGTCCTGCTCTGGTGTAACCCGTCATGTTTGTACAGGTCCCACCTTCCCCAGAACCGGTCCCAATGTCCCAGGAATCTAAATCCCTCCCTCCTACACCATCCCTGCAGCCACGCATTCATCCTGTCTATTCTCCTGTTCCTATACTCACTAGCACGTGGCACTGGTAGCAATAGCATGGCTCTGTCTCATACTCACCCTCTTTCACGGTCAGCCTCACCCAAACCAATGCATTCAGTGGTTGGCCACGTCACCATACCTCAGTCACACCTCTCTACTTTCTCCCCTTATAGGAGAAGAGAGCTCAGAATGCACACGAGAGGGTGAAGACCGGAGCGGGGCCGCAACATCAGGTTGTCCTCACGGGCGCGCAGCAGGAGGCTCTTGAAGTGAGACGCACCCTTGAGTGCCTGTCTGACGGGGACAGAACTTTAACATTCTGCACTTACAATAGAAAATAATGTTAACATGCCTTGCCATCTTCAGCACCTCAACATCTGTCATCATGCTTAATATTGCCTTCCGTTCTCTTACAGGGCTTTCAGCGACCGCCATGACGTTGGAGGGCAATCCCTCAGAGGACCTGCCGGCCTCTGAGGCGGCACCGTCACATCTGAGCGAGCCATCCACCAGCGCAGATACACACACCTTGGTGGGTCCCCGTCCTCAGTTAGCTGGAGTCGCACATGGTGAGTTACCACACACATGTGAGCATGAGCAGACACTGGAGGCAGGGGCAGCTGTGGAGAGTCGGCGTCGGTGGGAGCACTCTTCTCCAGGCTCTGCTCAGCTGGACACCGATGCTGAATCCTGGAAGGCATCCTTTAAAAGGAGAATGATCGAGGGGCAGCAGCATATTTGCGAGGTACTGGAACAGGTGCCATGTGCACTCCCCACAATCGCGCAGCGGACAGAGGCATCCAACTCCCGCATGAGTGGAATGGTGGCACAGGTACAGGAGGGAATCTCTGAGGTGCTGTCACAGGGACGTGAGGGCATCTCTGAGATAGTGTCGCAGGTAAGTGCGGGAATGTCTGCGATGGAAGGAAGGCTAGCCTCCATCAAGCTTCAAGCATGGCTCACCAATGAGTCCATTTAAGCCCTGACAACGGCCCTTCGGACTCAAGGTGAGCAACTTTCTGCCGCTTTGAACGGGCAGGCAGATACACTAGCCTTACAAGGCTTCACACATGTCCTCCAAACTGTCGTCCAGCAGGGTGGTAGGAGTGATGTGGGCCTGGCCCAGGAGAGGGATGATGGTGAAAGGGGACATGGAAGTGGGGACACCACTCAAAGCGCTCCCACATCTCACCTGTTGCCCCCCTCTCGACCAGTACCTGCAATGCTGCATCCTCTCCAGGTGGTCGAGTCTGCCCCTGCACAGGTGCAGGTGGAGCAGTCTTTGGCGGGGCCCTCACGGGCACTGAAACCCAGAGGGCGTAGGCCCAAAGCATCTAATCGGTTAGGGCATGAACAAGAGCAACCTGCCACTACCTCTGCTGCAGCTACAGGGGAAGCACCACGTAGGAGTAGTCGTAAACATAAGGCGAAGGTTTTGTGAGCACAAAGGGGATGCACAAGGTTGTTTGATGGTTTGTCATGTTTTTTATTCATATTTGATTTTTGTCAATGGCACATTAAATATTATTATTGTCACCACTACTGCCACGTCTTGGCCATTCTTGACTGGCTTGTGTAATAAGTCCCATTCATGAGGTTCACCATGAACACCCACACTTGATGCCACGCATTGGGTCACCCTACAGTGGGTGTATGTGTAGTTGCACAACTATTTTGTGCAGGTGCCTGTGGCGCAGCACTGTGTTGTGGAGCTCCACGTGGCGGAGATAGATGGCGTGCCTGGCGAGGCTGTTGATGTTGCTCGTCCTCGGATGATGTGATGAATGCAGCAATGCACCCCCATCCCGACGGTGTGAGTTTGAGGGGGTCCACAAAGTAGGTAAATGTGTTTGCACAGCAGAATTTAGGGTATAAATTAATAATTTTGAGTGGAAAGACAAAGGTGTTGCAGCCAAAACTTTGTCTGAAGTGACAGAGTGCCCTGCTGCAATAAATTAGGTTTTCCCAACTGTCAAATAATCCTTTGCATCTTCCACTGGCTGCTGAGTGAAACACGTCTTCTCCAACAGGGAATGATTCCCACAGCATGGGAAACATGCTGAGGATCCTTCAAAATTGCACCCCTACCAAAATCTCCACTCAATGAGGTCTGTCAAGTAACTCAACTATCTAAATAACAATCTAAAGCAGCATCCCGCCGGCTTTAATTGCCGGTGGGTGTCCCGCATGCGGGAGTTGCACGCGCAGCCGAATGCGTCACTGGGGAACCCGGAAGTCAGCGGGTTGGAGCCGGGCTCCGAACCCGCTCCGGAATTCCTCCATTTTAGGAGCCCTCCCCGGCCCCAACGCACCCGCTCGGCCATCCGAAAATCGGCCCCAATGACACTGAGAAGCTGAGTAGTGACAGTGGGAGACTAACTAGTGAAAGTCATAGTGGGAAACTGAGCAGTGACAGTGATAGTGGGAAACTGAGCAGTGACAGTGATAGTGAGAAACTGAGCAATGACAGTGATAGTGGGAAACTGAGCAGTGACAGTGATAGTGGGAAAATGAGCAATGACAGTGATAGTGAGAAACTGAGCAGTGACAGTGATAGTGGGAAACTGAGCAGTGACAGTGATAGTGGGAAACTGAGCAATGACAGTGATAGTGAGAAACTGAGCAATGACAGTGATAGTGAGAAACTGAGCAGTGACAGTGATAGTGAGAAACTGAGCAATGACAGTGATAGTGGGAAACTGAGCAACGACAGTGATAGTGAGAAACTGAGCAATGACAGTGATAGTGGGAAACTGAGCAATGACAGTGATAGTGGGAAACTGAGCAATGACAGTGATAGTGAGAAACTGAGCAGTGACAGTGATAGTGGGAAACTGAGCAATGACAGTGATAGTGGGAAACTGAGCAATGACAGTGATAGTGAGAAACTGAGCAATGACAGTGATAGTGAGAAACTGAGCAGTGACAGTGATAGTGAGAAACTGAGCAATGACAGTGATAGTGAGAAACTGAGCAGTGACAGTGATAGTGAGAAACTGAGCAGTGACAGTGATAATGGGAAACTGAGCAGTGACAGTGATAATGGGAAACTGAGCAGTGACAGTGATAGTGGGAAACTGAGCAGTGACAGTGATAGTGGGAAACTGAGCGATGACAGTGATAGTGGGAAACTGAGCGGTGACAGTGATAGTGGGAAACTGAGCAGTGACAGTGATAGTGGGAAACTGAGCAGTGACAGTGATAGTGGGAAACTGAGCAGTGACAGTGATAGTGGGAAACTGAGCAGTGACAGTGATAGTGAGAAACTGAGCAGTGACAGTGATAGTGGGAAACTGAGCAGTGACAGTGATAGTGAGAAACTGAGCGATGACAGTGATAGTGGGAAACTGAGCAGTGACAGTGAGAGTGGGAAACTGAGCAGTGACAGTGATAGTGGGAAACTGAGCAGTGACAGTGATAGTGGGAAACTGAGCAAATACAGTGATAGTGAGAAACTGAGCAGTGACAGTGATAGTGGGAAACTGAGCAGTGACAGTGATAGTGGGAAACTGAGCGATGACAGTGATAGTGGGAAACTGAGCAGTGACAGTGATAGTGAGAAACTGAGCAGTGACAGTGATAGTGGGAAACTGAGCAATGACAGTGATAGTGAGAAACTGAGTAATGACAGTGATAGTGAGAAACTGAGCAGTGACAGTGATAGTGGGAAACTGAGCAGTGACAGTAATAGTGGGAAACTGAGCAGTGACAGTGAGAGTGGGAAACTGAGCAGTGACAGTGATAGTGGGAAACTGAGCAGTGACAGTGATAGTGGGAAACTGAGCAAATACAGTGATAGTGAGAAACTGAGCAGTGACAGTGATAGTGGGAAACTGAGCAATGACAGTGATAGTGAGAAACTGAGCAGTGACAGTGATAGTGGGAAACTGAGCGATGACAGTGATAGTGGGAAACTGAGCAGTGACAGTGATAGTGGGAAACTGAGCAGTGACAGTGATAGTGGCAAACTGAACAATGACAGTGATAGTGAGAAACTGAGTAATGACAGTGATAGTGAGAAACTGAGCAGTGACAGTGATAGTGGGAAACTGAGCAATGACAGTGATAGTGAGAAACTGAGCAATGACAGTGATAGTGAGAAACTGAGCAGTGACAGTGATAGTGGGAAACTGAGCGATGACAGTGATAGTGGGAAACTGAGCAGTGACAGTGATAGTGAGAAACTGAGCAATGACAGTGATAATGGGAAACTGAGCAGTGACAGTGATAGTGGGAAACTGAGCGATGACAGTGATAGTGGGAAACTGAGCAGTGACAGTGATAATGAGAAACTGAGCAGTGACAGTGATAGTGGGAAACTGAGCGATGACAGTGAGATAGTGGGAAACTGAGCAGTGACAGTGATAATGGGAAACTGAGCAGTGACCGTGATAGTGGGAAACTGAGCGATGACAGTGATAGTGGGAAACTGAGCGATGACAGTGATAGTGGGAAACTGAGCAGTGACAGTGATAGTGGGAAACTGAGCAATGACAGTGATAGTGGGAAACTGAGCAATGACAGTGATAGTGGGAAACTGAGCAGTGACAGTGATAGTGGGAAACTGAGCAGTGACAGTGATAGTGGGAAACTGAGCAGTGACAGTGATAGTGGGAAACTGAGGAAATACAGTGATAGTGAGAAACTGAGCAGTGACAGTGATAGTGGGAAACTGAGCAATGACAGTGATAGTGAGAAACTGAGCAGTGACAGTGATAGTGGGAAACTGAGCGATGAAAGTGATAGTGGGAAACTGAGCAGTGACAGTGATAGTGAGAAACTGAGCAGTGACAGTGATAGTGGGAAACTGAGCAATGACAGTGATAGTGAGAAAATGAGCAATGGCAGTGATAGTGAGAAACTGAGCAGTGACAGTGATAGTGGGAAACTGAGCAATGACAGTGATAGTGAGAAACTGAGCAGTGACAGTGATAGTGGGAAACTGAGCAATGACAGTGATAGTGGGAAACTGAGCAATGACAGTGATAGTGAGAAACTGAGCAATGACAGTGATAGTGAGAAACTGAGCAGTGACAGTGATAGTGAGAAACTGAGCAGTGACAGTGATAGTGAGAAACTGAGCATTGACAGTGATAGTGAGAAACTGAGCAATGACAGTGATAGTGGGAAACTGAGCAGTGACAGTGATAGTGGGAAACTGAGCAGTGACAGTGATAGTGGGAAACTGAGCAGTGACAGTGATAGTGGGAAACTGAGCAGTGACAGTGATAGTGGGAAACTGAGCGATGACAGTGATAGTGAGAAACTGAGCAATGACAGTGATAGTGGGAAACTGAGCGATGACAGTGATAGTGGGAAACTGAGCAGTGACAGTGATAGTGGGAAACTGAGCAGTGACAGTGATAGTGGGAAACTGAGCAGTGACAGTGATAGTGGGAAACTGAGCAGTGACAGTGATAGTGGGAAACTGAGCAGTGACAGTGATAGTGAGAAACTGAGCAATGACAGTGATAGTGGGAAACTGAGCAGTGACAGTGATAGTGGGAAAATGAGCAATGACAGTGATAGTGAGAAACTGAGCAGTGACAGTGATAGTGGGAAACTGAGCAGTGACAGTGATAGTGGGAAACTGAGCAATGACAGTGATAGTGAGAAACTGAGCAATGACAGTGATAGTGAGAAACTGAGCAGTGACAGTGATAGTGAGAAACTGAGCAATGACAGTGATAGTGGGAAACTGAGCAACGACAGTGATAGTGAGAAACTGAGCAATGACAGTGATAGTGGGAAACTGAGCAATGACAGTGATAGTGGGAAACTGAGCAATGACAGTGATAGTGAGAAACTGAGCAGTGACAGTGATAGTGGGAAACTGAGCAATGACAGTGATAGTGGGAAACTGAGCAATGACAGTGATAGTGAGAAACTGAGCAATGACAGTGATAGTGAGAAACTGAGCAGTGACAGTGATAGTGAGAAACTGAGCAATGACAGTGATAGTGAGAAACTGAGCAGTGACAGTGATAGTGAGAAACTGAGCAGTGACAGTCATAATGGGAAACTGAGCAGTGACAGTGATAATGGGAAACTGAGCAGTGACAGTGATAGTGGGAAACTGAGCAGTGACAGTGATAGTGGGAAACTGAGCGATGACAGTGATAGTGGGAAACTGAGCGGTGACAGTGATAGTGGGAAACTGAGCAGTGACAGTGATAGTGGGAAACTGAGCAGTGACAGTGATAGTGGGAAACTGAGCAGTGACAGTGATAGTGGGAAACTGAGCAGTGACAGTGATAGTGAGAAACTGAGCAGTGACAGTGATAGTGGGAAACTGAGCAGTGACAGTGATAGTGAGAAACTGAGCGATGACAGTGATAGTGGGAAACTGAGCAGTGACAGTGAGAGTGGGAAACTGAGCAGTGACAGTGATAGTGGGAAACTGAGCAGTGACAGTGATAGTGGGAAACTGAGCAAATACAGTGATAGTGAGAAACTGAGCAGTGACAGTGATAGTGGGAAACTGAGCAGTGACAGTGATAGTGGGAAACTGAGCGATGACAGTGATAGTGGGAAACTGAGCAGTGACAGTGATAGTGAGAAACTGAGCAGTGACAGTGATAGTGGGAAACTGAGCAATGACAGTGATAGTGAGAAACTGAGTAATGACAGTGATAGTGAGAAACTGAGCAGTGACAGTGATAGTGGGAAACTGAGCAGTGACAGTAATAGTGGGAAACTGAGCAGTGACAGTGAGAGTGGGAAACTGAGCAGTGACAGTGATAGTGGGAAACTGAGCAGTGACAGTGATAGTGGGAAACTGAGCAAATACAGTGATAGTGAGAAACTGAGCAGTGACAGTGATAGTGGGAAACTGAGCAATGACAGTGATAGTGAGAAACTGAGCAGTGACAGTGATAGTGGGAAACTGAGCGATGACAGTGATAGTGGGAAACTGAGCAGTGACAGTGATAGTGGGAAACTGAGCAGTGACAGTGATAGTGGCAAACTGAACAATGACAGTGATAGTGAGAAACTGAGTAATGACAGTGATAGTGAGAAACTGAGCAGTGACAGTGATAGTGGGAAACTGAGCAATGACAGTGATAGTGAGAAACTGAGCAATGACAGTGATAGTGAGAAACTGAGCAGTGACAGTGATAGTGGGAAACTGAGCGATGACAGTGATAGTGGGAAACTGAGCAGTGACAGTGATAGTGAGAAACTGAGCAATGACAGTGATAATGGGAAACTGAGCAGTGACAGTGATAGTGGGAAACTGAGCGATGACAGTGATAGTGGGAAACTGAGCAGTGACAGTGATAATGAGAAACTGAGCAGTGACAGTGATAGTGGGAAACTGAGCGATGACAGTGAGATAGTGGGAAACTGAGCAGTGACAGTGATAATGGGAAACTGAGCAGTGACCGTGATAGTGGGAAACTGAGCGATGACAGTGATAGTGGGAAACTGAGCGATGACAGTGATAGTGGGAAACTGAGCAGTGACAGTGATAGTGGGAAACTGAGCAATGACAGTGATAGTGGGAAACTGAGCAATGACAGTGATAGTGGGAAACTGAGCAGTGACAGTGATAGTGGGAAACTGAGCAGTGACAGTGATAGTGGGAAACTGAGCAGTGACAGTGATAGTGGGAAACTGAGGAAATACAGTGATAGTGAGAAACTGAGCAGTGACAGTGATAGTGGGAAACTGAGCAATGACAGTGATAGTGAGAAACTGAGCAGTGACAGTGATAGTGGGAAACTGAGCGATGAAAGTGATAGTGGGAAACTGAGCAGTGACAGTGATAGTGAGAAACTGAGCAGTGACAGTGATAGTGGGAAACTGAGCAATGACAGTGATAGTGAGAAAATGAGCAATGGCAGTGATAGTGAGAAACTGAGCAGTGACAGTGATAGTGGGAAACTGAGCAATGACAGTGATAGTGAGAAACTGAGCAGTGACAGTGATAGTGGGAAACTGAGCAATGACAGTGATAGTGGGAAACTGAGCAATGACAGTGATAGTGAGAAACTGAGCAATGACAGTGATAGTGAGAAACTGAGCAGTGACAGTGATAGTGAGAAACTGAGCAGTGACAGTGATAGTGAGAAACTGAGCATTGACAGTGATAGTGAGAAACTGAGCAATGACAGTGATAGTGGGAAACTGAGCAGTGACAGTGATAGTGGGAAACTGAGCAGTGACAGTGATAGTGGGAAACTGAGCAGTGACAGTGATAGTGGGAAACTGAGCAGTGACAGTGATAGTGGGAAACTGAGCGATGACAGTGATAGTGAGAAACTGAGCAATGACAGTGATAGTGGGAAACTGAGCGATGACAGTGATAGTGGGAAACTGAGCAGTGACAGTGATAGTGGGAAACTGAGCAGTGACAGTGATAGTGGGAAACTGAGCAGTGACAGTGATAGTGGGAAACTGAGCAGTGACAGTGATAGTGGGAAACTGAGCAGTGACAGTGATAGTGGGAAACTGAGCGATGACAGTGATAGTGAGAAACTGAGCGATGACAGTGATAGTGGGAAACTGAGCAGTGACAGTGATAGTGAGAAACTGAGCAGTGACAGTGATAGTGAGAAACTGAGCAGTGACAGTGATAGTGGGAAACTGAGCAGTGACAGTGATAGTGGGAAACTGAGCAGTGACAGTGATAGTGGGAAACTGAGCGATGACAGTGATAGTGAGAAACTGAGCAATGACAGTGATAGTGGGAAACTGAGCGATGACAGTGATAGTGAGAAACTGAGCAATGACAGTGATAGTGAGAAACTGAGCAGTGACAGTGATAGTGAGAAACTGAGCAGTGACAGTGATAGTGAGAAACTGAGCAGTGACAGTGATAGTGAGAAACTGAGCAATGACAGTGATAGTGGGAAACTGAGCAGTGACAGTGATAGTGGGAAACTGAGCAGTGACAGTGATAGTGGGAAACTGAGCGATGACAGTGATAGTGAGAAACTGAGCAGTGACAGTGATAGTGGGAAACTGAGCAGTGACAGTGATAGTGGGAAACTGAGCAGTGACAGTGATAGTGAGAAACTGAGCAGTGACAGTGATAGTGAGAAACTGAGCAGTGACAGTGATAGTGAGAAACTGAGCAGTGACATTGATAGTGAGAAACTGAGCAGTGACAGTGATAGTGGGAAACTGAGCGATGACAGTGATAGTGAGAAACTGAGCAGTGACAGTGATAGTGGGAAACTGAGCAGTGACAGTGATAGTGGGAAACTGAGCAGTGACAGTGATAGTGGGAAACTGAGCAGTGACAGTGATAGTGGGAAACTGAGCAGTGACAGTGATAGTGGGAAACTGAGCAGTGACAGTGATAGTGGGAAACTGAGCAGTGACAGTGATAGTGAGAAACTGAGCAGTGACAGTGATAGTGAGAAACTGAGCAGTGACAGTGATAGTGAGAAACTGAGCAGTGACATTGATAGTGAGAAACTGAGCAGTGACAGTGATAGTGGGAAACTGAGCGATGACAGTGATAGTGAGAAACTGAGCAGTGACAGTGATAGTGGGAAACTGAGCAGTGTCAGTGATAGTGGGAAACTGAGCAGTGACAGTGATAGTGAGAAACTGAGCAGTGACAGTGATAGTGGGAAACTGAGCAATGACAGTGATCGTGGGAAACTGAGCAGTGACAGTGATAGTGGGAAACTGAGCAGTGACAGTGATAGTGAGAAACTGAGCAGTGGCAGTGATAGTGGGAAACTGAGCAATGACAGTGATAGTTGGAAACTGAGCAGTGACAGTGATAGTGGGAAACTGAGCAATGACAGTGATAGTGGGAAACTGAGCAGTGACAGTGAAAGTGGGAAACTGAGCAATGACAGTGATAGTGAGAAACTGAGCAATGACAGTGATAGTGAGAAACTGAGCAATGACAGTGATAGTGAGAAACTGAGCAGTGACAGTGATAGTGAGAAACTGAGCAATGACAGTGATAGTGGGAAACTGAGCAGTGACAGTGATAGTGGGAAACTGAGCAATGACAGTGATAGTGGGAAACTGAGCAGTGACAGTGATAGTGAGAAACTGAGCAATGACAGTGATAGTGAGAAACTGAGCAGTGACAGTGATAGTGGGAAACTGAGCGATGACAGTGATAGTGGGAAACTGAGCAATGACAGTGATAGTGAGAAACTGAGCAGTGACAGTGATGGTGAGAAACTGAGCGATGACAGTGATAGTGAGAAACTGAGCAGTGACAGTGATAGTCGGAAACTGAGCAGTGACAGTGATAGTGGGAAACTGAGCAGTGACAGTGATAGTGAGAAACTGAGCAGTGACAGTGATAGTGGGAAACTGAGCAGTGACAGTGATAGTGGGAAACTGAGCAGTGACAGTGATAGTGGGAAACTGAGCGATGACAGTGATAGTGAGAAACTGAGCAATGACAGTGATAGTGGGAAACTGAGCGATGACAGTTATAGTGAGAAACTGAGCAATGACAGTGATAGTGAGAAACTGAGCAGTGACAGTGATAGTGAGAAACTGAGCAGTGACAGTGATAGTGAGAAACTGAGCAGTGACAGTGATAGTGAGAAACTGAGCAATGACAGTGATAGTGGGAACCTGAGCAATGACAGTGATAGTGGGAAACTGAGCTGTGACAGTGATAGTGGGAAACTGAGCGATGACAGTGATAGTGAGAAACTGAGCAGTGACAGTGATAGTGGGAAACTGAGCAGTGACAATGATAGTGGGAAACTGAGCAATGACAGTGATAGTGAGAAACTGAGCAGTGACAGTGATAGTGAGAAACTGAGCAGTGACAGTGATAGTGAGAAACTGAGCAGTGACAGTGATAGTGAGAAACTGAGCAATGACAGTGATAGTGGGAAACTGAGCAGTGACAGTGACAGTGGGAAACTGAGCAGTTACAGTGATAGTGGGAAACTGAGCGATGACAGTGATAGTGAGAAACTGAGCAGTGACAGTGATAGTGGGAAACTGAGCAGTGACAGTGATAGTGGGAAACTGAGCAGTGACAGTGATAGTGAGAAACTGAGCAGTGACAGTGATAGTGGGAAACTGAGCAATGACAGTGATAGTGGGAAACTGAGCAGTGACAGTGATAGTGGGAAACTGAGCAGTGAAAGTGATAGTGAGAAACTGAGCAGTGGCACTGATAGTGGGAAACTGAGCAATGACAGTGATATTTGGAAACTGAGCAGTGACAGTGATAGTGGGAAACTGAGCAATGACAGTGATAGTGGGAAACTGAGCAGTGACAGTGAAAGTGGGAAACTGAGCAATGACAGTGATAGTGTGAAACTGAGCAATGACAGTGATAGTGAGAAACTGAGCAGTGACAGTGATAGTGAGAAACTGAGCAATGACAGTGATAGTGGGAAAATTAGCAGTGACAGTGACGGTGGGAAACTGAGCAGTGACAGTGATAGTGAGAAACTGAGCAGTGACAGTGATAATGGGAAACTGAGCAGTGACAGTGATAGTGGGAAACTGAGCAGTGACAGTAATAGTGGGAAACTGAGCAGTGACAGTGATAGTGAGAAACTGAGCAGTGACAGTGATAATGGGAAACTGAGCAGTGACAGTGATAATGGGAAACTGAGCAGTGACAGTGATAGTGGGAAACTGAGCAGTGACAGTGATAGTGGGAAACTGAGCGATGACAGTGATAGTGGGAAACTGAGCGGTGACAGTGATAGTGGGAAACTGAGCAGTGACAGTGATAGTGGGAAACTGAGCAGTGACAGTGATAGTGGGAAACTGAGCAGTGACAGTGATAGTGGGAAACTGAGCAGTGACAGTGATAGTGAGAAACTGAGCAGTGACAATGATAATGGGAAACTGAGCAGTGACAGTGATAATGGGAAACTGAGCAGTGACAGTGATAGTGGGAAACTGAGCGTTGACAGTGATAGTGGGAAACTGAGCAGTGACAGTGAGAGTGGGAAACTGAGCGATGACAGTGATAGTGGGAAACTGAGCAGTGACAGTGAGAGTGGGAAACTGAGCAGTGACAGTGATAGTGGGAAACTGAGCAGTGACAGTGATAGTGGGAAACTGAGCAAATACAGTGATAGTGAGAAACTGAGCAGTGACAGTGATAGTGGGAAACTGAGCAATGACAGTGATAGTGAGAAACTGAGCAGTGACAGTGATAGTGGGAAACTGAGCGATGACAGTGATAGTCGGAAACTGAGCAGTGACAGTGATATTGAGAAACTGAGCAGTGACAGTGATAGTGGGAAACTGAGCAATGACAGTGATAGTGAGAAACTGAGCAATGACAGTGATAGTGAGAAACTGAGCAGTGACAGTGATAGTGGGAAACTGAGCAATGACAGTGATAGTGAGAAACTGAGCAATGACATTGAGAGTGAGAAACTGAGCAGTGACAGTGATAGTGGGAAACTGAGCGATGACAGTGATAGTGGGAAACTGAGCAGTGACAGTGATAGTGAGAAACTGAGCAGTGACAGTGATAGTGGGAAACTGAGCGATGACAGTGATAGTGGGAAACTGAGCAGTGACAGTGATAATGGGAAACTGAGCAGTGACAGTGATAGTGGGAAACTGAGCGATGACAGTGATAGTGGGAAACTGAGCGATGACAGTGATAGTGGGAAACTGAGCAGTGACAGTGATAGTGGGAAACTGAGCAATGACAGTGATAGTGGGAAACTGAGCAATGACAGTGATAGTGGGAAACTGAGCAGTGACAGTGATAGTGGGAAACTGAGCAGTGACAGTGATAGTGAGAAACTGAGCAGTGGCAGTGATAGTGGGAAACTGAGCAATGACAGTGATAGTTGGAAACTGAGCAGTGACAGTGATAGTGAGAAACTGAGCAATGACAGTGATAGTGGGAAACTGAGCAGTGACAGTGATAGTGGGAAACTGAGCAATGACAGTGATAGTGAGAAAATGAGCAATGGCAGTGATAGTGAGAAACTGAGCAGTGACATTGAAAGTGGGAAACTGAGCAGTGACAGTGATAGTGGGATACTGAGCAATGACAGTGATAGTGAGAAAATGAGCAATGGCAGTGATAGTGAGAAACTGAGCAGTGACAGTGATAGTGGGAAACTGAGCAATGACAGTGGTAGTGGGAAACTGAGCAGTGACAGTGATAGTGGGAAACTGAGCAATGACAGTGATAGTGGGAAACTGAGCAATGACAGTGATAGTGAGAAACAGAGCAATGACAGTGATAGTGAGAAACTGAGCAGTGACAGTGATAGTGAGAAACTGAGCAGTGACAGTGATAGTGGGAAACTGAGCAGTGACAGTGATAATGGGAAACTGATCAGTGACAGTGATAGTGGGAAACTGAGCGATGACAGTGATAGTGAGAAACTGAGCAGTGACAGTGATAGTGGGAAACTGAGCAATGACAGTGATAGTGGGAAACTGAGCAATGACAGTGATAGTGGGAAACTGAGCAGTGACAGTGATAGTGGGAAACTGAGCAGTGACAGTGATAGTGGGAAACTGAGCAGTGACAGTGATAGTGGGAAACTGAGCAATGACAGTGATAGTGGGAAACTGAGCAGTGACAGTGATAGTGGGAAACTGAGCAGTGAAAGTGATAGTGAGAAACTGAGCAGTGGCAGTGATAGTGGGAAACTGAGCAATGACAGTGATATTTGGAAACTGAGCAGTGACAGTGATAGTGGGAAACTGAGCAATGACAGTGATAGTGGGAAACTGAGCAGTGACAGTGAAAGTGGGAAACTGAGCAATGACAGTGATAGTGTGAAACTGAGCAGTGACAGTGATAGTGAGAAACTGAGCAATGACAGTGATAGTGGGAAAATTAGCAGTGACAGTGATGGTGGGAAACTGAGCAGTGACAGTGATAGTGAGAAACTGAGCAGTGACAGTGATAATGGGAAACTGAGCAGTGACAGTGATAGTGGGAAACTGAGCAGTGACAGTAATAGTGGGAAACTGAGCAGTGACAGTGATAGTGAGAAACTGAGCAGTGACAGTGATAATGGGAAACTGAGCAGTGACAGTGATAATGGGAAACTGAGCAGTGACAGTGATAGTGGGAAACTGAGCAGTGACAGTGATAGTGGGAAACTGAGCGATGACAGTGATAGTGGGAAACTGAGCGGTGACAGTGATAGTGGGAAACTGAGCAGTGACAGTGATAGTGGGAAACTGAGCAGTGACAGTGATAGTGGGAAACTGAGCAGTGACAGTGATAGTGGGAAACTGAGCAGTGACAGTGATAGTGAGAAACTGAGCAGTGACAATGATAATGGGAAACTGAGCAGTGACAGTGATAATGGGAAACTGAGCAGTGACAGTGATAGTGGGAAACTGAGCAGTGACAGTGATAGTGGGAAACTGAGCGATGACAGTGATAGTGGGAAACTGAGCAGTGACAGTGATAGTGGGAAACTGAGCGTTGACAGTGATAGTGGGAAACTGAGCAGTGACAGTGAGAGTGGGAAACTGAGCGATGACAGTGATAGTGGGAAACTGAGCAGTGACAGTGAGAGTGGGAAACTGAGCAGTGACAGTGATAGTGGGAAACTGAGCAGTGACAGTGATAGTGGGAAACTGAGCAAATACAGTGATAGTGAGAAACTGAGCAGTGACAGTGATAGTGGGAAACTGAGCAATGACAGTGATAGTGAGAAACTGAGCAGTGACAGTGATAGTGGGAAACTGAGCGATGACAGTGACAGTCGGAAACTGAGCAGTGACAGTGATATTGAGAAACTGAGCAGTGACAGTGATAGTGGGAAACTGAGCAATGACAGTGATTGTGAGAAACTGAGCAATGACAGTGATAGTGAGAAACTGAGCAGTGACAGTGATAGTGGGAAACTGAGCAATGACAGTGATAGTGAGAAACTGAGCAATGACAGTGAGAGTGAGAAACTGAGCAGTGACAGTGATAGTGGGAAACTGAGCGATGACAGTGATAGTGGGAAACTGAGCAGTGACAGTGATAGTGAGAAACTGAGCAGTGACAGTGATAGTGGGAAACTGAGCGATGACAGTGATAGTGGGAAACTGAGCAGTGACAGTGATAATGGGAAACTGAGCAGTGACAGTGATAGTGGGAAACTGAGCGATGACAGTGATAGTGGGAAACTGAGCGATGACAGTGATAGTGGAAACTGAGCAGTGACAGTGATAGTGGGAAACTGAGCAATGACAGTGATAGTGGGAAACTGAGCAATGACAGTGATAGTGGGAAACTGAGCAGTGACAGTGATAGTGAGAAACTGAGCAGTGACAGTGATAGTGAGAAACTGAGCAATGACAGTGATAGTGGGAAACTGAGCAGTGACAGTGATAGTGGGAAACTGAGCAGTGACAGTGATAGTGGGAAACTGAGCGATGACAGTGATAGTGAGAAACTGAGCAGTGACAGTGATAGTGGGAAACTGAGCAGTGACAGTGATAGTGGGAAACTGAGCAGTGACAGTGATAGTGAGAAACTGAGCAGTGACAGTGATAGTGAGAAACTGAGCAGTGACAGTGATAGTGAGAAACTGAGCAGTGACATTGATAGTGAGAAACTGAGCAGTGACAGTGATAGTGGGAAACTGAGCGATGACAGTGATAGTGAGAAACTGAGCAGTGACAGTGATAGTGGGAAACTGAGCAGTGACAGTGATAGTGGGAAACTGAGCAGTGACAGTGATAGTGGGAAACTGAGCAGTGACAGTGATAGTGGGAAACTGAGCAGTGACAGTGATAGTGGGAAACTGAGCAGTGACAGTGATAGTGAGAAACTGAGCAGTGACAGTGATAGTGAGAAACTGAGCAGTGACAGTGATAGTGAGAAACTGAGCAGTGACATTGATAGTGGGAAACTGAGCAGTGACAGTGATAGTGAGAAACTGAGCAGTGAAAGTGATAGTGGGAAACTGAGCAGTGTCAGTGATAGTGGGAAACTGAGCAGTGACAGTGATAGTGAGAAACTGAGCAGTGACAGTGATAGTGGGAAACTGAGCAATGACAGTGATAGTGGGAAACTGAGCAGTGACAGTGATAGTGGGAAACTGAGCAGTGACAGTGATAGTGAGAAACTGAGCAGTGGCAGTGATAGTGGGAAACTGAGCAATGACAGTGATAGTTGGAAACTGAGCAGTGACAGTGATAGTGGGAAACTGAGCAATGACAGTGATAGTGGGAAACTGAGCAGTGACAGTGAAAGTGGGAAACTGAGCAATGACAGTGATAGTGAGAAACTGAGCAATGACAGTGATAGTGAGAAACTGAGCAATGACAGTGATAGTGGGAAACTGAGCAGTGACAGTGATAGTGGGAAACTGAGCAATGACAGTGATAGTGGGAAACTGAGCAGTGACAGTGATAGTGGGAAACTGAGCAGTGACAGTGATAGTGAGAAACTGAGCAATGACAGTGATAGTGGGAAACTGAGCAGTGACAGTGATAGTGGGAAACTGAGCAATGACAGTGATAGTGAGAAAATGAGCAATGGCAGTGATAGTGAGAAACTGAGCAGTGACAGTGAAAGTGGGAAACTGAGCAGTGACAGTGATAGTGGGATACTGAGCAATGACAGTGATAGTGAGAAAATGAGCAATGGCAGTGATAGTGAGAAACTGAGCATTGACAGTGATAGTGGGAAACTGAGCAATGACAGTGGTAGTGGGAAACTGAGCAGTGACAGTGATATTGGGAAACTGAGCAATGACAGTGATAGTGGGAAACTGAGCAATGACAGTGATAGTGAGAAACTGAGCAATGACAGTGATAGTGAGAAACTGAGCAGTGACAGTGATAGTGAGAAACTGAGCAGTGACAGTGATAGTGGGAAACTGAGCAGTGACAGTGATAATGGGAAACTGATCAGTGACAGTGATAGTGGGAAACTGAGCGATGACAGTGATAGTGAGAAACTGAGCAGTGACAGTGATAGTGGGAAACTGAGCAATGACAGTGATAGTGGGAAACTGAGCAATGACAGTGATAGTGGGAAACTGAGCAGTGACAGTGATAGTGAGAAACTGAGCAGTGACAGTGATAGTGGGAAACTGAGCAGTGACAGTGATAGTGGGAAACTGAGCAAATACAGTGATAGTGAGAAACTGAGCAGTGACAGTGATAGTGGGAAACTGAGCAATGACAGTGATAGTGAGAAACTGAGCAGTGACAGTGATAGTGGGAAACTGATCGATGACAGTGATAGTGGGAAACTGAGCAGTGACAGTGATAGTGAGAAACTGAGCAGTGACAGTGATAGTGGGAAACTGAGCAATGACAGTGATAGTGAGAAAATGAGCAATGGCAGTGATAGTGAGAAACTGAGCAGTGACAGTGATAGTGGGAAACTGAGCAATGACAGTGATAGTGAGAAACTGAGCAGTGACAGTGATAGTGGGAAACTGAGCAATGACAGTGATAGTGGGAAACTGAGCAATGACAGTGACAGTGAGAAACTGAGCAATGACAGTGATAGTGAGAAACTGAGCAGTGACAGTGATAGTGAGAAACTGAGCAGTGACAGTGATAGTGAGAAACTGAGCAGTGACAGTGATAGTGAGAAACTGAGCAATGACAGTGATAGTGGGAAACTGAGCAGTGACAGTGATAGTGGGAAACTGAGCAGTGACAGTGATAGTGGGAAACTGAGCAGTGACAGTGATAGTGGGAAACTGAGCAGTGACAGTGATAGTGGGAAACTGAGCGATGACAGTGATAGTGAGAAACTGAGCAATGACAGTGATAGTGGGAAACTGAGCGATGACAGTGATAGTGGGAAACTGAGCAGTGACAGTGATAGTGAGAAACTGAGCAGTGACAGTGATAGTGGGAAACTGAGCAGTGACAGTGATAGTGGGAAACTGAGCAGTGACAGTGATAGTGGGAAACTGAGCAGTGACAGTGATAGTGGGAAACTGAGCAGTGACAGTGATAGTGGGAAACTGAGCGATGACAGTGATAGTGAGAAACTGAGCAATGACAGTGATAGTGGGAAACTGAGCGATGACAGTGATAGTGGGAAACTGAGCAGTGACAGTGATAGTGAGAAACTGAGCAGTGACAGTGATAGTGGGAAACTGAGCAGTGACAGTGATAGTGGGAAACTGAGCAGTGACAGTGATAGTGGGAAACTGAGCAGTGACAGTGATAGTGGGAAACTGAGCAGTGACAGTGATAGTGGGAAACTGAGCAGTGACAGTGATAGTGGGAAACTGAGCGATGACAGTGATAGTGAGAAACTGAGCGATGACAGTGATAGTGGGAAACTGAGCAGTGACAGTGATAGTGAGAAACTGAGCAGTGACTGTGATAGTGAGAAACTGAGCAGTGACAGTGATAGTGAGAAACTGAGCAGTGACATTGATAGTGAGAAACTGAGCAATGACAGTGATAGTGGGAAACTGAGCAGTGACAGTGATTGTGGGAAACTGAGCGATGACAGTGATAGTGAGAAACTGAGCAGTGACAGTGATAGTGGGAAACTGAGCAGTGACAGTGATAGTGGGAAACTGAGCAGTGACAGTGATAGTGGGAAACTGAGCAGTGACAGTGATAGTGGGAAACTGAGCGATGACAGTGATAGTGAGAAACTGAGCAATGACAGTGATAGTGGGAAACTGAGCGATGACAGTGATAGTGGGAAACTGAGCAGTGACAGTGATAGTGAGAAACTGAGCAGTGACAGTGATAGTGGGAAACTGAGCAGTGACAGTGATAGTGGGAAACTGAGCAGTGACAGTGATAGTGGGAAACTGAGCAGTGACAGTGATAGTGGGAAACTGAGCAGTGACAGTGATAGTGGGAAACTGAGCAGTGACAGTGATAGTGGGAAACTGAGCGATGACAGTGATAGTGAGAAACTGAGCGATGACAGTGATAGTGGGAAACTGAGCAGTGACAGTGATAGTGAGAAACTGAGCAGTGACTGTGATAGTGAGAAACTGAGCAGTGACAGTGATAGTGAGAAACTGAGCAGTGACATTGATAGTGAGAAACTGAGCAATGACAGTGATAGTGGGAAACTGAGCAGTGACAGTGATTGTGGGAAACTGAGCGATGACAGTGATAGTGAGAAACTGAGCAGTGACAGTGATAGTGGGAAACTGAGCAGTGACAGTGATAGTGGGAAACTGAGCAGTGACAGTGATAGTGAGAAACTGAGCAGTGACAGTGATAGTGGGAAACTGAGCAGTGACAGTGATTGTGGGAAACTGAGCAGTGACAGTGATAGTGGGAAACTGAGCGATGACAGTGATAGTGAGAAACTGAGCAATGACAGTGATAGTGGGAAACTGAGCGATGACAGTGATAGTGAGAAACTGAGCAGTGACAGTGATAGTGGGAAACTGAGCAGTGACAGTGATAGTGGGAAACTGAGCAGTGACAGTGATAGTGGGAAACTGAGCAGTGACAGTGATAGTGGGAAACTGAGCGATGACAGTGATAGTGAGAAACTGAGCGATGACAGTGATAGTGGGAAACTGAGCAGTGACAGTGATAGTGAGAAACTGAGCAGTGACAGTGATAGTGAGAAACTGAGCAGTGACAGTGATAGTGAGAAACTGAGCAGTGACATTGATAGTGAGAAACTGAGCAATGACAGTGATAGTGGGAAACTGAGCAGTGACAGTGATTGTGGGAAACTGAGCGATGACAGTGATAGTGAGAAACTGAGCAGTGACAGTGATAGTGGGAAACTGAGCAGTGACAGTGATAGTGGGAAACTGAGCAGTGACAGTGATAGTGAGAAACTGAGCAGTGACAGTGATAGTGGGAAACTGAGCAGTGACAGTGATTGTGGGAAACTGAGCAGTGACAGTGATAGTGGGAAACTGAGCGATGACAGTGATAGTGAGAAACTGAGCAATGACAGTGATAGTGGGAAACTGAGCGATGACAGTGATAGTGAGAAACTGAGCAGTGACAGTGATAGTGGGAAACTGAGCAGTGACAGTGATAGTGGGAAACTGAGCAGTGACAGTGATAGTGGGAAACTGAGCAGTGACAGTGATAGTGGGAAACTGAGCGATGACAGTGATAGTGAGAAACTGAGCGATGACAGTGATAGTGGGAAACTGAGCAGTGACAGTGATAGTGAGAAACTGAGCAGTGACAGTGATAGTGGGAAACTGAGCGATGACAGTGATAGTGAGAAACTGAGCAGTGACTGTGATAGTGAGAAACTGAGCAGTGACAGTGATAGTGAGAAACTGAGCAGTGACATTGATAGTGAGAAACTGAGCAATGACAGTGATAGTGGGAAACTGAGCAGTGACAGTGATTGTGGGAAACTGAGCGATGACAGTGATAGTGAGAAACTGAGCAGTGACAGTGATAGTGGGAAACTGAGCAGTGACAGTGATAGTGGGAAACTGAGCAGTGACAGTGATAGTGAGAAACTGAACAGTGACAGTGATAGTGGGAAACTGAGCAGTGACAGTGATAGTGGGAAACTGAGCGATGACAGTGATAGTGAGAAACTGAGCAATGACAGTGATAGTGGGAAACTGAGCGATGACAGTGATAGTGAGAAACTGAGCAATGACAGTGATAGTGAGAAACTGAGCAGTGACAGTGATAGTGAGAAACTGAGCAGTGACAGTGATAGTGAGAAACTGAGCAGTGACAGTGATAGTGAGAAACTGAGCAATGACAGTGATAGTGGGAAACTGAGCAGTGACAGTGATAGTGGGAAACTGAGCAGTGACAGTGATTGTGGGAAACTGAGCGATGACAGTGATAGTGAGAAACTGAGCAGTGACAGTGATAGTGGGAAACTGAGCAGTGACAGTGATAGTGGGAAACTGAGCAGTGACAGTGATAGTGAGAAACTGAGCAGTGACAGTGATAGTGGGAAACTGAGCAATGACAGTGATAGTGGGAAACTGAGCAGTGACAGTGATAGTGGGAAACTGAGCAGTGACAGTGATAGTGAGAAACTGAGCAGTGGCAGTGATAGTGGGAAACTGAGCAATGACAGTGATAGTTGGAAACTGAGCAGTGACAGTGATAGTGGGAAACTGAGCAATGACAGTGATAGTGGGAAACTGAGCAGTGACAGTGAAAGTGGGAAACTGAGCAATGACAGTGATAGTGAGAAACTGAGCAATGACAGTGACAGTGAGAAACTGAGCAATGACAGTGATAGTGGGAAACTGAGCAGTGACAGTGATAGTGGGAAACTGAGCAATGACAGTGATAGTGAGAAACTGAGCAGTGACAGTGACAGTGAGAAACTGAGCAATGACAGTGATAGTGGGAAACTGAGCAGTGACAGTGATAGTGTGAAACTGAGCAATGACAGTGATAGTGGAAACTGAGCAGTGACAGTGATAGTGAGAAACTGAGCAATGACAGTGATAGTGAGAAACTGAGCAGTGACAGTGATAGTGGGAAACTGAGCGGTGACAGTGATAGTGGGAAACTGAGCAATGACAGTGATAGTGAGAAACTGAGCAGTGACAGTGATAGTGAGAAACTGAGCAGTGACAGTGATAGTGAGAAACTGAGCAATGACAGTGATAGTGGGAAACTGAGCAGTGACAGTGATAGTGGGAAACTGAGCGATGACAGTGATAGTGAGAAACTGAGCAGTGACAGTGATAGTGGGAAACTGAGCAGTGACAGTGATAGTGGGAAACTGAGCAGTGACAGTGATAGTGAGAAACTGAGCAGTGACAGTTATAGTGGGAAACTGAGCAGTGACAGTGATAGTGGGAAACTGAGCAGTGACAGTGATAGTGGGAAACTGAGCGATGACAGTGATAGTGAGAAACTGAGCAATGACAGTGATAGTGGGAAACTGAGCGATGACAGTGATAGTGAGAAACTGAGCAATGACAGTGATAGTGAGAAACTGAGCAGTGACAGTGATAGTGAGAACTGAGCAGTGACAGTGATAGTGAGAAACTGAGCAGTGACAGTGATAGTGAGAAACTGAGCAATGACAGTGATAGTGGGAAACTGAGCAGTGACAGTGATAGTGGGAAACTGAGCAGTGACAGTGATAGTGGGAAACTGAGCGATGACAGTGATAGTGAGAAACTGAGCAGTGACAGTGATAGTGGGAAACTGAGCAGTGACAGTGATAGTGGGAAACTGAGCAGTGACAGTGATAGTGAGAAACTGAGCAGTGACAGTGATAGTGAGAAACTGAGCAGTGACAGTGATAGTGGGAAACTGAGCAGTGACAGTGATAGTGGGAAACTGAGCAGTGACAGTGATAGTGAGAAACTGAGCAGTGACAGTGATAGTGGGAAACTGAGCAATGACAGTGATAGTGGGAAACTGAGCAGTGACAGTGATAGTGGGAAACTGAGCAGTGACAGTGATAGTGAGAAACTGAGCAGTGGCAGTGATAGTGGGAAACTGAGCAATGACAGTGATAGTTGGAAACTGAACAGTGACAGTGATAGTGGGAAACTGAGCAATGACAGTGATAGTGGAAACTGAGCAGTGACAGTGAAAGTGGGAAACTGAGCAATGACAGTGATAGTGAGAAACTGAGCAATGACAGTGATAGTGAGAAACTGAGCAATGACAGTGATAGTGGGAAACTGAGCAGTGACAGTGATAGTGGGAAACTGAGCAATGACAGTGATAGTGAGAAACTGAGCAATGACAGTGATAGTGAGAAACTGAGCAATGACAGTGATAGTGGGAAACTGAGCAGTGACAGTGATAGTGGGAACTGAGCAGTGACAGTGATAGTGAGAAACTGAGCAGTGGCAGTGATAGTGGGAAACTGAGCAATGACAGTGATAGTTGGAAACTGAGCAGTGACAGTGATAGTGGAAACTGAGCAATGACAGTGATAGTGGGAAACTGAGCAGTGACAGTGAAAGTGGGAAACTGAGCAATGACAGTGATAGTGAGAAACTGAGCAATGACAGTGATAGTGAGAAACTGAGCAATGACAGTGATAGTGGAAACTGAGCAGTGACAGTGATAGTGGGAAACTGAGCAATGACAGTGATAGTGAGAAACTGAGCAGTGACAGTGACAGTGAGAAACTGAGCAATGACAGTGATAGTGGGAAACTGAGCAGTGACAGTGATAGTGTGAAACTGAGCAATGACAGTGATAGTGGGAAACTGAGCAGTGACAGTGATAGTGAGAAACTGAGCAATGACAGTGATAGTGAGAAACTGAGCAGTGACAGTGATAGTGGGAAACTGAGCGGTGACAGTGATAGTGGGAAACTGAGCAATGACAGTGATAGTGAGAAACTGAGCAGTGACAGTGATAGTGAGAAACTGAGCAGTGACAGTGATAGTGAGAAACTGAGCAATGACAGTGATAGTGGGAAACTGATCAGTGACAGTGATAGTGGGAAACTGAGCGATGACAGTGATAGTGAGAAACTGAGCAGTGACAGTGATAGTGGGAAACTGAGCAGTGACAGTGATAGTGGGAAACTGAGCAGTGACAGTGATAGTGAGAAACTGAGCAGTGACAGTTATAGTGGGAAACTGAGCAGTGACAGTGATAGTGGGAAACTGAGCAGTGACAGTGATAGTGGGAAACTGAGCGATGACAGTGATAGTGAGAAACTGAGCAATGACAGTGATAGTGGGAAACTGAGCGATGACAGTGATAGTGAGAAACTGAGCAATGACAGTGATAGTGAGAAACTGAGCAGTGACAGTGATAGTGAGAAACTGAGCAGTGACAGTGATAGTGAGAAACTGAGCAGTGACAGTGATAGTGAGAAACTGAGCAATGACAGTGATAGTGGGAAACTGAGCAGTGACAGTGATAGTGGGAAACTGAGCAGTGACAGTGATAGTGGGAAACTGAGCGATGACAGTGATAGTGAGAAACTGAGCAGTGACAGTGATAGTGGGAAACTGAGCAGTGACAGTGATAGTGGGAAACTGAGCAGTGACAGTGATAGTGAGAAACTGAGCAGTGACAGTGATAGTGAGAAACTGAGCAGTGACAGTGATAGTGGGAAACTGAGCAGTGACAGTGATAGTGGGAAACTGAGCAGTGACAGTGATAGTGAGAAACTGAGCAGTGACAGTGATAGTGGGAAACTGAGCAATGACAGTGATAGTGGGAAACTGAGCAGTGACAGTGATAGTGGGAAACTGAGCAGTGACAGTGATAGTGAGAAACTGAGCAGTGGCAGTGATAGTGGGAAACTGAACAATGACAGTGATAGTTGGAAACTGAACAGTGACAGTGATAGTGGGAAACTGAGCAATGACAGTGATAGTGGGAAACTGAGCAGTGACAGTGAAAGTGGGAAACTGAGCAATGACAGTGATAGTGAGAAACTGAGCAATGACAGTGATAGTGAGAAACTGAGCAATGACAGTGATAGTGGGAAACTGAGCAGTGACAGTGATAGTGGGAAACTGAGCAGTGACAGTGATTGTGGGAAACTGAGCGATGACAGTGATAGTGAGAAACTGAGCAGTGACAGTGATAGTGGGAAACTGAGCAGTGACAGTGATAGTGGGAAACTGAGCAGTGACAGTGATAGTGAGAAACTGAGCAGTGACTGTGATAGTGAGAAACTGAGCAGTGACAGTGATAGTGAGAAACTGAGCAGTGACATTGATAGTGAGAAACTGAGCAATGACAGTGATAGTGGGAAACTGAGCAGTGACAGTGATTGTGGGAAACTGAGCGATGACAGTGATAGTGAGAAACTGAGCAGTGACAGTGATAGTGGGAAACTGAGCAGTGACAGTGATAGTGGGAAACTGAGCAGTGACAGTGATAGTGGGAAACTGAGCAGTGACAGTGATAGTGGGAAACTGAGCGATGACAGTGATAGTGAGAAACTGAGCAATGACAGTGATAGTGGGAAACTGAGCGATGACAGTGATAGTGGGAAACTGAGCAGTGACAGTGATAGTGAGAAACTGAGCGATGACAGTGATAGTGGGAAACTGAGCAGTGACAGTGATAGTGAGAAACTGAGCAGTGACAGTGATAGTGGGAAACTGAGCGATGACAGTGATAGTGAGAAACTGAGCAGTGACTGTGATAGTGAGAAACTGAGCAGTGACAGTGATAGTGAGAAACTGAGCAGTGACATTGATAGTGAGAAACTGAGCAATGACAGTGATAGTGGGAAACTGAGCAGTGACAGTGATTGTGGGAAACTGAGCGATGACAGTGATAGTGAGAAACTGAGCAATGACAGTGATAGTGAGAAACTGAGCAATGACAGTGATAGTGGGAAACTGAGCAGTGACAGTGATTGTGGGAAACTGAGCGATGACAGTGATAGTGAGAAACTGAGCAGTGACAGTGATAGTGGGAAACTGAGCAGTGACAGTGATAGTGGGAAACTGAGCAGTGACAGTGATAGTGGGAAACTGAGCAGTGACAGTGATAGTGGGAAACTGAGCGATGACAGTGATAGTGAGAAACTGAGCAATGACAGTGATAGTGGGAAACTGAGCGATGACAGTGATAGTGGGAAACTGAGCAGTGACAGTGATAGTGAGAAACTGAGCAGTGACAGTGATAGTGGGAAACTGAGCAGTGACAGTGATAGTGGGAAACTGAGCAGTGACAGTGATAGTGGGAAACTGAGCAGTGACAGTGATAGTGGGAAACTGAGCAGTGACAGTGATAGTGGGAAACTGAGCAGTGACAGTGATAGTGGGAAACTGAGCGATGACAGTGATAGTGAGAAACTGAGCGATGACAGTGATAGTGGGAAACTGAGCAGTGACAGTGATAGTGAGAAACTGAGCAGTGACTGTGATAGTGAGAAACTGAGCAGTGACAGTGATAGTGAGAAACTGAGCAGTGACATTGATAGTGAGAAACTGAGCAATGACAGTGATAGTGGGAAACTGAGCAGTGACAGTGATTGTGGGAAACTGAGCGATGACAGTGATAGTGAGAAACTGAGCAGTGACAGTGATAGTGGGAAACTGAGCAGTGACAGTGATAGTGGGAAACTGAGCAGTGACAGTGATAGTGAGAAACTGAGCAGTGACAGTGATAGTGGGAAACTGAGCAGTGACAGTGATTGTGGGAAACTGAGCAGTGACAGTGATAGTGGGAAACTGAGCGATGACAGTGATAGTGAGAAACTGAGCAATGACAGTGATAGTGGGAAACTGAGCGATGACAGTGATAGTGAGAAACTGAGCAGTGACAGTGATAGTGGGAAACTGAGCAGTGACAGTGATAGTGGGAAACTGAGCAGTGACAGTGATAGTGGGAAACTGAGCAGTGACAGTGATAGTGGGAAACTGAGCGATGACAGTGATAGTGAGAAACTGAGCGATGACAGTGATAGTGGGAAACTGAGCAGTGACAGTGATAGTGAGAAACTGAGCAGTGACAGTGATAGTGAGAAACTGAGCAGTGACAGTGATAGTGAGAAACTGAGCAGTGACATTGATAGTGAGAAACTGAGCAATGACAGTGATAGTGGGAAACTGAGCAGTGACAGTGATTGTGGGAAACTGAGCGATGACAGTGATAGTGAGAAACTGAGCAGTGACAGTGATAGTGGGAAACTGAGCAGTGACAGTGATAGTGGGAAACTGAGCAGTGACAGTGATAGTGAGAAACTGAGCAGTGACAGTGATAGTGGGAAACTGAGCAGTGACAGTGATTGTGGGAAACTGAGCAGTGACAGTGATAGTGGGAAACTGAGCGATGACAGTGATAGTGAGAAACTGAGCAATGACAGTGATAGTGGGAAACTGAGCGATGACAGTGATAGTGAGAAACTGAGCAGTGACAGTGATAGTGGGAAACTGAGCAGTGACAGTGATAGTGGGAAACTGAGCAGTGACAGTGATAGTGGGAAACTGAGCAGTGACAGTGATAGTGGGAAACTGAGCGATGACAGTGATAGTGAGAAACTGAGCGATGACAGTGATAGTGGGAAACTGAGCAGTGACAGTGATAGTGAGAAACTGAGCAGTGACAGTGATAGTGGGAAACTGAGCGATGACAGTGATAGTGAGAAACTGAGCAGTGACTGTGATAGTGAGAAACTGAGCAGTGACAGTGATAGTGAGAAACTGAGCAGTGACATTGATAGTGAGAAACTGAGCAATGACAGTGATAGTGGGAAACTGAGCAGTGACAGTGATTGTGGGAAACTGAGCGATGACAGTGATAGTGAGAAACTGAGCAGTGACAGTGATAGTGGGAAACTGAGCAGTGACAGTGATAGTGGGAAACTGAGCAGTGACAGTGATAGTGAGAAACTGAACAGTGACAGTGATAGTGGGAAACTGAGCAGTGACAGTGATAGTGGGAAACTGAGCGATGACAGTGATAGTGAGAAACTGAGCAATGACAGTGATAGTGGGAAACTGAGCGATGACAGTGATAGTGAGAAACTGAGCAATGACAGTGATAGTGAGAAACTGAGCAGTGACAGTGATAGTGAGAAACTGAGCAGTGACAGTGATAGTGAGAAACTGAGCAGTGACAGTGATAGTGAGAAACTGAGCAATGACAGTGATAGTGGGAAACTGAGCAGTGACAGTGATAGTGGGAAACTGAGCAGTGACAGTGATTGTGGGAAACTGAGCGATGACAGTGATAGTGAGAAACTGAGCAGTGACAGTGATAGTGGGAAACTGAGCAGTGACAGTGATAGTGGGAAACTGAGCAGTGACAGTGATAGTGAGAAACTGAGCAGTGACAGTGATAGTGGGAAACTGAGCAATGACAGTGATAGTGGGAAACTGAGCAGTGACAGTGATAGTGGGAAACTGAGCAGTGACAGTGATAGTGAGAAACTGAGCAGTGGCAGTGATAGTGGGAAACTGAGCAATGACAGTGATAGTTGGAAACTGAGCAGTGACAGTGATAGTGGGAAACTGAGCAATGACAGTGATAGTGGGAAACTGAGCAGTGACAGTGAAAGTGGGAAACTGAGCAATGACAGTGATAGTGAGAAACTGAGCAATGACAGTGACAGTGAGAAACTGAGCAATGACAGTGATAGTGGGAAACTGAGCAGTGACAGTGATAGTGGGAAACTGAGCAATGACAGTGATAGTGAGAAACTGAGCAGTGACAGTGACAGTGAGAAACTGAGCAATGACAGTGATAGTGGGAAACTGAGCAGTGACAGTGATAGTGTGAAACTGAGCAATGACAGTGATAGTGGGAAACTGAGCAGTGACAGTGATAGTGAGAAACTGAGCAATGACAGTGATAGTGAGAAACTGAGCAGTGACAGTGATAGTGGGAAACTGAGCGGTGACAGTGATAGTGGGAAACTGAGCAATGACAGTGATAGTGAGAAACTGAGCAGTGACAGTGATAGTGAGAAACTGAGCAGTGACAGTGATAGTGAGAAACTGAGCAATGACAGTGATAGTGGGAAACTGAGCAGTGACAGTGATAGTGGGAAACTGAGCGATGACAGTGATAGTGAGAAACTGAGCAGTGACAGTGATAGTGGGAAACTGAGCAGTGACAGTGATAGTGGGAAACTGAGCAGTGACAGTGATAGTGAGAAACTGAGCAGTGACAGTTATAGTGGGAAACTGAGCAGTGACAGTGATAGTGGGAAACTGAGCAGTGACAGTGATAGTGGGAAACTGAGCGATGACAGTGATAGTGAGAAACTGAGCAATGACAGTGATAGTGGGAAACTGAGCGATGACAGTGATAGTGAGAAACTGAGCAATGACAGTGATAGTGAGAAACTGAGCAGTGACAGTGATAGTGAGAAACTGAGCAGTGACAGTGATAGTGAGAAACTGAGCAGTGACAGTGATAGTGAGAAACTGAGCAATGACAGTGATAGTGGGAAACTGAGCAGTGACAGTGATAGTGGGAAACTGAGCAGTGACAGTGATAGTGGGAAACTGAGCGATGACAGTGATAGTGAGAAACTGAGCAGTGACAGTGATAGTGGGAAACTGAGCAGTGACAGTGATAGTGGGAAACTGAGCAGTGACAGTGATAGTGAGAAACTGAGCAGTGACAGTG
Organism: Heptranchias perlo; assembly: GCF_035084215.1. Classification (NCBI taxonomy): domain Eukaryota; kingdom Metazoa; phylum Chordata; class Chondrichthyes; order Hexanchiformes; family Hexanchidae; genus Heptranchias; species Heptranchias perlo. The sequence continues at coordinate 74,618,293 of NC_090330.1, read as the reverse complement.
ATAGTGAGAAACTGAGCAGTGACAGTGATAGTGGGAAACTGAGCAGTGACAGTGATAGTGGGAAACTGAGCAGTGACAGTGATAGTGAGAAACTGAGCAGTGACAGTGATAGTGGGAAACTGAGCAATGACAGTGATAGTGGGAAACTGAGCAGTGACAGTGATAGTGGGAAACTGAGCAGTGACAGTGATAGTGAGAAACTGAGCAGTGGCAGTGATAGTGGGAAACTGAGCAATGACAGTGATAGTTGGAAACTGAACAGTGACAGTGATAGTGGGAAACTGAGCAATGACAGTGATAGTGGGAAACTGAGCAGTGACAGTGAAAGTGGGAAACTGAGCAATGACAGTGATAGTGAGAAACTGAGCAATGACAGTGATAGTGAGAAACTGAGCAATGACAGTGATAGTGGGAAACTGAGCAGTGACAGTGATAGTGGGAAACTGAGCAATGACAGTGATAGTGAGAAACTGAGCAATGACAGTGATAGTGAGAAACTGAGCAATGACAGTGATAGTGGGAAACTGAGCAGTGACAGTGATAGTGGGAAACTGAGCAGTGACAGTGATAGTGAGAAACTGAGCAGTGGCAGTGATAGTGGGAAACTGAGCAATGACAGTGATAGTTGGAAACTGAGCAGTGACAGTGATAGTGGGAAACTGAGCAATGACAGTGATAGTGGGAAACTGAGCAGTGACAGTGAAAGTGGGAAACTGAGCAATGACAGTGATAGTGAGAAACTGAGCAATGACAGTGATAGTGAGAAACTGAGCAATGACAGTGATAGTGGGAAACTGAGCAGTGACAGTGATAGTGGGAAACTGAGCAATGACAGTGATAGTGAGAAACTGAGCAGTGACAGTGACAGTGAGAAACTGAGCAATGACAGTGATAGTGGGAAACTGAGCAGTGACAGTGATAGTGTGAAACTGAGCAATGACAGTGATAGTGGGAAACTGAGCAGTGACAGTGATAGTGAGAAACTGAGCAATGACAGTGATAGTGAGAAACTGAGCAGTGACAGTGATAGTGGGAAACTGAGCGGTGACAGTGATAGTGGGAAACTGAGCAATGACAGTGATAGTGAGAAACTGAGCAGTGACAGTGATAGTGAGAAACTGAGCAGTGACAGTGATAGTGAGAAACTGAGCAATGACAGTGATAGTGGGAAACTGATCAGTGACAGTGATAGTGGGAAACTGAGCGATGACAGTGATAGTGAGAAACTGAGCAGTGACAGTGATAGTGGGAAACTGAGCAGTGACAGTGATAGTGGGAAACTGAGCAGTGACAGTGATAGTGAGAAACTGAGCAGTGACAGTTATAGTGGGAAACTGAGCAGTGACAGTGATAGTGGGAAACTGAGCAGTGACAGTGATAGTGGGAAACTGAGCGATGACAGTGATAGTGAGAAACTGAGCAATGACAGTGATAGTGGGAAACTGAGCGATGACAGTGATAGTGAGAAACTGAGCAATGACAGTGATAGTGAGAAACTGAGCAGTGACAGTGATAGTGAGAAACTGAGCAGTGACAGTGATAGTGAGAAACTGAGCAGTGACAGTGATAGTGAGAAACTGAGCAATGACAGTGATAGTGGGAAACTGAGCAGTGACAGTGATAGTGGGAAACTGAGCAGTGACAGTGATAGTGGGAAACTGAGCGATGACAGTGATAGTGAGAAACTGAGCAGTGACAGTGATAGTGGGAAACTGAGCAGTGACAGTGATAGTGGGAAACTGAGCAGTGACAGTGATAGTGAGAAACTGAGCAGTGACAGTGATAGTGAGAAACTGAGCAGTGACAGTGATAGTGGGAAACTGAGCAGTGACAGTGATAGTGGGAAACTGAGCAGTGACAGTGATAGTGAGAAACTGAGCAGTGACAGTGATAGTGGGAAACTGAGCAATGACAGTGATAGTGGGAAACTGAGCAGTGACAGTGATAGTGGGAAACTGAGCAGTGACAGTGATAGTGAGAAACTGAGCAGTGGCAGTGATAGTGGGAAACTGAACAATGACAGTGATAGTTGGAAACTGAACAGTGACAGTGATAGTGGGAAACTGAGCAATGACAGTGATAGTGGGAAACTGAGCAGTGACAGTGAAAGTGGGAAACTGAGCAATGACAGTGATAGTGAGAAACTGAGCAATGACAGTGATAGTGAGAAACTGAGCAATGACAGTGATAGTGGGAAACTGAGCAGTGACAGTGATAGTGGGAAACTGAGCAGTGACAGTGATTGTGGGAAACTGAGCGATGACAGTGATAGTGAGAAACTGAGCAGTGACAGTGATAGTGGGAAACTGAGCAGTGACAGTGATAGTGGGAAACTGAGCAGTGACAGTGATAGTGAGAAACTGAGCAGTGACAGTGATAGTGGGAAACTGAGCAGTGACAGTGATTGTGGGAAACTGAGCAGTGACAGTGATAGTGGGAAACTGAGCGATGACAGTGATAGTGAGAAACTGAGCAATGACAGTGATAGTGGGAAACTGAGCGATGACAGTGATAGTGAGAAACTGAGCAGTGACAGTGATAGTGGGAAACTGAGCAGTGACAGTGATAGTGGGAAACTGAGCAGTGACAGTGATAGTGGGAAACTGAGCAGTGACAGTGATAGTGGGAAACTGAGCGATGACAGTGATAGTGAGAAACTGAGCGATGACAGTGATAGTGGGAAACTGAGCAGTGACAGTGATAGTGAGAAACTGAGCAGTGACAGTGATAGTGAGAAACTGAGCAGTGACAGTGATAGTGAGAAACTGAGCAGTGACATTGATAGTGAGAAACTGAGCAATGACAGTGATAGTGGGAAACTGAGCAGTGACAGTGATTGTGGGAAACTGAGCGATGACAGTGATAGTGAGAAACTGAGCAGTGACAGTGATAGTGGGAAACTGAGCAGTGACAGTGATAGTGGGAAACTGAGCAGTGACAGTGATAGTGAGAAACTGAGCAGTGACAGTGATAGTGGGAAACTGAGCAGTGACAGTGATTGTGGGAAACTGAGCAGTGACAGTGATAGTGGGAAACTGAGCGATGACAGTGATAGTGAGAAACTGAGCAATGACAGTGATAGTGGGAAACTGAGCGATGACAGTGATAGTGAGAAACTGAGCAGTGACAGTGATAGTGGGAAACTGAGCAGTGACAGTGATAGTGGGAAACTGAGCAGTGACAGTGATAGTGGGAAACTGAGCAGTGACAGTGATAGTGGGAAACTGAGCGATGACAGTGATAGTGAGAAACTGAGCGATGACAGTGATAGTGGGAAACTGAGCAGTGACAGTGATAGTGAGAAACTGAGCAGTGACAGTGATAGTGGGAAACTGAGCGATGACAGTGATAGTGAGAAACTGAGCAGTGACTGTGATAGTGAGAAACTGAGCAGTGACAGTGATAGTGAGAAACTGAGCAGTGACATTGATAGTGAGAAACTGAGCAATGACAGTGATAGTGGGAAACTGAGCAGTGACAGTGATTGTGGGAAACTGAGCGATGACAGTGATAGTGAGAAACTGAGCAGTGACAGTGATAGTGGGAAACTGAGCAGTGACAGTGATAGTGGGAAACTGAGCAGTGACAGTGATAGTGAGAAACTGAACAGTGACAGTGATAGTGGGAAACTGAGCAGTGACAGTGATAGTGGGAAACTGAGCGATGACAGTGATAGTGAGAAACTGAGCAATGACAGTGATAGTGGGAAACTGAGCGATGACAGTGATAGTGAGAAACTGAGCAATGACAGTGATAGTGAGAAACTGAGCAGTGACAGTGATAGTGAGAAACTGAGCAGTGACAGTGATAGTGAGAAACTGAGCAGTGACAGTGATAGTGAGAAACTGAGCAATGACAGTGATAGTGGGAAACTGAGCAGTGACAGTGATAGTGGGAAACTGAGCAGTGACAGTGATTGTGGGAAACTGAGCGATGACAGTGATAGTGAGAAACTGAGCAGTGACAGTGATAGTGGGAAACTGAGCAGTGACAGTGATAGTGGGAAACTGAGCAGTGACAGTGATAGTGAGAAACTGAGCAGTGACAGTGATAGTGGGAAACTGAGCAATGACAGTGATAGTGGGAAACTGAGCAGTGACAGTGATAGTGGGAAACTGAGCAGTGACAGTGATAGTGAGAAACTGAGCAGTGGCAGTGATAGTGGGAAACTGAGCAATGACAGTGATAGTTGGAAACTGAGCAGTGACAGTGATAGTGGGAAACTGAGCAATGACAGTGATAGTGGGAAACTGAGCAGTGACAGTGAAAGTGGGAAACTGAGCAATGACAGTGATAGTGAGAAACTGAGCAATGACAGTGACAGTGAGAAACTGAGCAATGACAGTGATAGTGGGAAACTGAGCAGTGACAGTGATAGTGGGAAACTGAGCAATGACAGTGATAGTGAGAAACTGAGCAGTGACAGTGACAGTGAGAAACTGAGCAATGACAGTGATAGTGGGAAACTGAGCAGTGACAGTGATAGTGTGAAACTGAGCAATGACAGTGATAGTGGGAAACTGAGCAGTGACAGTGATAGTGAGAAACTGAGCAATGACAGTGATAGTGAGAAACTGAGCAGTGACAGTGATAGTGGGAAACTGAGCGGTGACAGTGATAGTGGGAAACTGAGCAATGACAGTGATAGTGAGAAACTGAGCAGTGACAGTGATAGTGAGAAACTGAGCAGTGACAGTGATAGTGAGAAACTGAGCAATGACAGTGATAGTGGGAAACTGAGCAGTGACAGTGATAGTGGGAAACTGAGCGATGACAGTGATAGTGAGAAACTGAGCAGTGACAGTGATAGTGGGAAACTGAGCAGTGACAGTGATAGTGGGAAACTGAGCAGTGACAGTGATAGTGAGAAACTGAGCAGTGACAGTTATAGTGGGAAACTGAGCAGTGACAGTGATAGTGGGAAACTGAGCAGTGACAGTGATAGTGGGAAACTGAGCGATGACAGTGATAGTGAGAAACTGAGCAATGACAGTGATAGTGGGAAACTGAGCGATGACAGTGATAGTGAGAAACTGAGCAATGACAGTGATAGTGAGAAACTGAGCAGTGACAGTGATAGTGAGAAACTGAGCAGTGACAGTGATAGTGAGAAACTGAGCAGTGACAGTGATAGTGAGAAACTGAGCAATGACAGTGATAGTGGGAAACTGAGCAGTGACAGTGATAGTGGGAAACTGAGCAGTGACAGTGATAGTGGGAAACTGAGCGATGACAGTGATAGTGAGAAACTGAGCAGTGACAGTGATAGTGGGAAACTGAGCAGTGACAGTGATAGTGGGAAACTGAGCAGTGACAGTGATAGTGAGAAACTGAGCAGTGACAGTGATAGTGAGAAACTGAGCAGTGACAGTGATAGTGGGAAACTGAGCAGTGACAGTGATAGTGGGAAACTGAGCAGTGACAGTGATAGTGAGAAACTGAGCAGTGACAGTGATAGTGGGAAACTGAGCAATGACAGTGATAGTGGGAAACTGAGCAGTGACAGTGATAGTGGGAAACTGAGCAGTGACAGTGATAGTGAGAAACTGAGCAGTGGCAGTGATAGTGGGAAACTGAGCAATGACAGTGATAGTTGGAAACTGAACAGTGACAGTGATAGTGGGAAACTGAGCAATGACAGTGATAGTGGGAAACTGAGCAGTGACAGTGAAAGTGGGAAACTGAGCAATGACAGTGATAGTGAGAAACTGAGCAATGACAGTGATAGTGAGAAACTGAGCAATGACAGTGATAGTGGGAAACTGAGCAGTGACAGTGATAGTGGGAAACTGAGCAATGACAGTGATAGTGAGAAACTGAGCAATGACAGTGATAGTGAGAAACTGAGCAATGACAGTGATAGTGGGAAACTGAGCAGTGACAGTGATAGTGGGAAACTGAGCAGTGACAGTGATAGTGAGAAACTGAGCAGTGGCAGTGATAGTGGGAAACTGAGCAATGACAGTGATAGTTGGAAACTGAGCAGTGACAGTGATAGTGGGAAACTGAGCAATGACAGTGATAGTGGGAAACTGAGCAGTGACAGTGAAAGTGGGAAACTGAGCAATGACAGTGATAGTGAGAAACTGAGCAATGACAGTGATAGTGAGAAACTGAGCAATGACAGTGATAGTGGGAAACTGAGCAGTGACAGTGATAGTGGGAAACTGAGCAATGACAGTGATAGTGAGAAACTGAGCAGTGACAGTGACAGTGAGAAACTGAGCAATGACAGTGATAGTGGGAAACTGAGCAGTGACAGTGATAGTGTGAAACTGAGCAATGACAGTGATAGTGGGAAACTGAGCAGTGACAGTGATAGTGAGAAACTGAGCAATGACAGTGATAGTGAGAAACTGAGCAGTGACAGTGATAGTGGGAAACTGAGCGGTGACAGTGATAGTGGGAAACTGAGCAATGACAGTGATAGTGAGAAACTGAGCAGTGACAGTGATAGTGAGAAACTGAGCAGTGACAGTGATAGTGAGAAACTGAGCAATGACAGTGATAGTGGGAAACTGATCAGTGACAGTGATAGTGGGAAACTGAGCGATGACAGTGATAGTGAGAAACTGAGCAGTGACAGTGATAGTGGGAAACTGAGCAGTGACAGTGATAGTGGGAAACTGAGCAGTGACAGTGATAGTGAGAAACTGAGCAGTGACAGTTATAGTGGGAAACTGAGCAGTGACAGTGATAGTGGGAAACTGAGCAGTGACAGTGATAGTGGGAAACTGAGCGATGACAGTGATAGTGAGAAACTGAGCAATGACAGTGATAGTGGGAAACTGAGCGATGACAGTGATAGTGAGAAACTGAGCAATGACAGTGATAGTGAGAAACTGAGCAGTGACAGTGATAGTGAGAAACTGAGCAGTGACAGTGATAGTGAGAAACTGAGCAGTGACAGTGATAGTGAGAAACTGAGCAATGACAGTGATAGTGGGAAACTGAGCAGTGACAGTGATAGTGGGAAACTGAGCAGTGACAGTGATAGTGGGAAACTGAGCGATGACAGTGATAGTGAGAAACTGAGCAGTGACAGTGATAGTGGGAAACTGAGCAGTGACAGTGATAGTGGGAAACTGAGCAGTGACAGTGATAGTGAGAAACTGAGCAGTGACAGTGATAGTGAGAAACTGAGCAGTGACAGTGATAGTGGGAAACTGAGCAGTGACAGTGATAGTGGGAAACTGAGCAGTGACAGTGATAGTGAGAAACTGAGCAGTGACAGTGATAGTGGGAAACTGAGCAATGACAGTGATAGTGGGAAACTGAGCAGTGACAGTGATAGTGGGAAACTGAGCAGTGACAGTGATAGTGAGAAACTGAGCAGTGGCAGTGATAGTGGGAAACTGAACAATGACAGTGATAGTTGGAAACTGAACAGTGACAGTGATAGTGGGAAACTGAGCAATGACAGTGATAGTGGGAAACTGAGCAGTGACAGTGAAAGTGGGAAACTGAGCAATGACAGTGATAGTGAGAAACTGAGCAATGACAGTGATAGTGAGAAACTGAGCAATGACAGTGATAGTGGGAAACTGAGCAGTGACAGTGATAGTGGGAAACTGAGCAATGACAGTGATAGTGAGAAACTGAGCAATGACAGTGATAGTGAGAAACTGAGCAGTGACAGTGATAGTGAGAAACTCAGCAGTGACAGTGATAGTGAGAAACTGAGCAGTGACAGTGATAGTGGGAAACTGAGCGATGACAGTGATAGTGAGAAACTGAGCAGTGACTGTGATAGTGAGAAACTGAGCAGTGACAGTGATAGTGAGAAACTGAGCAGTGACATTGATAGTGAGAAACTGAGCAATGACAGTGATAGTGGGAAACTGAGCAGTGACAGTGATTGTGGGAAACTGAGCGATGACAGTGATAGTGAGAAACTGAGCAGTGACAGTGATAGTGGGAAACTGAGCAGTGACAGTGATAGTGGGAAACTGAGCAGTGACAGTGATAGTGAGAAACTGAACAGTGACAGTGATAGTGGGAAACTGAGCAGTGACAGTGATAGTGGGAAACTGAGCGATGACAGTGATAGTGAGAAACTGAGCAATGACAGTGATAGTGGGAAACTGAGCGATGACAGTGATAGTGAGAAACTGAGCAATGACAGTGATAGTGAGAAACTGAGCAGTGACAGTGATAGTGAGAAACTGAGCAGTGACAGTGATAGTGAGAAACTGAGCAGTGACAGTGATAGTGAGAAACTGAGCAGTGACAGTGATAGTGGGAAACTGAGCGATGACAGTGATAGTGAGAAACTGAGCAATGACAGTGATAGTGGGAAACTGAGCGATGACAGTGATAGTGAGAAACTGAGCAATGACAGTGATAGTGAGAAACTGAGCAGTGACAGTGATAGTGAGAAACTGAGCAGTGACAGTGATAGTGAGAAACTGAGCAGTGACAGTGATAGTGAGAAACTGAGCAATGACAGTGATAGTGGGAAACTGAGCAGTGACAGTGATAGTGGGAAACTGAGCAGTGACAGTGATTGTGGGAAACTGAGCGATGACAGTGATAGTGAGAAACTGAGCAGTGACAGTGATAGTGGGAAACTGAGCAGTGACAGTGATAGTGGGAAACTGAGCAGTGACAGTGATAGTGAGAAACTGAGCAGTGACAGTGATAGTGGGAAACTGAGCAATGACAGTGATAGTGGGAAACTGAGCAGTGACAGTGATAGTGGGAAACTGAGCAGTGACAGTGATAGTGAGAAACTGAGCAGTGGCAGTGATAGTGGGAAACTGAGCAATGACAGTGATAGTTGGAAACTGAGCAGTGACAGTGATAGTGGGAAACTGAGCAATGACAGTGATAGTGGGAAACTGAGCAGTGACAGTGAAAGTGGGAAACTGAGCAATGACAGTGATAGTGAGAAACTGAGCAATGACAGTGATAGTGAGAAACTGAGCAATGACAGTGATAGTGGGAAACTGAGCAGTGACAGTGATAGTGGGAAACTGAGCAATGACAGTGATAGTGAGAAACTGAGCAGTGACAGTGATAGTGAGAAACTGAGCAATGACAGTGATAGTTGGAAACTGAGCAGTGACAGTGATAGTGGGAAACTGAGCAATGACAGTGATAGTGGGAAACTGAGCAGTGACAGTGATAGTGAGAAACTGAGCAATGACAGTGATAGTGAGAAACTGAGCAGTGACAGTGATAGTGGGAAACTGAGCGGTGACAGTGATAGTGGGAAACTGAGCAATGACAGTGATAGTGAGAAACTGAGCAGTGACAGTGATAGTGAGAAACTGAGCAGTGACAGTGATAGTGAGAAACTGAGCAATGACAGTGATAGTGGGAAACTGAGCAGTGACAGTGATAGTGGGAAACTGAGCGATGACAGTGATAGTGAGAAACTGAGCAGTGACAGTGATAGTGGGAAACTGAGCAGTGACAGTGATAGTGGGAAACTGAGCAGTGACAGTGATAGTGAGAAACTGAGCAGTGACAGTTATAGTGGGAAACTGAGCAGTGACAGTGATAGTGGGAAACTGAGCAGTGACAGTGATAGTGGGAAACTGAGCGATGACAGTGATAGTGAGAAACTGAGCAATGACAGTGATAGTGGGAAACTGAGCGATGACAGTGATAGTGAGAAACTGAGCAATGACAGTGATAGTGAGAAACTGAGCAGTGACAGTGATAGTGAGAAACTGAGCAGTGACAGTGATAGTGAGAAACTGAGCAGTGACAGTGATAGTGAGAAACTGAGCAATGACAGTGATAGTGGGAAACTGAGCAGTGACAGTGATAGTGGGAAACTGAGCAGTGACAGTGATAGTGGGAAACTGAGCGATGACAGTGATAGTGAGAAACTGAGCAGTGACAGTGATAGTGGGAAACTGAGCAGTGACAGTGATAGTGGGAAACTGAGCAGTGACAGTGATAGTGAGAAACTGAGCAGTGACAGTGATAGTGAGAAACTGAGCAGTGACAGTGATAGTGGGAAACTGAGCAGTGACAGTGATAGTGGGAAACTGAGCAATGACAGTGATAGTGGGAAACTGAGCAGTGACAGTGATAGTGGGAAACTGAGCAGTGACAGTGATAGTGAGAAACTGAGCAATGACAGTGATAGTGGGAAACTGAGCAGTGACAGTGATAGTGGGAAACTGAGCAATGACAGTGATAGTGAGAAACTGAGCAATGACAGTGATAGTGAGAAACTGAGCAGTGACAGTGATAGTGAGAAACTGAGCAGTGACAGTGATAGTGAGAAACTGAGCAATGACAGTGATAGTGGGAAACTGAGCAGTGACAGTGATAGTGAGAAACTGAGCAGTGACAGTGAGAAACTGAGCAATGACAGTGATAGTGGGAAACTGAGCAGTGACAGTGATAGTGGGAAACTGAGCAATGACAGTGATAGTGGGAAACTGAGCAGTGACAGTGATAGTGAGAAACTGAGCAATGACAGTGATAGTGAGAAACTGAGCAGTGACAGTGATCGTGGGAAACTGAGCGATGACAGTGATAGTGGGAAACTGAGCAATGACAGTGATAGTGGGAAACTGAGCAATGTCAGTGATAGTGGGAAACTGAGCAATGACAGTGATAGTGGGAAACTGAGCAGTGACAGTGATAGTGGGAAACTGAGCAGTGACAGTGACACTGAAAGACTGAATGGTGACAGTGACACTGAGAGACTGAGTAATTACAATGATAATGAGGGACTGCTTCGTGACAGTGACAGTGAGAGACTGAGTCGTGACAGTGACCCTGAGATGCTGAGTAATTACGCTGACAGTGAGAGACTGAGTATTGACAGTGACAGTGACGCAGGGATACCACTGATCTCCATTTCCTCTTCCTCTGCACCTGTGAGTTGCACTGTCTTTGGTGGGCCATCTCCAGTCCTCTCCCTCTCCCTGCTGTTTTGTGCTCTCTTCTCCTGCAACGGGGGAACAACAGACCTTTGAATCACTGTAAGCTATATCTTCATCCGATGGATGCAGTGTTTTCAGTGAGAGTTACTATCAGGCAGATATTTCACATTGCTTAAGGATTGGTGTGAGTGGCTGTGGTGGATGGATAAATGGGGAGGTGAGGAAGTGCATAGAAAGTGAACGATGGGTGCTTTTGAAACTTGAGTTGGTGTGAGGAGTGATGTGATGGAGTCTGCTTGCCAAGACAGAGTTACAGGGGGGTGGTGTGCACCACAGGATGTAGATGAATCTGCAACTGTACTCATGTTTTCTGGTCTGATTCGGTAATTAAAGCGCTTCCTGCATTGGATCCAGGAATAGGCCACAATGGTCCTGCTTCTGACCTCATCAGCAACCTCCAACCACACCTTCTTCGTGCCAGCAGCAGGTATCTTCCTCCCATTGCTTGGGAAGATTATTTCGTTCCTGCTCCTCACTGCACCCAGCAGTACTTCAAGTGAAGCATCATTAAATCGGGCACAACCCTTGACCGTCCAGAATCCATGTTTAAACTTCGCCGTCTCTATGCACAAACTCCTAACTCCTCCAAATTCCATCTTTGAATTGCCCTTTCAATAGTCAAGTTTAGATCGCGTCATGCATTCAAGACGCGAAACCCGGAAGTAAAATTAAAATGAGGCTATCGTGTTGAAATCGGACATTCCGACACATTGAAGCTTTTTCCAGGTTTCGCTCCCGCTATCGCCCCCCCCCCCCCCCACCCCCCCTCCCTGCTCAGAACCCATCTCTGCATTATTACCCGGCCCTTTGTTTCCCAGACCTAAATCAAGTAACACATCTTTCCTTTTTGGACTAGAAAGAAAGAATGTGCACTTATAATGTATACCGATCTGGGAAGCAGTGCTGGATAAATTCAAAAAGTGTTCCCCACTTTTGACCACAAGTGTTACCTTTATTCCAGTTTATCTTGTGATAGTTAAAATCACCCAGTAACATTGTCACTTTGTTCTTAAATATATTATCTGAAGTGTCTGTAGATCTCCAATATGGTAGATGTAGCAATCGTCTGCTACATCTGCCATGTTTCATTTGTTTTCATTCCTCTTACTGAATAATGAAAATCAAAAAATTATATGCATATCCGCAATGAGCAGTTTCCGACACAAGAACCATGGGGGGCCATCGGTATAGACAAAGCAGGGGCACTGAATGCAGATTCACAAACTAATAACCCCAGCAAATATCCTTACACTCATTATATCAATGAAGCCGATTGCCAAAGCATTAAGTTATGTAAATTTAATTCAAATAGAGCTTTCTTTTTTATTATTGCAACACTTTTTAATATGAAAGCTCCCAATTATATTCATACAATGAAACCATTCACAATACAATTATGTCTCTGTATTACAGCTGTGTAAGAGTTTAAGATCATTAACAGAAAAGTACTACATTATCACCATAATTACATTTAATTTATCGATATAACTTTGGTCAGCAGTGTTCATCTGACTGTCAGCTCATGTTGGAGCTTTCTGACTGGTTGTACTTTCACATTAGAGGTCAGAACCAGAAAGCAGGATAAAAACTAAGCTCCTATTTCCACTTGGTTTCATGTCAGCCGTGGTTCAGTGATAGCATTCTCTCCTCTAAGTCAGAAAGTTGTGGGTTCAAACCCCACTCTAGAGACTTGACCACATCATGTAGTCTGACACTTCTGTTCCCTCCCAGTCGGGGAACACTTCAGCAGTCATGGACATTCATCCACCGACCTTCGGGTAAGCGTACTCCAAGGCGGCCTTCGAGACACACGACAACGCAAAATCGTCGAGCAGAAATTGATAGCCAAGTTCCGCACCCATGAGGACGGCCTCAACCGGGATCTTGGGTTCATGTCACGCTACACGTTACCCCACCAGCGAACAAATGTTATCTGTTTTTAATATAATGGGTCATTTGCTGGCTCTCTCTGCCTTCCGGATGTTTCTGCCTCTCTCTGTTTTTTTTCTCTGTTTTTTTTCCCTGTTTGTTTTTTTGTTGAATGTGTATTCGGGGGTTCTGCAGGTGACACCTCTCTGTCTGAACACGGTGATTGCCTTGGCAACGGGCAGTTGCAGGGGCAGTCTGTAAACACCATGTATTGTTCTATATGTATAAATGCGTAGGCTTCAAGGAGCTCCTGAAACATTTGCCTGAGGAAGGAGGAAGTCTCTGAAAGCTTGTGAATTTAAAATAAAATTGCTGGACTATAACTTGGTGTTGTAAAATTGTTTACAATTCTGTGCAGTACTGAGGGAGTGCTGCACTGTCAGAGGTAGTGTCAAAGGTAACGCCGTTTTAGATGGGACGTTAAAACAAAGGTTACGTCTGCCTTCTCAGGTGGATGTTAAAGATCCTAGGGCACTACTTCTAAGAAGAGCAGGGGAATTCTTCCAGTGTCCTGGCCAACATTTATCCCTCAGAAAACAGTACCAGAAACAGATTATCTGGTCATTATCTCATTACTGTTTGTGGGATCTTGCTGTGCACAAATTGGCTGTTGGGTTTCCCTGCATTACAACAGTAACTACATTTTAAAAGTATTTCATTGGCTGTGAAGTGCTTTAGGACATCCTGACGTTGTGAAAGGTGCTATATAAATGCAAGTTATTTCCTTTCTAATGTGAAGAACAGCCCAAAAAAATCAGCTTCCTTTCAGCCACCATGAGAATTCCTCATTTACAGCCCAGTAGATAAAGAAATGAGTAATTCATAAGATAAAAGCTTAATGCATCCCATCACATTGTCAGCCCAATCACTGCCTGTGCCATCCTCCACTTACCCTACTGTGCAGTCCCCCGGGCCTCCTACTCTGTAAGCCTCAACTATTGTCTGTCAATTTCTCTTGAACTATAGAATATACGTTACCAGCACACACCTGTATGGCAGCTAATGTGTTCAACTGAAAATATGATCTTTACTGTGGTTTAATATTAACAGAGCAGATTTTTTTCCTAATTCTGATTTAATATATTCTGTGAAGTGTACTTTTTGATGTATTATGCATTAAGAACCAGAGAATGTTCAGCTGTTCATTTTTAACAGAAGATATCCAGTCTTTTGCAAAAGTATTAAAAGGGAAGGATGTGCAGTAAAGATTGTATTGTATTACTTTCTAGCACAAGTTTCTCTAGAAAATATGAAACAAATCATTTAGTTGTAGGATATTCCTGAAATTAAAGTAATTTCAGTATTAATTACATGGTATAGCAACTCTCTACTCATGTTAAGCCAGGGGAGATATTTGGTTTTGTATTGTGATTGAAGAATGTTTTTTTTGCATAAAGCAAAGAACTAGAATTTATATAGCACCTGATAACATCCTCAGGACTTCCCAAAGTGGATTCCTCTTGAAGTGCACTCACTGTGTCTATGTATGCAAACACAACAGCCAATTTGTGCACCGCAAGGTCCCACAAACAGGAAGTGAGGTGAATGAGTAGTGAATCTGTTACTGGTGTGTTGGTTGGAATACCAGGAAAACCTTTTCTTCAAATAAGCACCGAAACAATGGGCGCAACACGGCCCAATTTAGTGCCCGTAATATATTTAACCTCATTCACTACCAGCATGGTTGCATTTCAACAGTTGGTCTCCCCAATCCAGTGTAGCCAAGGGCTGTACTTACAATTATGGCCAACTAGATCTTGAGATGTGAATGAGCTAAAATCTGAAATCAGTTTGTCACTTCCAGGCAACAATGTAAGCCAATCAGAATTCTTTCCAATGGCAGAAAAGCAGGTGATCCGAGACATTAGTTTCAACATTTCTAAAATATGATCAATACTGAGGTGAAATTATTGCATATTATACTATGACTATAGCATTTTATAGAATATATTTGCACCCTTTTGAATGTGACTTACTAAAAGATGGCAGTCACTTAAGGATTCACAAAACAATTGTCTGCCATCAGTTGCTTCAAGTACTTGTGGAAGCAGCGAACATACGGAGGGAAAGGACCACCTTCAAGTATTTGTTTTAATATATATTTATTTTGGGATGTGGGCGATGATGGCAAAGCTGCATTTTTTGTCCATCCCTGAATGCTCTGAGAAGATGGTGTTGAATAGTGATTGTTGAACAATAGATTGGCTTGCCAGGGGGCAGTAAGTCAACAAGTAGAATGGGATTGGTGATCAACCAGTTGACTTTTTACAATAACATTGATGTAATTTGTCCAGAAATATGATTTTTTGGTAAACATTTATATTTTGATATGCTCTAATATTTTGTTCCATTATATGCGCCTATGGTCCAAGGATAAAGTAAAACAGTAAGTGTGATTTTCAAGCGATTGCACAAGATTGTGTTATTAGTTTACGAGGATGACTAATGGGGTTAATTTCATACGGCTGTAGTGCCAGTGCCTGCAAAAAGCCTTACTAGAATGGGACACAAGTAGAAGACAGGGCTATAATACTATATGATTCTCTAAAACATGCTTGCTGATAGCTAGCCTCTGTGCCTGCAGTAGAGCCTTGCAGGATCCTCCCTAAAACTGCCTCCAACATCAAACACTCTTTATCCTTTCTTCAGCATTAAACTTTGAATGGAATTGGAGACCATTGTACATTATAAGGTGCATTTTGTGAAGTGAGGCTGTCAGCACAGAGCGTTGCTCGATGTGAGCACGGGTCAGAAAATCGAGCGTAGAGGCTAGCAGTCAATGAGTGGATAATCAGCAGCCCTCACCTCTAGGTCCTAATTCTCCAATCCATGCCAGGGACTTGGTCTCACAAAACTTACATTTATATGTATCATATGATGGCAAAAGCCAAGTTTATAACATGATTCTATTGAAATTGAAATGAGCAATATCAGCCTTGTGAGTACCTCTGACAACATCAGCAGACAAATGCTTAACAATGCTCGAGTGACGTTTCTTTTTTGCTGTTTTAGCAGAGGCCTTAACTAATTTAAAATAAAAGGAAGAAAATCTGCTTTGAAATAGCACAGGAATATCACACTCCCAACTCTTGCAGCATGGCTCATTATCCATTTCTTTCCCGCTAATCCATTTTCTTTCTTCCTCCCCCTCCCCCAATGCCCCCTGGGACATTTCCTACGTTAAAGAGCGCTGTATAAAGGGAAGTTGTAAATGCTGTTGTTAAGTGCTTGCCAGCAGCAATTTCTAGATTTGTAATTAGGCTGCCTTGGAGAGATACCAACAGTAAAAGTTCTAAGGTTGCCAGTCAGAAAACGTTGGACAGATGTTCGCCATTATTGCTTGTTGTTTTTTTGCTGTATAATTTAGGCAGAACAGAAGTACCAATCAAACTGAATTTTAGAGCTATGGCAACAATTGGTTCCTGCAACACCTTCCCCAACTCTGGCAAATAAAAGGTGACCCTCATTAAAATAATGGACAGAGGAATGAAATGCCATATAACTGGTCATTAATGTACACTGAATGGGATTTTGCAGAACATTACTATTGTCACACAGGGTCACAAAGTTGGACATTTTGCTTTGGTGCATTTTTTTGTATTTCCCTCAACAAAATTGCTATTTAATTTGCTATCCATCATGACAGTATTGTACACGAGCATCGATATTGTTATATGTATAAAGGAACTGATCATTGTGACATCTTCCACTGCAAACTTTAGGTCTGCTTTGGGGTTTGACACAATTCTGTTCATCTAGAAATGCACAACAGTCTTTTAAGTCAGGTGTCCTTAAATTGGATAACTGATCAAAAAGTCATATCTCAACAACCAATAGAAATTAAGTATTTGCATCTTTTGAAGACCTCAGATGCAAATTCATGGCCACACATTAAATGTCACATTGGTAAGTCCCACAGCCCACTTGAAAGTCTCTCACAAGGTGATTCTTCCAATTTTCTTAGCAGTCCTGACTTTTTGAAAGGTGGGGGAGGCAGGGGTTTTGTGGTCTTACATTTGGATTTGTGAAACAACTTCTCAAGCTTCTGCCATTCTCCTCACACATCTGATGTCTCCATTCCATTAACTCCTGCAAAGCTGTGCTTTCCTGTTTTGAGATATACAGCTGATTAATGACCTTGAAAACAAAAGAGTTGCGTTATTTTACAAGAAAAGCCACCTAAAAACAGAAACTCTATGTTTCAAATAACTTTCATGTGTCTTAGCACAAACTCACTTTCATCTACAATAGAAAAAAACACTCCCATTCTAAGCAAATGTTTCCGACTGAACAAAATCAGCCATTTACTGTTTATAGATAATTGGGAGCTTCTTGCCATCAGATGACAAAGCCAGTTTGATACGTTCCAAAGCACTCACAGCCAATGAGGCACTCTTGTAATGTAGAATGTAGGAAAATGCACCATGCAATTTCTGCACAGCAAGGTCCCACCAACAACAATGAGCAAAATAACCAGTTAATCTGCTTTAGTTGAGTGATAAATGCTGGCTAGAACAATTCCTACACCCTTCTTCAAATAGTACCATGCGATCTA
The DNA here is from genome assembly GCF_035084215.1 of Heptranchias perlo. Taxonomy (NCBI): domain Eukaryota; kingdom Metazoa; phylum Chordata; class Chondrichthyes; order Hexanchiformes; family Hexanchidae; genus Heptranchias; species Heptranchias perlo. The sequence continues at coordinate 74,600,899 of NC_090330.1, read as the reverse complement.
TTGAGAGGACACACAGGGCCAGAGTTTAACATGTCATCTTAAATATAGTACTTCTGATAGTACAGCATTCACTCAGTACTACAATGAAGGATCAGCCTAAATGTGGTGCACAAGTCTCTGGAGCGGAACTTGAACTCATGATCTTCTCAGAAACAAGAGTGCAACCACTGAGCTAAGGCTGATACAGAGCTCTAGGTGCATTTTCTATGTGTTAATTGCTATCCTAAACTCTGTTAAAAAAAAACATGAATTTAAAAGAATCTGCTTTCTATGTAATTTCAGTCAGCTGCCATCAATCTGCATATATGGTCTTCTAAAAAGTTTGTTAATTTACCTCTGTGGATATAGCACTAGCTGTTCTTCATAAACTGAATGCATCCACTATAAAACTATGTTTGTACTTTGTAGATGGAATTACAATAAAATTAATTATTGTAGGGATGTTCAGGTGGAAACGTGTTCCCTGCTTTAATTATAAGCTGTTTTGAGCATAGGGTTTCCCTTTAAGAATGATTCATATTTCCATAAAACAGTTTACTATTTCAAAGTTGAAGAATGATTTAAGCCCTAAAAGTCAGCTGTCTAGACTAACTAATTATCCCCACCATCACAGAAGCCAGTCTTCAGCCAATTCGATTCACTCCACGTGATATCAAGAAACGGCTGAGTGCACTGGATACAGAAAAGGCTATGGGCCCCGACAACATCCCAGCTGTAATGCTGAAGAATTGTGCTCCAGAACTAGCTGCGCCTCTAGCCAAGCTGTTCCAGTACAGCTACAACACTGGCATCTACCCGACAATGTGGAAAATTGCCCAGGTATGTCCTGTCCACAAAAAGCAGGACAAATCCAATCCGGCCAATTACCGCCCCATCAGTCTACTCTCAATCATCAGCAAAGTGATGGAAGGTGTCGTCGACAGTGCTATCAAGCGGCACTTACTCACCAATAACCTGCTCACCGATGCTCAGTTTGGGTTCCGCCAGGACCACTCGGCTCCAGCCCTCATTACAGCGTTGATCCAAACATGGACAAAAGAGCTGAATTCCAGAGGTAAGGTGAGAGTGACTGCCCTTGACATGAAGGCAGCATTTGACCGAGTGTGGCACCAAGGAGCCCTAGTAAAATTGAAGTCAATGGGGATCAGGGGGAAAACTCTCCAGTGGCTGGAGTCATACCTAGCACAAAGGAAGATGGTAGTGGTTGTTGGAGGCCAATCATCTCAGCCCCAGGACATTGCTGTAGGAGTTCCTCAAGGCAGTTTCCTAGGCCCAACTATCTTCAGCTGCTTCATCAATGAACTTCCTCCATCATAAGGTCAGAAATGGGGATGTTCACTGATGATTACACAGTGTTCAGTTCCATTCGCAACCACTCAGATAATGAAGCAGTCCGAGCCCGCATGCAGCAAGTCCTGGACAACATCCAGGCTTGGGCTCATAAGTGGCAAGTAACATTCGCGCCAGACAAGTGCCAGGCAATGACCATCTCCAACAAGAGAGAGTCTAACCACCTCCCCTTGACATTCAACGGCATTACCATCGCTGAATTCCACCCCCCCCCCATCAACATCCTGGGGGTCACCATTGACCAAAATCTTAACTGGACCAGCCATATAAATACTGTGGCTACAAGAGCAGGTCAGAGGCTGTGAGTTCTGTGGCTGTGGCCGTATTAAGGCTTTGAGCTTACCTGTTGGGACGTAGGTGCTTGAACTAGGATTATTGGCCGTATTAAGGCTTTGAGCTTACCTGTTGGGACGTAGGTGCTTGTTCTTTGTGCTTTTGTGTTCTCAGAAACTAGTAGCAAAAATTTTGTGAGACGTTTTGGGGTATGTTTTATGAATTTGCACTTCTGGAATGGAGCTTCCTTTGGTCGCAGTCTGTGTCACCTAAAAACCAAAAAAGAAACACATGAACTCATTCCCCAAGGAGTTAGACATAGATGGGGATCTATCTTTATTTTACTGTATGAATGGCTTGCATGTTTGGTGGGTTGACTGAAAGGATTGCCACATCTGTTAGGTGCTTAAAAAGTCATCAGTCTAGAGACTTATTGACCAGTTTCAAATGTCAGTGTATTCACTAGTAATCCACTCTTGCTGAGCTTCAAAAGAAATGCACTCTGTTGCAGACAAAATCAACACATTTGTCATTTACAAGCAAACACTTACTTCACATCGTGTCACCTCATAGTGCGTTCGGGGTGCTGTGGCACTGCCAAGTTTAGTAGATGCCAGATTCAGTGGAACTGACCATTGAATCCTGCATCCTTGTAGCCAGCAGCTGCAACAACCATTAACTTAAGCTAGGACAATTTGTGGACGTGGCACGTCATGGAAATCAGGCCCGTTTGCTTGTTTGCCTGCTCCTGCCGTCCCATTGCTGGCTTACGTCCACATTGTCATCTTTTCCACTGCTTACCATGGCTGAAAGAAAAACATAGTCTAGAAATTACTTCTGGTGATATTAGCTTAACATGTTTGCATGACATTCCCATGTTACTATTTCAATGAAATGGGTTCACCCATTTAAAATAAACAGTTGGTGCCCCCACTGAAAGAGCAGAAGGGGAATGGCATTCAAATGTGTTAATCACTTGTCCACTATTTTCTAGCCTAGATTTTTTTTTTAAATCGCTCGACCTGCTGAACACAGCAGCCACACAAGATTTTTAGACAGAACGATTCCATGATGTATCTGCAGTGCAGTGGCGTGTTTCGTCATGAATGCCACTATTTGACAGGCTGACCAAAAAAGACATGCCAAAGACTTTTTAATCAAGTGATACCATTTGAAGATATTGGGCATCATTTTAGCACCCGCTATCGGGTGCATTCCTGGCGGGGGGGCCCGAAAATCGTGAAATCCCGGAGCGGGACCGGAGCCCGCCTCGAACCCGCGCACTTCCGGGTTCCCCGCTGACGCGCCGGCGTGTGCACGCAGCCCCCGCTGGTGGGAATGCCGCAGTCAATTAAAGCCAGCGGGATGCCACTTGAAAGCATTTATTCGGCTTGTTCAGGTCATTAACTGACCTGATTAAGGGATTATGTGAGGAGGGGTGGGATTTTAGAGCAACCTGGGACTGTTTCCCACACTGGGGGAAACACTCCCAGTTCAAATGGACGTGTTGCAGCCATCAGCCTGTGGCAGCTGCAAAGGCCCATTTGACAGGTGGTGGGGGGAGACCCTCACTCATTGCAGGAGGCCACTCTGTCACTTGGGACAAAGTTTGGCCTCCACCACCCTCCTCCTGACAATCAAAGTCACCAACTTGCACACTTACCCCAGTGTCCAGACACATGTACCTACCTTGCGGACCCCCTCAGATGTACATCTTCCGGATGGGGGCCGCCGTAGCTGCAGTCATGACCTCCTCGGAGGGCGAACAGCATCACCAGCCTCGCCATCCACACCTTCCACCTGTGACACGTGGAGCTCCACAACACAGTGCTGTGACACATCCACCTGCACAGCAGGAGGGAGGGCAACCGCAGAGAGAGATGCGTCGCAGAAGGCACTACCCTCGCCACAGGGTCTACAGACCGAGGCTCAGCTTCCTGGACCTCTCTGAGCAGCAGTGCACACGGAGGCTCAGAGTCACTCGACATGTAGTCGTGGACATCTGCAGCCTCCTTCATGCCAAGCTGCTCCTGGCTGGCCCTAGCACCATCTTCTTACCTGTCGCTGTCAAAGTCACCACTGCCCTCAACAATTTCTCCTCCGTATCCTTCCATGGTGCAACCGGGGACATCGCTGACGTCTCTCAGCCGTCTGCACAAAAGAGCCCTGCAAATACACCTACACCCACTCTGCAGTGACACAATGGGTGGCATCAGTTGTGGGTCTTCATAGTGATCCTCAGGAAAGGGCATTATTGCACAAACCAGACAAGATTCGCGAAGACATGGCAGTAGTGATGCCAATATAATATGTAATGTGAGTTGGTCAGAAATTCAATATAAGTAACAACCATGACAAACCCTCAAACACCCTTGTGCATCCCCTTCATGCTCACGACACGTTTGCCTTACGCTGCCTACTGCACATATGTGATGCATGCCCTGTGGTAGTGGCAGGTTGAGTGAGGCTGGCCGTGAAAGAGATGCATGAGAGGGTGAGTACGAGATAGAGCCATGAGATTGTATGAGGATTGGGTTGAGTGGCAGTGGCGGGATGAGTACTGGCGAGGTGAGTAAGTGCAGGTACAATGAGGATGAGGTTTGAGTGGGTATGAGGGGTGATGTGACAGAGTAGTGTTGGCAGTGCAGAAGGAGATGTGGGTTGGGGGCGGTGATGTGGCAGATGGAGTGTAGGGGAAAGAGTAAGTGTACTCATGCGGCTGACCTACTGAGGTCATTGGAGCGCCTCCTGCACTGTATGCAGGTGGGCGATATGTCGGTGGTGCTGGTGACCTCCTCTGCCACCTCGAGCCAGGCCTTCCTGGTGGCAGAGGCAGGCCGCTTCCTCCTGCCCACCTCCTCACCCCATGTATTGATACCTGGAGTGAGGCATCATTAAACTGGGAGCAGCCTTCCCCCTGGACTGCTCCATGCTGTGATTTTTTCTGTTTGTTGCAGCATCTGTCAGTGGAGGACTGCCCCTTTAAATAGAGCTCCTCCAGCTGACAGATCTTACTGCGCATGTGCAGCCCGCCCGACGCGCAGATCAGCAGTGGGGAACCCGGAGGAGAAGGTAAGTGAATCCAATTAGTGGATTGTTTGCTACAATCGCGCGGGGAGCTGACTAATTTCACCGGGCGCGTTACCCACGCGCCTGATAGCCCCCCCCCCCGCCGAGAACCCGCAGCCCTGCTAACATCGGGCCCATTATCTGGATACATTTTCAAACAGATAATGCATTTGACATAATCCAAAAAATTAGATGAATTATTTCAAAATCCTTAACCCTAAGCCATCATTATTCAGCAAAATTCCCTCAGCTCAATTTACGAACAATTCTATTTCAGAGACATATTTATTGTCCGATGAAACATAATTCATCTACCAAAATCTCTTGGCTTAAAAACAAAATTTGTTTGGTTTATTATATCACTGTTGTAATGAAGGACGATTTTTCATGGTTCATTGGAAGAAGCTGGGTCAGGGAGCCAAATGGTCTTTTCTGACTCATTTTTTCCTTTTCATTCTTACATTGCGCTACAGTAACTCTAGTAATAACATTTCTCTCATTCCTATATAAGCAAAATTTTGCAGATGAGCTTGATTAAAAACCCAATTCATTTAAAACATATGCATTGCCTGTACAGACACAGGATAATGTAAAGTTACTTGAAACAAAAGCAGAGAAAGCTGGAATCACCCAGCAGATCAGTCAGCATCTGTGGAAAGAACAGACAATTGGTGCTTTGGTCTCGTACCCTTCATCAGAGCTGAAAATAAGTGACAGACAAATATATTAAAGGATAGAAAAAAAGGGGGAGGGCAGATGAAAAACAAACAGACAAACAAATACTGCTTCTTCCCTGCCCTCCCCCTTTTTGTGATTTTTTAATCCCCCTTTACCATCTCTTTTCTTTCTGTTCTGATGAAGTGTACAAACTCGAAATGTCGTCTGTGTCTCTCACACTCCGAGGTTTTTCTGTTTTTCTTTCGGATTTCCATCATTTCCAATATTTTTGCTTTTTCTTTGTAAAAGTAATTGTCTTTCCTTCCATAAGACCTATTTTGTTTATGAATTATAAGCAGTGGATCTTTGTAATACTGGGGGTAACTTTAACCTAACCCACCTGGCGAGAAACTGACAGGATCGGATTGGCTGCTTGTTTTACCCCGTCCGATTTTACTTTCCATTGAAGTCAAACGGGTAGACGATCCCATCCTGTAAGGTTTCTGCTTGGAAGGTTAGATTAAAATTACACCCTTCATCACAGCAATAATCACATCATAGAAAATAATTTATTAAAATAAAAGGTACCCATTCCTTTGCAGCCCAATTGGAAATGTGTAACTGATCCATACAGATTTAACAGGTCTTACGCTGAATTTTCTGTGTGCTCTGAATGAGATGATGTCAGCCTAAAGACAGTAGCAGAACTGAAATTGGCTTCAGTACCCCTGGAACAGCGTGGGTAATACCAGCCAGGTTTTCCACTCCTGATCGCCAATCAATGGCCTTGTTACAATTTGGGCTTTCTCCCAACACTTTAAACTCAGGCTTACAACAAAAAGAAAAACACTTTACATCAGCAGATCTGCATCTCCAATGAATTCAAACTTAGGGCCCGATATTAGGAGGGCGGCGGGTTGGCAGCGAGGGGTCGAGTGGGCGCGTGGGTAACGCTCCCAGTGAAATCAGGGTGCTCCGCACGCAATCGCAGCTTGATTGAAGGAACTTACCTTTGCTTCCGGGTTTTGTGCTGGAAAGCTGCGCAGCAGGCGCATCATAGGTTGTCAGCTGCAGGAGCCCTATTTAAAGGGGCAGTCCTCCACTGACTGATGCTGCAGAAAATAGGAAAAATTACAGCATGGAGCAGCCCAGGGGGAAGGCTGCTCCCAGGGTCAATGATTCCTCACTCCAGCTCTTATTGGATGGGGTGAGGAGGAGGGAGAGGACAGAGATCTTCTCCCTGGCGGGCGGGAGGAAGTGGCCTGCCTCTGCGACTAAGAAGGCCTGGCTCGAGGTGGCAGAGGAGGTCACCTGCAACACCAACATATCGCCCACCTGCATACAGTGCAGGAGACGCTGCAATGACCTAAGTAGGTCAGCCAAAGTGAGTACACTTACTCATTCCTCTACACTCCATCTGCCACATCACCGCCCCCACCCCACATCTCCTTCTGCACTGCCAACACTACTCTGTCACATCACTCCTCACACCCACTCAAACCTCATCCTCATCTTACCTGCACTTACCCACCTCGCCAGTACTCATCCCGCCACTACCACTCAACCCAATCCTCATACAATCTCATGGCTCTATCTCATACTCACGCTCTCATGCATCTCTTTCACGGTCAGCCTCACTCAACCTGCCACTACCTGTGCTGCAGCCACAGGGCATGCATCACATATGTGCAGTAGGAAGCGTAAGGCAAATATGTCATGAGCATGAAGGGGATGCACAAGGGTGTTTGAGGGTTTGTCATGGTTTTTACTTATATTTCATTTCTGATCAACTCACATTACATATTATATTGGCACCACTACTGCCACGTTTTTGTGAATCTTGTCTGGTTTGTGCAATAATGCCCTTTCCTGAGGATCACCATGAAGACCCACAACAGCTGCCACAGGCTGATGGCTGCAACATGTCCATTTCAACTGGGAGTGTTTCCCCCAGTACGGGAAACAGTCTCAGTTGAGATAAAAATCCCACCCCTCCTAAAATATCATGTCAATCAGGTCTGCTAACGACCTGAAGTATCAAAATAATTACCTTAAGTGGCATCCCGCTGGCTTTAATTGCTGGCGGAAGTGCCGCATGCGGGGCCCACGCGCGCATGTTATCGCGTCACTGGGGAAACCCGGAAGTGGGCGGGTTGGAGCTGGGCTCCGGACCTGCCCCGGGAATCCCCGATTTTCGGCGCCCCCCCCCAACCACGAACCTGCCGGCTCGGGGGTCCGAAAATCGAGCCCTTACTCTCTTATGTGTGACATGAAGAGACTAGCATGGCATAGAACCAAATTACCCTTTTACCAAAATAAGATACACCTGGGACCCACATGTCTCCCTACCATATCCTCCCGTATATTTAAAGGGCACAAAACACCACACTATGAGATCATTATATTAAGGCTAAAGCTAATATATAACTTTATTTATAAGTAATAAAATTTCACAAAGACAAAAACATAGCAAAAACTCAATAGTATCAATTTCTCTAAAAACATCAAAGATTGAAACAGTGCACAAGAGTTTAAATATCTTCTTCAGAATGTATTTCTTAAACAGTCTGATAATCTGCAAGATTTTTGGAGAATATAGAGATTCATACTTAGATGAAGGGACCGAATGTAATGTATCCAAGTTTGCTGATGATACAAAGCTAGGTGGGAAAGTAATCTATGAGTCTGCAAAGGGATATAGGCAGATCAAGTGAGTGGGCAAGAAGGTGGCAGATGGAGTATAATGTGGGGAGATGTGAGCTTTTCACTTTGGTAGGATGAATAGAAAAACCGAATATTTTTTAAATGGTGAGAAGCTATTAAACGTTGTGTTCAGAGAAACTTGGGTGTCCTTGTACAAGAAACACAAAAAATTAGTATGCAGGTACAGCAGGCAATTAGAAAAGCAAATGGCATGTTGGCCTTTATTGCAAGCGAGTTTGAGTACAAGAGTAAGGAAGTCTTACTATAGTTGTACAGGGCTTTAATGGGACCTCACCCGGAGTACTGCATACAGTTTTGGACTCCTTATCTAAGGAATGATATACTTGCCTTGGAGACGGTGGAATGAAGGTTCACTGGATTAATTCCTGAGAGGGGAGGATTGTCCCATGAAGAGAGGTTGAATAGAATGGGCCTCTGGAATTTAGAAGAATGAGAGGTGATTGCATTGAAAGATATAAGATTATGAGGGAACGTGACAGGGTAGATGCTGAGAGATTGTTTCCCCTGGCTAGGGAGTCTAGAACTAGGGGGCATAATCGCAGGATATGGAGTCAGCCATTCAAGACTGAGATGAGGAGGAATTTCTTCACTCAGAGGGCTGTGAATCTTTGGAATTCTCTACCACAGAGGGCTGTGGATGCTGATTCATTGAATATATTCAAGGCTGAGATGGGTAGATTTTTGGACTCCTGGGGAATCATGGGATATGGGGATCGGGCGGGAAAGTGGAGTTGAGGTAGAAGATCAGCCATGATCTGATTGTATTGGTGGGACCACACCTGGAATACTGCATACAGTTTTGGTGTCCATACTTAAGAAAAGACATACTTGCTCTCGAGGCAGTACAAAGAAGGTTCACTCGGTTAATCCCGGGGATGAGGGGACAGACATATGAGGAGAGGTTGAGTAGATTGGGACTCTACTCATTGGAGTTCAGAAGAATGAGAGGCGATCTTATTGAAACATATAAGATTGTGAAGGGGCTTGATCGGGTGGATGCGGTAAGGATGTTCCCAAGGATGGGTGAAACTAGAACTAGGAGGCATAATCTTAGATAAGGGGCTGCTCTTTCAAAACTGAGATGAGGAGAAACTTCTTCACTCAGAGGGTAGTAGGTCTGTGGAATTTGCTGCCCCAGGAAGCTGTGGAAGCTACATCATTAAATAAATTTAAAACAGAAATAGACAGTTTCCTAGAAGTAAAGGGAATTAGGGGTTACGGGGAGCGGGCAGGAAATTGGACATGAATTTAGATTTGGATCAGATCAGCCATGATATTATTGAATGGCGGAGCAGGCTCGAGGAGCCGATTGGCCTACTCCTGCTCCTATTTCCTATGTTCTTATGAATGGAGAAGCAGGCACAAGGGGCAGTATGACCTCCTCCTGCTTCTATATCTTATGTTTCTTATGATCTTATATGCTGCCTAATGTTATGCTTGTACTAAAATAAGCGGATATCACTGCCCTCTCCACGATGGAATCCGACTGTCACCTTAGGCATCACTGAAAATTAAAGAATAAGCTGTGTCATCTATTCCTGCACCAATAAGGCCTCTGGATAGAGAACTGTCACTGCAGCTAGTTCAAAGACATAATGGTGCACAGAGTAACATAATGAGTTTCCATTCATACCTTGAGTTCTGAATAAGCTAGGATTTGTGTGGGGTTGGGCACAGCAGGGCAACCAGGCAGCGTTGTTCGCAACGTTGAGCCTAGAAATGACTAAAGGATTTCAAAGGCAGTGGGAATAAGATAGAGATGGAGGAGGGCAATCTTCTAAAGGTAGAAATAGGCAGTCTTGGAGATGGAATGGATGTGTGGCTTGTAGCTCAGCTTAGGGTTGAGCAAGGGAGAAGGAGAGAACTGTAGGCTTGTGTAAGGAGTTTCTGGCAAGAGTGAATAGGACAGCTTTGGTCTTGCTGATGGCTCATCCGTGACTTAATGTCAGAAAAACAACCTAAAAATGTAGCATAGTTGTGACACCAAGCATGGTGGCAGTGAGGTAAGGATGTCACAGGCATGCATGGAAGCTAATGCCATGCTTACATATGATGTTGCTGAGGTGCAACACAAATATGGGGAACAGGAAGGGGCCAAGTTTTGTACCTTGGGGAACATCAAAAGAAGATACTGTTGGTCTAGAGGTGTGATTCTCACTTTGGGATTGGTGACTGAAATTTGCCGATGCTCCTGGGTTCAAATCCCAGATGAACTCTTGTTTGAAGGCTGGTACAGTAACCTGGTGGTTATAGTAACCTAGAGATCATGGCCCCGATATTAATGCGGAGACAGGAACGGAGCGGGGGTCAATAGCAGGTGACGAACGTGCTATATCGCAGGACGGGTAGGAATGGCTGATTTTCATGGGATGCCAGTTTATCATTTTACTGCCTGGTTTTGCATCTCCACTGTACGTGAGTAGGCGTGACACGAATCCACATGATGCGATTTCCCCTCAACTATTTAAAGGCCCAGTTCAGAAATGAAATGGAGCAGGAGGTTTGGAGCATTGAATAGGAATAGAATAAGCACAAAATTGAACCATGAGTGGGAGAAAAGGAAAGGCTGCCCCATGCTTTTCAGATGTGTCTCTGGATGTGCTGCTGGGGACAGTAAGGAGTAGCAGGGATGTACTTTTCTCAGCCAGTGGCAAGAAGAAGCCTGCTGCCACCCCAAGAAGCCTTGGCTGGAGGTGGCAGAGGAGGTGAGCAGCAGGAATGAGACCCTGAGGTCATAGATTCAGTGTCACAAGTGGTTGAATGACCTGACCAGGTCAGGAAAGGTGAACATATGGCTACATTCACCCAGAACCTGCATTGCACCACCTCTCACTTTGTCTTGTCAATCCTACTCCATTCACACCACTCCTCACCCCCACTTCAGTCTCATCACGATCAATCGGAATGACACAATGCACCTCTTCTGATCCTTACTCCCTTGTCATGCTTACCTCTCGAATCCTCTCTCCACCACTGTCAGTGACCGCAATCCTCATCTCATCTCCTACGACTTCAGTCACCTCCAACCACTGTCATCACGCATCCTGAAATGGCATCACTACCACAATCCTCAACAGGTCTCAGGGACTGAATGGCCTGCTCCTGCTTTTATGTTCCTATGTTGGAGGATAGGGAGAGGGCAGGGGTTCGAGCCTGAAGGCTGAGCCAGCTCAGCAGTTGGTCTCAATTTTAGAGGCAAAGAAATTAATGAACTCCTTGTACCTTACAGGGCAGGGGAGGGAAATTAAAGGAGGTGGTTAGTTGTGAAAAAGAGCAGTTTGGGGCCATTCTTACTCTTGGGGGTAACAAGAGAAGTGATCATGCTTGAAGTGATCAAGTCTGGTGGTGGATGAGCAGGCTGTCTGTAGTAACAAGTGCTCAAGCTCACAGGCCTTGAATTTGAGGACGCAAAGGTGGGTGTTGTACTAAGGAGATCAGCTGGGGTAGGAGACCGTGAGGGATATCAGCTAGTGAAATACATCCTGATCTGGGTCTGGGCCAGCTGTGCAGTGCACCAGGAAAGCCAGCCATCCCCTGGCCAGCAAACATATGAAACTTTAAACTTTTTATAAAAGATAATGTACTTTGATTCCATCCTTTACATCAACACCTTGGTGTTAATATACCACAGACAGTACAGTACTGCAGTGATTTTGTTACTGGACTAGTAACCCAGAAGTCTGAATTGATAAATTGAATGCGAGTTCAAATCCCATGAAGTTTCAGATTTTGAACTCAGTTTAAAGAAATCAGTAAAAGTGACAATGATACTGCCAGATTGTCTTAGAAACTCAACTGGTTCACTGATTTCCAGTAGGGAAGGAACTCTGCTGTCCTTACCCAATCTATATGTGACTCCAGTCCCACATCAATGTGGTTGGCTCTTAACTGTACTCTGATGTGGCCCAGCAAGCCACTCAGTTGTATCAAACTGCTACCAGTGACTCAAGAAGAAGGCCCACTACTACCTTCTCAGGGCAACTAGGGATGGGCAATAAATGCTGACCTTGCCAGTGATGCCTAGATCCCAAGAATGAATTAAAAAAAAACATAAATACATCTATTTCTGAAATCTTTTAATTAACAGGAGAAGAAAGAGAGAGACAGAGAGGATAATGGACACCTGATAGCCATTACAAAGTTGCAATCTCACAGAGGAATTCTTATGACAACACAGAAATTTATAAATGTCATGATGAAAGTACTGCTGCTGGGATGCTCCATATTATTAGTGCTCAGTGATTTTCCACACTGAAGAATTAATGGTTGTGATGCAACCATTGTAAATTATTGAGCAGCGGTCTTGAGTTAATTACTGGCAAATGACAGTATGTAGATGTATGTAAGCTGATGCATATTCACACTGGTTTGTTAGGAGAATAACTTTCCAATTTTATAATTTTCTAATCTAAAGCTGTGATACAGCAGCAGTTCTTACATCCCAAGTCAAATCTCAGTTATGAATTAACAGCGTGACAAGTTTATATAGGGAGTTACTATTGTAAATCGGGAATTTATAATGGAAAAAGTTGACAAGAAAGTGTGCCCAGATGCAAAATTTTAATATAATACTCGCTAATATCCCATGGTATTATATATGGGAGTCAACACCAAGTGTAGTCTCGGGTAAAGTGGGGTTAAAGGGTGGGATAATTAGACAATTCAGTCCCTATTTTAAAGTCTGTCCTTATTTTTAAATTTCCAGATATGTTATAGATATAGCTTTGGCTTTTGCAGATCATGGAAAATATTTTTTGTTGCAATGTAAATAATCTGTGTGGATTTTTTGCAGCTGCAAATGACAAATGAACTGCAGAATTATGGAAATAGATCCAGCTGCAGATACTGTGCTTGATGCAAACACAGGCAAGCAGAGTTGGTCCCTGCCAACAACAGTTCCTGTGCTGCTCACTCTGACCTGCAAAGTGACAATCACATTATTAGGATTGTCAAACTACTTTTACATATGATGTGGAGATGCCGGTGATGGACTGGGGTGGACAAATGTAAGGAGTCGCACAACACCAGGTTATAGTCCAACGGCTTTATTTGAAATCACAAGCTTTCGGAGCTTTGCTCCTGACGAAGGAGCAAAGCTCCGAAAGCTTGTGATTTCAAATAAAGCTGTTGGACTATAACCTGGTGTTGTGCGACTCTTAAATTTTACATAAGTTTACTCAGCTAATTTAAACAGATATCAGGTTTCTGTTGACCTCCAATTGAAAAAGTTCACACACCGATTGCTGCACATTGAATTAGTCCCAACAGAAAACAAATTTAACTATGGGACAGGTTTCAAGTTGGATCCAATTTGAAGAAGGTGCAGGCATAGACAATCAGCATTTTCATAGAAGCATTCATTCCGTGACACCTCTTGCATCTACCCTAGTCTACCAGCTGTATTGCCTCATTATGCCCACCGTCCACTCTGCCCAGGATATAGAATAGCAGAATAAACCTGTTGTGCTCACAAGCACGTGCGAAGCAGCTGACATATCCTCATAATGAGTGGTGCACACACTTTGGTAGTATCCCAAATATGTTCATGCAGAAACAAAATCAAAAATTGTTGTCCTGCATCTGAGGGCCAACAGTATGAGAATGGCAGCTCTTCCTGAAATCCTAGAAAATTACTGTGGCCGGGTGTTTTGATGCATTACATGACCGTGTTATTGATTCAGTGTTGGAACAACTTTTCTTTCGTTAATATCCCCATGATACCCAGATAGAAAATACCATAAGTCGTCCTCATCCAATAAAAGGAGGCATATCCCAAACTAACTTTCCACCACTAGATGGACATTGACCCTTCAGAAGATTCCAGCGCACCAAACACGAAGGAGTAAATTCTACGAGTTAGTGCTCCCGGTGTGGAGCCTCACTTGATGGGTGACGGATTGGACAGTTGGTCACCGAAGTCAGCATGCCCAAATCACTGCACTCCCGGTTTTTCGGTCACTAAAATGGTATGAAAATCGAGAGGCTATGAATTAGATCCACTAACCTCCATCTGCCCTCCTATTGATCGAAGCTGTGCCCCGGGAGTGCTAACTGGTTAAATTCACAATGAAATGGCTTGAATTCAAGGTTGAATCATGATTCCAACAGCATCAAATGCCATACTTTGTCTATTAATGATAAGGTCACACCGATTTGCCCAGGCTCATTTTAAATGAAAGGATAATATTGCGAAAAAGAAAGAAAAAGAATGTAAGAAATACCAAGGTGCTGAACGATCACTGGATTACTTTTGAAGTGTAGTCACATGTAGGCAAATTGGGCCAACCAATATGCACACAGCAAGCTCCCAAAAAACAGAAAATGAATGAGTGAATAAATAATCTGTTTTTGGTTGAGGGAGTAATGTTAGCCAGGATGCTGAGAACTCTATGCTCTTTTTCAAATGATGCCATGAAATCCTTTACATTCACGTGGACAGACAGATGAAACCTCAGTTTAACATCTTATTTGAAAGAAGGAACCTCAGACAATGCAGCACTTCCTCGGTACTATACTGAAGTGTCAGCCTAAATACGTGCTCAAGTCTTGAATCCACAACCTTCTAGTTTAGAGGTGCGAGGGCTGCCAAATGCTGCACCACAGGGGACAACTTGCTCTGGTCACGATTTTAGTGACATCCTAAATGTACTTGTGAAGATATCCTCTCAATGGTACTTTTAGCAAAATTGTAAACCTGTTAAAAAGATACCATTATACTTAGTCAGCAGAGCAATTTCTGCCCATTATGTTTTGCAGGTGCAAGATTATCTAGTCATATGAGGTTATGTTAGCGTCTGGCTTTCGGGATTAACTTAGCAGGTACCACAGTAAAAGATGGCTTCTACCAAATAAGGTTTCCAAAAGCTTCAAGACCAACTCATTGAATACATGTGTCTCTGATCATCTGACTGCATTAGTATCAGAAAACAGTGCTATGCCATGGACATACATGAAGACTTCATGACGTACAATTCCTTTTTCCAGCTTCACTCTATGCTTCAGGATCTCATGTCCCCTGAGATTCTCTGAGACAGATGTTTCTCCTCTGATAGTTATACCCCTAGAAACCTAAGCACATGAGGATATGTGTCCCATCATGGCGGAAATGTTCAACGTTCTGAAACAGTGATTGTGACGTCTTGCTCAAGTTGAGGAATAGTCATGCCATGACACCATCAACCTTCATCAGCCATGGCTGGGCATGTGTTGGTATGGAAGGTTTAAGAAAACCTCAATATTAAGGTCTTTTTCCAGGTCTCAGCAGAGCAGCAATAACAAGAGCTTTACTGGACTAGCAACCCAGAGGTTGTGAGGTAAGTGCCACCATAACAAGTTAGAAACATATGAAAATATCAGACAGGAAAAGATATATAGCCTGTCCCATACAGACATGATACAGACACTCCCTACCCACCTGGAGACACTTGGGGGGGAAATTTAATCCCCCCAAGGATGGGTGGGAGATGAGGGTGGATTAAATTCTTAAAAATCTGAAACCTGAACCCAACCCGCCGCGACCGTGCCTAGTTCCGTTTTAACCGGGGCGGGTTGGGGAGGGTGGGGGGTGCGAGTAACCTGCTCTCGAGAGCCGGGTCGGTAACTTAAATATGTTAATGAGGCTGCGTGCCTCAAAGTTTAGCAACCTATTAGATTTAACGGCTGCGGGTTGGGTTGCCTAAAGCTTGGGAAACCCGGCAGCTAAAGATAACTGCCGGAAAGCTAACCTGCCACGATCAACCTCTCTCCCCGCAATCCGCCGACCCCACCCGTGATCCGATGGGCCCCCTGTCCCCCCCCACGATCCAATACCCCCCCCCCAATCTCCAGGCCAACCCACGATCTGATGCCCCCCCGATCACTAGGCCAACCCATGATCCGATGCCCCCCCGATATCTCCCCCCCCAACAACCTCTTCCCCCCACCGCCTTGGCGATTTCTCCCTCCCATCCTCTTCTCCGGTCCCCAGCTGCGACCTTCTAGCTCAGGCTTTCCCGCCTGACAGCCAGACAGCCTTTTATTCTGGCCAGCTGCCGACTGGGAAACGGAGAAGGAAAATTCAAATGAGATCCTGCCATTGAATTCGGCAGGACCTCCAGATTTCCCACATTTCTGGGTTTCCTGGCCACTACATATCCCCCCCAGCTGCCTCCCCGTAATTATTGGGGCCGTAATCTCCTGGGAGAGATGAGAAACCGGAAAAAAAACAATGTATATTAGGGAAAATAAATCTGGAAAATTTCTCTCTGACCCCTTTAATGACCAATGCTCGTTCTGGAGACCACACTGAACCTGATCTATATTACAGGGTATCTACCTCTTGACTCAATCTCCTCCCAAGCCAGAAACAGGTCTCGCTCTTCCTTGTTGGAATAGAGCGAATCAGTGTTTACTGCATGAACCGGCAATCTGTTCCACAGGTCTACTATTCTCTGGAAAAAGAAGAACCGCCTAACATGAACAATAGTTCTGCCCTTACATAACTTGTAAGCGTGATCCTTGTTCCTCCCTAACCTACCAATTAAAATAATTTGTCCACATAAACACAATCTAATCCCTTCATTATTTTATAAACCTCAATCAAATTGACCCTGAGTCTATGGGTCTCTGAAGTATACAGACCCATCTCTTTACGCAGTGGGCCAAAGGTAAGTCCTGGGAGGGGAATGTGGAGTGGCAATGGAGGAGGGGTGGGCAAACGATATGCTGTGTATACAGACCTGGCTCCTTAAGTTTATCTGGGTAGCTATGGTGTTTTAAACTTGGACTCAATCTTGTAGCCCTCCTCTCCACCAGTTCTGATGTGGAGATGCCGGTGATGGACTGGGGTTGACAAATGTAAGGAATCTTACAACACCAGGTTATAGTCCAACGGTTTTATTTGAAAATCACAAGCTTTCGGAGGCTTTCTCCTTCGTCAGGTGAAGTCAGGTGTTGTAAGATTCCTTACATTTCTCCACCAGTTCCAAAGCCTCAATATTCCCCACCATGTGAGTGGATCAAAACTGGATATAATGGGGTATAAATTTGTCAGCGCCTGGTTTTGGGCACGAAGACGGTGAAGCGGCTGTAATGCGCACCCAAACCAGGATCGCCCAAGGCTAGCCCGAAATTGGGCCTCGGGCCTCATTGATATTAATTGGACGGCTCGTCCATTTAAAGGAATTAATTTCAGTCCGCATGTCTCTCTGGGGGAGCAATGGGCAGGGGGTTGGGAGGGAGGGGGGCACACAATCAGTACACTGTGGAGTTGGGGAGTACTCCCACTTTTCCTGGCTCCACAGCAACAATTTAAAAGAACTATTTATCCTTTGGTGGCGGTCGTCCAGCAACCGCTTAAGAATCCCAAGCTGAGCAGACCAGACTGCGGAGCCCAGGCCTAAAACAGACATTAAACTCCTTATTTACATATGTAAGGAGCCTAATGTCTGTTTAGGCAGTCAGTCAAGGACGTCTGAAAAATGGCCCAATATCAAGTCATGCGTCTTTCATACATCCTGTGGGTGCGGGATATATCAAGTCATGCGTCTTTCATACATCCTGTGGGTGCGGGATATATCAAGTCACGCGTCTTTCATACATCCTGTGGGTGCGGGATATATCAAGTCATGCGTCTTTCATACATCCTGTGGGTGCGGGATATATCAAGTCATGCGTCTTTCATACATCCTGTGGGTGCGGGATATATCAAGTCACGCGTCTTTCATACATCCTGTGGGTGCGGGATATATCAAGTCATGCGTCTTTCATACATCCTGTGGGTGCGGGATATATCAAGTCATGCGTCTTTCATACATCCTGTGGGTGCGGGATATATCAAGTCATGCGTCTTTCATACATCCTGTGGGTGCGGGATATATCAAGTCATGCGTCTTTCATACATCCTGTGGGTGCGGGATATATCAAGTCATGCGTCTTTCATACATCCTGTGGGTGCGGGATATATCAAGTCATGCGTCTTTCATACATCCTGTGGGTGCGGGATGTCCTAGATGCAATTTCTACTGTAATATTCAAAATGAGGCCTAACCAAAGTCTTGTACAAGTTGTGAAATTCAATTCAAGAAAATCTGGTCATTTTAGGCTGGCACCAGAAAGATGTCAGATTATTGTAAAATCCCAATTGGTTCATAAATGTTCTTTAGGTAGGAATCTGCCACCCCTACCTAGTCTGGCCTACACATGACTCCAGTCGCATACTGTGTAGTTGGCTGTAATGCCCTCAGGACAACTAGGGATAGGCCATAAATACTGCCCTGTCAGTGCCACCCACACCTCAAAATAAAATATGAAAGAATGCAGCAGCTGAACATCTGTATGTTATTTGTTTGGTCTTTAAACCTTCCAGTGCTTTGCATAAGTTTATTCATCCAAATATTCTCAGGTTCCTGGGGGGGTAGCGGTGGAAGCCAACAAGCGAACTTACCAATCCTGTGCTTCTCACCTGTGTCAAAATGGACTAGATGCACCTATGTCAACCTTTATATTATGTGGTATTCACATTATGTGGTTAGAAAATAGACATTAAAGCCAGTTTTCAGCCAATTAAATCAAAGGGTAGATTTTAACCATTAGGCGTTCGCCTAAACTTGCCAGTGAGAGGCCCTGTCCATTTTGAGGGTCAAGTCTCACCACCATGGCACCGTCGAGATGCAGGTGCAATGCGGGCACCCCATTGCAGCTCATCAGCTCCGAGCAGGTGCAATATCAGGCCTCCAATATCAGGTCCAACCCGGACAGCAGACTAGTCAAGCAACAGCCTGACATAGCCATACTCACAGACTCATATCTTTCAGCCAATGTCCCAGAATCTTCCATCACCATCCCTGTGTATGTCCTGTCCCACCGGCAGGACAGACTCAGCAGAAGTGGCAGTACAGTGATATACAGTCAGGAGGGAGTGGCCCTGGGAGTCCTCAACATTGACTCCGGACCCCATGAAATCTCATGGCATCAGGTCAAACATGGGCAAGGAAACCTTCTGCTGATTACCACCTACCGCCCTCCCTCAGCTGATGAATCAGTCCTCCTCCATGTTGAACACCACTTGCAGGAAGCACTGAGGGTAGCAAGGGCACAGAATGTACTCTGGGTGGGGGACTTCAATGTCCATCATCAAGAGTGGCTCGTTAGCACCACTACTGACCGAGCTGGCCGAGTCCTAAAGGACATAGCTCCTAGACTGGGCCTGCGGCAGGTGGTGAGTGAACCAACGCGAGGGAAAAACTTAACTGACCTCGTCCTCGCCAATTTACCTGTCGCAAATGCATCTGTCCATGACAGTATTGGTAGGAGTGACCACCGCACAGTCCTCATGGGGATGAAGTCCCGTCTTCGCACTGAGGACACCATCCAACATGTTGTGTGGCACTATCACCGTGCTAAATGGGATAGATTCAGAACAGATCTAACAACTCAAAACTGGGCATCCATGAGGCGCTGTGCGCCATCAGCAGCAGCAGAACTGTATTCCAGCACAAGCTGTAACCTCATGGCCCGGCATATTCCTCACTCTACCATTACCAACAAGCCAGGGGATCAACCCTGGTTCAATAAGGAGTGTAGAAGAGCATGCCAGGAGCAGCACCAGGCGTACCTAAAAATGAGGTGCCAACCTGGTGAAGCTACAACTCAGGACTACATGCATGCTAAATCAGCGGAAGCAACATGCTGTAGACAGAGCTAAGCGATTCCACAACCAACGGATCGGATCAAAGCTCTGCAGTCCTGCCACATCCAGTCAAGAATGGTGGTGGACAATTAAACAACTAACGGGAGGAGGAGGCTCTGTAAACATCCCCATCCTTAACGATGGAGGAGTCCAGCACATGAGTGCAAAAGACAAGGCTGAAGCGTTTGCAACCATCTTCAGCCAGAAGTGCCGAGTGGATGATCCATCTCGGCCGCCTCCCGATATCCCCACCATCACAGAAGCCAGTCTTCAGCCAATTCGATTCACTCCACGTGATATCAAGAAACGGCTGAGTGCACTGGATACAGAAAAGGCTATGGGCCCCGACAACATCCCAGCTGTAATGCTGAAGAATTGTGCTCCAGAACTAGCTGCGCCTCTAGCCAAGCTGTTCCAGTACAGCTACAACACTGGCATCTACCCGACAATGTGGAAAATTGCCCAGGTATGTCCTGTCCACAAAAAGCAGGACAAATCCAATCCGGCCAATTACCGCCCCATCAGTCTACTCTCAATCATCAGCAAAGTGATGGAAGGTGTCGTCGACAGTGCTATCAAGCGGCACTTACTCACCAATAACCTGCTCACCGATGCTCAGTTTGGGTTCCGCCAGGACCACTCGGCTCCAGCCCTCATTACAGCGTTGATCCAAACATGGACAAAAGAGCTGAATTCCAGAGGTAAGGTGAGAGTGACTGCCCTTGACATGAAGGCAGCATTTGACCGAGTGTGGCACCAAGGAGCCCTAGTAAAATTGAAGTCAATGGGGATCAGGGGGGAAAACTCTCCAGTGGCTGGAGTCATACCTAGCACAAAGGAAGATGGTAGTGGTTGTTGGAGGCCAATCATCTCAGCCCCAGGACATTGCTGTAGGAGTTCCTCAAGGCAGTTTCCTAGGCCCAACTATCTTCAGCTGCTTCATCAATGACCTTCCTCCATCATAAGGTCAGAAATGGGGATGTTCACTGATGATTACACAGTGTTCAGTTCCATTCGCAACCACTCAGATAATGAAGCAGTCCGAGCCCGCATGCAGCAAGTCCTGGACAACATCCAGGCTTGGGCTCATAAGTGGCAAGTAACATTCGCGCCAGACAAGTGCCAGGCAATGACCATCTCCAACAAGAGAGAGTCTAACCACCTCCCCTTGACATTCAACGGCATTACCATCGCTGAATTCCACCCCCCCCCCATCAACATCCTGGGGGTCACCATTGACCAAAATCTTAACTGGACCAGCCATATAAATACTGTGGCTACAAGAGCAGGTCAGAGGCTGTGAGTTCTGTGGCGAGTGACTCACCTCCTGACTCCCCAAAGCCTTTCCACCATCTACAAGGCACAAGTCAGGAGTGTGATGGAATACTCTCCACTTGCCTGGATGAGTGCAGCTCCAACAACACTCAAGAAGCTCGACACCATCCAGGACAAAGCAGCCCGCTTGATTGGCACCCCATCCACCACCCTAAACATTCACTCCCTTCACCACCGGCGCACAGTGGCTGCAGTGTGCACCATCCACAGGATGCACTGCAGCAACTCGCCAAAGCTTCTTCGACAGCACCTCCCAAACCCGCGACCTCTACCACCTAGAAGGACAAGAGCAGCAGGCGCATGGGAACAACACCACCTGCACGTTCCCCTCCAAGTCACACACCATCCCGACTTCCTTCATCGTCGCTGGGTCAAAATCCTGGAACTCCCTTCCTAACAGCACTGTGGGGGAACCTTCACCACACGGACTGCAGCGGTTCAAGAGGGCAGCTCACCACCACCTTCTCAAGGGTAATTAGGGATGGGTAATAAATGCCGGCCTCGCCAGTGACGCCCACATCCCATAAACGAATAATAAAAAAAAGGAAGGTAGGTCAAGGGGGGTGATGGCGAATCTGGAGGGGAGCCTGGGGTCGTGGCGGGCCACATTGTTCTTGTGGAGCCTGGAAGAATACTCCTACTCCTCTTGGCCCCACAAGAATAATTTTGAACTCATCGTTTTCTTCTGCTGTCACACCTGATAAAACTGGGTGGACCCCCGTGCGCTCTGTCCAATTATCTGTCAGGGTCCTATGTGCATCATAAAACATTGATTTGATTGTTAAAAGGGCCTACCGCCTGAAACAGGCACCGGTGTAAATGGGACGATAAGTCATTTTCAGGCTGCTACCGTTCTGTTTATGCCCAAATTAAAAGCCACCCCCAAGTATTTGAAAAATTCGTCCAACTTTCAAAATGGATGGTGATATCCAAGAAGAAAAGAACCGGTTAAGGAAAGAATTTAAATTTAGATAAAAGGGTTAAAAAAAATGGATTAGATGACAAAACTTCAAAACAAAAGGCAGCGAGTGTGAAAGATGAGAGAATGAGGGAGGGGTATAAGATTCGGTGAGCAGAAGAAAGGTGTTTAAATTTTTAATTGATAGTGGTCACTGAGGGCCCGAAATTCTCAGGGTCCCACTTCACCAGAAGAAGTTTAACATAGCAGAAATCCTGGCCACCCTCAAATTGTGCAGATTGCATCCTTTGGATAGTTGGGGCAGGCTGCTGTTGCCTGCAAGGGTGCTTCAGTGGTACCCACCCCAATGAGCCCTTGTAAAGGGGAACAGCCCACCAAGATCCTTGTGGCCTGTACTGGAGACTCCTTTGACTACTTGTCAGCTGAGAGTCTAAGAACTCACCCAGATGAGCCCTCTTGACACAGAGAGAAGGCGGAAGATTCTCCCTATTGAACAGAGATCTGCCAGGATTCTGCTTTGGTTCCAATTGGAATTTTGTGGACTAAGTGCTTATTTTATTAGTTTATGGTTAAATGTTTTCGTAGCTTTATCACTAATATTAATTTAATTTCAACATCAGCTGTAAGAGCTAAAAACATACACACAGTGGGTCACCTCAGGGAAGCAAGCGTTTCTCAACCTAGTGCCTGGTCTGAGGTTAATATTTTTTAGCACAATTAAGAATCTACAGATCTGCCATTGAAAAAGATAAGATGCCAATGTTGTGAGAATGCTATCAGCTCCACATTCCCCTCCAAGTCACACACCATCCCGATTCAGACATATATCATTGTTCCTTCATCATTGCTGGGTCAATATCCTGGAATTTCTTACCTAACACCATCATGGGAGCACCATCACCATATGAACTGCTGTGGTTCAAGGAGAAGGCCCACCACCTTCTCAGAGCAACTAGGCATGGGCATAAAATATGGCCTTGCAGTGTCACCCCCATCAAAAAAAAAGCTGCAGGGTAGCATCAACACTACAATGCACAAGCAGAAAGGGCAGTCATTATCACTCCAGGACATTTCAACAGTGACAGATCAACTACAAAATATTAGAAATAACTGCTGACCCTGCTGGGTGACTGGCAACAGAACTTTCCCATTAGCATCCATGCCCTCAGATATTCTCTTGTCCTGCTGGTCCATTTAATTGATCTTAACCAATTTACAGCAGTTAAAAAATAAATTGACATTACAGATTTTTGCTCCAATTTGGAATGGGCGAAGAACTCAGCCTTGCACATACAGTGGCAGTTGCTGACTCAGACCTCACTGTTCTTAGCTGTGTTTAGCAGTAATGGCAATGCTCACTGGTCCAAAATCGATGCAGAGAACAGGGGCTGTATCAGGAAAATGGCTCGGCAAGCTTCCTGGAGAATGGGGATTAACATTTGGATTCAGACATGTGCAGTCCAACCTCCTGGAATAAAATTGTTTCCATCCATAGCATCAATAACACCACTGATGAATGACTAGGACTCAGGACAGTTTCCTCATCTAATATGTAACATAAAATGACACTGGTTCCTAAGTGTTAAAAGGCAAATGCTCTATTATCTCGTGATGTGCGGTTAGCGGTAGGTCAAATGCAGCTCTTTTGTTTTATCACAGTTCACTGTGTAAACCCTCAAAGGATTATAATACTGATGTATTTGCACTGACACATTGATTCCTGTGCCATGTCTGTGCATTAAAATTTTACACTGCTGTCAAACAGCGTCTGACTCCTTTTCATGCAGTTAATGATACTGTGAATAATGTAGCGGCCAAAATGTACCACTTATTGGTTTTTTCCCCCACTGAGGACCATTGCCATTTCAGAGACAGGCTTTAGTCGGCAGATTTTTAATTAATGGATTGACTGAAACATCTCATTTCACAGAGCAGCAAAACACACAGATGCAGCAACAGCAATGGCTTTTTAAATGTTTTTTTACTCTCAGTAAACAGCAAAAGTGACATATTATTACCTGTTTAACTACTCATTTAAAAGATTTCAAATGATGTGCTTCAAGTTATTTTAAAGTAACAAGCAACCATTTGACAGAAGAGGCTTTTGTTATTCATGTTTAGTCGTCTCATTCTTTTTATGCAATATAACTGATTCAGGAAATAAAAATAGTTATGAAATTCTGTTATTTTAAATCTAGTAGTGGAAAAATAAAGCACTAAAGGATAATAATATGCGTGAGATTATTTCTGATGAAGAGCAGTACATTTGACATACTTATTACCACTTATTTTCATTTTATTAACCACAAAGTAAATCATCCTGCTGGATCATACATGGATTTCCCTAAATCCATGCAAAACCAATGTGTATGTCATGCTGTATTCCTTATATATGCTTGTAAGTAAGCGCTTCAAAGCCAGATCTTTTGTAAACACAGGTATAATTTCATGGACGTTTTCTACAATGTAATAATTAAGACACTTGTATTATCCACAATGATGTCACAGGGCCTCTCAAGGAGAGAGGCTGTCGCTCCTTTTTCTATAATGGGCCAATTTGTTTTTAACGTAATGCTTCTTTCATTCCCTTCCCCATCTTCTATACACGCCGTCCAGCCACCAGGAAAGCATGATCCTTGACTTTACAGCATTCCTTCGACCATCCACCCCCTCCTAGATTGGTTAATCCTCATATTCAAATCCCTCCATGGCCTTGCCGGTCCCTCCTCCAGCCCTACAACCTTCCAAGAACTCTGCGTTCTTCTAACTCTGGCGTCTTGTGCATCCCCCACTTGCTTCACCCCACCATTGGCGGCCGTGCCTTCAGCTGTCTAGGCCCTAAGCACTGGAATTCCCTTTCTAAACCTCTCTGCCTCTCCTCCTTTAAAATATTCCCTAAAACCTACCTCTTTGACCAAGCTTTTGCTCACATGTCCTAATGGCTCGGTGTCAATTTTTATCGGATTATGCTGCTGTGAACTGCCTTGGGACATTTTCCTACAATAAAGGTGCCATATAGATGCAAGTTGTTGTTGAATTTATGTGGAATGGGAGGGGTAGAATTACTGATTGTTTTCTTCTCTCATCAACACTTTATGAATCCAGTGCTTCCCAGCCAGAAGTTCCATCCTGCTCGAGAAGTCTGAAACTCATATCTGTGCTAACTATGGGACTGGAACAGGTAGCCATTATATGTTTGTGTGTGTGTGTGTAAACTGAGTACCTTCACCATTCGGCTAATGGGTGTTTATTTGTTTACAGGGTTTCATACTTAATCCTGGGACATGCACTGTAATGGGAAATTCATGATATATCTAATGTTAACAAGAAAACAAATCTAGGTTTTGGTTATACTAGAAAAAGAAAGAAAGAACTTGATATTATAAAGCACATTTCAAGACCTCAGGATCTCCCGAATGAAGTACAGCCAAAGAAGTACTTTTGCAAGTCGTCACTGTTGCAATGTAGGAAAAGCTGAACTTTATTATGCCTTCTGCTCTATATTTATATATTGAGCGTTCAAGATGTTTACATAGAATTACATAGAATGTACAGCATAGAAACAGGCCATTTGGCCCAACAGGTCCAGGCCGGTGTTTATGCTCCACATGAGCCTCCTCCCACCCTTCTTCATTTAACCCCATCAAAATATTCTATTCCTTTCTCCCTCCTTTGATTATCTAGTTTCCCCTTTAAAGCATCTATGCAAGTCACCTCAACTACTCCTTGTGGTAGCGAGTTCCACATTCTAACCAATCTCTGGGTAAAGAAGTTTCTCCTGAATTCCCTATTGGATTTATTAGTGATTATCTTATATTTATGGCCCCTAGTTTTGGTTTCCCCCACAAGTGGAAACATCTTCTCTATATCAACCCTATCAAACCCTTTCATAATCTTAAAGACCTCTATCATGTTACCCCTCAGTCTTTTTTCTAGAGAAAAGAGCACCAGCTTGTTCAATCTTTCCTGATAGATATAACCTCTCAGTTCTGGTATCATCTTAGTAAATCTTTTCAGCACCTTCTCCAGTTTTTATAATACGGAGAACAGAACTGTTCACAGTACTCCAACTGTGGTCTAACCAAAGTTCTATACAAGTTTAACATAACTTCCTTGCTTTTCAATTCTATCCCTCTAGAAATGAACCCCAGTGCTTTGTTTGCTTTTTTTATATCCTTATTAACCTGCATCATCGCTACTTTTAGTGATTTGTGTTTAATAAATCATAAGCTAACATTGTGTTGGTCATTTGTCATTTCATTGATTATTGTATTCACCCATCACCAGAAGGTGATAAATGGCATTTAATGTCATCTGCAGTGATAGAGCCAGTCAAAGAACACTTCACCTTTTATAATCCTCAAGAGACATTTATGTAAAGCTATGTAAATATTGCACTGTTAACATGACCTTTATTAATCTACAGTTGGAATAATAAGGTATTTTTATACAACATCTGTGTAATTTTCTGTGTAAATATCACTCTGATGGCTTTGATAAGCAGTTACAGAACACTCAAAACATGGTGAAATTTGTTGGCTAACAGCATTTAAGAAGAAGGCTTAAGACATTTGACTATTTTAAAAGTAAAACATGATACTCAAATTTTAATATAAAAATATCTTAAAAGGGGTCAAATTCCCTTGAATTAAACAACTGAATTAAGAATTTATCACATAAAACATACATGAAATGTCCAAGCTGCAGAACCCGCCAGCGTAGTCCTCACTTGGAATAAGAATTTCTGATTAGTTTTAAATGTAAAACCTAGTATATTATAATCAGTCACTGTGAAGAATGTCCTTTCAATGAACATGCAATTCCATTTCAAAACGAGGTTTGGCGATTACTGGAATCAAATGCAATGGTCGGTCCATTGAGATTGTAATTACCATTCCCAGTCGCAGAATTATTCTCATTAAACAACAGTCAGGCTACTATCATCATGAATCTTCAGTGCTATGCACTGCATTCTACAATGTAGAGATCTCAGGAGGGGAACCATTATTTTGAAATGAAAAATGTTTATTCTAAAAAAATGATGATTGCACTGGAGAGGAAAGAAATATTCAAACTTGTCGTTCATTTCTGAATTCTACTAATAAAAGTGACAGAGGTAAAATTGAACTAAGGTCCATTATTTACAAACGCTTAGGCTTGTTCAGTTGCCTTCATCTCTTTAATGAATGGTTTTTGGAAAGCCTGAAGGAATTGAAAGACATGCTCTGGAATAAGGAACAACAGCCTAGAAACTGATGTTTGCGATGTTAGCATACAGACATTAAATGCATTTGTATGACATTCTTCTGTCCATTACTGTAAGATAAGCAGGTTAACAACTCAGTTAAAGTTGCTGATAATGGGATTTCATAAAGACGTGTTAAACATCCATGCATTAACATCACAAGCAGCAATTTTATGACTAAGTTTTAAAAAGCATAAAAATAATTGAACAGGAAAAAGCCATTTGGCTCATCAAGCATATTCCTTCCACAGATCATGAACAACCCGTTCAGTCATGGACTCCACCATTTCATCTCCTGAGGAAAGGTTCTGTGAAGGTTATTCTTGCACTTCTAAAGAGTAAATCAAGCACATCTCCAGAAAACTCTCCTCCTACCTTTACCCGGAACTGGTACAAGTGAACCTAAAGTAGCTTGTTTTAATTTGAGAGCCAGATTTTGAGAATCAATTTGATGAATTTAAGCTGTTTGTCAAGACAATAAGGGGGAAAAATTCAATAAGGGCCATTTTCCGGAGGGGGTCGCGTGATGCGTTAGTACCCCGTGAACTTCGTGCTGCCTGCTACTTAACATGATATCTCCGTACAGCCAGCACTACCCGCGCTGCTAAGAGGCTGCATGGAGAATGAGGAAGTTGGAAATGGGGCGTGGACAGCGCACATCATCAGCAGCCTGCACCTCTTAAAGATCCAGGTGCACATTTCAAATGGCAGGTACACAGCTTACTTGGAGGAGGAAAAGATGGCCACAAGGATAGCAGGACCGGCATGAGAGAGGACTCCACGTTTCTCCGATGATGCACTGGAGACCCTGGTGGAAGGGGTGGATGAAAGGAGGGCCAGCATGTACCCGCAGGGTGGCAGGAGACCCTTCAGACTGCAGCTCCGCAGGCATTGGCAGGCTGTGGCGCAGGAAGTCAATGCCAGGAGCATTGCACCATGCATGTAGGTGCAGTGTCAAAAGAAGTTCAATGATTTGACACGAGTGGTCAAGGTGAGTGAATGAATGTGTCAAGTGGCACATCCTACCAACTGCACCACTGCTCCACGCATCACACTGCCCGTCACCCACCCACCAACAAACACTGTTCTTCTATACGCAATGCTGCACTCGGCATGCTGCATCTCACCCGCACATAGAACCAGGCCTGCAGACCACACAACCACCATTCACAGGTCACACAAACTGGCAGCTATTTGACCATGACAGGTACATCACCCACACACCTTGCAGGATATTCACTGACACACTGTCCTCTGTCTTGCAGGAGAAGGTGGGGCACAACAGCTGGCAGCAGGAGGGACCTGAGGGTGGACGGGCACATCCTCACCCCCCTAGAGGAGACAGTGCTTAGGATCATTGGGCAGGCCGTCACTGCAGCCGTGACAACATGCCGCGGTGGAGGTCTTGATGAAGGGGATCGCTGCATATCTAATGCTCCTTCTCCTTTCCCACATCTCCCTTCTCCCATAATCTTTTCTGACTCACGTGCTGCAAATGCTTTCAGCACACACGTCTTACTTGCTCCTCTCCCCAATCCACAACTCAACCTGTTTCCTTTTGTCATTGCAGATACCCAAGAACACATGGCGGCACCATCCAGAGGAGGAAGAGAAGGAGGACACTGAAGCCACACCGTCACTCGATCTGACACTTGCTTCCACCAGCTCAGACACTGACACTGCGCTTCCTTTAGAAGTTAGGTTAGAGGAGGGATCTGCACGTGGTGAGACACCGAGCACAAGTGCACAGGAGCCGGGGCGGGGGGAACGGATACCACAGGTGCCAGCTCGCTGGAGCGCGAGGTCACTCACTAGTTCTGCTGCAGAGGAGTCAGATGAGGTCTTCAATGGGCCAGAAGACGACTGATGGGCGTACACCAACAAATGCTTGCGGCACTGGAAAGCCTGCCAGAAAGCCTGCGCACAATGAGAAACGGTATGGAGGAGTCCAGCTCCAACTTGTTACAGGGCTTTGCGAGAGCTTGGAGCCCATCCTTTCCTACATGGAACGGGTGGTCACCTCCATCAGCGCACCTGTGGAACCCACCATGATGCAGCGTCTGATGACTGATGTCACAGCTTCCATTGCAGCACAAACATCTGCCATCCAAGGTCTGACTGCTGCATTTGGAGCTCAGACTGCTGGCTTAGAAGCTCAGACTGCTGCTATCACGGGTCTGGGGACCACTGTGGAACGGGGCTTCCAAGGCGTCACGGAACTCCAGCTATCCGTTCTCCAGCTGATCACCAGGATTGCTGAGGCGCCACCCCATGCGAGTGGCAGTGGCGCCACGGCAGTCGCACCTGTTGTCCTCTCTCAGGACGACAGCCTTCCTGCTCCCACCCCTACCACTCCGCCAGTGCCCCCCATCGGCCAGCCATACTGCTGTAGCCCATGCTGAGATGGTGCAGTCTGAAAACGGGCTCTCCCAGCCCTAGAGCTGCTCAAGGTCATCCTCCAAGGCCATCTGCATGCTCCTCCATTGAAGGCCAGCAGTCTCCCACCACCCAGGCTCAAGCCACTGGGGAATCACCTCGTAGGAGCACAAGGAAGAGGCTGAGAAGAAGGAGGAGGAAGAGGCTGAGGAGGGGGAGGAGGAGTAAAGGCACAGGAACACAAGGCATTAAAGGAATGCACAAGGGTGACTCGTTCTGTTATGTTTGCATAATTTCATTTGTTCATTGATAAATGAGACTTTGATTTTGCATTTGGTGGTGGTTTTTATTTATGCAATGAGCTGAGATGGAAACCAATGTGTAATCAGATGGAGGGCGATTTGATTGTCTTGTGGGAGCAGAAATATGGGGAGTGTAGGACTGTTAGTGAGTTGGGAGATGTAGTTCACATTATTGATAGTGGGCACGGATCAGGCGAGCACACACGGCCCTTGCAGACAAGGCGTGTGGTTCCTGTTGTACCCTTGTGTCTTTCTCCACTTCCTCTTCCGGCTCCACCCCCTACTCCTCGTCCTCCTCCTCAGCCTCTTCCTCCTCTTCCTCCTCAGCCTCTTCATCCTCAGCCTCCTCCTCCTCCACCTCTGCCTCAGGTTCTTCTCCAATCATTGGTGGCAAAGGCAGGTCCCTCATGATGGCGAGGTTGTGCAGAATGCAGCAGACCACCACAAATCTGCCCACCCACTCAAGGGAGTACTGCAGGGCTCCTCCAGACCAGTCTAGGCAGCGGAAGCGTTGTTTGAGGAGGCCTATGGTGTGCTCCATGATGTTGCGTGTGGCAGCATGGCTCTCATTCTAGGCCTGCTGTGCACGTGTGCGTGGATTCCTGACCGGTGTCATGAGCCACGGCATGAGGGGATAGCCCTTGTCACCCAGTAGGCAGCCTTTGACTTGCCGAGTTGGGTGAAAGATAGCTGGCACGTTGGACTGCTGCATGACAAAGGTGTCGTGACTGCTTCCCGGGTAGCGGGCATGGACCTCCATGATTCAATGCGTGTGGTCACACACCAGCTGCACGTTGAGGGAGTGGAAGCCCTTTCGGTTGACGAAGACGGCTGAGTTGATAAGCGGGGCACGCAGGGCAATATGTGTGCAGTCCATGGCACCCTGCACCATGGGGAAGACAGCAATGCGAGCGAACCCCCGTGTTCGCTCGTTCTGATTGTTCCTGTGGAGGGGGAAGGTGATGAACCTGTTCCTCATTTGGTACAGTGCGTCTGTGACCTCCCTTATGCAGCAGTGCACTGCATTCTGTAAGATGTTGCACATGGCGCTAGCAGAGGCCTGAAATGATCCTGAGCCATAGAAATTCAGCACCACGGTGACCTTCACAGCCACAGGCAATGCTGTCCTTACCCTGCTCTGAGGCTGCAGTTGTGGCCGCACCAGTTGACAGATCTCGGTGACGGCTTCCTTGGTGAACCTCAGGCATCGGATGCAACCCTCCTCGGTCATGTTGAGGTAAGAGAATTGGTCCCAGAAGGCCCTCATTGGGTAGGGCCTCCTGCTCAGTGCCCTGCGCGTCCTAGTCCTCCGTCTCCTCGCAGCTTGACCTGCTTTGTGTGGCCTCTCTGCATGCTCCCAGTCAGGCTCAATGCCCAGCGGGAGTCCTAGCAGACCGCCCATGGTTGCCAGGAATATTGTTCAACCACGTTTGTAACTTTCCAAACCTTAAGGCAGTACCTGCCAAACCGCTCTCAAATGTACTCGTGGAACTCTCAGTAAGAATAGGGAGCTTCAAAAAACACTCCCTACTCCACCAGCAGCCAGAAGCAATAATCCAGCAACTAACCTGCAACACCTGTACGGCCCCTTTAAATAGCACTGGTGGGGGTTCCTCCAGGCACTCTAAGACACGTTCAGATTGTTGGGGTTAAGACTGTGCGTTGAGTTGAGTGTTAAGGTCCAAAATGGTGTCTATCACTTTAAATCAGCGTTGCACACTGATTGCACGCATTTTCTCCCTACTTTACATGCTTCCAGTGTTCGGTATTTGCGCATAGGCTAACTCCTATACCAAGATGGTGTCCGGCGTATGTCACGCTGAAAATGTGCATACGCATCCAAGAAGCCATCTTGGATATCAGAGAGGCCGTGTAGTGCCAAAACAACGGGCGCCACATGGCTCAATTTAGCGCCCTAACTCTTTGGGGACAGTATTTAACCCTGAGAGGAAAGGTGGTTTTCTACAGCAGAGCAAGTAGTTTGCTTTATACTGAAAATAGCAACTGACAGATCAGTATAAGTAATTGTATAATTCCTTATTTATATTGTAATGTAACTTAACCACATGAAGTTTTAAAGAAGGAAAGGAAAGGAGTTGCATTTATATAGCATCTTTCAATACCCCGGGATGTCCCAAAACGCTTTACAGCCAACAAAGTACTTTTGAAGTGAAATCACTGCTGTAATGTAGGAAAATGCAGCGGCCATTTAGTGTCGACATCTATCCTTTGCATACCAGCAGTTCTATTTTGTTTTTATTAATGAAGTGTATAGATAAACAGAACCATAGAAGTTTACAGCACAGAAGCAGTCCATTAGGCCCACTGTGTCTGTGCGGGTGCTTTGCTGGAGCGGCAGTAAGTGAATAATGCGGCTTAAATAATATCAAAATAAGGTGGTTGGCATGCAACCAATAATGTACCCAACAAAACCTTAGCTGCATAAGCAATTACCCATAATAACTTATTACTAGTTACTTGCTTCTGTTAAAATCTATAGAACAATGAAATTGAATTATTCTTTGCTGGAATATACCATTGATTAAAATACCTTGATTTGATGGGGTGCTTTTTAAAACAATATGTGCGAAAAGCTTCACATTCATCAAGTTAATTTTTATTCTGTGGGTTACACTCTCTGGTTAGTTATGAGCACAAGAGATATACAAAAGTCAACTATGATTAATGAGTTCACATGCATCCAAATTTAAACTCTACTCCACTGTTAGCATCCTGCAGTGACTGGCCAGCTCAAGGGGGTGGCTGTGTTGGTAATGTATAAATTAACTGATTGTAGCACAAACAAGTATGCTTCTTACAACCAGATGATACTGTTCTGAGCTCTAATGAATTAGTCTCTTGTTTTCATATGACCTCCTTTTTATTGCATTAGCCAGCACCTTAGCTGACAAGACAAATGTAAGGCAGGAACAGATTCATATTCATCAATGTGTTAAATTGCAGCAGTGATATATGAATAAGCTGTTAAAAAGGATAACTAACTGTCTGCAGAGATTTATTGGTGCAGGTGAGCGTCTGGAGTCCATATTTCCTCTGGGTTTTAACTTGAACAAAAAAAAATGTGAATAAAAACAGGACAAAGCAGCATTGTTTGCCTTTGTCTTGCTCTCATTCTCAAATGTGTTAATAATAACTAGCCAAAAAAAATGCTTGTACAGGACAAAACTCATCCATATTTGCTGTGTATTAAAGAAAAGATAGAAACAAAAATTGAATTATCAACTCACATTAAAACCCAAAATTTAGTCACGCGAAGGAAGGACATTTCAAATTATCAGTGAAATAGTACTTAATGGTGTAGATCTTGACTTTATGTGATAATATAAAACGGGTGATCGCGAGTTGGCAGCCCGTTTTTCATATCTCCCGATTTTTATTTCCATTTTTATTTCAGTGTGAAGTGGTATTCGCACCAACATTAAAGTTTTGTAGTGCAAAACCAGAATTAGTGCCTGCCCCACACCTGAATGTAAGTAGAGTACGGCTCCCCCTCACCCTTCCAGGCAGCTAATTCTGCTTCAGCTGGGAGTTAGATTTAGGGTTGTTGACTCTGGTTGAATGTATTCTGGGAGGTTTCATCACATAGACTCCCACCTCCAACCGCCCCTCCCACCACACTCTCGCCATTCGTTGCCCAATATGTCCACCTTCCGTCTGTCTGGACTGTTGGAAAGCAATCAGACTCTTCCTTACAGGATTGGATGATTCTTGACTGTCAGTCAAACAACTTCTTATCCAGTCTTTAATATTTTTATAACTAATAAATAAAAGTTTTCAAAGAAAATGAAAATAATATACAACTTTTTTCAATACCTATATGATCTTTCTCCTGGGTTGCTTGCAGCAGTGTCCAGGAGACTAATCTTGAATTCCTGGAGATTCCAGGATTATCCTGAAGGGTTTCCAGCCTTAATCATGCTGGACTCTTACTCCAGATTTACACTAAACAATTTTTGCATTTCGCTGAGACAACCATTGCAGTATAAATCCACTCTTGGAGTTCACAGGCTATTAGTTCCAGTAGAGGCTTCTTCATTGTAGTATTTAGCATTTTTGACCCATGACCTTCACTTGTTCTCTTCTTCTTCTCCTCCCCTCCCCCCTCCCTATTGTTTCAGTCAGTCCTATAGGGATTCACTTGACTTTCTTTTTCGAGGTCTCTACCCAAAAAGTTAACCAATCTTTTCTCCTTTCAGGGGGTTGGAGTACAACAACAACAACTTGCATTTATATAGTGCCTTTAGCGTAGAAAAACGACCCAAGGCATTTCACAGGAGCGTAATAAGATGTAAATTGACACTAACCCAAAGAAGGAAATATTACGATAGGTGACTAAAAGCTTGGTCAAAGAGGTAAGTTTTAAGGAGGGTCTTGAAGGAAGAAAGAGAGATAAAGAGATGGAACAGTTTGGGGAGGGAATTCCAGAACTTAGGGCCCAGATGACTGAAGGCACGGTCAACAATGGTGGGGCGAAGGGAGTGCGGATGCACAAGTTTCCAGAGTTGGAGGAATGTAGAGTTCTTGGAAGGTTGTAGGGCTGTAGAAGGTTGCAGAGATAGGGAGGGGCAAGGCCATGGAGGGATTTGAACAAGCTGATGAGAATTTTAAAACTGAGGTGTAGGTCAGCGAGCACAAGGTGGTGGGCGAATGGGACTTGGTGCAGGTTAGAATATGGGCAGCAGAGTTTAGGATGAGCTCAAGTTTATGCAGGGGGGGAAGATGGGAGGCCAGCCAGGAGAGCATTGGAATAGTCAAGGCTGAGGTAACAAAAGCATGGATCAGGGTTTCATCAGCAGATAAGTTGAGGCAGGGATGCAGACCACAATATTAAGGAGGTGGAAGTAGGAAGTAGGAGTAGGAAAAATTGCTTTGGTTTCTGTGGGACAGCACCATCATTAGAAGAACAGGCTGACAATTTTACTACAAGAGGTGCAATTGGACCTGATATATTTCCAGATTTTCTGTTGTGCCTTCAATTACTAGTCAGTCTTCATTGACATTGCACACGGCAATTGAAGGCAGGGTTAAAGGCAGGGGATAATTGGACCAAGACATGTAGATGTAATTCAGTACCCATTTAAAATCATTCATTCTGTCCTTATTTTTATATGCTTTGATTTAATATCATGATTTGCAGCTTAATAGCAAAACCTACGGCAATTTGGGAAGCAAAGAAGTAGAAATGGTTGCAGCATAGGAATTTCTCTGCAGTAGGGGCTGAGGAGCTGGGAGATGCAAAACTGAGGTGCTATAGTGCCACTACTGGGAAGGAGGTATAATTACAGTGTGATAAATTTACAGAGGCAGTTTCCACAGTGAACGTGCAGAAATTTATAATGGAAAAAGTTGACAGAAATTCTGTATAAATGTAATATTTTTAATATGTTATATAGATGGATGTACAATTCATTTAAACAAGTTTTGGAAAATAATGATTTGCAACAATGTGTCACACCAATGATGGAGTTCAGTGGACAAGGTTTAATAGTGAGTTGACTGGACCAAATGTAATAACATTTCTAACCATTTCAAAGCCTTTATTATAAACCAACACATTTTAAGCAGTGCCAAGAAGTGTTATACAAGAAGCTTTAGAGCATTAGTGAATTTATACTCTTTAATTTCATGGAATAAAATAGGCATCTGGGAATCTGTTACAAGGGTTCTCAAGGGTTTTGAGTGAATCAGACTGCAATAGACTTGAACGCATTCAATCATATACTTCTAATGTTTTTCAATGTCTTTTACATAGTCCTGGGGGTGTGATGCCTGCATGAGGAGCCCAGGATTTGATGTTAAATGCGGTGTTATAAATAAAATAGTGTCAGCACCAAACTGTATTGGTCAATCTATAGGATGACAGCATGCGAGCTCTCATGGTGTGATCTTCCTTCACTGTCCATGGTTTAACAAAAGCTTTTCTTCTTCAGCAGGTTGAACCTGGAAGATTAAAAGGACGTCTGATAGAGGTGTTCAAAATTATGAAAGGTGTTGATAATATTAATTTGGTGAGTTGGGAACTTGAGGGCATAAATTTAAGACCATCACCAAAAGGACGAAGGGAGAGAGTAGGAGAATTTTTATGCAGAGTTGGAGTGACCATCAGAAGTAGGAGTAAAAGTCGAATCCTTTACTCAGAAATCCTGTAATCCTTTTAAAAAATGAAAGAAGAAAGAACTTGCATTTATATAGCACCTTGCACAAACTGAGGACATCCTGAAATGCTTTATAGCCAATTAAATACTTTAGAAGTGCAATCACTGTTTTTATGTAGGCAATTGCAGACAACAATTTGTACAGAGCAAGCTCCCATAAACAGCAATGACCAATTAATCTGTTTTTGTTGAACTGATTGAGGGTTAAATGTTGGCTAGGACATTGGGAGAACTCCCCTGATCTTCAAAAAGTACCATGGGATCTTTTACACCCAGCTGAACTTGCAAACCGAGTGCAGATTTAAAATGGGGACAATTTTAACCTAATCCGCCTGTCAGGAAAATAATGAGATCAGGAGCAACGTTTGCTTTACACTCTGCCTGATTTTTATCTCCATTGTAGTCAATGGAGAGCAATATTGGGCGGGGTGTAAAACTGGCATTCCTCTCAATTCTGTGAGTTTCCCACCCGGCGAAACAGGTTAAAATCAACCCCAATGTCTCACCAAAAGACAGCACCTCCGACAATGTAGCACTCCTTCATACTGCACTGAGGTGTCAGCCTTGCTTATGTGCTCAAATCCTGGAGCGAGACTTGAACTCACAATCTTCTGACTGAGAGCTGAAACAGCTGATACTGGCACGTTAAAACGGAAGTGGGTAAGTGTTTGAAAAAGAAAAATTTCAAAGAATATGGGGAAAGAGCAGAGGAACGTGACTAAGCAGAGAGCTCTTTCAGAGAGCTGGCAGAGGCTGCCAGCCTCCTTCTGTGCTGTAAGAGTCTATGAATGTCTAAGCTGCAGATAGAGAGTGGGCAGGGCTTCTGCTTTGCTGAATGATGAGATTACGTGCTCCACCAAGGCTGCTGAGAAAGTGTGATCATCAAAACAGCAGCCCTCATCCCATAGAGAAACTTTGCTACAGCTTTATTTCTAACACACATGTTTCAAATCAAATAATGGACTCTGAGCTGCAGGGATCTTGTCAAAACATGGCCTTGGAGATGTAAGTGTGCATATGGTAGTTAATGTATGAAAATTATGGGTAGCGTGTATTCTGCAGGAACAGCAGGGATATTTCCACTTCATTAGGCCTGTGGAATGTTCAGTCCCTAGGTGGAATGAAAAGAAAATGAGTGGGGACTCAGTGCCTCATGTCTATGCCCCCACTCTGCTATCTGGGTTTCCCGGAATGGGCAGAGTGGGGCATACGCCTTGTGTAGGCACAGATATTACAAAGAGGTGGGAGGGAGCATACTCGAGCGTCGAGATCAATTTTCTCCTTGCCGTCCCATTTGGGGGCTCCCCTTAAAAAAGTGGTGGTGAGCCACCTTCTTGAACCGTTGCAGTCCGAGTGGTGAAGGATCTCCCACAGTGCTGTTATGTAGGGAGTTCCAGGATTTTGACCCAGCAATGATGAAGGAACGGTCATATATTTCCAAGTCGGGATGAGGTGAGACTTGGAGGAGAATGTGCAGGTGGTGTTGTTCCTATGTGCCTGCTGCCCTGTCCTTCTAGTTGGTGGAGGTTGCGAGTTTGGGAGGTGCTGTCGAAGAAGCCTTGGCGAGTTGCTGCAGTGCATCCTGTTCATGGTACACACTGCAGCCATGGTGCACCGGTGGTGAAGGGAGTGAATGTTTAGGGTGGTGGATGGGGTGCCAATCAAGCGGGCTGCTTTGTCCTGGATGGTGTCGAGCTTCTTGAGTGTTGTTGAAGCTGCACTCATCCAGGCAAGTGGAGAGTATTCCATCACACTCCTGACTTGTGCCTTGTAGATGGTGGAAAGGCTTTGGGGAGTCAGGAGGTGAGTCACTCACCACAGAATACCCAGCCTCTGACCTGCTCTTGTAGCCACAGTATTTATAAGGTTGGTCCAGTTAAGTTTCTGATCAATGGTGACCACCAGGATGTTGATGGTGGGGGATTTGGCGATGGTAATGCCGTTGAAAGTCAAGGGGAGGTGGTTAGACTCTCTCTTGTTGGAGATGGTCATTGCCTGGCAATTGTCTGGCGTGAGCGTTACTTGCCACTTATCAGCCCAAGCCTGGATGTTGTCCAGGTCTTGCTGCATGTGGGCACGGACTGCTTCATTATCTGAGGGGTTGTGAATGGAACTGAACACTGTGCAATCATCAGCGAACATCCCCATTTCTGACCTTATGATGGAGGGAAGGTCATTGATGAAGCAGCTGAAGATGGTTGGGCCGAGGACACTGCCCTGAGGAACTCGTGCAGCAATGTGCTGGGGCTAAGATGATTGGCCTCCAACAGCCACTACCATCTTCCTTGGTGCTAGTTATGACTGCAGCCACTGGAGAGTTTTCCCTCTGATTCCCATTGACTTCAATCTTACTAGGGCTCCTTGGTGCCACACTCGGTCAAATCCTGCCTTGATGTCAAGGACAGTCACTCTCACTCTCACCTCACCTCTGGAATTCAGCTCTTTTGTCCATGTTTGGACCAAGGCTGTAATAAAATCTGGAGCCGAGTGGTCCTGGTGAAACCCAAACTGTGAGCAGGTTATTGGTGAGTACGTGCCATTTGATAGTACTGTCAATGACACCTTCCATCACTGGAGGAGCTCATGATGAAACCTGGCATTGGGCCTTGCCAAGACTGCCATGCACCAGAGAGTCCATGGAGATCCTGAAGGGCAGCCCAAAGATTAATGGAGAGACAAAAGCATTTGTCATTTCTTTAGGGGTTCCCTCCCAAAGGCAATCTTCGGGGCATGGGGCCTTCTTGCTGCCTCTTTGCAGCAGTAACTAGAAGGCCCTGATGCCATCACCAATGGGTGTGGCTGCAGGCCTCTCAGGACTTTCCTGTTTCCACACCCCTCTTTGCCAACATAAGGTTCTTTCAGGGGATGGGCCTACATTGGGAGTACATCCAGGCCATGCAAATAGTGAGCATTTCTCCCCTCACAGGCCAAGCATATTCAGGGAGGTTGGACACCCAGAAAGGAAAATCAGCTTGAATGCCTCTTTAAGCTGGAAGAATTCAATCTCTTTTACATCATGAGACTTCTTTTTTGTGATGACTGAATCTTGTGGGTAAAATGGCATTTTCAAAATTTTCATAGAACCATTAAGCCCAAGCATTTCAAACTCTCCAGTTGGGTTATAGAATGTTCCATCAGTTATAACCGATATTTGGTTATATGACAGCTAGAGAGGTTTTACTGGTGTGTCGTGATGGGATAACTTCCTTTCATCTCCGACTCCCAAATCATTCACAGCAAAACACCAGACTTTTTGATTCCCAGTCTTTAAGTTGTACAATATAATGGTATCTAACCCTTAAAGAGTGAAAGATAGCCCTAAGTGATGGCTAAATGGACACTGTTTAATGGGGAATGAAAAATGCAGATCAGAATAATAGGGCTTTCCTCTGTGGACAATCACATCTCTTTCCTTCAAATTGTTATTTTTACATCTCTGATACCCTCTAATTCTATGTGCGCTATAAAATCACATTAGCATCTGTAGATCTGGGGTTCATGCGGAGAGATCAAAAAATATTGCAATGAAATTGTCGTAAATACTAACAGCTTATAATTTATTACTTATGGTTTTTATGGTGGAATCTTTGCCCTCTCAGAACCCGTGTGTAGTTTTCAACTTGTATTTTTTCTTCCTTTTGTTTTGTTTAGGTTCTATTATTAATTCATATGCATCAATGCTGCAGTCCAGGCAGAATTGCTGAACGAGTGCCAGGTGGATGTACATTCTGACACTTCATAAATCCTGTTTCATATTGTGCTATAATTAAATGCTGCAATCAAATACCCCATTACCAATAAGGGAGGAGGAGAGGTGGAAAGATCCTACTCTGGACTGCCTTTGCAAGGCAACAGCTACAACACAGAGTAAGGGGTGTAGAACATAAAAACTGGTATGGCTAATATTGCTGAAAGGCAGATTCTCACTCAGTGCATTTTTAATATCGATGTAGCTGGGGAACTGGAAAATAATGTCGTTGACTCTAATTACAATGCTGCAATAATTGGCAATTAAAATGGGGATCAATTTCTGAAGATGCCAGTATTATAGCTCATATGAAATACTTGAAAGCCCAGCATGAATTATCATTTAATTTCTGCCTATAATTTCAGAGTACTAATATTGATAATCCCTATGTAGGATTGTAAAGATTCACTTGGATAAAAAGTTTAGGGAAATCCAGAGCATTGCAAAGAAAATCACCAATAATGAGGCCAATAATGCAGATACTGGAGCTAGAAAACAGATCTGATCTTATTCCACCATTCAAGCTGGTGTAAAAGCATTGGAGGAAGCTGGCTGAGCAGAGCAGGATCTGGCCTCCAGATACTGCCAACAGGAGGAGCATTTCAATGAATTCTGCAGCATTTGTGCCACATCGAGTGTGTTAATGCTGAATACTTTGCAGAGTGAGGAGCAATAATGGCAAGAAACCACAGTCGGTGTACGTTTAGATTACCCGATTACCTTAGTATTACCCGATGTGCACAAGTAGCACTGATGTGACATCTTCTTCACCTAATTGAAGAACAATGTTCAAGGAGGCAATGGCAGGACATCTCAGCCTCCTAGCAACTCCTGGAACCATGTGAAAGTGAAGATGACTCCCACACTCTGCTTCTAGGTGATTCCAAACTGGAGACATAACCTGAGTCAGCCAATAAGCAGTTGACTGCTGCATCATTCAGGTAACAGATGCCCTCTTTGCTATGTGTAGGCATACATCAGGTTCAAAAGCAGCATGCAGCATCAGCTAAAGCTGTATACCCAACTTGATCAATGATATTCCATTCCCCTGGTACAAGGCGCCATTAATTGCATTCACATTACCATTCATGCATCTGTAGAAAGAAACAAAGATTTTGCATTTATATAGCGTGTTTCATAACCTCAGGACATCCTAAAGTGCTTTACAGCCAATGAAGTACTTTGAAGTGTAGTCACTGATGTAATGTAGGGAAACACTGCAGCCCATTTGCACACAGCAAAGTCCCACAAACAGCAGTCTGATAATAACCAGATAACCTGTTTTAGTGATG
This sequence comes from Heptranchias perlo, assembly GCF_035084215.1. Lineage (NCBI taxonomy): Eukaryota > Metazoa > Chordata > Chondrichthyes > Hexanchiformes > Hexanchidae > Heptranchias > Heptranchias perlo. Next base: position 74,559,765 of record NC_090330.1, on the reverse strand, counting down.
TTGGTTGATGGATACATATTGGGCAGAACTCAACTGGTCTTCTTTGAAATATTGCCATGGGATTTTTTACATCCACCTGAGAGGCAGCAGTTTAACATCTCATCTGAAAGACAACACCTCCGACAGTGCAGCACTCCCTCAATACTGCACTGAAGTATCAGCCTAGATTTTGTGCTGCAAGTCTCTGGAATGGGACTTGAACCCATAACCTTTTAACTCAAGAGGTGAGAATGCTACCACTGAGCCACGGCTGACACCTAACATAGACTGCATCTTCCTCTTTATCAACAAAGAGGCTCACTGCTCCCTCAATGATCAGATGGCATGTGAACACTGGCAATAAATTACACAAGCTAATGCTAATTTTCTATAGCATTTCATGATGTGCACATCTCAAGGAAATCGAGAGTACCCCTATTGTGTAAGGGGAAGACAGAATAAAAGCTAATTTCTGCAACACCAGGTTCAAACACAACTGCTGATGTCTTGTGGAACCCCAAGATCCTAGAAGAACACATATTTATATGACACAAATATAATAGTACAGATCTTTAGCCTCCTAAACAACCTTTCTGATATTTGGAAAACTGTGATGATTCTTGTAATAGCCAAAACAAGGAACTTCTAAAGCAATCCATAAAATGATAAAAACAAAGACTCCCATCACCTTTCAGTACTTTTAAATCACTGTTAACTGTGTTTTTGTCTACTGCAATAAAAGTGATGGGCTGTTGGGTAAACCTGCAGCTTAGGTTACGTCATGCTTGTCCCACTGCACTCTTAGTCTAACTCCTTGATATGTATCATAGGTCTATATTCAGTGCTGTTTCTGTGCTCTCAGTTTTTTTGGAGTGGAGTCAACTTTTTTTGAAGCTTTTGCTAGTTCTTTAGGTTGGTACAGAGGAAGCAATTCTTTTGACGCCCTTATCCTTTTGGAAAAGGCCCCCAGGCAATTGATGTTTTCTTGGGTTGACTGGTGAACAGCTTTTGTATTAAGGACCTATGGTTTAGTCAGACCCCATGGTGATTTCGTGTGTTTGAAATTTATCTTTCCCTGGATGTTAAACTGAAGAGAGCATGAGGATTCATACACACACAGGATCAGTGCATTGAAAGTTTTTGAGAATTTTTGTGCAAAATCCAAGCAAATTAATCTGTTAAATGTATAATGAGATTCAATCAATGATACAAGTGGTAGGAGGGCAAAGAAAGAACCAACCATCTGCATGACAGGCTCCCAGTCCAGAGAGAACAGCAGCATGGAATCAAAAACAAAGTGTTATGGATGGAAAAGAAGATCCATGAAAGGCTGGAGAAAGACCTGAAAGGGTTGAAGAAATCTACATCCTGGGATCCTTGGCTTTATAAATAAAGACATAGAGTATAAAAACAAGGAAGTTATGCTAAACCTTTATAAAACACTGGTTAGGCCTCAGCTGGAGTATTGTGTTTAATTCTGGGCACCGCACTTTAGGAAGGATGTCAAGGAGCGTATGCAGAGGAGATTTACTAGAATCATACCAGGGATAAGGGACTTCAGTTATGTGGAGAGACTAGAGAAGCTGGGATTGTTATCCTTAGAGCAGAAAAGGTTAAAGGGAAATTTAATAGAGGTGTTTAAAATTATGAGGGATTTTGATAGAGTAAATAAAGAGAAACTGTTTCCACTGGCAGGAGGGTCAGTACCCAAAAGACACAGATTTAAGGTAATTGGTAGAGGAGGGATGAGGAGACATTTTTTTAACGCAGCAAGTTGTTATGATCTGGAATGCAGTGTCTGAAAGGGTGATGGAAGCAGTGTCAACAGTAACTTTCAAAAGAGAATTAGATATATACTTGAAAAGGAAAAAAAATGCAAGGCTATGGGGAAAGACCAGGGGAGTGAGACTAATTGGATAGCTCTTTCAAAGATCCAGAATAGGCACACTGGGCTGAATGGCCTCATTCTATGCTGTATGATTCTGTGATTCTATATCCCAGATTAGCATCAGCTTGGCTCAGTGGTTGCACTCTCACCTTCGAGTCAGAAAGTCATGGTTTCAAGGGCTAGTCTGGGGCTTCAGTGCCGCATTGTTAAAGATACTCTCTGTTGTATTAAATTAGATGGTGAAGGATGGAATACTAGAGCCTGGTCTTCATTTGCTTCCAAGCCTTTATTCACAGAGATCCACATTGCCCACACAGTGCACCCATTAGATAAGTTCTCATATAAACGGATACAAGAGAGCCCCCAATTGATACGCACCACCTGAATACAACTAATACTAATTGATATAAATCACATGGATACAATTAACATCTATTGCATAAGAAACCGAAGCCTTCTATTCCGATGGGTCAGGTGAACATTCGGGATCCAACGGCACTATTCGAAGAAGAGCAGAGATTTCTCCCAGTGTTCAGAATAACATTCCTTCCTTAACCAACACCACCAGAAAGAGATTTATTAGTCATTCATCTCATTGAGGTTTGTGGTATCTTGCTGTGTACAGAGCAGCTGCCTTGCTCGCCTGCATAACACTGCATTTCAAAGTAATTCATGCATGCAGGCAACACCTGACCTATAGGTATCCACTCCACAGGGTTGACAGGTCAAGGAGGTCCTAGCTGGATTTTCTCACAGATATTGGGCTCGATTTTAAACCGGAACTGTTGGGGGTGGGGGAGCAAAGAAAATTGCAATTTCCAGGAGCAGGCAGAAATCCCGGCTCCAATATGCCTAAGATCGCGCACGACCCAGAGTCTGTACCTGCCGGCGGGACGATATTTAAACAAGGAATTCAAGTACTTGAAGTATTTGAAATGTACATGAATCTAATTAAGAGTGAAGCAAACGATTTCATCGCTGCCTCAGTGTGTTTCCCGTACTGTGTGAAACACGCCATGGGGAACGAGTCGTGTTTCAGCCGGCAGCCATTTGGACATTTAAATCCATGTTTGACAGATAGGGATAAAAGGTGAGTTATTGCAGCAGGGCACTCAGTTCTTTAAGACAAACTTTTGGTTGGGAGATCTTTGTGTTTAGACTGAAAATTCTTGGTTTCCACTCAGAATTATTCTGTTTATACAAATATTTACCAACTTTTCAGACCCCCTCAAACTGACACCATCAGGATGGGGGGGCACGATGGCTGCATTCACCAGTATATCCGAGGAGGAGGAACATCACCATCCTTGCCAGGCACGGCGTGCACTTCTGCCACTTGGAGCTCCACAACATGGTGCTGCGCCACAGGGACCTGCACAAGAGCTCAGAAACGAACAACAGAGGGAGCGATGTCGCAGGAGGCAGTACCCTCGTCAGAGGGTCTACAGACCGAGGCTCAGATCCCTGAACCTCTCTGAGGAGCAGTGCATACGGAGGCTGAGAGTGAGTCGCCAGATGGTCGCAGACATCTGCAGCCTCCTTCATGCCGAGCTGCTCCTGGCTGGGCCTGGCTGCATCTCATTATCCGTCACAGCTAAAGTGACCACTGCCCTCAACTTCTTCACCTCCGGATCATTTCAGGGTGCCACCGGTGACATCATTGGAGTCTCTCAGTCATCTGCACAAAAGTGCACAAGGCAGGTCACTGATGGTTTGTTCCGTAGGGCCTCGCAATACATCAATTTCCCCATGGACGACCTCAGCCAGATGGAGAGGGCAGTGGGATTCCATTGTGTGGCTGGCTTCCCAACTGTACAGGGTGCAATTGACTGCATGTATATAGCAATGCAAAAACCTCCACACGAGCCAGGACTGTTCATCAACAGAAAGGGCTCGCACTCGATCAACGCTCAGCTCGTTTGTGACCACCGCAAAAGATTTCTTCACGTGAACGCCAGGTTCCTAGGCAGCTGCTATGATTTGTTCATTCTGAAGAAATCCAACATCCCGGACCTCTTCCACACACCGAACAACCTGAAGAGCTGGCTCCTCGGGGACAAGGGATATTCCCTGCACACGTGGTTAATGACTCCTCTGGGGAACCCCATCCGTGAGCAACAGTGTCGATACAACGACATCCACATCGCCACCAGGTCTATAATTGAACATGCAATAGGACTGCTGAAGATGCGATTTCAGTGCCTCGATCATTCTGGGGGAGCACTTCAATATGCACCAGTGAGAGTGGCTCGCGTTATAGTAGTGTGTTGTGTCCTGCACAACATGGCTCAACAGAGAGAGGTACAGGTTGATCCATCATCCACCATTCACATCTGCCATCCACATTGAGGAGGAGCAGGAGCAGGAGGAGGAGGAGGACAAACCCATGGGCAGAGCAGCAGCTCACCTGGCTGCTCATGAGATCAGGTAGTCACTCATATGTGAACAGTTCTCATAAGATCAGAAAGTGAGAAGAGTCCAGTCCTCACACCACCTGGATAGACCAGCGCAAACACCAGTCCCACCAACCCCCCCACCACCTCCCTGCACAAAACAGTCCTGCAATTACACATGCACCCACTGTAAAGTGACCCGTTGGGTGGCATCAAGTGTTGCTGTTCATGATTAAGCACATGAAAGGGCCTTATCACAAAAGCCAGTAAAGAATGGGCAAGACATGGCAGTAGTGATGAGAATGATAACATTTAATGTGACTTTAACATAAACCAAATATAAATGAAAAACATGCCATCTGTCAGACACCTTTGTGCACACCCTTCGTGATCGCAAATCCTTAGCCTTTCTCTTCCTACCACTTATACATGGTACATCCCCTATGGCTGCAGCAGAGGTAGTGGCAGGTTGCTCATGTCCATGGCCAGACTGTTTAGATGCTTTCGGCCTACGCCTTCTGGGTTTTGGTGCCCGTGAGGGCCTCTCCAAAGATTGCTTCACCTGCACCTGTGCAGGGGTTGACTCGACCACCTGGAGAGGAAGCAGCATTGCGGGTACTGGTTGAGAGGGGGGCAACGGGTGAGACGTGGGAGCGCTTTGAGTGGCGTCCCCACTTCCATGTCCACTTTCGCCATCATCCCTCTACTGGATCAGGCGCACATCACTCTTACCACCCTGCTGGAGGACATGTATGATGCCTTGTAAGCCCAGTTTTAAAGTTTCTGTTTGCCTGTTTAAGGCGGCAGGATGTTGTTCACCATGAGTCTGAATGGCCATTGTCAGGGCCTGAATGGACTCATTTATGAGCTGTGCTTGAAGCTCAACGGAGGCTGCCATTCTCTCCATTGCAGACATTCCTGCAGTTACCTGCGACACTATCTCAGGCATTTCAGCAGTTACGTGTGATACTATCTCAGACAGCTGCTCATGTCCCTGTGACACTATCTCAGACAGTTGCTCACGTCCCTGTGACACTATCTCAGAGATTCCCTCCCGTACCTGTGCCACCATTCCACTCATGCAGAAGTTGGACTCCTCCACCCTCTGCGCTATTGTGGAGAGTGCGCATGGCACCTGTTCCAGTACCTCGCAAATGTGCTGCTGTCCCTCGATCATTCTACTTTTAAAGGATGGCCCTTGGGGTTCAGCATCTGCGTCCAGTTGAGCAGAGCCTGGAGAGGAGTGCGCCCACCAACACGGACTCTCCACAGCTGCCCCTGCCACCAGTGTCTGCTCATGCTCACTTGTGTGTGGTGACTCACCAGGTACACCCAACTAATTGACTACTAGGGCCCGCTGAGGTGTGAATATCAGCGCTGGTGCATGGCTCACTAAGATGTGATGGTGCACCCTCAGAGGCTGGGAGCTCCTCTGAGGAATTGCCCTCTCCTGTCACTGCAGTCATTGAATGGCCTGTAAGAGAACAGGAGGCAATATTAAGCATCATCACTGATGTGTCATGTTGCGATGATCATACTGAGGTGTTGAACATGTCAAACATTGTTAACATCAATTCATGTTGTGTGTGATGAATGTTAAAGTTGTGTCACCAGATGTTTGTGGAGCGCCAGTGTCGGCGTCCCCAACGTACAGGCACTTGAGGTTGCGGCTGATCAGCAGGGCCTCCTCCTCCATGTCTGTGAGGACCACTATTTGTTGTGGCCCCCCTCCAGTCCTCGCCATCTCGCGTGCATTTTGTGCTCTCCTTCTAGATGGTGAAGTGGCCAACCGATGAATGCATTGCTTTGGGTGAGGCTGACTGTGAAAGTGGTGCATCAGAGAGTGAGTATGAGACAGAGACATCACATTGGATCAAGACTGGGGTGAGTGGTAATGGTGGGTCACAAATGGGGAGGTGAACAAGTGCTCAAGAAATTAAGGTAAGTTGAGATTGAGCCTTAAGTGAGGAGTGATGTGATGGTGTAGTCTTGGCAGTGCAGAATGAGTTTTGGGGTGGGGGGTGATGTGCACCACAGAATGCAAGAGAATCAGTAAGTGTACTCACTTTGACTGACCTAGTTAGGTCATTGAAACGCTTCCTGCACTGGACCCAGGTGCGGGATATGTTGCTCGTGCTGGTGACCTCCTCTGCCACCTCGAGCCTGGCCTTCTTGACGGCAGAGGCAGGGCACTTCCTCCTGTCGGCTGAGTAAAATAGTTCCCTCTTCCTCCTCACCCCAGCTAGTAGTACCTGAAGTGAGGTATCGCTAAACCTTGGAGCAGTCTTGCCCCTGTGCTGCTCCATTAGGTCTTCTTGCTTTTTGCTCCAGCAAAATCCAATGGTGCAATGTCCCTTTAAATCCAGCTCCAGCTGACAGCCTGTCATGCGGGTGCGCAGTCCGCCCACTGCGCAGATTTTGGATGGCAAACCCGGAAAAAAGCTTAAGGGGCACCAATTAAGTCGTGATCACATGGGGAAAGGTAAGTTTTTATTAGTCGGGTTTGCCGCGTGCCCATTGATCCCCCCCCAGCTGCCATCCGGCGCCCTTTTAAAATCAAGCCCATTGTCTGAGAAGTCTGTGCTCTTCTCCACATGCAGTAAGTGACATATGCCAGCTCCTGGAACCTGACCTGCAACCACTTTTCATCAGTGTGACTGTCTTCTCAGTGGCTGGAAAGTTGAAAACAGCACGAAACATTTATGCAGCCAAATGTTTGCAATCAGCCTCTTTTGACATTACATCAGTCAATCAGCAGTGCATCAGTATATTATACAGGTCATGGATGCCCTATACAGGCATGCCTCTGATTTAATTAACTTCGAAATGAACCCAGCAAAACTGAGAGAGGGTGCCAGAGAGGGAAATAGAGAGAGAGAGAGAGAGAGAGAGAGAGTGTGTGTATGTCTGTTTTTTTTTATTTGTTCATGGGATGTGGGAGTCGCTGGCGAGACCAGCATTTACTGCCCATCCCTAATTGCCCTTGAGAAGGTGGTGGTGAGCCGCCTTCTTGAACCGCTGCAGACCATGTGGTGAAGGTTCTCCCACAGTGCTGTTAGGAAGGGAGTTCCAGGATTTTGACCCAGCGACAATGAAGGAACGGTGATATATTTCCAAGTTGGGATGGTGTGTGACTTGGAGGGGAATGTGCAGGTGGTGTTGTTCCCATGTGCCTGCTGCTCTTGTCCTTCTAGGTGGTAGAGGTCGCGGGTTTGGGAGGTGCTTTCGAAGAAGCCTTGGCGAGTTGCTGCAGTGCATCCTGTGGATGGTACACACTGCAGCCACTGTGTGCCGGTGGTGAAGGCAGTGAATGTTTAGGGTGGTGGATGGGGTGCCAATCAAGCGGACTGCTTTGTCCTGGATGGTGTCGAGCTTCTTGAGTGTTGTTGGAGCTGCACTCATCCAGGAAAGTGGAAAGTATTCCAACACACTCCTGACTTGTGCCTTGTAGATGGTGGAAAGGCTTTGGGGAGTCAGGAGGTGAGTCACTCGCCACAGAATGCCCAGCCTCTGACCTGCTCTTGTAGCCACAGTATTTATATGGCTGGTCCAGTTAAGTTTCTGGTCAATGGTGACCCCCAGGATGTTGATGGTGGGGGATTCGGCGATGGTAATGCCGTTGAATGTCAAGGGGAGGTGGTTAGACTCTCTCTTGTTGGAGATAGTTATTGCCTGGCATTTGTCTAGCGCGAATGTTAGTTGCCACTTATCAGCCCAAGCCTGGATGTTGTCCAGGTCTTGCTGAATGCGGGCTCGGACTGCTTCATTATCTGAGGGGTTGTGAATGAAACTGAACACTGTGCAATCATCAGCGAACATCCCCATTTCTGACCTTATGATGGAGGGAAGGTCATTGATGAAGCAGCTGAAGATGGTTGGGCCGAGGACACTGCCCTGAGGAACTCCCGTAGAAATGTGCTGGGGCTGAGATGATTGGCCTCCAACAACCACTACCATCTTCCTTTGTGCTCGGTGTGACTCCAGCCACTGGAGAGTTTTCCCCCTGATTCCCATTGACTTCAATTTTACTAGGGCTCCTTGGTGTCACACTCGGTCAAATCCTGCCTTGGTGTCAAGGGCAGTCACTCTCACCTCACCTCTGGAATTCAGCTCTTTTGTCCATGTTTGGACCAAGGCTGTAATGAGGTCTGGATCCGAGTGGTCCTGGCAGCACCCAAACTGAGCATCGGTGAGCAGGTTATTGGTGAGTAAGTGCCGCTTGATAGCACTGTCGACAACACCTTCCATCACTTTGCTGATGATTGAGAGTAGACTGATGGGGCGGTAATTGGCCGGATTGGATTTGTCCTGCTTTTTGTGGACAGGACACACCTGGGCAATTTTCCACATTGTCAGGTGGATGCCAGTGATGTAGCTGTACTGGAACAGCTTGGCTAGAGGCGCAGCTAGTTCTGGAGCACAAGTCTTCAGCACTACAGCTGGGATGTTGTTGGGGCCCATAGCCTTTGCTGTATCCAGTGCACTCAGCCGTTTCTTGATATCACGTGGAGTGAATCGAATTGGCTAAAGACTCGCTTCTGTGATGGTGGGGATATCGGGAGGATGCCAAGATGGATCATCCACTCGGCACTTCTGGCTGAAGATGGTTGCAAACACTTCAGCTTTGTCTTTTGCACTCATATGCTGGACTCCGCCATCATAGAGTGTGTGAGAGACTGAGAGTGAGAGAGACCAATCAATTTGCTTTGAGTGACTGAATTCCCCCAAGTGCAAGGTGCAATCAATGGCAGTGACAATGAAGGCCCCGTGTGAAAGTGCCATCAATTTCATCAATAGGAAAGGATTTCATTCACTGTATGTGAAGATAGTGAGTGATGCCAGCATCCTCATTCTGCATGTCAAGTGATACTACCTGAAAAATAGCCATGATTCTTTAATTCTTAGGCAATCCAGGATATCTGCACTGCTCAGGCAATGTGTTAGGATGGTGATAGGGGTACCTGATTCAGCAATCGCTGATTCCTTTCTATCATCTGAGATGGGGACTGAAGACAAGTACAATGAAGCATTGAATGCTACATGAATAATAGTTGAGCAGACCATTTGGATTCTCAAGTCCTGTCGCCATTGCCTGAATAGGTCAGAGGGACCCCTAAAGCACAGCCCAGTAAGGGGTTTGGAAATTATAGTAGCTTGCTGCATCTTCCATATTTGGGCCATTACAAAGAGATTGGGCTTTACATTCGCAGAAGATGAAAAGGAAGAAGTTGGAGAGAACCAATCCCATGATCATGACATGGATTCTTAGGAGAAAGAGGAGATGACATGGGATAACAGGCAAGAAATCGTCAGCAACTTACCCCACTAGAAAGGGTGCACTCCATCTGCATAAGTCAAAGGTCCTTGATTATCCCTTGCCTTGCTCTAAGATAACTAATATCTAACTCTGTGATACCTCTAAAATCCACTTGAAAATATGAGTAACCATATAAGTTGACAGGAAGTCTCCATTGAAATAATGCACAAACACACTGAATGACCAAATATGTACATTTTTACTTCATTACATCCTACTACTATTACTTTTTATCGCTGACTACCTCTTGTGCCTACAACCCTTTTCATACATGACCCTAACCTTTTACTCCTATGTCAGAAGATTTACTGCATTATCTTTATCTACCCAATTGGTGACTTCTTCAAAAAACTTAATTAAACTTGTCAAAGATGATTTGCCTTTCACCAATCTATGCTGGCATTCTTGGATTGTTCCATGTATCTCTAAATGCTTACTAATTTGATCTTGAATTATGGAATCCAAGAGTTTGCCCACAGCTGGCATTAGTCTAACTGGTCTATAGTTTTTCAATTTATCTTTCTATCCCTGTTTGAAGAGAGGCATTGCATTGGCTACTGTCCAGTACTATGGCACAATTTGCATATCTAAGAAGGACTGGAAAGTCATGGTCAGAGCCTCTGCTATCTGCTTTCTGACTTCCTTCAACAGCTTAGGAAGCATGTCTCATCCACTGCTATTTTCTTCAAACCATTTTTTTGTGCAGTTTTCTGTAGCAATTCAATTGCACCTAAGTTCTCACTTTCACCATCACTTCCTCCTACTTCCCTGAGCAATCGTACACTCTTTAAATCTTCTTTTAATTTCAATACGCTTATAAAAGCCCTTACTATTTCCTTTTTCATTATACGCAGGACTGCTTTCACATTCCCATTAAGTTCTTTTAATCTCCCTTTTCACCACACCCATACACTTTCTTTGTCCTCATCATTTTCTTCAGTTTTCTTTAGAATCTCCAATATTGTCTATTTAAGGATTTATCCTCACTAAGTGTTACTTTAACAGTTGTCATAAGTTTGTAATTATTAGTTTTGACCAGTGTTAATTATCCAATTAGTCTTGTATGTTCTTGTTCCAATTACCTCTGGAGTTGTTTTCTAACTCGAGGGACATTTTCTTATCTACATTTTTCCCCACTTTTACTTCAACTTTGGTCCCTTGCTGGTGGTTTCACTAAGCTGGAATGTTGTGATTGTCTAGGTTGCAGTTCTTTTCTCAGTTGCCATGAATGCACTCTGTGGGCCGTCTGTGGATGCACTTCCACGGCTCTGAACTGCTAGTGTCAGGCCTTGAGGTGGAGCAAACTTCAGGTTGCAGCCTCCTGAAGAACTGTTAAAGCCCAATAGGAAAAGCAAGCAAAGATGCAATTTGAGCTTGAGTCATTTAGGGTGAAAAATCTAACAACATAGGGCCATTTCCCCATAAGATATCAGAAACAATATAGCATAAACCATAAGTCTTGTAGGAATGCTTTTGCTGCAACCTACAAAACCCTGCAAGAAAGATTTACAATTCAGAGGACACTCTTGTAAGGTAAATCCACATATCTAATTTGACAATCTATCTCCGTAGTAATAAAAATATAATTAATGGGAAAAACTTGCTCATCAAATAAATTAACTTCAGACACAAGTTACTGATTCTCTTAATAATGATTTCTTGCTGTGATACCTTGTCAAAAAATTCTGGCAAAAAATACTTGACAATCACAATGTTTTATAGTCAATTAGAAAATGGGAACGATAGTAATTGATCAAAATATTTATATTGTATTTTGAGAAATATATTCATACAAGTAGTTTGTTCAGGATGATGAATGACATTAAAGTGCTCACAAGTTCTAATTATCGTTTTTGCTTCAGATCATCTTCAGTGTAGTAAACCCAGAAAAGAACTATTGTGTCCAAACATTCGGTAATTTCATCAAATCACTAGCAAGAAAAAATCTAAGGAGCTGGGATGGCAATAAAGAGGATTATAACCTAATTGACATAATCCTGCTTTTCTCATGGAGAGAAGGGTCAAAGGTTGCTGTTGCTAATATTGTTTGCACAGATGAAAGTGCGCCTGCAGCTATACACCTGCAATTGTAATGACACGTTCTAATCTCCATCTCACAATTATGTTTTTGCCATCCGATCCAACAGTTTAACCATTGCATTTTTGATGTTTTCTAATCAAGCACACCAATTACTTAACAGATTGGAAAACAGATGAAATGTTCTTTTTTGTCATGAATTTGTCTTTCTCTCACCTTGTTTTATAAATGTCACTAGATTTTCCTTCACTCAATTCCTCACAGTTACTCACCCAACACAAACTGCTCTTTTACCTTGCATACACTCCTAGCGATTGACGTGGTTGTTTACTAGAAAGTCTGAGTCTAGACATACTAGAAGGTACATGTGAGGGATTTGCTTGAAATGGGCCCATTGTGTATTCATCCAACTTCCACCAAGTCTTCATGTCAGCTTGACTCTTACTAATAATTCTTCACATATTTATTAGATTAAAGCCTCAATTTTATATCATTCTGGCCAGAGTTTTGATTTACTCATTGTAAACCTCTGGCGTTTACAGATGTTTTGAAGGTGGTAATATATAGCAGCAGGTAAAAGAAAAAATGATTTTATATTTCTTCACATCATTAATAGCAGGAATTAACACCGCAAGACAGGGGATATCATCAAGAAAATGCAGCCATTCTCTTGATTGACATTTCATAGAATCATAGTATGGTTACAGCACAGGAAGAGGCCATTCAGCCCATCCCGGCTCTTTGTAAGAGCAATCCAGTTAGTCCCATTCCCCATAGACCTGCACACTTTTTCCCCTTCAGGTATTTATCCAATTCCTTTTTGAAAGCCACGATTGAATCTGCTTCCACCACCCTTTCAGGCAGTGCGTTCCAGATCATAACTACTCACTGCATAAATAAAGTTTTCCTCATGTCACCTTTGGTTATGTTGCCAATCACCTTTAATATGTGTCCTCTGGTTTTCGACCCTTCCGCTAATGGGAACAGTTTCTCTTTATTTACTTTATCTAAACCCTTCATAATTTTGAACACTCTATCAAATCTCCTCTCAACCTTCTCTGCTCTAAGGAGAACAACCCCAGCTTCTCCAGTCTAGCCATGTATCTGAAGTCCCTTATACTTGGAACCATCCTAGTAAATCTTTTCTGCACCCTCTCTAAGGCCTTCACATTCTTCCTAAAATGCAATGCCCAGAATTGGACAATACTCCAGCTGTGGCCAAACCAATGTTTTATAAAGGGTCAACATAACTTCCTTGCTTTTGTACTCTATGCCTCTATTTATAAATGTAAGGAATCTTACAACACCAGGTTATAGTCCAACAATTTTATTTTAAAATCACAAGCTTTCAGAGATTATCCCCTTCGTCAGGTGAATGAGTGAAAGATTCTCAAATCGCATATCTTATATTAGGCTGGGACAGCATCACACCAATCAAAAGGTGTTGTTGTTGTTCAAACAGGCCAGTCACAGAGAACAGCACGTCCCAGTACACTGGATATACATTGTGTCAATTACACAGACAGAAAGAAAGAGACCCAAATGGCAGAGAGAGAGAATATTAAAACACATAACTTTTTTTTCCCCTTTTTGCTGGTGGGGTTACGTATAGCGTGACATGAACCCAAGATCCCGGTTGAGTCCGTCCTCATGGGTGCGGAACTTGGCTATCAACTTCTGCTCGACGATTTTGCGTTGTCGTGTGTCTCGAAGGCCGCCTTGGAGAACCCTGACCTGAAGATCAGTGGCTGAATGTCCTTGACTGCTAAAGTGTTCCCCGACTGGGAGAGAACCCTCCTGTCTGGCGATTGTTGCGCGGTGTCCGTTCATCCGTTGTCACAGTGTCTGCATGGTCTCGCCAATGTACCATGCTCCGGGGCATCCTTTCCTGCAACGTATGAGGTAGACAACGTTGGCCGAGTCACAGGAGTATGAACCATGTACCTGGTGGGTGGTGTCCTCTCTATTTATAAAGCCCAGGATCCCATATACTTTTTTAACCGCTTTCTCAACATGTCCTGCAACCTTCAAAGATTTGTGCACCTATACCCCCAGGTCTCTCTGTTCCTGCACCCCCTTTAGAATTGTACCATTTAGTTTATATTGCCTCTTCTCATTCCTCCTGCCAAAATATGTCACTTCATACTTCTCTGTGTTAAATTTCATCTGCCATGTGTCCGCCCATCCCACCAGCCTATGTCCTCTTGAACTCTATTACTATCTTCCTCACTGTTTACTGTTGCAAATTGGAGCGCCAAGTGGTGAAGGATAGAATACTGGAGCCTAGTGGCCAGTTGCTTCCCAGCCTTTATTCACAGAGCTTCATATTACACCCACACCACACCCGAGATCAGCTCTCTTATAAATGGATACAATAGAGTTCCCAATTGATATGCACCAGCTGAATACAATTAACACTAATTGATGTAAATCACATGGATACAATTAACATTAACTACACTTCCAGGTTTTGAGTCATCTGCAAATTTTGAACTTGTGCCCTGTTCACCCAAGTCCAAGTCATTAATATATATCAAAAAAAGCAGTGGCCCTAGTACCGGCCCCTGGGGAACACAACTGTATACCTTTCTCCAGTCCAAAAAACAACCATTCACCACTACTCTCTGCTTCCTGTCACTTAGCCAATTGCGTATCCATACTTCTACTGCCCCTTTTATTCCATCAGCTTCAATTTTGCTGACAAGCCTATTAGGTGGCACTTTATGAAACACCTTTTGAAAGTCCATATACACAACATCAGCTGTGTTGTCCTCATCAACCCTTTCTGTTACCTCATCAAAAAACTCAAACAAGTTAGTTAAACACGATTTGCCTTTAACAAATCCATGCTGGCTTTCTTTTATTAATCCACACTGGTCCAAGTGACTATTAATTTTGTCCCAGATTATCGTATCTAAAAGCTTCCCCACTATCGAGGTTAAACTGACTGGCCAGTAGTTGCCAGGTTTGGCCTTACACCCTTTTTTGAACAAGGATGTAACATTTGCAATTCTCCAGTCTTCTGGCAGCACCCCGATATCTAAGGAGGATTGGAAGATTACGGCCAGCACCTCTACAATTTCCGCCCTTACTTCCCTCAGCAACCTAGAGTGCATCCCATCCGGACCGGGTGACCTATCTACTTTAAGTACAGCCTGCCTTTCTAGCACCTCCTCTTTATCAATTTTTAGCCCATCCAGTATCTCAACTACCTCCTCTTTTACTGTGACTTTGGCAGCATCTTCTTCCTTGGTAAAGGCAGATGCAAAGTATTAATTTAATACCTCAGCCATGACTTCTGCCTCCATGCGCTGATCTTTTTGGTCCCTATTTAGCCCCACCCCTCCTCTTACTGCCCGTTTACTGTTTGTATGCCTATAGATGACTTTTGGATGCCCTTTTATGTTGGCCGCCAGTCTATTCTCATATTCTCTCTTTGCCCCTTTTATTTCCTTTTTCACTTCTCCTCTGCACTTTCTATATTCAGCCTGGTTCTCACTTGTATTATCAACCTGACAGCTGTCACATGCCCCCTTTTTCTGCTTCATCTTACTCTCTATCTCTTTCATCACCCAGGGAGCTTTGGCTTTAGTTGCCCTACCTTTTCCACTCGTGGGAATGTAACTAGATTGTACCCGAACCATCTCCTCTTTAAAGGCCGCCCATTGTTCGATTACAGTTTTGCCTGCCAACCTTTGATTCCAATTTACCTGGGCCACATCTGTTCTCAACCCACTGAAATTGGCCCTCCTCCAATTAAATACTTTTACTCTAGAGTGCTCATTGTCCTTTTCCATTTTACTTAAGAAATTTTGCTTCAGCACCTTTACCAGACCAAAGTAAACTGAGGGTTGGTGTCATGCCTTAGGCACTTCGACACTCAATATTAAAAAGATACTGGAGGACCAAGAAATCACTTTTTTCCCTCTTGTACTGAAAAGTCACAGTAAAAAATAAATTTCGCAACAATAGTTTCATGCTTCCCTCAAGTAAACAAAACCACATTTTGTATATAATTTGCATGCCCTCAGCCAACAATAAAATAGTAATATTTATGCCAAGCTCTGTCAGATACTGACACGCCAACTTTTGCATAATAAAACTGGAGTCCATTAATCTGATATGAGTGTACCATCAATGACATCATTAGAGCCACAGAAGCAGGTTATATTATTCATATAAAATATGATGCGATGTGAGTGATCTCCATACATGTAAATAAATTCTAATATACACCATGCCTTTCCACCACTTTTAGGATCTCCTTTATTTTCAGCCTGTGAGCTAATGAATTTTCATTTAATTTTTGTGATAATGTTTCTAGGCATTGAAATTCTTTTTGTTTTGTGAAGTAAAATTAATTGTAAAGATAAAGGTAATTCTAAATAGAATGTCCCTGCACAAATTCTCCAATTTTAACAACAGAGTTTTATTTTATTTGGGAGTGTTGAAGTCAGTGACAGCTTCCATGATGATGAAATGCTGTGGTTATAGGCTGAAGTGTTCAGTTAAAGTGTGGAAACCTGACAATGGCTAAAGCTCCGGCCTCCCAACAATGGTGGAGGAGTGGTGAATTTCCTCTGGTTGCTGTGCACACCTTTAATGCTCTGTTGCACATGTCGGCAATTCGGGATGGGTGCCCGCGCCTATAGTGGTGAAACAGAGGTGCCTGACCCATGATCCAAAATGAAGCCCATGGGATTAAAGGGGAAGTGGCAACGTGGATACGAAATTGGCGAAGAGAGATAATGTGGAGACGTATACAGTGGTGTCCCCCAGGGGTTGGTATTAAGACCACTGTTCTTTTTGATATATATTAATGATCTGGACTTGGGTATAGGGGGCATAGTTTCAAAGTTTGCAGATGAAACAAAGCTTGGAAATGTAGTAAATGAGGAGCCTTTCCACTATCTACAAGGCACAAGTCAGGAGTGTGATGGAATACTCTCCACTTGCCTGGATGAGTGCAGCTCCAACAACACTCAAGAAGCTCGACACCATCCAAGATAAAGCAGCCCGCTTGATTGGCACCCCATCCACCACCCTAAACATTCACTCCCTTCACCACCGGCGCACAGTGGCTGCAGTGTGCACCATCCACAGGATGCACTGCAGCAACTCGCCAAGGCTTCTTCGACAACACCTCCCAAACCCGCGACCTCTACCACCTAGAAGGACAAGGGCAGCAGGCGCATGGGAACAACACCACCTGCACGTTCCCCTCCAAGTCACACACCATCCCGACTTGGAAATATATCGCCGTTCCTTCATTGTCCCTGGGTCAAAATCCTGGAACTCCCTTCCTAACAGCATTGTGGGAGAACCGTCACCACACGGACTGCAGCGGTTCAAGAAGGCGGCTCACCACCACCTTCTCGAGGGCAATTAGGGATGGGCAATAAATGCCGGCCTTGCCAGCGACGCCCACATCCCGTGAACGAATAAAAAAAAAAGACTTCAGGAGGACACAGACAGATTGATGAAATGGGCAGACACATGGCAGATGAAAATTCTCATGGAGAAGTCTGAAGTGATGCATTTTGGAAGGAAATATGAGGAGAGGCAATATAAAGTAAATGATGCAATGCTAAAGGAACAGAGATACCTGCGGGTTCACATACACAAATCTTTGAAGGTGGCAGGACAAGTTGATAAAGCTGTTAAAAAACCTGGCTTTATAAATATAGGAATAGAGTACAAAAACAAGGAAGTTATGCGAAATCTTTACAAATCACTGATTAGACCTCAGTTAAAGTATTGTGTCCATTTCTGGGCACCACACTTTAGGAAGGATGTCAAGGCCTTGGAGAGGGCACAAAGGAGATTTACTAGAATGGTACTAGGGATGAGGGGGTTTATGTGGCGAGACTAGAGAAGCTGGGATTGTTCCCTTTAGAGCAATGAAGGTTAAGGGGAGAATTAATAGAGGTGTTCAAAATTATGAGAATGCATT
Source organism: Heptranchias perlo (assembly GCF_035084215.1). Lineage (NCBI taxonomy): Eukaryota > Metazoa > Chordata > Chondrichthyes > Hexanchiformes > Hexanchidae > Heptranchias > Heptranchias perlo. Next base: position 74,542,197 of record NC_090330.1, on the reverse strand, counting down.
GCCTGAAAGGGTGGTGGAAGCAGATTCAATAGTAACTTTCAAAAGGGAATTGGACCTCTAGTTAATAAGCAAAAAGTTGCAGGGTTATGGGGACAGAATAGGGAGTGGGACTAATTGGTATCTCTTTCAGAGAGCTGGCACAGGCATGATGGGCTGAATGGCCTCCTTTTGTGCTGTATGAATCTATGATTCTATGGAGGAGCTGGATCTTGGGGCAGCATACTGTCTCTCCAAGTAGGGGAGCCTGAGGCTTGAATTGGGCTGAAGAAAATGGTGTAAATAATTACCTTCCGTTTTCTACTAAAATGCCTGCTTATCTTTTAGTTTTCAGTTCTGAAGAGGGACCTATGCCCAAAACATTAACCTGTCTTTTCTCTTTACAGATGCTGACTAACCTAATGTCTGTTTCTGGCAGATTTTGTTCTTATTGACTGCTTTATATGTCAGTTGCATCTGAACTAGGATTAGACGATAATCTGAGGTAAAGTGAATTAAGGGTTGATCTGAGGAAAACTATGCTCCATTGCAGAAATCTGCATCTCTCCGTACAGCTATTGTTTTTACATTGGGTGTAATATATTTGATGCAAATTACCTGCTGCAATATTTACATATGCAAAATCAAACAAATACAAGGTCAGTTCTATGTTTTTCATCTTAGTTCAGTTTTGGCAGGTGATGGAAAGGCACTAAACGAACAAAAGGTCGTGCAAATAGTTAAGATGGTGAAAAGACATGGGAGAGGTCCACGCAAATAAAAAGAGGAGACAGCTGGGGAAAGATTGGAACAAAAACCTGCAAATGTAAGAGGTCTGAAATACTCACAAAACTCAGCTAATCCCAGAAAGGCAACCATTTAGAGCCTTCGTGCCATTGTATACCAAGGGGCTGCAATCAGGGAAAACCCCCCCGGGCAGAATGTAAAATTCAAATTGCTGTAATGTACCTGTAATGAATCTGTAATCAATAATCTGTATTGAGTATAATGCAATGAGACACCCCAGAGTGTCATGAACTGTAATTATGTACAATGTGTTCATTGAACTGTACTTGATGTAACCTGCAAATTGTATAATCTGTATTGTGTACGTTTGGAATGTGATATGACAACTGTATTGTATGTTTTGTTACAAATTTTATGAATGAAGTATATTTTTGTAAAGAGAAAAAAAACAGGCCAGCTTCCTTTCCATTCCCTTCCCTTGCTGGCACTGTGTTCTAAAAGAAGGGTCTACACCTGAAACAGCAACATTATAAAACAATGAGAGCCGAAATTATTTAACTCATGATATTATCTTGTCACGTCCTCACTTGAGGTCTCTCGGCAATTATTGCAGCTAATGAGCCCTGCAGAAATAGTGATGGTGGTAGACTGGAAGGAAATCCTCCTTAGTCCTGTTGGGCAATAAAAACATGGGGCATGATTTTAACTTGGAAAAATGGGTGGGTTGAGGGAGGGCTGGGGGGGCAGTAAAAATTTCAAAAATCTAAAACCCGCCACCAAACCGGCTCCAACCTGTCCATGTTGGCCTTTATTGAAAGGGGGTTGGAGTACAAAGAATAAGGAAGTCTTATTACAATTGTACAGGGCTTTGGTGAGACCATACCTAGAGTATTGCGTACAGTTTTGGTCTCCTTATCTAAGGAAGGATATACTTGCCTTAGAGGCAGTGCAACAAAGGTTCACTAGATTAATTCCTGGAATGAGAGGGTTGTCCTATGAAGAGAGGTTGAGTAGAATGGGCCTATACTCTCTGGAGTTTAGAAGAATGAGAGGTGATCGCATTGAAACATATAAGATTCTGAGGGGGCTTGACAGGGTAGATGCCGAGAGGTTGTTTCCCCTGGCTAGACAGTCTAGAACTAGGGGGCATAAGGAGTCGGCCATTTAAGACTGAGATGAGGAAGAATTTCTTCACTCAGAGCATTGAGAATCATTGGAATTCTCTACCCCAGAGTGCTCTGGATGCTCAGTCGTTGAGTTTATTCAACACTGCGATAGATAGATTTTTGGACTCCAGGGGAATTAAGGGATATGGGGATCAGAGGGAAAGTGGAGTTGAGGTTGAAGATCAGCCAGGACCTGATTGAATGGCAGAGCAGGCTCGAGGGGCCGTGTGGCCTACTTCTGCATCTATTTCTTACGTTCTTATGTTCTTACCTGCTCGCATCCTCTTCCTTCCTCTTCTCCCATCCGACTGAGGTCAGCCTGTCAATCAGGCTGGCCAGTTGGGCAGGAAACCGTCACAAAAAAAAGACATCCTTACGTCAAAATCGTATGGACGTCTGGGAAACCCATATTTCAGGAATTCCACCCCCCCCCCCACCCCCTTTCCAGTTCCTCGATAAAATCATGCTCATGGAAACTTTTACAAAGTACGTAGAACTGAAAGCTGATTTTCAACCTGCAAGTTTCTTACTAAATATGATATGTTATTACCTGACTGGAGGTGCTGTCCCCATCCCTTTGGAGCGAGGGTGCGGCTGTTGAGGTGGATGTTAGAATTGAAGATCCTTCATTTTCAACCAGACCTATGAAGAAACAAAGGATTCTCATTGGTTATTTATTTGTAGCGTAACTGAAAGAGACATTCCTGGTACTGGATGTTTGCAATCATACATATGAGAAGCAATTATTTTATTTTGTCCAAACTATACCATCATGCTATTTCGGAATAAAAATATAAACATGACTAATCCAGTTAATGAACATTAAAAAAGTAACTGTGACAGTGGGGATTAATGAATAATCATGCTGATATATATTAATGTACGGGACTAAACAATATCAGGTCTATTAAAAAAGGAAAATGCCGGAAATATACAAATAGATCCATTAACACCTGGAAAAAAAATGGTTAATATTTTGAGTGCAACATTTCGTCAGAACTGACAACTAAAAGGCAAGCAAGCAGATTAGTAGAGTTGGAATAAAAGGGGAGAGGAAAGAAACAACAGATAATCCAATCAGACTGAGTAAGTTAATGGGTTGAATGACTTACAAATTACATGATAGAAATGCAAGCAGCATTTAGATGATCTAAAAGATAATTTCAGTGAGGCAATGAGAAGACATCAAAAAGACGTGCAAATGGCTAAGACAGTGAAATAACATTGGGAAAGACCCTCACAAGGAGAAAACATTTTCTGTTTTGTTTTGGATTTCCAACATTTTTCTCCATTCACCATATTTATTAATTTAGGGCTCCATGATCACCTGGTTATTAACCAGGGCAGAAATATTATTTATCGTGGTGACCATTTCCCTTCTGGTAAACATCTTCTACATTTCAAATAAAATATGACTGCAATGGATTATAGTCATTGCTTCTTTAACCCCACATAGAGACCAAGAGAAAGCAGATTTCAGTGAATGTCCACAGATTAATTTCACTGCAAGCAAAGGAACAATCAGACAGCACAATGCAAAACACCATTCTGGTTTGTTGGTGACCCCCTCTCATTTTCTGGTAAGCAGCTAAAGGAGAAAACGTAATGAAGTAAATCCCCAATTAGGAAACTATTTATGCTGAGTTATCAATTGCCCACTTTCTGCAGACAGCTCAAATTACAGCATAACTGTGATCATGAGACTAGCCTAACTTGTCTTGCTGGGCTCCTCCTTAGCAAAAAGAAAGACAAGAGCTTAACATATGTATTCAGTTCCCAGGAGAAAACATGCCAATTGTATCATTATGAGATATGCAACAAGCTGACAATAAACTGTTACTCACTAATGGAGGAAGAGAAGAATTGTTATTCAGAAAAAAATAGAGCAGGTGCAAGCATGGCTTTAAAAGTATCTAGCAGGATATTGTTGAATATGCCCAGTTTGAAATATGTTTCTCTCGAGTTGAATAAAGAACACAATGCATTTGCTACAGAAAATGGTGTGCTTGCTATGGCTTTAGTCTCCATGTTTTCCAGCTTACCCCAGTGAAGCACATTAGGAGAGCCAATATAGATGGAGAGAGGCTCCAGCAAAATGAAGAAAGACCTGGGGAGGAGCTGTGCTAAATAGTTGAATGTTCGGTACTCCCTAAAACACAAATCGAGTGCTATCCTTGAAATTGATGCTATTCTCTCATACGTATAATGTAAGGGGCTGGGTTGATGTTGGCCCAAAGAGAAAGAAGATGTTAGGTTCACTTTAAGCAGTTCACTGCACGAATGCAACTTGAATCAGTTGAGTTTGAAGTTTGAGCCCTTTTGCTGCTCTGTTACTTGGATGCTGAGTAACGTTATGGGCTGGAATGCAAATGGCGAGCTGGGAGGAGGGCAAGCACAAAATTCAAATTTTGACCCAAAATGGCTATAAAACAACTTGAGCCAATTTGTGTGCCTATCCATAAGTTTTCTGCTACTATGTGGTGAAGGCCACAGGAACAAAGGTAAATTTTTGTTTTCAGTTATTTGATGATTTGGAAGGAGTGGGAAGGATGTATGTCTTGATTCCTGAAAGCCAAGTTGATCCACGCCTGTTGATATACCTAGGCATTATCCTCAGCTTGGCAATGATACAAATTTTGCTCATCCTGAAGCCATAACTGAAAATTAGGGTCTTAAATTTAAACAAAGCCAATTACATTGGTATGATAGGTGAGTTGGCTAAGGTAGATTGGGAAGTTAGATTAAAGGATATGATGGTAGATAAGCAATGGTGAACATTTAAAGAAATAATTCATAATTCTCAATGAATATACACTCCCTTGAGGAATAAAAACTCCACGTGAAAAGAAATCCTACCGTGACTAACTAGAGAAGTTAAAGATAGTATTAGATTAAAAGAAGATGCTTACAATGTAGTAAGCCTAAGGATTGGGAGGGTTTTAGAAATCAGCAAAGGATGATCAAGAAATTGATAAAGAGGGAGAAAATAGAATATGAGAGTAAATTAGCAAGAAATATAAAAACAGATTATAAGACCTTCTACAAGTGTATAAAAAGGAAGAGATTAGCGAAAGTAAATGTGGGTCACTTAGAGATAGAGACAGGAGAAATTATAATGGGGAATAAGGAAATGGCAGAGACGTTAAACAAATATTTTGTATTTGTCTTCACAGTAGAACCATAGAACCATAGAAAAGATACAGCACAGAAGGGGGCCATTCAGCCCATTGTGTCTGCGCCGGCGATGCCCATTCTAATCCCACCTTCCAGCACCCGGTCCGTAGCCCTGCATCTTACAACACTTTAGGTGCAGGTCCAGGTCCTTTTTAAAAGAGGGTCCCTGCCTCTACCACCAATTCGGGCAGCGAATTCCATACACCCATCACCCTCTGGGTAAAAAAAGTTTTTCCTCATGTCCCCTCTAATCCTTCTGCCAATCAGCTTAAATCTATGTCCTCTAGTTCTTGAACTCTCCGCTAGGGGAAACAGGTACTTCCTGTCTACTCTATCTGGGCCCCTCATAATTTTGTATACCTCAATCAAGTCTCCCCTCAGCCTCCTCTGCTCCAAGGAAAACAACCCCAGCCTATCCAATCTCTCCTCATAGCTGCAATTTTCAAGCCCTGGCAACATTCTTGTAAATCTTCTCTGCATTCTCTCCAGATCAATTACACCCTTAGAAGACAGTAGAAGACACAAACAAAAAGCAGAAATAGTGGGGAATCCAGGGTCTAATGAGAGGGAGGAACTTAAAGTAATTAAGATTAGTAAAGAAAAAGTGATGGAGTAATTAATGGGACTAAAAGTCGACAAATCCCCTGGACCTGATGGTTTACATCCTAGGGTTTTAAAAGAGGTGGCTGCAGAGATTAGTTTTGATCTTCCAGAGTTCCCTAGATTCTAGAATGGTCCACGTGGATTGGAAAGTAGCAAATGTAATCCCGCTATTCAAGAAAGGGAGGAGAGAGAAAACAGGGAACTATAGGTCAGTTGGCCTGACATCAGTCATAGGAAAAATGCTAGAATCTATTATTATGGATGTTGTAACAGGGCACTTAGAAAATCATAGTATGATTAGGCAGAGTAAACACGGTTTTATGAAATCTTTTAGAGTTTTTTGAGGGTGTAACTAGCAGGGTAGATAAGGGGGAACCAGTGGATGTAGTATATTTGGATTTTCAAAAGGCATTCGATAAAGTGCCACACAAGAGGTTGTTACACAAGATAAGGGCTCATGGGATTGGCGGTAATATATTAGCATGGATAGAGGATTGGTTAACGGACAGAAAACAGAGAGTAGGAATAAACGGGTCATTTTCAGGTTGGCAGGTTGCAACTAGTTGGGTATTAAGGATCAGTGCTTGGGCCTCAGCTGCTCTGGAGCTGTTCTAGAAGCTGTTCTAGAGGGTTGTGAATCTTTGGAATTCTCTACCCCAAAGGGCTGTGGATGCTCAGTCGTTGAGTATATTCAAGACTGAGATCGATAGATTTTTGGACACTAAGGGAATCAAGGGATATGGGGATAGGGCGGGAAAGTGGAGTTGAGCTAGAAGATCAACCCTGATCTTATTGACTGGTGGAGCAGGCTCGAGAGGCCGTATGGCCTACTCCTGCTCCTATTTCTTGTGTAATTATGTTCTTAAAATGAAATAATTCCAAACATGGTAGGAGAAAACTTATATCCTATCCTTGCTGAGGATCCTTTAACATAAAGAAGCTGTAAAATAACATTATTTTTAAGGAAAATAGGAAAATAAATTGAAAGGGTATCAGTGCTACAAAGGAAACATGCGTCCCAACCGGGAAGCCCAAGCCGGGCCGAAATTAGGTCTCAGGTCTAATTTCAACAAGGTCCTTGTCACACCTCCACAGGCCACGAAACTCAGATAAGCTCCAGGAGGGCAGGACAGTGCAGGGCAGGGAGGGCAAGGTGCTGCTTGCGGCCGGCAGGGATGTTGTGGAGCTGGGAGAAGCAACCCTACTCCTCCTGGCTCCATATGAATTGTAAAGAAATTGAAACATCTTTTTAATGGCCACAAACACAATTGGAAGAATGGAGCAGAGCAGATCTGACCTCTGCTCCGCTCTGGATAGTCCAATTTCCCTGAATGGTCCTAGAACAGGCGCTATGCCTCTTCATTAGATGGCCGCCTTGGATGCCTGAGAATCGTAAGAGGCCAATATGGCCTTGGATGGTTTTTCCGGCATCCTTGGGGCGAGGGAATAGCCCTGCAAAATGATCATCTTTGCCCCCAGTTTCTACTCCATCATGTAGGATGGCCATAGTCCATTTGCAGACCTGACCATTCCAATTAAGAATAATCTAACTCACAAATATCTTACAGAACTGATGGATCAGTCAGTTTGTTGAGGACATTGCATGATAGTGAAGATGATACTGGATCATATAAGCTACTAATTGAAGGATCAACAATGCAGCAGAGGAGGTGCTTAAATGGGCTTGTCTAGACTTGATGATCTCTTGAAATATTTAAATGCATCAAAAATGCTACTTTTAAAAGTGATCAGTTACAGAGGTCATAACATACCGAAGTGTTCTAATGCGAAACCTGACATTTTTTCCGAGTACAGGATTGCTTGAAGCCTTCAGCATCAAGATCCCTAATTACATCTCCATTGTCAAGTGTATTTCTTTTTAAAAGCACAATCTTTAAAACATAGTTGTAGTTAAGTAAGTCCATGACTAGTTTTCTAGCCATTGCAAAATATGGTTAGAATCTCTGCTTAACAGTTCAAGTAATGTTGAAAACTATCTTTTTATTGGATATCAATATATCTGTCTGGAAAAATCTGCTATAATGGGAGTGAGTTAAATCTAACTGTATTATGATCACTACCACCAAAATGCTCTCCCACTGATACCCCTTCCACCTGCCCAGTTTCATTCTCTAAAACTAAGTCCAGAACTGCCCACTCTCTTGTTGAGTTTGCTATGTACTGGCTCAGAAAGTTCTCCTGAATGCATTTTAAGAATTCTGGCTCTCTATACCTTTTACATTGATTCTATCCCAGTTAATATTAGGGTAGTTTAAAGCCCTTACTATTACTGCCCTACTGTTTATTCACTTCTCAGAAATTTGCCTACATATTTGCTCTTCTATCTCCCTCTTGACTGTTCAGGGACTATAGTACACTCCCAGCAGTGTGACTGCCCCTTTTTTGTTCTTCAGCTCAACCCATATGGCATCCTTTGATGATCTTTCCAATATATCATCTCTCCTCACAACTATAATTGTTTCTTTAACCAACATTGCGACCCCCCCTCCTTTTTTATCCCCTTCTTTATCTCGTCTGAAAACCCTGTAACCAGGAACGTTGAGCTGCCATTCCTGCCCTTCATTAAGCCATGTTTCAGTAAAAGCTAAGATATCATACTTCCATGTATCTATCTGTGCCCTTAGCTCATCTGCCTTTTTCACTATACTCCTTGCATTGAAGTATAAACCATTAAGCACTGCCAAACTCCTTTGTTGTCGATTTTCAAGCCTTTATTTCCTCCACCTTCCAAGCTCGCTTACTAATTTTCTGCCTTCCATTTCCAGCTCTGCTTTTCTCCCTTCTGATACTATGGTCAGGTTTCCATCCCCCTGCCAAGCTAGTTTAAGACGTCCCCAACAGCACTAGCAAACCTCCCGCAATGATATTGGTCCTGGGCCTGTTGAGATGCAACCCGTTCGGCTTGTACAGGTCCCACCTTCCCCAGAACCGGTCCCAATGCCCAGGAATCTAAAGCCCTCCCTCCTGCACCATCTCAGCCACGCATCTGCACTAAACTCCTATTTCTATACTCGCTAGCAAGTGGCACTGGAGTAATCCGGAGATTACTACCTTTGAGGTCCTGCTTATTAATCTCTTTCCTAGCTCCCTAAAATCTGCCTGCAGGACCTCATCCCTTTTTCTACCTATGTCATTGGTACTGATATGAACCACAACCTCTGACTGTTCACCCTCCCCTCTCAGAATGTTCTGCAGCCGCTAAGTGAGATCCTTGACCCTGGCACCAGGGAGGCAACATACCATCCTGGAATCACGTCTGTGGCCGCAGATTCAGCATGGTGATGGAAATGGACAAAGATTGACCAGGTGTAAAAGTTCTTAATTGGGGAAAGGCCAATTTTACTGAGCTGAAATGTGATTTAGCAAAAGTGGACTGGAAACAGCTACTTGAAGGTAAACCAGTGTCACAGCAGTGGGAGGCATTCAAGGAGGAGATAGTGAGGGTTCAGGGCAAATATGTTCCCACAAAGAAAAATGGTGGGTCTCCCAAATCTAGAGCCCCCGGATGTCATGGAGCATACAGGGTAGGATAAGGTGAAAAAGGGAAGCTTATGTCAGATAACGAGAGCTCAATACTGCAGAAAGCCTAGAGGAGTATAGAAAGTGCAGGGGTGAAATTAAAAAGGAAATTAGGAAAGTAAAGGGAGGACATGAAAAAATATTGGCAAGTATAATCAAGGAAAACCCAAAAATGTTTTATAAATACATAAAGAGCAAGAGGATAACGAAGGAAAGAGTAGGGCCTATTAGAGACCAAAAAGGTAACCTATGTGTGGAGGTGGAAGATGTGGGTATGGTTCTTAATGAATACTTTGGGCTCGATTTTCGCACCCGCGATCGGGTGCGTTTGTGGCGGGGGGGCTGCCAAAATCAGGGATTCCCAGGGCGGGTCTGGAGCCCGGCTCCAACCCACCCACTTCCAGGTTTTCCACTGATGCGCTGACATGCGCGCGCAGCCCCCGAAAGTGGGACTCCCGCCGGCAATTAAAGCCGGTGGGGTGCCACTTAAAGTACTTCAACAGGTACTTCAGGTCGTTTACAGACCTGATTGACCTGTTATTTTAGCAGGGATCGGATTTTGCAACTGACTGAGACTGTTTCCCATACTGGGGAAAACACTCCCAGTTCAAATGGACGTGTTGCAGCCATCAGCCTGTGGCAGCTGCAAAGGTCCATTTGACAGGTGGGGTGGGGAGACCCTCACTCATTGCAGGAGGCCACTCTGTCACTTTGGACAAAGTTTGGCCTCCACCACCGTCCTCCTAACAACAAAATACACTAACTTGCACACTTACGCCGGTGTCCAGACACATTTACCTACCTTGCGGACCCCCTCAGACGTACATCTTCTGGATGGGGGCTGCTGTAGCTGCAGTCATGACCTCCTCGGAGGGCCAACAGCATCACCAGCTTCGCCGGCCACGCCATCCACCTGTGACACGTGGAGCTCCACAACACAGTGCTGTGACACATCCACCTGCACAGCAGGAGGGAGGGCTACCGCAGAGAGAGATGCGTCACTGAGGGCACTACCCTCGCCACAGGGTCCACAGACCGAGGCTCAGCTTCCTGGACCTCTCTGAGCAGCAGTGCACACAGAGGCTCAGAGTCACTCGACATGTAGTCGTGGACATCTGCAGCCTCCTTCATGCCGAGCTGCTCCCGACTGGCCTGAGCACCATCTTCTTACCTGTCGCTGTCACAGTCACCACTGCCCTCAACAATGTCTCCTCCGCATCCTTTCAGGGTGCCACCAGGGACATCGCCAATGTCTCTCAGTCGTCTGCACAAAAGAGCCCTGCAAATACACCTACACCCACTCTGCAGTGACACAATGGGTGTCATCAGTTGTGGGTCTTCATTGTGATCCTCAGGAAAGGGCATTATTGCACAAACTAGACAAGATTCGCAAAGACGTGGCAATAGTGGTGCCAATATAATATGTAATGTGAGTTGATCAGAAATTAAATATAAGTAAAAACCATGACAAACCCTCAAACACCCTTGTGCATCCCCTTCATGCTCACGACACGTTTGCCTTACGCTTCCTACTGCACATATGATATGCATGCCCTGTGGCTGCAGCACAGGTAGTGGCAGGTTGAGTGAGGCTGACCGTGAAACAGATACATGAGAGGGTGAGTATGAGATAGAGCCATGAGATTATATGAGGATTGGGTTGAGTGGCAGTGGCGGGATGAGTACTGGCGAGGTGAATAAGTGCAGGTAAGATGAGGATGAGGTTTGAGTGGGTGTGAGGAATGATGTGACAGAGTAGTGTTGGCAGTGCAGAAGGAGATGTGGGGTGGGGGCGGTGATGTGGCAGACGGAGTGTAGGGGAATGAGTAAGTGTACTCACTTTTGCTGACCTACTTAGGTCATTGCAGCGCCTCCTGCACTGTATGCAGGTGGGCGATATGTTGGTGTTGCAGGTGACCTCCTCTGCCACCTCGAGCCAGGCCTTCTTGGTGGCAGAGGCAGGCTGCTTCCTCCCGCCCGCCGGGGGGAAGATCTCTGTCCTCCCCCTCCTCCTCACCCCATCCAATAATAGCTGGAGTGAGGCATCATTAAACCTGGGAGCAGCTTTCCCCCTGGGCTGCTCCATGCTGTAATTTTTCCTATTTTCTGCAGCATCAGTCAGTGGAGGACTGCCCCTTTAAATAGAGCTCCTCCAGCTGACAGACCTTACTGTGCATGCGCAGTCCACCCACCACGCAGCTTAGCAGCGGGGAACCCGGAAGAACAGGTAAGTGGATCCAATTGGCCTGCGATTGCGTGCGGAGCAGACTGATTTCACCGGGCGCATTACCCACGCGCCCAATCGACCCCCAGCCGCCATGGAAATATCGGGCTCTTTGTGTCTGTCTTCACAAAAGAGGGGGACGATGCAGACATTGTAGTTAAGGAGGAGGAGTGTGAAATATTGAATGGGATAAACATCGTGAGATAGGAAATACGAAGGGGTTTCGTGATTTTGAAAGTAGACAAATTGCCAGGCCCGGATGAAATGTACCCCAGGCTGTTAAGAGAAGCAAGGGAGGAAATAGAAGAAGCCCTGACCATCATTTTCCGATCCTCCCTGGCTACAGACATGGTGCCGGAGGACTGGAGGACTGATCAATTTGTACCATTGTTTAAAAAGGGAGAAAGGGATAGACCAAGTAATTACAGCCCAGTCAGTCTAACCTCGGTGGTGGGCAAATTATTGGAAAAAATTCTGAGGGACAGTATTAATCGTCATTTAGAAAGGCACGGAGTAATCAAGGACAGTCAGCATGGATTTGTTCAGGGCAGTTCATGTCTGACTAACTTGATTGAATCTTTTGAGGAAGTAACAAGAAGGGTCGATGAGGGTAGCACATTTGATGTCGTCTTCATGGATTTTAGCAAGGCTTTTGACAAGGTCCCACATGGCAGACTGGTCAGAATAGTAAAAGCCCATGGGATCCAAGGGAAAGTGGCAAGTTGGATCCAAAATTGGCTCAGTGGCAGGAAGCAAAGGGTAATGGTTGACGGGTGTTTTTGTGACTGGAAGGCTGTTTCCAATGGGGATCCGCAGAGCTCAGTACTAGGTCCCTTGCTTTTTGTGGTCTATATCAATGATTTATACTTACATGTAGGGGGCATGACTAAGAAGTGCAAAATTGGCCGTGTGATGGATAGTGAGGTAGAAAGCTGTAGACTGCAGGAAGATATCAATGGACTGGTCAGGTGGGCAGAAAAGTGGCAAATGGAATTCAATCCAGAGAAGTGTGAGGTAATGCATTTGGGGAAGGCAAACAAGGCAAGGGAATACACAATAAATGGTCGGATACTGAGAAGTGTAGAGCAACAGAGGGATGTTGGAGTGCATATCCACAGATCCCTGAAGGCAGCAGGAGATGTAGATAAGGTGGTTAAGAAGTCATATGGGATACTTTCCTTTATTAGCCAAGGCATAGAATATAACAGCAGGGAGGTTACGCTAGAACTGTATAAAACACTAGATAGGCCACAGCTAGAGTACTGTGTACATTTCTGGTCACCACATTACAGGAAAGATGTGATTGCGCTAGAGAGGGTGCAGAGGAGATTTACGAGGATGTTGCCAGGACTGGAGAATTTTAGCTATGGGGAAAGATTAGATAGGCTGGGGTTGTTTTCTTTGGAACAGAGGAGGCTGAGGGATGATTTAATTGAGGTGTATAAAATTATGAGGGGCCTAGAAAGAGTGGATAGGAAGGACCTATTTCCCTTAGCAGAGAGGTCAATAAACAGGGGGCATAGATGGATTAGAGGGCAGTTGAGGAGAAATTCTTTCACCCAGGGGATGGTGGGGGTCTGGAACTTACTGCCTGAAAGGGTGATAGAGACAGAAACCCTCAACGCATTTAAAAAGTACTTGGATATGCACCTGAAGTGCTGTAACCTACAAGGCTACGGACTAAGTTCTGGAAAGCGGGATTAGGCTGGATAGTTCTTTTCCTGCCGGTACAGACACGATGGCCTCCTTCTGTGCTGTAAATTTCTAAGATTCTATGATTAAAGTAAGCAACCCAGAGCGAATTGTTCACAGCACATTGTGGCTGCAAGTTAGGGATGGGCAATAAATGCTGGCCTTGCCAGCGACGCCCACATCCCATGAATGAATTAAAAAAATATGTCCGATCTACAGAATGCATTGTAGCAACTCAACAAGATTACTTTAACAGCACCTCCCTCTCCTGTGACTTCTACCAGGGGCAATTCTGTAAATTGGGCTTCTTCTTACCAAAAATGAGAAAGTTGAGAGGTGATATGACTACTGTTTTTGGATTCTATGGGAGCTAGATAAAGTAGACCATGACAAGCTGTTTCACCTTGCCCAGAACAGTAGAACCAGAGGACACGACCTATACTTGAAGGGGGATCATTTCAAAACTAATCTGCAGAAACAATGGCCTCGATATTTATGGGGAAGTGGGGAAGGGGCAGAGGCACATGTCAGCAGCCAGGAAACCTGGAAATACCAGGAAGGTGGAGGTCCTGCCGAATTTAACAATAGGACCTCATTCGAAGTTTTTGACTCCGTTTTCCGCCTGGCAGCCGGCCAGATTGAGAGGCTGGCCGCTGCCGGGTGGGAAAGCCAGCAAGGCAGCAGCTGGGGACTGCTGGGCACAGCCACGGCAATTGAGAAAATTGGGGTTTGGTAGGGGGGTCTGGAGGGCCGGAGGAATCGTGGAGAGGGGAGACATTGTTGGGGGGAGACTTCCTGGGAGGAGATATTGCTGGGGGTGACATCGCAGGAGGGGGAGATATCGCGGGGGGCAGACATCGCGGTGGGGGGTCAGCCAATTGTGGGGAGAAAGAGATCATGGTAGGTTTGCTTGGGGGGCTGGAGTGAAGCACTCCTGCTCCTCCTGGGCCACAAATGGTGCTGGAAAAGCACTTACCTGCTGTATCCGGCAATTCTCGCCTCCCTTCAGCTGCTGGGTTTCCCAAGCCCTGGGTTTCCTATTTTTAACAATTTACCCTCCCCCTCCCCACCCCGATCCTCTCCCACCCGGCCTGGGGGGGGGGTAAAAACTCCCCCCAATATTTCAGTAAGTGGTCAATCTATGGAAGCAGGTAACATAAGAACATAAGAAATAGGAGCAGGAGTAGGCCAATCGGCCCTTCGAGCCTGCTCTGCCATTTAATAAGATCATGGCTGATCTGATCCTAACCTCAAATCTAAATTTCCTGCCCGCTCCCCGTAACCCCTAATTCCCTTTACTTCTAGGAAACTGTCTATTTCTGTTTTAAATTTATTCAATGATGTAGCTTCCACAGCTTCCTGGGGCAGCAAATTCCACAGACCTACTACCCTCTGAGTGAAGAAGTTTCTCCTCATCTCAGTTTTGAAAGAGCAGCCCCTTATTCTAAGATTATGCCCCCTAGTTCTAGTTTCACCCATCCTTGGGAACATCCTTACCGCATCCACCCGATCAAGCCCCTTCACAATCTTATATGTTTCAATAAGATCGCCTCTCATTCTTCTGAACTCCAATGAGTAGAGTCCCAATCTACTCAACCTCTCCTCATATGTCCACCCCCTCATCCCCGGGATTAACCGAGTGAACCTTCTTTGTACTGCCTCGAGAGCAAGTATGTCTTTTCTTAAGTAATGATTCATTCAAAAGCTAATTGGATAGATTTCTTGCAGAAAATAATATTTTGGGATACAGTATATGAGTAATTTGAGACATGACAGGTTGTAAGTGTAACATACTTGAGAGGAACAGGTGACGTTGGACCTATGGTTCTCAAAGTTTGCCACTACTGGGGTTTCCTCGCCTCATGTAGGAAGGGAGGAGGCTCGTGTGGAGCATTAACACTGCCCCGTGGACCTGTTGGGCTGAATGGCCTGTTTCTGTGCTGTACATTCTATGTAATTCTATCTAATGTCTGGGTCTGTTGTGGACCAGTTGATAGAGATTGATTGCTATGTTTAGACAACAACTCCATTGTCGTTATATCATGCGACTACCAGGATAGTAGAAGGCAAACTAGATGACCCTTGGTCTTTTTTTGTCTCGGAATTCCTATATTACTATGAAGATGGGCAAAAGCAGCAACATCACCTCCAAAAGCTCCCTTCCAAGTCACACACACCATCCTGACTTGGACATATCTCATCATTCTTTCATTGCCGCTGGTCAATATCCTCCCTAACACCACCGTGGGAGCACTATCATCACAAAGACTGCAATGGTTAAAGAAGAAGAGTGACCACCACATTCTCAGGGATACTGGCATGGGCAATAAATACAGGCTCACATCACAAGAACACATTTTTAAACAGATAATGAGTTCAAATCCCACTACGGTACATTTTCAAATTGAGTTCAATAAATCTGGTGATATGAAGAACGGCACCAAAAATAATGACCATTAAAGCTGCCAGCTTGTCGTAAAAACCCAACTGGCTCACTAACATCCTTCAGGGAAGGGAGTCTGCAACCCCTATCCTCTGGCTTACACATGATTTCACTCCTACAATACATGGTTGACTCTCAATGTCCTCTGAAGTAGCCAAGCTAGCAATCCAGTTGTAAAATCAACGACTATGAAGCAAGGAGGAGGCACACCAGCATCTTCTCAGGAGAACTAAGGATAACCAATAAATGTGGCCCTACCAACATTACCCATATCCTGAGAAAAATATGCCTGGTAAATGAAGTTCAGACCATGAAATCTGGCAATTTATCTGTTCTCCAGTGGCTACTAATGAATAGCTGTTAATGCTTATTTTATTCCCAATGGTCGGGTCAAACTGAGGTGCGCTGGGCACCAAGAACACCAGACAAGGAAAGGGTCCACCTCACTTATATTCTTTCTTTCTTGTTTTGCTACTCCACTAGTATCTGTGATGCAGTTGGTTAGTACACTCAACAACAACAACTTATATAGCACCTTTCACGTGGAAAAATGTCCCAAGGCGCTTCATAGAGGTGTAATCAGACAAAGATGGATGTCAAGCCAAAGAAGGAGATATTGGGAGGGATGACCAAAAGCTTGATCAAAAAGGTCAGTCTTAAAACCAGTCGTAAAGGAGGAGAGGGAGATGGAGAGGTGGAGATGCTTGGGGAGGGAATTCTAGATTATGGGGCCTGGATGGCTGAAGGCACAGCTGATGGAGCAAAGGAAGCGAGGTATACACAAAATGCCAGAGTCAGAGGAACAGGGAGTTCTGGAGGGCTTGGCTCGACAACTAATTGAAAGGATGATGTATCAATCCCACCAACGACCTTGAGTTTTGCTGTATCCCATGGTAGCAATGTATCATTAGAGTACAGTGCAGGACATGAGCAGGAGTAGAACAACCTTGAAGCAGATACAATCCTGATTTATGTCAGGTGATAGATTGAATTGTTCACACAGTACAAGATACAGCGCTGTAAGAGAATTCTCACAGAGCACAATAGAGCATTATGAAATAAAAAAGAAAAGGCAAAGCTGAACTGCATCTGAAGGAGTGATATTTGAAATGTTAATGCTTCATTAGAACTGAGTTCCCAAGAGACTTGCCCATTTTTCTCTTTCGGATGCTAATTTGCCTGTTATGTGTTTTCAGCATTTTCTGTTTTCATTTCTGATTTCTACCATTTATGGTTTGCTTTGCATTACAGTGTAAGATTAGGTTTCTTGGATAAATTTGAGTATTTAGTACAACTGAAAGCTAATTGGGCGCTAAATTGGGCTGTGTAGCGCCCGTTGTTTCGGCATTACACAGCCTCTCTGACATCCAAGATGGCGTCTTGGATGCGCACGCACATTTCCAGCGTGATGTGCGCCGGAAGCCATCTTGGTATAGGAGTTGGTGCAGATGCAGATAATGAATGCTGGAATCACGTAAAGTAGGGAGAAAATGGCTTCAATCAGTGTGCAACACTGATTTAAAGTGATAGACACCATTTTGGGACTTAACGCTCAACTCAACGCACAGTCTTAACCTCGATCATCTGAACTTGTCTTGACTTGTCTGAGCCTGGAAGTCCCCCTACCAATGCTATTTAAAGGGACCATGCAGGATTTACAGGTTAGTGACTGGATTATTGCTTCTGGCTGCCGATACATTTGTAACTGTTTTTGGAGGTCTCTTAGACTTGAACACTAGGATACGGGGGCAAAGGCTAACATTTAGAGCCAGGACGTGCAGAAGTGAAGTTAGGAAATGTTTCTACACGCAAAGGGTGGGAGACGTTTGGAACGCTCTTCTGCAGACAGCAGTTGATGCTAGCTCACTTGTGAATGTTAAATCTAAGATTGATAGATTTCTGTGAACCAAAGATATTAAGGCATACTGGGCTAAGGCGGGTATATGGAGTTAGGTCACAGGTCCACCATGATCTCATTGAATGGTGGAACAGGCTCGAGGGGCGAAATGTCACTGCCACGTGCTGCCTCCTGATATGTGCCACCTTCTCCTGCAAGAAAGCGGGACGTGTGTCTGGGTGATGTGCCTGTCATGGTTGAATAGCTAGTGTGTGTGGCCTGTGAGTTCTGGGTGGGCGGCTTGAAACAGTGGTAATGTGTAAGGGTAAGAGGAAGCATCTGATTGGAAGAGTTGAGCACTGTTGGAAAGAGTTTGTTGGTACATGGGTGATGAGGGGTGTAGTGCATGATGCAGTTAGTAGGAGACGCACTTGACAGTTGACCTCACTCACCATTCCCACTCATGTCAAAGCATTGAACTTCTTCCTGCATTGCATCCATGTTCATGATGCTGTGCGCCTGGCATTGACTTTATCCCCTGCTGCCTCCCACTGCCTTTTGGATATATTTCTGGAGGGCCTCTTGCCCCCCCCCCCCCCCAACCAGCCCCCCCTGCGGATATTGGATGTCCCTCCTTCTGTTCACCTCTTGCACCAAGGTCTCTAGTGCATCAGCAGAGAACCTTGGTACATACACTCTCGCAGGCCTGGTACCAACTCAGATCGGCAGATTGGTGAGATCTGGCGTGCAGATTGGAGGATGTGGGATTGAGTAGTGCACAATCTTTATTCAATGTTTTAACATAACTCATCAGTGTGTAAACATAGGGATGGGATCTGCATCTGTGTTTTACGTATGCGATGTCTGATCTCCGTTCAGACTCCGTGCAGACAGTAGACTGTTATTTTCAGGTAAGAGATTTAAGAACGTTTAAGAGAGTTCTAAGAAACATCCTCACTTTAAGAGATTGAGCCCCCCGCCCTGGTGGTGGAAAGTGCGAATTGCATTGATTCCATGTGCAAGGCCCGGAATGGAATGCTGGTTGCAGGTGAGTTCTCAGGTGGGCCGAAACCTGCGCCCTGCCTGCTCAGGGGCCACTGGGCGCGGGGGTAGGAGCGCATCACTCGACCCTCGCTCAAAAACCCCGATCCAATTTTTCCACATTGTTTCTCAGAAATCTATCTTAGTGGTTTTTTAAAATAATTTCTGGATTATACCATCAAGCACTTCAAAGTTGCAGCCATTTTAGAATTTTTGGAGTTGATTTTTTTTGGCTGCCTAGGAGTTGGCATTAGAAATAAAGAAATACTTGCATTTATACAGCACCTTTCACAACCTCAGGACATTCGCACCAGACAAGTGCCAGGCAATGACCATCTCCAACAAGAGAGAGTCTAACCACCTCCCGTTGACATTCGACGGCATTACCATCACTGAATTCCCCACCATCAACATCTTGGGGGTCACCATTGACCAGAAACTTAACTGGACCAGCCACATAAATACTGTGGCTACAAGAGCAGGTCAGAGGCTGGGTATTCTGCGGCGAGTGACTCACCTCCTTACTCCCCAAAGCCTTTCCACCATCTACAAGGCACAAGTCAGGAGTGTGATGGAATACTCTCCACTTGCCTGGATGAGTGAAGCTCCAACAACACTCAAGAAGCTCGACACCATCCAGGACAAAGCAGCCCGCTTGATTGGCAACCCATCCACCACCCGAAACATTCACTCCCTTCACCACCAGCGCACCGTGGCTGCAGTGTGTACCATCCACAGGATGCATTGCAGCAACTCACCAAGGCTTCTTCGACAGCACCTCCCAAACCCGCGACCTCTCCCACCTAGAAGGACAAGAGCAGCAGGTACATGGGAACAACACCACATGCGCGTTCCCCTCCAAGTCACACACCATCCCGACTTGGAAATATATCGCCGTTCCTTCATCGTCGCTGGGTCAAAATCCTGGAACTCCCTTACTAACGATGATGTGGAGATGCCGGTGATGGACTGGGGTTGACAATTGTAAACAATTTTACGACACCAAGTTATAGTCCAACAATTTTATTTTTAATCCCACAAGCTTTCGGAGGCTTCCCCCTTCCTCAGGTGGTGTGGAAATGACATTTTCGAATCCTTCGCATTTTAAAATCCCAGAACAATGCCTGGTGATTACTGCCCGTTGCCAAGGCAATCACAGTGAGCAGACAGAAAGGTGTCACCTAAAAAGGCCACCGAATATACAAACCCCCCCAAAAAAAGAGAGAGATAAGGAAGACAGTCAATGAACCGTTATATTAAAAACAGATAACATTTGTTCGCTGGTGGGGTAACGTGTAGCGTGACATGAACCCAAGATCCCGGTTGAGGCCGTCCTCATGGGTGCGGAACTTGGCTATCAATTTCTGCTCGACGATTTTGCGTTGTCGTGTGTCTCGAAGGCCGCCTTGGAGTATGCTTACCCGAAGGTCGGTGGCTGAATGTCCATGACTGCTGAAGTGTTCCCCGACAGGGAGAGAACCCTCCTGTTTGGCGATTGTTGCACGGTGTCCGTTCATCTGTTGTCGTAGCGTCTGCATGGTCTCGCCAATGTACCATGCTCTGGGGCATCCTTTCCTGCAACGTATGAGGTAGACAACGTTGGCCGAGTCACAGGAGTATGAACCGTGCACCTGGTGGGTGGTGTCCTCTCATGTGATGGTGGTATCTGTGTCGATGATCTGGCATGTCTTGCAGAGGTTACCGTGGCAGGGTTGTGTGGTGTCGTGGACGCTGTTCTCCTGAAGGCTGGGTAATTTGCTGCGAACGATGGTTTGTTTGAGGTTGGGTGGCTGTTTAAAGGCGAGTAGTGGAGGTGTGGGGATGGCCATAGCGAGGTGTTCGTCATCATTGATGACATGTTGAAGGCTGCGGAGAACATGGCGTAGTTTCTCCGCTCCGGGGAAGTACTGGACGACGAAGGGTACTCTGTTGGTTGCGTCCCGTGTTAGTCTTCTGAGGAGGTCTACGCGATTTTTCGCTGTGGCCCGTCGGAACTGTCGATCGATGAGTCGAGCATCATATCCCGTTCTTACAAGGGCGTCTTTCAGCGTCTGTAGGTGTCCATCGCGTTCCTCCTCGTCTGAGCAGACCCTGTGTATTCGCAGGGCCTGTCCATAGGGGATGGCCTCTTTGACGTGGTTAGGGTGGAAGCTGGAAAAGTGGAGCATCGTGAGGTTGTCCGTGGGCTTGCGGTAGAGTGAGGTGCTGAGGTGCCCGTCTTTGATGGAGATTCGTGTGTCCAAGAAAGAAACTGATTCTGAGGAGGAGTCCATGGTGAGCTTGATGGTGGGATGGAACTTGTTGATGTTATCGTGTAGTCTCTTTAGTGATTCCTCACCGTGGGTCCATAGAAAGAAAATGTCGTCGATGTATCTGGTGTATAGCGTTGGGTTGGAGGTCCTGTGCAGTGAAGAAGTCCTGCTTGAACTTGTGCATGAAAATGTTGGCGTATTGGGGTGCGAATTTGGTCCCCATGGCTGTTCCGTGTGTTTGGGTAAAGAACTGGTTATTGAAGGTGAAGACATTGTGATCCAGAATGAAGCGGATGAGTTGTAGGATGGCGTCTGGAGATTACTAACAGCACTTACTAACAGCACAGTGGGATAACCTTCACTACACGGACTGCAGCGATTCAAGAAGGCAGCTCACCACCACCTTCTCAAGGGCAATTAGGGATGGGCAATAAATGCCGGCCTAGCCAGCGACGCTCACATCTCATGAACGAATAAAAAAAAAACATAGCAATGCACTTTACAGCCAATGAAGTACTTATGAACTGTAATCACTGTTATAATGTAGGAAACGCAGCAGCCAATTTGCCCACTGTAAGGTCCCACAAACAGCAATGTGATAATGACCAGATAATCTGTTTTAGTGATGTTGGTTGAGGGATAAACATTGACCAGAGAGGGCAGATGGGACCTTGGTTTAACATTTCATCTGAAAGACAGCACCTCCGATAGTGCAGTACTATGAACCCACAACCTTCTGACACAGAGGTGAGAATGCTACCACTATTTGGAGAGGGTGGATTGTCTAATGGATCAGGTAACACTGAAGTGTATCTGATGGCTTTTTCTGGCTTTGTATCTTAGTTCTGCTGAGTTCTGTTTTTTAGTGCACTTGTGTAAAATGCCTACATGCATTATTTTAATTAAGTTGTTAACCTCTTTTAAACTATTGTAAACAATTTTACAACACCAAGTTATAGTCCAGCAATTTTATTTTAAATTCACAAGCTTTCGGAGACTTCCTCCTTCCTCGGGTACATTTACCTGAGGAAGGAGGAAGTCTCCGAAAGCTTGTGAATTTAAAATAAAATTGCTGGACTATAACTTGGTGTTGTAAAATTGTTTACAATTGTCAACCCCAGTCCATCACCGGCATCTCCACATCTTTTAAACTAAACTGGGTAAATTACTGCACATAGGAATTTTAAATGAGCATGTTCACCAGTGCACTGAAAGTAGCACCATGGAGAAATTCACCTCAACAGGCTCCTGTCCAAAGATGCTGCCTATAACTGAGATTTAACTGTCCTGTTTTGCTGTAAATATTAATCCAGTGTTGCAATAAAGATATTGCAACATTACCAGTATCACACAAAGAATTAAACAACAGAAACAAATTCTCTTATTCAGCCATATAATCCTAAGCCATTCTTCCCCCTCCCATATTTGAAGAATACACTGGCTCCGATTTTCAATTATAGCGCACATCGGGCAGATGGTTGGCAGAGTGCTCGCACCACCTGCCCAATGGCATCAACGAGAAGCCTGAACCATTTTGATATTCCAGCTTCATTTGAATTTGTTTCTTGAGCTGCAAGCGCTCAGCAAGCATTGAGAGTGGAGAGACAGGAAATCCAACAGCTCCTCCATGGAGCTGAGCCAGAGGTTAAACCTTGAAAGATGGGGGTGGCAATTCGGGAGAGGGAGGTGCAGGGGGGTGGGGTTATTGAGCAGCCGATAGTGGGCGTGAAGCTTTTAGTAGGATAAAGATGGTCCCCTTGGCCTCACAAAAATCAGTTGCATATGAGGTTCTTGTCCTGTTTTTCGAGCAGCCTGCAACAGCCCATTTAGGGACCGCTAATTAGGCTGCTGTATGTCTGTACCACTGGGTGGAGAGTGCATGGTGCATGCTCTGCCCATTGGTACCTGCAAATGGAGTTGGGGCCCTACAACTAGTATAGAACTCCAATTTAAACATTTAAATAAGGCTCTCGCCTGTTTTGGGTGGGAGTGCTGGCTGCCCTTTTTGAGGCCCATATGAAAATTGAGTCCGGTGGGCCTTGGACAGCCAGTGTGCAGGAAGATTTTTAAAAACATTTTCATCTGCCTACCATCCCATTACCAACATGAACGGGCCTGTGGGCAGATGAAAATCACCCCCACCGTTTCCCCCCAAAACAAAATCTACAATGTGCAATAACCACCTTCCCATGAACTTTTCCCCCAACCTCATCCCCATCCCTGCAAATCTTCAATATATTAAAAAAATCATGGAGGTAATCGCCATCCACCAAAGTTAAAAAAGTTTTGTACAAAATAAAAAATCAGTAAGACTGAAATGATTTTTTATTTTTATTTTATTTTTATCAATTAGAAAGAATCATAGAATCATAGAAAGGTTACAGCATGGAAGGGGGCCAATCGGCCCATCGAGTCTGTGCCAGCTCTATGCAAGAGCAATCTAGCTAGTCCCATTCCCCTGCCCTATCCCCATAGCCTTGCAAATTTTTTACTTTCAAGTACATATCCAGTTCTCTTTTGAAGGCCATGATTGAATCTGCCTCCACCACCCGCTCTGAAAGTGCATTCCAGATCCTAACCACTCGCTGTGTAATTTTGCCTCTTCTCTTTGTTGTATCCTTTTATTTACTCTTAGGAACAGCAGTAGGCCATTCTGCCCATCAAGCCTTCACCACTCGTTTGTTAGATATGGCTCCAATCTCTCGCTGTCCTCCTCGATTTCTATGACTGATCTTATCTATGTACAAGTTGGATGGTACTGGACTGGTGAATGCAAATCTCCCTTTTCAGCCAAAATGCAGAGCAGCATATTTCAAAGGAGAAACTGCTTTGCATTAGAGGAATGAAAATCACCAATGCTCACTGCCACTGGACTCCATCAGCAAGTTAGGCCCAGGCCTGATTGCCCCCTTTGAAATCCAACCCTTTCCAATTGGAGTGGTTTCAAATGAAGATACAGTTAAAATTTTACAGAATAAGCCACATCTGCACGTCTCTATCTGTAACTTTTGATGTCTCCAGCCCATACCAATTTTGCGTTGTCGTGTGTCTCGAAGGCCCCCTTGGAGAACGCTTCGGGTAAGCGTTCTCCAAGGGGGCCTTCGAGACACACGACAACGCAAAATTGTCGAGCAGAAATTGATAGCCAAGTTCCGCACCCATGAGGACGCCCTCAACCGGGATCTTGGGTTCATGTCACGCTACACGTAACCCCACCAGCAAGGGGAAAAAAAAGTTATCTGTTTTTAATATTCTCTCTCTCTCTCTCTCTCTGCCTTTCGGATCTCTTTCTCTCTGTCTGTATAATTTGACACAATGTGTATTCAGCATACTGAGACCTACTGTTTTCCGTGGCTAACCTGTCTGAACACCAACGACACCTTTGAATGGTGTAATGGTGTCCCAGCCTAATATAAGATATGCGATTTGAGAACCTTTCACTCACTCACCTGACGAAGGAGATAATCTCCGAAAGCTTGTGATTTTAAAATAAAATTGTTGGACTATAACCTTGTGTTGTAAGATTCCTTACATTTGTTTTGTGAGGGAAGACTAGAAAGCATCACTGAAGGTCGACTAGGCACTGTTGTGACTAAGCAATCAGAGGAATGACTAACCCAACTGGATTTCCAAGTGAGTGTTGGCAGACCATTTGACTGTAGCGGGCATCACAGCAAATCACCATGATAACATACTGGGACTGGATGCAGTGGCAACGTTGGGCAACAATGACTATAACATGATTGAATTTTACATGACTGATGCCCCAATACTCAGGTGAACAACTTTAAAGGGACTGATTTCAAGCCCAGTGAGTAAAGTGCATAAACAAATCAACTAGGGTCTAGCACTCAAGTTCTTTAAAGGATTCAAAACCAATAACCTCTCAGGGATGGACGTTCCATACCTGTGGGTGCTGAGTGAGACAAGGGACAAAACTCAAATAATGTAACAGTCGTTATGAGGGAGTCATTGCATACAGGCGTACAGGAGATGTCCCACTAGACAGGAAACAAACCATCATGGTAGCTAATTTTTTTACCATCAGTAACTAGCCTTGGGAACAAATTTGAAGATTATCAATGACACTAACACTATTAAAGGGGAAGATCCTACCACATCAACCATGTTTTTTGGGGGAAGTGACATTCCAAATGGACACTAGAAAGTTGTATGATATAGTACATAAAGGCTGCAACCAAGTTTAATGCAGTGGTATCTAAGTATCTAAGAGGTGGACAAGGCAATGGCCAAAAGGGTGGAAGCAGCAAGTATTTGTTAGAGGAGTGATATCAGGCTAGGGAGATGTACTGATGAGTGTCCTAGGGATCCATGCTGGGTCCTCTACTTCTTCTGATCTCTACAGATGACACAATGTAAGTTGGTTACATTCACAGATTATACCAAACTAGAAGAGGTATTAGAGTCTGATGAGCCACCCAGGATTAAAAAGACCTAGATATTATTTGCAGCTGGGCAGAACTATAGCTGATCAAGTTCAATACGCATAAGTATGAGGTCAAAAACATTAGAAGACCAATATAGGGACATACTTAATGAGTGGTATCGAACTAGCTGGGTGAAGATACAGAAAGATCTGTGAGTGATAGTAAACTCAATAATGGCCATGTTCAGTCATTACAGAGCATAAATTGACAAAACAGAGTGCTGAACTATACGGCCAAATCAGTAGAGTATAAGTCTGCCATCATCATGCTAAAGCATTTTAATGCTCTGGCTAGGCCACATTTTGAATATTGTGTTCAGTTCTGGTAACCAAGGCACAAGAGAAACATCCAGACCACAGAAGCACTGCAGACAAGGGCCATAAACCTGATTGCTTTTGTCAGAGGAGTGAGTTATGAAGAAAGGTTAGAAAGGAGGAGAATGAGAGGTAGCCTTATAATCCTGAGCATGGTTTCAATTAAACAAGGAACAAGCGGGTATAAGTACAAACCAATGAAAGGTAAGTTTAGGACTAATGTCAGGAACCATTTCCTCACGTAGAGAGTGAATAATACCTGGAACAGTCTCTGGATACAGGAATGGAAGCAAAACTTGGGAATCATTCAAGAGGATTATTAAGGGATATGGGCCAAAGACAGGTATATGGAGCTAGATCACAGATCAGCCAGGATCTTATCAAATGGCGGAGCAGGCACGAGGGGCTGAATGGCCTACTCCTGTTCCTATGTTCCTATAAGAGGCAGTTAGATGCTATGAGAAAGAGGACTGAATGAAGAATGAACTAAATAGTTTAATGGTCTCCTTCATCTGTACTTATCTTTGTGACATCCATAATTCCAGTAGGGTTCATTGAATAGTGATCAGATGCAGGAACCCGGCCAATTTTTTCTCCCCCTAATGTGGAGATGCCGGTGATGGACTGGGGTTGACAATTGTAAACAATTTTACAACACCAAGTTATCGTCCAGCAATTTTATTGCTGAATTTAAAATAAAATTGCTGGACTATAACTTGGTGTTGTAAAATTGTTTACAATTCTCTCCCTAACGCAGGGCTCTGAGATTTAGTGCCTTTACCACTGAGATTGGCTAATTTAGCACAATCCAGAGATTGAACTTGGAACCTTCCTGGTCTATATGACTCAGCAGCTCACTGGATAACCTCACTGAGCTGTTCAGTCAAATGTTCAAGGGTTCCTTGTATGAAGCTTAGATGCTGGGAACTCCAGTTGCCCTTACACTTGCGCAGTATGGTGCTGAAACAAAGATTCACACTTCAGTAATAAAGTTAGTAAACTAGTCAGGCATAGTTCTTCTCCTGTAATATATTAACCCTAAACCAGTTAACACAAAATTCTATTTTGCATTAAATTTTTAAAAATCTGCCTTTGCTTTTTCCTTTTTTTTCCCCATTGTCCTTCTTTAAAATTTACTTCCCCCCCCCCACCCCCCACCAATGTACCAAATTCTACCCAAATTATTTTATCTATTCTTAAAGTTCAGAAGTAATTCTTCTATTTCCCTGCACTCATTGTCCATTTAGGAAGCAGGAGTCAGTTTCAGGAAAAATAAAATGGTTTGGACTGGTTGAAATCTGGATTCAAGAGCCTTTATTTTAAGCTAATTGAAAGATTCTGAAGACTGATTTAGTTGCGTTATCAGTCAATCTGTGCCCAAACCAGTATATTCTTCTGCCCAGAGTTTCACAGCCAGGCATTGCCCAGGTAAGTAAATTCATCTACAACACTTGAAGGGTTAAGAACATAACCACATAATAAGAAAAGGTGACATATTATTCCTTCAACAGACTATGTAGAATTTACTCCATTGGGAGCCATTTTCTCATCTTGTGCTGTAGGATTATCATTTTAATCCAAGATTTTATTCACCAGGGGAAAACCCCAGTTTTGGGAAAATGGCTGCAAAAAGGATCCTGTTTAAAACACAGTTCCCAGACAAGCTTTTGAACTAAAACCCACCCCATCTAACAGAGACAGTGCCTCACATCATCACCGGCTCCAAATTGGCTAAGGAGACAATGAAATCCCCCGGTTGACATAATTAAGTCAATCGGTCGGGACAACAGAACCCATCTGAAAGCAGTTCACACCTCATATAGTCAACAGTTCCCATTGTCCTCCAATACCAGCTAGATGAGAGGTGGGAATATAATACACATTCAAACAAAGCTTTCTCTCCAGGGACCAATCGTAGCATTTTGCACAGTCTGATGAGATTAACTAGAAAAAACAGTATAACTGTTGCAGCCTCAGGAAGGAGGGGTTCGAACAAAGGGGGAGGTCAAACAGTAAGGGAACAGTAGAGGTCGAACAATGGATGTCAAAGGGACACCAGCCACACAGCTCTGCAACATCAGAAGAGCAGAGTACGCCACTCTTTCTACAACCAGGACCGAAGGAAGTCGCGTACCCCAAGGAACGGGTACGGCCCCAAGGACTTCGGTCGTAGAAGACACAACCCGGCAGCCAAAGTCAGCAGAGTGAGCATTTCAACTGCAGCCTGCAGAATACTCAACTCACAGCCGTGTGGAGAATTACCTCTCCATGTCCCGACCAAACCTTAGCAGTGTAGTGTTGAGAGTTAACAGCCATGCGTAAGGGAACACGGAGGGGCTTAGTTTAAGAAGTCCAAGGGGAAGTAATCTATTTGTTCGTCGTCATATAGGAACGTTAGCATCAGTTTTGCCATATTGAGATTTGCTGTAGATATTAAACATACTTTTACTATTCCAAATCTGAAACCTGTCTCGATTGCATTATTCCTCATCCTTCAGTGTATTCCTAAGGGTAAGCCCAGACCTTCGACCGTAAATAAGTGAGTTTGGTTGTGACGAGCGGCTGAACGACCCTCACACGATCGGAAACACCTGACAGTGGGAAGTTAAAGTTCTCGCTAAAGTTCCTAACGCTCCCCCCCTCCCACCATCACCGCCCCCCAAAGAGTATTAGAATATCTGTCTAAATTTACAATCTGCTTATTTGAGTTTGGAAAATTGCCTTGCAGGTTATGACAATTCCATGGCCCAGTAACTCAGGAGCTGTCATATTCTATTAATTAATTTAGACCTTTATCTACACCTACCTTTCCATTCTGCAGTAACCAGATATTTGTCAAGCTCTTTTTTTTATAAAAAGGAGCTAATCGACCTAGTTTTAATTGCTTTAGCTTGTAGTCTGTTCCAGTAATCAGTGTGAGAAAATCTTCCGATCTTTAATCTTGTTTGAGCCTTGCTAATTTTGTACCTCAATTCTGAACTCGCTTTACAGGTCAAATAGTTTGCTTATTTATCTGTTATCCATGCCTCCCAATCTGAATAACATTCTCTCTTAAACTTCTTCCCTCCAGTGAAGAACAATCCAGTTCTTCAATTTACGTCTAGAATTGCTGTTGCTAAGTAAACTGTGGCTTACTTGAAGTTTTTGGATGAATTTTCTTCTGTTGGTTCACATAGGATGTTACTGTTTTCAGATTATGGGAATTGTCAATTAGAAGAGAGTAACACCAAATCCTCAAAATTGACCATGGGCTACAATTAAGAACCACAAGAGAAGGCAAACCAACTGATTGCTCATCAAATTGCTGCAGGTTTGTGCACTACTGATTGAGAATCGTCAGTTCGGACAGGAGCATCAAGAACCATTCTGCAGGGAGTCAGGAAGACAAGGCACACACATAAAGGGTCATAGCAATGTCATCCCCCCCCCCTCCATTACCTAATTCACCAGGCATGTGGAGGTAGTATAAAACTGGCAATATTGGTCAGCCACCACAGTCCCGATGTGGCTGATTCACATGCAGGCCATTCGCAATTCATAGCCCAAGGAGCTGTAGGGCTAATAGAAGCCCAGCAGGCTGTCAATGGAACCCTGTAGCCAACCAGCAGACTGTTCTTTCCACATGGAAATCACTTAAGAATGGTAGGTTAGGTGTCACAAATTAGAAGTAAAGCAACAAGGGACAGCGCCAGCTGCCAACTCTCACACATTACACAATAGAGGATATAAATACTCTACACTCGATTTGAAGTCTGTTTATTTGCCACTGGTTACAATATCGCAGGAGTCCAGCATTTGGTATTTGAAAAACTGAGCATGAGGTCATATAGGGCACAATATTGTAGACAGCAGCTCAAATTTCAACATGGGTTCAGGTGATGACCTTCGAGACTCTGGGAAAGCCAGTAGTTCTGCAGAATTAGGCTGTCCTCTCACATTGCCACTGTTGTGTCAGTGGCCAAGGTGATGAAGTCATTGGCCCTGTTGAATAATGCACCTGTGACCTCCTTAATACACATGGGTAGCAAACTGCCAGAGACTGCAAATGCCACCAGTGCTAGCATGGAAAGAGCCCAATACTTAAACATGGAGTGCTAAACTGACCTTGATTCCGCTTGCAGTGTCATACCGAAGTTACCTTTGTGAAGACATAGCTCTGCTACAGCCTTCTCACTGAGCCTCAGTCACCTTGGACACTTCTCTATTGTCAATTCCAGGCAAGCTCTGCAAGTCTTCCACTCAGAATGCTTGTGGTCAACTGTCTGCTGATAGTTCATCGTGGTGTCAGGAGCGTTTTCCTGGTGTCCTGGCCAACATTTATCCCTCAACCAACATCACTAAAACAGATTACCTGGTGATTTATTTAATTGCGGTTTGTGGAAGCTTGCTGTGTGCAAATTGGCTGCCACGTTTCATACATTCCTACAGTGACTACACTTTCAAAGTACTTCATTGGCTATAAAGTGCTTTGGGATGTCCTAAGGTCATGAAAGGCATGATATAAATGCAAGTCTTTCTTTCTTTTATTGTGGATCCATAAGGCCACACATGTCCTCTAATAGTGCAACCTCTGTTCAGCTGTGACTGCAAGGTTTGGGCCAGAGATATTTGCTCATTTATAGATAGTGAATATGAAATATTGAAGCGACAAAAGCATTTTGAAGTAGATCCTGTTTTCTTAGTCCTTCGATCACAGAGGATTGTATTGCAACCACCATATTAGTTTGCATTCCATTCATGGTGTACTGCCGAACATCAAGTATCCCAGACGTGGAGGTGTTCACCTCTGAGATAATCTATCCATCTTCTGGTCCATTATAGTTTTCAGGTTAACCACAACTTTATGGAAATTTTGTTAGTGTTGGAACACTCTAACTTTGAAGACAGGATTATGGATCTCCATAGCTACTTGTCCTATTTCAGCCTCTGGGCTAGGACATCAGTGATTTATCATTAGCCTTTCCAATATATGCTCAAGGAGTGAAGGAGCTACATGTTCCATGCACAAAGATTGTTCATGTGTTTGTCATTCCTACTGAACCCAAGGTGTCAGCCAAGGTGTTAGCCTTGGCTCAGTGGTACCAATCTTGCCACTGATTTTTTAAGCTTGTGGGTTCGAAAGACTCGAGCACATAATCTAGGCTGACACTCCAGTGCAGTACTGAGGGAGTGCTGCACTGTCAGAGGTGCTATCTTTCAGATGAGATGTTCAACTGAAGTCCCAGCTGTCCTCTCATGTGGTTGTAGAGAATCACATGGCATTATTCGAAGAAGAGAAGAGGTGTTCTCCTGGCCAACATTTATCCCTCAACTGACACCATTAAACAAGTTAATTGGCCATTTATCTCATTACTGTTTGTGGGACCTTGCTATGCCAAAATTGATTGCTGCATTTTTCTACATTATAGCAATGACTACACTTCAAAAGTAATTAATTGATTGTGAAGTGCTTTGGGACATTCAGAGGTTGTGAAAGGCACTGTATAAATGCAAGTTCTTCCTTTAACATCTGGAGGAACTGATGGCTCCATATTTGTTCCCTGTGTCTGTTTTTGTTGTGGTGGATATTTGCATACTTTTTGGTGTGGTGTATGTTGCAGTGGCTTTCTATAATCCAGACCATTCTGTGGAAAGAAAAAAAGGAGTGGATTAGTAGGATAAGACAAAAGTTTTATTTCACAATAAAAAGAATTGCTATCTGTGGGTACTGAAAGGCAGAGAACATTCTCCATCAAGCAAGCTATCATACAAATTATAGCATGCTTTATAACTATTACTGTATGATAGAGAAAGAACTTGTATTTATATATGCCTCATACTGTCTCCCAGCAATGTCCGAAAGCACTTCACATACAATGAATTACGTTGAAGTTCAGTCATTGTTGTTATAGCAACAGAATTTTTCTAGCACAGCAAGTAGCCATTTGCTTTTCCTTGCTTGCACTGAATTTCTCAAGTGCTGATTTTGCACAGTACCATTTTACTGCATTCTCCCCAGACAAATCCAATTTTATATGCACAAATAAGTAGGGTAAAGTTCCTATTTTATCAAGAATAGTAGACAGCATCACATACAAAGGAAAACACTAACTGGATTCATTGGACAGTTGCCCGATACCTGCCTTTATAACCGCATCTGGGCTTTCCGGACTAACAGTTGGGCCCTAAATCTCTGGCTCGGTGAGAACTTTGTTGTTGTCCCCTTCACCCAGTGCTTTTCTTGGTCTGGTGGCTGAATCTTTTCTTTTTTAAAGAAAGAAAGAACTTGCAATGGTATAAAATCTTTCACAACCTCAAGATGTCCCGAAGTGCTTCAAAGCCAATTAAGTACTTTTTACATCATTAATTAGTTTTATAACCTTTAGCTAATACTTCTTTTAAGTCATGATAACTATTGGTGGCTCTAAAAGCCTCCATTGTCAAAGATCACTACCTTCCTCAGTATTTATCTCCTCTGTAAGGCCTTCTCTCACTCTAACTTGCCTTTCTTGTTTTCTGCATCATGAAGTTACAATTTCCCAAGAAGTGCACCTGGATTGGATGTTATCTTCCAGGAATCAAAAGCCTCAATATCTGTTTCTTAATATGCTGAATTATCACAGCTGACACAGATTGGATGTTTAATTTATTGCCAATTACTGATTGGCTGTTTAATTTACAGCTGAATACGGATTGGGTATTTAATTTACCGTTTGCAGTATGTACAAATCTTGGGCCAGATTTTGCTATCAAAATGACAGTGAGTGTAATGGCGCTCGCCATTATTTATGCATAAATGGTACAGCAACTTCA
Source organism: Heptranchias perlo (assembly GCF_035084215.1). Taxonomy (NCBI): domain Eukaryota; kingdom Metazoa; phylum Chordata; class Chondrichthyes; order Hexanchiformes; family Hexanchidae; genus Heptranchias; species Heptranchias perlo. The sequence goes on along the minus strand of NC_090330.1, from coordinate 74,509,948 downwards.
GGCAAGGAGCAGATGCACAGTTAAATGTGAATATCCAGAAGTTGCTGACCGAGTTGCGCCGTTCCCCCGTTAGCTTTACAAAAACAACATTTCGCTGTCTGCCTCACCATTGAAATGCAATGAATGTTGTGAAGTTGCTGTACTTGCATGATAGATAGGAACTAAATTCACCGCAGATATTTAGGGGTAGTAATTACAAGGGTAAGTACCCCTTTAACGACGTGATAAGTGTTAATAACTGCCAATTATCCTCCCTGGCACTGAAAATGAACTATTACAAGCGTGGAGCCTCATTCCTTCAGATTTTGAATTTTTCAGGGAGATTTTAAAAGTGTTGGGGGCGAAATTGGGCCATGTAACGCTCGTTTTGTAGGCACTACATGGACTCCTAAACCTGAAAATGGTTTCCACGCTTCTGAGTAGAAATGCGCAGGTCGCCATCTTTGTAAAGGTGGTTGCACACGTCCATCTAATGAATGCCGGCAGCACGTACAGTAGGAAGATTATGATGTAAATCAGTGTGCAATGCTGATTTGAAGTGGCCAGCGGCATTTTGAACTCCCTGTTCCAGCCAATGTACTGTCCTAACCGCGAACAACTGAACAGGAGTTAAAGGGCATGCAGGACCCCCCACCAATGCTATTTAAAGGGAGCATCCAGGAGTTCCAGGTTAGTTGCTGGATTGGTTATTCTGGCTGCTGGTACAATTGTACGTGTCTGTGGAAGTTTCCTATACTTGGAGAAAGTTGCAATATTATACTGAGAGCGGTCTGGCTGGTCTTGCCATACTGTTAGTGCCATTTAAAATAGTGTGCTGAACAAAGTTGCTTCCACACATGGGTGGCCTGCTAGGGCTACTTCTGAGAATTGATCATGTCTGGGAGCATGCAGAGAGGCCACGCAGAGCAGGACAAGATGCTAGAAAAGGAGGGAGGAGGAGGAGGCACAGGGCAGTCAGCAGGAGGCCACATCCAACAAGGGCCTTCAGGGACCATTTCTCTTATCTCAATTTCAGCGACGACCAGTGCATCCGATAGCTGCAGTTCACTAAAGATGTTGTGACTGAAATTTGTAAACTCTGCAGCCTCAGAGCAGGGCAGGGATAGCATTGCCTGTGGCTGACAAGGTAATGGTGGTGCTTAATTTTTATGGCTCTGGCTCCTTTCAGGTTGCCACTAAAGATATAAGCAACATCTCGCAGTTTGCAGTGCATTGCTGTATAAGGGAGGTCACTGAGACACTGTACGCAGTCTGAAGCATATTCATCTAATTCCCTCTTGCCAGAGACAAGCAGCATGAATGAACACGAGAGTTTGCTCGCATTGCAGGCTTCCCCATGGTGCAGATGCCATTGACTGCACGCATATTGCCATGCATGCTCCACATCAGAACTTGGTCATATTCATGAACAGAAAGGGATTCCACTCCCTCAATATGCAGTTGGTGTGTGACCACACGCAGTGCATCATGCAGGTCAATGCTCAACAGGCTACTGGACGACAAAGGTTATCCCCTCATGAAGTGGCTCATGACTCCAGTCTGGAATGCACGCACACATGCACAGCAGATGTAAAATGAGAGCCATGCTGCCACACAGAACCTCACCGATTGCTCCATAAGCATCCTCAAGCAACGTTTCCACTGCTTTGATCACTCTGGAGGAGCCCTGCAGTACTCAACTGAGCGGGTATCAAGATTTGTCGTATGCTTCATGCTGCACAATCTCGCCATTATGAGGGAACAGCCCTTGCTACCACCTATCCAGCGAGATGGAGAACCGCTAATGTAATACCATTATTCAAGAAGGGGAGTAGGGAAAAACCGGGGAACTACAGGCCAGTGAGCCTAACATCAGTGGTAGGAAAATTATTGGAAAAAATTCTGAAGGACAAAATTAGTCTCCACTTGGAGAAGCAAGGATTAATCAGGGATAGTCAACATGGCTTTGTCAAGGGAAGATCATGTCTGACTAATTTGATTGAATTTTTTGAGGGGGTGACTAGGCGTGTGGATGAGGGTAACGCAGTGGATGTGGTATACATGGATTTCAGTAAGGCCTTCGATAAAGTCCCGCACAGGAGACTGGTCAAGAAGGTACGAGCCCATGGAATCCAGGGTGCCTTGGCACTTTGGATACAAAACTGGCTTAGTGGCAGAAGGCAGAGGGTGATGGTCGAAGGTTGTTTTTGTGACTGGAAGCCTGTGGCCAGTGGGGTACCACAGGGATCGGTGCTGGGTCCCTTGCTGTTTGTGGTCTACATTAATGACTTGGATATGAATGTAAAAGGTATGATCAGTAAGTTCGCTGATGATACAAAGATTGGTAGGGTGGTAAATAGTGAGGAGGATAGCCTCAGTCTGCAGGACGATATAGATGGGTTGGTCAGATGGGCGGAACAGTGGCAAATGGAATTTAACCCGGAAAAGTGCGAGGTGATGCACTTTGGAGGGACTAACAAGGCAAGGGAATACACAATGAATGGGAGGACCCTAGGCAAGACAGAGGGTCAGAGGGATCTTGGTGTGCAAGTTCACAGATCCCTGAAGGCGGCGGAACAGGTAGATAAGGTGGTAAAGAAGGCATATGGGATACTTGCCTTTATTAGCCGAGGCATAGAATATAAGAGCAAGGAGGTTATGATGGAGCTGTATAAAACACTGGTTAGGCCACAGCTGGAGTACTGTGTGCAGTTCTGGTCGCCACACTACAGGAAGGATGTGATCGCTTTGGAGAGGGTGCAGAGGAGATTCACCAGGATGTTACCAGGGCTGGAGCGCTTCAGCTATGAAGAGAGACTGGGAAGATTGGGTTTGTTTTCCTTGGAGCAGAGGAGGCTGAGGGGGGACATGATTGAGGTGTACAAAATTATGAGGGGCACAGATAGGATGGATACTAAGGAGCTTTTTCCCTTCGTTGAGGGTTCTATAACAAGGGGACATAGATTCAAGGTAAAAGGCGGGAGGTTTAGAGGGGATTTGAGAAAGAACTTTTTCACCCAGAGGGTGGTTGGAGTCTGGAACTCACTGCCTGAAAGGGTTGTGGAGGCAGGAACCCTCACAACATTCAAGAAGCATTTGGATGAGCACTTGAAATGCCATAGCATACAAGGCTACGGACCAAATGCTGGAATATGGGATTAGAGTAGACAGGGCTGATGGCCGGCGCGGACACGATGGGCCGAAGGGCCTCTATCCGTGCTGTATGACTCTATGACTCTATGACTCTATGAGAACCTGAGCCAGAGGTAGAGGAAAAGGAGGAAGAGGTGGAGGAGGAGGAGGACTAAAAGATGGAGGAAGAATTGGAGGAGGAGGTGGAGGAAGTGGAGGAAGAGGAAGAGAGGCAACGAGGTAGACAGGCCCTTTCTGCCAGGGCTCTGCATGATCAGATGATTAATGAACGATACCAGTAACCTCAACGACACCTCCCCATTCACCAACAGTCCCACACTCCTTACCTTTCCTCTCCCACATGACCATCAAATCGTCCTCCTTATTGCACATTGCTTCCTCCCCCAGCTCATCACAGAAATGAAACACCAAATACAAATTCATAACCACATTTATAAATTTACACATGAAATGATTCAAACAAACTGATACTATTCCCCACCTTGTGCATTCCCTTAGTGCCTGTTGTTGTGTGCCTTTACACTTCCTAGTCTTCCTACGAGGTGCATCTCCAGTGGCTGGAGCATGGGTGGTGCAAGGCTGCTGACCTTCAATGGAGGAAAGCGCAGATGGCCTTGGAGGACGACCTCGAGCAGGTTTGGGTCGGGAGGGCCTGGCTTCAGACTGCACCATCTTGGCTTAGGCTGCAGCAGTCTGGCTTGGCTGGCTGATAGGCAACTACAGGGACACTGGCAGAGTGGCAGGGGTGGGAACAGGAATGCTGTGATCCTGACAGAGGACAGCAGGTTCGTCTTCCATGGCACCACTGCCACTCTCCCGGGGCGGCGCCTCAGCACTCCTGGCAATCTGCTGGAGAACAGATTGCTGGAGTGCTGTGACACCCTGGAAGCCCCGTTCCACAGTGGTCCCCAAACCCACGATAGCAGCAAACTGAGCTTCCAAGGCAGTAGTCTGAGCTCCAAATGCAGCAGTCAGACCTTGGGTGGCAGATGTTTATACTGCAATGGAAGCTGTGACATCAGTCATCACAAGCTGCATCATGGTGGGTTCCACAGGTGTGCGGATGGAGGTGACCACTTGTTCCATGTGGGAAAGGATGGGCTCCAAGCTCTGTGCAAAGCCCTGTGCCAAGTTGGAGCTGGACTCCTCCATGCCCTTTGATATTGTGGCTTTCTGGCACGCTTTCCAGCGTACCCGGGATTTGGTTGTGCACATTAGCCTTCTTCTGCAGCCTGGCCCATCAAAGTCATCATTTTACTCCTCGGCAACAGAACTAGTGAGCAACCTGGCCCTCCAGCAAGCTGGGACCTGCGGTATCTGTTCCCCCCGCCCCAGCTCCTACCCACTTGTGCCCGGTGTCACACCATGTGCAGATCCCTCCTATAGCCTAACCTCTAAATTACGCACAGTGTCAGTCGCTGAGCTGGTGGTGCAAATGTAAGATCGAGTGATGATGTGTCCGCATCATCACTGTCATCTTCCTCTGCCTCCTCTAACTGTGCCAGTCCCATTTCTTGGGTATCTGAAATGACAAAGGGACACAGGTTGAGTTGTGGTGCAGAGAGAGGAGAAAGTAAGACTTCTGGGCTTACACCATCTGCTGCAAGTGGGTCATAAAAGATTGTGGGCTGAGGGAGAAGTGGGAAGTGAGAAGGATATATAGGTTTGCAGAGACCCTCGTCATCGATACCTCCAGCACTGCAAGTGGCCATGGCCGCAGCAACGGCCCATTCAATGATGGACAGCACTGTTACCTACATGGGGGTGAGGATGCATTGGCGTGCCTGCCCTCCCCCAGTTTTTTCCTGCTGCCTACTGCACTGCCTTCTCCTGCAAGAAAGAGGGAAGTGTGTCAGTGAGTGTCCTGCAAGGTATGAGGGTGATATGGCTGTCATGGTTGAATAGCTTCCAGTGTGTGTGTGACCTGTGAGTTGTGGGTGTGTGGTTTGCAAGAGTGGTAATGTGTGAGGATGAGATGCAGCATCTGATTCGAAGGGTTGTGTACTGATTGAAAGAGTTCATTGGTAGGTGGGTGACGGGGGCGGGGTGGGGTGGGGTGGGGAATGCGTGGAGCAGTGGATGAGGCTAGTGGTGCAGTTGCTATGAGACGCCAATTGATACTTGAACTCACTCACCTTGACCATTCGTGTCATATCATTGAACTTCTTCCTGCATTACATCCATGTGCGTGGTGCGATGCTCCTGGCAGTTACCTCATGTGTGACTTCCTCTTGAGTCTATATCTGGAGAGCCTCCTGCCCCCCTGCGGATGTAAGTTGGCCCTCCGTCTGTCTACCTCTTCCAACAAGGCCTCTAGTGCACTGTCTGAGAAACTTGGTGCACACTCTCTCACAGGCGCAGGCTTTCTTCACTATCTTCCTGCGCAGAAATAATTCCCAAAGGACTTCCTGCAGCCACAGTGCACCTCCTCTTTAAGAGGTACAGGCTGCCTTTAAGTAGAGCTCACCACTCCCAATATCAGGGCCCTCTACTAGTGCGTGCAGCCAATCAACAGGTAGTGCTGGTTTCAGGCAGCAATCATTTAAATCATCAGGCAGCACGAATGTTACTTGCTGCCTGCATCGCTAAGACCGATTAGTCGTGCACTGCGATTCCTAGCCACCGTTTTCGGGAGTTATCCAATATAACCCCCATCAAATATTAAATTTACATTGTTTTTTTCTTCCTTTTTCTTTCTGACTCTTTCTCTCTCTCTCTTAATCCAATCTTTCTTTCCCTCACTTATTTCTCTTCGTACCTGATTTGACTCTAATTCACCTCCTTTAATTCACCCTCCTTCTAAGTCCTTCCTGTGTTTCTTTCCCAATCCTTAAATCTCATTGGTTAAGGAGGTTAACCCTGATGCCTGCCCTGTTCACTTAGGTCCCAGACACCCTTTGCCCTCGCTGAACCTTTATCAGCTCACACTTTCAGAAATTTTGTGGGCAAATTTTTTTTGAGCTGAAAGGTGCAGGGGCAAGTCTAACTAACGGCACATGCCATTAGATGCCCTGCTACAGCAAAATCTGGCCCATTGATTGGAAACAAAGAGAAAGAACTTGTATTATATAGCGCCTTCAAGACCTTAGGATGTCCCAAAGTACTTCAAGGTATTGAAGTACTTTTGAAGTGCAATCACTGTTGTAATGTAAGAAACACATCAGACAATTTACACACAGCAAGGTCGCACAAACAGCAAAGAGATAAATTACCCATAGTGTATTTTTGGTGCTTCTACTTGAGGGATAAATATTGGCAGGGAAATGGGAGAACTCCTCTGCTCTTCTTCAAACAGTGCTCCTAATATCATAAGGTTTAGAACAGTTATAGAAAAGGACAATGGACAATAGAACCATAGAACCATAGAAAAGATACATCAGAGAAGTGGGCCATTCGGCCCATCGTGTCCACACCAGCTGGAAGAACAACCAGATGCCCACTCTAATCCCACCTTCCAGCATCTGGTCCGTAGCCCTGCAGCTTACAGCACTTTAGTTGCAGGTCCAGGTACTTTTTAAAAGAGTTGAGGGTCCCTGCCTCTACCACCAATTCGGGCAGCGAATTCCACGCACCCACCACACTCTGGATAAAAAAGTTTTTCCTCATGTCCCCTCTAATCCTTCCGCCAATCAGCTTAAATCTATGTCCTCTAGTTCTTGAACTCTCCGCTAGGGGAAACAGGAACTTCCTGTCTACTCTATCTGGGCCCCTCATAATTTTGTACACCTCAGCCTCCTCTGCTCCAAGGAAAACTACCCCAGCCTATCCAACTCTGCTCGTAGCTGCAATTTTCAAGCCCTGGCAACATTCTTGTAAATGAAAATACTTAACTGGAGGAAGGCTAATTTTGGTGAGTTAAAAAGAAATCTTGCCCAGGTGGATTGGAATCACAAATTGGTAGCCAAAATAATAATTGAACATTGGGAGGCCTTCAAGGAGGAGATGGTTCCAGTATAGAGTAGATACATTCCCACGAGGGGAAAAGGAAGAGCATCCAAAGCTAGAGCTCCCTGAATGACTAAAGATATAGAGATTAAAATGAAACAGAAAAAGGAGGCTTATGATGAATGTAAGGTTCAAAATACATTAGAGAACCAAGCTGAATACAGAAAGTACAGAGGAGATCTAAAAAAGGGAATAAGAGGGGCAAAGAAAGAGTATGAGAATAGATTAGTGACTAACATAAATGGGAACCCAAAAGTCTTTTCTAAACATATGAATAATAAAAGGGTAGTCAAAGGAAGGGTGGGACTGATTAGGAACAAAAGAAGAAATCTTCTTATAGAGGCAGAGGGCATGGCTGAGGTACTAAATGAATACTTCACATCGGTCTTCATTAGAGAAGAGGATGTTGCCAATTTAGCAGTAAAGGCGGAGGTAGTAGCAATATTGGCCAAGATTGGCAGTACTCAAAGTAGAAAAGTCACCTAGTCCAGATGGGATGTATCCTAAGTTACTGAGGGAAGTAAGGGTGGAAATTGTGGAGGCTCTGGTTACAATCTTCCAATCCTCCTTAGATGGGGACGGTGCCAGAGGATTGGAGGATTGAAAATGTTACACCCCTGTTCAAAAAAGGGGCGAGGGATAAATCGGCAATTACAGGCTAGTCAGCCTAACGTCGGTGGTGGGGAAACTTTTAGAAGCAATAATCCGGGACAAAATTAATTAGCACTTGGAAAAGTATGGGCTGCTAAATGAAAGTCAGAATGGAATTGTTAAAGGAAAATTGTATTTGACTAACTTGATTGAGTTCTGTGATGAAGTAACGGAAAGGTTTGATGAGGGTAGCGCGGTTGATGTTGTGAAATGGACTTTCAAAAGACATTTGATAAAATACCACATAATCGAATTGTTAGCAAAATTAAAGCCCATGGGATTAAAGGGACAGTGGCAATTTGGATACAAAATTGGCGAAGGGACAGAAAGCAGAGTGTTGAACAATTGTTTTTCAGACTGGAGGGAGTATACAGTGGTGTTCCCCATGGGACAGAATTAGGACCACTGCTCTTTTTGATATGATGTGGAGATGCCGGTGATGGACTGGGGTTGACAATTGTAAACAATTTTACAACACCAAGTTATAGTCCAGCAATTTTATTTTAAATTCACAAGCTTTCGGAGGCTTCCTCCTTCGTCAGGTGAACGATGTGAAAAAAAAAATATTAATATATATTAATGATATATATATTAATGACTTGGACTTGGGTATAGAGGGTATAATTTCCATACATGCAGATGACTTGAAACTCGGAAATGTAATAAACAATGTGTAGGATAGTAACAGACTTTAGGAGGACATAGGCAGATTGGCGAAATGGGCAGGCACATAGCAGATGAAATTTAACGCAGAGAAGTGTGAAATGATACATTTTGGCAGGAAGAATGAAGAGAGGCAATATAAACTAAATGGTACAAATTTAAAGGGAGTGCAGCAACAGAGAGACCTGGGGGTGCATGTACACAAATCTCTGAATCATACGATCATCGAAAGTTACGGCTCAGAAGGAGGCCATTCAGACCATTGTGTCCCTGCTGGCCAAAAAAGAGCTATCCAGCTTAATCCCACTTTCCAGCACTTGGTCCGTAGCCCTGTAGGTTACAGCACTTCAAATGCACATCCAAATACTTTTTAAATGAGCTGAGAGTTTCTGCCTCTGTCACTCTTTCAGGCAATGAGTTCCAGAACCCCACCACCCTCTGGGTGAGAAAATTTCTCCTCAGCTCCCCTCTATTCCTTCTACCGATTACTTTAAATCTATGCCCCTGGTCATTGACCCCTCTACTAAGGGAAATAGATCCTCCCTGTCCACTCTATCTAGTCCCGTCATTTTATGTACCTCAATTAAATCTCCTGTCAGCCTCCTCTGTTCCAAAGAAAACAACCCCAGCCTATCCAATCTTTTCTCATAGCTAAAATTCTTCAGCCCTGGCATCATCCTCGTAAATCTCCTCTGTACCCTCTCTAGTGCAATCACATCTTTCCTGTAATGTTGTGACCAGAACTGTACACAATACTCAAGCTGTGGCCTAACCAATGTTTTCTACACTTCTAGCATAACCTCCCTGCTCTTATATTCTATGCCTTGGCTAATAAAGGAAAGTATCCTGTATGCCTTCTTAACCACCTTACCTACCCGTCCTGCTACCTTCAGGGATCTGTGGATATGCACTCCAAGGTCCCTCTGTTCCTCTACACCTCTCAGTATCCTCCCATTTATTGTGTATTCCCTTGTTCTGTTTGACCTCCCCAAATGCATTACCTAACACTTCTCTGGATTGAATTCCAATTTACTGCCCACCTGACCAGTCCATTGATACCTTCTTCAGTCTACAGCTTTCCTCCTCCTCACTATCAAACACAGATTCAATCATGGCTTTCAAAAGGGAACTGGATAAGTACTTAAAAGGAAAAAAAATTGCAGGGCTACGGGGAAAGGGCGGGGGAGTGGGACTAGCTGGATTGCTTTTGCGTAGAGCAGGCATGGATGGCCTCCTTCCGTGCTGTAACCTTCTATGATTCTATGTGGGTGTGCATCACACCCACTCACGCATATTGGAGACATGAAAACCGCAAGTAAAATGATAATGAGGCGTCCCTGTTGAAATCGGACATTCTCACATATCCCACGATCTTCTGCGTTTGTTGCCTATTATCACCCCCCAACCCCACTCAGATCACGGCTCTGCATTAATATCGACCCCTTGGTGTCTATGAGTTTTAAAATTTTAAATCAGTTTACTCAAAAATCAGACTGTTTGATCCACATCCCTACCTGTGTTTATATACATTACAGTAAAACAATGATAAGATTTTCCCTTCAAGACACATAATTTTGAGCATTCTTTATGAATCTGTATTATGGTTTGTTGTGTTCAGCTGATTTATATTGTTTTCATTAATGTCTTTAAAAGAGTGAAGACAGCAATAATTGATAGGTAATCAGTAAGAAAGAAGGAACTTGCATTTCTATAGTGCCTTATCACATCCTTAGATATCCCAAAATGTTGGCCAGGACACTGGAGAATTGCCCTGTTCTTCTTTGAATCATGCCACGAGATCTTTTAGGTTCACCTGAATGGACAGACTCGGTTTAATGTCTCACCAGAAAGACAGTAACTCCAACACTACAGTACTGCACTGAAGTGTCAGCCTACATTACATCCTCAAATCCTGGAGTAGGTCTTGAACTCACAATCTACTCACTGAGGCAAGTGCGCTTCCAATGGGCACTCATGCATTAGCTTAAAACTACATTGTGCAATATCAGTACAAAACGCATTGACACATTCGTATGAAATTCCTCTGTCACTGTTTTATCAAAGCTTAAATACATTAAAAATAAAAGGCAATCATTATCTATCAAGTAGTGGACAGGGGAATGTCAATTAATGTAATTTATATGGGCTTCCAGAAGGCATTTGATAAGGTCCCACATAAGAGACTGTTAGCTAAGATAGAAGCCCATGGAATCGAGTGAAAAGTACAGACTTGGTTAGGAAGTTGGCTGAGCGAAAGGCAACAGAGAGTAGGGATAATGGGTAGGTACTCACATTGGCAGGATGTGACTAGTGGAGTCCCGCAGGGATCTGTCTTGGGGCCTCAATTATTCACAATATTTATTAACGACTTAGATAAAGGCATAGAAAGTCTCATATCTAAGTTTGCCGATGACACAAAGATTGGTGGCATTGTAAGCAGTGTAGGTGAAAACATAAAATTACAAAGGGATATTGACAGATTACGTGAATGGGCAAAACTGTGGCAAATGGAATTCAATGTAGGCAAATGTGAGGTCATGGAATGCTGGCCTTTATATCTAGAGGACTGGAGTACAAGGGGGCAGAAGTTATGGTGCAGCTGTACAAAACCCTGGTTAGACCGCACCTGGAGTACTGTGAGCAGTTCTGGGCACCGCACCTTCGGAAGGACATATTGGCCTTGGAGGGAGTGCAGCGTAGGTTTACTAGAATGATACCCGGACTTCAAGGGTTAAGTTACGAGGAGAGATTACACAAATTGGAGTTGTATTCTCTAGAGTTTAGAAGGTTAAGGGGTGATCTGATCAAAGTTTATAAGATATTAAGGGGAACAGATAGGGTGGATAGAGAGAAATTATTTCCGCTGGTTGGGGATTCTAGGAGTAGGGGGCATAGTCTAAAAATTAGAGCCAGACCTTTCAGGAGTGAGATTAGAAAACATTTCTACACACAAAGGGTGGCAGAAGTTTGGAACTCTCTTCTGCAAATGGCAATTGATGCTCGCTCAATTGCTAAATTTAAATCTGCGATAGATAGCTTTTTGGCAACCAAAGGTATTAAGGGATATGGGCCAAAGGCAGGTATATGGAGTTAGATCACAGATCAATCATGATCTTATCAAATGGCGGAGCAGGCTCGAGGGGCTGAATGGCCTACTCCTGTTCCTATATTCCTATGTTCCTAAATAGTCTAATTTGAATCCACTGGAGCTTTTTTACAATTACAAATTAAAGAATGAAAATTACATTTAATCCATCTAGCTAGTTCTTTCTTTCCCCTGGAGATGAAGCAATGGATATCAAACTAACTGATGTTCTGCTTCTCCTGCACAGACCTTTGCCCTGGCTCGGCCCTGTTACATCATGGCTTTAGTACAGAGATCGTGGGAGGAATTTCGCTCGAACCCGGTCCACTGTTGGGGCCTTGCATTCAATGGATGGCCTATCCAAACACTGTGGGTGCACTGCCTGTGATTTCCCTTCCATTGGCATTTAAAAGGTGCAGGCAAAATACTTGTGATTTTCCGACAAGGCGCCCATCGTGTGCAAGACCTAACTAATTGGGCGGAGTCTCAAGCAATTCTGCTCCACATCTCTGGAATGTATCAGGCAATGTGATATATTGTGTAACGAGCAAAGTAGCAGAGTGCCATGGGGTTGGTGGTAAACAAACTGATTCCTCTAATTATGTTTTACTTCATCTAAACCTGGGGTAAGGCTTGTGTTCAACGTGGACACTAACTGTTGAACAGAACCCAAATACACACCTAATATACACACAGAACTGGATCTGATCTAGATACCGAAAAAGCCTAGGATAAGGCAAATGATTTAAATTTAGGATTAAGTTAAAATTTCATCTTTAGAAGTCACAGTTGTCACAAATAATACACGAGCCATGAAAAGTGAATCCTCATATCGTAATATCTGGTTATAATTAATAACCATTCAAACCTAATTTAAAAAAAAATTGTGTTGGGAAATACAATTCTTCTATTTTCAGGCACCCAGTGTCAGCAACAAGCATTCACACAGCCGGTGGCCAAGTGACGTCCAAAAACATGGCTCAGCCCCAAACTCAGAAAAACAACCCTTATTGCACCAGTGTGACTTTTTTCATTACCCAAAACAGCCATCCTGTGTCCTTTCTGAGTACAATTGCCAACTAGTGCCAGATAAGTATTGCAGCCCCATACGTACTAGGAACTGGATGGAGACTCATTTTGCATAGGCCTCTTACGGCCAGCAGACAGAGAAACAGAAAGAAAAAGAAAGACTCATATTTATATAACGGCTTTCATCACCTCTGGATGTCCCAAAGTGCTTTACATTCAATTAAGTACTTTTGTAGTGTAGTCATTGTTGCAAGGTCTCACAAACAGCAATGAGATAAATGACCAGATGATCTGTTTTCGGTGTTGGTTGAGGGGTAAATATTGGACAGGACACCGGGGAAATAGTGCCATGGGATCTTTCACGTCCACCTGGAAGGGCAGACGGGGCGTCGCTTTAACGTCTCATCCGAAAGACGGTACCTCCAACAGACTTTCATCCCAACAGTTTGGGCTAGATTTAAACTCAGGCCCTAGAGGTGATCGGCCAATATCTGACACACCCAATTCCTAAGCATTTAAAGCCTCTATGTTATCATGCATCATAAGAGTACAACTCTGAAATTTTCTTTCCTTTTTTTTGTTTTAAGAAATACATCTGCACTATGTAATAAACAATTTGTAGTGGTACTGAAATTCAGACCAGAAGAAGCAGGGTCATGACAAATAGCATCTTCTACAACAGTCCAGAGACTGAAACATCTATCCATTTAATTTCTCCGAATTGAAAACAGAAATACACCGAAATATATTCTTTTTATTGAAAATGTAATTCATCAGAGATAAGACACTGATAGAAATTTTAGACCAGAATTTGATCAATAATATTACACTGGAAATTACAAAAGCAAGTTGTTACTGAAATAAGCAAAGGATCAATATCAGTTTATTTGACTGCATAAACTACATCACCCGGAGAAATGCAGTTTCCTGAAAGATAGATCCAGTTTGAAATGATAAAGCACCAAAAACAACATGCAAAAGAGGCAAGTATACCCTGACATGTTACCGTCAAACACAGTTAAATTGTAAACATAATTTATGACACAACATAAATATTTTGAAACATTTTGTAAAGTACATTTTAAAGTTTACTTGTGAAGATTTTCTTTGCACTGGTTGGGGTGAGGGTGGCAGGTGCAAAAAGCAATTCAATCATTTTGGGGTGAAGTGTTGTTCTTTCTGTTGTTACATATAATCAGTTGTTTAGATGCATGAACTATGACCTGTTTTGCTTAATTGCTTTCTCAATCACTAGTCAGAGAATTAACATGTTTCAGTATTACTATAAGTTTGCTATATTGTGTGAGTTCAGATCCCGAATATAGTAAAAGCTATATGAGCTGTAAAGTCTTCCTGTGTGAAGCTAGGAAAAAAGTGACGCTAAATGGTGAAAATTCACATTTTGCTCCTCGGGTCATTTTTGTTTTCCCCTCTTCAAATCACCACATGAAATAAACCACACCTCTGCTCAGGTTCCAACACTGCTCCTGATCCAGCAGCTTAGAAGTAAAGAGGAGAACCATAAATTCTCTTTCATCTTGTGAAGAAGCACCTGGCCTCCACTTGAAATCTAGCTCAGCATTTCATCGATAGCAAAGCTGCATTGAAGACTTAGCGGGGCCTAAATTCATTAGCGCCCTAAACCAAGTGGGATTCCAACGGTGCACAGCGATGGCACGCCAGAACGGAGAGGACCGAAAACAGTCTTAAATTTGTCCTCGGGCCTCATTGTCATATTTCAGGTGAGCTTCAGACGTCAATCATTAGTGTCAAATTTCGGTTGACAACGAGGCTCACAGGTAAGTCCAGGGGCGGAGACGAAGAGGAGGGGGCAAGGGCGGGCCCATAGTGGCCCTCAGTTGTTTTGTGGAGCCAGGAGGAGCTCTCCTGCTCCTTCCAACTTTGCAAAATAATGAAACTTCGCGAGGTCTTGGGGCCTTTTTTTTAGCAGCCTCCAGTGGTCTCATTAAGGATCTCTATTTAGGCTGCTCAGGCCCGGAAATATCAGTCGGAGTTTGCGGATCATAAGAACCGACTTGTCTAAACAAACGTAGGAGACCAAGTCCGAAATGGGCGCAGGAGCCTCATTTTAATATTGAAATGAGGCGTGTACTCATTTCAAGTGTCCATCAGGGGTGCCTAAAAAAAGGCCCATACCTTTGCACAGATCGGACGCAGACTTCTGCCCCGCCAAATTGGTTATCATTGTGCCTTTTTGCACCCATTTTACGGTGTTGAATACAAGCCCCAATATGTGAAGAATGCAGGGGATGGTCCAACGTCCTACCATACCCATGATAAAACATGTTAGACCTCCAGCAAACTATGCCACCTTACAACTTCCTCATCATGTTCTTCAAAATGACTACTATTACATTTTACAATTTAATCTTATTTTTACCCCACCTCATTTAGTATTGGCTGCGTCAGATATAATTTGAGAGGTACGAATGTCATCAATATGATCCTAAATGGAAAAAACGGAAATGACAGCATGGGATATTAGTGCGAGATCCTTTAGCAAGTCCATATGAAATTCCTTTGTCTGGGATTTAAGCTGAGGAGTTACTGCCTCCGTTAAAATAGAGGAATTAAGGTCAAATTTTCAGAAAAGTTCCTGGCATGGAGTCTTGTTCAATCAGAGCAGAGATCGGAAAATCAGGCAAGAAGTGGGCACATTGACCTTAGTGTCCGATTCTCCTGTTGAGCAAGACTCCATGTCGGGAATTCAATTGTAGTTCCTGAAAATTTACTCCACGGAGAGGGATCTGAGACAAATATGGTTGTACATTAGTATCTCATTGTGCAATTTTTAGGCCTACACCATTTACCTTTGTCCCTTTTTAAGATGCCACAAAGCTTGCAAAATCACATCAGTTCTTTTTATCAAATCATATTTACATGGAGTGAGCTTGCAAGCATAAGGCATAAATTACTTTCCCATTGAAGTTCAAGCATTCCTTGTTTTCCTGTTATTTTGTACATCACCTATGTCAATTGAAAGTAAACTGACTACAGGCTGACTCAAGTATCAAATCAAGTACTGAATCCAATATTTTCAATGGAAAAGCAATGAGTGAATCAATTAGTGGAAGCCAACGAACTAGACAGATCTCACATCCTCCTATCTATTAAGATGAACACATTACACTGTAAACAAATTTTATGTTATAGAATACACTTAATTAAGATTTATAAAAGGTCCACACAAAGGGGATACGACAGCCTTCAGCTTTCCAATTCCGAGTAATTCAGATTTTCATTCTTGAAAATTTTGCAACCTTTGAAACAAAAAAGTCAGGTTTCCTAATAATCTTAAATAAGCAAAAGGTACGTGCCAATAAATCTTAGAGCACGGCACTGATCATTCTCCTATTTTCCATTTGTCATTTGGAGGAATTCCAAACATCCAGGAATTCATAAGAGTCCTGCGTTCTCGCTCGAGTGTACTGTGTAAGATACGAGTGTTGCTGCTCGCAGACCCTCTAGGATTTTACATGTTTAGTGCTCGTGGAAATCATCGGATCTCGAGGGGAAACAGCTGAAACATTTTTTTCTTAATAGTGGTTTCATTTGCAAATATTCACCGCATGCACAGCTGTAACAGCTCACTGATAAGTGAAATACAAATTACCATTCAACAGTTGATTCCCATTCTCCATTGCTGGAGCTGCAGTTACCGTAGGAGACAGGCTGGTCACAGCGTTATTAGCATTTCTATCCTGCGTCTCTGATATATTTCCTGTTCTACAGTTCTCTTCTCTGTTAGACAGACTCAGGCTCCCTTCATTACTTGTGCCTAATAAAGAAAAAAAAAACAGTAAAGCGACTGAAAGTACATTTTCTACAAAGGTCTCAATCTTACAAGCACTTCGGTTCTAAAAAATCAGACAACATAACAATGCCAACTCATGCGTACTTGCAAATTATGCACATGGTGCTGTACCAGTGCAGGACAATTATATTTTCTCCTCAGTGGAAAGGACCCTTACAGCAATGCACTCATGTTGCAGGAATGGCTATGAAGGATTTATTCATCAAGTGAAAAGGTAGATGACTCAGTTTTATGTGTCGCTCTTGAAATGAAGATATAAATAATCACTATGGAACCCTATCCAACTCAGAATCTTAATGACAACTGTTCTCTTAAGAGACTTTTCATAATTGAGCAACATGATCTATCCTTTCCACCTTTCATGAAAAAGCCTAAACTGTTGACTATCTTCAGCTTTTTTGGTTGTAGGATGCATTTCAGTTTTGAGTTCAGGAAGCAGAGTATGAGAAGGATGCCATGTCAAAGATATCAACTTGAAGAATGAGGACAATGCTGGCAGAAATGAGTAAACTATCCTTTTACCTTTATTTCTTATACTCCACATATCATAGGCAACTCTGCCATAGTGGTTAAATATGAAAGGCGGCAGGACCATTTTGCCTTGCCCCCAAGGCAGAGGTAATCTCTGCTCTCCCACATTTTAGCAAAAGGATGAAGCTGTAATGCTTGAAGAAGCTGCAAAAATAATTTTTGGTGATAATTTTGTAGATATCCTTCAGTGTCACTTGTTCTAAACTGGCTTAGTTGGTGGTCATCGCTTTCAAAGAATGAACCTTGACTTTGCCAAAGGCTGAAACCATTCAGACTGATAGAAGAAATAAATGGAGTCCACAACGCAATGCAATAGGTGCTATTTGTAAACTGCATAAGATACAAACACTTTGGGTAATTTCCTGGAAACCCCTGTCCTGTTGATAAATAGAAGAGTTCCATTTAATCATTCACACAGAAGAAACTGTGCTTTCCTTCAGACACTGAGTAGAATGAAGAAACTGACCTCTTCATCCAAATTGAATTTCACAATGAGGCTCAACTGGATGACAGGCCTCACTGTTTCACATCATCGATTCACAGATTTATTCTAGGGATATTTTGCAGATAAGCTAGTCAACAGACACCGGGCAACAGAGGTAATCCCTGGAGGTGTAGTTCAAGCAGTTGTACAGATGTAGTTGAAAGTTACTTGATGAAAGACCCCAACACAAAGGAGAAGTTGAAGGCAGAGTATGCATTGGTAAGATTTGAACCTTCCTCTATTTCAACATGTAAGTAGCTCATACAGTACTCCCTGATGGCTAAGTGAAAGTATTCAATGTGAACCAATCCCCTGAACGCACTGCCTAAATCATTGTAAGCAAGGTGACCATTTGACATTTTCCCTTTTTAATGTAGTTGAGAATTTGACCAAAAACATTTGCACTTTGCAATACTGCACCAACTCTTCTGGCCTCAAGGTCATGTACACGAGTCTATAGGGTTGATTTTAACTCCCTCCGCCCAGTAGAAACAGGGTGGTGGCACTTCAGAAATCGCAGGGATAAACTTATCACCCCATTTCTGCCTGTCGCCACTTTCCCTGAGGGCCCAGGCCTGTTTCAAGTGGGAGCCTAATTCAATATGGTAATCAGGGTCCTATGATGTTTGTTGGATCACAAATGCAATTTTGAGGTACCACTGGGAAGAGCAGACACCATGCACCTTCTGCCCATTGGTACCAGGCGTAGGGCAGCCTAACTAGTGGCCCTTAATGAGACTGATGCAGGCTGCTCTGGAAAAGGTAAGTTTTGTGTTTTTTTAAAGATTATTGTAGGGCCAGGAGTTGCATGAATGTACCTTCTGGTCCCACAAAAATCTTCTGGTCTGCAGCCCCCGCACCCCCCCACTCTCCCTGAGGATAACATTTCTGGCTCTGCTCTGCGTCAGAGCTGCCAGCATTTCTGAACTCCACTCATGACCCCCGACTGGCGAATTGCCTGTGAGCACAGGTACGGTGCACACAGCTTGCTGGGAATATTGAAAAGAAGCCCTGCAATCAAAATGGCTTGGCCCTCCTGGCACATACTTCGGGTGGGCCCAAAGTCTGCCCAAAGTTAAAATCGACCCCTATAAGTTATAGGCCCAGATTTTGCTGGAAAAATAACGGCGTCTGAATGACGCAAGTCGTTATTAATGCACAAATCGGCCAGCAACTTGTGGTGAGTAAGAGATACCCCATGAATTGTGAATCACCACAAGTTGCTGTCTGATTTGTGCCTCTCCGCCGTTATCTTCGCAAAAAAGACATCTCGCCCTTAACTGCTCTGTGCTTTTCATGAAGTTGCTGCATTTGAACATTAATTGCCCATTAAACTCACCACAGAACATTAAGACTAGTAATTAACAGCATAAGTACTCTTATAACAATATGATAATTGATAATGATTGCCAATCAACCTCGTTTGCCTGGAAAGTGAGTAATTATAAGTGTGGAGTTTCATTTCTTCAGGTTGTGAATTGTTATGATATTTAAAAAATGTCAAATTTTAAATTTTATTTTCTTACTTTTTCTCTCTCTCTCTCAATCCAATCTTTCTTTCCATCTCTTTATTTTCTGGGGGAGGTGCGACCAGTACAAACCGGACGGTCTGCACCTGGGCAGGGCCGGGACCGCAGTCCTAGGAGGAGTGTTTGCGAGTGCTGTTGGGGAGGGTTTAAACTAAAGTGGCAGGAGGTTGGGAACCTGAGCAGGGAGACAGAGGAAAGCGTAATAGGAAGGGACAGAAGGTATGGAGTAATAGGTAAAGTGTTAAAAAAGGAAAAAGCAGGAACTAAGCGTCACAAAACAGATTTGAAAGTTCTTTATCTGAATGCACGTAGCATTCGTAACAAAATTGTCGAGTTAACGGCACAAATAACTACGTATGGGTATGATCTTGTGGCCATTACAGAAGCATGGCTGCAGGGTGACAACGACTGGGAATTAAATATGCCAGGGTATTTAACAATCAGGAAGGACAGGCAGGAAGGAAGGGGAGGTGGGGTGGCTATGTTAATAAAGGAAGGAATCACTGTAATACAGATAAATGATATTGGGACAAAGCATCAAGATAATGAAACAGTTTGGGCAGAGATAAGGAATAATATGGGGCAAAAAACACTAGTGGGCGTAGTATATAGGCCTCCTAATAGTTGCAACTCTGCTGGAAGAAGTATTAATCAGGAAATAGTCGGGGCATGTAATAAGGGAACAGCTATAATTATGGGGGATTTTAATTATCATATTAACTGGACAAATCAAATTGGGCAGAGCAGCCTTGAGGAAGAGTTCATTGAGTGCATCAGGGATGGATTTCTTGAGCAGTATGTAACTGATCCTACAAGGGGGCAGGCAACCTTGGACCTGGTCCTGTGTAATGAGTCAGGATTAATTTATAATGTCCTAGTTAAGGATCCCCTTGGAACGAGCGAACACAACATGGTTGAATTCCATATCCAAATAGAGGGTGAGAAGGTTGATTCTCAAACAAGCGTACTGAGCTTGAATAAAGGAGACTATGATGGTATGAGAGCGGAATTGATTAAAGTGGACTGGGAAAATAGATTAAAGGGTAAGACGGTACATGAGCAGTGGTGTTCATTTAGGGAGTTATTTTACAACTTTCAAAATAAATATATTCCACTGAGGAAAAAAGGGTGTAAAAGAAATGACAGCCATCCGTGGCTAAGTAAAGAAATCAAGGACAGTATCCGACTAAAAACAAGGACATATAAGGTAGCCAAACTTAGTGGGAGGATAGAAGATTGGGAAGTCTTCAAAAGGCAGCAAAAAGTAACTAAAGGATTGATTAAGAAAGGGAAGTTAGATTATGAAAATAAATTAGCAAAAAATATAAAAACAGATAGCAAGAGTTTCTATAGTTATATTAAAAGAAAAAGGGTGGCTAAGGCAAACATAGGTCCCTTAGAGGATGAGACCGGGAAATTAATGGTGGGAAATATGGAGATGGCAAAAATGCTGAACAAATATTTTGTCTCAGTCTTTACGGTAGAGGACACTAAGAATATCCCAACACTAGACAAACAGGGGGCTCTACGGGGGGAGGAGCTAAATACGATTAAAATCACTCAGGAGATGGTACTCAGTAAAATAATGGGACTCAAAGCAGATAAATCCCCTGGACCTGATGGCTTACATCCTAGGGTCTTGAGGGAAGTGGCAGTAGGGATTGTGGATGCTTTGGTAATAATTTTCCAAAATTCTCTGGACTCAGCAAAGGTCCCGGCAGATTGGAAAACTGCTAATGTAACACCGTTATTTAAAAAGGGTAGTAAGCAGAAGGCTGGAAATTATAGACCAGTTAGCCTAACATCTGTGGTGGGTAAAATTTTGGAGTCTATTATTAAGGAGACAGTAACGGAACATTTAGATAAGCATAATTTAATAGGACAAAGTCAGCATGGCTTTATGAAGGGAAAGTCATGTCTGACAAATTTGCTTGAGTTCTTTGAGGATATAACGTACAGGGTGGATAAAGGGGAACCAGTGGACGTAGTGTATTTATTCTTCCAGAAGGCATTCGACAAGGTGCCACATAAAAGATTATTACTTAAGATAAAAAATCACGGGATTGGGGGTAATATTCTGGCATGGGTGGAGGATTGGTTATCGAACAGGAGGCAGAGAGTTGGGATAAATGGTTCATTCTCGGACTGGCAACCAGTAACCAGTGGTGTTCCACAGGGGTCGGTGCTGGGTCCCCAACTCTTTACAATCTATATTAACGATTTGGAGGAGGGGACCGAGTGTAACATATCAAAATTTGGAGATGATACAAAGATGGGAGGGAAAGTAGAGAGTGAGGAGGACTTAAAAAACCTGCAAGGGGATATAGACAGGCTGGGTGAGTGGGCGGAGATTTGGCAGATGCAATATAATATTGGAAAATGTGAGGTTATGCACTTTGGCAGGAAAAATCAGAGAGCAAGTTATTTTCTTAATGGCGAGAGACTGGAAAGTACTGCAGTACAAAGGGATCTGGGGGTCCGAGTGCAAGAAAATCAAAAAGTTGGTATGCAAGTGCAGCAGGTGATCAAGAAAGCCAACGGAATGTTGGCTTTTATTGCTAGGGGGATAGAATATAAAAACAGGGAGGTATTGCTGCAGTTATATAAGGTATTGGTGAGACCGCACCTGGAATACTGCATACAGTTTTGGTGTCCACACTTAAGAAAAGGCATACTTGCTCTCGAGGCAGTACAAAGAAGGTTCACTCGGTTAATCCCGGGGATGAGGGGGTGGACATATGAGGAGAGGTTGAGTAGATTGGGACTCTACTCATTGGAGTTCAGAAGAATGAGAGGCGATCTTATTGAAACATATAAGATTGTGAAGGGGCTTGATCGGGTGGATGCAGTAAGGATGTTCCCAAAGATGGGTGAAACTGGAACTAGGGGGCATAATCTTAGAATAAGGGGCTGCTCTTTCAAAACTGAGATGAGGAGAAACTTCTTCACTCAGAGGGTGGTAGGTCTGTGGAATTTGCTGCCCCAGGAAGCTGTGGAAGCTACATCATTAGATAAATTTAAAACAGAAATAGACAGTTTTCTAGAAGTAAAGGGAATTAGGGGTTATGGGGAGCGGGCAGGAAATTGGACATGAAGCTGAGTTCGGATCGGTCAATGCCCTGTGGGTGGCAGAGAGGGCCCAGGGGCTGTGTGGCCGGGTCCTGCTCCTACTTCTTGTGTTCTTTAGATTTGTGGTTGGGATCAGATCAGCCATGATCTTATTGAATGGCGGAGCAGGCTCGAGGGGCCGATTGGCCTACTCCTGCTCCTATTTCTTATGTTCTTATGTTCTTATGTTTATTTCTCTTTCTGTACCTGATTTGACAATGAATTCACCCTCCTTCACAGCCCTTCCTCTGTTTAATTCTCAATCCAATAATTTCATTGGTTAAGGCTCACTGTTTGTCCCATTGTTCACCAAGGTCCCAGATGGCCCGTTTCCCTCACTGTGCCATTATCAGCTCACAACTTTGTGGGCAAAAAATTTTAAAACCTAAATGAGCAGTCTAGCTAACAGTGCATGCCATGAGATGCCCTGCTCCAGCAAAATCTGGGCAATTGGCTTGGAAATTACGCTGAGCAGCGAACGAACGTCGCCCACCACTCGTAAGTAACTATGTCATGCACAAGCTTTTTGCGGGCTCCTGGGCACCAACTTACTTCCATGGATACTTGCAAGAAGTACAGTGGCCTTTCCTAGGCTTCTCTGAGCTGTGAGAGCAGGGAAAGGATCTCTCCCTTCCCTCAACCAATCAGCTTGAAGCATCCTTGACAAGCCACACAGACTAAGAACCAGGAAGTGGCAGATAGATTAGTAAATACACTATAAAATCAGTTAGGGAAAGATAAATATGGAGAGGGTAAGATTAAAAGACAGAGACAGAAAGAATAAGTAAAAAAATAACAATTTTAAATTAAGGAATGAGACTCCAAATTTTTAAAAGTTAATTTTCAGTGCCAGAGAGGTTGTTTGGCAGTCGTTAATACTTGTCATGCCATTAAAAGTTAGTTTGGACTTAAAAAACCCAGCGTACCTTTTTTATGAAGAGGTTTGTTCATTTCCAGCTGGGCAGTACTACAAGCTCGTGCTGATCCATTCATTCAGCTGGCGAGATCCCTTTAACAGGAAGCTTTCAAACAAGCAGGGCAAATGGTAGAGCAATTTCTGGATTTCTGCGTTTGACAGCACATGTGCACTCTCTGGAACTTGCTCTTCCATTTGCCTAAAATAACGGTGAGCCCTGTTAGCCTCACCAGTATTTCATGAGCAATTTATGGATCATTGTGTTTGTTACATATTAATTAGTATAAAAATATAAAGCCCCTGTGGAAAACTATATTAGGCAGGTCTGGAATAAAAATCTGGAATAAAAAGCTCGTATCAGTAATGTTGAGAATGAAAGCACCGGATTGTCATAAAAACCCATTTGGTTCACTAATGTTCTTTAGGAAAGGAAACCTGCCGTCCTTCTCAGTCTGGCCTATATGTGACTCCAGACCTACAGCAAAGTGGTTCATTCTTAACTGCACTCTGAAATGGCCTATCAAGCCACTCAGTTTGTACAATCCCGCTACAAAAAGACATAAGAAGAACAAAACCGGCTGTATCACCCGGTATCGGACCACTAGGCACCGGACACAACAAAGGCAAAGGCAAACTAGGCCGAGTTGACCCAGCAAAGTCCTCCTCACTAACATCTGGGGACTTGTGCCATAATTGGGAGAGCTGTCCCACAGACTAGTCAAGCAACAGTCTGACATAGCCATACTCACAGAACCATACCTTTCAGCCAACGTCCCAGACTCCTACATCACCATCCCTGGGTATGTCCTGTTCCACCGACAGGACAGACCCACCAGAGGTGGCGGTACAGTGATATACAGTCAGGAGGGATTGGCTCTGGGAGTCCTCAACATTGATTCTGGTCTCTATGAAGTCTCATGGCATCAGGTCAAACATGGGCAAGGAAACCTCCTGCTGATTATCACCTACCGCCCTCCCTCAGCTGATGAATCAGTCCTCCTCCATGTTGTACACCACTTGGAGGAAGCACGGAGGGTATCAAGGGCACAGAATGTACTCTGGTTGGGGGACTTAAATGTCCATCACCACGTGTGGCACCACCACTGACTGAGCTGGCCGAGTCCCGAAGGACAGAACTGCCAGACTGGGCCTGCGGCAGGTGATGAAAGAACCAGCATGAGGGAGAAACCTACTTGATCTCGTCCTCACCAATCTACATGCCGCAGATGCACCTGTCCATGACAGTATTGGTAGGAGTGACCACCGCACAGACCTTGTGGAGACCAAGTCCATTCTTCTCACGAAGGACACCGTCCATCGTGTTGTGTGGCACTAGCACCGTGCTAAATAGGTTAGATTCAGAACAGATCTAGCAGCTCAAAACTGGGCATCCATGAGGCACTGTGGGCCATCAGCAGCAGCAGAATTGTATTCCAGCACAATCTGTAACCTCATGGCCCGGCATATCCCTCACTCTACCATTACCAACAAGCCAGGGGATCAACCCTGGTTCAATGAGGAGTGTAGAAGAGCATGCCAGGAGCAGCACCAGGTGTGCTGCTCCTGGTGAAGCTACAACACTGGACTACATGCATGATAAACAGCAGAAGCAACATGCTATAGACAGAAGCGATCACACAGCCAACGGATCAGATCAAAGCTCTGCAGTCCTGCCACATCCAGTCGTGAATGGTGGTGGACAATTAAACAACTAACGGGAGGAGGAGGCTCTGTAAACATCCCCATCCTCAATAATGGTAGAGTCCAGCACGTGAGTGCAAAAGACAAGGCTGAAGCGTTTGCAACCATCTTCAGCCAGAAGTGCCGAGTGGATGATCCATTTCGGCCCCTCCCCAAGATCCCCATCATCACAGAAGCGAATCTGCAGCCAATTCGATTCGCTCCACGTGATATCAAGAAACGGCTGAGTGCACTGGATACAGCAAAGGCTATGGGCCCCGACAACATCCCGGCTATAGTGCTGAAGACTTGTGCTCCAGAACTAGCTATGCCTCTGGCCAAGCTGTTCCAGTACAGCTACAACACTGGCATCTATACGACAATGTGGAAAATTGCCCAGGTATGTCCTGTCCACGAAAATCAGGACAAATCCAATCCGGCCAATCACCGCCCATTAGTCTACTCTCAATCATCAGCAAAGTGATGGAAGGTGTCGTCGACAGTGCTATCAAGCGGCACTTACTCACCAATAACCTGTTCACAGATGCTCAGTTGGAGTTCCGCCAGGACCACTCGGCTCCAGACTTCATTACAGTCTTGGTGAGGTAAGAGTGACTGCCCTTGACATCAAGGCAGCATTTGACCGAGATGCCCTAGTAAAATTGAAGTCAATGGAAATTTCTCCGGGGGGAAAACTCCCCAGTGGCTGGAGTCATACTTAGCACAAAGGAAGATGGTAGTGGTTGTTGGAGGCCAATCATCTCAGCCCCAGGACATCGCTGCAGAGTTCCTCAGAGCAGTGTCCGAGGCTCAACTATCTTCAGCTGCTTCATCAATGATCTTACCTCCATCATAAGGTCAGAAATGGGGATGTTCACTGATGATTGCATAGTGTTCAGTTCCATTTGCAACCCCTTAGATAATGAAGCAGTCCGTGCCCGCATGCAGCAAGACCTGGACAACATCTAGGCTTGGGTTGATAAGTGGCAAGTAACATTCGCGCCAGACAAGTGTCAGGCATGACCATCTCCAACAAGAGACAGTCCAACCACCTCCCCTTGACATTCAATGGCAATACCATCGCTGAATTCCACCCCCCCCCACCCCCCCATCAACATCCAGGGGGTCACCACTGACCAGAAATTTAACTGGACCAGCCACATAAATACTTTGGCTGCAAGAGCAGGTCAGAGGCTGTGTATTCTGTGGCGAATGACTCACCTCCTGACTCCCCAAAGCCTCTCCACCATCTACATGGCACAAGTCAGGAGTGTGATGGAATACTCTCCACTTGCCTGGATAAGTGCAGCTCCAAAAACACTCAAGAGGCTCGATACCATCCAGGACACAGCTGCCCGCTTTATTGGTACCCCATTGCCACCTTAAACATTCACTCTCTTCATCACCAGCGCACAGTGGCTGCAGTGTGTACCATCTACAACATGCACTGCAGCAACACACCAAGGCTTCTTCGACAGTACCTCCCAAACCCGCAACTTCTACCATCTAGAAGGACAAGGGCAGTAGGCAAATGGGAAAAACACCACCTGCACGTTCCCCTCCACGTCACACACCATCCCGACTTGGAAATATATCGCCGTTCCTTCATCGTCACTGGGTCAAAATCCTGGAACTCTCTACCTAACAGCACTGTGGGAGAACCTTCACCACATGGACTGCAGCGGTTCAAGAAGGTGGCTCACGACCACCTTCTCAATGGGAATTAGGGATGGGCAATAAATGCTGGTCTTGTCAGTGACGCCCACATCCCATTAATGAATTTTTAAAAAAGGTGTCTCATAAAATTGACCCTGTTCGGAGCAGATTAAGACTTGGGGAAAATATGCTGGGTGCTAACAGATAAGTTGTAGACACAGAGTTGCATAGAATCTATTTGCCCTTGTTTATGCCGATGTTTATACTCCACATGAGCCTCCTCCCACTCAAATTATTTCTTCCCACCCCTCTCCCCCCCCGTATCACTCTATTCCTTGCTTTCTAATGAGCAGAAGTGAAGCCTTTTGGGTCAAGCAGTACAAACACAACAAGAGGATTCTACTCCACGTTGTTTTATTTTGTATTTTCACTAGATTTAAAACTTACAGCTCGGTGAGTTTATTCAGCAAGAGGTTGGGCCATATCTCAGCTCTGTGCTCAGGCATTTACCATCAGTAAGGTTGATACAATTAGCCTCAGTGTCGCTGAGATAGAGAGTGGAAAATCGTCCAATGTTCTGGTTCCTGATCACCGCTGGAAATGTGCAATTGAGCTTTGGGTGAGGACTAGATTAAGCACCCTGCACTAAAATAGCCTTCTAATACCCAGCAAACACAAAGAATAATGGGCAATTGGGTGTTTATTGGAGAATGCCTGAACCATGGAAACATATCCCAGCAAAGAATCAACATCTTCTGGAGAGGAGCTGGTAAATTAACAAAACTAACTTAACAACTATGTAACTATGTAAGTTCCAAAGCATAATGCATGCTCTGTAAATTTGGTTCAAGAAGTGATAGTTAACTCTGCATCCAAGGAACAGGGTTCGTGGTGAGGACTTTATCCAGCAGAAAGTGCCATATGCAAGAGAAGAGTCACGGATTTTTTAACATTTTTAAATATCTGACTTGTCAGATCTTGTTAATGTCTTAAATGGTCACAAAATCTATTGACAAATTAGCTGGTAAGCCTAAGTTATGGATCAATGACCCAGATCTAGAATCATCGGTGCTCTCTAGCCTGTGTCCCTTTCAGTTGTTGTACCCATTTTAATGTGAATGGAATTTGTTTCTGAAACAAATACAAACATAAATGTTGTAACAATGTGTACATATCCTCTCTCTCTCCCAAATTAGGGCCAAGAAAGCTTGCATCACTACTCAGGTGAAGGGATATGCTGATCATCTTGAAGGTAGATTGATTCTTTTTCACAATGGCGGATGAAATTAATATGGTCAAATTAAACTGTAATGGTCGGACAAGGGGACATATGCTCAAAATGATGAAAGGCAAATTTAGAAATCGCATCAGGAAATGCTTCTTCACATAAAGAACAGTTAACACATGGAATGGATCTCCAGATACAGTCATGGATGGAAAATAGAATCATTTCAGAAGGAGGTGGGGGGATGGGGGGAGAGGGGCCATGAGGGGTTTTATTTTAATGGATGATCTAGGATTGATCAAATGACCTTCCCCATCCATATTTATCCTGTGACCCAGTAGGAACAAAACCATAGCAGAGATAACTTCAAATACAACCTGCCCTCATTTTTTATTATGTGGGCAAGGTTGCTTTTATTGTCCATTCCTAGTTGTCCTGAGATGGTTGTGGTGGACGTTCTCCTGAAACCATTACAGTCCTTGTGGTGATGATGTTCAGATGGGAATTCTAGTGGTGCAATTATTTTACAACTGAGTGGCTTGCTAGGCTACTTCAGAAGGAATTAAGGGTCAAGCACATTGTGTGGGACTGGAAACATGTGTTGGCCCAGATCAGGTAGAGGTGACAGGTTCCCTTCCCTGAAGGACATTAATGAACCAGTTGGATTTTATGACAACTAGGCAGTTTTTATGTTTTTTTTTAAGTCTGGTGCCACAACTTACCACTATTTAATTTAATGACTTGCCGTTTTACATAGAATTACATAGAATGTACAACAGAGAACTAGGTCATTTGGCCCACCTGGTCCATGCCGGTATTTATGCTCCACACAGCCCTCCTTCCACCCCTCTTCATCTAACCCTATCAGCAGAAGGTT
Source organism: Heptranchias perlo (assembly GCF_035084215.1). Taxonomy (NCBI): domain Eukaryota; kingdom Metazoa; phylum Chordata; class Chondrichthyes; order Hexanchiformes; family Hexanchidae; genus Heptranchias; species Heptranchias perlo. The sequence goes on along the minus strand of NC_090330.1, from coordinate 74,481,602 downwards.
CTATTCCTTTCTCCCTCATGTGATTATCTAGCTTCCCCTTAAATGTGTCTATGCTATTCGCCTCAACTACTTCTTATGGTCACGAGTTCCACATTCTAACCATTCTCTGAGTAAAGAAGTTTCTCCTGAATTCCCTATTGGGTTTATTAGTGACTATTTTATATTTATGGCCCCTAGTTTTGGTCTACCTCACAAGTGGAACCATCTTTTCTACGTCTATCATACCAAACCCTTTAATAATCTTAAAGACCTCTATCAGTTCACCCCTCAGCCTTCTCTTTTCTGGAGAAAAGAGCCCCGGTCTGTTTGATCTTTCATGATAGGTATAACCTCTCAGTTCTGGTACCATCCTTGTAAATCTTTTTTGCACTTTCTACAGTCCCTCTACCTTTTCTACAATATCGAGACCAGAACTGTGCACTATACTCCAAGTGTGCCCTAACCAAGGTTCTATACAAGTTTAACATAACTTCTCTGCTTTTCAATTCTATCCCTCCAGAAATGAACCCCAATGCTTGGTTTGCTTTTTCTGTGGCCTCACTAACCTATGTCATTACTTTTAGTGATTTGTGCATCTGTACCCCAAGATCCCTTTGCTCCTCTACTCCATTTAGATTCTTATTTTCAAAGAAGTATGTGGCCTCCTTATTCTTCCTACCAAATTGCACCACCTCACACTTACCTATATTGAAATTCATTTGCCAATTACACGCCCATTTTGCAAGTTTATTAATGTCTTCTTGTATTTTGTCGCAGTCTTCCTCAGTATTAACTATACCTTCCAATTTGCTGTCATCCGCAAATTTTGAAATTGTATTTCTGATTCCCGAGTCCAAATCGTTTATGTAAATGCTGAACAACAGTGGTCCCAGCACCGATTCTTGTGGAACACCACTTCCCACCTTTTGCCAGTCTGAGTAGCTACTTTTAACCCTGACTTTCTGTTTTCTGTTTTGTAGCCAGCTTGCTATCCATTCTGCTACTTGTCCTCTAACTCATGAGTCAAGTGGTACCTGATCGAAGGCCTTTTGAAAATTCAAATATATTACATCTACTACATTACCCTTGTCTACTCTTTCTGTTACTTCTTCAAAGAATTCAATAAAGTTGGTCAAATATTGACCTCCCTTTTGAAATCCATGGTGACTACTCTTATATTTTTGGTTTCTAGATGCTTTTCTATTGTATCTTTGAGTAAAGATTCCATTATCTTTCCTACCACCGACATAAGGTTTATCATTCCCTGAACTTGCTCCAGCTCCCTTTTTAAATATAGGAATCACATTAGCTGTCCACCAGTCCTTTGGTTCTATTCCCTTTTCAAAGGGATTTTTATACATATATATATAAATAAAATAGTGCCTCTGCTTCTCTTCCCTAATTTATTTTAATATGCATGGATGCAATCCGTCCAGACCAGGGGTTTTATCCTCTCTAAGTTTGATTAGTTTATCAATTATCTTACCCCTTCCTATCTTAACTATTGTTTTGTCTTTTTTGATCCTTTCTTCTAATATCATGTCCACCCTGTTAGTTTTCCTGGTAAATAGTGAGGTAAAGTAACTACTCAACATTTCTGCCATTTCACTGTGATTTCATTGTGAGATTTGAACTCACAACCTCTGCTAGGTTACATAGTCCCATACCATAACCATTATACTAAATCAGCTCTACACCAATGCAGTTTTGTGTTCAAGCTTTATGATTGTCTTTTTTTTCTAGTCAATCAAAAAATTGTATCTATCATAACAGAAGCATAAATAGTGCTAAACAATTATTCTGGGACATGAATTTTTTTTACTTCACTCTCCCACCATATCCAGTTAGGAGAATGAGTGGCAGACCTGTTGGTTAGCCTCCACTTCTGTCACTATGAAACGGGAGTTGCGCAGGAGCAGCCTGCAGTATTTTGTCGATGCATGAACATTGTGGCAACTTCTCAAAAGATACATGGGGATGAAATTTATTATACGAGAGTTTGTTGGCACTCACATCAACACACTGTACTATGCAACGCTGCAAGGCACTCTCTTAGTTACTTATTTAGCCTTCTGAAAAAACATTAATCAGCCCCTTTGTATGTGTGCCTATCATATTTTTCTTTAAAAATGTGTTATTTGTGTTTCTGGGTATATGACCCAGCTCTCTCATGTGTAAGCAACATTTTAAAAAGTGACAAAATTGTAACTCTGCACCATCAGGATTCCACTTTTCCATTTGGGACTGTGGAGTTAAAATGCCATGTGCAGGGTCTGAACATGCAACCTTGTCATCACCCTTTCATAATGTACTGTGAAATCAATGTAGAGGAAACAGAATAGGTGCTCACATTTGCAATGGGGCAAAATGTACCACAGAAGTGAAGGTGAAGGCATTTTTCTTGCAATTTGTTTTTACTAATTATATCGCGTTGGATTTATCCAACGCCTATTAGGGAGCAGAGACGGACTCAGATCCCAGACATTGTAGTGGCAAAGTATACTAGGCTGGTTTTCCTGATTCCCCCTTCCCCATTCTGGCATTGGAAGAGTGCATCCAAAGTGGACTTCATCTGTCCAAGCCCAGGTGCCCCTGAATTTACTGTCTCATGCCATTAACATGCCCCAGAGGCACCTTTGGGCTATGCTCACCCCCTGAAAAGCACTAGCCAGAATGTCACAAAGGTCCAAGATCTAATGGGTAACTTTAAAAATAAATTCGAATATATGAGGAGCTTTTCTTCAGCCTATTGCTGGGACCCCTCTAAACTGAGGAAAATCTCAGTATAAGATCCCAACACCAGCTTTGTACGGCTCCTCACGGCTTCAGGAACAGTAAATTGAGGTGGGAAATCCCTGAATGCCCCCTTTCACCTCATTACCAGGGAATGCTCCATTCCCTCCATCTCTTCAGGATTCCCAGGACAACGTAAATGGGGCAGTGACCTGGTTTCAAAGATCTCCACCCTGTTCCTCTGGATTTTTGCACTCGAGGGAATGGGTGTTCCCTGGGAGCAAAAGTCAGGAAAATCAACCCCTTGCCTAGTGCCTATTGGTGGGTTTATAATGTCTGGGAAGATGGTCTGTATTTGGATTTTGGATCGGTAGAAGGGATCAGGCATCTGTCTTCCCAGTAGCCCAGTAGGAAGATGTCCATGTCCTAGGAAGTCAGGGAAATATTTTCATTGCTTTCAGCTTCGCAAATATTTATATTTTGAATGCCCAAAGCTGAATCCCAAAGAAAATACCTCTATTTGAAATTCAATGGTAGTTCTGGATTATATTTAATGGTCACAGATAAAACCATGAACCAAATCATTTCATGTTGGTCAGCTGATTTTACATAGAATGTACAGCTCAGAAATAGGCCATTCAGCCCAAATGGTTTAAACCAGTGTTTATGCTCCACACGAGCCTCCTCCCACCCCTCTTCATCTAACCCTATCAGCAGAACCTTCTATTCCTTTCTCCCTCATGTGTTTCTCCAACTTCCCCTTAAATGCATCTATACTATTCGCCTCAACTACTCCTTGTGGTAGCGAGTTCCACATTCTAACCACTCTCTGAGTAAAGAGGTTTTTCCTGAATTCCCTATTGGGTTTATTAGTGACTATCTTATATTTATGGCCCCTAGCTTTGGTCTCCCCCACAACTGGAAACAGCTTCTCTACGTCTACCCTATTAAACTCTTTCATAACCTTAAAGACCCCTAACCCTTAGCCTTCTCTTTTCTAAAGAAAGGAGCCCCAGCTTGTTCATTCTTTCCTGATAGGTATAACCTCTCAGTTCTGGTATCATCCTAGTAAATCTTTTTTGCACCTACTCCAGTGCCTCTATATCCTTTTTATAATATGGGGACCAGAACTGTGCACAGTACTCCGAGGTTCTATATAAGTTTAACATAATCTCTCTGCTTTTCAATTCTGTCATTAAACGGTATGAAGTTGGTATACAATATACAGGCAAATAAATAAAATTACAACCAGAAACCAATTGAAAGCAAGCTTTCGCACTCAACTGTCTTACATAAATTGATTATCCAACAAATTATTTTATATTCATCTCCCAAAATTTAGCTTATCTTTACTTCACAGACACAAAAGTTTACTTTATTTTTTGTTCAGCACATTTCAACATTTTTTTTTGTTTGTTCTTATGAGGGATGTTGACAAGGCCAAATGTATTGTCCATCCCTAGTCATCCTGAGAAGGTGGTGGTGGGCCTTCTTCTTGAACAGTTGTTGAAAGCTTCCTGGGCCACGTGAGAGGGCATTAAGAGTCAACCACATAGTGTGGGATTGGACTTACATATAGGTCAGACCAATTAGAGGTGACAAGTTATATTCCCTGAAGGATATTAATGAATCTGCTGAGTATTTACAACAATCATTGTCATTTTTACTGATGCAAGCACATACATTATCCGATTTATTGAATTCAATTTCACAACTTGCCATGGTAGGATTTGAACTCGTGATTTCTGGGTTGCTAGTCTAGTACTATAAGCAGTAACTTCCATACCTTTCACTCAGGCTGTGCACAGCATAAGTGAAAATCTAAGAAACCACTGAACCGCATTGAAAATAATTCCCAGGGAATATAGGGGCAAATAACACAGTCTCAGCATGGTGGCAGTGGGCATGCACCTTTTTAGGCACTGTGTACAGCTGCAAGGGTATCTGCTGACCTTGCACTATAATGGAATATCAGCTCCAATGCATAATATAACAGGAACCCCTGCACACATCACATGAAGAAAAGGGGTATCTCATCTGGCACCAGCCGTTCTTAAAGGGCTGCTGGTCGCCTTAAAGGTGACCAGATACTGAGGGGTTGAAATGTTTGGAACAAGATCAGGAAGACAAATAACTCTGGTACTTGAAGGTGGGGCAGGCCTGACTTATCTGAGTCACAAACTGTAGAAATACAGGGGCCTGTCAGTGCGAACTGCACGGTGTGCGGACTACACAGTGTGAGCTGCTGAGAGTTTGGTATGTGTGGGAGTTCGGTGAAGTGGAGGAAGGAGGTGCTGCTTTGCCTTGCTTTTCCGAACTTTTTCCACAGTGCGGCAGTGGACCTGAGAGTAGAAGACGGAGATTGGGGAATAAAAGCAGCAGCAGACCTGCAAAAAGAGACAACTACTGTGCGACGTCACAGGTGAGGCAGCAAAGTCCGAGAGGTGAGCAGAGTATAAAAGGGGAGACCTAGAGCGGGAAGAGAGTCTGAGAGTCTAAGGCAAGTCATGGCAGCAAAGCTCGCACCCGTGATATGCTCCTCCTGCACTATGTGGGAAGTCATGGACACTACCAGTGTCCCTGGCGACCATGTGTGCAGGAAGTGTGTCCAGCTGCAGCTACTGGCTAACCGTCTTTCGGAGCTGGAGCTGCGGGTGGATTCACTGTGGAGCGTCTGCGATGCTGAGACTATCGTGGATAGCACATTCAGTGAGGTGGTCACACTGCAGGTAAAGAATACGCAGGCAGAAAGGAAATGGGTGACCGCCAGGCAGAGTAAAAGGACTAGGCAGGTAGAGCAGGAGTCCCCTGGGGCCATCTCCCTCTCAAACAGATATTCTGCTTTAGATACTGTTGGGGGAGATGGCTTATCACATCGTTCACCTGAGGAAGGAGGTAGCCTCCGAAAGCTTGTGAATTTAAAATAAAATTGCTGGACTATAACTTGGTGTTGTAAAATTGTTTACAATTATCAGGGGAAAGCAGCAAGAGCCAGGTTCGGAGCACCACGGGTGGCTCTGCTGCACAGGAGGGGAGGAAGAAGAGTGGCAGGGCTATAGTGATAGGGGATTCGATTGTAAGGGGAATAGATAGGCGTTTCTGCGGCCGCAAATGTGACTCTAGGATGGTATGTTGACTCCCTGGTGCAAGGGTCAAGGATGTCACGGAGCGGCTGCAGGGCATTCTGGAGGGGGAGGGTGAACAGCCAGTTGTCGTGGTCCATATTGGTACCAACGACATAGGTAAAAAAAGGGATTAGGAGATAAATTAAAAAGCAGGACTTCAAAGGTAGTGATCTCAGGATTACTACCGGTACCACGTGCTAGTGAGTATAGGAACAGGAGAATAGACAGGATGAATGCGTGGCTGCAGGGATGGTGTAGGAGGGAGGGATTTAGATTACTGAGACATAGGGACCGGTTCTGGGGAAGGTGGGACCTGTACAAGCGTGACGGGTTACACCCGAGCAGGACCGGGACCAATGTCCTCGCAGGGGTGTTTGCTAGTGCTGTTGGGGAAGGTTTAAACTAGAGTGGCAGGGGGATGGGAACCTGAGCGGGGAGTCAGAAGGGAATAAAGTTGAGAGCAGCGAGAGTGGGGAAGACCCAGGGGAAATCTGCCATACAAATAGTACAAACAGTTGTTCAAGAACAAGTGAAAGGGAAAAGCGTAGAGCAGCAGAAAGAAAGTGTACTTTAGGCACGACAGATAAAATGAAAACTAGAAGGCGTAAGGCGATTAAGCCAGCATCAAAGCTGTGGCAGGGAGACAGATGAAAGCGTGTCAGGAAGGGACAGAAGGTATGGAGTAAAAGGTAAAGTGTTAAAAAAGGAAAAAGCAGGAACTAAGCGTCACAAAACAGATTTGAAAGCACGTAGCATTCGTAACAAAACGGACGAGTTAACGGCACAAATAACTACGTATGGGTATGATCTTGTGGCCATTATAGAAACATGGCTGCAGGGTGACAACGACTGGGAATTAAATATGCCAGGGTATTTAACAATCAGGAAGGACAGGCAGGAAGGAAGGGGAGGTGGGGTGGCTATGTTAATAAAGGAAGGAATTACTGTAATACAGAGAAAAGATATTGGGACAAAGGATCAGGATAATGAAACAGTTTGGGTAGAGATAAGGAATAACAAGGGGCAAAAAACACTAGTGGGCGTAGTATATAGGCCTCCTAATAGTTGCAACTCTGCTGGAAGAAGTATTAATCAGGAAATAGTCGGGGCATGTAATAAGGGAACAGCTATAATTATGGGGGATTTTAACTATCATATTAACCGGACAAATCAAATTGGGCAGGGCAGCCTTGAGGAAGAGTTTATTGAGTGTATTAGGCATGGATTTCTTGAGCAGTATGTAACTGATCCTACAAGGGGGCAAGCAACCTTGGACCTGGTCCTGTGTAATGAGCCAGGATTAATTAATAATGTCCTAGTTAAGGATCCCCTTGGAATGAGTGACCATAACATGCTTACATTCCATATCCAATTCGAGGGTGAGAAGGTTGGTTCTCAAACAAGCATACTGAGCTTGAATAAAGGAGACTATGATGGTATGAGGGCGGAATTGATTAAAGTGGACTGGGAAAATAGATTAAAGGGTAAGACGGTACATGAGCAGTGGTGTTCATTTAGGGAGTTATTTTACAACTTTCAAAAAAAAAATATTCCACTGAGGAAAAAAGGGTGTAAAAGAAATGACAGCCATCCGTGGCTCAGTAAATAAATTAAGGATAGTATCCGACTAAAGACAAGGACATATAAGGTAGCCAAACTTAGTGGGAGGATAGAGGATTGGGAAGTCTTCAAAAGACAGCAAAAAGTAACGAAAGGATTGATTAAGAAAGGGAAGATAGATTATGAAAATAAATTAGCAAAAAATATAAGAACAGATAGCAAGAGTTTCTATAGTTATATAAAAAGGATGAGACCGGGAAATTAATGGTGGGAAACATGGAGATGGCAAAAATGCTGAACAAATATTTTGTTTCAGTCTTTATGGTAGAGGACACTAAGAATATCCCAACACTAGAAAAACAGGGGGCTCTGGGGGGGGGGGCGGAGCTAAATACGATTAAAATCACTAAGGAATTGGTACTCAGAAAATTAATGCGACTCAAGGCGGACAAATCCCCTGGACCTGATGGCTTACATCCTAGGGTCTTGAGGGAAGTGGCAGTAGGGATTGTGGATGCTTTGGTAATATTTTCCAAAATTCTCTGGACTCGGCAAAGGTCCCAGCAGATTGGAAAACTGCTAATGTAACACCCTTATTTAAAAAGGGTAGTGGGCAGAAGGCTGGAAATTATAGACCAGTTAGCCTAACATCTGTGGTGGGTAAAATTCTGGAGTCTATTATTAAGGAGACAGTAGCGGAACATTTGGATAAACATAATTTGATAGGACAAAGTCAGCATGGCTTTACGAGGGGGAAGTCATGTCTGACAAATTTGCTTGAGTTCTTTGAGGATATAACGTATAGGGTAGATAAAGGGGAACCAGTGGACGTAGTGTATTTAGACTTCCAGAAGGCATTCGACAAGGTGCCACATAAAAGATTATTGCTCAAGATAAAGAATCACTGGATTGGGGGTAATATTCTGGCATGGGTGGAGGATTGGTTATCTAACAGGAAGCAGAGAGTTGGGATAAATGGTACATTCTCGGACTGGCAACCAGTAGCCAATGGTGTTCCGCAGGGGTCGGTGCTGGGTCCCCAACTCTTTACAATCTATATTAACGATTTGAAGGAGGGGACCGAGTGTAACATATCAAAGTTTGCAGATGATACAAAGATGGGAGGGAAAGTGGAGAGTGAGGAGGACATAAAAATCCTGCAAGGGGATATAGACAGGCTGGGTGAGTGGGCGGAGATTTGGCAGATGCAATACAATATTGGAAAATGTGAGGTTATGCACTTTGGCAGGAAAAATCGGAGAGCAAGTTATTATCTTAATGGCGAGAAACTGGAAAGTACTGCAGTACAAAGGGATCTGGGGGTCCGAGTGCAAGAAAATCAAAAGGTTAGTATGCAGGTGCAGCAGGTGATCAAGAAGGCCAACAGAATGTTGGCTTTTATTGCTAGGGGGATAGTATGTAAAAACAGGGAGGTATTGCTGCAGTTATATAAGGTATTGGTGAGACCGCACCTTGAATACTGCATACAGTTTTGGTGTCCATACTTAAGAAAAGACATACTTGCTCTCAAGGCAGTACAAAGACGGTTCACTTGGTTAATCCCGGGGATGAGGGGGCGGACATATGAGGAGAGGTTGAGTAGATTGGGACTCTACTCATTGGAGTTCAGAAGAATGAGAGGCGATCTTATTGAAACATATAAGATTGTGAAGGGGCTTGATCGGGTGGATGCGGTAAGGATGTTCCCAAGGATGGGTGAAACTAGAACGAGGGGGCATAATCTCAGAATAAGGGGCTGCTCTTTCAAAACTAAGATGAGGAGAAACTTCTTCACTCAGAGGGTAGTAGGTCTGTGGAATTTGCTGCCCCAGGAAGCTGTGGAAGCTACATCATTAAATAAATTTAAAACAGAAATAGACAGTTTCCTAGAAGTAAAGGGAATTAGGGGTTACGGGGAGCGGGCAGGAAATTGGACATGAATTTAGATTTGAGGTTAGGATCAGATCAGCCATGATCTTATTGAATGGCGGAGCAGGCTCGAGGGGCTGATTGGCCTACTCCTGCTCCTATTTCTTATGTTCTTATGTAACTCCCTTCTAGGAGGCAGCTTTGGAGGTCCAACTGCAAGAGGTGCTGGAAAGAAAGATGGTCTTTTTTGAAATGGTGGGTCATCCCTCCTCTGAAGAATAACACTATAGCAGCCAAAGATGGTGGTGACTGAAAGAGTGAATTCTGTCTCATCTGTGACCAGATCTTGGGAGCAGAAAAAGTTTGTTGGTCTCTGAAAGATTGCTCACGATTTACTTGGTCTTACCTCATCTTAATGGCACTTCACTTCTTCATTTAGTGGAGCGTCAAAAAGGGAGAATGCACAACATTCTGGCAACTGTTCACCTACTGCCCAAATGCACATTCATACCTATGTTTTAGCACTGCGTCTGTATTGCTGCCATGCAAATACATTTACTCTGTGGCCAATTGAAATGTGATAATGACCAAACACCAGGCACACATCCAGAACAAAGAATCTGCATGCTGCATGTTTACAGACTCACATAAGGTGGCTGATGATCATGGTCCTCTTCCAGCAGTGGTTGAGACAGATTCTCTTCTTCTTCACCAATGCATGGTATTGGCTCTTTCAGGGTGATATTGTATACTACATGCCTCTTCTGATCCTGCCCTTCCTCCTCCAGAACCAGCAGATAGAGCGAGAAACTCAGCAGGATAACCTTAGGTCCTATTTAGTCAAAGCTCAATTATAGTTCCACCCGACGAAAGCCCACGGATGTGATGCAGCTTTAAGAAGTTGCAATTCGTTGCAGTTATTAAACAGAATGAGTCGGATCGAATATGTAAGTGGATTGAGCGATGGCAAATTAAACTCAATGCAGACATATGTATAATATTGCACTTAGGAACAAATTACTCAATGAATGGTGTTGAAATAGATAAGGATGAACAAGACCATGGAGTCTTAAAAGCATGCATCTGCACCTCATCAGGCTGACATCATTGGTAACGCAAGGTAAAATTGACACAGTGGAAATGTCACAGGGATTGTGGCCCACGTTATCAGGCATCAGCAGTTATCAAAGGGCTGCTAGTTGTCCTTAAAGCTGCAGCTAACTTTGTTTGGAGAACAATGACCCTTTTTAGGATTGGACTTTGCAAGCTAAACATATGGAGGTGTTAAAATGAAAGCTGTTCCTATTTAATTAACTTCGAAATGAACCCAGCAAAACTGAGAGAGGGTGCATGAGAGGGAAATAGAGAGAGGGAGAAAGAGTGTGTATGTATGTTTTTTATTTGTTCATGGGATGTGGGCATCGCTGGCGAGGCCAGCATTTATTGCCCATCCCGAATTGCCCTTGAGAAGGTGGTGGTGAGCCGCCTTCTTGAACCGCTGCAGTCCGTGTGGTGAAGGTTCTCCCACAGTGCTGTTAGGAAGGGAGTTCCAGGATTTTGACCCAGCGATAATGAAGGAACGGCGATATATTTCCAAGTCGGGATGGTGTGTGACTTGGAGGGGAACGTGCAGGTGGTGTTGTTCCCATGTGCCTGCTGCTCTTGTCCTTCTAGGTGGTAGAGGTCGCGGGTTTGGGAGGTGCTGTCGAAGAAGCCTTGGTGAGTTGCTGCAGTGCATCCTGTGGATGGTACATACTGCAGCCACAGTGCATCGGTGGTGAAAGGAGTGAACGTTCAGGGTGGTGAATCGGGTGCCAATCAAACGGGTTGCTTTGTCCTGGATGGTGTCGAGCTTCTTGAGTGTTGTTGGAGCTGCACTCATCCAGGCAAGTGGAGAGTATTCCATCACACTCCTGACTTGTGCCTTGTAGGAGTCAGGAGGTGAGTCACTCGCCGCAGAATACCCAGCCTCTGACCTGCTCTTTTAGCCACAAAATTAATATGGCTGGTCCAGTTAAGTTTCTGGTCAATGGTGACCCCCCCAGGATGTTGATGGTGGGGGATTCGGCGATGGTAATGCCGTTGAATGTCAAGTGGCGGAGGTTAGACTCTCTCTTGTTGGAGATAGTCATTGCCTGGCACTTGTCTGGTGCGAATGTTACTTGTCACTTATCAGCCCAAGCCTGGATGTTGTCCAGGTCTTGCTGCATGCGGGCACGGACTGCTTCATTATCTGAGGGGTTGTGAATGGAACTGAACACTGTGCAATCATCGGCGAACATCCCCATTTCTGACCTTATGACGGAGGGAAGGTCATTGATGAAGCCGCTGAAGATGGTTGGGCCTAGGACACTGCCCTGAGGAACTCCTGCAGCAATGTCCTGGGGCTGAGATGATTGGCCTCCAACAACCACTACCATCTTCCTTTGTGCTAGGTATGACTCCAACCACTGGAGAGTTTTCCCCCTGATTCCCATTGACTTCAATTTTACTTGGACTCCTTGGTGCCACACTTGGTCAAATGCTGTCTTGATGTCAAGGGCAGTCACTCTCACCTCACCTCTGGAATTCAGCTCTTTTTTCCATGTTTGGAGCAAGGCTGTAATGAGATCTGGAGCCGAGTGGTCCTGGCGGAACCCAAACTGAGCATTGGTGAGCAGGTTATTGGTGAGTAAGTGCCGCTTGATAGCACTGTCGACGACACCTTCCATCACTTTGCTATGAAGGTGGACGCTGTGGAAGCGACAGGTGTAGCCGGAACAACACATGTATGAGGACACCTGCACTTGGTGACTCTTCATGAACTCCTCCTCTTTACCTGAAGCATCTAGCATGTTCAAAACCTGGCAAGCAATGTCCCGGCTGAGCACTTTGCATGGTTCTATCTAAATGTCTACAGCAACTAAGATTACTGAAGGAAAACATTGGCACCACAAAGCATCAGAAAGTTCCCAGCAAAAACAACTAATGCATGGGGCAAAACTCAGCAACATTGGACAGAAAATGCAAGAAATCTTTTGCAATTAACATAATGGGCCAGATCATGCTGTAAAAATAATGGTGTGTTAACGGCGCACGTCATTATAAATGTGCGAATTGGCCAACAAGTTCATGTGGTTAAGAGACACGCTGTGAGTTGCGAATCTCGAACTTGCTGGTCGATTTACACCCCTCCACCATTTGCTTTGCACAAACAGCATCTCGCCCTTAGCCTCCCTGTTATTTTTAAGAACTTGCTGGTCATGCACATTAATTGCCCATTAAACTTGCTGCAGAAAGTTAAGTCTGCTAATTAATAGCGTAAGTACCTTTTTAACAACATGATAATTGTTAATGCAATGCCAATCAATCTCTCTGGCCCAGAAATTGAAAAATTTAAACTGTGGAGTCTCATTCCTTCAGGCGGTAAGTTAGTGTTGGAGATTTTAAAAATGTCAAATTTGACATTTTTACATTTTTTCCTTTTCCTTTCTGTGTCTTATTATCTCTCTCTCAATCCAAACTTTCTTTCCCTCTCTTCATTTCTTTTTCTGTACCTGATCTGATTCTAATTCACCCACTCAAATTCATCCTCCTTCTCAGGTGTTCCTCTGTTTCTTTCTCGATCCTTAAATCTCATTGGTTAAGGAGATACACTGTTGATCCCGTCGTTTACTGAGGCCCAGATGCCCTGTTGCCTTGCTATGCCGTTATCAGCTCGCATATCCAGCAAGTTACGGCGCAAAAAAATTTTGAGCTGAAGGGTGCAGAAAAGAATCAGGGCACACCAGGAGATGCCCCACTCCAGCATGATCCAGCCCAACACATTTTATGAGGTCCCAGGATCCCTAATCTGCTGATTTGGAATGGGTGAGCAGCACACTTTGGGCAGTCATTGCCCTGAGTCAGCAATCCCAGCCTAGAACCACGTTTGAATAATTATTGGATATTAACGATACCCCTGCTGCGTGGCTTCATTTATGCCCCGAAACAACCAATAGGGAAATCAGGCATGTCAGAAATCCAATGCAAGCAGCCCTGATTTCCTGATCTTTGCTTGGTTAATTAAGTCTTCACTGGCTTAAGAGTTCCAAAAGATGCGTCTTCATGAGGCAGTGAAGGTACTAAAATAGTTTTGGTCCTTTTTCTCCTAATTTAGTCAATAACTTTGGGAATCAGTGGGAATGGTTGGAAATCATAAATGAACTTTCAGTGCTGGAAGAAAGAACATTTATCGAGCCCTAATGCTCTTGCATCTCATACCTTGCACAAAGATGATTTAAATAACTTCACCTTAGTTGACCTATGAGCTCTTTAATGAAAGAAAGAAAGAACTTGCATTTATGATCTCAGGAAATCCCAAAGCGCCTTACGGCCAATGAAATATAGTCACTGTTGTAGAGAAACTCAGCAGCCAATTTACACACAGCAAGATCCCACAAACAGCAATGAGATAATGACCGGATTATTTGTTTTTTGGTGTTGGTTGAGGGATAAATATTGGCCAGGACACTTTGGCCAGGCTCTTCTTCAAAATAGTACCATAAGATCTTTTACATCCACCTGAGAGGTCAGATGGGGCCTCAGTTTTATATCTCATCTGAAAAATAGCACCTCCGACAGCACAGCACTCCTTCAGTATTGAACTGCAGTGTCTGTCTATATACTCAAATCTCTGGAGCGGGACTTGAAACCACAACCTTCTGACTCTGAGGTGAGAGTGCAACCACTGAGCCATCGCTGAGACTTATAGCTTGTGTAAGGGTTGCAAACCTGTCACTCTCCTAGCAATAAACTCTCCACAGATCAGACTATAGTTATCAGCACTTTTCAAGTTGAAAGGCTCAGATATAGATGCCAACCACTGTCAAACGAAGCAACCTGTGCAAATCTAGACAGGGTCTTTCAAGGCTTTTTGCTGCCAGTTTGTATTATTAGCTATTCTGAGGAAGAATAGATATAATTAAATCTGTGTCTGATTGTAAGTCAGGAACCAAAACAGTTGGAGCTTGTTAATCGACTGTAGTATCAGTAATCTGTAAGCATACTGCCAAAACATGGACATTGTTAATCCTTTCTCAAGTACCAGCATTAGATGCCAAGTATGAAGCATCACTTCAATAAAGGTGTCTTCTCTTGGATGCTTTCCATTTCCCACACCAATCATCCATATGCCAAATTAGTGTCAAACCAGAGGCAGGTGTGGGTTGAAGCCTGCACCTTCTAGAATTTGGGATGAGACTACCTGAATTTATTTGAAGTAGGACCCATACACCTAACTGAAGATCAAGATACTTTCATCCCATCATTATGGAATATATTTATACCCAGGTCCCAGAGATATAATGACAGTATGTTTACTAATTATGCCACCTTTCTGACAAGTTTTTTCATTGAGGACCACTTAAACTAAGCTGTAAATTTGAATAAACCCTTAAGTTAATTCTTTCAACAATCTGAAGTTTTTCTAATTTGAATGCTCCAGGCTGATATGTTGATCTCTCATTAAAAAGTTGTGTCATTTTTGAGGGGCAACATGGCACTTTACATGGAGTATGAAGGGTAGTTACATGAACTCATGTTTCCATCATGGAACTTTGCCCACTGGGAGCACCTAACAAGAATTTGAGTGCTATCTGAACTCCCAATGGGTGAGGCTTGAGCTGGGAGTGCAGTTTTATAAAATGATCCCTCAGGTACTCACTTTCTCAGTGTCCTTACAATAATTTTGTGGTGGTTGTGGACAAGCAGCTGACACCAAATGTGGATGTCCAGGGGTAGATTGACTTTTTTCTTTAAACACATTAACATTTTTTAATCCTGCTGGTGGTCTGTGGGAGGAGAGAGGTCTAATTTCTTTTTGAATATAAAGGTTGATTCTCTGAACGGACATTCCAGGCGAGGTGTGGCACATGCAGGGAGCACTAGCTAGGAAAAGAAATAGATGGAAAATCAGGAGTTGGGACCAATGATTCCCCAATCAGCACTCCCTGTGAGTACTTCTTCCCGCTGGAAACAAGCTATCATGAAAGCAGTGCTGTAATAAGAGCTTGTATCCATTTCTCCACTAGTCTCTTGGATCTGCCATTATCTGTCACTCCATTGTAAGTGACACAGTGATCGTTCTTTCCAGTCTATGAATGCTTGCACATCAATGCGCAGTAATCAGGACCAGGGATTCATCTCTAGTTTTAGGAATATCTAAAATTTATTCTCCCTGAGGCAGAGACAAAAGATGGGGGAAGCATCATTTCTATTCTATTCCTGATAACACTGAGAAACATCATACTGTGGATGCAGAGAAGGACTCACAACCATTTGTAACTATCCTTGCTGTCTTCCAACACTAGTAGTGAGGGTCCCATTAAAAATATAAATTTATTATCTGTGGCACCAGTGGAAACAGGGTGGGATGATCTTGTAGTTAATTATTGCCACCCTCCTACCCTGATTAGCTGCACCCAAACCAGCCATATGTCCGCTTGTATAATCGTATGCTGACCCCATGGTCCAAGTGCAAAACAGAATACTGGGTGGAGATCAACGAAACTTTTCCTGTTGGAACAGGTACACTGACCTCCACACCACGTCTTCCAAGACAATGGCTGCCAATTTGCACGCAGCTGCTCCCGCTCTGTCAGCGTAACTTTGTGTGGTGGAAACCCCGTTTACATGCGTAAACAGGGAGTTTCCGGCAAAGTTACAGTAACGGAGTGGGAGCAGCTTCGAGGAAATTCCAAGCCAATTACTTTTTGAGGTTAACATAAATGTTGTGGGTGTTTCTTATATAAACTAACTGCAAGAAGACGTACAACTTGTGTTTGAACTGAGGAAAAAAGTGGAATGGCAATGATTGTAGCTAATGTGTGGTTATGAAGAGTTGAGGTAAACTTTGAACGTGTTTTCTCCATTTGCGCTTCTTTCAGTAAGTTTTAAAGCTGGGTTCCTGTTTGTTTTGCTTGTCTTGCTTTTTAAAAGTTTATCTATTATTCCGACTCACACTCCCTCCAAACATTGTTTCCCCTTATATGGACAGGAGCAGGGAAGTGTTCTGACAATATTCTTCCCTCAACCAGCAGCACCAAATATAGATTAATTGGTCATTTATCAAATTGTTCTTTGTGGGAACTAGCTGTGTGCAAATTGGACACCATATTTGCCTACATAACAACAGTGATTCAATACAAAAGTAATTAATTAGAGTAGACAACTTTGAGATCTCTTAAAAATGTGATAAGGCATTTTATAAATGCAAGTTCTTACTCTAAATAGTTTAGATGGTACTTATTTATTTAGGGAGGACCATTTATTTTCTAAATATATATCCTTTTTCAACGCTGCTCAATGAACTGCATTAACCCCATTAAAGAAAGAAATCAAAGAACTTACATTTATATTGCGCCTTTCATGGCCTCGGGATGTTCCAAAGTGCTTTACAATCAGTGTAGTCACAGTTATAATGTAGGGAAACGTGGCAGCCAATTTACGCACAACATGGTTCCACAAACAGCAATGAGATACATGACCAGATAATTTGTTTTAATGTTGTTTGTTGAGGGATACATGTTGGTCAGGACACCGGGGAGAACTTCCCTGCTTTTCTTTGAATAGTGCCATGGGATTTTTTTCACCCACCTGAGAGGGCAGACATCTCACACCGCAGCACTCCCTCAGTACTGTGCTAAAGTGTCAGCCTAGATTATGTGCTCAAGTCTCTGGAGTGGGGCTTGAACCCACAACCTCTGACTCAGAGACGAGAGTGCTACCACTGGGCCAAGACTGACACCATTACTTACAGACAGGCATATCTCCCTCCCCCAAATACAATTGACGTCTCAGATTTATTGTATAGAAGTTAGGCCTACTCACTCGCTTGCTCCCGTATCTTCCTTCCCACTGCTGATTTTCGCAGAAGACTTCGACCTGAGCTGAAGAGACTGTTCAGCTCATCAAGTGGGCTGGTAATTGGCCTGGGGATTGAGGAAGAGTAAGGAAATAGTGATGCGTTCCCTGCTGAGGAGGAAATGTACTTCCCGGGTCCTGTCCTGCAGGTTTTTACTGGTGAGCAAGGCAACCTTGTAGAGTTTGTAGATGAAGCTCCTCCTTGTAAGGGATTAGGTTTATGAGGTACTTTGGGAACATCTGTGTTCATAGCTAGTTTTCCTGCATTGGCAAAACAAGGGGAGGAAGTGTCTGGTGGGAAAATAAAATGTGAAGTTGGCCTGTAGGGAGGAGTAGGAATTAATGGAAGAGGAGGAGGGGTTGGGGGAGGAGACATCTTTCCTGATATACTGAACACACCCAGTCCAGGGGATGCTGGTGGCTCGTTTTCTCCTTTTAGATGGGTTGAGTATTGTGGAGAGGCGGGAGATATGCTGTCCGATTGTACAGAGTAATTCAAATTGGTTTCTAGCACCGGCAACCTTTTGACCTCAAGGGGTGTGAGCGGTGATTCATCAGAGGCAGGAGAACACTGCACTGGTGTTGGAGGGAATACAAGCAGAGGGGGTCGATGGGGGAGGAGATTTGGAAATGGCGGTGGAATGTCACATACTAATTCTTTGCAGCCTGTCATGGTAGGGCTGCCTGTTCTGAAATCCTCAGGCAGTGTCGGGGTTTTGCTCTCTGAACGAGGGGGAGGACAAGCTGCCTGCTTTGAAAAGATAGAACAGCCTGAGCCGCCTTCTAGCAAACAATACTTCATCTCTTCATAAACAGATTCTCCTTGATTGGGACTCTCCATCTCTGTCAGATAATTTCCGCATGCCCCACCAGTTCCTCCCATTTCTATGTAAACAGGCTCCATGTCCTCTTCCTGTGACAGATGGAGACTTAACATGCCATAGTGTGGCCCATCAGCAGATGCGGCTCGTTGAATAGTTCCAGTGCTGTGACCTGCTTTCGTCAGCGTTGTGCTTGTAAATTTAGGTGCAGGTGATTTCCTTGTGTAGATCTCTTCATATGAACCCGTCAGTCTGGTGTTGGGGCTTCTTTTGGGCTTTGGTGGGGGAATCTTTTTCATTGTGCTGTAATCATCACTGTGAGGTCTTGGTTTAGTCAGAACTGTGGATAAAAATGAATAAAAAATTAGGTCAATTATAAAGCAATTACTTCACTTCCTATATTTCTACTTTAATTCTACTCTAAATATTTGTAAGTGCAATAGTACAAAAAGAATTTCATATTTCTGGAGCTTTTTAAAAATATTGCATATTCTCCCCTCCCCTCAACCTTTTTTTGCTGAGGTACAGTTCCAAAGGTACTAGTATCTCTTCAATACCGCACTTTAATATTGTAGTATCATAGTAAGATACAGCACAGAAGGAGGCACTTCGGCCTATCATACCCATCTTTGAAAGAGCTATTAGCAATTAGTCCCACTCCCCTGCTCTTTCTTCATCGCCCTGTAAATTTTTTCCCTTCAAGTATTTATCCAATTCACTTTTGAAAGTTATTATTGAATCTGCTTCCACCACCCTTTCAGGTAGTGCATTCCATATCATAACAACTCTGCATATAAAAATGTTTCCTCATGTTGCCTCTGGTTCTTTTGCCAATTACCTTAAATCTGTGTCCCCTGGTTCGCGACCTTTTTGCCACTAGAAACAGTTTCTCCTTATTTACTCTATCAAAGCCCTTCATGATTTTGAACAACTCTATCAAACCTCCTCTTAACCTTCTCTGCTCTAAGGAGAACAACCCCAGCTTCTCCAGTCTCTCCGCATAACTGAAGTCCCTCATCCCTGGACCATTCTAGTAAATCTCCTCTCTGCCCTCTCTTGTCGGTCATTATTCATTGGTGAGATTATGGCACACAGAGACTTAACCAAAAAAAAAATGCTCCCATATTTTACATTAAATTGGAACTAGAAAGACTTAGCTTGATATGATAGATGAGTAATGAAAATAACCAATTAGAAAAGAGAAAAACATAGAGACTTAACCAAAAAAATGCTCCCATGTTTTACATTAAATTGTAAGGAACTTTAATTTGCATCTAACCTTGCTATACTTGACCTGGGAGCACTTGGTTCTGACAGTGGATGCCCGAAATGGAAAGTGTCTCCTTACCCTTCACTGGCATCCCTAATTGAGATGAATGCAAAAACTCAAACACGCATAAAGCTATACGTAGCATAAATAGCACTAGACGAAATCACATTCAACTATAAGGTTTTTTTTCATTTGAGTTTTTTGCTGTTCAGAAAGGCCCACACCTCTGTGATCTCAGTTAACCTCCCTAGTATAAGCATTGCATTTTATAGTATTTTAGGATAATGTAGATTAGGAAGACCTGGAGTTTCTGTTTGAGTTGATCGCTAATGCTTAGCGTATCAGACAAAATATGGAGTTTAGGCAAAGAGAAAAGAAAACTGCAAATGATGGAAATTGGAAATAAAAATAAAAAATGTTGGAAATGCAATTGCTCCATCAGCATCTGAAAAGAAAAATAGAGGTTAATATCTCAATTGTAAAATCTTTGTCAGAACAGGGTGGGGCAAAGATTGTCGAGTGGCAAGGGTGGCTAAGAACCTCATGAGCCTGGTTAAATATTAATGTTTAATATGTAGGTAATATGTTAATATAAAAAATGAAACATAGCAAAAAGTAATGAAAGAATTTTTTTTAAAGTGTGGAGAGAGATATCAACAATAGGATCACAAGACAAGGCATAACACGTGAGTGGGCAAAAAAAGGAAGTGAAAGTAAGAGATCAGTGATCATTGTGTGAAACAAAACTAAAGAAGAAAACGGGGAGGGGAGGAGGACTGATAAGCAGAGATAAAAAAAAACCTGAAATCGAGAAAGAAAGAGGAGAATTTTAAACTGCAATAAAAAGGGGAGGATAAGAAACCAAAGTAGAGAGAAGAGAACTTGAGACAGACATGGAGATGGATAGACACTGGGGAACTTTGAACAGAGAAAGTTAGAAATGGAGATAGGAGAACCAGAAACAGAGATAGAGTTGGAAATAGAGACAGGAGTACCTGAAACAGAGATATAGAGCTAAATGGAGATAGGAGAACCTGAATAGAGATAGGGTTAGAAATAGAGATAGGAGAACCTGAAACAGAGACAAAAGATAGATAGAGATAAATATGGAGATAAGAGGACCTGAAAATGGGATGGAGGTTACAGAGAATGAAATGAAGAGGAACAAAGAAGCAAAGTGGGAGATCCAGGAAACAGAAAGCTGGTCAGAGCAGGTAAGTGCCAAATTAAATCTGAAACAAGGGCAGAGAGGTTAAATGATGAGTAAAGAGAGAATAAACCCTAATGGCACATAACAGGAGGGCATGAGGTAAAACAATCAGGGTATGAGCATGTGCGCATCAGGGGGGCAACAGGATGCTAGGAGGAAAAAACAGGAAATACAAACTGGGAACATATCCACAGTCAAAAACAGAGAATTTATGATTAAGCTTTACGCTGTGTTATCAGTAATCTTACGACTTTTGAGTCTGCAATGAACGGTTTAAGTATCTACCTATTGCTAGATTGACAGCACCTTATATTGCACGAGTGATCCTTTGATAATTACTTTTCTTGTGTGAGCTGAAACCTAGTGAAGATTGGTGAAGATGGAATTTTACTCCAGTTACAGAAATGTGTCTATTCACCGGAAGTCCTGCATGTTGAATGTCTGTAATGAACCATGCATGCCACTGAGTTCAGAGACATTCTGCCTAATGAACCTTAGGTGGAGACGAATTATTACAACTTATTTCTTTTTCAGACCCTGTGCCTGTTTCACACGTAGCTAACCATAGGTTATACATCCATGCTGCTACAAGTATTTATACTGAGTTCTGATGACAAATTTTCAAAGTATTGCTCTAATAATGTACGAATTAGAAATTAATGTTTTCTATGCTGCCTCCAATGCCCCAGGATTACACCAGAAAATACAACTCATTGCCTGAATCCTGCCATGCTTTCACACAGTTGCAGTGCGGTTTATTAAGTTTTAACCTCTCTCATTGAAATGTGAAAGGTCAAACTGTGGTGACTTCCCTTGAAAGTTGCAGCAAATCGTAACTGAGAAGGGATGAGATATGCTGCCTCTGACCAATTATACATTTATGAAACAAAATAACTCGCACTGATGTCAAAAGGAGTTATAGCTCTAGAATTTCATCATTCAGCAGCTGTGATTGAAATTGGGTATCATATGGTCTGTTAATAGATGACACTGAATTGTGCTCGTCACTTGCGTCCTGTCATTTGCAAGCCAAGAACCAAAGGCAAAGAGCATCAGTGAGTGCCACAGGTAAAATAATCCAAAGTGCTGTGTCCTGCACTTAAATATGTGCCACTCACCTCAAGCAACAGATATCAAAGGGAAGTTGTCTTGGTATTGGGGGCTATAGTGGTTAAAGGCACAGAATGATGTGATTGGCAGATATGGAGGGCGAGGGACTATTGCACAAGAGAAACAAAAGGAATGAATGGTGGCAAAGACATAAGGTAGGAGTTCCAAAGGGAGTTAGTCAGTGAGAGAAAAGTTCAGTGGATGGGTTTGTGACACAGGGAGCACAACGTAACAGGAAAGGTGATGGGGTGTTGGAAAAGGGAATGAAACATACATGCAAGCAGTAGGAGGCATACAGGATGTGAATGAGTAATTGAAAGGAATAGAAAGCAATGTTAACAAAGTTTGATTAGACTTTTTATAGAGTAAATAAGGATAAATTGTTTGCACTGACAGGAGGGATGGTAACCAGAGGACACAGATTTAAGATAATTGGCAAAAGGACCAGAGGGGAGATGAGGAGAATTTTTTTTATGCAGTGAGTTGTTATGATCCGGAATGCACTGCCTGAAAGGGTGTTGGAAGCAGATTCAAAAATAACTTTAAAAAGGGAAGTGGAGATCCACTTGAAAAGGAAAAATCTGTAGGGCTATGGGGAAAGAGCAGGGGAATAGGACTAATTAGATAGCGCTTTCAAAGACCCTGCACAGGCACGATGGGCCGAATGGCCACTTTCTGTGCTGTTTAATTCTATGATTCTAAGGTGTTTTGTGAAGGAGCAGGGAAGAAAATGCCCTGCACCCTTCCTACATTCTTCCCCCCCCCACCCAAAACCTACCCTGACCATCCATACCCCCATTCTCAAGCCAAAGTCCGCCATGTTGCACTACCACTAGAATAGTGGCATGGTGAGCCTTAGGTTAGGTTACCAACATATCGTGGAGTGGAAGGGCAAAGGTGGGCTCCCCAGTTGGCTTGACAGTTAATTTGAGCCATACTGTGCAGGCAGGGAGATCCCCAACATTTTGTTTTCATGGGCTCTCTGACATTGGTCTGGGGGTAGGATCCCCACTCACTGTCTCACAGCGAGAACAAAAGGAGCACTAACAAACTCAATAAGCTGTAAAGTGTAAGAACTATAGCTGCAGATACAATCAGTGAAGCAATAATATCAGTCACATTGTTGCACATTTCCTTGTTAGTAAACCAGGTAAGACACTTGCCAAGTGATAATACTCCTTGATTAAAGTCTTCCATTGCAATCTTCTGGAGGTTTATATGACTAAATCCATTAAAGTAAGCAAGTCCAGATAAAAATGGAAGTTGGAAACAATAAATTTGACATAAATTGTCACACTTATTTACTAACAATTTATGTAGTTCATTTGAAAGCAGGCACAAGTCATTATGTGTTTAGTGTGGTTACATCCCATCCTTGAGGTTCTAGAATTAGAGTCTGGTCTTTGTGCAATTATGTATTATGTGACTGATGATGTGGAAATATTGTGACCTCAGTAAATATTATTGAACTGTTGAGTTTATGAAACACTGACATTTACATAAAAAAACCTGTCAATGATATCTATCTAATACCTGTCTATCTGTCTGTCTGTCTCTCTCTCTTTATATATAAATGTCTGTCTCTCTCTCTCTCTATATATATATATATATATATATATGTCTTGCATAGGGCATCAACTCCCTGCCCAGAAATCTCACTTTTTGTTGCACAATTCTTGGTCATGCTTCTGCATGAACATTTACCATTGTAAATTGCAATGTCAAAATTCCCATTCAGTTTTGCTATGTCAACAGTCCTGGTGTAATTTCAGCCTCTGGGCACCAGTTGGCACCTAGGTGTGCTTCTGAATTCTCTCTCTCAGCTCTGACTGCCATTTTTTCCCTCCAACTGTTTGTTCTTTTTTCTTTTTCTGCCAGGTAAGTTCTCAGATAAAATGGAAAGGAAAACTAAAAATGCTGTATATCTGAAATAAAAACAGAAAATGCTGGAATTATAGAGCAGACCAGTCACTATCTGTAGAGTAAAAACAGGTACACACCCATAACAGATGCTGACTGACCTGCTGTGTATTTCCAGCATTTTTTACTTTTCTGTAAGTTTTCAAGTAAATTAAATTTACTTTTACACTTTTATTTCAACTCTCTGTATATCTGATAAATACACCTGCTATTTAGCCGATGTTGTGAAAGGTCATTTCGAATTCTTGAGGGCCACCTCTTTATTTAATTAATTTTTCCCAAATGAAGCCTGCGCCTTTAATTAATTTAACCAATCTGCAAGGCCGCTTGGAATTCATTAATTCATTTTGCCGATGTGTAAAGCTGCTTTTAATTCTTTACCTCTTTATTTGATTAATTTTCCGGGTTAAAGTCCAAATCTTTATTTAATTAATTTTGACAAGCTTCTCCACAACATATTTACATGCCACTTCTGACTTCAGTTAATTTAATTCATGCAGTTTCTAACAATTCTGTGTTCGGCCACTTTAAATTCATCAATCCCTCCTCCTTTATTTAATTCATTTTGCTGAATTCGATCTTTATTTAATTAATTTAGTAATTGCTGGCTTTGTGTCCTATTTTATTGGAACCATTTGTCCTGATCCCCATTCTGTGTAAGGCTGCTTTCTCTGCTCCATTTCCAGTTCTATTTACTTTATTAATTTATTTCTATTTCCTCTCATTCTCTGCAAGCCATTTCTAATTCCTTAAGCCTGACTGCTTAATTAATTAATTAATTTCACTTTATTTAATTAAATTCACCTGATTCTCTGGTAAAACTACTTTTAATTCAGAAAGCTTGTGCACTTATTTAAATAATTAATCCATATAGAAAATAAGGCCACTCATTTACTGTTTTCACAGGAAAATGGGGAGACTGCCATATAATTTTCCCCATAGATATGGGGCAGTGGGAAGCAAATCCCAGAAAAGACAGATGCAATGTCAGAGTTGAGTAGAGGTAAGAAAATGATTTAGGAAATTAGGGTGGGAGAATTTCCACAGGGTCTTTCAGATATCTCACTGTAACTTCGGCGGAAACCCTGGAGAAACAATCATGTTTGGCCATTTGCGCCATGACTCTGGGAGCTCGGACGATTTTCCGCCGAAGTTCGATCTCCATTGGCTAAAAATATTCAGCTCAGTTCCAGGCATAGGTAAGTGATTAGGCCAATCAGTGATACAGGTGGGCTGATTGATGAGTTTGTTCTGGTCTTTCAGGATAGCGAAAGACTCGGCTTTGGCTATTACTGATGGTGAGGAATGAAGATGGCAGTGGGGATGGTTTTTTTCTTGTCATATTTGTCTTTAGCACTCCTCGTGCCAAGATTCATGCACCAGGAACTCAGGCACAAGCTTCTTTGATAGTCTGACCATCAAATTACAGGCGTAAGCTTGAACCCCGATTGGAAATCCTGGAATGCAAAGTTCGGCACCAGCAACACTGAAAATTTATATTTATCCCTACATGTCGGAACATTATTGGCCGATATTTATCCCTCAATCAAAGCACTAAAACAAATTATCTGGTATTTTTCTCATTGCTGTGTTGGGACCTTGCTGTGCACAAATTGGCTGCCATGTTTCCTACATTACAACAGTGAATACACTTCAAAAGTACTTCATTGACTGTAAAGTGCTTTGGGATGTCCTGAGGTCATGAAAGGCACTATATAAATGCAAGTCTTTCTTTTTACATGGTGTTCATGATGTTGAGGAGGGAAGTACATACTCTACAGAATTAAATTACTGCCTTGAACTCACTCTTTGGATGTCGTATATATTTAACTAATTGTCTGTATTTAAGAGTACATTGGGCAGAATTCCTTAAACAAAATGAGTAATTCACTGCTAAATTAAATTCTACATACATCAGAGATTAATTAGAAATCGTATACTATGTGAAATATTTCTATTTAGCTCTTACATATGATGTTGAATGTTTTAACATTTTGTCACTATGTGAATTATGTTGTTATTAGACAGAAAAGGGTCAATTATCCAATCTCATGCTCCAAATGGGGAGCTGCACTCAAAGGGAGCATGGGTTAGAGACAGAGCTACAACACTGTAGCACTGTGCCTCTGACCAGCAGTCCCTTTGAGTGAGGCTCCCTTCCGGGAACATGGATTTGGCAAATTTACATTATAGAGAGAATAATGGATACATGGGAATGAGCTTTCAGTGCAGTAGTCTAATAGCAGGATTCTGATAACATCAGAAAAGGCAACAGCGAAATTCAAGTGATGTAGAAATGTATTCTGGATCCCGTGATTAAATTACAGACTGAAGCTGACTCTTTGGTATCCACATATATGCACTGGAATGCACTGCCTGAAAGGGTGGTGGAAGCAGATTTAGCAGTAACTTTCAAAAGGGAATTGGATATATACTTGAAAAGGAAAAATTTGCAGGGCTATGGGGAAAGAGCAGGGCAGTGAGACTAATTTAGTAGCTCTTTCAAAGATCCAACACAGGCATGATGGGCCAAATGGCCTCCTTCTGTGCTATAAGATTCTATGATTTTATGATGTATATTGGAGACATTTAACTCAGTTTCTGGGTAGTGTTACCATTGGTGACAGATTGGACGCACTATTCACTAATTTTAAGACGCTGTGACTTTCCCAAAATACTACTTATGCCTTGTGACATCACCACGGCAGCATTATCACTTTATGTTGCAGCTGGTTACTAGGATTTACTGTATTCAGTAAAAATCATACAAGTCTCAGTTACAGGAAAAAAAAGGCAATATCCTGAGAAGGAACATATATTATAGTCTGGCAGTTAAATCACCCATGACATTACTAAATGTCACATTAAAAGACAGATTAATCATGAAGAAGATTTGTCCATTTTAGTCTAATTTTACACTATTTCTCAATGTGAACAATCATTCTTCAAACCTTCATTTGCTGCTTCTTTAGAAGCCGCCGATATACATGCAGTCACAGCCTCATATGAAGCACTCAGCCGCGTATTGGGGTCCCTCTTTGGTTTAGGAGGAGGTTGTTTCCGTGGTGACTGCAGGCCATTGCTATCATCCATACTGAATACTGAGTGAAGGGAGGGTGATCTGATGGATGATCCAATCATAGAATGTGCCAACCCATCGACAAAGGTAGGTGCCGACACCGTGCTTGAGTGAAAATGCTTCGGCGTTCGGCAGCCCGAAAGACTGTCTTCATTGACCTTTCCACTCCCGTTGCCAGATCTGAAATTAAAATGATGTCCAGATGCTGAATTAGAACAATGAACCTGTTCATGCAAACGTAATGCCAGCTTTTCACAAAAACAGGCAACCAACACCCCCACTGTGAGGTAAGGGTGGAAGCACTGCTCCTGTCAAACACAAATCCACAGAAAGCTGGCTGTCTTCTGCTGTTCATTTCTGCTCTGTGCAAATCAAACATTTTTAACTATTTTACTTCGTTATTATTTTACATAAGACTTTAAAGAAACACTGATAAGTTATGATGCAAAAAGAAAAACACATCTCTGAATGATTTATTGTCATGTGTTGTAATGGGAGCTAAGATTCCCCCAATGCCATCTATTTTGCTGCTTGCAAGTAGGAAAATAGACGACAGCAAGCAGTCCCGCCAATACTGCAATTACTGCAGACCCTGCAAGCCTGCCTGAAACAGGCTGTGAGATGACACAAAACGGTTAACTCTTTCACTGGAGCAAACCATTATGTAAAAGCAACCAGATTTTCGAAGGTGTTAAACAGAACCTGTTCATTGGATTTGTGTGCAACACATCAATAGCCAGAACTGTAACCCTATAAGTGAAATGCTTGCATTTGATAAATCAAACCACCAGCTCAGAAACTTTCAGCACACTGGGGCAGCTTAGTTTTACTGCAATATTTAATTAGTATCTTTCGTCTCTTGGAATGGTTTTCACCACTCATATTTGTAAAATGTGAAGCTAATTATTTGGTTCCTTAAAGTCATTTTAACATACTTATAAAGACTAAGTCTAAAAGCCTTGGCTCTTCTTGCAAATGCAGCAATTATTCCTCACACTGAACGTGATATCAGAAGTCCACACTTACCGTTTTGTGGCCTGCTCATCTCTGTGTCGTGCCTCTAACTTTTCCCTCAGGTAAACTGCGTTAAGTTCATTCCTAATCCTGTCATTTTCCCGTGCAATGTCAGACGCATTTTGAATGACCAAGGAATCGTATGCTTTCAGTCCCATATCTTCCGCAGACTGCAAAAAGCTTTCAGTGGAGTTGACCTCTTGCTGTTTGATGCTCATCCTTTGCAGCAGCCGCTGACGGGCTAGAAATTCTCTGACAACTACCGTTATGGAACAGAATAACGCATCCGCGGTTCACACAATAAAATATACTAGTCAATAATGCAAAAGAAAGCACAATGGTACTGACTGGTGAACTGATAACAAAAACTATCGTCAATTAATAGCCCTGAGAAATTCAATAGCACATTATGTTTCAGCTTCTTGCAGTGGGTTCATTTGGGTTTGATCTGTTCATTAATTTCTGAATTGTTACAATTAAAAAGTTAAATCACAAATATATATATATGTAAAAGGCCTTACAATAAAAGCATCCTTTTCTTTGATTGTGAAAACTTGAAATTACAACATGGTGTTAATAGGGAATACAAAAAGAAATACATTGAACAGCATCATTTTAATGTTTTTTACCTTTCTGACAAGTGATAATTTTCTTCTGCAAATGAAGACATTGCTCATTGAGGTGGTCTGTTTGCCAGTGCTTCATAAACACTTCATTCTGGCCCATCTGAATAAAAACAATAGGGATTTTAATAGTCAGAAACCCCTGATTGTAAGATGGTCACTCATAATGGATCTCATGATGTCACTGTGTTGAAAGGAACTGGAGCTATAGCTATTAGCTATACCTTTTTATCTGATGCTAATTCGGTCTGTAGTTACAGGGCTATTTGGCTCTAGCTAGAGCCGGATTAAGAATTCTTGGGACCCTGGGCATCAAGAATATTCGGGGTCCCTCTGCACACCCCTCATAGTACATCCCATCCTGAGCCTTAAGGGAGAATGTTACCTAGCCTCAAGGTAAGAACCTTAGAGACACTACTTTGTGTATTTAGAATTGGTGGTTTGCTGCTCTACATTTTACCCTGCCATAAAGTTTAATCTGAATTTCTACATTCTCAGTTTAACCTTATAACTTTATATTTCATTTAAAGTTATCTTACTTTAAATTAAATATGTTACTGTACACTTACAGTAACATATTTCATTTAAAGTGGGATAACAGAAAATGGTGACCCACAAAACACCAAGTAAGTTATGTCCACTTTTAATTCACAAGAAGAGTTACTTACCTGCAGAGCAACAGGGAAGGGAGGAGGATGACGAGGAAGAAAAAGAATAAATCCAGGTCACCGCACAGCATTGCAGCAGCTTTCATTGGACTGGGGACAGGCAGGATGGGCGGCAAAAGTTGTCTCCCCTTCTGCGAGAATGGAGAACTCTACCTCGATATTTTCATGCACACAAAGGGCTCGAATTTCCTGGGAAATTGTGGGTGCTTTGGGGGCAGGGGGGGCTCCGAAAAACAGGGAAGTCCCGTTTGGATTCGGAGCCCGGCTCCAACCCGTCAACGTCTGAGTTCCCCACAGAGGCACCTGTGTGCTTGCAAGCATCCTGAATCCGGAAGTCCCGCCGGCTTTAATTGCCAGTGGGATGATAGTTAAAGAGCTAAATGTACCTCATTGAGGTACTTAAGGCACTTTACTTGTGACAGATTATGTAGTTAGAACGATTTTTAACTTACCTGGGCGGCTTTCCCACGGCTTCCGATTCACGTCTGGTGAAACCAGACATGAAGGGCCGGATCAGGCAAAAAGAAACAAAATAAATTACATAAAAAACCATTGCACAAAGTTAAAACACAAAATCAACCTACCTTTCCACCCTGCTCCGATGTCCGATGTCTCCTTCTCCGATCTCCCCTTCTTCACCCCCCCCGATGTCCCCCACCCCGATCTCCCCTTCTCCACCCCCTGATCTTCCCCTCTCCCCCTCCCAATCTTCCACTCTCCCCCCCACCCCCCCGATCTTCCATTCCAGTGCTGGATGACATCTCGCTCTCTCTCTTTCTGTCCCCCCACCTCGCGCTGCAGCTCCTGATGGCATCAGAAACGGTAAGGTTTGTTTATTCGGGTTTGCCACGCGCACCTTCACCCCCCTCCCCCACTGCCAACCCGCCACCATTTCAAAATTGAACCCAAAGTCTCTCAGATCCCGGTTTCTGCACTGTGTTCCCTCAGCGGCTAAGAATCCGTAACCAAAAACTCTCTCGATTCGTGTCCACAATCCAGCTTTCAAACAACTACCTGGTTGCTCACAGCAATGGCTGGGAGATCACGAGGCCCCATATTTGGCTGGGACCCCTGGGAACACTCCTTGCAGGCCTGTGAGTTAATCAGGTCTTGACTCTAGCTCTCTCAGGAACAGTACAGTGATCTAATGTTGATTTTTAAAGTGTGTATTTGGCACTACTGTGAAAGATCACATCACATTTTAGAGTTCGGTTCAGTATTGGATAAAGTTTAGGGAAAAATTCATTACTGAATGCTTTTTGCTGTTAAATATTTTAGGGCTGATTTTCCACTCTCAGCGCTGAAGTGCTTCCCAACACCTCGCTGAGCCAACCAAATGGGATTTCCCTAGGGCGGCCTTAATATGTATGTACAGCAAGCTCTTGGTCCAGGTTGGGTCTGCTAATAAGCTTGTTATCAAGGGGATGGGGGGATGGGGTACGGTAGCATAGTGGTTATGTTACTGGGCGAGTAATCCAGAGGCCTGGACTAAAATCCAGTCATGAGTTCAAATCCCGCCACGGCAGCTGGCGAATTTAAATTCAATTAATTAATTAAATTCAATTAATTAAATAAAAAAAATCTGGAATTAAAATACTAGTATCAGTAATGATGGCCATGAAACTACCGGATTGTCGTAAAAACCCATCTGGTTCAATAATGTCCTTTAGGGAAGGAAGCCTGCCGCCCTTACCCGGTCTGGCCTACATGTGACTCCAGACGCACAGCAATGTGGTTGATTCTTAATTGCCCTCTGAAATGGCCTAGCAAGCCACTCAGTTGTAAAATCTCGCGACGAAAAGTCATAATAAGAATAAAACCAGACGGACCACCCGGCATCGGACCACGAGGCACCGGACACGACAACGGCAAAACACCAAGCCCAGTCGACCCTGCAAGGTCCTCCTTACTAACATCTGGGGACTTGTGCCAAAATTGGGAGAGCTGTCCCACAGAATAGTCAAGCAACAGCCTGACATAGCCATACTCACAGAATCATATCTTTCAGCCAACGTCCCAGACTCTTCCATCACCATCCCTGGGTATGTCCTGTCCCACCGGCAGGACAGACCCACCAGAGGTGGCGGTACAGTGATATACAGTCAGGAGGGAGTGGCCCTGGGAGTCCTCAACATTGACTCTGGACCCCATGAAATCTCATGGCATCAGGTCAAACATGGGCAAGGAAACCTCCTGCTGATTACCACCTACCGTCCTCCCTCAGCTGATGAATCAGTCCTCCTCCATGTTGAACACCACTTGGAGGAAGCACTGAGGGTAGCAAGGGCACAAAATGTACTCTGGGTGGGGGACTTCAATGTCCATCACCAAGAGTGGCTCGGTAGCACCACCACTGACCGAGCTGGCCGAGTCCTGAAGGACATAGCTGCTAGACTGGGCCTGCGGCAGGTGGTGAGCGAACCAACACGAGGGAAAAACTTACTTGACCTCGTCCTCACCAATCTACCTGTCGCAAATGCATCTGTCCATGACAGTATTAGTAGGAGTGACCACCGCACAGTCCTCGTGGAGATGAAATCCCGTCTTCGCACTGAGGACACCATCCAACGTGTTGTGTGGCACTACCACCGTGCTAAATGGGATAGATTCAGAACAGATCTAGCAGCTCAAAACTGGGCATCCAAGAGGCGCTGTGGGCCATCAGCAGCAGCAGAATTGTATTCCAGCACAATCTGTAACCTCATGGCCCGGCATATTCCTCACTCTACCATTACCAACAAGCCAGGGGATCAACCCTGGTTCAATGAGGAGTGTAGAAGAGCATGCCAGGAGCAGCACCAGGCGTACCTAAAAATGAGGTGCCAACCTGGTGAAGCTACAACTCAGGACTACATGCATGCTAAGCGATTCCACAACCAACGGATCAGATCAAAGCTCTGCAGTCCTGCCACATCCAGTCGTTAATGGTGGTTGACAATTAAACAACTAACGGGAGGAGGAGGCTCTGCAAACATCCCCATTCTCAATGATGGCGGAGTCTAGCACGTGAGTGCAAAAGACAAGGCTGAAGCGTTTGCAACCATCTTCAGCCAGAAGTGCCGAGTGGATAATCCATCTCAGCCTCCTCCCGATATCCCCACCATCACGGAAGCCAGTCTTCGGCCAATTCGATTCACTCCACGTGATATCAAGAAACGGCTGAGTGCACTGGATACAGCAAAGGCTATGGGCCCTGACAACATCCCAGCTGTAGTGCTGAAGACTTGTGCTCCAGAACTAGCTGCGCCTCTAGCCAAGCTGTTCCAGTACAGCTACAACACTGGCATCCACCCGACAATGTGGAAAATTGCCCAGGTATGTCCTGTCCACAAAAAGCAGGACAAATCCAATCCGGCCAATTACCGCCCCATCAGTCTACTCTCAATCATCAGCAAAGTGATGGAAGGTGTCGTCGACAGTGCTATCAAGCGGCACTTACTCACCAATAACCTGCTCACCGATGCTCAGTTTGGGTTCCACCAGGACCACTCGGCTCCAGACCTCATTACAGCCTTGGTCCAAACATGGACAAAAGAGCTGAATTCCAGAGGTGAGGTGAGAGTGACTGCCCTTGACATCAAGGCAGCATTTGACCGAGTGTGGCACCAAGGAGCCCTAGTAAAATTGAAGTCAATGGGAATCAGGGGGAAAACTCTCCAGTGGCTGGAGTCAAACCTAGCACAAAGGAAGATGGTAGCGGTTGTTGGAGGCCAATCATCTCAGCCCCAGGGCATTGCTGCAGGAGTTCCTCAGGGCAGTGTCCTAGGCCAAACCATCTTCAGCTGCTTCATCAATGACCTTCCCTCCATCATAAGGTCAGAAATGGGGATGTTCGCTGATGACTGCACAGTGTTCAGTTCCATTCGCAACCCCTCAGATAATGAAGCAGTCCGAGCCTGCATGCAGCAAGACCTGGACAACATCCAGGCTTGGGCTGATAAGTGGCAAGTAACATTCGCGCCAGATAAGTGCCAGGCAATGACCATCTCCAACAAGAGAGTTTCTAACCACCTCCCCTTGACATTCAACGGCATTACCATCGCCGAATCCCCCACCATCAACATCCTGGGGGTCACCATTGACCAGAAACTTAACTGGACCAGCCATATAAATACTGTGGCTACGAGAGCAGGTCAGAGGCTGGGTATTCTGCGGCGAGTGACTCACCTCCTGACTCCCCAAAGCCTTTCCACCATCTACAAGGCACAAGTCAGGAGTGTGATGGAATACTCTCCACTTGCCTGGATGAGTGCAGCTCCAACAACACTCAAGAAGCTCGACACCATCCAAGATAAAGCAGCCCGCTTGATTGGCACCCCATCCACCACCCTAAACATTCACTCCCTTCACCACCGGCGCACTGTGGCTGCAGTGTGCACCATCCACAGGATGCACTGCAGCAACTCGCCAAGGCTTCTTCGACAGCACCTCCCAAACCCGCGACCTCTACCACCTAGAAGGACAAGGGCAGCAGGCGCATGGGAACAACACCACCTGCACGTTCCCCTCCAAGTCACACACCATCCCGACTTGGAAATATATCGCCGTTCCTTCATTATCGCTGGGTCAAAATCCTGGAACTCCCTTCCTAACAGCACTGTGGGAGAACCGTCACCACACGGACTGCAGCGGTTCAAGAAGGCGGCTCACCACCACCTTCTCGAGGGCAATTAGGGATGGGCAATAAATGCCGGCCTTGCCAGCGACGCCCACATCCCGTGAACGAATAAAAAAATAAAAAATAAAAAATAAAGTACAGCTGCAGCTTTTCAAGGTTAGGGCTGTAACTTAAAGGGGTTCCTTCATTGTTGCTGGGCAGGAAACTGGAAATGGCTGGCCAATAATGCAGAGCACATCTGTTTTTAGGTGCTAGTTTGGAGGTACTTCTGCGAGAAGTGTAAGCTGCTCTGTTTGGGACCGCAGGTCCCTCTGTAAAAATGTACACTCTTCTTGGCAGGAATTGACAATGTAAATCCTGCATCCAAAAGTCAAAGGACATGGGGGAAATGAGGAAAAAAGTTGTATTGCCTCAAGAAGCCTGTAAGCGAAGGCTAGCCAATATTTCACTGTACCAAATAGATGGATAGATCATACATTCCACAAAGAGTTTCCTTTCACCCTGTTAAACCCTCACTAAAATTATGGACCAAGTCCTTACAAAATAGCCCTTTCCAAGCGTTAAATACATGCAACAGGCATACTTTATTATTGCCACTTCAAAAATAAACTATTGCCACATTACTATTTGAAAAGTGAGCCACAAAGCAATCCTGCATGATGCATGTACATTTACTCACACACAAGCTGGGTTACAAGCTGAACACTTGGCTGCCACTCCATACGCTCTTCAAACTTCCAATATCCGAAAACTAATTTGCAAAACAAGGTGGCACATAGCAGGAGGGAATAAACCTGAATCCGATGAGTCCTCTTAATTTTTAGATTACTGAATCAATTTGAACTGAGCATGTTTGATATTCTGGGTCCTGGGCACATAGAATGTGTGGGGCAGGGTGGATGTAGAGGCTTCTCCAAAATTCAAGGCTAGCACCATCCTATTCCTGTCATTCTTCACTCACTTATTCAAATGCATACATTCCAACATCCCACATGTCACTCTGTTTGAAGGGGTATTTTGCACCCAGCATTTTGACCTATGTTTCCATTGGTGAACCCCAAGAACCGGCCACAGTGGAATGCTGCATAACTCACTCCTTCCATAGTAATTAACAGCACTGATAAATCCAACCAGGGGAATACAAAAGTCACTATGAGGGAGGTGCACTCCCTTGACCACCGGCGCACTGTGGCTGCAGTGTGCACCATCCACAGGATGCAATGCAGCAACTCATCAAGGCTTTTTCGACAGCACCTCCCAAACCCGCAACCTCTACCACCTAGAAGGACAAGAGCAGCAGGCACATGGGAACAACACCACCTGCACGTTCCCCTCCAAGTTACACACCATCCCAACTTGGAAATATATCGCCGTTCCTTCATCGTCGCTGGGTCAAAATCCTGGAACTCCCTTCCTAACAGCACTGTGGGAGAACCTTCACCACACGGACTGCAGCGGTTCAAGAAGGCGGCTCACCACCACCTTCTCAAGGGCAATTAGGGATAGGCAATAAATGCTGGCCCCGCCAGCGACGCCCACATCCCATGAATGAATAAAAAAATATACATAGTGTGAGTAATGGTAGAGGAGGAGCATGTATTTGATGGTTGGAGGGCCAACGTTCCTTCCCACCTACAAAACATAGGGTTTGGACCTCACGGGGCTGACAAAGAAGGAAACTATCTGGGTGCCAGCATTTCTTGCTATCATTAGAGAGTGTGGCAAGTACTCTACAGTAGCAACAACAACTTGCGTTTATATAGCACCTTTAAGGTAGAAAAGCATCCTAATTCGCTTCACAGAGGTGTAATCAAAAAAATAGTGCTGAGCCAAAGAAGGAGGTGTTCATTAAAGAGATGTGTTTTCAAGAGGGTGTTGAAGAAGGAGAGGGATGTGGTGAGGCATTGAGGTTTAGGGAGGAAATTCCAGAGCGAATGGCTAATTTGTAGCATGGAGAGCTTAGGGTGGGTCGGAGGTCAAGTCTTTGACTTCCTCTTCAGCTAAGAAAGCACAAGGGAATCTGTAGAGATTTGGTAAGGAAGTCAGAGACAGAGTGAAAGCTCCCTGCTTAAGTTTAGTGCTGACTAGAATCAGAGAAATTACGAATCTGAAAATTGTAGTCAGCCAGGATAGTGTGCTGTGCTTTGTTAATTTCTATGTTGCAATGAGCATTGTGAAATAGATTAAAAGTTCATTCATGGATTATATGTAAAATGAATCAGCCTATTGATTTATAATTGGTCTCGTCCACTATAGTGTTCATCAGTCTGCCTTCCAGAAGATGGGGGAAATGCACATGGGGACACAAAATCCAGCCTAATAAGGGGTTTCATTATTACTACCTCTGGTACCTCTGGGTCATGATATTGTATAACTGGATTAACTCTGAGAGTTGGGATCAGTCTTGTTGCTGTTTCTCTTCCTTCTGTAATGCAGGTACACCATTTTGGAGTGTTGTAACCAACACTGAACACAATATACTAACTGTGGTTTGACCATTGCATATTAAAACTTTAACATAGTTTCTACAGACTTATGGGGTAAATCGTATGAGTTTGCATTATTGGTGCAGATCATCACCTGACAGGAAGGCAATTGGATGTCAGCCCGCTCTATTCACAGTACTCTCAACTTGTTGGTTTTAAACTTAAGGTGGATTGGCTAGGAGTGCCGACTTGGAAAATTCACCCCAATATTCTACAGTTCTGGTTATATATCCTTACCTTCTATTAGCTTTTATAATTGCTTCACTGTTTTGTCCATTTTGATAATGATGTGTCTATTAGTCCTATGTCCCATCGTGAGGGCCCTTATACAAATTTGGTTCCAATCATTGTATGTTTATGTCTTACATTTTTTTTGATGTATATGGAATATGCCTATTGGCCCTAAATTTCAATTTGCTTAATTGTATAACTAATCTAATTCATTTTGCAAATCTTTAGATGCAACCCCTTTCTCTACCACTCTATTTTCTGTCTCCCTTTCTAATCGAAAGCCCAAAGGCCTTTTCACCTTTGAACTTTGTTCTCTTGTTCCTCTTGAACTCCAATGGGCAGATTTTCGACTTTACCACTTCACTGTTGAGCATCACCTGGGCAGAATGTACCAGAGGAAAATTGAGTGGGCTGGGTTGCATACTATTACGGAACCTGCCCCGTCTTCAGGCAGGTTCAGCTTTTGGGTTGTAATCCTCCCTGCCAGTTGTTCCTTTCTGTGCTCTATCCAAGAGATGCTCAACACTTGGGCAGCAAAGACAACAATCTACCCCCAGCTATATTGTCCTACATGCTCTACCTCCTCCCTGCTCGTTGCTGTTTTGAAATCAAAACTTATCACAATGTCTTCTACTTTAAGTCATTCTTCCCCGGGACCTAAAAATGCCAGAGACCCTTGCCTTCCTCTTACAATCTATATGCTTTACTACTCATGCTTGGCGTTGCCTGAGCAGTATTATTTGCTTTAAATGCCAGCCTTGGTTCAGTGGTAGCATTCTTGCCTCAGAGTCAAAAGGCCAATGGTTCAAGCCCCACTCTAGAGACTTAACTGCATAAACTAAGCTGAAATTTCAGTGCTGTACTGAGGGAGTGCTAACCTGTCAGATATTCTGTCTTTCAGATGAGACGTTAAACCACGACGTTTGTCACCTCAGGTGGAGGTAAAAGGTCCCATGGAACAATTGGAAGAAGAGCAACATATTTCTGGTGTCCTGGGCAAGCATTTATCCCTCAGCCAACAGCACCAGATTATGTGGTCAATTATCTCATTGCTGTTTGTGGGACCTTGCTGTGTGCAAATTGACTGTCACATTTCCCTACATTACGAAAGCGACTACACTTCTAAAGTTCTTCATTGGCTGTGAAACGCTTTGGGACATCCCGAAGTCATGAAATTCACTATATAAAATGTTAGTTCTTTCTTCTTTCTTTCGATTATCCCATCTTATTAGGCCTTGTTGGTGTTTTGCTCTATGGTCATTGGCTCTTCATTTTCATTTCTCAGCAAAAAAAGAAATAATATTTTTGTGAAAATGTGTGCCTTCCAGTAAGTAAGCTAATTTCCTGTGCACTTGGGTCGCCTCACACAACATGCAAAAAACTAGAGTGTATTTTCGATTACTGAAGTTACTTGTTTACATCATTCTTTATAAGAAGTCGTATCAATGAGGAAGTACATCACACTTGCTAGGAGGTTGCAGCACTCTCAAAAGTCAGAATGTCTTGCACTTTCTACACACTCTATGGGAAGTTAATTGCAATGTTTGAGAAATCTTACTCTCATGTCTGCACTGTCTAAGAACTCATCATCTAGGAAGTCATATTTCTTTCTGATGTGAATTTCATGATGGAAAAATTGCTGAGATTGAGAACTTATGAAATTTCCCAACCTGCTAATAACTTCAAAAGCTTCAGATGACTCAGCGAGTTTATCCAGCGAGTGGCTGAGCCATAGAGACCAGCCCAGGTTCAATTTGTGAGTCCACTGATCTCAGCTGGGGTGACGGCAGGAATAGTACAGTTGGTCTCAGTATCTCTGGATTAGTGAAGGGAAAAATAGGCAAAGGGTCCCTCTGCTGTAAGGACTGTTTGCCCTTCTGATATGTAATAACACAGTAAGCAAATATGAGAAGATTTCCTTTGGTCATTCTCTTGCTGTTTGTGGGATCTGGCTTTGTGCAAATTGGCCTCCACATTTGCTCACATAACAGTGACTGTGAAGTGCTTTTGGACATTCTGAGCACTTGTAAGGCATGTTCTTTCCTCTTTTTCTCGCTAGGATTTCTAGTGCATTTTGAACGTGTATGATTTCAGTAGAAATGCCAATGAGATAAAATCTGTTCCCATTTGTTTACAACGCCTGGGAAATTCCTCGGAGCTGCTCCAACTCGCCTGCCTTAACATTGCTTGAAGTGCGGCAAAAGCCCCATTTTCACATGGGGTAAACGTGGTTTTGGCTACACTTCTGGCAAAGCTCTGAGGAATTTTCCAGCCAATGTCGGTAAGTGTAAGGACAACAGAAATCATCCCCACTGGTCAATACGTAGTCACTTCTGTCGAAAGTGCGCATGTATGGTTATTGGGTAAGGACAGGATCAGACTCTACTGTGATGCTCCTGGCAGTTGCATAGTCCACCATCAGTCAGTATCAAGGCCACAGGGGTAAGGTACTGGAGCTTGAGGGACCTGTAATAGGAGCAGTGCGTTGTAGTGGGGGGAGGCAGGTAGCACTTTGAGGGAAAAGACAGCACCAGCATTTACTGAGAGGATGGAAGGAGAGAGAATGCTGGAGTTAACTGGAAGGAACAGGAGACTGCAAGTATTAACTGGGGGGAGGAAGAGAGAGAGTGTCACCTTTAGAGAGGAGGAGCAACTTTTAAAAAGTTTAAAAAGAGAGGGCTTTTTGTTTTTAAGGAAGATACACTAAAGCAGATTTCTACTGTTAAAGGCATGATTTCCTTGATAAAAGTTTTGTGGCTTTTCCATTCATGCCAACTGTCTGCAGCTAACGCAGAGAACCAGCATTTTAGGGATATTGTCCAATGACCACATTGACGGATGACAATCAGTGTGGACTAGGCCGCTCCTCCAGGCTCCAACTTCTATCAGTGGCTGACGGTGCTGCACACTGTGCGCTGGGGAATCAAACACAACAAACAACCCAGAAAGTATAAGCGGGGGTGCAGGCCATGTTTGAAGGAGGGAAAGGTGGTAGCAGCACTTTTGAGAGCAGAGAAAGAGAAGAAACAGGTAATTGGGAGTGGTGCTTTGGGGAAAAGGGGAGAAAGAAATAGAGGGAAAAAGTCAAGACCAGTGCTTTGGGGTGATAAGAAGATCCCAGCAATAACTGAGCAAAGGAAGGAAT
The DNA here is from genome assembly GCF_035084215.1 of Heptranchias perlo. NCBI lineage: Eukaryota > Metazoa > Chordata > Chondrichthyes > Hexanchiformes > Hexanchidae > Heptranchias > Heptranchias perlo. Next base: position 74,442,260 of record NC_090330.1, on the reverse strand, counting down.
GAGAGTGCCAGTATTAACTGGGGTGGATCAGGGTGCCGGGGATGGGGGGAGGAGGAGAACAAGGAGAGTGCCATCAATGATTGAGAAGGAAGAAAAGTGCAGCAGGAACTGGGGGTAGAAGAAGAGTGACAGTTTTAACAGGAGTTGAGTTGGAGGGGAAGTGGAATGATGTAGGGAGGGAGGGGTGTGAGAGAAAGAGAGAGAGAGAATAGTGAAGTTGGAAGGTGGAGCAGTACCAAATTGAATTGAAAGGGAAAGGGGCAAGAATAGCCCATGTTTATTATAGATATCAAATCACTGGAAAATGCGCCAATTAAAGTCTTAAGATGAACATTTTCTGGGGGCGCGTTGCTTCCAGGCCTCCTCACTTCATCGGTTCCATCTTTTGCTTTCAACGCTTGTATCCCCTTCAAGCTTTCATGTGGTTATGTTTTTTTCTCCCTCCAATGTAAGTAAATGAATGTTGGGTATACCTATGATTTAAGTTATAAGCCCATTTCCCGCTGCGCTTTCAGTATAATTACTTGACTTAATTTCATAGGCTTATATCGAGAACTGCTTTTGAGTTGTCAGCTATTTTGTAGCCTTTGTTAATTTACTAAGATGGCATGAATTTCTTTATATAGATTATTGCCAAACAGAGTAAATCCAGCTATGGGCTCAAATACTACAGTATTTACATAAATACAGATCATGAACCTTTTAAATCAGGCCCTTCAGACCTGAATCATGGATAATAATTGATGTGGCCTTACCTACTTGCCTGAAGAAACAGGGACCTCGATATTAACTCCCTCATAAACCCTAAAAAACACGAAATTTGACCCCAGATCGATGCATACGTGCCTTCCGCCATTTTTACGGCGGCGGGTAGCGAGGCGTATGAGTGTCCCGTCTTGGTGAGGCAGGGCACTTTACTGACATATTTAAATCAGACTCCCACAGTGCAAATGGGAGCCTGTTTTAAATTTAATTGCTGCCACTCGGGAAACCTGGCAACGAAAGGAAGGCGGGAGCTGCCGACTCCAGAGGGTAAGTACCTTTTACAGTACTCCTTGTGGGCCAGGAGGAGCAGGAATGCTCCCCCCGGCCACTCAAGGAAGCCTTTGGCCTTCTCTCTGCTAATCGCGGCCTCTCTCTAGCCCCTGCCTCAATCGCCGACCCCTCCACACCCCAGATTGCCTCTCTCTCTCCCCTCTCCTGCAATCATGGCCGACCCCCACCCTGCCCTACAAGCTCCAATCTGCAGCTTGACCCCTCCTGTGATCACGATCGATTCCCTCCTCAAGCCCTGATTTTCAGTCTGCCCCCCACTCGCGGACATGGCTGACCCTTCCCCCAAGCCCTGATCTGCATTCTGCCCTCCTCCCAATTGCCGGGGACTGTCCCCAAGGGTCTCCGGCTACGGCCCCCTATCGCTGTTTTTCTTGCCCGGCAGCTGGCCAGCCTTTCAATTTGGCCAGCCGCCAGGTGGGAAATGGAAGAAAAAAATGATAACGTGGTCCTGCCGTTAAACCCGTCAGGATCTCCTCGTTCCTGGCCTTGTTGGGTTCTTCAGCCATTTTCGGCCTCTTCCTCTGCCTCCCGCTTCCCCAAAAATACTGGGGCCAAAGTAGCTGAAAGGCCTCTTCTGTACAACCAGGACCATGTTTACATTAGTATTATCATGCCAGTATATATTTCATAGCCAGAGGCTAGACCTTATCAGACCCTCAACTAATCAGCTCTCATGAGGAACAGGAAAACATGTGGAAGAATAATTACCACGTACTTAGGCAACAAAGTCACAACTATCTAAATGGAAATCTGTCCAGTGTGCCTCATTTGACAGAAGATTTTTTGACATTTAATTTTAAAGTCTTGCACTTTTTTTCCCTATAAGGTGTACACACTGACGATGCAATTTCCTAGGATGGACACAATTACAGTCACAAAAGCAAGACAGTACAACTTGCCTATCAGTATGACTCACCAAAAATAGGAAATACACTATCCAACCCATTGTGATATTGCTGCAATTCTGCATTCTTGCTTTCAGTATAAGGTGCATTTCTCAAAATATTGTTTTCAGTTGAAATTGGGTATGTTTTTCTGTTTCTATTTTCCAAAACATACAAATTTAAGAGTTGGTGCATTTTGCAGCAATGCCTTTATGCTGCTTAGGTCTCTTTAGTCACTGAAGTTTCTGTTATAGTTTGCCATAGTTTCCGTCATAGTTTGCGTTGCATGAAGAATCTTCCACCAAAGGCTCTAAAAACAATCACCTCGGAATTGTCTCAAAGAACATGCAAGATCTTAGAGATGCAAAATTACTGAGAAGGAGATAAAAATGATTAATTCCTTCGAATCCATATCAGTTTCCAATTTCTGAAAAATCATCAACTGTTGCTTTGTTGTCACATGATATTTCTAGTCATGTTGCAGCTGCTTCATGGATTGGTAGGTTATTAAATTGAGAAACCTAGCTAATGGACCAGTGGCCGTAATGTACACACAATAAAGGCTGAGAAGATTTAAGTCGACCAAGAAGTCAGGTGGTTGCCACAATGCTTGAGTTTTAAAAGGAAGGGAAGTAGGAGATCCACAGTTTCGAGATTCAGAGGAGGACTGAGTTCGTGACTCAGGGAGTCAGGGAGAAAGAACAAAATGCAGGATGGTGCCTCTGCAGCGTAAGAGGAACAAGACAGGAAAGTTCAGAGGAACAAAAACCATAGTAGCATCAATAAAATAGCGATGTGTGGCAAAGGTTGCAACAGAGAGCTTGGAGGGAAAAAGAAAACAGAAGGACCACTTTATTCCCAAAAGAGTTAGGGTTTTTAACATAATTTTCCATTTCAACAATTGTACCAAACTTGCCTGAGTACAACCTCATGATCTGGGAGTGTATGTCTTGAGTTGCATATTCAAGGTTAACAATTACCTTATTTTGCAGTGGCACTGTGTACTCACAATTTACGTAGGATTCCCACCACTCCTTCCATCAATTTGAATATGGAAGTATTACACTGAGAACCAAACTATTACACGTTAAAGTTACTATTGTATTTATTATACTTATGTCATATATACAGAAGTCTAAAAACTAGACAATCCAAGGCAATATTGTTGTACATTTTTAAGACAGCAAGTGTTGATTATGGTTCTGCTGTTGCCATTTACAGCTACTCCTGACCAATTTTTTGTTTCTTAACATGTCCCATTACCACTCCCCTTGCCTTGCACCATCATCCCTTTTATCATTCAATCACTCCTGCCCTAACAGAGACCTTCCCTTTTGTTCTTTCCTCTCCTCCCCTCCCCCCTTTCCCCAGCTCTGTAATTGCTGAAAAACTTTAACTGTTTAATATCTCCCAGTTCTGACGAAAGGTCTTCGAGCTGAAACGTTAACTCTATTTCTTTCTCCACAGATGCTGCCTGACTTGCTGAGCTATTCTAGTATTTTCTGTTTTTATTTGTTATACATACAAGAGTCCTTTAAAGCGTCAATCTGTAATGACCACTGTTGCTTTCATAGGACAAAGTCTTCTGAAGTCCTAACTCACAGACAGTCCAGTGAGCTGTCGACCTGCAATACCGATATACCTTTGGTTTTGTGTGGTCACTCTTTGTAAGAATAGGAACATAGGAACAGGAGTAGGCCATTTGGCCCTTCGTGCCTGCTCCGCCATTTGATAAGATCATGGCTGATCTGTGATCTAACTCCATATAACTGCCTTTGGCCCATATCCCTTAATACCTCTGGTTGCCAAAAAGCTATCTATCTCAGATTTAAATTTAGCAATTGAGCAAGTATCAATTGCCGTTTGCGGAAGAGAGTTCCAAACTTCTACCACCCTTTGTGTGCAGAAATGTTTTCTAATCTCGCTCCTGAAAGGTCTGGCTCTAATTTTTAGACTGTGTCCCCTACTCCTAGAATCCCCAACAAGCGGAAATAGTTTCTCTCTATCCACCCTATCCGTTCCCCTTAATGTCTAATAAACTTCGATCAGATCACCCCTTAACCTTCGAAACTCCAGAGAATACAACCCCAATTTGTGTAATCTCTCCTCGTAAACTAAACCCTTGAAGTCCGGGTATCATTCTAGTAAACCTACGCTGCACTCCCTCCAAGGCCAATATGTCCTTCCGAAGGTGCGGTGCCCAGAACTGCTCACAGTACTCCAGGTGCGCACTAACCAGGGTTTTGTACAGCTGCAGCATAACTTCTGCCCCCTTGTACTCTAGTCCTCCAGATATAAAGGCCAGCATTCCATTAGCCTTATTGATTATTTTCTGCACCTGTTCATGACACTTAAATGATCTATGTACCTGAACCCCTAGGTCCCTTTGGACATCCACTGTTTTTAACTTTTTATCATTTAGAAAGTACCCTGTTCTATCCTTTTTTGATCCAAAGTGGATGACCTCACATTTGTCTACATTGAATTCCATTTGCCACAGTTTTGCCCATTCACCTAATCTATCAATATCGCTTTGTAATTTGATGTTTTCATCTACACTGCTTACAATGCCACCAATCTTTTGTCATCGGCAAACTTAGATATGAGACTTTCTATGCCTTCATCTAAGTCGTTAATAAATATTGTGAATAATTGAGGCCCCAAGACAGATCCCTGTGGGACTCCACTAGTCACATCCTGCCAATGTGAGTACCTTCCCATTATCCCTACTCTCTGTCGTCTTTCACTCAGCCAACTTCCTAACCAAGTCCGTACTTATCCCTCGATTCCATGGGCTTCTATCTTAGCTAACAGTTTCTTATGTGGGACCTTATCAAATGCCTTCTGGAAGTCCATATAAATAACATCCATTGACATTCCCCTGTCCACTACTTTAGTCACCTCTTCAAAAAATTCAATCAGTCTTGTCAGGCACGGCCTACCTTTCACAAATCCATGCTGGCTCTCTCTGATTAACTGAAAATTCTCGAGGTGTTCAGTCACCCTATCCTTAATTATAGACTCCAGCAATTTCCCCACAACAGATGTTAGGCTAACTGGTCTATAATTCCTTGGTTTCCCTCTCTCTCCCTTCTTAAAAAGCGGAGTGACATGTGTAATTTTCCAATCCAGAGGGACAGTTTCTGAATCTAGAGAACTTTGAAAGATTATAGTTAGGGCATCTGTAATGTGCTCACCTACTTCCTTTAAAACCCTGCGATGGAAACCATCTGGTCCTGGGGATTTGTCACTCTTTAGTGCTCTTATTTTCTTCATTACTGTTGCTTTACTTATGTTAATTTTATCGAGTCCCTGTCCCCGATTCAATATTAGTTTTCTTGGGATTTCCAGCATGCTATCCTCTTTTTCTACTGTAAATACTGACGCAAAGTAATTGTTCAACATGTCCGCCATTTCCCCATTGTCAATGACAATATCCCCACTTTTAGTTTTTAAGGGGCCAACACTGCTCCTGACCACCCTCTTTTTCCTAATGTAACTATAAAAGTTCTTCGTATTGGTTTTGATATCACTTGAAAGTTTATTTTCATACTCTCTTTTTGTAGCTCTTACTATCTGTTTTGTGACCCTTTGTTGATCTTTGTATCTTCCCATTCGCCAGGATCTGTGCCATTTTTTGCCTTTTTGTATGCCCTTTCCTTGTCTTATACTGTCCCTTACCTCTTTAGTTGGCTGTTCTTTTTGGCAAGTAGAGTTCTTGCTCCTCAGGGGTATAAACCGATTTTGTATCATGTTCAATGCTTCTTTAAACATTTCCCACTGATCATCAGTCATTTTACCCATTAACAGATTTGTCCAGTTTACTGTGGACAGTCTCTGTCTCATCCCATTGAAGTCGGCCTTAGCCAAGTCTAGAATCTTAGCAGCTGACTCATTTTTTTCCCTTTCAAACACTACATTGAACTCAATCATGTTATGATTGCAATTGGATAGATGTTCGCGTACAGTTAAGCCATTAACTAAATCTGGTTCATTACTCATTACGAAATCTAGTATGGCTTGCCCCCTTGTTGCCTCCAGGTCATACTGCTGCAGAAAACTATCCTGAACACACTCAAGAAATTCACTATCTTTCTGACAGTTGCGAGTCTGCTTTTCCCAGTCTATGTGAAGGTTAAAGTCCCCCATTAAGACCACTATGCCTTTCTTACACGCTTGTCTAATCTCTGCATTTATACAATCCAGCACTTCAGAGCTGCTGCCAGGGCTCCTATATACAATTCCCACTATAGTCTTAGATCCTTTCCTATTTATCAATTCAACCCATAAGGTCTCTGTTGGCTGCTTACCTCTCATTATATCCTCCTTTATCATTGAAGAGATTTCATCTCTAATCATTAAGGTTACTCCTCCCCCTCTTCCATTTTCCCTGTCTCTCCTGTAGACCTTATAACCTGGTATAGTTAGTTCCCAATCCTGACCATCCTGTAGCCATGTCTCAGTAATAGCTATCATGTCATACCCTCCAATTTGAATTTGAACCTGTCGTTCATTTAATTTATTCCTTATACTCCGTGCATTTGTATATAGAACTCTTAGTTGGGCCACACACCCTAGCCTGACCTTCAGCTTTGACGCTGGGTTAATCGCCTTGTGCCTTCTAGTTTTCACTTCATCTGTCGTGCCTAAAGTACACTTTCTTTCTGCTGCTCTACGCTTTTCCCTTTCACTTGTTCTTGAACAACTGTTTGTACTATTTGTATTGTAAATTTCCCTTGGGTCTTCCCCTCTCTTGCTGATGTCAACTTTACTCCCTTCTGACTCCCCTCTCAGGTTCCCATCCCCCTGCCACTCTAGTTTAAACCTTCCCCAACAGCACTAGCAAACACCCCCGCGAGGACATTGGTCCCGGTCCTGCTCGGGTGTAACCTGTCCTGCTTGTCAAGGTCCCACCTTCCCCAGAACTGGTCCCAATGTCCCAGGAATCGAAATCCCTCCCTCCTACACCATCCCTGCAGCCATGCATTCATGCGGTCTATTTTCCTGTTCCAAGACTCACCAGCACGTGGCACTGGTAGTAATTCTGAGATCACTACCTTTGAAGTCCTGCTTTTTAATTTATCTCCTAACTCCTTAAATTCACCTTGCAGGACCTCATCCCTTTTTTTACCTATGTCGTTGGTACCGATATCGGCCACGATTACTGGCTGTTCATCCTCCCCCTCCAGAATGTCCTGCAGCCGCTCCGCAACATCCTTGACCCTAGCACCACGAAGGCAACATACCATCCTGGAGTCACGTTTGCGGCCACAGAAGCGCCTATCTGTTCCCCTTACAATTGAATCCCCTATCACTATAGCCCTGCCACTCTTCTTCCTCCCCGCCTGTGCAGCTGAGCCACCCGTGGTGCCACAAACTTGGCTCTTGCTGCTTTCCCCTGATAAGCCATCTCCCCCAACAATATCCAAAGCGGTATATCTGTTTGAGAGGGAGATGGAACCAATGTCCTAGGGGGAGTGTTTGCTAGTGCTGTTGGGGAGGGTTTAAACTAATACGGCAGGGGGATGGGAACCGATGCAGGAAGTCAGTGGGAAATAAAGTGGTGACAGAAACAAAAGGCAGTAAGGGAGAGTGTACAGAACATGACCGGACAGATGGTCTGAGAAAGCAGGGCAAAGACCAAGGGAAGTCTCGATTAAACTGCATTTATTTCAATGCAAGAAGTCTGATGGGCAAGGCAGATGAACTCAGGGCATGGATGGGTACATGGGACTGGGATGTTATAGCTATTACTGAAACATGGCTAAGGGAGGGGCAGGACTGGCAGCTCAATGTTCCAGGGTACAGATGCTATAGGAAAGATAGAGCAGGAGGTAAGAGAGGAGGGGGAGTTGCGTTCTTGATTAGGGAGAACATCACGGCAGTAGTGAGAGGGGATATATCCGAGGGTTCGCCCACTGAGTCCATATGGGTAGAACTGAAAAATAAGAAGGGAGAGATCACTTTGATAGGATTGTACTACAGACCCCCAAATAGTCAATGGGAAATTGAGGAGCAAATATGTAAGGAGATTACAGACAGCTGCAAGAAAAATAGGGTGGTAATAGTAGGGGACTTTAACTTTCCCAACATTGACTGGGACAGCCATAGCATTAGGGGCTTGGATGGAGAGAAATTTGTTGAGTGTATTCAGGAGGAATTTCTCATTCAGTATGTGGATAGCCCGACGAGAGAGGGGGAAAAACTTGACCTCCTCTTGGGAAATAAGGAAGGGCAGGTGACAGAAGTGTTAGTGAGGGATCACTTTGGGACCAGTGATCATAATTCCATTAGTTTTAAGATAGCTATGGAGAAGGATAGGTCTGGCCCAAAAGTTAAAATTCTAAATTGGGGAAAGGCCAATTTTGATGGTATTAGACAGGAACTTTCAGAAGTTGATTGGGAGAGTCTGTTGGCAGGCAAAGGGACGTCTGGTAAATGGGAGGCTTTCAAAAGTGTGTTAACCAGGGTTCAGGGTAAGCACATTCCTTATAAAGTGAAGGGCAAGGCTGGTAGAAGTAGGGAACCTTGGATGACTCGGGAGATTGAGGCCCTAGTCAAAAAGAAGAAGGAGGCATATGACATGCATAGGCAGCTGGGATCAAGTGGATCCCTTGAAGAGTGTAGAGATTGCCGGAGTAGAGTTAAGAGAGAAATCAGGAGGGCAAAAAGGGGACATGAGATTGCTTTGGCAGATAAGGCAAAGGAGAATCCAAAGAGCTTCTACAAATACATAAAGGGCAAAAGAGTAACTAGGGAGAGAGTAGGGCCTCTTAAGGATCAACAAGGTCATCTATGTGCGGAACCACAAGAGATGGGTGAGATCCTGAATGAATATTTCACATCGGTATTTACGGTTGAGAAAGGCATGGATGTTAGGGAACTTGGGGAAATAAATAGTGATGTCTTGAGGAGTGTACATATTACAGAGAGGGAGGTGCTGGAAGTCTTAACGCGCATCAAGGTAGATAAATCTCCGGGACCTGATGAAATGTATCCCAGGACGTTATGGGAGGTTAGGGAGGAAATTGCGGGTCCCCTAGCAGAGATATTTGAATCATCCACCGCTACAGGTGAGGTGCCTGAAGATTGGAGGGCAGCAAATGTTGTGCCTTTGTTTAAGAAGGGCGGCAGGGAAAAGCCTGGGAACTACAGACCGGTGAGCCTGACATCTGTAGTGGGTAAGTTGTTAGAGGGTATTCTGAGGGACAGGATCGACAGGCATTTGGAGAGGCAGGGACTAATTAGGAACAGTCAGCATGGTTTTGTGAGAGGAAAATCATGTTTCACGAATTTGATTGAGTTTTTTGAAGGGGTAACCAAGAAGATAGATGAGGGCTGTGCAGTAGACGTGGTCTACATGGACTTCAGCAAAGCCTTTGACAAGGTACCGCATGGTAGGTTGTTACATAAGGTTAAATCTCATGGGATCCAAGGTGAGGTAGCCAATTGGATACAAAATTGGCTTGACGACAGAAGACAGAGGGTGGTTGTAGAGGGTTGTTTTTCAAACTGGATGCCTGTGACCAGCGGTGTGCCTCAGGGATCGGTGCTGGGTCTGCTGTTATTTGTTATTTATATTAATGATTTGGATGAGAATTTAGGAGGCATGGTTAGTAAGTTTGCAGATGACACCAAGATTGGTGGCATTGTGGACAGTGAAGAAGGTTATCTAGGATTGCAACGGGATCTTGATAAATTGGGCCAGTGAGCCGATGAATGGCAGATGGAGTTTAATTTAGATAAATGTGAGGTGATGCATTTTGGTAGATCGAATCGGGCCAGGACCTACTCCGTGAATGGTAGGGCGTTGGGGAGAGTTATAGAACAAAGAGATCTAGGAGTACAGGTTCATAGCTCCTTGAAAGTGGAGTCACAGGTGGATAGGGTGGTGAAGAAGGCATTCGGCATGCTTGGTTTCATTGGTCAGAACATTGAATGCAGGAGTTGGGATGTCTTGTTGAAGTTGTACAGGGCATTGGTGAGGCCACACTTGGAATACTGTGTACAGTTCTGGTCACCCTATTATAGAAAGGATATTATTAAACTAGAAAGAGTGCAGAAAAGATTTACTCGGATGCTACTGGGACTTGATGGTTTGACTTATAGGGAGAGGTTAGACAGACTGGGACTTTTTTCCCTGGAGAGTAGGAGGTTAAGGGGTGATCTTATAGAAGTCTATAAAATAATGAGGGGCATAGATAAGGTAGATAGTCAAAATCTTTTCCCAAAGGTAGGGGAGTCTATAACGAGGGGGCATAGATTTAAGGTGAGAGGGGAGAGATACAAAAGGGTCCAGAGGGGCAATTTTTTCACTCAAAGGGTGGTGAGTGTCTGGAACGAGCTGCCAGAGGCAGTAGTAGAGGCGGGTACAATTTTGTCTTTTAAAAAGCATTTGGACAGTTACATGGGTAAGATGGGTATAGAGGGATATGGGCCAAGTGCAGGAAATTGGGACTAGCTTAGTGGTATAAACTGGGCGACATGAACATGTTGGGCCGAAGGGCCTGTTTCCATGTTGTAACTTCTATGATTCTATGATTCTATGGCCCCAGGGGACTCCTGCTCTACCTGCCTAGTCCTTTTACTCTGTCTGGCGGTCACCCATTTCCTTTCTGCCTGCGTAATCTTTACCTGCGGTTTGACCACCTCACTGAACGTGCTATCCGCGATAGTCTCAGCGTCACGGATGCTCCACAAAGAATCCACCTGCAGCTCCAGCTCCAAAATGCGGTTCGCCAGTAGCTGCAGCTGGACACACTTCCTGCACACACGGTCGCCAGGGACACTGGTAGTGTCCATGACTTCCCACATAGTGCAGGAGGAGCATATTATGGGTGTGAGCTGTGCTGCTATGACTTGCCTTAGATTTACCCTGCGTTCACCTTTCAGACTCTCCTCCCGCTCTCGATCTCTCCTTTTATACTGTATTCACCTCTTGGACTCTCCTGCCTCACCTCACCTGCTGCTTTTATTCCCCACTCTCAGTCTTCTGCTGCTCAGGTCCGCCGCCGCTCTGCGGAACAAGTTAGGAAAAGCAAGGCAAAGCAGCACCTCCTTCTCCCACTTCACCGAACTGCCACACTCACCAAACTCTCAGCTGTTCACTCTGTGCTCCGTTGCACTCCGTGCTGTTGCACGAACAGGCCCCTGTATTTCTACAGTTTGTGACTCAGATGAGTCAGGCCTGCTCCACCTTCAGGAATCAGCTTAATCTAGCTGACCAATTAACTTACTACATATATGTAATATATGTAACAAAAGGTTACTTTTTACTTTGAAACTAGGATTGCCAGTCAAACCTGATTAAATTCAATATCAAAGTAACAGTGATGTACTGATCAATGATAATACTGAAGATTGTCAAAATATTCCCTAAGACTAAAGTACAGCATGTAAGATTCTCAAAATTCACAGATCCCCCAAAACTGAGAGAAAAACCCTAAAGAAAAGGACTTTGGACTCTTTCCTAACCATTTCAGGGTGATGAAATATTGGGCCTAACAGAGGGTGATTCAAGGTCAAAAACCAAGATTAGGTGTTTTAAAAAGGCATGTTTGGGCTTGTAAATGAAAAAAAAAGAAGGCTGCAACAGGAGTTGGGATCAACCTCTGTAATAGATGGTTTAAGTATTGGAGTTAATCAAACTTCTGGGGAACTGTGTGACCTCACTCAGCTCCTACCAGACATTTACATTCAGGCAATAGACCCATGGAAGAGCAGTCCCCAACCAAATTACAGGACCCATCCAAAACATGCATAAAACAAATCCAATCACCCCACTCCATAGAAATCTCAGGCCCAGTCAGGAAACTCGAAACCTGAGCACAATGACCACAATCAAGCAAGAGCTCAACAACTCATGAAACCATCCCGGAAGCACTTCACACAGTTCATAAACAAGTTACTCTTAATGAGCCAGCCAAAATCTTACAATAAACCGGGTCAGATTTGGCGCGCAGATAAGGAGGCTTCAATTAGTATAATTGAAGGCCCATTTTCTCGAGATGTTCAGTCCAGCCAGGAGTTCGACAGCTCGGTAGACAACAGTTCAATAAGGCGAGGGGGCAACAGAAAGAAGTTCAACAGAGACGGTCAGCAGCTCTAGAAGCAGGCCGACACACAAGAAGAAACCAGAGCAACAGCCCCAGTAACCATCAGACACCTCGCGGCAACAAGGGCCTTACGAAACAACCGACCGAGTATTACCACCAATCAATCGGGTAATATTGAGCCACCGCGACCAAAGAAAACCAACTCGGGAGAAAACCGAAGATCCGCAAAATTTCCACTCTATAATCTATTCCTGACTTACCCATGGGTGAGTTTTCTACTCAAAAGACTCTAAATCCTATCACTTTACGAAGAAAAGTGGGCACTCACCCGATAGATCCAAGACGCAACCTACCGTATCAGTGGACTCGCAAAGACTGACCAGCTACGCAGTTGAAGTCCTCTACCGCGTCCGGGGTACGGCAGACACCAACCAACACATACAGCGAATCCCGAAATCGCGAACCAGCTCAACTGTCAAGGATTCGTTTGGTGAGCATGATCTCTGGTCCTTTAGAGCCCAACTTAGCTAGTAAAGTGGGATTGGGAGGGGCGAGGTATCTTTCTACTGTAATTTCCCTCGTGTGTACCGAAGTGTTCCCCATTTCATTAAAGTGTTAAGATTGTTGTGTTGTATTTCCTCTCTTGAATAAAGATCAAAGTTTCTTGCACCAAAACCAGTTGTCTGCTGCACTTTGTCACTACCCCAAATAAGACCAAGGACCAGAAGCAAGGGAGTGGGAGCGATTCGGACCGCTCGGAAGTCAGAGGTGAAGCTGACACACACCACCACCCCCTACATAATGGCGACCGAGATGGGACCTTGGCAAAAGGGATATGATGTAATGGACACTGTTTTTGAGGAGAGAACCAAGATGGAAGAGAGGATTTCCTCTTATGTGTTCAGGAATGTAAATATAACAAAGAAATGGGTACTCAGCCTGTTGCGCGCTGAGCGTCCCATGGACGCTGCAGCCAAGTGGACTGAGAGCAAGGACCACAAGAAATCTGTGGAGAAAGCCATCTGGTTGGTATGCTCCCAGCGACAGATCCTGCTTTTAGACAAACACGTTGAGGCACTGACAGAAGATCTGCGGGAATCAGCTCAACTGTCTCACGCAAGGGCGAGAGCAGGGGAAAGATTATTGGCAGAACTAACCGCCCAAACTCAGGAAAAAATGCAGACAGTAGAGAAACACAGAAACAAACAGGAATACTTTCGGTGTCAGGTCACCGAAGCTAAAACCAGTGAACTGGTGTTGCGGGAAGAGAACGCCCGCCTCGCCAAGCAAGTAAGAGAGCAGGAGGAGAGGTTGAGCGACGTCCAGGCAGCTTACAAGATAGCAAGCACTAGGGGGTATGAGGCAGGAGATCACGACCCCTGCCAGAAACAAATCGGGAGTTTGAACCTTGCTCTGTCCAGGGCAAAAGGCATGGTATGCCTAATAAGCCCGGGTGCGGCCCAGGTGGACCTGGAAGAGAAAGGGGAAACTGTTCGAACGCCACCTGTGGCGCCGGGGAACGACCTGGTTTGGCAGCAGGAGGGACGGACGATTTGTGAGGCTGGCAGGGAGTGCACACCACCACCACCTGTGGCGCCAGGTTTTAACTTGGTTTGGCAGCAGGGAGGGGTGGGCGAACCAATGCAGGAAAGGTCGGAGCCGGGGCCGATGTGCCCGGTCCGGCAGCAAATGTTTGGCCCGCCCGGCGGTGGTGGGGGTCAAGGACCCCTTGAAAGCCAATTCGTGGCTCCCCATGGCACCCAACAGCTTCGGGCTATGATAGGCCAACTGAGTAAGCTCACCCAAAAAGGGGACCTCTCGGTCCACTTCATGGAAGTGGAACAGGCAGCGGGCATCAACGACTGCGATGACTCCGAGATGGCAAAAATACTTCTTTTCTCCCTGAATAGCAAACTCTACCAGTCCCTCTCTGTGGAGAGTAAAAAAGGGCAGGGCGGATACGCTGCTATCCGGGAGGAAGTTCTGGAGGCCATGGGTATGAATGATGGAAGTCCCTTCTCCCGGGTGGAGAGGACAACACAGCTAGTAGGGGAGACCCCGAAGGCTTTCGCAGACCGATTGTGGCCTGTGTACAAGAGTGCCTGTAATGGGGTTCTCGACCGGGCTCACCTGACTCGGGACGAGCTGACCCACTGGCTCCGAAGCCTGGTGGCAAACAGCTTGCCACAGATCAGAGCCAAGGCTGAGCTGTGGTTTGACCCGAAAGACCCCGGGTCACCGAGGAGACAGTGGTCAGACAACTGACCCTGGCTTACCGGAACGGTAGAGGGACAGAAGAGCACCCACCAAAAGGAAAAATACATGAAGTGAAACCTAGTAATAAGAAAAAGTGGCACCAGGAAGGAGGTAGCCCTTCTGACACGAAGCGTAACTGCTTCGGGTGCGGGAAGAATGGGCATTGGAGGAAGGACTGTAGAAATCCGTGGAAGGATAACATAGGAAAGAACTCCCCAGCTCCTGCCCCAAGAACCGAAACCCTGACCGCTCCCCGCACGTTAGACTCAGTCGTAGCTACGATCCGAGCTTTATTAAATGACCCAGGGAAGGTAGCCACCGCCACTGGTGTTTTAACCCCATCTGCCCCACTCAACACAGACCTATGACTAGAACTAGTGCAGCCTGTCTACCTGTGTCCCCTGGAATACGATGTATGGAAGAGACCGTATGTTAAGATGGAGGTGGAGAAGGTGAAAGGGACTTATCTGTTAGATACTGGAGCATCGAGCACCATCGTCTATTCAGCTAACCCCGCCACCTCACCTCTGTCTAACGGGGTCCCGTACAGCTTAGTGGGGTTTACAGGTAACGAGCAGGCTGGCTCGTTCTCCATCCCGCTGTCCATTCATTTAGGAGCACTCCACACCAAGTGGACGTGTGTCTTAATGAAATGGGAGCAGGAAGCGAAGGGGATCCTGGGGGCCAACTTTATCATAGACCACAGGATTCTAGTGGATCTCAGGAACCACTGTCTGTGGGGAGCATGTACCGGCAAAGAAAGTGAAGTAGCAGTCATCCCCGAGAAACCTTGTGCACCCTGAAACCAAAGGAGGGTTACAACCTCGAACAAATGGTCAGTAACACTCCGGTGGCATACCAGGCACTTGTGCGAGCACACCGCGCCACATTTGCCACTCACCAGCACGATTGTGGGAGGGTAAACGGGGTCAAGATGAGTGTGAGTGGGGACCCCATGACCCGACCACAGAAGCAATACAATTTCCCCAGGGAGGCGGAGGCAGACATGGAAACGGCCATGGCTTCTTTAATAAAACAGGGGGTATTGAGACCGATAGCCACCCACGTAAACTCTCCACTGTGGCCGGTTAGAAAACCGGACAACTCCTGGAGGGCCACAGTGGACTATCGGGTACTCAACCGTAACATCCCCGCCTGTACACCCACGGTCGCAGCCGTCGCCGACCTCATTGGAAGTATCCCAGCATCTGTGACCACCTTCACAGTGCTGGAGATTTCCAATGGGTTTTGGTCCATCCCTTTACGGAGAGAGGACCAGTACACGTTTGCCTTCACTTTTAAAGGCCAACAATACACCTGGAACTGCCTACCTCAGGGCTTCCACAACAGCCCTAGCATTTTCCACCAATGCATGGCAAATTGTTTGAAGGGCTTCAGCCGGCCCCAGCAGTTGGTACAGTATGTGGATGACCTGCTCCTATTCACTGATGAGGGAGAGGAACATGGCCCACTACTGGCTGAACTGCTGGAGCTGCTCAGGCAAGAAGACTTCAAAGTAAACACGAAGAAGGTACAGATCGGCCAACCGGAAGTAAAATTCCTAGGGCTGACTGTGCGCGCTGGGGAAAGGGCCATCGATAAAGCTAGGAGGGAAGCAGTGCAGGAGTTATCTGCCCCCAACACAGTTACAGGAGTGAGATCTTTCCTAGGGCTAACCGGGTACTGCAGAGATTTCAATGAAGATTACGCAGCCACAGCAGCCCCTCTGCTCCGACTCCTACACAAGGGTGTAGAGTGGGTATGGGACGAGGGTTGCGAGGCAGCATTTGTCAAATTAAAGAAAGATCTGCAGACCGTGCCAGCTCTAGGGGCTATTGATGGGGGAAAGGAGTTTTTCCTGGAGGTGGCAGCCAGCGGGGACAGTCTGAGTGCCGTGCTGCTCCAAGAGTGGCACGGCCAGCTGAGACCGGTGGTTTACTCCTCCAGGATACTCACCGATGTGGAGAAGGGCTATTCCAACTGTGAGAGGCACCTCCTCGCCACTCACTGGGCTGTGAAAAGATCGCTGATCTTCACAGGCACCTCTCCCATCACCCTCCTCACCCATCACACGCCCACCCAGATGCTCCTGGATGGGAGAATCAAAGACGGGACAGTGAGCAGTGCCCGCATCGCTCGCTGGACCCTACTTCTCTCGCAGATGGACCTAAAGGTGAAAGGTCTCTGCGAACCGAAGCTCGCAGCCAACATGATTTACCCAGGGACTGCCCACCGGTGTTCCATTGAAGGGGTATGGGAAGTCAACATAGGTCTTCGGGCCGGGATACACCCCACAGGCCGCAAAATCTATGTGGACGGTTCGAGCACAGTATCTGCTGGTGAGCGACTTACCGGGTGTGGAGTTTATGACCCAGAGGCGGACATTGCCCTGGCAATTAAACTGCCCAGCATCATGAGCGCCCAGCAGGCTGAACTGTCCGCGGTAGTGTACGTGGTCACACACCCCGAGAAATTCCCTCCCATGTACACGATTTGCTTGGACAGTATGTTCACATGCAGTTCGTGTACGGAATACCTGGCAAATCTGGTCCCGTCGCGGATATACCTCCGCTGACGGGAGACCCCTGGCAATTAAGCCTCTGCTGGAGAAAATCATGACGGCCGTAAGGGAGGAAGGGAATGTCTATATCCATAAGGTCAAAACCCATTCAAAGACAGAGCCCAATTGGGACAGCAACCGAAAGGCAGACGAGCTGGCCAAACAGGGGGCCAGGGAAGGGGTATTCTGGGATCCGTACCAAGCAGGTTCGGTAGTTGCAATCCGGGACAAGGGAGGCACACGGGGTAGCTTTGGCCTTGGACTTAAAGCAGGCCCAAGCCCAGGATACCGTCCTCAAGACCGTCCTGAACGTGCTTACAAAAGGGGAAAAGGTAGAGGGCCCGTATGGCACAGCAGCCATCACCGTTAAGGAAGGCATGCTGTTCAGGGGGGAGCAGTGGGTGGTGCTGCAGCAGCACCAAAGGGAATTCCTCCAACTGGCCCATGAGGGTCCAGGAGGGGGGCATCCCGGACCTGAGACCACCTGGCAACGGGTGGAACAGACAAGGTGGTGGCCAGGACTCAGGGAAGATGTCCGCAAGTTTTGTGCCGGCTGTCTGGTGTGTGCAGCTAACAACCCAGACCCCCAGAAAAGAAAGGTATCTATGGGACACATCAGGAGGGTAGAGGGACCATGGCAGTCGATCCAGGTCGATTACGTCAGGCCCCTACCCACCGCCCAGGGAGGCTACAAGTACTGCCTAGTCCTGGTGGATGTGTTCTCAAAGTGGGTAGAAGCCTTCCCATGCCGAACAGCCACAGCACTGGGTACGGCTAGGATCCTGGTCAGGGAAGTGTTCTCACGATGGGGACTATCGCAGTATGTGGAGTCCGACCAAGGGAGTCACTTTACCGGGCAGGTCATGCAAGAGACCCTCAGGGTACTCGGCATTGAAGGGAAATGGCACATCACCGGGTCCTGTGGAGCGTTTAAACCGTACCATTAAAGAAAGGTTGCAGAAGGAGACGGGAGACTCACCCAAGAAGTGGGTAGAAGTCTTACCGTTGGTCCTAATGTGAATCCGAGCCAGCCAGTCAAAAAGCACGGGGTATTCCCCACATGAGCTCATGACTGGTAGGGTTATGTGGACCCCCACCCATGTGCTAGTCCCGGTGCTCACGGAGGATCAGCTCAGAGAGGTGAACCGGGACAGCTTCGTCAGGAATTTGCGTGAACACCTTAAACAGGTTCACTGGCAGGCTGCTAGCAACATGGGAAAACAGCATCGGAGTAACCGACTGCTGTTAGAACCCCGTACGCACCACGAGTGGGAGATAGGAGATCAGGTCATGGTTAGAAATTTTGCCCGGGTTGGGAGTTTTGAACCACTGTACGTGGGGCCCTACAACATTGTCGACAAGGCAAGCCCCATGGTCTACGCCATAAAGATGTCCCGCCACACGAAGTGGTTCCACATTAACCAGTGTAAACTGTACACACCCGAGAAAGGGGAACGGCCAGCAAGGGTGAATCGCCTTAAAGATAGAGATCCTCAGCCAGCAGCTGTGGCAGACTCACAGATCGCACCGGTGGGTCAGTAGCGTGTGTCACTAGAGGGCCCATCCCACTAATTGTTTGGGACTCGGACGCACCCCCGGTAGCCGGAGCCCTAAGAAGGTCTCCTCGCACACCACAGCCAAAACTACCGTGGTTACCTCAGTTTCAATGGTTCAGCCCCGGAAGGGTTGCAACCCGTAAAAGAATGCCCAAGGTCAGGGATCGTTCTAGGAAGAGGGGTCCCCAGCCTGTGGCCTCAGGCTGTGAGGAACCCATAGGACAGGACAGGGACTCAGCAGCCAGACCAAAGTGGGTAGTGTGCTGTAGTACAGGAAGGGACACTCCCCCAATCATCTGGAACTCAGGGAAACCCCCAGTTGTTTTAAGAAGGACTCTCCGGGCCCGGCGGTACAGGCCACCTTATGCCCAGATGTATGGGCTGCCCAGAAGCCGCCCAAGACGGAGGCCAAACAGGAATTAGCCTGGACGTCCAGAGACGGGCGGGGGGATGTGCATAGTTTTCTGATCAATGTTAAGTTTTTTTTACAGTTTTGGTAGTTTTAGGTTTATTATTATTTAATTATTTTACAATAAGTAAGTTTAAATTTCGAGACTCGATCACCTGTCAAGCCAGAGAACCTTCTCGGAACATGGCTATCTGTTCTGTGTGTCCCTACAGAGAGGAAATCGGCATGAGGAGGGTTCTTCTCCTGATCGCCCTGGTAGGGGTGAGCATCGGTGGCCGAGGGGACGCGCAGGACTCCCACATTTATGGGTGCTCGGAAGAGAGAGCGCCGATCGTTACCGCTGGGGGTGGTGAACCGGGTGTGGAGGAGCTTGCTATTTACTTCCACGAGGGAAAGTGGCCAGGGTGGCTGGGGTCTAACTCTACACAATACTCCAGCCAGACCGGGTTCACCTACGGGGAGGTCTCCATCCCGTGCCCTAGGGTACAGGTTGTTGCTACAAGGGTCAGTGTCACTGAGGGGAAACGCGTGTGTCTTACATGCAAGGGACGGATACCCCTGGATAGGTGGTGGTGGATCAGGAAGCTGAGCAGGGACACAGGGGACCGTACAGCCGATTGGGAACGACACCCACCGGACGATCACAGGGAACCGAAGAAAAGTGAGTGTGTGTTGGGATAAGTGGTGGGAGTTGGAACAGGGAATCAATATCTGCATGTGGGGATCAGAGAGAGCCTGCCCCACAGGCATATCCATCATCTTCTCCAGACAATGGCAAGATACCGGGAAGGGGATGGAGTGGGATTCTAGCCTGCATGCGTGTGCGTTCCCACACTCCCCGATCCCAGTCAACGCCACCGAACTCGTAGCACGCACCTGAATGCCCCTGCCCACGACCCCAACATCATGGACAGTAATAGAGAGATGTCCTACCACCACTAAGGGACCAGGAAATGGGTTAGTGCTAGTGCCGACCGAAAAGGTACTATACCAGGGGGTACACTGCACAGTAGCTTCAGTTATCCTAAACCTTACCGAAGTACACTTACCTGAATGGTGCCCTAAGGAGACAGGACAGCTATACATGTCCCCACTAAAAGAAATGTTTTGGAAATTCTACGAATTCGACTTTGCCAACATAGACAAAGCAGAGCTGTACACATTACACACTGAGCACACTATGGGCGCAGGGAGACAAAGAAGGGGAACCTGGAACGATATTCTCACAACCTACAATACAGGATCCTTGGTAATAAATAGCCTGAACGATATAGAATTGCAAACACAAATAAATGGTCTAAAAACCCAACTGCGAAAGATCCTAACGGAAGAAAACACAGAAGTAGGCTCAGAGCTACACGAGGACCAAGCTATGATGGTCCAATTAAAGGAGATCATTGCTGAGTTAGAAAGACACGCAAAAACAGTAAATGCACTCATACGGGAGGATAGGAATGGTTCGGATCAGGCCGCACAGAATGAGGTGCGTGTGCTATACGGGGCATGGTTGCTGGGCGAGGGCCGCAGCAACCTGGAGGATTTAAAACAGGGTTTAGGCCCCTGGATCAGCAACAAGCACCTCGCAGCCCTCCACCCGTTTAGCAATTCGCTGAGCCCGTGTCAGCTCCGCCTAGCCTCTGAAGCCTACCCTGTCCCAGTAGATTGTGGGCGTTCCAATCACACGATCATGGGGATAGTAGTGAGGATGCCAGTCATGGGTGAGACAGCCCAACCCGCACTGGTATACAGGGTGGAGAACATTGGGATCATTCAAGGGGGTGCACACGTCCGTTACGCAGCGGTCCCACCTTATATCATAAAGTGGAAGCACGCTATAACAGGTACAGACCTCTCCAGGTGCCGGAGCCGGGGTGCACACATAATACTGTGTCCCCAGCACTTGACTGCCTATTCTAGACCACAGTGCGGGTTTAAAGCTGCTGGCGCACAGTCTATTAACTGTACCATGGAGGTAATGGCACAAGGCCATGTTCCCCCACAGGTAGCATTCATAGGGGCTGGGAAATATTGTGTCACCACAAGTGCGCCTCACTACCAGCACGGACAGCCCCAGTGACCATCAGACACCTCGCAGCAACAAGGGCCTTACGAAACAACCAACCAAATATTACCACCAACCAACCGGGTAATATTGGGCTACCGCGACCAAAGAAAACCAACTCGGGAGAAAACCGAAGATCCGCAAAATTTCCACTCTATAATCTATTCCTGACTTACCCCTGGGTGAGTTTTCTACTCAAAAGACTCTAAATCCTTTCACTTTACGAAGAAAAGTGGGTACTCACCCGATAGATCCAAGACGCAACCTACCGTATCAGCGGACTCACGAAGACTGACCAGCTACACAGCTGAAGTCCTCTACCGCGTCCGGGGTACGGCAGACACCAACCAACACATACAGCAAATCCCGAAATCATGAACCAGCTCAACAGTCAAGGATTCGTTTGGTGAGCATGATCTCTGGTCCTTTAGAGCCCAACTTAGCTAGTAAAGTGGGATTGGGAGGGGTGAGGTATCTTCCCTCGTGTGTACCGAAGTGTTCCCCATTTCATTAAAGTGTTAAGATTGTTGTGTTGTATTTCCTCTCTTGAATAAAGATCAAAGTTTCTTGCACCAAAACCAGTTGTCTGCTGCACTTTTGTCACAACCCCCAAATAAGTCCAAGGTCTAGAACCAAGGGAGTGGGAGCGATTCGAACTGCTGAGAAGTCAGAGGTGAAGCTGACACAGACCACCACCCACTACAAGCATCACATGGGCTAACTGCTATAGATGAGTGAAGTGGACATGTTTGAAATTCAATGGTGTTAAAGGTGTAGCTTGTAGTAGAGTTGGCAAAGTATTTATCAAGGTGCTAATATCTTTAATTGCATTGTCTCCAATCACCCCAGGTTCAAAGAGAGCCTTTATCTTAATTTGGTAGCCTCTGTTGCTTCGCCCCGCCTTCCTCTTGCCCACTAAGCCAAACCTCCCTGCAGGCTCTCCCGGGCCCTAGTCCTAAACATATACCTTTCTCTAGTTTTTCTCCTATCTCCCCTCATGCCCTCGAGCTCACCTTGTCCATAAGATCCACCATCTGCTCCCTAGACCCTATTCCCACTCAACTGCCGATCACCCAACTTCCCTTCCTGGCCCCCATGCTAGCTGACATTGTAAATGTTCCCCTTTCCTCAGGCACTGTTCCAGTGAGGTCAAATTGGAAAGCTCCAGGAAATCCTGAAGAGGAGCATGGAATGGGCTTAAGCCCAGTGTTAACATTTAACTTGAAAGGAAAAGAATTGCAGGGCGATGGGGATAGAGCGGGGGAGTGAGACTAGCTGGATTGTTCTTGCATAGAGCCAGCGCGGACTTGATGGGCCAAATGGCTTCCTTCCGTGCTGTAATCTTTCTATGATTCTGCGATTCTAACTGAGGTGGAGCAGGGAATGTTCCCGGCCTCCTAATTCACTCTCTGCATTCCTTGGTCATTGGGCCTCTCAGCAGAGGGGCGCCTGAAGAAACATGGCACATCGGTCTGTGCTTGGATGAACATTGACTGGAGGGTCTGTGAAGGTCCTGGGGACAATTGAAAATTAAAAAGGATTTATTGGGACAAAGTCTAAAAGTAATTTTCTCCCCCCCCCCTTCCCAAGATGAACTTTGGACCCTGGGCTTTCTGACTGTTGCATTCCTTGGCTTTTTGATGCTAGGCCCGGCCAGGCGAAGGGCCTGTCCCCAAGCCATGCAAATAGCCTGGGACATGAATATCATGGAGTCCTGTTTCCCCAGGGAAGCTCCAATAGAGGATAATCTACCCTCACTTTACAAAGTAAATAATTTTTCAGCTCAACTGTAATTCTCAGAGAAAAGAAATGTCTTTTTTTTTCTAATATTTTTCAGTCAGATGTGGACGTAGAATGTAAAATGGGTGCATGGCATTAGCCAATAAATATGGTAAGTAAATAAATATGTAAGTAAATTGTAAGTGGCACTTTGACTAGATACTGTAAGATAAACAGATTCTTTCTTAAATCCTAATTTATTGCAACATGCCCAAAAAGAGATGTGATGAAATTGAAATACATTTATTGCAGAAAAAACTTGCTGTGTTGAGAATCCTTTAACACAACTATGATTGTTAGAGGTAGGGATGTCTAAAATTCATGGTCAAACTAAAAGCAAGATTGTTCTTATAGTGCTCACCACTTTAAACATAAAGCTGATCAAATCACAGAATTAGATCACAACTTCTAATGAGAATGGAACAGAAACAACAACAGAAACTCTCACAAAAGGGAAAAATACTCAATTTTATACATAGCAAGGAGAAAGTTAACAATTGATGTGAATTTTTTTGAGGCTCCAGTCCTGTTTGAAGAAAGTACTGATTGGAAAATTGGATGCCTTGGTCAGTGCACCAAACTGTGACACTCCCGATTTTCCAGTGATTCATTTTAATCATCTGAAAATCAGGAGTGCCATGAGCACTGACCTTCATGTTTGATTCTCCGATCCATGCTCCTGTCAAGCGAGACTCTGTGCTGGGAGCAGAATCTTGCAAAATCTACCCTTAGATTTTCATTGAAGAAAAGAATTGATCAAGACAAATAACCAACAATTGAATCAAAAACTTTTCTTTAATTTAAAAAAATAGCATTAATGGAGCAATGGAGATAGCAATCTAGTTCAGGGGCGATGCATTTTCCCTATAGTAAAATGATTCTTTTAAATATTTTCTACTCATTGCACATTCTGTTCATTTTTCCCAATAGAACTTTAAATGAATCTCTATTAACTGAAATACAGTACTGCACAATGTTAAACTGTGCTTGGTTCCATGTTTGTTGAAATTTATGCAATTTTTAATACTTAATCCCACGAATTGGTATTGACTGCAACATTATAAGAGCTGATTGCCCAGTCAGCTTCTCCCAGCGAGCACTGGTCAGGAAATCCGCATATTGTTTTGCTGTTCTTGGAATGTGGCCGACACTATCAAGACAGCATTTATTGCCCATTCCGAGATGCTCTGACATCATTAAGAGTGAACCACATTGTGTGGGACTGGAGTCACATTGAAGTCAAGACCAGGTTGGGGTGGTAGGGTACCTTCAGTGAAGGACATTAGTGAATTGGTTGGGTTTTTCAAACCATCCAGCAGGCTTCATTGTCATTTTTCTGGTGCCAGCCCACAAATTACCAGATTTATTGAATTCATAACTTACCATGGTCAAATTTGAACTCATAACCACTGGTTTACTGTACCATTTAAGCAAATGGACCAAAAATCAGAGGTGTAGGCCCACAATTTCCTGACCAGTGCTCCCTGCTAGTACTCCTTTTGGAGCCCCCGATCTGAGAATTGATCCTTGTATGTATGAATTCATCAGAAGCAGAATCAACATGAGCTAAATGCTGGACTCATGTTTTCAGGGTAACAAGTTTTCTATTTCAATTTATTTAATGACACACATATGTCATTCTGCCTCACTGACACATTGGTCGTAATACAGTCACCACAAACAGGCATAGATCACACTTTTACAGTCACTGACCTGCCAGCCCTGTAATTTACATTGCTGGAGGGTGAGACGGCACTTCTCTTCTGCAGAAAGCTTCTTTCTGTCCCCCAGCGCTGTGTCAGCCAGATTCCTGTATCTGCGCAGAAAACAGGATACAAAAACAGAAATAATTATGATCCTCTGTTCCTTTGTTTGGGTGACATTGTCACAAAATGATGCTCAGAATCCTTCTCTCTGAAGCTATCTTGAGAGCCATACAAGATACGTGTTGAGAGGCTTTTATCGAATATCCCTGTGAGGGAGCAAAAGGAAATCCAAACTATCAGAGGTAGTAATCGGATATCAGAACCACTGGAGTTTATATCTCTTGACAATCCAATATTGTGATTCATTTGCAGTTCGCTGCAAAATGGTGACTTAAAGATGACAGGTGTTGAAGCAAATACGATCCTCAATTTTTTTAGGCCTCAAAAATTCTAAACATGTATTGTCTTCATGAATCCAAAGTGTTCCTTTTATTCACTGAGTTTCTTTTCAGGTGACAAGCTGTGGCACTTGAGAATGGATCCTCAACTAGTTTAGTGGATAAACTGCCAAGTATTCCCTTAATAATTAGCCACCCCAATGACACGGAGATTTCTGATATTGGAAAGCCAGCAGGGAATGTACTGACATCCGACAGAATTCCTCTCCTTTCCACATAGAATTAATTCTGGGTATTGTACTGAGTGAGAGCAGGAGATGGTAGCTGATTCCAGGAAGTTCCAGTGCAGTATATCCACTGTGAGCAGAAAGAACAGGATAAAGGGACTGAGGTAACAAACATAAAGACAGATAGGAATAATGGGGGTGAGGGAATGGAGTTTGGGGGAGGTTAAATCTTGTTCTTAAATGTTTTTAGTCCCTGTAAAGATGACTGATATGAAAATCGATCTGGATCTCACTGTGTTCTTAAGGTGCAAATTCTTCAGTGTGCTCACCATTGTAATTACGTGAGCACAATATCTACAAAGCAAGTGGGTTTAGTTTCTTCCATTCGCTAATTTTACAAAAACAGTAGGAGCGAGTACCGAATGGGGAACACTGCTTTGCATTCAAGTCTATTCTTCTGCTAATGTTAATAACTATTTAGTTTTTAAAAATTTCTTCACCACATGTGGGAATTTATATTTCTAATTCCTCATATAACATTTTGTGTTAAAATAGCACTGTTCCTAGTTTTCAAAAATAGATCTGAAAGATAAGAGGAGGGACCAGAAGAGAACAAGGAATGCGTGCGTGAAAGGTACAAGGGTAGTCTCAACAGATTGCTCATCCTTGGCAAAATTGAAAGAAACAGCAGCACATTGTCAGTGTTAACCTTTTGCTCTCAGCAGATGAAAGAGCTTCAGCTAAAATGAATGGGGATTGGGTGGGAAAAAAGTATCCTTGTGGCAGCAATTTGAGTCTTGTTATTAACAGTTTGACAAAGAGCAGATATGTACAGCTGGTCCTCTGACCTTTCCAAGATAAGAGAAATTTGTTTTCCTTTCATTAAAGGAGTGATCAGACAGTATTAATGGACTTGTGTGTACAGAAGTGAGGATTAGATATAGTACTGAAAAATTCCATCTGTACTCCTGTTGTTTAGTTCAGCATTTTATCTGCAATGCAATAAGGAACACATTGTTTCTTAAATACTCTATCCTAAATGAGTTTATTTATGACAATGCACTCACAATGAGTGCATTCACACTACAAGTTGTGTGGAGCGTGAAACGGGTGTGAAGGCCTGAACTGACTACTTCAGGAAGTCTCACTCTGCTTTATACTGGTGTCAGCTTGGGCCCTGACACGGAATCAGGCTGAATTTACATAATGGCTGGGGTTTTCTACTTCTGTGTTAGCCAGCCCCATTGAAGCAAATGGGTGGAAACCTGCAAACTGGCGAGCCTCGGAACGGAAACAGCCCTGGTACATTAACGAGTGCCAGTCTGAAGCAAACCTACACTTTCACTGTGAATACACCCTACGGGTGGTAATCTGGCAGAGCAGATTGCCTGCCCATTATAGAATCCAACTGATTATCATTCTATTGATACGAAGAAGGAGTTCCTGCTTCCTCTACAAGAGTAAAAATACCACATATGCCAGGAGCACAAATCACTAAACTGTGCTTCTCATCCCGTGATTATTTTTATACTCATTCTCAGGATATAGGCGTCGCTGGTAAGGCCAGAATTTATTGCCCATCCTTTGTTGCCCTTGAGAAGATGGTGGTGGGCCTTCTTCTTGAACTGCTGCAGTCCATGTGGTGAAGGTGCTTTCACAGTGCTCTAAGGTAGGAAATTCCACGATTTTGACCCAGCGACGATGAACAAACGGCGATATATGTCCAAGTCATGATGGTGTATGATGTGGAGGGCAACGTGGAGGTGATGGTGTTCCCATGCACCTGCTGTCATTGTCCTTATAGGTGAGGGAGGTCATGGGTTTGGGAGGTGCTGCTGAAGAAGCCTTGGTGAGTTGCTGCAGTGCATCCTGTAGATAGTAGCTACGGTATGTTGCTGGTGGAGGGAGTGGATATTTAAGGTGTTGAATCGGCTGCTGATCAAGTGGGTTGATTTGTCCTGGATGGTGTCGAGTTTCTTGAGTGCTGTTGCAGCTGCACCCATCCAGGCAAGTGGAGAGTATTCCATCACACTCCTGACTTGTGCCTTGTAGGTGGTGGAGTGACTTTGGGGAGTCAGGAGGTGAGCCACTCGCCACAGAATACCCAGCCTCTGACCTGCTCTTGTAGCCACATCATTTATGTGGCTGGTCCAGTTGAGTTTCTGATCAATGGTGACCCCCAGGTTGTTGATGGTGGTGGATGCGGTGATGGTAATGCCGTTGGTGGTTAGGCTCTCTCTTGTTGGTGATGGTCATTGCCTGGTACTTGTGTGGTGTGAACGTTACTTGTCACTTATCAGCTCAAGTCTGGATACTGTCCAGGTCTTTCCACATGTGATGAGCGTCAGCCAGCTATTTTACCGTGGAAAGCATCACAGCTAAGCCTGATCCTGCTCTCCCCCAATGTCCATGCACACGCATTTTCCAACTGGGGTCATCCAGATAGGGAACCCTGGCTGATTTTCTTCCCCTCCCCAGCCCATGGGCACTGAGATGCATTGTGCTGCTCCTAGTACTGCCCCTGCTAAGATCACAAATTCAATATGGAACTGGATCAAGCCTGGGAACTTCTCATCTGCAAGGCTAAGTACAACACCAGGTGGTGCCTTTACTCACATAGACACTTGTAAAGTTTCTTATTCTATTTTAGATGGAGTGGGGAAAATTACACTCCCTCAAGCCATTGAACAGTAGAAACAGGATCAGTTAACTAAGGCTTCAATTAGATATTATGTGGCGTAATTTAGCCAGTGACCATTTTATGATTGTGTTTGTGTCAGAAACTATTTGTAAATGTTTTGTCATATAGTTCAGAGAATGCCTAGATTATACATAGTTAGTGTGATGCCCGTTCTAAATTGTAATCTAATGGGCCTAATAACACAATGAGAATGCCGTTATTTAGTTTCATCAAAAGTGAAGGAGCCGAGCTAGTTTGGTCAAGTTAAGAGACCATTTTTTCCCAATATGTTTTTATTTTCAATGTAAAATTCGGGTTGTGTTTCAAATTGATGACACTTGACTCTGTTAAGATCAATAAAAAAACTGTAATGCTACAAATTAATTTTAAACAATATCCCTGTATTGGGGAGCCTGTCATCTAAGTCATTAATCTATATTAATGACTTAGATGACAGGACCGAGTGTAATGTATCCAAGTTTGCTGACGATACAAAGCTAGGTGGGAAAGTAAGCTGTGAGGCGGACACAAAGGGGGTGATTTTAAACCCCAAGAACGGGTGGGTTGGGGGCGGGTGCGAGTTGAAAATAGTTGTTTTTTGGGTCACGACCGCAAGCTGGCTTTATTTCTGGGTTTAACGTCGGCATCTAAAAGTACAGGCTTCCCACTGGGAATGCAAAGACCGAAAATTTTGCAGTTGTGACCCAAAAATAAAACGATTTTCAACTCCCACCCGCCCCCAACCCACCCGTTCTTTGGGTTTAAAATCACCCCCAAAGAGTCTTCAAAGGGATATAGACAGGTTAGGTGAGAGGACAAGAAGGTGGCAGATGGAATATAATGTGGGGAAATGTGAGGTTATTCACTTTGGTAGGAAGAATAGAAAATCAGAATTTTTTTAAATGGTGAGAAACTGTTAAATGTTGGTGTTCAGAAGGGTTTGGGTGTCCTCGTACAAGATACACAAAAAGTTAGCATGCAGGTTCTGCAAGCAATTAGGAAGGCAAATGGCATATTGGCTTTTATTGGGGTTGGAGTACAAGAATAAGGAAGTCTTACTAAAATTGCACATTGAGACTTCACCTGGAGTACTGTGTACAGTCTTGGTTTCCTTATCTAAGGAAGGATATACTTGCCTTAGTGGTGGTGCAACGAAGGTTCACTAGATTGATTCTTGGGATGAGAGGGTTGTCCTATGAGGAGAGATTGAGTAGAATGGGCCTATACTCTCTGGAGTTTAGAATAATGAAAGGTGATCTCATTGAAACGTACAAGATTCTGAGGGGGCTTGACAGGGTAGA
This sequence comes from Heptranchias perlo, assembly GCF_035084215.1. Taxonomy (NCBI): domain Eukaryota; kingdom Metazoa; phylum Chordata; class Chondrichthyes; order Hexanchiformes; family Hexanchidae; genus Heptranchias; species Heptranchias perlo. Next base: position 74,413,331 of record NC_090330.1, on the reverse strand, counting down.
TGAGAGATTGTTTCCCCTGGCTGGACCATCTAGAACTAGGGGGAATAGTCTCAGGATAAGGGGTCGGCCATTTAAGACTGAGATGAGGAGGAATTTCTTCGCTCGGAGGGTTGTGAATCTTTGGAATTCCCGACCCCAGAGGACTGTGGATGCTGAGTTGTTGAATATGTTCAAGGCTGAGATAGATAAATTTTTGGAATCAAGGGATATGGGGTTTGATCGGAAAAGTGGAGTTGAGGTCAAAGATCAGTCATGATCTTATTGAATGACGGAGCAAGCTCGAGGGGCGGCATGGCCTACTCCTGCTCCTATTTCTTATGTTTCTTAGACAGGAGCGGCTCCCTAAATATTTGCATTGTGGGTTATCAATTTCATTTTTTGGTTAAACATTTGTGAAACACAACATTGGACGTTCATCTAGCTCCAAATCTGGTAAAATATTTTGGAAGAGAATTGATGACAATGTCCTGTGCCAAAATGAAACATTCCTCAAATTTATTCGTGTGTGACTTTAGACAGACAGGGTATTCTGATTTAAAAATTGGCCTCAGCCAATGGTATCTCTGAAGAGAGCTCATTCTTTCTGTTGCAAGTTAACTAATACATATAACTGGCTGCACAGACCAGACCATGACAATGGGAGATGTCAGTCTTGGTTGGATTTCCTTTAGTTTGTGTGAACACCTTTGATCAGAAAATAATTAATTCAAAAGTTGCTTGATGGCGAGAACTTAATGGCCCCGATATTAGCGGGGAGGCAAGATGGCAGCTGGGGGGATTGGGCGCGTGGGTAACCCGCCCAATAAAAAACGTCCGTTTTCCACGCGATCGTGAGTCAATTGGAGCCACTTAACATGGTTTGCCATTCGAAAGCTGCGCAGCGGGTGGACTGCACACCCGCATCACAGGCTGTCAGCTGGAGGACCCCTATTTAAAGGGGCAGTCCTCCAATGGCTGCTCCTGGAGCAAACACCCATACACCACAATGGAGCAGCACAGGGGCAAGGCTGCTCCCAGATTCAGCAATGCCTCACTCCAGGTGCTACTGGATGGGGTGAGGAGGAGGGGGATGTGTTCTACCTGGCGGACAGGAGGAAGTAGCCTGCCTCTGCCACCATGAAGGCCTGGCTCGAGGTGGCAGAGGAAGTCACCAGCAGCAGCAACATCTCCCACACCTGGATCCAGTGCAGGAAGCGCTTCAACGACCTAACTAGGTCAGCCAAAGTGAGTACACTTACTCAGTCTTCTACATCACCGCCCCCACCCCCCAACTCATTCTGCACTGCCAACACTACTCTATCACATCACTCGTCACACCCATTTAAGGCTCATCCTCAACTTATCTGCACTTTCTCAGCACATCCTCACCTCCCCATTAGTCACCCGACCACTACTACTCAACCCAATCCTCATAGAATGTCATGGCTCTGTCTCATACTCACCCTCTGATGCATCTTTTCATGGTCAGCAGCATCCAAACCAATGCATTCATCGGTTGGCCATATCACCATCACTCTCTCACATGTCTGTACTTTCTCCCCTTATAGGAGAAGAGAGTCCAGAATCCACGGGAGAGGGCGAGGACCGGAGGGGGTCCGCAACAAATCGTCATCCTTACAGGTGCAGAACGGGAGGCGCTGGAGCTCAGCTGAACCCTCGAGTGCCTGTCCATTGGGGATGCTGAGACCGGCCCCCGACAAACGTCTGGTGACGTAACTTTAACATTCAGCGCACACAATATGAATTGATGTTAAAATGCTTTGCCATCTTCAGCACCTCAGTACGCTCATCATAACATGACACATCTGTGATGATGCTTAATATTGCCTTCTGTTCTCTCACAGGGCCTTCAGCGATCGCTGTAATGGCAGAGGGCGATTCCTCAGAAGACCTGCCGGCCTCTGTGGGTGCACCGTCACATCTGAGCGAGCCATCCACCAGTGCAGATACTCACACCTCGGTGAGTCCTAGTTCTCAGTTAGTTGGGTTGGCACCTGGTGAGTCACCATACACATGTGAGCACGAGCAGACTCCGGTGGCAGGGGCAGCTGCGGAGAGTCTGCGTCAGTGGGCACGCTCCTCTCCAGGCTCTGCTCAGCTGGACGCAGATGCTGAACCCTGGGGGCCATCCATTAAAAGGAGAATGATCGAGGGACAGCAGTACATTATCGAGGTACTGGAACAGGTGCCACGCGTGCTCGCCACAATAGCGCAGAGGATGGAGGAGTCCAACTCCTGCATAAGTGGAATGGTGGTACAGGTACGGGAGGGAATCTCTGAGATAGTGTCACAGGGACGTGAGAAACTCTCTGAAATACTGTCCTAGGTAAGTGCGGGAATATTTGCGATGGAGAGAAGGCTAGCCTCCATTGAGCTTCAAGCACGGCTCACAAATGAGTCCATTCAGGTTCTGACAATAGACGTTCGGACTCACAGTGAACAACATTCTGCCGCCTTAAACAGGCAGGCAGATACACTAGCACTGGCCTTACAAGGCTTCACACAGGTCCTCCAAATGTTGTCCAGTAGTGGAAGGAGTGATTTGGGCCTGGCCCAGGGGAGGGGCAATGGCAAAAGGGGACATGGAAGTGGGGACGCCACTCAAAGCACTCCCTTGCCCTCCTCTCAACCAGTACCCGCAATGCTGCCTCCACTCCAAGTGGCCTTGTCTGCCCCTGCACAGGTACTGGTGGAGCAGTCTTTGGAGGGGCCCTCATGGGCACGAAAACCCAGAAGGCATAGGCCCAAAGCATCTAATTGATCAGGGCATGAACAGGAGCAACCTGCCACTACCTCTGCTGCAGCCACAGGGGATGCACCATGTAGAAATAGTCGGAAACGAAAGGCGAAGGTATTTGTAAGCACGAAGGGGATGCACAAGGGTGTTTGATGGTTGGTCATGTTTTTTATTTATATACATTTTTTGTTAAACTCACATTAAATATTATTATTGTCACCACTACTGCCACGTCTTATCCATTCTTGACTGGCTTCTGCAATAAAGCCCTTTCATGAGGTTCAACATGAACGCCAACACTTGATACCACCCATTGGGTCACTCTACAGTGGGTGTATGTGCAGTTGCAGGATTGTTTTGTGTGTGGGGGGGGGGGGGGCGGTGCTGGTGTGGGTGCTGCTCTGTTCAGGTGGTGTGAGGACTGGACTCTTCACACTGTCTCACTGTCTGATGTTAGGAGAACCATTCACATATCAGTGATTCCCTGGCCTCACGAGCAGCCAGGTGAGCCAGGATTGTACAGGCTCTCTGTATGGACCAAACAAAGCCCCACCAGGCTTGAAAAGAACCAGAAAATCCAGCTCTTTCTATTTTTCTATTTTCTTCAGAAAATTATTTTTTTTAAAGCTTTGCCCATGGGTTGCTCCTCCTCCACCTCCTCCTCAATGTGGGTGGCAGATGTGGATGGGGCCTCCTCAAGCGGCACCCCTCTCTGTTGCATTATGTTATGCAGGGCACAACACACGACTATAATGTGTCCCACTCTGCCTGGTGCGTATTGAAGTGTTCCCCCAGAATGATCAAGGCACCCAAATCGCATCTTGAGCAGCCCTACAGCATGCTCAATTGTAGACCTGGTAGCGATGTGGCTGTCGTTATATCGACGCTGTTGCTCGGTGATGGGGTTCCTCAGAGGTGTCATGAGCCATGTGTGCAGGGGGTAGCCCTTACCCCCGAGGAGCCAGCCCTTAAGGGTGTTCGGTGTGTGGAAGAGGGGTGGGATGTTGGATTCCCGGAGGATGAAGGAATCATGGCAATTGCCAGGGTATCTGGCGCACACTTGAAGGAGTCTTTTGCGGTGGTCACAAATGAGCTGAGTGTTGATGGAGTGATAGCCCTTCCTGTTGATGAACCGTCCTGGCTCGTGTGGAGGTGCTCCTTTTGCTACATGGGTGCAATCGATTACACCCTGCACCTGTGGGAAGCCAGCCACAGAGTGGAATCCCACTGCCCTCTCCATCTGGCTGAGGATGTCCATGGGGAAGTTGACGTACTGCGAGGCTTTGCGAAACAAGCCGTCGGTGACCTGCCTTTTGCACATGAGCAGACGACTGAGAGACCCCGGCGAGGTCCCCGGTCGCACCCTGGAATGATCCGGCGGTGAAGAAGTTGAGGACTTTGACAGCAACAGGTAAGGAGATGCTGCTTGGCCCAGCCGGGAACAGCTCGGCATGAACGAGGCTGCAGATGTCTGCGACTACCTGGCGACTGACTCTGAGCCTCCTCAGAGAGGTCCAGGAAGCTGAGCCTCGGTCTGTAGATCCTGTTGCATAAGAACATAAGAACATAAGAACATAAGAAATTGGAGCAGGAGTAGGCCAATCGGCCCCTCGAGCCTGCTCCGCCATTCAATAAGATCATGGCTGATCTGATCCCAACCACAAATCTAAAGAACACAAGAAGTTGGAGCAGGACCCGGCCACATAGCCCCTGGGCCCTCTCCGCCACCCACAGGGCATTGACCGATCCGAACTCAGCTTCATGTCCAATTTCCTGCCCGCTCCCCATAACCCCTAATTCCCTTTACTTCTAGGAAACTGTCTATTTCTGTTTTAAATTTATCTAATGATGTAGCTTCCACAGCTTCCTGGGGCAGCAAATTCCACAGACCTACCACCCTCTGAGTGAAGAAGTTTCTCCTCATCTCAGTTTTGAAAGAGCAGCCCCTTATTCTAAGATTATGCCCCCTAGTTCTAGTTTCACCCATCTTTGGGAACATCCTTACTGCATCCACCCGATCAAGACCCTTCACAATCTTATATGTTTCAATAAGATCGCCTCTCATTCTTCTGAACTCCAATGAGTAGAGTCCCAATCTACTCAACCTCTCCTCATATGTCCGCCCCCTCATCCCCGGGATTAACCGAGTGAACCTTCTTTGTACTGCCTCGAGAGCAAGTATGTCTTTTCTTAAGTATGGAGACCAAAACTGTATGCAGTATTCCAGGTGCGGTCTCACCAATACCTTATATAACTGCAGCAATACCTCCTTGTTTTTATATTCTATCCCCCTAGCAATAAAAGCCAACATTCCGTTGGCTTTCTTGATCACCTGCTGCACCTGCATACCAACTTTTTAAGCGATGTCGCTTTCTCTGTTGTTGCCCTCCGTGCTGTCGTGCAGGTGCCTGTGGTGCAGCACTGTGTTGTGGAGCTCCACGTGGCGGAGGTGGACGCCGTGCCTGGCGAGGCTGGTGATGTTGCTTGTACTCGGATGTAGTGGTGAATGCAGCCATGGCACCCCCCCCCACCCATCCTGATGGTGTGAGTTTGAGGGGGTCCGCAAAGTAGTTAAATATGTTCGAACTGCAGAATTTTGAGTGGAAAGTAAGAATTTTGGGTGAAAACATGAAGATCTTGCAGCCAAAACTTTTTCTGAAGTGACAGAATGCCCTGCTGCAATAAATGACATTTTCTGCCCATCTGTCAAATAAGCATTTGCATCTCCCACTGGCTGCTGGATGAAACACTTCTGTTACAACAGGGAGTGTTTCTCACTGCACGGAAAACACGCTTACATCTCTGCACACTTCCTGTGTACAAAACCTATTTCCCGTTGTCATGTTTTTGTCACATTTTTATGTCAACTTTTACCACAATAAATTCCTCTGTGCACATTTATAGTAGAAATTGCCCATGTAAACTCATCACACTGTAGTTACATCCTCCTACCACCTCAGTTTAATATCTCCCAGCTCCTCAGCCTGTACTGCTGCATGCTCTGGTCCAATTCGCCCTCACCCTCTAACCCTGCTTCAGCTGAGGACTGCACTTAGTCTGCACTCCCCATGTGCAATGACACAACAGATCAACTTGTTTATAAATAAATCTGACTTCCTTTCAGCCTATATGATTTGGTCTGATAATATGGTGTTTTCCACTTTTCAAAGGAATAAGGAGAATGTGATGCATTCCATGTGATCTTCACTACTGATATCACATTACCTGCTTGTCCTGGGTTCATCATCTAAGCATGTATAAGACCACAGGTTTCAGTTTATAGGAGACTCTAACCATTTATGGAAACCGCAGCCTCTTTCTCTTTTAAGATGCGTCTTAAAACCTACCTCTTTGACTAAGCTTTTGGTCACCTGCCCTAATATCTCCTTATGTGACTTGGTGTCAAATTTTGTTTGATAATGCTCCTGTGAAGCATCTTGGGATGTCTTACAATGTTAAAGGCGCCATATAAATGCAAGTTTTTGTTGTCTATCAACACGAAACAAAAGTATTGAGATTAAAGTTCTATTTTAAAATTTAAGAAAAAACTTGTGATCAATTTAATTTTATAAAATTATGAATTTCAGAATTTTTGGCACTGTTTCATTTATATTTTGATATATATTAATGGCTTGGACTTGGGTGTACAGGGCACAATTTCAAAATTTGCAGATGACACAAAACTTGGATGGGTAGGGAACAGTGAGGAGGATAGTGATAGACTTCAAGAGGAAAAAGACAGACTGGTGGAATGGGCAGATACATGGTAGATGAAATTTAATGCAGAGAAGTGTGAAGTGATACATTTTGACAGGGAGAATGAGGAGAGGCAATATAAACTAAATGGTACAATTGTAAAGTGGGTGCAGGAACAGAGAGTTTGTATGTACACAAATCTTTGAAGGTTGAAGGACAAGTTGAGAAGGCCATTAAAAAAGCATATGGGATCCTTGACTTTCCAAACAAAGGAATAGAGGACAAAAGCAAGGAAGTTATGTTGAATCTTTATAAAACACTGGTTCAGCCACAACTGGAATACTGGGGGTGATTTAAAACCCCAAGAACGGGTGGGTTGGGTGTGGGTGGGAGTTGAAAATAGTTGTTTCTTGGGGAGCAACCGCAACCCGGTTTTATTTCTAGATTTAACGTCGGCGCATAAAAGTACAGGCTTCCCACTGGGAACGCAAAGTACGAAAATTTTGGGGTTGCAACCCAAAAAAACAACTATTTTCAACTCCCACCCACCTCCAACCCACCCGTTATTGGGGTTTAAAATCACCACCATTGTGTCCAATTCTGGGTACCGCACTTTAGGAAGGATGTGAAGGCTTTAGAGAGGGTGCAGAAAAGATTTACTACAATGGTTCCAGGGATGAGGGACTTCAATTATGTGGATAGTCTGGAGAGGCTGGGGTTGTTCTCCTTAGAGCAGAGAAGTTTAAGAGGAGATTTGATAGAAGTGTTCAAAATCATGAAGGGTTTAGATAAAGTAAATAAAGAGACACTGTTCCCATTGGCAGAAGGGTCGAGAACCAGAGGACACAGATTTAAGGTGATTGGTAAAAGAACCAAAGGCGACATGAGGAAAAACGTTTTTATGCAGCGAGTTGTTATGATCTGGAATGCGCTGCCTGAAAGGGTGGTGGAAGCAGATTCGGTCATGGCTTTTAAAAAGGATTTGGATATCCAATTGAAGGGAAAAAAATTTGCAGGGCTATGCAGGGGAATGGGGCTAACTGAATTGCTCTTACAAAGAGCCGGCACGGGCTCGATGGGTCAAATGGTCTTCTCCTGTGCTGTATCCATTCCGTGATTTTATGATTCTAATTGCATCACAGTCCTACTACTATAACTTCTGCCTTTTGCTCAAGGCAACTTTCAGACAAATAAATGGAATCGTCGAATTTAAATGAACCTGCTCACTCGGTAAGCCCATCGAGCCCGTGCCGGCTCTTTGTAAGAGCAATCCAGTTAGTCCCATTCCCCTGCTCTTTCCCCGTGGCCCTGCAAATTTTTTCCCTTCAGGCATTTATCTAATTGCTTTTTAAAAGCCACAGTTGAATCTCCTTCCACCACCCTTTCAGGCAGTGCATTCCAGATCATAACTACTCGCTGCATAAAAAAGTTTTTTCTCATATCACCTTTGATTCTTTTGCCAATCACCTTAAATCTGTGTCCTCTGGTTCTCAACCCTTCTGCCAATGGGAACAGTTTCTCTTGATTTACTTTACCTAAACCCTTCACGATTTTGAACAATTCTATCAAATCTCCTCTCAACCTTCTCTGCTGTAAGGAGAACAACTCCAGCTTCTCCAGTCTATCCATGTAATAAGTGCGGTGCCCAGAATTGGACTCAATACTCCAGTTGGGGCCGAACCAGTGTTTTATAAAGGGTTAACATAACATTGCTTTTGTACTCTGTGCCTCTATTTAAAAAGCCAAGGATCCCGTATGCTTTTTTAACTGCCTTCTCAACTTGTCCTGCCACCTTCAAAGATTTGTGTGCATACACTCCCAGTTGTCTCTGTTCCTGCATCCCCTTTAAAATTGTACCATTTAGCTTATATTGACTCTCCTCATTCTTTCTACCAAAATGTATCACTTCACAATTCTCTGCATTAAATTTCATCTGTCCTTTGCCCATGTCCGAAGTAAAGGTGGATTATTATAATAGAATGCCATCTAGTGGACACACTCCCACAAAAACGTATCTCAAACACATTTGAATTCCATGGCGTAGGAATTGGTCCATGCAACGCCCGTTTTTTGGGCGATACTAGGATTACAGTGGCTGCAATATGGCGGGCAGGAAATGCGCGTGCATTTCAGGCCGGAAGTGTGCCACCTGCCATGTTGGATAAGGACAAAAAATGCGCGTCCTTTACCCATGCCTGAAGCATATGTAAACAAGGGACTTAAGGCCTGTTTGAGGCCCCCTCTCCAAGATCGGTTTGCCCTGAGACAGCCTGCACCAGCACCGGCTGCATTCATGGAAACCAAGCCTGGGGAATGCCTGCTAAGCTCACCCAAGAAGGTAAGTAACTTACCTGAATGTGGAGCCGGGAGGAGCAGGACTGCTTGATCTCTTGGCCCCTGATCTCTCCTGCTCCAGGCCCTAACCCCTGATCTCCCCCGCTCCAGCCTAACTATTTGAAGAAGAGTGATGGTTTTCATAGCTAGCATTCCTCACTCAGTCATGACCAGTTAAAGAAAAGGTAGATTAACCTGTCATTCATGTTATTGGTGTTTGTATAATCTTGCTCCTGCAGAATGGGAACGCGACCTTATGAATACGCTCACTTGTGCTCAGTTGGTAAAAGCAATGTGTAACAGAGCAGCATGTGTCCTGGTTTGTGCTGAGTTAGTTGATCTCATCAGGGGCAGCAATAGATAGCTCACTATGCAGGGCATGGAAGGGGAACTTCTTGTTCCTGACTGCTAGCCAGTGAGAGCAGAATCAATTTTGCAGTGATGCCACCCACAGCCAAACGGACTGCCAACACTCATTGTCTGAGCTCAAAGATGAAGAATGTCAACTTGGATGCGGAACTGTGCCCCAGGAGACGGGGAGGGCAGGAAATTGGCTAAAAAAACACATTCCAAAAATGCTGAAGACTGCCTTTTGTCTCACATCCCTGATGCATTAGCTTATCATTTCACTAGAACTGGAGACGGACGTAAAGTGAAAGTCACTCTTCCTGATAACCATTATAAAGACTGGGTTAAATGTCACATTGAAAAGCCAAGTTACACTGTGACCATCTGCTCTTACTGGTGCTTCATTCCAGATAAGCTTTGACTGCAAGTCAAAGAAAGGGAGACAGATTGAGAGATCAACTCAGATCTGCCCTTTTGGGTCATGGATACCAGCTAAGTGAGCTGGACATAAGGAATGAAACACTAGCTCAATCTACTGAAAAAGGTATTTTTCATGTTACAGATTAAATACTTGTTTACACGTTGGAAAGTTGTAAGACTGAATGTGCAAATTTGGTATTTTTTAGATAAAATCTTACATTCTAAAAAAAATCACAGAAGCCAAGTGATAGAAGTGAAAACATAGGGGTAGATGTTGACTTTGTGAGATAGTGTAGAACGGGAGATGGTGGGCTCAATTTTGAAACGGTGGCGGGTTGGCAGCAGGGTGGGGGGGGGGTGAAGGTGCGCGTGTCAAACCCGAATAAACAAAGCTTACCATTTCCGACGTGATCGCATCATAACTGATAGTGATTAACGTGCTCTCCGGGTTTTGAGCCCAGCAGCCAGCCTGTCAACAGCCTATCAGGAGCTGCAACGCGAGGGTGGGGGGGGACAGAAAGCGAGAGAGGTGAAGATCAGGGGGGAGAGTGGAAGATTGGGGGGGAGTAGAAGAACGGGACGAAGATCGGGGGGGGAGAGTGGAAGATTGGGGGGGGGGAGTAGAAGAACGGGACGAAGATCGGGGGGGAGAGTGGAAGATCGGGGGGGGAGAGTGGAAGATCGGGGGGGGAGAGTGGAAGATCGGGAGGGAAGATTGGAAGATCGGGGGGGGAGAGTGGAAGATCGGGAGGGGAGATTGGAAGATCGGGGGGGGAGAGTGGAAGAACGGGGGGAAGAGTGGTAGAATGGGGGGAAGATCGGGGTGGGGAGAGTGGAAGATCGGGAGGGGAGATTGGAAGATCGGGGGGGGAGAGTGGAAGAATGGGGGGAAGATCGGGGTGGGGAGAGTGGAAGATCGGGAGGGGAGATTGGAAGATCGGGGGGGGAGAGTGGAAGAACGGGGGGGAGAGTGGAAGAACGGGGGGAAGATCGGGGTGGGGAGAGTGGAAGAACGGGGGGGAGAGAGGAAGATCAGGGGGGAGAGGGGAAGATTGGGGGGGAGAGGGGAAGATTGGGGGGGAGAGTGGAAGAACGGGGGGAAGATCGGGGTGGGGAGAGTGGAAGATCGGGGTGGGGAGAGTGGAAGATCGGGGGAGAGAGAGGAAGATCAGGGGGGAGAGGGGAAGAACGGGGGGAAGATCGGGGTGGGGAGAGTGGAAGATCGGGGGAGAGAGAGGAAGATCAGGGGGGAGAGGGGAAGATCAGGGGGGAGAGGGGAAGAACCGGGGGAAGATCGGGGTGGGGAGAGTGGAAGATCGGGGGAGAAAGAGGAAGATCAGGGGGGAGAGGGGAAGATTGGGGGGGAGAGTGGAAGATTGGGGGGGAGAGTGGTAGAATGGGGGAAGATCGGGGGTGGGGGGAGAGTGGAAGATCGGGAGGGGAGATTGGAAGAGCGGGGGGGAGAGTGGAAGATCGGGGGGGAGAGTGGAAGATCAGGGGGGAGAGGGGACGATCAGGGGGGAGAGGGGAAGATTGGGGGGGAGAGTGGAAGATCGGGGGAGAGAGGAGAAGATCAGGGGGGAGGGGGAAGATCGGGGGGGGAGAGTGGAAGATTGGGGGGGAAGATCAGGGGGGTGAAGATCTGGGGGGAGAGTGGAAGATCGGGGGGGAGAGTGGAAGAACGGGGGGAAGATCGGGGTGGGGGGAGAGTGGAAGATCGGGAGGGGAGATTGGAAGATCGGGGGGGGGGAGAGTGGAAGAACGGGGGGAAGATCAGGGGGGTGAAGATCAGGGGGGAGAGTGGAAGAACGGGGGGAAGATCGGGGGGGAGAGTGGAAGATCGGGGGGGGAGAGTGGAATAACGGGGGGAAGATCGGGGGGGGAGAGTGGAAGATCAGGGGGGAAAGGGGAAGATTAGGGGGGAAGATCGGGGGGGAGAGTGGAAGATCGGGGGAGAGAGGGGAAGATCAGGGGGGAGAGGGGAAGATTAGGGGGGAAGATCGGGGGGGAGAGTGGAAGATCGGGGGATAGAGGGGAAGATCAGGGGGGAGAGGGGAAGATTAGGGGGAAGAGTGGAAGAATGGGGAGAAGATCGGGGTGGGGGGAGAATGAAAGATCGGAAGGGGAGATTGGAAGATCGGGGGGGGGAGAGTGGAAGATCGGGGTGGGAGAGTGGAAGATCAGGGGGGAGAGGGGAAGATCAGGGGGGGAGGGGAAGATCGGGGGGGGAGGGGAAGATCGGGGGGGGAGAGTGGAAGATCGGGGGAGAGAGGGGAAGATCAGGGGGGAGGGGGAAGATCGGGGGGGGGGAGATTGGAAGATCGGGGGGGGAAGATCCGGGGGGAGAGTGGAAGATTGGGGGGGAAGATCGGGGGGGTGAAGATCGGGGGGGAGAGTGGAAGATCGGGGGAGAGAGGGGAAGATCAGGGGGGAGAGTGGAAGATCGGGGGGGGCGGAGAGTGGAAGATCGGGGGGGGCGGAGAGTGGAAGATCAGGGGAGAGTGGAAGATCGGCAGGGGAGAATGGCAGATCGGGGGGAGAGTGGAAGATCAGGGGGGAGAGGGGAAGATTGGGGCGACTTTGGGGGGGTGAAGAAGGGATGATCGGGGGGGCGAAGAAGTGGAGATTGGAGGGACATCGGGGGGGATGAAGAGGGGGAGATCAGGGGGACATCAGGGGGGTGAAGAGAGGGAGATCGGAAAGGGAGACATCGGACATCGGAGCAGGGTGGAAAGGTAGGTTGATTTTGTGTTTTAACTTTGTGCAATGGTTTTTTATTTAATTTATTTTGTTTCTTTTTGCCTGATCCGGCCATTCATGTCTGGTTTCACCAGGCGTGAATCAGAAGCCGTGGGAAAGCCGCCCAGGTAAGTTAAAAATCATTCCAACTACCTAATATGTCACAAGTAAAGTGTCTTAAGTACCTCAATGAGGTACATTTGGCTCTTTAACTATCATCCTGCCGACTTTAATTGCCGGCAGGACTTCCGGATTCGGGACGCCCGCACGCACACAGGTGCGTCTGTGGGGAACTCGGAAGTCGGAGGGTTGGAGCCGGCTTCCGAACCCGCTCTGCATTTCTGCAATTTTCGCAGCCCCCCCGCAACCGCAATTTACGTGTAAAATAAAGCCCAGTGAGTCAGCAGCCAGTTTTACATCTTTCCTAAATTTTTAGAGAGATGTCAAACAGATTGCTAATTCGTTATCACAAGAATAGATTTTATGAATGCAGCTTCCGGGATCACATATCAGGCAGGAGATCAAGGGAACAGCAGACACAAATTCCTGATATACGCTCCTGATAGGTCAGGCTCCACACTGGGACTGCGCATTTGTAAAATTTGGCCACATATGCAAACACTGTAAAGTCTAAATGTTGCTCATTCTTGCTTTGTTTTTATGAATCGTGTACAATTGAAAAGAAACTTACTTCTGTTCCTTTCATCTTTCAGATTAATATGACATTCTTGAGCAATATTTAGCTCGGAAATGTCAAATAAAAAATAACTTTAAAACTTTGTTTTATTTTTGCAACTTATCGTGATACTCTAATAGAGCAATACAGTAAATTCACGGTGCTCCCAATTTTCTGATCGGAAAGTCTGGACCACCATGAATCTGGCAAGTTGACCTCCGCACCTGATTCTCTGACCAGTTCTCCCGTGGAGCAAGACTCTGCGCTAAAGGAGGTGTCTCTAAAAATGTACCCAATGTGTGCTGTGGGTTTAGAGTGGTGCGTAACAAACAATACAGTGTGAAGCAGAATTCATAGAATCTATTATGTGTATGGTCAGCAGGAGAGTACAGGTGAGTAGCATTAGAACATAATAACAATTAAAAATTGCTTAGTACTGCATTATAGGTAGCTCTTCCTAATGTGAGTTTGTGAGACCTATTAGAAAGGTTGTAGTTAGACATCCTCAGAACCCGAATTTTCACCAATGGCCAATTTTAATTTTTAAATTGAGTGTTATGGGTGTCGTGTTCTGCATTCACAGTTCTCCAAAATGTGTACAAGATTTTGCCAATTTAATCTGAAATAATCTTCAGGTACCGTCCTCCAGAGTATCTGGATCCAGGTGGACCATTTCAATGGCCCTGGCTGGAATCGCAAGACTGACACGCATCTGCGAGCAGCATAGCTGCATTAATATGCCGACCCCTACCAGGATCCATGGGGTACTTCACTGGTTAAACAGTGCATTATGATCGAATATAATTCCAGTAACGGTCTTCATTGCTCTAAGAATCCTACAATGATTCTGCATGCTGGCGAGATCGTGGGATTGTAGGATATATAATTGGCCTACCCAAGGTTTATTACTGATGGAATCCTTATACAAAGCAAAGCACATTGTATTTCATTTCTCCTCTTGAACCATTTCACTAGAATAAAATAAATTTGTTAAAGAAAAATAGAACTTTGTATAGACACTAGACAGTGCTCCATTATTGAACTTCTCATATTATCTGTGATCTGTAAACCCACCACTTCCCCGTTACAACAGTGACTACACTTCAAAAGTAATTCATTGGTTGTCAAGCATTTTGGAGCGTCCTGATGTTGGGAAAGGCTTTATATAAATGCAAGTTCTTTCAAATTCTTTCTTTACAAATCCCACCTTCATATTTTCAAATCCGAGGGCTGCAGGCTCGAGTGCTTATGGCACATGACCAGCCTGGCCACGCACCACCAGATCTGCCTCAACCACCTAAAAAACAAAATCCCCTCCAGCCAAATCATCTAATTACCGCAGGATCATCCTGGAGGGAAAGGGAAATCCCAAAGTCTTTTTCTACTCCACACAACTCCCACGCAAAGCTTTCTCTCCTGCCCTCACCACCTTCACATCTGATGCCATTTGTGAGCAGTTTATGGATTTCTTTGTCTGCAAAACTGAGGCTATCCAGTCAGCTACCTCAGACTCCTCCACCCCCATGCCTTCTCTAACAACTTCCACCTCACCTCTGACCTCATAACCTCTTAACGCTTCTCCCCTATCTGCACCCCAGACTTATCTCTTCCTTGAGGCACATATTCTGTTTCCTTGATCCCCTTTTATTTCAGCCCTGATCACTCAACCATCCCTCCTTGACCAATGGTCGACGATGTCATCAACTGCTCTCTCTCCTCAGGTATCATTCTCCCTCTTTGAAAACTGTAGTAATCACCTCGCTCCTTAAAACAAGCTCACCATCGATCTCTCTGATCTCTCCAACTATAGCCCTTTCTCCAACCTCTCCTTCCTCTCTATGCTTCTGGAATGTGTCATTGCCACTCAGCTGCATGCCAATCTCTTTCACCCTTCAAAACCCTTCAGCTCCACCTACAGCATGTCAAAGTCAACAATCAGATTCCTTTTGACTGATTGTGGGGCAATATCTCTCCTAATCCTAAACATTTTGTGGCATTCAGCTTGGTTGACTACACCATCACCCTTCACCACCTCTCCTCCAGTGATGGCACTGCAGTCTCATGGTTCTGGTCCTACCCGTCTCAATGTAGCCAGCACATCTCCTGCAACGGTTTCTCCTCCCATGCCCACATGGTCATCTCCATGGAGCCCAAAGGTTCCATCCTTGGCCCCCTGCTAGTCCTCATCTATATGTTGCTTCTGATCCTTAAGAATGGGATTGGCTTCCATATATATGTTGAGAATATCCATCTTCACCTTCACATGACCACCCTTGATTCCACCACTGCCACCAAGTTGCAGATGAGTTTTTAAAAATTCATTCACGGGATGTGGGCGTCGCTGGCAAGGCCAGTATTTATTGCCAATCCCTAACTGCCCATAAAAAGGCTGCAGACCATGTGGTGAAGGTCTTTTTGTAGTGGAATTGTACAACTGAGTGTCTTGCTAGGCCATTTGAGAGGGCAGTTAAGAATCAACCACATTGCTGTGGGTCTGGAGTCAGACATATTTGCAGCTCAATATGGGCACGGTTGAAGTCATACTGTTTAATCCACACTAGAATCTCTGTGCCCTAGTTTCCTTACCCATATCCCTTTCTGGATTCCTGCAAGCTCAATTCGATGATGCACAACTTCAGTGTCCTGCTTAACCCTGAGCTGAGCTTCAAACTTTACATTTAGACCATCACCAAGGCTACCTACTACCAAAATATTCTGGATCTCCGTCCCTATCTCACTCTCACTGCCACTGAGAGTCTCAGCTGTATCTTTGCTAATTCCAGAATCAACCTTTACAATGGTCTCCTGAGCTTCACTCAACATAAATTCCAACTCATCCATAACTCTGCCGACCACATCCAATTCTGCACAAAATCCTGCTCACCTGTCACCGTCAGAACCCCAATAAGATAATTTGAGGTATTTGGGCGTTTTATTGGTGGCCTGTGCCTGAAACCGCCTGCGTCATGTAAATGGGGAAGGCAAAATGTGGCCAGCTGACTCCTCTCAGGTGCACTGCACCCCTCACAAATTTAGCATCGGTGCAAAGCTGAAAGTGCTTTACACCAACGCTAAGAGTGTAGTGCAAGTGGACTTTTAAATAGCAAAATGCACTTTTTCCGACTGAAAGATGACCACAGGCTATAAACATATCTGCTCTGTGCACTGTATTCACCTCCACATCAATAGAGTCCACAGTAACCCTGCAGGGAGTCTGCTCCACACTCAAGGATTAAGATAGAACAGGAGATCACAAAGCATTTCAAAGCCAAGCAAGTACTTTTGAAGTGCAGTCTCACAAACAGCAAATGAGATAAATAACCAGATAATCTGATTTAGTGATGTTTGTTGAAGAATAAATGTTAGCCAGGACACCAGGAGAAATCCACTGCTCTTCAAATAGTGTCACAGGATCTTTTGCATCTATCTATGGGGGCCTCGGTTTAACACTGCATCCGAAAGACGCTAGCCCTGAGAGTGCAACACTCCTTCAGTACTGCATTGAAGTGTCAGCCTAGATTATGTGCTGAAGTCTCTGGAGCGGGGCTTCACCCCACGACCTTCTGAATCAGACGCAAGAGTGTTACCACTGAAACAAGGATGACACCTTAAATACAGTGGGATAAATGTTCCAAGTCAGTGCTTCCTAACACAATTATATCAAGAATTTGGGTGCTGAGGTCATTGGACCGAAATCAAAGCAGGTGTGATTAATGGATGGAAGATCACAAGAGCCAGGAATTGGCTTCGATATACTCTCTAGTCATTTGAAGCTCTATGCCAGGACTGCCAATTTGTAAAATTTACCCTGTGATCCAACCCAACATTCTTAGATAAGGTAGGATAATCCCTACACAGTCCTGTCTGGCGTATGCCTGCCTGATCCTAAAGTGTATCGCACTACTGCATCAATCAGCACAATTATGCTGGCAGACTCATAGGGAGTAATTTTCAACTTCACCGCCTGAGCGTTAACCTCACGGAGAGTATTGCTCAGCCGTTGTAGAACCCATCCAATTTTTACACCTTTGAAATCAATGGAATGAAAATCAGGCAGGTTCTATAAAGGGTGAGCGATCTGCTTCGCCAGGTTATCGCCCAGGAAGTGAAGTTGAAAATCACCCCCATAATATCAGCGTATGCTCCTGTAAACATCATGTAAAATAATTGAAAATAGCTGCACCAATATGTGAATCAATAGACATATCTTCTCTTTTCTAATAACAAACAGATGGTAGAAAATGCTACGACCCGAACCAGTATGTCAACGATCCTATATTCCTTTCAGTTTGATAAAGGGGTATGAGAGGTATATAGTGGGATATAATGTGGAAGGAAAATTGGGCGGTTTCGTTTACATGCATGTGTTAAGCCCGCAGTGCTTTCCGATATTTGCTGCATCCAGGTGATCTAGTGGAGCTGGGCGCATACCCTGGAAAAGCTCCCCGATATTTGCTAGACAATGGAATTGATGGGCCTTTGCCAGGGATTTTCATCCCTAAGTTCCCACCCTAATGTGCCTCAGTGATTCATTTCATTGTAGATCTTTCAAACACCATCATTTTCATGTGTTTACTGCTCAAATTAGTCCCTTCGATCAAAATGCTGCATTCTTTTCTACAACGAGACTATGATGATAACTGATTTTACAGTTATAATTATATGATCAATAGCTGTACATTAGAGCTATATGTAATCCTGGTTAATTAGAAAGATGTCTTTTAATTGTTGTTAATTTTAATATTATGCTGGCTGTTGTGCTTCACTCTTGCAGGATGTCAGGTCTTCACATGATGAAGTGATTAAAGTTTAAGAGTAATAGGACAAATGCACAATCATACAATTCCCCTTTTCCAGTGGTCAAGACAAAAATGTTTTTCACAGCAATGTTTAAATAAGTATGATTTGTAATAAATTGAATTGTCTTTACCTTTCTATCTGTTGTCGGGGGGAGCTGAAATTCCCACTCCCCTGGTAGATGCGTGGTGGCCTGGGACATGAGTGCACTCAGGGCAAAGGGCACAGACCCTATCCCAAATTGGGTGAATGGTATGAGCCACACATGTAAGGGCACATCAGAGGCACCTATCCTGATCTGCTAGCAGAAAACGGAATGGCCCAAAGTCGATCCACTAGAAAGACTTCCGAGGTCCTTATAGTTCAAAGAAAAATATTGCAACTATTTCTTCAGTTCGAAGGCAACCACACTGCATTTAAAAAAAGGGTTATTAATCTATCTGAAATTGATTACCTTTGGCTGGAAAATTTTAGGGTCCGTCGAAGGGACTTCAATGCTAGCTCTTAGCTGGAGAGTGTTCTGTTGAAATCATATACACAAATGAAATTGTAAGCGTTGGCTCAGTAGTAGCCTTCTCGCCTCTGAATTAGAATGTCGTGGGTTCAAGACCCACTCCAGAGACCTGAGCACAGAATCTAGGCTGACACTTCATTGCAGTACTGAGGGAGTGCTATACTGTGAGAGGTTTTTTTATTCATTCATGGGATGTGGGCTCACTGGCAGGGCCAGCATTTATTGCCCATCCCTAATTGCTCTTGAGAAGGTGGTGTTGAGCCGCCTTCTTGAACCGCTGCAGTCCGTGTGGTGAAGGTTCTCCCACAGTGCTGTTAGGTAGGGAGTTCCAGGATTTTGACCCAGCGACGATGAAGGAATGGCGATTTATTTCCAAGTCGGGATGGTGTGTGACTTGGAGGGGAACGTGCAGGTGGTGTTGTTCCCATGTGCCTGCTGAACTGTCCCTCTAGGTGGTAGAGGAGGTGCTGTTGAAGAAGTCGTGGCGAGTTGCTGCAGTGCATCCTGCAGATGGTACACCCTGCAGCCACTGTGCGCCGGTAGTGAAGGGAGTGAATGTTTAGGATGGTGGATGGGGTGCCAGTCAAGCGGCACCCCATCCACTTTGACCTGGATGGTGTCGAGCTTCTTGAGTGTCGGAGCTGCACTCATCCAGGCAAGTGGAGGGTATTCCATCACACTCCTGCCTTGTGCCTTG
This sequence comes from Heptranchias perlo, assembly GCF_035084215.1. Lineage (NCBI taxonomy): Eukaryota > Metazoa > Chordata > Chondrichthyes > Hexanchiformes > Hexanchidae > Heptranchias > Heptranchias perlo. Next base: position 74,394,373 of record NC_090330.1, on the reverse strand, counting down.
TAGATGGTGGAAAGGCTTTGGGGAGTCAGGAGGTGAGTCACTCGCCGCAGAATACCCAGCATCTGAACTGCTCTTGTAGCCACAGTATTTATGTGGCTGGTCCAGTTAAGTTTCTGGTCAATGGTGATCCCCAGGATGGTGATGGTGGGGGATTCGGCGATGGTAATGCCGTTGAATGTCAACGGGAGGTGGTTAGACTCTATTTTGTTGGAGATGATCATTGCCTGGCACTTGTCTGGCGCAAATGTTACTTGCCACTTATCAGCCCAAGCCTGGATGTTTCCAGGTCTTGCTGCATGCGGGCACGGACTCCTTCATTATCTGAGGGGTTGCGAATGGAACTGAACACTGTGCAATCATCAGCGAACATCCCCATTTCTGACCTTATGATGGAGGGAAGGTCATCGATGAAGCAGCTGAAGATGGTTGGGCCTCGGATACTGTCCTGAGATATGCCTGCAGCATAGTCCCGGGGCTGAGATGATTGGCCTATAACAACCACTACCATCTTCCTTTGTGCTAGGTATGACTCCAACCAGTGGAGAGTTTTCCCCCTGATTTCCATTGACTTCAATTTTACTAGGGCTCCTTGGTGCCACACTCGGTCAAATGCTGCCTTGATGTCAAGGGCAGTCACTATCACCTCACCTCTGGAATTCAGCTCTTTTGTCCATGTTTGGACCAAGGCTGTAATGAGGTCTGGAGCCGAGTGGTCTTGGCGGAACCCAAACTGAGCATCGGTGAGCCGGTTATTGGTGAGTAAGTGCCGCTTGATAGCACTGTCGACGACATCTTCCATCACTTTGCTGATGATTGAGAGTAGACTGATGGGGCGGTAATTGGCCGGATTGGATTTGTCCTGCTTTTTGTGGACAGGACATACCTGGGCAATTTTCCATATTGTCAGGTAAATGCCAGTTTTGTAGCTGCATTGGAACAGTTTGGTTAGAGGCGCAGCTAGTTCTGGAGCACAAGTCTTCAGCACTACAGCTGGGATGTTGTCGGGGCCCATGGCCTTTGTTTTATCCAGTGCACTCAGCCGTTTCTTGATATCACATGGAGTGAATCGAATTGGCTGAAGACTGGCTTCTGTGATGGTGGGGATATTGGGAGGAGGCCAAGATGGATCATCCACTTGGCACTTCTGTCTGAAGATGGTTACAAATGCTTCAGGTGATGTCTTTTGGGTGAGATCATAAACTGAGGCCCTGTCTTCCCTCTCAGGTGGATGCAAAAGATCCCTTGGCACTTTTCGAAAAAGAGCAGGAGAGTTCTCCCAATGTTCTTGCGAATATTTATCCCTCAACCAATCAATATCACTAAAATGGATTATTTGATCACTATCACGTTGCTGTTTGTGAGACTTTGCTGTTTTCAAATTGACTGCAATGTTTCCTACATTACAACAGTGACTACACTTCAAAAGTACTTCATTGGTTGTACAGCACTTTGGGACATCCTGAGGTTATGGAAAGTATTATGTAAATAGAAGTCCTTTCCTTTTCCTTTGATATAAAGGCGTAATGGGTGGAATCTCCCAGACATGCCCTCTTGGCATGGGCGGGGGAATGGGTGGATGGAAGGCTTGTCCATACCTCCCCACCCCACGTTCCCCACACAGAATTTACTGGGCAGTTTACACAAAGCAATTGGAATTTCAGATCTAGAGCTTTTAAGTTGCATTTTTCTGATTGTCAAATTCACAAATCTTTCTATGTAATGAATGATATGAGCTGTGGAATGTAGGCTGTTATGTTGTCGAACAATTTGGAAAGTGATATTTTAAAATCTCTATTCATGTGTGTGTTGTCTGCAGAATAGAGGAGGCTATGCCACATTTTCCTGGGGGCAGGGAGAGGGAAGAACATATCATACCCACAGATAATTTTGTGATTATCAACAATGTTACAGTCACAAAAAACAATACAGGATTGTAGTAAACAACAGCCAAAGTCAATGCATCATTGTATTAGTATATAAAACATTCCTTCAACCACTCACTCTTACTCCACCTCACTGGCAAGTAACACAACCCTTGCTAATTTCTCCAGATAGATACAGGATCGCTATCACTGTTTTAAAAAATTTATGCTGCAAAAGGCTTTTACATGTTCACTGTGAACAATAAGCACAGAGGCAGACATGAAACTCACCCAGTTTCAATTTGGCTAATTGATACAGAAAGGTCAGAAGTCAGATTGAAGCCAATATGACTAAGCTCTTAGAATACCTCAGAGAGCTTTTGTCTGTGTGATTCTACATCAGCCTGATTCTGTTGCTGTGTATTACACCAGGGTTTAGTCACAAACATTAGCTCTGTTACTCGGCTCCTAATGAAACCTGACAAGAGTGCTGGCAGTTGCTCAACAGCGGAACATATTGTTGCTGTGGTTTTTAGGCAAAAAAAGGCATGAGATGATATGCCAAGGGGAGGTGGGGAGCTGGCTTTGATCCAGAGATCAGATTGCAATTTGTTTCTGTCTCGCTGCTTCAATTTCAATGAAATTAATATTATCTCCTTATCTTACAATGTTCACCAGGCAACACACAGGATGTTTACTGTAAAATAAAACCAAAAGAAAAACATACAAACAGTCTGAATTATCTCGAGGGAACAAATGTCCAAACTCTAGATTTGAACATCCTGTAAATTGTTCCCTAGTTTCATCTGCTATTCTGTCTAGCCATATCCACTGCAGAGTTTGGATAAGACACTAGGCTAAGGATGGCCATATGGCATTCTGATATATATCTTGTGCTCCTCAAAGAAGTGGCATTTACTTTATTTTTCAGTGTGTGTGCATGGACTCCTTGCCTATCACTATTTTAGTTCTGTAAGAGGCTGAATATTTCAAACAGTATGAGTCAGGGCACTCGCTGTCCCTCTACATTCCATTATCTAGGCTGACATATCAGGGCAGGACTGAGGGAGCGCTGCATTGTAAAAGGTGGCATTTTTTAAATGAGATGTTAAAACCACTAAGTTGGATGTAAAAGATCCCATGGCACTACTCGAAGAGTTATCCCAGTTTCCGGGCCAACACTCCTTCCTCAGACAATCCCACCAAAAAATATATTAATTGGATGCTCATCTCTTTTGCTATTTCTAGGATCTTGTTGTGTGCAATTGACTGTTGCGTTTGCCAATATAAAAAGTGTGACTACACTTCAATAGTAATTTATTGGTAGTGAAACATTTTGATGCATCCTGAAGAAATGACAAGGTGCTACATAAATGGATGTCTGTTCTTGTTTTCTACATGAAGCACTGTTTACAGTTTCCAAAGCATGAGCTTTATTTTGTAGAAAGATTTACTTATACATGTTGAAGCTGCTGTTCCACCATCACCAGTTAGATCAATTATTATCTTAGCTCAAATACAATGTGTGGCAACACTAAAGGATTTTGATTCAACATTGGTGCAAACAGAATGTTATATTTACTCTTGCTGGGGTCAGCCCTCAAAAGCTGGTCTATTAGCGGAAGAGCTGTGCTGCTCGGGAGTTAGAATGGTCAAGAGTTTGTCTGGTCAGGAGCTGAGCTGATCAGGAGGTGGGCAGATTAGGAGTTGGGCTGGTGAGAAGCTGGACTGGTCAGGAGGTGGGCAGGTCAGGAGTTGTGCTGCTCGGGGGTTGGAGTGGTAAGGAGCTGGGCTGGTCAGGAAGTGGGCTGGTCAGGAGGTGGGCTGATCAGAATCTGTGCTGGTCAGGAGCTGGGCAGGTCAAGAGTTGTGCTGCTCGGGGGTTGGAGAGGTAAGGAGCAGGCTGGTCAGGAAGTGGGTTGGTCGGCACCTGGGCTGGTCAGGAGCAGGGCTGGTCAAGAGCTGGGATAGTCAGGAACTGGGCTAGTCAGGATCTGGGCTGGTCAGGATCTCGGCTAGTCAGAAGCTGGGATAGTTAGGAACTGGGCTGGTCAGGAGCTGGGCTGGTCAGTATTTGGACTGGTCAAGAGCTGGGCTGGTCAGGAGCTGGGCTAAGTCAGGAGCTGGGCTGGTCAAGAGCTGGGCTGGTCAGTATCTGGATTGGTCAGGAGTTGGGCTGGCCAGGAGCTGGGCTAAGTCAGGAACTGGGCTGGTCAGGAGCTGGGCTGATCAGTATCTGGACTGGTCAGGAGCTGGGCTGGTCAGGAACTGGGCTGGTCAGTATCTGGACTGGTCAGGAGCTGGGGCTGGTCAGGAGCTGGGCTGGTCAGTATCTGGACTGGTCAGGAGCTGGGCTGGTCAGGAGCTGGGCTGGTCAGTATCTGGACTGGTCAGGAGCTGGGGCTGGTCAGGAGCTGGGCTGGTCAGTATCTGGACTGGTCAGAAACTGGGGCTGGTTAGGAGCTGGGCTGGTAAGGATCTGGGCCGGACAGCAGATGGGCTGGTCAGTATCTGGACTGGTCAGGAGCTGGGGCTAGTCAGGAGCTGGGCTTGTCAGGAGCTGGACTGGTCAGGAGCAGGGCTGGTCAAGAGCTGGGATAGTCAGGAACTGGGCTAGTCAGGATCTGGGCTGGTCAGGATCTCGGCTAGTCAGAAGCTGGGATAGTTAGGAACTGGGCTGGTCAGGAGCTGGGCTGGTCAGTATTTGGACTGGTCAAGAGCTGGGCTGGTCAGGAGCTGGGCTAAGTCAGGAGCTGGGCTGGTCAAGAGCTGGGCTGGTCAGTATCTGGATTGGTCAGGAGTTGGGCTGGCCAGGAGCTGGGCTAAGTCAGGAACTGGGCTGGTCAGGAGCTGGGCTGATCAGTATCTGGACTGGTCAGGAGCTGGGCTGGTCAGGAACTGGGCTGGTCAGTATCTGGACTGGTCAGGAGCTGGGGCTGGTCAGGAGCTGGGCTGGTCAGTATCTGGACTGGTCAGGAGCTGGGCTGGTCAGGAGCTGGGCTGGTCAGTATCTGGACTGGTCAGGAGCTGGGGCTGGTCAGGAGCTGGGCTGGTCAGTATCTGGACTGGTCAGAAACTGGGGCTGGTTAGGAGCTGGGCTGGTAAGGATCTGGGCCGGACAGCAGATGGGCTGGTCAGTATCTGGACTGGTCAGGAGCTGGGGCTAGTCAGGAGCTGGGCTTGTCAGGAGCTGGACTGGTCAGGAGCTGGGCTGGTCAGGAGCTGGGCTGGTCAGGATCTGGGCTGGTCAGCAGCTGGGCTGGTCAGGAGATGGGATAGTCAGGATCTGGGCTGGTCAGGAGCTGGGCTGGTCAGGATCTGGCCGGTCAGCAGCTGGGCTGGTCAGGAGCTGGGATAGTTAGGATCTGGGCTGGTCAGGAGCTGGGCTAGTCAGGATCTGGACTGGTCAGCAGCTGGGCTGGTCAGGAGTTGGGCTAGCCAGGAGCTGGGCTAGTCAGGAGCTGGGATAGTCAGGAGCTGGGATAGTCAGGAGCTGGGCTAGTCAGGATCTGGGCTGGTCAGGAACTGGGCTGGTCAGGAGCTGGGATAGTCAGGAGCTGGGCTAGTCAGGATCTGGGTTAGCCAGGAGCTGGGACATTCAGGATCTGGGCTGGTCAGGAGCTGGGCTAGTCAGGATCTGGGCTGGTGAGGAGCTGGGATGGTCAGTATCTGGACTGGTCAGGAGCTGGGCTGGTCAGGAGCTGGGCTAGTCAGGAGCTGGGCTAGTCAGGAGCTGGACTGGTCAGGAGTTGGGATGGTCAGTATCTGGACTGGTCAAGAGCTGGGATGGTCAGGATCTGAGATAGTCAGGAGCTGGGACATTCAGGATCTGGGCTGGTCAGGAGCTGGGCTAGTCAGGATCTGTGCTAGTCAGGAGCTGGGATGGTCAGTATCTGGACTGGTCAGCATCTGGGCTGGTCAGGAGCTGGGCTAGTCAGGAGCTGGGCTGGTCAGGAGCTGGGCTAGTCAGGAGCTGGACTGGTCAGGAGCTGGGCTAGTCAGGAGCTGGGCTGGACAGGAGCTGGACTGGTCAGGAGTTGGGATGGTCAGTATCTGGACTGGTCAGCAGCTGGGCTGGTCAGGAGCTGGGCTAGTCAGGAGCTGGGCTAGTCAGGAGCTGGGCTAGTCAGGAGCTGGACGGGTCAGGAGCTGGGATTGTCAGTATCTGGACTGGTCAGTACATGCGCTGGTCAGGAGCGGTGCTGGTCAGGAGCTGGGCTGGTCAGGAGCTGGGCCGGTCAGGAGCTGGGCTGGTCAGGAGCCAGGCTGGTCAGGAGCTGAACTGGTCAGGATCTGGGTTTGTCAGGAGCTGGGCTGGTTCGTAACTGGACTAGTCAGGAGCTGGGCTGGTCAGGATCTGGGCTAAGTCAGGAGTTGGGCTGGTCAGGAGCTGGACTGGTCAGAAGCTGGGCTGGTCAGGAGATGGGCTGGACAGGAGCTGGGCTGGTCAGTATCTGGACTGGTCAGGAGCTGGGGCTGGTCAGGAGCTGGGCTGGTCAGGAGCTGGGCTAGTCAGGATCTGGACTGGTCAGCAGCTGGGCTGGTCAGGAGATGGGCTAGCCAGGAGCTGGGCTGGTCAGTATCTGGGCTGGTCAGGAGCTGGGCTGGTCAGTATCTGGACTGGTCAGGAGCTGGGCTAGTCAGGATCTGGACTGGTCAGCAGCTGGGCTGGTCAGGAGATGGGCTAGCCAGGAGCTGGGCTGGTCAGTATCTGGGCTGGTCAGGAGCTGGGCTGGTCAGTATCTGGACTGGTCAGAAGCTGGGCTGGTCAGGAGCTGGGCTGGTCAGGAGCCGGGCTGGTCAGTATCTGGACTGGTCAGGAGCTGGGGCTGGTCAGGAGCTGGGCTGGTCAGGAGCTGGGCTAGTCAGGAGCTGGGCTAGTCAGGAGCTGGACGGGTCAGGAGCTGGGATTGTCAGTATCTGGACTGGTCAGTACATGCGCTGGTCAGGAGCGGTGCTGGTCAGGAGCTGGGCTGGTCAGGAGCTGGGCCGGTCAGGAGCCAGGCTGGTCAGGAGCTGAACTGGTCAGGATCTGGGTTTGTCAGGAGCTGGGCTGGTTCGTAACTGGACTAGTCAGGAGCTGGGCTGGTCAGGATCTGGGCTAAGTCAGGAGTTGGGCTGGTCAGGAGCTGGACTGGTCAGAAGCTGGGCTGGTCAGGAGCTGGGCTGGACAGGAGCTGGGCTGGTCAGTATCTGGACTGGTCAGGAGCTGGGGCTGGTCAGGAGCTGGGCTGGTCAGGAGCTGGGCTAGTCAGGATCTGGACTGGTCAGCAGCTGGGCTGGTCATGAGATGGGCTAGCCAGGAGCTGGGCTGGTCAGTATCTGGGCTGGTCAGGAGCTGGGCTGGTCAGTATCTGGACTGGTCAGAAGCTGGGCTGGTCAGGAGCTGGGCTGGTCAGGAGCCGGGCTGGTCAGTATCTGGACTGGTCAGGAGCTGGGGCTGGTCAGGAGTTGGGATGGTCAGTATCTGGACTGGTCAGCAGCTGGGCTGGTCAGGAGCTGGGCTAGTCAGGAGCTGGGCTAGTCAGGAGCTGGGCTAGTCAGGAGCTGGACGGGTCAGGAGCTGGGATTGTCAGTATCTGGACTGGTCAGTACATGCGCTGGTCAGGAGCGGTGCTGGTCAGGAGCTGGGCTGGTCAGGAGCTGGGCCGGTCAGGAGCTGGGCTGGTCAGGAGCCAGGCTGGTCAGGAGCTGAACTGGTCAGGATCTGGGTTTGTCAGGAGCTGGGCTGGTTCGTAACTGGACTAGTCAGGAGCTGGGCTGGTCAGGATCTGGGCTAAGTCAGGAGTTGGGCTGGTCAGGAGCTGGACTGGTCAGAAGCTGGGCTGGTCAGGAGCTGGGCTGGACAGGAGCTGGGCTGGTCAGTATCTGGACTGGTCAGGAGCTGGGGCTGGTCAGGAGCTGGGCTGGTCAGGAGCTGGGCCGGTCAGGAGCTGGACTGGTCAGCAGCTGGGCTGGTCAGGGGATGGGCTAGCCAGGAGCTGGGCTGGTCAGTATCTGGGCTGGTCAGGAGCTGGGCTGGTCAGTATCTGGACTGGTCAGAAGCTGGGCTGGTCAGGAGCTGGGCTGGTCAGGAGCCGGGCTGGTCAGTATCTGGACTGGTCAGGAGCTGGGGCTGGTCAGGAGCTGGGCTGGTCAGTATCTGGACTGGTCAGAAGCTGGGCTGGTCAGGAGCTGGGCTGGTCAGGAGCTGGGATGGTCAGTATCTGGACTGGTCAGGAGCTGGGGCTGGTCAGGAGCTGGGCTGGTCATTATCAGGACTGGGCAGGAGCTGGGGCTGGTCAGGAGCTGGGCTGGTCTGTATCTGGACTGGTCAGGAGCTGGGCTGGTCAGGAGCTGGGTTGGTCAGTATCTGGACTGGTCAGGAGCTGGGGCTGGTCAGGAGCTGGGCTGGTAAGGATCTGGGCCGGTCAGCAGCTGGGCTGGTCAGTATATGGATTGGTCAGGAGCTGGGCTGGTCAGGAGCTGGACTGGTCAGGAGCTGGACTGGTCAGGAGCTGGGCTGGTCAGGAGCTGGGATAGTTAGGATCTGGGCTGGTCAGGAGGTGGGCTGGTCAGGAGCTGGGCCGGTCAGCAGCTGGGCTGGTCAGGAGCTGGGATAGTCAGGATCTGGGCCGGTCAGCAGCTGGGCTGGTCAGTATATGGATTGGTCAGGAGCTGGGCTGGTCAGGAGCTGGACTGGTCAGGAGCTGGACTGGTCAGGAGCTGGGCTGGTCAGGAGCTGGGATAGTTAGGATCTGGGCTGGTCAGGAGGTGGGCTGGTCAGGAGCTGGACTGGTCAGGAGCTGGACTGGTCAGGAGCTGGGCTGGTCAGGAGCTGGGATAGTTAGGATCTGGGCTGGTCAGGAGGTGGGCTGGTCAGGAGCTGGGCCGGTCAGCAGCTGGGCTGGTCAGGAGCTGGGATAGTCAGGATCTGGGCTGGTCAGAAGCTGGACTGGTCAGGAGATGGGCTGGTCAGGAGCTGGGCTGGTTAGGATCTGGGCCGGTCTGCAGCTGGGCTGGTCAGGAGATGGGATAGTCAGGATCTGGGCTGGTCAGGAGCTGGGCTGGTCAGGAGCTGGGCCGGTCAGCAGCTGGGCTGGTCAGGAGCTGGGATAGTCAGGAATTGGGCTGGTCAGGAGCTGGGCTAGTCAGGATCTGGACTGGTCAGCAGCTGGGCTGGTCAGGAGATGGGCTAGCCAGGAGCTGGGCTAGTCAGGAGCTGGGCTGGACAGGAGCTGGGATGGTCAGGATCTGGGCTGGTCAAGAGCTAGATGGTCAGGATCTGAGATAATCAGTAGCTGGGCTAGTCAGGATCTGGGCTGGTCAGGAGCTGGGATAGTCAGGAGCTGGGCTAGTCAGGATCTGGGCTGGCCAGGAACTGGGACGGTCAGGATCTGGGCTGGTCAGGAGCTGGGCTAGTCAGGATCTGGGCTGGTCAGGAGCTGGGATGGTTAGTATCTGGACTGGTCAGCAGCTGGGCTGGTCAGGAGCTGGGCTAGGCAGGAGCTGGGCTGGTCAGGAGCTGGGCTTGCCAGGAGCTGGGCTGGTCAGGAGCTGGGCTGGTCAGGAGCTGGGCTGGACAGGAGCTGGACTGGTCAGGAGCTGGGATGGTCAGCATCTGGACTGGTCAGCAGCTGGGCTGGTCAAGAGCTGGGCTAGTTAGGAGCTGGGCTAGTCAGGAGCTGGACTGGTCAGGAGCTGGGATGGTCAGTATCTGAACTGGTCAGTATTTGGGTTGGTCAGGAGCTGGGCTGGTCAGGAGCTGGGCCATTCAGGAGCTGGGCTGGTCAGGAGCTGGACTGGTCAGGAGCTGGGATAGTCAGGATCTAGGTTGGTGAGGAGCTGGGCTGGCCAGGAACTGGGTTGGTCAGGATCTGGGCTGGTCAGGAGCTGGGTTGGTCGGGAGCTGGGCCGGTCAGGAGCTGGGCTGGACAGGAGCTGGGTTGGTCAGGAGCTGGGTTGGTCAGGAGCTGGGCTGGTCAGGAGCTGGGCTGGTCAGGAGCCGGGCTAGTCAGGAGTTGGGTCGGTCAGGAGCTGGGCTAGACAGGAGTTGGGCTGGTCAGGAGCTGGGTCGGTCAGGAGCTGGGTCGGTCAGGAGCTGGGTCGGTCAGGAGCTGGGTCGGTCAGGAGCTGGGCTAGTCAGGAGCTGGGTTGGTCAGGAGCCGGGCTGGTCAGGAGCTGGGCTGGACAGGAGTTGGGCTGGTCAGGAGCCGGACTGGTCAGTAGTTGTGCTGGTCAGCATTGCACTGATCGGGTGGCATGCTGATCGGGCGGTAGACTGGTCAGACGATACACTGGCAATACACTGGTCGGGCAGTATACTGGTCGGGCGGTACACTGGTCGGGCGGTACACTGGTCGGGCATTGTGTTGGTTGCATGTTACACTAATTGTGATGGTCAGGATTTGTGTTGGTTGGATGTTAAGCAGGTTTTGTGTTCGACTGGTCAGGCATTGTGTTGGTGAGGAATTGCACTGATTGGACTGGTCAGAGTTACACTGGTTGGGAGTTGCACTGGTTGGGGGTAGCTCAGCTTCTTTTTGCATCCTGACATCTGATGGTTTCTTTCTCTCTGGAGTACAGGAGCTTGGATCTGGTTGTATAGTTAGAATCAGCTGTGCCACAAAACAAAAATATTTAAATTAGGCATATAGGGAGCTGTGTCTTGCAGTGGTCTCTCACCTCTGGGATCTGGGTTTGAATTCAACTCATGCTGATGGGATGAAAGTCTTCTATGTCTACTGACTGTAAGGGTTTGGTATGAAATTAGTTTTGAGCACCCTTAGTCAGTCAGGAGGAATTTTATAGCTTTCACATTTATGCAGGTCCTTTTTAAATGATTTAATTTACTCAGTATTAACTATTTTTGATCATATCTATTCCAAATATCTACTACACCATGAGGGAAGCATCCTTCTCATCTCTAGTTTCGCTTGAGGCTTGTTAATTTTGTACTCGTGAACTCTGATTCTGTGATCAAAGATTACAAAGTCCCATTTGGGATCTGAAGATTGAACATAAAATACCTTACATAGCTTGCCTAACTGGGCAGTACAAGGGAAAACACGTAATTGTGAGAAGCTGAGTACAAGACTTTGTAGGCCAACAATTTTCAGCTAGCAATATAAATTCATAGCATGGGATTTTTGATTATCAGTTGCTAATTGATTAAAACAACACCAATAAACTCACATTTATAGTGTCTTTAATGTAGAAAATATCCCAGGGCACTTTACAGAGAAGCAGCAAGTGGAATGGAAACACCGATTTAGGAGAAAAGATGGGGTTTTAAATGTTTTTTAAAAGGAGCACAGAAAGTTAAAGAGGCAGGGGGATCTTGTGAAGGCCTTCCAGAAAACAGCCTAGGCAACTGAAAGCTGTGCCTCCAATGGGAGGATATAGGGAGAATGGAATACACAGGAAGCTGGAGGCGAAAGATCAAATGGTGCAAGAGGGAGAGCAGATCTGCTAGAGGTTGCAGAGGTGGAGTGGAGTGCAGCCACAAAGGGATTTGAAGACAAGGACAAGGAATTTAAACATAGAGTTTTGGGAAACAGGGAGCCAGTGTAGGTCCAAGAGGATAGGAGTGATGGACGAGTGGGGCTCAGTGTGGGACAGGATACAACCAGATACATTTTGGACAAGTTGGAGCTTATAGAGTGTGGTTGAAGGAAGGCCAGGGAGAGAAAATCAGAATCATTAAGTCCAGAGGTGACAAAAGCATGGATAAGGGTTGCAGTAATGCAGGGACTAAGATAGAGGAAAGATGGACAGTATTGCAGAGGTGGAAATAAGTGATCTTCATAATGGAGAGGATATGGGGTTTAAAACAGAGCTCAGGGTCAAAGAGGGTGCCAAGGTTTTGTTAAACCTGAATGAGAAGCTTAGGTGCCAATATGAAGAAAGCGGACTTTGAGGTGAGCACTGAGAGCAATGACTTTGGGTTTTCAGCAGAAGGAAGTTGTGGCTTACCCAAGATTTGTTGTTGGACAGGCAGTCTGACAGCACAGATATGGTTGTAGGATCAATGGAAGTGGTAGAGAGGTACAAGTTGTCCTTATACCTGTGAAAGATGTAGCCAAGAAACAGCACATTGATGCAGAAAAAGAGGAACTAAGGATAGATCCTTCAAAGATTCCTGAGGTGACGGCACAAGCAAGAGAGGAGCAGCCACTGCTAGAAATACTCTGATTACATCCATAAACATAGGAAAGGAAACACACAAGTACCATTGAGCTAGGCAACAGAGGAGAGGTGGACGACGATAGTATGATCAACCATGTCAAACAGAAAGATCAAGGAGGACTAGGAGGGACAGTGAACCACAGAGGATGTCATTTGTGACTTTGATCAGGATGGTTGTTGCACTATGACATGGGTAGAAGCCAGACTGGAGAGATTCAAACAGGGAGCTTCTGGAGAGGTGGGCTTAGAGCTGGGAGATGATGACATACTTAAGAACATTGGACAGGAAAGAAAGATTAGAGATGAATAATAGTTAGAGAAGTTGTTTGCTTTTTTTGTGCAAGGGGTGATGATAAGGGTTGTGAAGGGGAAAGGACGTTGCTTGTGGAAAGAAAGGCCTTAACAATGTTAGCCAGTAAGGGGGCCAGGTGTGGTAGTTGACCAGGATTTGGAGGGGGGGTAGATAGATTTGGAAGCAGAAGGTGGGACTCCAGGAAAATATGTTTTTGGAGATGGTAAGGGTGGAGATGGAGAAGAAACTTGAAAATGCTGAGTGGTTGGAGTGGAATGGTTGGGAGACTGAGATGGAGAGAGAGACGAAGGAAGGAAGCAGCAAATGCAGCTGCATGGATAAACTCAATCTTAGAGACGAAAAATTCCAGGATATCCTTGCATTTGGTGTGGGAGAGTGAGAGGACAGAGTAGGAGAAAGGAGTTTGAGGAGTTGGTCAGTCATGGAGGAAGAGGAGTATAGCGTTTTCCTTGACCTCCAGGATGATTTTGAAATAGATGAAAGGAGAGTGAGGTACAGCAAAGCTTGTTATGGTCGAATTAGATCTGTGTGCCAGGCATTCTCCAGTTTGTGCCCTTCGGATTTAAGGAAGTGAAGATCAAGGAATATACCAGGGGAGCATCAGGAATGGGACAGTGATTGACATCCTTGTTCCTGGCAAGACAAAGGTGAAAGTGAGGGAATGGCTTAGTAGCTGAACAGCAGCAGAGTTGTCATAGCAGAGTGCCAAAGGGGAGGGAGAGGAGAGTTAGAGGTATAAGTTAAAGTGATTGAGGATAATAAGTCACTCAATGTGAAGGTGAAGGGATATTGCCTCAGTGAGGAGCTCAATGTGGGACTTGGGCAGGCGATAAGCAATACGGATTTTGAATGAAAACTGGGAGGGACGGAACAGGATGAGGTGCTTGAAGGAAAAGAAGGTGCCAGTGGAGTAGTTTCTGAGAGCAGCCAACTCAAACTGCATATAGAAGGTAGGTGGGGTACTGGGGGATTGTCTCCCAGTAACTGCGGTCTCTTGAAACTTGTTTGATTGCCTTCAGGAGAGGAACGTCAGAGAGCATTTTTTTCCTAAATTGGCCTAAGCTTCTTTCTTTGTTTTTTTGCCTATCCTGGGAGATGGCATGGTTGGGGCAGGGGGATGGGGAGGCGCGGGTGACCATCTGCAGAAGTCACACCATGCCAGTATAGGCCAGGCTCGACGGACCAGTTGGCCTTTACCTGTCCATTTTTGTACGTTCATAATTAGTTTCCATAATAATGTATTTCAACAAGGAACCATGATGTGGAGATGCCGGTGATGGACTGGGGTTGACAATTGTAAACAATTTTACAACACCAAGTTATAGTCCAACAAATTTATTTTAAATTCCACAAGCTTTCGGAGGCTTCCTCCTTCGTCAGGTGAACGGTGTTCCATTTTCCACACCGTTCACCTGACGAAGGAGGAAGCCTCCGAAAGCTTGTGGAATTTAAAATAAATTTGTTGGACTATAACTTGGTGTTGTAAAATTGTTTACAACAAGGAACAAACCACTGGTCTAAAACATGGGCAAAGCAATGCATTACCTGACGCAGACATCTCATTATTAATGATGAAGGTATAGATTGCTATGGGAAAATCAGGGACTAGGTATGGTAAAAATGGGAGTCATAATAAAAGCATGAATGTCATGAGCATATTTTGTGATAACCAAACAACCTTTATTGCTCTATGTTTCTCACAATCTCCTTCCTCTCTCTCCTCTTTTCCTTCTGTTTCTCTCTCCCTGCTCTTTTACTTGATATTCTGTTTTATTTGTTGCCCCTTTTTTCTCTTTCTCACTCTTATTAATCTCTCTCATGCTTATCTCTACAACCATGAGCAGATTGGTAGGGTTACATCGTTTTGTGATGGCCATCATTGTTAATTACAATGTTAAGCCATTCAACCAACCAACAAAGGAAATTGACCCCAGTTGATAGTGGTTTTTTTTCAGAAGCCTAAAAATGCTCAATCACCACTCATTTACAACATAAATCAGTACAGCGATAGCTTTTTAACCGAGTTACATCAAGGCTCCAGAACAGTTTTAGCAAACTAACAAATGGTGCTGTTCGGGATACTTGATAAAAAGAACTAAATAAGCCTAAGGAGGCAAAAATGGCGGAGAATAGACCTTGACATGTAATTTAATACTTCATTTCCATGTGTATGAAAAGCTTTGCTGTTTGCTAGCAACTTTGGTCAATCAATCTCCACTTGCAAGGTATGTGTCTAAACAACTCATTGAGTTTTGAGGTTGCTCACCTGCTCTAAATTAGGATAAGGGCATTTACATTACATTGAGATGACTATGAATGTGTCTGTTCTTAACACTTAAAGCAGATTGCAGGACAGTGGTTTTAACCTCTGGTAGTTGTAATTAAAATACTCAAGTATTGCCAAGTAATGTAGAGAATAAAGTACCAAATTGCAGGATTTGTTTATTCGATTAATTACCTCTGAAATTGTCACATTTATTTGCTCGAAAGGTCAGCCTACCTGAGCTACACGTGTACAACAAAAGCTTGTACTTGCACAGTAACACTCATGAAGTCGAGAGCAATGGCAAACAGGGAAAGTTCCATGGTTGCTAACCATGTGTTTACGGATAATGATACAAAGGGACAGTATGTATTTGAAGAATAGTGGGGGTCAAGGATGGAATCATACAGCAGGGCAGGTGCGACCATGCAGACATAGGAGGGGTAGTCATAGTGAGAGATGTATTGGTTACATTGGGACAGGCAGGAATGGAGTTGTGAAAGGAATGTTTTGCAGAAATGGATCACCGAGGAGTGGAAATGAAGGAGAATAGAGTGTTGAACCATATTGAAGGGTGAAGAGGTTTAATTGGTGACTTTGACCAGGGCAGTTTCAATGCTGTGAGTTGGGCAAAAGTCAGACTGAAAGGTTTCAAACAGGGAGTGGCGCAAGAGGTGGGTGTGAAGTTGGGAGGTATTTGCAAATTAGAAAGGGGCATTAATTGAAAGTAACAAGGGGTAGACTTTTGAAATAGGGGGTGGGTGATGACCGTAGTTTTGAAAGTGGTGGAAACTGTGAAAGAAAAGAGAGCATTTGACTACCTGTGAGGTACCATCTATATCAAACATGAAGGGGGTTAAATTGTAATTTCCGAAAATGGGTGCTGGGAGCATAACATTCAGTGCAACATTTGTGCTGCCTCCTGTTTTAAATGATAGCTATGTGCAGCCAGCATCTGCGCTGTTGATTGGCTGCATGCATCAGCAGGGGTCCCCGATATCACAAGTGGCTAGCACTACTTAAAGGCAGCCTGCAAGTCTTAATGAAGAGAAGCACTGTGGCTGCAAGAAGTGATGGGAATCATTTGAGAAGTGGTTCTTGGGTTGTGATACTTTGAAGAATGGCTGCAACTGTGAGAGAGCGTGCACCAAGGTTCTCGGATGATGCACGAGAGGCCTTGGTGCAAATAGGAGGGGCATTCTGTATCCGCAGGGGGGCAAGAGACCCTCCAGATATATGCTCAAGAGGCAGTGGGAGGAAATAGCGGATGAGGTTAATGCCAGGAGCATAGTACCAAGAACATGGATGCAGTGCAGGAAGAAGTTCAATGATTTAACATGAGTTGTCAAGGTGAGTGTGTTCAAGTTTCAAGTGGCATATAGTACCAACTGTACCATTAGCCTCATCCATTCCTCCACGCACTACACCCCCATCACCCACCTACCAACAAACTCTTTCAATCAGTACTCAACCCTTCAAATCAGATGCTTCATCTCATCCTCACACATTACCACTGTTGCAAGCAGCACACCCACAACTTACAGGTCACACACACTGGCAGCTATTCAATCATGACAGCCACATCACCCAAACATCTTGCATAACTCACTGACACATTTCCCACTTCCTTGCAGGAGAAGGTGGTGCATAACAGTAAACAGCAAGAAAGAACTGGAGGAGGACAAGTGCACCTACACGTCTTAACTCCCATGGAGGAGACAGTGCTGGCCATCATTGAAAGGGCCATCACTGAGGCTGTGGCCACTGGCGGCACTGGAGGAATCAATGATGGGTGTACGGTAGCAAAGTGGTTATGTTACTGGACTAGTAATCCAGAGGCCTGGATTAATAATCTGGGGTTGTGATTTCAAATCCCGCCACGGCCGCTGAGGAATTTAAATTCAATTAAATAAAATCTAGAATAAAAAAACCTAGTATTTGTAATAGTGGCCATGAAACTACCAGATTGCCGTTAAAAACGAATCTGGTTCGCTAATGCCCTTTAGGGAAGGAAACCTGCCGTCCTTACCCTGTCTGGCCTATATGTGACTCCAGACCCACAGCAATGTGGTTGATTCTTAATGGTCCAGCAAGCCACTACAGTTGTACAATCTTGCTACAGAAAGTCACAATAAGAATAAAACCAAATGGACCACTAGGCACCAGACACAACAAAGGCAAACCAAGCCCAGTCGACCCTGCAAAGTCCTCCTCACTAACATCTGGGGACTTGTGCCAAAATTGGGAGAGCTGTCCCACAGACTAGTCAAGCAACAGCCTGACATAGCCATACTCACAGAATCATACCTTTCAGCCAACGTCCCAGACTCTTCCATCACCATCCCTGGGTATGTCCTGTCCCACCGGCAGCACAGACCCACCAGAGGTGGCGGTACAGTGATATACAGTCAGGAGGGAGTGGCCCTGGGAGTCCTCAACATTGACTCTGGACCCCATGAAATCTCATGGCATCAGGTCAAACATGGACAAGGAAACCTTCTGCTGATTACCACCTTCCACCCTCCCTCAGCTGATGAATCAGTCCTCCTCCATGTTGAACACCACTTGGAGGAAGCACTGAGGGTAGCAAGGGCACAGAATGTACTCTGGGTTGGGGACTTCAATGTCCATCATCAAGAGTGGCTCGGTAGCACCACTATTAACCGAGCTGGCCGTGTCCTGAAGGACATAGCTGCCAGACTGGGCCTGTGGCAGGTGGTGAGCAAACCAACACGAGGGAAAACCTACTTGACCTCGTCCTCACCAATCTACCTGTTGCAGATGCATCTGTCCATGACTGTATTGGTAGTAGTGACCACCACACAATCCTTGTAGAGACGAAGTCCCGTCTTCACACTGAGGGCACCATCTAACGTGTTGTGTGGCACTACCACTGTGCTAAATAGGATCGATTCAGAACAGATCTAGCAGCTCAAAACTGGGCATCCATGAGGCACTGTGGGCTATCAGCAGCAGCAGAATTGTATTCCAGCACAATCTGTAACCTCATAGCCTGGCATATTCCTCACTCTACCATTACCAACAAGCCAGGGGATCAACCCTGGTTCAATGAGGAGTGTAGAAGAGCATCCCAGGAGCGGGTGTACCTAAAAATGAGGTGCCAACCTGGTGACACTACAACACAGGACTACATGCATGCTAAACAGTGGAAGCAACATGCTATATATATACAGAGCAAAGCGATTCCACAGTCAACGGATCAGATGAAAGCTCTGCAGTCCTGCCACATCCAGTCGTGAATGGTGGTGGACAACTAACGGGAGGAGGAGGCTCCCTAAACATCCCCATCCTCAATGATGGCAGAGTCCAGCACGTGAGTGCAAAAGACAAGGCTGAAGCGTTTGCAACCATCTTCAGTCAGAAATGCCGAGTGGACGATGCATTTCGGCTTCCTCCCAATATCCCTGCCATCTTAGAAGCCAGTCTTCAGCCAATTCGATTCACTCCATGTGATATCGAGAAACGGCTGAGTGCACTGGATACAACAAAGGCTATGGGCCCCGACAACATCCTGGCTGTAGTGCTAAAGACTTGTGCTCCAGAACTAGCCAAACCTCTAGCCAAGCTGTTCCAGTACAGCTACAACACTGGCATCTACCCGACAAAGTGAAAAATTGCCCAGGTATGTCCTGTCCACAAAAAGCAGAACAATTCCAATCCGGCCAATTACCACCCCATCAGTCTACTCTCAATCATCAGCAAAGTGATGGAAGGTGTCGTCGACAGTGCTATCAAAGGACACTTACTCACCAATAACCTGCTCACCGATGCTCAGTTTGGGTTCCGCCAGGACCACTCGGCTCCAGACCTCATTACAGCCTCGGTCCAAACATGGACAAAAGAGCTGAATTCCAGAGGTGAGGTGAGAGTGACTGCACTTGACATCAAGGCAGCATTTGTGGCATCAAAGAGCCCGAGTAAAGTTGAAGTCAATGGATTTCAGGGGGAAAACTCTCTGGTGGCTAGAGTCATACCCAGCACAAAGGAAGATGATACTGGTTGTTGGAGGCCAATCATCTCAGCCCCAGAACATTGCTGCAGGAGCTCCTCTGGGCAGTGTCCTAGTCCCAACCATCTTCAGCTGCTTCATCAATGACCTTCCCTCCATCATAAGGTCAGAAATGGAGATGTTCGCTGATGATTGCACAGTGTTCAGTTCCATTCGCAGCGCCCCGGATAATGAAGCAGTCCAGGCCCAAAGATCAAAATAGGAAAAAATGTTAAAAAGGCAAAATTAAAGGCATTTTATTTGAATGCACGCAGCATTCGCAACAAGGTAGATGAATTGACGGCACAAATAGAAGTAAATGGGTATGATCTAATTGCCATTACAGAGACGTGGCTGCAGGGTGACCAAGGCTGGGAACTGAATATTCAAGGATATTCAACATTTAGGAAGGACAGGCTAAAAGGCAAAGGAGGTGGGGTAGCTCTGTTAATAAAAGATGAGGTCAGTACAATAGTGAGAAAGGATCTTGGCTCAAAAGATCAAGATGTCGAATCAGTTTGGGTGGAGCTAAGAAACAGCAAGGGGCAGAAAACATTGGTGGGAGTTGTTTACAGGTCACCAAACAATAGTGGTAATATAGGGCACGGTATAAAGTAGGAAATTAGAAGTGCATGTAACAAGGGTAATACAGTAATCATGGGGGACTTTAATCTACATATAGATTAGGCAAACCAAATTAACACTAATACTGTGGAGGACGAATTCCTGGAATATATATGAGATGGTTTTCTAGATCAGTATGTTAAGGAACCAACTCGGGAATAGGCTATTTTAGATCTTGTATTATGCAAAGAGAAAGGGTTAATTAATAATCTTGTTGTAAAGGAGCCCTTGGGGAAGAGTGACCATAATATGATAGAATTCTTCATTAAGTTTGAAAGTGATGTAGTTCAACCCGAAAGTAAGGTCTTAAATCTAAACAAAGGAAACTATGGAGGTATGAGGCACAAGTTGGCTGTGGTTGATTGAGGAACTACATTAAAAGGTATGACGGTAGACAGGCAATGGCTAGCATTTAAAGAATTAATACATAATTTTCAAAAACCCAACAGGAAAAGTGGTCCAACCGTGGCTAACAAGAGAAATTAAAGGTGGTATTGAATCAAAGAAAGAGGCGTATAAAGTTGCCAGAAAAAGCAGGAAGCTTGAGGATTGGGAGCATTTTAGAATTCAGCAAAGAAGAACCAAGAAATTGATAAAGAAAGGGAAAACAGAATATGAGAGTAAACTGGCGAGAAACATAAAACATAGAAAATAGGAGCAGGAGTAGGCCATTCGGCCCTTCGAGCCTGCTCCGCAAGAATGGACTGCAAAAGCTTCTATAGGTATATAAAAAGGAAAAGACTGGCAAAGGCAAATGTAGGTCCGGAGAATTTATAATGGGGAATAAGGAAATGGCAGAGAAATTAAACAAATACTTTGTGTCTGCCTTCACGGAAGAAGATACAAAATACCTCCCAGAAATACAAGAGAACCAAGGGTCTGGCGACAATGAAGAACTGAAAGAAATTAGTATTAGTAAAAAAATAGTACTAGAGAAATTAATGGGACTGAAAGTTGATAAATCCCAAGGACCTGATGATCTACATCCCAGGGCTTTGAAAGAGGTGGCTATAGAGATAGTGGATGCACTGGTTGTCATCTTCCAAAATTCTGTAGATTCTGGAATGGTTCCTGCAGATTGGTGGGTAGCAAACGTAACCCCATTATTTAAGAAAGGAGGGAGAGAGAAAACAGGGAACTACAGAACTGTTAGCTTGACATCAGTAGTAGGGAAAATGCTAGAATCTAAATGATGTGATAACAGGAGATTTAGAAAATAATAATAGGATTTGGCAGAGTCAACATGGATTTATGAAAGGAAAATCATGTTTGACAAACCTATTGGAGTTCTTTGAGGATGTAACTTGCAGAATAGATAAGGGGGAACCAGTGGATGTGGTGTATTTGGATTTTCAGAAGGCTTTCGATAAGGTCCCACACAGGAGGTTGGTGAACAAAGTTAGAACACATGGAATTAGGGGTAATATACTGGCATGGATTGAGAATTGGTTAACAGACAGAAAACAGAGAGTAGGAATAAACAGGTCTTTTTCAGGTTGGCAGACTGTGACTAGTGGGGTACTACAGGGATACTAGTGGGGTACTACAGGGATCGGTGCTTGGGCCCCAGCTATTCACAATCTATATCAATGATTTGGATGGAGGGGACCAAATGTGATATTTCCAAGTTTGCTGATGACACAAAACTAGGTGGGAATATGAGTTGTGAGGAGGATGCAAAGAGGCTTCAAGGGGATATAGACAGGCTAAGTGAATGGGCAAGAACATGGCAGATGAAATATAATGTGGAAAAATGTGAAGTTATCCACTTTGGTAGGAAAAAAAATGCAGAGCATTTTTTAAATGGTGAGCGAGTGGGAAATGTTAATGTTCAAAGGGACCTGGGTGTCCTCGTACATGGGAACATAACATGAAAACTGAAAACTAACATGCAGGTGCAGCAAGCAATTAGGAAGGCAAATGGTATGTTGGCCTTTATTACAAGAGGATTTGAGTACAGGAATAAAGATGTCTTACTGCAATTATATAGGGTCTTGGTGAGACTGCACCTGGAGTATTGTGTACAATTATGGTCTCCTTACCTAAGAAAGAATATACTTGCCATAGAGGGAGTGCAACGAAGGTTCACCCGACTGATTCCTGGGATGGCGGGATTGTCGTAGGAGGAGAGATTGAGTAGACTGGGCTGTATTGTCTAGAGTTTAGAAGAATGAGAGGTGATCTCATTGAAACATACAAAATTCTTACAGGGCTTGACAGGGTAGATGCAAGGAGGCTGTTTCCCCTGGCTGGGGAGTCTAGAACCAGGGGTCACAGTCTCAGAATAAGGGGTAGGCCATTTAGGACTGAGCTGAGAAGAAATTTCTTCACTTAGAGGGTGGTGAATCTTTGGAATTCTCTACTCCAGAGGGCTGTGGAGGCTCAGTCATTGAGTACATTCAAAACAGAGATCGATAAATTTCTAGATATCAAGGGATATGGGAATGGTGCAGGAAAATGGTGTTGAGGTAGAAGATCTGCCATGATCTTGTTGAATGACGGACCAGACTTGAGGGGCCGGATGGCCTACTCTTGCTCCTATTCCTTATGTTCTTATGTTTCCTGCCCGCCATATTAAGGAATTAGGAAGCCGAATAGCGCCTGAAAAACGTACGCTACACAGCCCAATTTCTAGGCCCACGTCAGCACATGATCGCCTCATCCTTTTAGGCAGGAAGACATGCACTCTATCAGACTACAAATCAGGTTATAAACCAACAGATAAATTTTTTGAGCATTAAACAGGTAAATGAACAGTACAGAATATAATCAGCGGGTTTACAGTAAATGCCGACTTCATTATTCTCCTTGGGAGTCAAAACAACAAAGGAACATCCCCAGGGCTAATTCTCAACATAAACCAATCCTTGTCAGTACTACAAGTAGAAAATAGAAACAGGAATAAGTTGTAAGCTCTGGGCATGGCTGTGCTTCAGAACGTTAATAACTTTTGATCCTTGGTTAGTTAACAGTTAACCTACCTTGCAAGAAAGTCACTGAAAGATAGTCGTACAGGGTATCCATGGCGGATCATCTTCACCATCTCCAAAACACCAATGTACTGTAGTTGAGCTGATACATAGAAGTTGTCAAACATGTCTGCCTGCTTGGACGTGTTGGGCTTGATGCAGTGTACAAAGTGAGGAGATGAATTCTGGAGCTTTCCCATTACATCACTAATTGAACTCTACAGAGAAGAGAAATCCAGTAAAGATTTAGTATTCCTTCTATTTTTAGGTATCGTAAAAGAATTATTTTTGAGTAAACATCTCATTATTCATCTTTGCGAATAGCAATATGAAGTTCCATTTATAGTATTTGCTTTAGAGAGAAAGCTAATTTGCTCTCCTGCTATGTTCTCAAACAAGTAACTACATAGCCACTGTTCATGATGAAAAACTCACAGAAACCTGAGTTGTATGTTCAGAAATGACAATTATCTTGTTCTATTCTTGGTTACTTACATTAATTATCAGTTGATGCAGTTGACGGAAATCTTTCTGTATTCATGAAACTTAGGGTGTATTTCAGATGCACAATGTTTCGTACAATGTTTAGCAGTAACTGTACCAGGCATTTAAGATTGCTATTAGCTGCTCCTAAATACTTACCCGGAGCTGAGCAGCCAGGGTTACAGGCCCACCACGTTCCAGATGCTGGAGGAATGTTGTTGCTCTCTTCTTTTTCAGGAACTTAGAGAAAGGAAAAACAATACAATTGTAACTAACATGGGTTAGTTAGTCAGATGGACAATTCAGTTACTTAAGGTCTTCTTTTTGCTATATTGAGAAATAGTGCAATTCACCTAGATATTTCACACACTGTATAGGTGAACTATTGAAAAATCCCTTAGCATCACAACATGTCTCCTATAATTTTAGCTGTATTATCCTATGTTCAGAGAGCAGGCCACTGTTTAGATAGAAACAGGAGGACTGGTTTTCAGAGTGTGAGTTATGGTTGGTGTGCTATGCCTGCAGAGAAAGCGTGAGCATAAAGCCCAGAGTTTCCTTCCATTCATTTTAACCATTGGAAAATCAGGGGCAACCAGCGATTTTCTGATATGCATGACCTGCATGCAAGAGTCCTTGCTGGCAGCGTAAATGCAGAAAATTACCACCAGGCTGTGAAAAAAAGGGCTTCTTCCTCAGCACTTTTCTCAGCTAACTTTATCCCCTCTCCTCTTTTCCTGAAGGCATCCACTCCTTGCTGGGGTACAATTCCATAGTTGCTGGGAATATTCCATTACTTTGCCCAAGTGGCTATTTACATTATGTTACATCAAGTCTATAGCACAGAAACAGGCCATTCAGCCCAATTGTTCTATGGTAGCATTTGTGCTCCACACGAGCCTCCTCCATCTCTACTTCAGTTATCCCTTTCAGCATACCCTATTTCTTTCTCCTTTGTGTGCTTATCTAGCTTCCCCTTAAATGCATCTATGCGATTTGTCTCAACTACTCCTTGTGGTAGTGAGTTCCACAATCTTACCGCTCATTGGGTAAACAAGTTTCTCCTGAATTCCCTACTGGATTTATTAGTGACTATCTCATATTTATGACCTCTAGTTTTGGACTCCCACACAAGTGGAAATATTTTTCTACGTCTACCCTATCAAACCCTTTCATTAAGTTAAAGAACTCTATCAGGTCACCACTCAGTCTTCTCATTTCTAGAGGAAAAAGCACCAGCCTGTTTAGACTTTCCTGATAAGTACATCTTCTCAGTTCTGGTATCATCCTTGTGAATCTTTTTTGCACCCTTTCCAATGCCTCTATATCCTTTTTATAATGTGGAGATGCCGGTGATGGACTGGGGTTGACAATTGTAAACAATTTTACAACACCAAGTTATAGTCCAACGATTTTTATTTGAAATCTACAAGCTTTCGGAGGCTTCCTCCTTCCTCAGGTAATTTTTATAATGTGGAGGCCAGAACTGCGCACAGTACTCCAAGTGTGGTCTAACCAAGTTTCTATACAAGTTTAACATAACTTCTCTGCTTTTCAATTCTATCCCTCAAGAAATGAACCCCAGTGCTTGGTTTGCCTTTTTTATGGTTTTATTAACCTGCATCGCTACTTTTAATGATTTGTGTATCTGTACCCCAAGATCCCTTTGCTCCACTACCCTACTTAGACTCTTATTATCCAAGCAATAGGTGGCCTCCATATTCTTCCTACCAAAATGCCCCATCTCACACTTATCTATATTGAAATTCATTTACCAATTACATGCCCATTCTACAAGTTTATTAATGTGCTCTTGCATTGTAACCTTTGTATTAACTACACCCCCCAATTTCGTGTCATCCGCAAATTTTGGAATTGTACTTCCAATTCCGGAGTCCAAATCGTTGTTGTAAACTGTGAACAACACTGTTTCCAGTACTGATCTCTGTGGAACACCACTTCCCACCTTTTGCCAGTCTAAGTAGCTACCCTTAACTGCTACTCTCTGTTTTCTGTTTTGTAGCCAGCTTGCTATCCATTCTGCTACCTGTCCCCGACTCCATATGCTCTGACCTTAGTCATGAGTCTACAATGCGGTACCTTATTGAAGGCCTTTTGAAAATCAAAATATATTACATCTACTACATTACCCTCGTCTACTCTTTCTGTTATTTCTTGAACTAATTCAATAAGGTTGGTCAAGCATGACTTTCCCTTCTGAAATCCATGCTGACTATTCTTTATTATATTTTAATTTTCCAGATATTTTCTATTTCATCTTTGAGTAAAGATGCCCATTATATTTCCTACCACCAACGTTAAGCTAACTGGTCTATAGTTCCCTGGGCTTGTTCTATCTCCCTTTTGAAATATAGGAATAACATTAGCTGTCTGTCAGTCCTTTGGCAATATTCCCTTTTTTAATGATTTTTTATATATACGTAATAGTGCCTCTGCTATCTCTTCCCTAACTTCATTTAATATGCGTGGATGCAATCCGTCCAGACCAGGGGTTTTATCCTCTCTAAGTTTGAGGATAAAACAAGTGCGGGGAGCTCATGGACAATTATGTCACTAAGATTGAGACCATCCATTCAGCTGCCTTTGCTGCTTCCCTCCCTTCCCCTAGCCCTCCAAACCAAACTTCCCGTATGGATCCCCCCTGCCCTAGCCCCGAACTTGCATATTTCTCTAGTTTCTCAGGTTCCACATGTACGCTGACAACACCTAGCTCTACCTCACCACCACCTCCCTCGACCCCAACGATTTGTCACACTGCTTGTTTGTCTTCCAGTACTGGATGAGCAAAAATTTCCTACAACTAAATATTGGGAAGACCAAAGCAACTGTCTTCGGTCTCCGCGACAAACTCTGTTCCCCAGCTACCGACTTCATCCCTCTCCCTGGCCACTGTCTGAGGCTGAACCAGACCGTTCGCAACCCTTGGAGCTCTATTTGACCCTGTGATGAGCTTTCAACCACATATCCGCTCCATCACCAAGACCGCCTATTTCCAACTCCATAACATCGCCCATCTCCGCTCCTGCCTCAGCTTATCTGCTGCTGAAACCCTCATCCATGCCTTTGTAACCTTCAGACTGGAATATTCCAATACTCTCCTGACTGGCTTCCCATCTTCCACCCTCCATAATTTTGAGTTCATCCAAAACTCTGCTGCCTGTATGCTAACTCGTACCAAGCCCCGTTCGCCCATCACCCCTGTGCTCACTGACCTACATTGGTTCCCAGTCTGGTAACGCCTCCATTTTAAAATTCTCATCCTTGTTTTCAAATCCCTCCATGGCCTCACCCCTCCCAATCTCTGTAACCTCCTTCAGCCCTATAACCCTCCGTGATCTCTGCGCTTCTCCAATTCTTGCCTCTTGTCCATCCCCGATTTTAATCACTCCAACATTGGCGGCTGCGCCATTAGCTTCCTAGGCCTAAACTCTGGAATTCCCTCCCTAAACCTCTTCGCATCTCTACCTCTCTCTTCTCCATTAAGACGTTCCTCGGAACCTACCTCTTTCTGTCCTAATATCTCCTTGGTGTCAATTTTTTTTTGACAATCGCTCCTGTGAAGTGCGTTGGGACGTTTTACTACGTTAAAGGTGCTATATAAATGCAAGTTGTTGTTGTCGTTGTTGATTAGCTTATCAATTATCTCCCCCCTTTCTATCTTAAATGTCTTTATACCTTTTGTGATCTCCTCTTCTAATGTCATACCCACCTTGTTAATCACCTTGGTAAATGCTGAGACAAACTAACTATTCAATATTTCTGCCATTGCGCTGTCATTACCTGTGAGTTTATCTTGTACATCCCTTAGTGGCCCTATCCCTATCCTGATTTTTCTTTTGTTATTTATTTGTTTGTAGAATACTTTACTATTTCTTTTTATACTCCTTGATAATTTAATTTTGGAGTTACTCTTTGCTTTCCTAATTGTCTTTTTGACATCCTCCCTAACCTCTTCACATTCCCTTTTGTCATTCTCTCCTTTATTGTCTATGTACTTAGAATATGCCTTTTTGTTGTTTCAATTTTACCCTTATCTCTTTATTCATCCATGTTGTTTCATTATTGGCTAGTTTGTTCTTGTTTTTGAAAGGAATATATTTCTCTGAACGCTATTGATCACCGTTCTAAATATTTCCCACTTCCCTTCCACTATTTGGTGGTCTGTAGAATATACCTAGTAAGGTGATCGATCCCTTCTTATCCTTTGTCTCAATCCATATGGATTTTGTTTCTATCTTAATATTACTTAAGTCCCATTTTTCTATTGTCACTATGTTGTCTCTAATTAGTACAGCTACTCCATCCCCCCCCCACCTTCTTCCTTCCCTATACTTTCTAAATACGTTATATCCTGCAATATTTAACTGCCAGTCCTGTTCCTTATGTAGCCATGTTTCAGTTGTCCCTACTACATCTGGCTCCTCACTATAAATTATTGTCTCTAGTTCCCTCGTATTGTTTTGGATGCTGTGCACATTGCTGTATGGGCAATTTAATTTGTTTTTAATAATTGTTCCCATCACTTTATTTTTAACAGTCATTTTGTACTCATGTTCTATGACTGTATTTGTTCCCTGACTGTTTGTTACCCTTGTCCCTTACCTTGATCTGACCTTTACTCTCATCACCTATTTTTTTTAATTTTTAGACTTGTAGGAACATGAGAACATAAGAAATAGGAGCAGGAGTAGGCAATACAGCCCCTCGAGTCTGCTCTGCCATTTAATAAGATCATGGCTGATCTTTGGCCTCAACTCCACTTTCCCACCCAATCCCCATATCCCTTGATTCCCCTAGAGTCCAAAAATTTATCTATCTCAGCCTTGAACATACTCAATGACTCAGCATCCACAGCCCTCTGGGGTAGAGGATAGCAAAGATTCACAACCCTCTTCATTTCAGTCTTAAATGACCGAGCCCTTATCCTGAGACAATGCCCCCTAGTTCTAGATTCGCCAATTAGGGGAAACAACCTCTCAGCATCTACCATGTCAAGCCCCCTCAGAATCTTATATGTTTCAATGAGATCACCTCCCATTCTTCTAAACTCCAGAGAGTATAAGCCCATTCTACTTAATCTCTCAACCAAGGAATCAATCTAGTGAACCTTCGTTGCACCGCCTCAAAGGCAAGTATATCCTTCTTTAGATATGATGTGGAGATGCCGGTGATGGACTGGGGTTGACAATTGTAAACAATTTTACAACACCAAGTTATAGTCCAACAAATTTATTTTAAATTCCACTTCTTTAGATAAAGAGACCAAATCTGTACACAGTACTCCAGATGTGGTCTCACCAAAGCCCTGTAAAGTTGTAGCAAGGCTCTTGTACTCCAACCTTCTTGCAATAAAGGCCAACATGCCATTTGCCTTCCTAATTGCTTGCGGTACCTGCATGCTAACTTTCTCTGTTTCTTGTACGGGGATACCCAGATCTCTCTGAACACCAACATGTAAGAATTTCTCACCATTTAAAAAATATTCTGCTTTTCTATTCTTCCCACCAAAGTGAATAACCTCACATTTCCCCACATCTGCCACCTTCGTGCCCACTCACTTAACCTGTCTATATCCCATTGCCGACTCTTTATACCATCCTCACAGCTTACTTTCCCTCCTAGATCTGTATCATCAACAAACTTGGAAACATTACACTCAGTACCATCATCTAAATGATTAATATAGGTTGTAAATAGCTGAGGCCCCAGCACTGATCCTTACGGCAGCCCACTAGTTATAGTCTGCCAACCTGAAAATGACTCGTTTATCCATACTCGCTGTTTTCTGTCCGTTAACCAATCCTTTATCCATGCTAATATATTACCCCCAACCTTATGAGCCCTTATCTGGAATAACAACCTTTTATGTGGCAACTTATCGAATGCCTTTTGGAAGTCCAAATATACTATATCCATTGGTTCCCCTTTATCTACCCTACTAGTTCCATCTTCAAAGAACTCTAATAAATTTGTTAAACATGATTTTCCTTTTATAAAACCATGTTGACTCTGCCTAATCATATTATGATTTTCTAAGTACCCTTTTACTACTTCCTTAATAATGGATTCCAGCATTTTCCCGATGACTGATGTCAGGCTAACTGGCCTGTAGTTCACTATTTTCTCTCTCCCTCCTTTCTTGAATAGTGGGATTACATTTGCTACCTTCCAATCCACTGGGACCGTTCTAGAATCTAGGGAACTTTGGAAGATCACAACCAATGCATCCATTATCTCTGCAGCCACCCCTTTTAGAGCCCTAGGATGTAGGCCATCAGGTCCAGGGGATTTGTGTTATTTTCTCTAGATCCCTCCCCCCATCTTATTAGTTTGAAGTCTGATTGACAGATCTATTTATCCTTTCTGCTAAGGGACTAGTCCCATTCTGGTTCAGGTGGAGCCCATCCCAGTGGTCCCATCTCACCAACCAGTGGAAACAATCTGTCATTATTTACTTCATAGTAACCTTTGATAATCTTGAAAAGCCCAGTCACCCATCAACCATCTCTGCTCCGGTGGGAAAAAAAAAACGAACAAGTCTCTCTTCATAACTGTAGCCGCTCATCCCTGGGAACATCTCAGTGAAAAAATGTTGCACATTTCCTATCGCTTTTATATCCTTCCTCTAATCCATTTAAAATCTTCCTTTTCCTAATCTTACTTCCAAAATACATTACTTCACATTTCCGTATTCAAACTCCATTTGCCCCCTATTGCCCATTCTGACTGATTATCTATGTCCAGTAATCTTTCACAGTCTTTGTAGCCATTTGCCATTCCTCCTAATTTGATGCTATCATAAAATCTCAATTGTTCCCCAATTCTTAAATCTAGATTATTTATTGATATAGTAAATCAGAACAGCCCCAACAAAGACGACTGTGAAAGACCCCTCACCTCATCTTACCAGTCTGAGAAACTTCCCTTTACCATAATGCTTTGCTTTCTTCACTCCAACTGTTCTCTGGCCCTGTGACTATATTCCCCTCAATGTGTCATTGTTTTTGCCATAAGTCTCATATGTGGTATCTTATCAAATGCTTTTTAAAAATCCTACCTGCTCATTTTCCCTTCTTCCAAGCTGATTTCTCCTTGCCTGCTTAATTGTTTTATCTCCTAGCTCATTTTTCTGCCGTCTTGTTCATTCTATCTCCTTAGGCCTATTTCAATCATTCCCATCTCAATGTATCTTCTTCTCTCCCACTCTTGATCATTCACAGTACAAAAATTGGCAGGAATAGGGGAAGCCAAACTCAGAACCAAAATCAGAAGCAAAGATCAAGCACAAACACTAGAAATTCTTACTGAGCAACTTGGACATTTGCAAGATTATCTAAATTAAACCCTGCTCCTCTATTGTCAGGCCTGTCAAGTTGATTACAGTGGGGCATAAGCAATAGCTTGCATGGAGTCACTAGGTTTCATTTGCTGTTTAACAGTGCTCACTGAGAATTGTTTTCATTCAGTCACCACTTCACTTCCAGTTTGCACTATGTTGGGAAAAAAGGCACAGCCAGTAGCTTGGGAAATTAATGATGAATTTGGAGGGCACTTCATTAAGTACATGCTTTATTCTTCAAACAAAATTAAATAAATGAAGATCTTCATCCAGGACCCCCCCAGAGAGAGACTAATTCAGGAATATTATACAGTATTCAATGTACTTTTGTGAATTTCTATTAAGAATTAAATTCCAATTAAATTCATCCTCTAAGGTTAATTTTGTTGATTAGAGAAATATCCAAATTTATTTTCTTTCTCATTTGGTTTGTCTTGGGCCCTATCCCATTGAGAAACATGCATACTGCAAGTATCCTCACCTACCAAACCATTTCCTGTCATCATGGTGCTTGCTTGATGGTGAGTAAGAAGATAATGTATGTAGCTAAAGTCACAGTAATAAATACATATGCTTGCTTCCTTCTCTAATTACCTAGTCCAGTGGAGGCAAAGAATCTTGATGCCTGCCATACATCCATTCCCACATTACAACAGTGACTTCACCACCGGCACACCGTGGCTCAGTGTGCACTGCAGCAACTTGCCAAGGCTTCTTCGACAGCACATCCCAAACCGTCGACCTCTACCACCTAGAAGGATAAGGGCAGCAGGCACGTGGGAACACCACCACCTGCACGTTCCCCTCCAAGTCACACACCATCCCGACTTGGAAATATATCACCGTTCCTTCACCGTCACTGGGTCAAAGTCCTGGAACTCCCTACCTAACAGCACTGTGGGAGAACCTTCACCACATGGACTGCAGCGGTTCAAGAAGGCGGCTCACCACCACCTTCTCAAGGGCAATTAGGGATGGGCAATAAATGCTGGCCTTGCCAGCGATACCCACATCCCATGAACAAATAAAAAAAAACTACACTTCAAAAGTACTTAATTGGCTGTAAAGCACTTTGGGACGTCCTGAGGTTTTGAAAGACGCTATATAAATCCAAGTCTATCTTTTTTTTTACTAGGCTGTATTTAGCATATCTATTAGTAGAACAGTGTATATATTTGGGTAGGGGAATGGAGCACCTGCCTTATATCTCGAAATGTGTTCTGAGTCAGAACAGTCTGGAATTCTATGTACCAACCACTGGAATTGCATCCTTATGAACACTTGACTAATAGGCCTCTGATGCAGGATCCCAAAGAAAATTTAATTAATTTTTACTAGAGCCGGTATAAAATGTTTTTTTAAAGTTTGACGTGGTTAATTTGTCTCCTTCGCTTTAGCTTTCATCCTAGGTCAGACTGGTAAACATGAAATTATTTAATACTTCTCATACAAAAATGGGTGAACCCACTGCAAGGTGGGTTATTATCAATTGTAATGATGTGCGTAAAATACTAAACCAAATCTAAAAACGTTAGGACACAATGGGGCCATTTTCTGAGTTTAGGCTGCCAGTAAGGAACCTTGTCTGCTGGCCACATATATCACAGGAATCATAGAAACATAGAAAATAGGAGCAAGAGTAGGTCATTCGGCCCTTCAAAATGATCATGGCTGATCGTCTAACGCAGTACCCTGTTCCTGCTTTTTCCCGATATCCCTTGATCCCTTTAGCATTAAGAAATATATCTATCTCCTTCTTGAATACATCTAATGACTTGGACTCCATTGCCTTCTGTGGTAGAGAATTCCACAAGTTCACCACCCTCTGAGTGAAGAAATTTCTCCTCATCTCGGTTCTAAATGGCATACCCCTCATCCTGAGACGGTGACCCCTGGTTCTGGACTCCCCAGCCATCAGGAACATCCTCCCTGCATCTAGTCTGTCTAGTCCTGTTAGAATTTTATATGTTTCGATGAGATCACCTCTCATTCTTCTAAACTCTAGTGAATATAGGCCTAGTCGACCCAATCTCTCCTCATATGTCAGTCCTGCCATCCCAGGAATCAGTCTGGTAAACCTTCATTGTACTCCCTCCATGGCAAGGACATCCTTCCTCAGATAAGGAGACCAAAACTGCACACAGTACTCCAGATGTGGTCTCACCAAGGCCCTGTATAACTGCAGTAAGACATCCCTGCTCCTGTACTCAAATCCTCTTGCAATGAAGGCCAACATACCATTCGCCTTCCTAACTGCTTGCTGCACCTGAATGCTCGCTTTCAGCGACTGGTGTACAAGGACACCCAGGTCTCGTTGCACCTCCTCTTTTCCCAGTCTATCACCATTCAGATAATAATCTGCCTTTCTGTTTTTACAACCAAAGTGGATAACCTCACATTTATCCACATTATACTGCATCTGCCATGTTCTTGCCCACTCACCCAACTTGTCTAAATCACATTGGAGCCTCTTTGCATCCTCCTCACAGCTCACATTCCACCCCAGCTTTGTGTCTTCTGCAAACTTGGAAATGTTACATCTAGTTCCCTCAACCAAATCATTGATATATATTATGAATAGCTGGGGCCCAAGCACTGATCCCTGCGGTACCCACTAGTCACTGCCTGCCACCCGGAAAAAGACCCGTTTATTCCTACTCTCTGTTTCCTGTCTGTCAACCAATTCTCAATCCTGACAGACTGCTGTTGATTTTCTGTTCATTAAGTTGGAATCAAAAACTCAGCAACTAAGCCAATCAGCTGTGAACCTATAAGGTATCCAGAGATTCACAGGATTGTACAAAAAAATCTGGGCTTTAGTGCTGTGTATAATTAACGTTCAGTAAATGTGCATTACTTTTATGGTAACGCTAATTTGCATGTTCATATAACAAGAGTACAGCTCCTGCTATGTAACTGAAGAAGAACAGAGAATTAGTTGAAGCAGAAAAAAGGAGCATATGACAGATGTCAGGTTGATCACACAAGTGAGAACCAGGCAGAATATAGAAAGTTCAGAGGGCAAGTGAAAAAGGAAATAAGAGGGGCAAAGAGAGAGTATGAGAATAGATTGGGGGCCAACATAAAAGGCAATCCAAAATTCTTCTATAGGCATGTAAACAGCAAATGGGTAGTTAGAGGAGGGGTGGGGCCGATTAGAGACCAAAAAGGAGATCTACTCATGGAGGCAGAGGGCATGGCTGAGGTACTAAATGAACTTTGCATTTGTCTTTACCAAGGAAGAAGATGCTGCCAGAGTCTCAGTAAAGGAAGATATAGTTGAGATACTGGATGGGCTAAAAATTGATAAAGAAGAGGTACTAGAAAGGCTAGCAGTACTTAAAGTAGATAAGTCATCCGGTCCAGATGGGATGCATCCCAGGTTGCTGAGGGAAGTAAGGGTGGAAATTGCGGAGGTACTGGCCATAATCTTCCAATCATCTTTAGATATGGGGATGGTGCCAGCGGACTGGAGAATTGCAAATGTTACACCCTTGTTCAAAAAAGGGTGTAAGGATAAACCCAGCAAGTAAAGGCCAGTCAGTTTAACCTCGACGGTGGAGAAACTTTTAGA